>NC_135705.1:15339957-16794957 GCF_964276395.1 Gasterosteus aculeatus
AGTTGGCCCAGTAGGGGGAGCTGCCGTAGCTCGACTTGTTGACTTGGCTCTTCTGCTGCAGGCTGCTGGACTGGCCGCGCTGGCTCGGACCACCCTGGACAAGCAAGACATCCGTTGCGTAAGCAACGGAGAAACGGCAAAACCAAACAAAAACTGTGCAAACACCAACAACAACAACAACAAAATGGCTGCGGGTGTTACCTGTCCATCCTGAGCTAGATGGTGGTGCAACAGCTGCGAGTGTGGTTGCTGGTGAGGCAGGATGTGGAGGAAGGGGGGCGGCGCATAGCCCCCAGGTGCTGCTCCGGGGTTTAGAGGCCCCGGACCCCCCAGTGCTGATGGCAGACTGAAGGGAGGAGGCGTCCCCGCATGAAAACCCTTATCAAAAGACTGCACACGGAGGATAAGGGACAAATTAAACTGAGTATAAACACTCATTGTACAGCGAGACGATGGTGGCTGGCTGGGGGAGTTTGGGCTCACCTGGGTCTTATTGTAAACACTTCCACTGATGTCTGGCACACCGGAGTTACTGGAAGTCACAGAGACGCCTGGCAGAAAAACATTTACACATTTAAAATTGCAAACGACCTGCCAAAAAAAACCCAACATATTTGCAAATGCTGCTGTTGTTTTTTTCTCCTTACCTTTCCCGGGCCCAGAAACAGAAGATTTGGCTTGTGCCTGTGAGGAGGAGTTGTATCCTTTACTGTAGTCCACTCCTGCTGGCCCCGCGGTCAGCTCCTCATATCCTGCGAGGACACAAAGTTTAGCGTTCAGACGACACACAAAACCCGACACACACAACGCAATGATGCCGAAAACACTTTGGGAACGATGGTTTCGGAGTCGGACCTGAACTGAAGGCGTGCTGGCCGTAGCCACTGGGCTGCTGCTGTGTCTGCTGCTGGAAGGGGCTCGCCGAGGGGTTCCCCAGACCCAGGCCCATGCTGTGCTGCTTGGCCGAGGCCGGTCCCGGGCCCCCGGGGGGAACGAACATGGTGTGGCCGTACTGGAAGGCAGCAGCACTGGGTACGGCACCAGGCACCCCAGGGTAGTAAGGCAGGCCCGTGTAGCTGTATCCTGGAGGCAGAAAGGCCTGCTGATTGCTGTGGTGTTGCGGCTGGCCCTGGGGCTGTGGCTGGGCCTGGGGAGGCTGCGGCTGGGCCTGGTTCTGGCCCTGGCTCTGGCCCTGGGCAGCCTGCACAGCCGCCAGGCTCGTTGGGGGCGCCGGCGAGGTGGAGTCATTTCTGCCAAACTTTGTGACTTCACCTGACAGACGGTGGAGACGTCAGTTAAAAAACAAACTCTGGATTTTAGGAGTTTGGAAGAGGCCGGCAAAGGTTAACGGTGCTTTACCGGTGTAGGGGTTGTTGGCTAGGCTCCCGTCTCTGCCAGAGAGTGTCGCTGTGGGGCCAGGGAATGTGATTCCGTAGTAATCCTGCAAAGAGGGCTGAAGGGACAGGAGAGGATGAGGAGAAGAGCCACAACACCCACCCACGACTAAACATACGCCGCCGAGGCTCACCCACCATTGGCAGTCTGGACTGTAGCATGTGGAGGTCTTCGTAACCGTAGATCTGCTGTTAAACACAAAGGGTGGATGTCATCAACTACGAAATGTGTTTGTGTTGATTGATTTAAAAAGAAAATCCATCACCCTTCAATCGTTCTAAAACCTGAGGCTCTACTTACTGGGTATGCTGGCAGCAGCCCCCCCGGGCCCATGATATACTGGTTGGGCAGCAGAGGAGGCACTCCCTGGGATAAATTAGGAGGAGCTTTACCTGTCAAAACAATGGCACAAACCGTTATTTACAGACAAGCGGCAAGTAGAAATATTTGAGCGGAACCCTCCCGATGCACGAGTTCACGTGCTCACCAGTGGCAGAGGAGAGCAGGGTGGTGGTCCTCGGTGCAGAGAGGTTGGACGTGGCGGCAGCTCCATTGGAGCCATGTCCCAGCGCCGAGCTGGCGGCAATGGCAGCAGAGTGAAGCACACTGGCGCCGACGATGCCTCCGCCTGTGCCGCTCAAGCTGTTGCCCATGTTGGGCATGTTGGCCAGGTGGCTGATGCCGCTGCTACTGTGGCTGCTGTTGTGGGTCAAGTGGAGTGCCGCGTGCTGCGATGACATGTAGGGACCCGTGGAAGAGGCGTGGGAGCTGCTGCTGTCCACACTGGTGTACTGCGCAAAGGGAGGAAGCGACATCGGTTCACCGGGTCGAAACAAGATTTTAGATTCCGTTTTACAAAGCGCGTGCCGTCCCAAAAGCGCACTTTGGCTGTGGCTTGAGTGGCAAGCAAAGTGGTCGCGTGCACTGGAATCCAGACAATGCCAGAGCCACGCAGCATCAGCTGTCTGGTTCCGTATCATCACAGACGATGAGTCATCAAACTACAGGATTTTCAAAATCACCAATTGGGGAAGACGAGACAATGTACTTACAGCGAGAGAGTTGGAGCCCAGAGCTGACAACGAGGAATGATTGCTGACATGACTGCAGAGAGGAAAGCAAGAGACAATTTTAAAAAAACATCCAGAAAGTATCTTTGTGTGATCATGAATACGTTTGCTTTGTGGTCACACAAACCCGCGAGTGGCAGCAGGAACCTCTTATACTGCACTCTTTAGAGCAGTGGTTCCCAAACTGGGGGGGCATTGTGAAACTGCACGACCGACACAAATACATTTTAAAAAAAAAGAGCGAGAGAGAGAGGACGGTGTCCCTTCAATGTTCCTGTATCATCAAAGGGGGGCTCGACAGAAAAGGTTTAGGAACTACTGCCAGAAAACTAGAAAATTCAACTTCGCAATGAATTCCAAAGCTCCTTTTTTAGCCCGGTGAAAAGGGAACACGTCATTCTGCCGTGTGAGGGTTTCCCCACCTGTTGAGAGAGTTGAGTTGGCTGGCTGAGGGCAGGTCCTGGGCCAGGCTGGAGAGCGTGCCGGAGCTGTGTGCAGGCAGGGATTGTAAGTGGGAAGAGGGTGCCGAGGCGCCATTGCTGCTGATGTTCAAAGACGGCGAATCCGGCTTCGGGGTAGAGGACGCTGATGAGGCTGAGAGCAGCAGGAGAGAAGCGCGCGTCATTTGTAATGGACCCAAAGTAGCATTGCTAAAGAGCGATGGCACGTGCTCGACATTTACAGTAGAAAGTCAGCAGCGCACAAATACGTCAGTAGTAGGGAACTTACTGTCTAGAGCAGCAGAGGTCCTTACACCATTCAGACCATTCTGGTGGTATAAAAACGCAGCTCAGTGTCAGCGTGTAACCAACAACAGATCACAAGACCACTAGCATATCTACGTAGCAAACTGTGCAAACATACACAGTACGAACAAAACGTCTTTCAATCAAGTACAGGCGTGATCCAATATGCTAAAGGAACCTTTCAAACAGTCAGTTTTCTCGACATGGGGCTGACTGCCATGGTCATTTGTGAGTACTGCGCTATTTATACAAGATTCAGATATGCGAAACGTTTTCATTTGGATGAATTCTCGTCTCCGACACCCACAAAGCTGGATTAACGTGGCCGTTTCCCAACTCACCATGACTGGTCCTGCGGCCTCTTTACTCTGGGAAAAGGCCAGTCGTGTGTGAGGGGGCATGGTCCCATCGTAACTTCCCCCCACTGTGTTGTAGTGAGAGGAGGAGGAGGGTACAGAGGGGGAGGTGGTGGAAGCTGTTGAAGAACATGAGGGTGGGTTGGAGGTGCTGGCGGTCCCTAATGAGGACGGAGCGAGGCTGGCCATCGGCACCGAGGAGTGATACACCGGCTCCGGTGAGGAGAGAGGCAGTGGGAGGGCCACGGAGAGAGGGCTGCCCAAAGACTCACTGCAAGACAGCGGGTGGGGGGGGGGGGGGACTCCGTTAACAAACCCCTGCACTCAGGCTCTCCGATTGTTCCTTTCCAATGTGTTGTAGAATATTTTACAGATAGAACTAGTCTGTCAGCAGCGACCGTACCTGAGGGGTTTGGAATACAGGCTGGTTTGGCTCTGTGTCCCTGGTCCCGGTGCGGGGGCCGCTGTGGACTCCCTGGATGCTGCCATTGCACAATTGTCAACAACCCCAAACTCCGGCAACGCTGACTCCGAGCCGAAGTCCAGAGCTCCAAACTGGAGGTTCAACCCAGGGACGTCAGCTGAGCCCGGCATCTCTACCGCCGTGGAGGGGATCTGCCGGAACGGAGGGAACCGTCAGGTGTCATTCAACTACTTAATTGTGGTCATTTACAAAATATTTGCTCAAAAATGACGGTCGCCTTGACAACCAAGATGCAAAACCTCAGAACCACACAGGACCGGGATATCCTTCGGAGACATGACCACTTCGGCGTCTGTGATTGTTCCATCGATCCCCTACCTTCGATGAGGGAGGTATCCTTCGTTTCAGGCCTTTGAGCTGTGCCCGTTGCTGCTGCTGTTGTGTACTGCCACCCTGAGGGTCCAGCCCTGCGCCGGGGGCAGGAGGTTTAGCACCGGCAGAAGCCATCCCCGGACCGCCCTGTGCCGGCGAGCTGACGTGGTGGGCGGCGGGCAGGGCTGAAGCAGCGGCCGCTTGCTCCTGCGATGGAGGACTGGGCTGACGTGCCAGTGGCAGGGACGGGCCGGTGTGCCTCTGAACCAGCTGGCTCAGCACCAGAGAAGGCTCCGGCTGCAGGCCAAACTCACCTGTCGGGACACCAAGGCACGAGAATCACGGAGAGAATGCATGTTTGTTAAAACAGGGGGGGGGAAAGAAGAAGAAAAAAAAAAAAAAACTGAACCTCACTTGAACACTTACGGCTGAACTGCGAGGACAGCGTGGTGGTGTTGGATTCCGAAGCCTTTATGTCCCAGCTAGATGAGGAGGGCGGGGGTGCAGGGGCTCCCAGGCCTGGCAGTCGGCAAATGGAAGTGTTGCTGCCTTGGGTGCTGGCGGGAGGCGCGGCCTGGGATGAAGGCAGCGGACCCAGGCCGGGGCCCTTCAGCTGTTCCAGTATCTGAGCTCCAGCGCTGGGCTGAGGCCTTTTAGCCTGCGCCAAGTCCCCAAAACCAGCTCCCAGAACTGACGACTGGCAGGGACAGGAGGAGAAAGCGTCATCACCCCTTTTTGCTTCCGTCGGCCAGTTTATTTACTTGCTAAAGAAATGTGAATGGAATCAAAATCAACCAATCAATCTTTTTTTTTTTTACCAGAGCAGCATGAGCATAGCTAGTGCTACTGGTGGCGCTGCGACTGGGGGGCAGCTGCTGTTGCGGTGGCTGGTGGTGGTGGGAGTTAGTGAAGATCAGACTCTGAGTGGAGGAGGAGGAAGGTGGCTCTCTCCCTCCAACTACAGGCTTCTGCAGCAGAGAGACGAGGTCCAGACTGACACAGGAACAGTTAGTCAGTGGTCATCCAACCGCAAATCAGTATACTACTTATTGTATAATGCAAATATAAATATAAACTAGGAAAACGCATGGAAAAGCATGGAAAATGTCATTTTAAATAGAGGAAACGGAAGCCTCTGTATTGTTTGTTCTGCAACACTACAAGAAGAGAACAGGGGGCCAATGTATGACGTCATAACTGAGCCAGTTACTCACCTCTGCCCAGGTGTGATGTGGTTCTCAGCGTCAGGTGCACACGAGGAGGTGAACACTTTGGTCTCCGAGAGCTGCAGCGACAAACACACGAGACACAGGTGTTTTCAACGTACACCGAAACTGCGTGACTGACAGACTCCACCTGTGAATGCGTCAACTCACACCAACGTCCTCACTCCAGTCCTCAGACACCCAGTCTTCCAAGGGGCCCCTCCAGGGAACTAGAGGATAAAGTAGGTTAACTCGATGCAGGGTACCTTTAGCAGCTTGTTCACATTTGCATTAAAAGCTACGCTGTACTGTCTGCATTGACACATTGGATGCGTTTGTTTAACATAGATCTGCCGTTACAGTTGAAGAGCAACGAATCGGCTCTGGACAGCTCACCTGTCCCTTCTGTGATATGGTTGGCCGACGTGTCCCACACCTCTGTCTGTGTGCTCCCTGACCCGGCCTCTGAGGTATAGTCCGCTGGATTGAAGAGGCTGGGGAGCCAAGGAGGAGGAATATTTAGTTACACAAAAACAAACTGAAGGGGCAGGCAGCGGTTTGCAGACTTAGTTCATTATTGTCCTAACAAACAGTGCCTCGAGTTACTATTTGTTATCCATACTAATGATTGGACAAAGCTTCCACTATAACTTCATTTATAGTCTATGGGTTTCTGGTGCTTTGCAGAGGGAGACACATTTATCATTCATTTATTTATATGATACCTCATCTCAAATGGGACTGGTGACTTAAGACCCCCAATATTTAAAGAACAAACAGAAGGGTATAGAAACTCCAAAAAGTCAGTTGCAAGAAAAATGTCGCACTTCAGAATCCAAATCCAAACAGAACAGAAATTTCCTGGCCTAAAAAAAACAAACAAACAAAGAAACACTTTGAAACCAATTCATTTATACCTAAAGGAATGTGAAACCCCCTGAGAGTGTGCATGTGCGTTGCCACCATACCCCATGCCCTGGGCTGAGAACCGGCTCCCTGGTGGTCCTCTGCCTCTGCCTCGACCTCCAGAACCTGTGTGACATTCACACTAAAAAGGTCAACGACATCTATTCCACGGTCCGGCGTGCTGACGGGTTGTTTTTCTTTTTGTATTGTGCACGTGCTCACCTCGGCTCCCACCTCTGGCCCTGCGACCTCGATCTGAGCCTCGGTCTACTGGCGTCACCTCCACTCCGTTCTCCTCTGGGCGCGCTGGACGCGTGCAAACACACATTAGTGTTGTGTAATTGAAACATGGCGCGGCAGAAGCGACGGAAGACTCTGAACCAGATCTAGATGAGCGCGAGGTTTACCCGGCCTACTGCGACTGGCGCCCCTGCCCTTGCGGTTGGCCGCTGCGCGGCCCTTGCTGGCCTCCCTCTCTCCTTTCTTCTCCCTGTTTTCCTTGTTCTCCTTGCTGTCTGATGGACCCTCCTTCACCAGGGGCTTCTTCTTCCCTACCGTCTCCCATGAGGTCTAAACGGAGGGGAAATGAAATACTTAAAACAGTACATCAAAATTAGACCACACAATATGTAGCTCATGTGTACACTTTTAAAACCATAGCCAACGCGGCATCAACATAGACAATGTGCCTCAGTAAGCATAAGGTAGGCAGTTTTAAATAAAAGAACATTTAAAATCTGTGCGAAATGCAGTTAATGGACTCCCCCTACTGTTACAGCAAAATATAAACTCTGCAAACATTCCCTTTATTACAGTAAAAAGGTGTGTGAGCAGTATAGTAGGACCAAATGTAATCAGCAGGTTGCATTATTTACAATCAACAGATTTCCACGGAAAAAAGGAGAACAAATGCTTTTCGCTTTGTTGGAATTTCCAAGACCGCAAAACAACCGGGAAGCTGTCCGACTGGCTTTTCTACAGCCTCTGCTCGCCATCTGTGCCAGCTGGCATTCTTCAGAAATGTTGCGACACTCACTAGGACAGGCAACACACCGGCAGAACAACACGCGAGTGTTTGCCAGACATTTAGTGGTTGCTTTGACCTTCCACTCAGCAGGGAGGGAGGGTGGGGGGGGTCATGCTGAAAGTCCCTGATGTTAGAAAGCAAACATCTCAACTCTCATTGTGCAAGATAAAACTGACTGTTCTCTCTGTGCTGATGAAAATACAAGTTCAATCTAGTGTTTCTGTATCTTCTGAGCAGGTCACAAAACTTGAAATCTAGTAGTGGTGTGTCGAAATGCTTTGTTTTGGGAACCGCAAGGTTGGTGGTTCGAGTCCTGGCTCCCCCATGTTTCAAGTCGAAGTGTCCCTGAGCAAGACACCTAACCCCTAATTGCTCCCTGGGCAAAAATGTGAAAAAGCCATGGGTTTAAAGTGTGATGAAAGTCGCTTTGGATAAAAGCGTCTGCTAAATGACCTGTAATGTAATGTAATGTAGACTAAGGAAAAGGAGCAGAGAGGTATAAACTATCTTTCTGTAATTTGTCCTTCTCTTGTCGCTGTGTTGAACATAAACAGGCCGTGTTCTTCACCTGTGTTTCATCGGTCTTTAGTGCCCAACAGAACAGATAGAATTCTAAATCAATACAGCTGTCTTAACAGGTTTGCGCAATGGCTGGCCTTTCGCTTTACAAGCCTTTTTGACGCAAAACTACAAGACGTCTTGGCCGTGATCCAGGTAACTGTGAATAAGGCTGCACTTTTGCAAGTTTGGGCTGAACCACTTGTGTCTTCTGACGACACCTCAAGATGAATTTTAAACCCGTGACAAATTGTCAACATTCTTAACCTGAATAACTCTTGTCATCCACATACAAAGAAAAGGTCTGATATGTGCTGTGGCCTTGGTGCACTCTCAAGTAAGCCTGCCAACAGTCCGAGACGAAACGATAATCTACTGTGAGCAGCACAGCAACTACAGTCTTTGCGAAGTCCTGTATCACGAGGCTGAGGCTACAGCAGTGAGCAGGCACAACGTCAGGATCATGAAACCAACAGCCATAACTTTGTTGTTACGGTTACTTCCCCTGTGCTTTTCTTACAGTGACATATACAAGAAGTTATATTGTATTTGTGGCAGCACATGTACAATAGGACCATTTGCGAATTCATACATTTTTCAGACTTACTCTCAACGTTTGTTCTTTACCCATAACAATTGTGTGTTCATACAATTTCCATAATAAAAGGTCACAATTTTAGTTAAAAACAGTTATACAGAGCTGTCGAACATCCTGCATTCCGATCTTAAAAATACATATTTCACAATACAGTAGGCCAGCAGGGGATGTGATGAAGTAAGACATGATGCCATTTACCATGTCCGAGGTGCTCTCCAGGAGGAAGTTGATGGCTCTGCTAACATCCTCGTTGGAGTCGTGGAGTGCTACCATGCACTCATCCTGGTTCTTCCCCGTCACTTCCATCAGCTGGAGAGCAGCAGCACACACACGTCATATTAGCATTGGATGTCTAACATATTTTAGTAATCCGTGTTCCGGTTTCCTGGTCTAGTAGTCAACAAAGGTGTACCAATGACAAAGGGGTACCAATACAGTTTTTTCAGAACATGGCAGTACAAGCCACAGCAAGAGCACGTGTCACTCATGGCATCAAATGTGCATTTTTGTCAAAAATAGAGGACTGGAGTCATGATAGATTGACAGCTTGCACTGACTCTGCCTAGTAAACGTCAACGTGCTCCTTACCTGGTTAACTTTGTCCTCAAAGTCAGCATCATTCTTGTCATAGATCACCTGGGCAAGCCGGATCTGCTCGGCAGTAGCCTGCATCATGAAGAACAATGGGTGAAATTTGGGTCACATGAGCAAAAAAAATATGCCACTAAAGTCCATTACAAATATCATGATTTTCATTTTTAATAGACTCTGTCAGAGGTATACATTTAACTATATGGATAAAAAGCAAGAGCCTTCTATTGTCACTATTAAAACCAAAAGCACTATTTGGCAGCAATAATAAAAAAATAAAATCCTCGTTATTATTGACCAGGGAAGTCTGTGGTTTTCTTCTCAAAGATAGTCGGTGTGCACACTGGGGTGCTGTCTCCGCATGCTCTTGCGTGTGATTTTTCTTTCCCTAAAATTATTCATGGGGTTGCGGTGGCTTACCTGTATCTGTTTCTGGTGTTGTGATGTTTGAGTGGCAGCAGGCAGCGCTTTTTCCCGAGGGCCCCGGGCCTTGTCGCCGCCCAGCGAGCTCATCATATACAGTATATACAAAACTCTGTATGTACAAAATAGAAAAATCTGCAAAGGAAAAAAGAGAAACATGGAAGGATGAGTGAGATTGACCAACAGCTCTTAAACCCGCACATCATATCAAGAACACAAAGCAACAATACTTTAGCTTATTTGAGTACATATAGGAAAGAATAGTTTAATACAAGAGATATGTGTTGTGAGCATAGCTATGGCCTTATTGCACAATCATAAATACTGCTCCAATGAAGGCTGTAAGACACTCAGTTGGTCCGGTGACAAACAGCTTTGCATAAAATCTAGGTCAAGCGACGACCTCAGAGTGTGATCCGAACACCACACACCCTGACCCCACATCCCCTCTATATGCAAGATAGTGTACGCACACACAAACATGCTGCAAACTGAACTACTGCGTTAAAATACTGCATTCTTCTCTGTATAAGACGATGTGGCGAACCTAACGGGATAGATTGCATGGTGAATGCATGGTTATGAGCATTCATGTTTTTATGCTTCTCACAACCACATACAGGGCTTTATGCACTTGGGCATAAATGGAAAAGGTCCTCAATGCATTGTAGTAGAAGAATACCCTGGAGGGAAATTTGTGTTTCAAGCTTATAGCAATGGTGTCCATTGAGAGAATAATAACATAACAAATATGACCAGTGAATCATTTGTTTTATGTCAGAGAACAATAGCAATCCAGTTCACGGTGCCTGAGTGACGTTAGACAATGCACTGCAGCCATTGGCTGCTGGTCTGAACAAAGCTATCTGGCTTTAAATGTAATTTCAGTAAAAATCTTACATTTCTTTTGATAAGCGAGAACCCTAAAGTAGCCTCTGCACAATTTACTGAATTTAGAAACACAGCCTGTCATTTAACGTACGAGTCGGGGCGGTCTAAAACATAAACAATAACAACAGCCATTCGGTGACGTTAACCCCGGACATCTCAAACGTTCATCACATTTTTTTGGGACACGACCGTCCCGATATGACAAGAAGTCAACACAACGTTAACATGTTACTCGTATGTGTCGGAATGTATTTCCACCTGGTTACAGCGAACTCACACGTAGCTACAGCTGATTTGACCGATAAAGCGAGCGCAGCGTTGTTTTGATGCAATGCTAACGTCAGCCCAATGCCGTTGGGTGACTTTATTTCCTTTACTCTGACATATGGGACGATTGCATGTCCAACTTGAAAAAAATAAATCACATTCTTGTAGTGTCATTTTAGACCTTAACACGGACCGACTTGCCGCTTTTGGTACTGGGGTCCCTTTGTCCTCGCTAGCATCGACTCATGTTAGCTACTTGCTAATGCTGACACTACCGTCGATACCGAGCGAACGGGGCAGCGGGGACGAAGCTAACACGGTGCTACCGAAACCTGGTCCAAGTTGACAGCAAACGACCGTGTAACTGGGCCCCTCGTTTCTCGTGAGGATTCATAGTTCTTCTCGGTTATCTAACGACGCCGGCCGTGTCAACCAGCGGCTCCACTGCGCGTAAACGTCAGCGCAGCGAGCCAACAACGTAGCCGAATGTAATCCACAGAAGAGGCCTCTTAGCGGAGCCCAATCCCATCCCGACATTGCTCGCCGGGAAACAAGACAACAGAAAAATTGCGAAAGACATCCCTCGCAAGCCCGCGGTAAGCGACACAACGAAGCCGGCCGCAAACTATTTCAGCGCGACCGCGCGTGAGTACGCGGTTTAGACACGTTGACACGCATGAACTGAACTTGGAAGAAACGTGAGTAAAATAGTGTTTTTTATTACCTGCTAACACGCTTCACTCAGCCAGCAGAAGACAGGGTGGTCACGTGACGCGCGCTGCCGTGGTGGTGGATGCTCCGCTCTCCGGGTCACGGACACACTCACTCCCAGGGAGGTTTGTACTAACGTTATCTAAAATATGTCTATGGTATGTGCATAAATATTTTTGTGTTTATTGGAAACGCACATAACTACAGCATATAACATTCCCGTCTTGAAGGCTCTCATATAGTTCGATTGCATTAATGGCAACATCTACATTTGCAGTGAACCACTTTAATAGGAGGTAATATTTGAAGCTGAGTAATGTCAATCACGGAAAAAGAAACGTTTACATCAATATACTTTTTTTATTGTTTACTCTTTTTCAGAGATTTAATAGCTTGCTTTTTCAGATGTTTATATCTTACAATATCCTCAGATTTCGTCATTTGTAAAAACATTCACGAGGTATGTATAAAAAAAAAACAGAGCATCACTAAGTAAGACAGATCAATCCACACACTTCCTCAGACATATACATAAAATGTATGCAATTGTCCCAATGTATTTTACACATACAGATACACATTTATATATAAAATACACTTTAACAGTGTTTGGTATTTATTCAATTTGTTGTCGTAATTGGGGCTTCTCTTTTCAATATGTCATTTTCATGAAAACTAGATAAAAGTTCCATATAGAAAAGGAAAACTATGATCGCCTGTGGCAGTCTTTCACAGAAAGACCAGAGGAAGGCAAGAACATAACTCAAGCCTACCCTGCCTCTACCAAACAAGGAAACTAAGCAAAATCACTTACTCCTTGGTACAAAAAAAAAGTTTTACAACTGCGAAAAACCAAAGCATATGCCTGTAGCATCTAATGCCAGGCTCGAGTCAAAAAACTCAGTCGTCCTTGCATCCTTTTTACTGGATGGTTAAGAAAATCAAAGTCCTCTCTAGTTCCTGTCGAGGAGTCCCAAATATGATCAATTATATTTGATAATATGTTTTTACTACCGAAATTAAAAATAATTTTCTAGTAACACAAGAATGGTTACAGATCAGGATTTGAACACCACCAATGGTCAAATCGGCTTAAGGTATTCAGGTCGAAGAGAACAGATCATGAAGCAAAGGGCAAATAGACAATATATCCTTCGAAAGAAGCAGCTATAAACAACCCTGACCAATGGAATTTATGTGACGGTGAAAGGGGAAAATAAATAAAGGTAAAGAAAATTAGAATATCAGCAGGTCTGCCTCTCAAATCACACACAAAAAATAAAATAAGCATTTTGTTGGGATTAATTCGTAGCAGAACAATAATGCATTTGCAATCTTACGGTTTCTCCTTTGCATCATCTTGGTAAGAACAAATATGAACACAAAGTTCCATTTTGGTTGGGTTCTACTTCTGCAGGGAGAAGTTCTTTGTGATTGTTGTGGGGCAGGACGGGCTGCTCCAACCAGTAAATATTCTCTATTAAATGTCCGACTGCACTCCAGATTAGTCCTTCGAAAGGAATCATCTCTTCAGTAAATCTTCTTCCTCTCTCCCTCATTTTATTGCCGTTCATTTCAGTAAGCGAACGAAAAGGAACCGAAAAGTTCCACAGGTATTTTACAAAGAAACGGTCTTTTATCACTGAGGAAGCAGCGGTGAACACAATCAGAACATACAAAAAAACGAGCCGGC
Source organism: Gasterosteus aculeatus (assembly GCF_964276395.1). NCBI lineage: Eukaryota > Metazoa > Chordata > Actinopteri > Perciformes > Gasterosteidae > Gasterosteus > Gasterosteus aculeatus. The sequence goes on from NC_135705.1 coordinate 15,353,191, forward strand.
AAAATACCACAGCCTAATCCCTGGGGTTGGATTTTTTTTTTTTAATTCCGAAATTCTTCTAATCTTGATGTTTCTCAAAACTCCGTGGCAGACTTTGAAGCTTTTGAAAAATGTACTGGTTGAGGTGGAAAGGAGCACAGGAATAATTGGGGGAGGAAGGGGTGGAGGAATGCTGGACACAAACATACGCAACAATATTCAAAGATGGGACACTGCTGCGGGGGGGGGGGGGGGGCGGCGGGCGCGGCAGGTCATGCTCCCCAGTCCACACGTGAGCAAAACCGGTTCACCACTCAACAAGAGCAAGAGGAACACCGAGGACAGTGTTGTCAACGGACTTGCGGGAGGATGGAGCGAGAGGATGGAGGGACCGGTCGGGAAAATGCCTGGACGAGGACGTAGTGAGAAGAGTGATGGAGGAGACGGAAAGGCTAGCTCCACAGTCCTGCGTAGTTGCCGTGCAGGCCGGAGCAGAGCGGCCCACCTGCTACAAACAGCTTGGTGCCAGAATCGTCGTAGCAGTGGGTGTACACCGCGTTGGGGAAGGAATGAATGTCTGAGAAGTAGCTCCTCCACGTCTCATCGTGATTCTGAGAGTTGGAGAGCAGGAAAGGAAAACGGAAGGGATGCATGAGGACAGAAGGAGGGAAAAAGTAGTGAAAACTAAATCAGTGCCAAAAAATGCTACAACATTTGTGTCAAGTTGACTCCAGGGAAGCACTTCATCTTAATAAAGAGAGGTATTTATGGCAAACAGATAAAAAAAAAAATGTTAAAGTGTACCAGCCAGCCTTTCCCGGTAGAGAGTTTGAGGATGCCGTCTCCGGGGAACTTTCGGTACCCTCCGCCTGAATTCAAAGGGTTCTCTAGAAACCTCTGAGCCCGGATGTCGTAGAAGAGAAGGGAACCTTGCCCGGTGCCCACTGTCACGATGTGCTCGTAGAAACTCACTGAACGGATCCCTGCACAGACACAGACGTCTTGAATGCACAGCGAGTCAAAAGTAAACATCAGTATTTAAACATCGTCATGATGTAGTTTGGGGAGGTTCCCCGCTTCTGCCGTTGCTGTAGCTTACTCCCCCTTCCCAAAATGTACAGATTACTCACCGCTTCCTCGCTCTCTTGAATTGACAGACTTGATGCTGTGTGTAGGCTGCCGTGGATCCAGAAAGGAAACATGGGCCTGGGAACCCACAGCGTACACCGACCAGTCCTGTCCATACGCCAGACACACATTCTCTTTGCAGTGAGGCAGCTTGGTGGACAGAATCTAAAAGGGAAACCCCAAAGAATGGTTATTGGGAACTAAGAAAAGGAGATGTAAAGAACTGTCCTTTCTTCCTGTATGGTTTGGACACACGATTGCGCGTATCCATGGCCGCGAGCCTCGCAATAGAATAGAATATGTAGTATTTTGGTTAGCGATCTCACATAACTCACAGCAAGCTGTGGTCGCCCCGTTCTCTACGCATCACACCATTATTACTCACACTGCAGCAATGGGATTTACCTTGCACAGGTTGTGCTCAGCTTTCCAGAGATGGAAATAGCCATCCAAAGACACAGCCCCCAGTTCCTGGAAAGGGAAGACAATGTAAATAACTGATGGTAAAGGTGTGTAGCGGCAGGAAGCACACGTTCTGACAATCGAGTAGTTTCTTTTAATTAGGAACTTATACTGGATTTCTCTGGGACTCACTTTCATCCCAACAAAATGGATGAAAACATTCTCTTGTAGTACAATTTGATGTCCATGTGAATGCCAAGTATTCAACTGTCAATCAAGGATTGTGCCTGTACAAGTGTACTATTTGTGTTCTTTGCATAACAAGTTTGCTTAACCTCGTGTAGATAAACAACATGTTGCTCAATAAATTCAACGAGAAAAGACTACTGGACTCAAATGCTCTCATATCCTGCGTTTTCACATCAAGTGATGATTTTGTTGACAGCACAATCACATGGTTTCCCAGGAAGATGAGCCTTACTTTATGGTTGTTGTTGAAGGCCAGGGCACGGACCTTACAGTTGTATGGGTTAGTGTACTCCTTGGGGATATCCTTGAGTGCACGGTGGGATATGTGGGCGTATGACGGTACCGCCTCGTCACTCTGACTTCGCTCCGCCTGGCTCATTACCTCCTCGGTCACCTCCCATAGGCCCATGGAGCCGTCTCTGGACCCTAAAAAATTAAAAGCATGTATTGATTACTTCCTAGAGTACAGTATATTTTTATTAAAACCATACAAAAAGGGATCACATAGCCACAGGACATGGACATGCAGCAGTAGTCACTCATACAAATTAACTCCTGTACCCAACTCACCAGACACTGCCATGTTGTCACTGATCCATGCAATAGAGAAGATCCAGTCATTGTGACCTTCCTGGAAAACAAATGGCAGCTATGTAAAAGCAAAACAAGCCGGTGTGCTTTCACCTGAATTGCTGAAGAGAACATGAGATACTAACAAAATATGCGTTATGGTTATAAAATCACACTATTTCACCGCTCTTTGGTTGAGAGTATGCAATCAAGGAATCCACACACGAAACAACATCAGTGTTTCCCCCACCATTATAACGGGGGCGCCCCCCGCTGAAAAAGTGCGCAATCAAAAAAAAAGAAATATGTCACAAATATGTCCAGGGACCGAGAGCACCAGAGGGACTATTACACCCCCCCCCCGAAGTTGTAAACCTAGGGGAAACACTAAGCATTGTAAACTGTCGAGCCCCTCCGCTGGTTAAGCACAGAAAAAACTAAAAGAAAATGTACTGAAATGCTAACAATCATCTAACAACCCGATGCATTTCAACAGTTTCGATGGAAGAGCCAAAAATTGCCACGTCTAAAACCGCAAACCCAAACGACATGTCATGCTTTCAAGACTCAAAACATTTCGGCAAAGGGACAGACAGTGCAATATATTTTTGCAAGAATTCCAACAGAACAAATGACAGCGGGCAAAGAGAGGATCAGAAACCGCAGGCCGCGACTGGATGTCAGATCACCCGAACAGACCCAAACCACTTACATCTCCCACACAAACGGGATCCAATGTGGGCAGCTGGTAGATGGCCAGGCTGTTAGGGTTGTCTCCTCCAGTGGCTAGCAGCGTTCCAGAGGGGTTGAGTTCAATAGCGTGGATCCCACAGCCCTGCTGGTCCAGCCGGGCACGACTGCCTGCTGTGGGTTGGTAATGCCGGCCCGTCACCACCGCGCCCACTACCCCCGAGCCTGTCCCACGACACTCCCGGTCCTTCATCATGGGGATGCGTGTTATCTGTCCCGTTAGGACATCAGCTACAAAGAGCTGCAGGAAAAGGAAAAAATAAAAATAAAAAAAGGACAGTCAATATCAGATACATAAAGGGTATAATGAAGATCAGAACCGAGCCAGTGATCTGATTAAAACGGCCGGGCTGACAAAATTCATGAAATAGAAACATAGGGCAAGAAAAAAAAAAATCATGAAAATGAGCTCAGTGTAAAAATTAGGTTTAACAATTAAAGCTCATCACATGGGTGAATGTCTTTTTGGAGATTGTCGAGCGGAGGCTGCAGCCATGACCCAGCCAACCCCCCCTCCATCTTCTACCACCTGTTGCAAGTGACTGCATATCGAGTTGTCCAATATACAGTTCATAAAATGGGCAGCAGCTGTGTTGTTATTTTAGTGTACTAAACTGCTAGTCCTATCACTTCAGCCAACACATGGTGACAATAATGGTTTCTTTACTATGGGGTGACAGTGTAGTTAATTTTACAACATTTCAGCTGTTGCCATACAAAAAAAAGATTATTTGTATACATAAACCAAAAAGCACAGTATTTTTTCACTTAATTTTTCAGTTGAGTTTATGCATTATTTTTTTCATTAATTATTAATAATTAAAAACCTTTACTTCTCATTCTATTTAAAAAATAAGCAGTTTAATATCAATGGAAAGTGTTCAAAAACCTGGGGTGGAACAAGCTGGTACTGTTGCCTTTCAATCGTCTCAAACCAGTCAGCCCATTCTCCTTTAACCTCTCACATCATCAAGGCATTTCCATCCACACAACCCAGTAAACCCCAGAGGTGGTTGTGCGTGGAAATCCCAGTGGATCAGCAGTTTCTGACATACTCAGACCATGGGGTTAGAAACAAAATGACATCTCACCGTGTTACACTTGGTACCGCACACCACCTGCCTGTGGTTGAGCCACTGAGAGGCAAACACCTTGTTGAGTCGCCCCAGGGAGAACTCTCTCTCCTTGAGGATCCTGGGGAGTCTGCCGGCTGCAAAGCCCCGGAGGCTCCGCTGCAGCCTTAACTCGTGCTGCTGTTGGGGTCTGAACTCCCGCCCCCGCAGGGCACATACCACCGAGCGCCGGCCGCACCACCACTGCTGGGCATGACGTGATGAACAAGAAACGCGGCTACGCTTGTTTGGTGCTTGACACCAGCCCAGCTGAGGAAAGAAATAATGAATGGGAAATAATAAGATCTAATTCTTTTTCATCTGTCATAATCCCCATTTCAATAACACAAACTGTCTATGACACAGTCATTTATACTTTGTCAGGATGGGTAAGTAATTTACAGGTCTCCTGTACCCAAAAGCCCAGAATTTGATTGGTTGGCCAGCATTATTGGCCGTTTATAATGTTGTTTCAGACTTGGGAAGGAACACAAAATAATTTATTTTACACAAACGTATGCTCCTAAATCTCTCAGTACACCGGTGACACTTTTGTCTCACCATTTATTTTCACTTTGCAGCACTGAGTGGCTTAATGATGAGTCTTTTATGGGCATATTATATGGGTATATGGGCATGTACTCACAATATACAACCGTAGGTTCACAGCACAGCAGTAAATGGTAAATGGCCTGTACTTGTATAGCGCTTTTCTAGTCTTCTGACCACTCAAAGTGCTTTAACACTACATGGCATCATTCACCCATTCACACACTGATGACAGGAGAACCATACACAGTGACACCTGCCATCAGTAACTACCATTCACACACTGTAGTCGCACCAGTCACACTGTAGAAGATGGATGAGTTGTAATTCATTTTAAAGCTGCTTAAATAAGTACTTAAACCTTTGGAAAAAAAACGTAAGGGTCCTTAAGAAACATACCAGAGGCAACATACAACATCATTTCTGCCAATCACTGGTTAACTGAATTTTAGAACGCATTTTAAGATTTGAATTTTTTAAGCCTTGAACGACTTTGCTCCTTCTTGTATCTGCTCTGCTGATTCTCGACAGCTGCCTGTGATCTTCAGACACGGCTGTACTTACAGTGGCAGATTCATAAGGCCTGTGAAGTCTAGGCCCCCAATCTGTGGAACTCCCTTCCTGATAATGCAAGAAGGCAAATGCAATATCCTTTATCTTTCTTTTATTCAGGATTTTTAAATTTTATTATGCCCGTGATTACTTCCTTTGATTATTAATTTGAAGCACTTTGTAATTTTGTTTCGGTTATTAACCATCCGGCCTAATGATTCCCACTCAATAGCAACTGTAAAAACACAAACAGGATTTTAAAATCAGTTGTGTGATCTGCTGTTAGTTTATTTGGGGTCTTTGACAGTTGTGTCTGATGTGTGCAAATAATAGACTGAAGAATAGGTCTATTGACGTGTTTGAATAATACTGATTTACGATGGTGGCCCAACATGCTTGACACATCTTGACAACATACGATGCAAGAAAGGAAGCGCGTCCAGCATCTTTAATCTAAAAATAGTAATGCTGCGAATTCATTTGAAATGTAAGGCCAATGTTACGGTGTCAGACACTTGGATAGAGAAGATGTCCTTGCTGATGACGAATGTTGTCACTAAATTCAGCGGTTGTCCATTCCATCATCTTTGACACGCCGATCTACGGTTGGTCTGTTTGGAAATTAGCTCTGCTAGCTAGCTTTAACGTTTATGCTAACGTTAGCTCAAAAGCTAGGCACGGCTAACATTATGCCTAAATTATTGGATACTGCAACACAAATGCAGTTTTCAATGAGGATTGTCGTTTTTGGGGATACTGATAAGAGGTTGGCAATCGATGAACCCATGAGGACGAGGGGCTGTCAATTGTATCTACCAACGAACATGTTATTTACACGTTACCATAATGAAATAATAATGTACGGTAACGTTAGCTAGCCCTTTGGCTAACGTTTACCCAGCTGTCGTCTTTTAACGGGCTCCCTTTGGACATCGCCACGCTAACATTAACGGTTAACGTTGCTGACATTCAAACAGAAAAGCGTTAAATGGGCCTCTGTTGTGATTGTTTTGGCAGTGTTATTTCCATCTAGTCTAATATATTATAATTGTTAATTGGTTAAAATGTTATCACCGGTCTGCCATGGCTTTGATCAGCTAAACTTAGTAGCAAAATGCTAGCTAGCATGCTAATATAACTGACTAGCTAACGCTAGTTAATACGGATCCGCGGCGAGTTTCCGCCTACCTGTTGTTGGTCCTTGGGCTCTCCTGCCTTCCTTTTCCTGCTAACTGTTTTTCTCGCCATAATCTGATACACACAGCTCCCTCACCCACATGGAGGGTAAAAGTGACGTTGGACACTGGATCATATAATGGCGATATGCTATTTCGCTCCTTGGCCCTCGCTGGCAGCGTCCCGCGACGAGCAAGGGCGATCACATACGGGAGAGGTTGGTTAGTCGCCGATTAGGATTGCCGCTGACCTGCTACCATTAGCTTGCCTATTATACTCCTTCGTGGTAGTTCTCTCGTCCTCCTCCTTTCTCGGTTGCTACAACGTCGCTAGCTACTACCACAGGGTCCACACTCTCATGTTCCCCCTGCCAAGTCGCGTCAGCAACGGCGAAAGCATCTAGCATCGCGCAGCCGCACAAATTAAATATCAACAAAAACAAGGTCGTACGTGAACGCGAGCGTTATGCGTGCTCGTTCACGCCAACTGCGTCACATCATTGATCAGATGTTTTCACCTCGTTTGGAGACAATACTATTTTAAGAATATTGTGGAATTCAACAATTTATCTTATAACGAAGTAGGCTTTAAATGTCTATATGGGATTTTCGTAATCGTAATATTTTATTGTTCTAATATTATTTTCAGTAAATACAATAAAGTAATACAATAATACCGTGAGATAGTAAATGTGAACTTTGTCAAAGAAGAGTATTATTTTATAATTATTAAAAGTCTTCAAATATGAATATATGAGTAGTATTTATTGGGCTATGTTATTCATATGTTTTGTATTTTTGTTAATGTGAACCCAAAGAACTTATTGCAGCAACAATCCAAGGTTAAAGGGAAATAATCCTTCATCTTAATATTCTAAATTCTACATATATTTAGCATCCCCGATTTGTCGTTAGGTTGCCGTTATTTAGATAAGAAAAAAACCTTTGCTGACATGGAAATCTGAAATCACATGGATGACTTGGCACTACCTAGGATCTGATCATCTCTAACAGACGTTATACATTGCTGTGTTATTCTGTTTATTAACCCTGTTGAGCTCAGGCAGACTAAATATGTTGTCTATTCTGATAGATAACTAGGTTTTATTCTGCTGACTAGGGCACAGTTAGATGTTTCTAGTTGGCAATACCTGGATTGACACTCATCTGTATTGTTGCAGTAAACCGAACAGAGAGAATAAAATGCATTGTGCTCTCTCATCAGCTTCATGCCAGAACATATATTATGGTATGACCATATGAGAAAATAACCTATATCAAATCAAATCATAAACAGCAACGATTAACGGTCTCACCACTAAAAAGATGCACATTTAATTGTGAGGATTTTCCGAACCATTCAAGAGCAAATTAAACATTTTGCAAATAACATTTCAGGAGCTTGGGAAAGAACACTCAACTCAGCCAACTCTTATTATACCATTGAGATATTACATATTGAATTATGCTGCGACTTAGAAATGGATCTGATGCATGAACCCTTGATGATACCCTAATTAATAACAGCCTACTTGCGATTCATCTCCACAATAAGGAGATTGTAACAGAAGTGGAGGAGGCATTGATGGAGGAGGTCCAGAACCAGCAGCACTGCATTCACTCCCACTTGTGTGTCAGAGGAGAGGCAAGTGGAAATTAACTTTAACAGGAATTATATACGATTGTGGAAACAAACCCTCATCTATGAGTTATGTAAGGCGACAATAATACCACTTGTGTGTTTGCCTGTAAAGAAAGTTTAACTTTCTTCTCTTTCACAGTAAATCAAAAGGGAAGGCAACTCAAATAAAGACTGGGTAAAAATACTTATTTGTTGATCACATCAACCACACATCCGACAAAACGCTGGCTCGGAAAAAGGATGCTACGTCTAACATGACACCTCGCCTGCGTCGTGTTGTTTTCCCCCACCAGTACTGTATATTTGCCATACGTGGTACAATTAGATCTGTTTTGGAAATAAACCATCCGATAGTTTTTCTAGAAACCACGAGTTGTTCTAAAATAAACTTGTGTTTAGAAAATGTATTTCTTTGCATTTGTGAAACATGAGAAACAAAGCACTGGACTGGTCCCAAACAAAGTGCCACTTTTCCAAGTCACATTGAGCAGACTTTGAATCCCTAATCTTCTACCACACATCTCACAGTCTCTATCACGAACACAGAAATCAAGACTACAGGAAGAACCTGCCATCCTTACCTTTGGTGTAACTGAGCAGACATGCTTTTAAAAACATTTATGTAAAACTGTAAAACTCAGACACACACCATGAAAATGAAGGATCCCGGCATTCTTTTGAAAAACTATAACCAATTAACATAAGAGGAAATGCTTTAAGCTTGTGGTGACAAATTCTGGTAACTTTAAGATTAAGATGTGGAAATGGAGAGAAAGCTAAAATCAAGATGACCCTGCCTTATGTGATAACATCATTTCATATCACACAAAATGTTTGAATAGATTGTGTGGCATGAATCCCAAAAACAGAATAAATGATAGTGATCACTGTAATCAAACCTATACTAGTCACATCCAAATGTGTCTGACATTTATTTCCCAACAATTATTTGAGTCAAGAGTAACACAAGGTGAAATGTCTCTATTGCACTGTAACGTGGCTGCAAAAACAACCCACTTACATTTTATTTTTCCAAACTCTTCCCCAGTCTGCAAACAGAAGTCCTTGACAGTTACACGTCTGTCGACATATCTTACATTATCAGATCAAATTAGTTATTTTTAAATGAAAGTTTCAGTGTGCTATTAAACAAGATGATAATCACAAAACATGAGCACACGCCTGTGTGCTGTTAGTGACACATCAGTGCCAGTGGATTATTGAATAGTTCCAGATTTCTCCCCACTCCTTTTAAAACGCCCTTCCAGTGCAGAATGAAGAACGCACTGGGACAATAGCATCGCTTATTGTAAGTAAGTAATAATGACTAAGGATATATTATGCCGTTCCTATAACGGAAATCAACAGAATTGGATCTTGCAGACATGAAAAAGCGCCCAAATGAACAGATAAACAGACATGAATTAATGAAAGAATAAAGTAGTGGGTGCGGGGCACCAGAGCAGAGAGGGCACTTCTTGAGAGTCGGGTGTCTGGCGACAGTCTGGATTTCTTCTTTTAGTTGTTGTTTTTTGTACTTTTAATTTGAGTTGGTTCAGTTTAAAGAGAGCCTCATCAAGCCCCCGATCCTCGCCGCCATTAAGTAGGTTGGCACGAAGCAGTGGAAGATGGCCGCTTAGACGTTTGGGAGTTTCAGGAGTTCAAATTGGTCTGTGAGGTCACCAGCTCCCCGTTCGGTCCTGCAGTTTTTTCCCCACAGACAGGTGAACTTCCCAGAAGAAGCCAATCGGGCCGTCTTTTTATCCAGTTTCTCAATCCCAGCGCAGTCATTCATCTCATTCTCGTACATCTTTGCAGTAGAAAAAAAAAAAAAGATTCTGGACACTAACCCCAGAATTTCTTCAGAAAAATAACCCACCGCCACCAGATTGTTAGCCTTTTAACCACCCCACTCTGGGCACACGCTCTTAAAAGAGCTGGGACGCGGTACGTTTTAGCACGGAGAGAAATATAAGCGTCTCCCAGCTGTCCCTTCCACAGCCAAAGCGAGGGCAGGGCATAGTGCGATAGGGTGGGCAGAAGGAAAGGGGCTGTGTTGGGTAGTAGCGGGAGGCGAGCCCTGGGTTGGGCTCTGGTTGGCTGGTTAGATTTGTTCAGCTCGCTGCTGCCCGAGCCATCAGGTCCTCGAGGGCCTTGTCCTGATCGTTGTTGTGGACCAGCAGCACCTCTTTGATGGCGTCCCGCTGAAATCCCATTTCGCCAAATCTTGACATTAGCTCAAGGAACTGCAAAGCCTGGGAAGGGCGGAATATGTAAATACAATTACAGTAATGTAGTAATGTGATTTAAAGACTATATCTATGTCTCAAAAGATGTTGGTGTGTCATTCACATTTCAAAGACTAAACTTAGTTATTTGATATGAGAACATATGAACAATGCAGGCTCTTAAGGTGTATAGTTAGCCAACAGCAAATTGTACAGACCTTTTCCTCTGAGCATTGATACATCTCTAAACATTCCTCCACTGCAATTGCATCGAAGCCCCGATCACACAGGCGCCCATGGACAAACAGGTAGTCCAGCACCTTAGACAAATAATAAGCACATCTTTATTAACAGAAACCATAAAAGGAATGAATGATTCCAATCCAAAAATGTTTAGGGTTGATGTATCTTCCTGCTTATGCGGATTACTCCTTACAGCTTATAAGCTTGAGGTGCCCAATGCTAGATCATTATTTTTAAAAAGAAAGAAAAGAAAAAAGGTAGTGTAAATTCAGTGTTTTTTTCATCCCACATCTACTGCCCTATTATGCGGCAGTGGTTTCATCGGTCATATTGTGTAGTGTGACCTGTACAGGTCACAGAAATAAAAAAAATCTATTTTCTCTAATTTTAGAGACAACAGGCAAATGTGATGAAACGGTTTTATTTTAATGCTATATTTACAAAAGTACTGCACTGAACAATATTACACGAGCACAAAACAAAACAAATTGTTCTGCAGAATGAATATGCTATGAATCCAGATTGCTGTGCATTGGGGCGAGATGGTGTCGCACCTGTTCCACATTCTGCCCTTGTCTCTGCATGGCCCGGAGGACACCTTCATAAGAGTAGCCCATGCCTACAAGTGTTTCCGCACACTGACGCTCGCTGGGGGTCATGCTGAGCAGCGCTCCACCACATGGCAGACCAGCAGACCCGGACCCAGGGTTGGCCTGGAGAAACAAAGACATAAATGTCAATGAGATTCATGATTTCAACATCAGTATTCCAAAATTTTCCACACAATTAATCAGGCGCTATGTAATTCCATGCTCACCGGTTTTGGTGCGCCGCCCTTAGAGTGGCTGGTTGGCTCGGGGCCAATAATAACTTGGGTCTTGGGTGTAGCCGGTGGGCTGCCATTGGTCAGCTGCTGTCGGGGAGCAGGGAGCGGGCTGTACCTCACTGGCTCTGGGTCACCAGAGTCAGAGAGCTTGGGGAAAGTGAGAGAGCGGATGTTACAGGGCCGGTCGTCGGTGTCGAACCCCGTTCTACCAGGGTGCCCGACTCTGTCCATGTCCAGCAAGGAAATTAACCCATTGGGTTTATGGGAAAAGCCAGATTTGGACACCTGGCTGGTGTTGATTCTGGGAGGAGACGGGCTGTTTCCACGCGACCCTGAGCCTGTCGGGGGGACCTCGGGCGGGGACACAGAGGGAGGAGATTGAGGTTGGGCTTGGGGTTGGGGTTGTGGTTGGGGTTGGGGTTGGGGTTGGCTCTGGAGGATGTTCCTGAGCTCCTCCCTATCGTCCAAAGTTTTGAGCTCCAGCTTGTCAAAGGGGTCCTCTTCCCGCTCAAAGTCAGCTAGGTTGAGGCTGTGCAGCTGGGGAGTGCTGGGCTGGATTTTTCTGGGGCCAAGGCTTGGTGCGGGCAATGGAGTGAGGATGGCGTTGTGGCTCAGCCCTGCCAGAACGGGGTTCAACGCTGGCGGTAGAAGGTCCTGGTCATCTGCGGCTGACCGGGGCCTCTTCCCACCACCAGCATCCATGTCCTGGGCCTGTGCCGAGCACTCCCTGCTCTCTGCCTCCTGCTTGGCTGCGGCCTCTTCTGCTCTGGCTTCTGCTTCTCTGGCCTCAGCCAGTTGAACCCCCCAGCGCACACTAAGTCTCTCCAGAGAAAAGTCATACTGTTGAGAGGACAGAGCAAGAGGGTAAAATGGGAAAAGAGCGCACATAGAGCGAAGGGAAAAACAGACACATACACCTTAAGAACACGTATGAGTATAAGGGCCACATGATATTACAACATAATAAAAAAATGGAGGTTGCTGAAATTAATTTAAAGTGTCAGTCTATTTAGAGCGCTCTATTTACAGTGCTTGGTGTTCAACGCCAGTGCCATAATATTGTAGGTCATCAGCACAGTCCCAGCGAGGATGCTGCCGAGATGCATACTAGTGCACAAGTACACGTTTTTAGTTTGTCTGTCTTACCTGCGAGTCCAACAGCAAAGAGTTGCAGTCTGGCAGACAGAAACCGACAGGAAGTCCCACTTTGGCTGGGCAGTGGAATTTATCATTGATCTTGAAGGGAACTTCATCAAGGTAGCTGATGGGTCCTGCGTACAGTTTCAAAACAAAGTAAGCACATATTAGAAGAACAGAGTGGAGTTGCAGGCACCAGCAGAAAGGATCAGTGTTGTCAAACAGTGAAACATGAAAGTATTCAAAATAGGGCTTTACCATTGTTGTATGCATCTGATCCAGACTTCCTCGCAGCCATTTAGAGACTCTGAAAACAGACATGAGCGGTGACCAGGTGTAAAGTTAGTGACTGAGGATAATTATTTAAAAATAAATGTCAAATGGAGTTAATATTTACATGGAAAGTCAATATATCAACAACGTACGGTGCAACATTTTTGCCAAGGTCAGGAATTAGTCCTTAAGAATCGTTTTAATCAAAGCATGCAAGCAATGACATTTCATCACATGGCAGAGGAAGGTTTTTTTTCTTTTCAAATTCCTTCTACTTTCTCATTGGCTTTGTGCATTCCACCGCTTTCTTTCACATAATCCCATTATTTGGTCATGCCTTGAAACAGTTGCTGACATTGTCAACAGAGAAGTTAGTGTTCACATCTACTTAACACACAACTTTTATCTGAAGACTAGCGTTGAGTTGAACGATAGATCCGCATCAAACTTAACTTTAATCTAGACTCTGTGGCTAATCACAACCGATCATAGTGACGGGCATCATATGATCATGAAAATTGGGAGATATCAGATTTCTCTCATCTGAGGACAGCGACGTTAAATACCATCGACGTTTGTGAACATATTTTACATATAGCGCACAATAGAGTTATACATAACGCCAAAAAAAACCCCATATTAATTGTATATTCTGCGTAGCTATTTTAACAGGTGAGAGTACAAACACAACCGCACACCAGAGTAGTCGTTTTAGCCAGCTAGCTAGCTAGCTAAGTGTGATCACAAATGCCTCAAACTTAAAACGTTAACGAAAGGATCGCAGTGGCTGTTATTTATCAGAAGGTTCAAGAAAGAAACATTATGTCTTAAAACGGATGGCAGAGCGCCCAGCTGTCTCTTTGCGGGAACAACCACGTACGATAACGTATGTTCACTAAGTCGTGTTACTAAAGTTGTAACAGTGTTAATTAGCAACAAGCTAAGCTGTCATCACTATTGTCACTCCTAGGACTTTAGCTCAACAGCTCAATAGCGCTAACAGCTAACACTCAACGTAAGTGACAGTTTGGCTAAGAAGTATCATATGACAATAGTGGGTCCAATGAATTAATCAACCAAACAGCCACTGGACAAGGTTTTGGGGTCGAAAAGCTAGTGTTCGTGATAATACGCGTAGCTTCGCCAGTGGCCTGGCTGTAATATTATGTGGCTATTCAGACGGACCGCTGTCTCTGCTGCCACCGCCCCTGAAACACAACTGAGCTCAGATAGAACCGCGGACGCCCCTCACCTGTATCTGCTCCGGCCTGTTTTTTTCGAAATCCAAACGATGTCTTGCCGGAATGGCACTCAAATGTAAACTATTCTCAGAAAGAGTTTTATTTATGGTGAAATCTCTTTCCTGCTTCAGCGTGGGACGCCATCTTGATTCCTCCGACTGGTTCCTGTCTGACGTCACTCACCTACGTGACGTCAGAACATCGCAACGTTACATGCAGCTGTAGAGGCAATGGTGGTAGCTGATGGGTGCTGTTTGTAAAAGCGGTGGAAGCGAAAACATTGCTTCTCATCGTTACGAAGTGTTGGTTTTAGAGTACATTGTATTAGTTCAGCAAGAACTAATACAATGTTCACCTCTTTGAATTTGATTTATCAAAGGAAGAAAGAAAAAAACATTTTGAATGCCAAAACTTGGCTGGACAACAATAATAGAAAATAATAATTGGGTCTATTTAAACAAATCCAAACGAAATGCCAATGAAAAAAGAAGTTAGATTCAATCAAAGTGATGGGACTCAATAATTTAAAAAGTCGTATTGTTTATTACATTGCCTTTCATACGTATTTATGTGGCCCTTTAATGTCGGCTAATTATCCTCAGCCCATGGTTTCCCACGGTGCTTGTTATGTTAAAATTTAGCTGGAGCTTGTTTTAATCAGATTTTTCAATATCCGGAGCCATCAAGATACATGTTAAGTATGCAACTAATTGTTTTCAGAACTGATAAAGACAAAGTAATAGTGAAAACAGCATGTGTTCATTGTTAATCCACTTTTCCATAAATTCTCAACAGCAATGAAAATAATTTCCATTTAGTAGAGGCCTACATTATTTACAATCTAATAAAGTACACAATAAGGACATGTTTGACTTCCTAATTACGACGATTCGATATGCCACCCTTGAATAATAAAGTGAAATTAAAAGGTATAATTGAGCTGTTTTGAGGATTATTTTGGATCCATACCTTTAGAAAGTCCTTTTTATGGCTATTATAGTAAACCAAAAACTATTTATTTTCACCATAATAATTCGGGATCTAGCGTCGAGTGCGCGCACGTCACGGTCAGACCCGTACGTGCTGCACGTTTTGCGGACGCGCGCACTGATAGCCGGAAGCACCGATGGGAGGAAAATAAAAATCGATGAAATCCGCTGTTAATTCGCGAGTATAAACCTTCACCCTCCTTTTCTTTTTCGCGACGGTGAGCGCAAACCGATCCGCCCGAGAGAGCCGAGAGAGAGAGAGCGATTGAACGGAGTTGCTCGCTGCGGGTTTAGCGTTAGCTGACGTGTGGAGAAGTTAAGACTGCCAGGGGGCAGATAAACAAACACAAAACAAGCAGGGATCAGCTGAGCGCCCCTCTGAACCGAACCTGCCGCACGGGGGAGCGATGGCAGGGAGAGAGGCTCTCTTCTTCTTCCGGGCCCGAGAATGATCCGCGGGGACGCCGTGACTTTACGCTGATTCCACAGCTCCATGTCAACTGTCAAACGCGGGCACACAAAGAATTTCCGAAGCACCGCGCGAGGACGAGCCGTTGAGCAGAGCAGCCGTATGTTTGTCGAGACACGCGCAGGCTAGCATGGACGACCAATGAGCGCAACGTTACTTTCCGGTTTTCACCTGTAACGATACGAGTACGCGTCACAGTGCAAAGGAGACAGAGGTAAACACACTTTTTTTTTTTGGTAAGAACTTTTGCATTTCCCCGTCAAGGCCCCGCGAACTAAAGCCCCGAGTGGAGCTAGCGCGAAAGGCCACAAATCCTGTTTGAGTTTGATTTCTCCATGTGGCGGTCAGTTTAAGCCGCGGCACGCTCAGCTGTTCGCGGTTTCTTTGGTCCATTATCTATTGTTGGTGGTTTCACGCGGAGTAATTTGTAACTATAAAATGTAAAAAAACGACAACTTAAGATTCGAGAAGGATCCTGACAGTATCATTGATCCCATGATCCCCCCCCTCTGCTTCACTGGTTTGTGGCCGCTGGTGTCAGAAGTGTGATCAACATGGCCCACCAGGCGACCCCTAGTTCCCAGAAGGCCCTGATGATGGAGCTGAAGTCTCTGCAGGAGCAGCCGGTCGAAGGCTTCCGCATCACTCTGGTTGAGGAGTCTGACCTCTACAACTGGGAAGTTGCCATCTTCGGGCCCCCGAACACCCTTTATGAGGGAGGCTACTTCAAGGTACGACACAACTTTTCTAATAGCAGGAGGGAGGGTTGGGGTTGGGGGGCAGTCGACACATGGCGTCTTGTTGAGATGGGGGAGACACACTCTTCGGTAGGTAATTCCGTAATCAGCCGAAGAAGGATGCACATGCGTACTGGGCGCGATGTGGACGTGGCTTGTGTCCCCGCGGGGACCAAATACGGGGTGTGTGTCCACTGCTAGCTGGTGAGAGGCCCCTGAGCAAGGCGTTGGATGTTAGCAGCCCAATGCACCTAATACTATGATGACTTCCATACGGAGAAATGCCAATGCTGGTACAGTGTCAACCCGTGGGGGAGGAAAGTTCATTTACATTTTCACATGGGACAATTGTGTTCTCGAGTGTAAGTATCCAGGAGATTGCTGCTACTTAGAAAATCAGCGCGGCAGTAGTGACAGGGACTCTGTTTGAAGCGTCCGAGCAGGTATCACAATGGTTATAGCATTTTTTTAAACTATAATGCAGCGGTGACCTAGCTCGATTTTACTGAGTCACTACTTTCTGCTCCCTCCTGCTTTTATTAGGATTTTTATTCTCTTAGCAGATAGCTGTGGCTTCCATTTTTAGTCTTTCTCCCCCCACCTTGATCCTGCTTGTCCAGCCTTCTCCCCTTATGATGGCTGTGCTTCAGACGGCTATTTTTAACTATGAGACCGATATAAATTGCACCTCAGCACAGAAAGAGTAAGAAAGGGGCACGATGAGACTCAACCTCCCGTCTTTCATGTTACCTATTCAGTGAAACTTCTCAAAGTGTGTTGCGGTGATGCCGTAATCTTCCAGGAATGCCGAACTATTACAGAGAAGCGAGTGTTGCTGCCATCGTTGATTGCGTTAGGCTTTGCCTTGGCCGGGTTATCCGGTTGTCCATTAAGTCACAGCAATTGTGTTCATATAACTTTGCCTCATGTGTGTTTTTATCACAGCTTCGAGCCTGAAGCCTTGCAGTCATTTAAAGAAGAAACTGCACACAGAATAACAGACCGATATGTAACCGGTGCCATAGTTAGAGTTTGTAATTGACCTGCAAGTGTTTACAAGAGGCGTGTGACATTTAGCCTGCAGACACTTCCAAACCCTACACCCTACTACAGCCAGGAATGGCTGTTGTGTGTTTTGTGCATGCAGGGATTGATGAAGTATTTGTGTAAACCTGTGTCAAAATTGAACTTTGTTCCTGCTGCTGAACCCCACATGGAAGCTCACGTGTCACGACATCTGTGTTTTCATGTGTAGAGACTAGTTGTGGAGTACTGATAGTCCTATCTGAGGGCCAGCAGCTCAGTGAGAGCCGGGGTGGTGTTACACACACACACATGCACACAAACACCGACGCCTACATGCCTTTCACCCAGATAATTGGGAAATATGGAAAGAAAACCAGAAGTAGAGATGCATGTCTTTGTCTTTGCCCGTCCTGATTCTAAGACCTGGGCTTTGGTACCGGCTGATACCAAGTACACATCCGATACCAGTGTTCTATTTAATTCATCAACCATGTGCCTTATTGTGTCAAAGTGACTAGGATCAGTCTTTTATTGCAATTTTAGGCTTCAGTTAGCCATTGCTATTTGTTGCTGTAAAATACAATTTAACAAATGATACTTAGATATAAATGTACTGAATGGTTATTTAGTATTGAAGTAATACATTGTATGCCAGCAAATTGGAAAGAAACATAAGGTATAGAAGTATAAAAGCTTTTTAATGCAACAACAACAAAACTTCAACAGGAATTCAAATTCCAGTCTCCAATGTATAAGGCATAAACATAGAACTGAGTCGACTGGCCCGTTGTCACCTGATCCAGCTATTTGATTTGGTATTTGGCCCGATAGACCCATCCGATATCGAAGCACCAACTGTTGTGAGATCTAACGCCTGACTCCATTGATGTTCATTTAAAATTACTGACGTATGAGACAACCGCTTCGGGGTGTGAGTGTACCTAGATCATACATTTGAATGGCCAACCTAATTTCAAATACAAGGGTACTGGGTGTTATTTTATGGTGGAACACTACAACAACATTACAGATAAACTTGAAGCAGAGAACAGAATCCCATTTCTCATCTCACTCCAGTGTGGACAGATTGAGTTCATCATCAAGATCCACCTCGAAGTAGCAGTTCTTCACCGTTCTGGTATCTGCATTATACAAGTTAATATGATTTTATATCTCCTTGAGAGACCTGCACAACCTTCGCCGAGTCAAGTTGTTTCGAGTCATTTTTGTTAGAGGAGACCTAAAGGAAGACCTTTATTGGTCTTGTTGCAAGCCGACAAGTTATTTGTTCATTCCCCACCACGTTCAACACATCCGCGCGTCACGCCGGTATCCCAAACATCATCCCCCTTCGGGCCGCCTCACCCTCAAGCTTAAACGTAGCACGAAAGGAGTCAAGCCTGATGAAATATGTGTGGACTGAAAACCCGATTGTTCTCCCAGGCTCACATCAAGTTCCCCGTGGACTACCCGTACTCCCCACCAACCTTCCGCTTCCTCACCAAGATGTGGCACCCCAACATTTATGAGGTGAAGTGTTTCTCTCATTTTAGTTTTTACACCAAATCATTTTAGCCCTCATCATGCCAGTTTGGTGTTTATATTTAAACGGCGCCATTTAGAGGCTACATGTAGACACCCTCATGTCGCCTTGACCGATGTTGAATAGTGCGGTTTGTTCTCTTTGCAGAACGGAGATGTGTGCATCTCCATCCTGCACCCACCTGTCGACGACCCTCAGAGCGGGGAGCTGCCCTCTGAAAGGTGGAACCCCACCCAGAATGTCAGGTAACGTCTACCACAAGAACCTCGTGCACTTTAATGCATTTGATCACACAGGCATGCAATACTTCTATAACCTTGCTAAATATAATGTGGACATTTGTGCACTTGTTACATGTAAAAAAAAATAAAAAAAATACATGTAATACAAATTCATGCTCTGTAATAATGCACCATATTACACTCAAGTCCATATTACTATTGATATTCAAGGCGTCGTCTCACAAAACTACAACAACTGTGGTTCAAATCTGGCCACATACTTGTGTCGCAAGTCATGTCATTCCCCTGAAAAAAGGGAAATGAAGAAAGCTACGGGGGAGTTCTTTCCACGTTTGTCTGAAAACATTATGCGTGTGTTTCTGTGCTAATCAGGACTATCCTGCTGAGCGTGATCTCCCTGCTCAATGAGCCCAACACCTTCTCCCCGGCTAACGTGGATGCATCCGTCATGTTCCGCAAATGGAGGGACAGCAAAGGCAAGGACAAGGAGTATGCAGAGATTATCAGGTGATCCACAATAATTGGTAATCCGACCTCGGGCCCGACAAAAGTTTGAGAACCGACCACGCAGAAGTAGCGCTGCGCACCGACCTTGAGTGTATTCCCGTTCGGCCCACAGGAAGCAGGTGATGTCAACGGTGGCAGAGGCGGAGCGCGACGGCGTCAAGGTGCCGACCACGTTGGCGGAGTACTGCGTCCAGACCAGGGTCCCCTCCCAGGACAGCAGCTCGGACCTCCTCTACGACGACCTCTACGACGACGACATGGAGGAGGAGGACGAGGAGGAGGACGAGAGCGAGATGGAGTCGGTGGGCGAGGCCGGGGGCCTCAGCCCCACGGAGGACGGCGGGACGTCAACCAGGCGTTACGACAACCAGGACGACTCTGGCAACGAAGACTCATGATGACCTGGATGATAACGCCTCCCTGAACCCCGCCCCCCCACCAACCCCCACCACCACCACCACTCTACTTTTATGTGTTGCGTTACAATTTTCGGTGTGTGTGTGTATGCACATACAGCGGGGTGAAAAGTAAACTGCCAAAAAACACGTTTCATCATTTATTAAACTACTACAAATGGTCGGTCAAACAATAGTTGTAGTCAGAATTTGTGTGTTTCCACCGTTTGCCTTAATTACAGCTTGCACTTCGTCTGGCATCAGGTGTTATGAGAAATTATTCCAGCACAGTTTGAGAGACCCCCCCCACCCCCCCACCCCCCTCCCCCGGCAAGGCAAAGCATCCCCACACCTGAATATTTCCACCACCGTCCCTTCAATTCCCTGGAGTTCTCGCGCTCATGCAACCCGCTCCTCGTGGACCGCTGTGTGAGTTGTTTGGTTGCAACCATGACTTTTTTTTCTTTTTTTTTCTTCTTTTTGCCGTTTATTTTCTTGGGCGTCGATTTTAGAATTGCATTCAGTCTACGCTAAACCAATCAGATTTTGTTTTGCCATTAAAGAAGTAGTTTAACTGCCACAGTTTGTCGGTCTTTTAACTGTAGTTTTGTCAGGAATTTGTTTTCTTTGTAGGCTTTGCGTCTCGGATGCCGATGCATGAAAAGGTTTGCTTTAAACCACAGTGCCATCTCCAGTTCCATCTTGTCCTCCGGGTGACAATAACTCCATTTTGTGAAAGGATTTCCAGCCTTTTAATACCATCCATTTTATCCTGACCGTGCATTAATGGTGGCAACCATTAATTTGTCATTTAAAAATCCTAATCATTGAAATTTTCTAGGAACGTACATTCTTCCATGACGAGGTAAACCTACAAGTACTTTAATCACATACACGCATTTCCCAAAGATTTAAAAAGTAAACAAATTGACTCCAAGCTCTTGATAAACGATGGAAACAAGCTGTCCCCGCGGTGGTCTCTGGAGCCCACCTTAACCGGCCTGCACCTTTTCTGACTAGTCCGCGTCACATTGTCTGCTGTTTTCTGTTTAAACATTGTCTTCTTCCACCTTGTCTTTGCTTTTTGCGGCGACTTCTTTAGTTTCGTCGGTAGACATTCTGTACTCTCCTGCTTTTTTTTTTTTTTCTGGGAGGGGGCCTCAGACGACCTGGCCGACGGACGCTTTGCTGCTTGGCTCATTAACCAGTCGATGAGCTGGCCCAACTTGTCCTGTCATTTTCCATCAGTGTGTCTTCTGGCATAAAATCTCTGCCCCTTACACGCCCGTCTGTTGGACTGATGCAGTCAATCTAAACTGGCAAACGCCCGCTCAGAAGTGTCCATTACGGCTGCGCCCTCGTGATCCCTGAAAGTACCATTTCTTGTGTCGCCTCCTGCACCTCTGCCTGCCTCTTAAACCTCAGGGCCTCCATAGACTTTTGCCGAGAGAGAAAAAAAGAAACATCATACACACACACACACACACTGCTCCTCACTTCCACGTCGTCTTCGTATATCTTCTTTATCCCTGGGTGTTTTTAGAGGGCAGGGAGTGAACTAAAAGTCTCCTAAACCCACCGTCAGCATGTTTACACAAGACTGAGTGTTGCTGTTGGTCTTAATTATGGTCCTTTTGAGTTTATGTGGTCTTAGTCCGCTTGAGTCTAATCGAAAGAATTGGAAAGCACCTGTGGGGACTTTCACTTCAAGAAAAATGCTTTGCTTGAAATACATAATGCAAAATGTTCTGTTTTTTGACCCAACTCTAGCTTGAATGCTACTTTGTGAAAATTGGACGCAGTTACTGTTCTACACCCAATCCATTTCGATCCAGTCCGTTTATCGACAGGAACAAATTCGACATGCAGCTTAGTGACACGTTTGTATTTAAATGAATATGACACTGATTGTCTGTTGTGTGTGTGTGTGTGTGTGTGTGTGTGTGTGGATCTTTACATTTACTGCTCATCTATTGACTACAATGTCCGGGGTTTTGTGTCTCTTGAATGGAACGGGTGCACACCAGTGAGTTTGCCCAGGTGACCTTTTGGACTTTTTCCTAGCTGAGCAAACATTGTTTTCTGGTGAAGACTGATCTGGCAGAGGATTTGACTAATAAAAATAATAAAAAAACACTCCTATTAAATGTTGGGAGAAACTGAACATAATGGGACTATTACTACTTTTGCGGCATCAAGCAAACCATTAGGGTTGTGCTTTTATGGTTGGAGGCAGGAATCTGTTGCCCTTTTTAACTCAACAGATCACTGCACAAACAGTTGATTCAAATGGATGGATTTTATGCCAAGGAAAGAACAGCCCCAGAATTGTTCATTTCGAAGACTTTGGAGCAATGGCTGCATGTGGTGGATTCAATGCTTGAATTAACTCTGTATGAGAAACCTTTTTTGGATTTTAATGTGAAGCCAGAGGAGGGAAGAATGTCCGCCTGGCCCAGTGCTTTGGAGGCCCACAGAGACTGGATTCTGGTGTGGACGGGGAGAGGAACTCCATTCCTGTGCCGGATCTTGAATGGATTTATATCAAGGCACAACCGGAGGGCTGAAAGTTCTGACCGTATCTCGATGGGGTTCCACATTATTTTGCTCATCCCTGACCACATAGACATGAAATAAAGTTATAGAAAGGAAATCTACCAATACTCTAGGTATCTGCTAAGGGACTAGTCTGACACAAATATTAATTTACTTTGTGGCAGAGATGAGATCTATATCACTAATGCATTCAAATAAAACTACCGGCACCGTTTAGCTCAGTTTTGCATAAGGACACGACGTGGGGGAAACGGTTAGTTTGGCTCTGTCTACCTATATCTTGTTTGTTCAATCTGAGGTTGACCCTAATCTGTGATTCTACTCGACAAAGATTTTCTTTGACAATGAGTATTTGCTTCTTTTTTTTCATGCTGAATAATTTTATTTCCAGGAAACACATGAGCACATCTCCAGTAACCACGTGATTGCAAGTGGTGCTTTGTTGAGAAACTCCCGTTTTTCAGATCTATTAAATCAACTAATTGACTAGTCAGCTAAAAATGTCTTGTGACGACAACAGCACTGGTTTAATCTATACAAAACCCTTTGTATAAAAATGTGTATTAGATGTCTTACTGAGGTCCAGTTGAAGTATTTCGTAGTAACTTCTCTGAGCGACTTACTGGCAAAGAAATAGTCCACCAAAGGGCAACCGATACTCCCCTTTTCTACATGTCTGGACAGGACGAAATTTGCAACAAATGTTGCAACAAATTGTTGCTTTCCCCCTCAGAGTTTTGTACGGATTAGATAAACAAGATGTAAAGTCTTATTGAGTGAGTTTTAGAGGTGCTGGGAGGCTCTTTGGCAGCCTAGTACAAATACAGGCCAGCTGTTTCCTGTTTACAGGCTTTATGCTAAGTTTAGCTCAGTCTGCTGTAGCTTAGTATTTAATGGATTGACATAAAAGTCATGTAAATCTTCTCGTCAAACTCCTTGCTAGAAAACAAACAATTGCCTGTATCCCAAAATGGTCCAATTGGACCTGGAACAGGTGAAACTCCTTCAAGCTCACTAATGAAAATGCAACATCAAAACAATTAAATATAAAGGGGACAGGCTGTGGTTATATACTGGAAAAGTTACTTCCTGTAGTTTACCTTAGAATTGAGCAGGTCTAAGTGTTTCCTTTTATTTCCAGTCTTTGTGCTAAACTAACCAGCTGCTGGCATTAAAACACTTAACAGGCACATGACGGACTGACAGAGTTAACTCTAGGCAATAAAGCAGATTATTATTATTCTCTCAAATAAAATCAACTGCTTTATTTGAACAATGTCTTTCCATCACGAATTTAGAAATCAGCATTTTAACAATTGAAAAGGAAGTTGAGGCGTAGCGGTGCCCTTGTCAGAGCACTTCAATGACGAGTTAAAAGCTCTACAAACATAAAATCCTGCTCCATTTTTACTTTAATATATTGCGTAGACCTAAGAAATGACGCACTTAAAAGGACTGCAGTCTGCGGATATGAGATACTTATGCGTACACACAGCTACATAGGAACGCCTGAATGACATCATTTAGTTTGTTTAATCTGGGTGTGGGAGCATGTGTGTGCAAGTATGTTTTTGAAGTGTGGATTAAATTGCATGGTCACACACGCTATACCGACCAGAATAGTGTCCAGAATACTGATATTAATGCTGTTCTTGCTGTTTCTTTTCTTTGATTTAATGCAATTTTACTCATCATTTTGTGTTTGTGAGGATGCAAATGTCACACATAAAGTTTCTATTGCAAAGAAATACACGTTGTCGGGTTTGTTTGCAGCACAGCTTTGATATCTTTTGCTAAGCCCACGGTGTTTTGGTTTTTGGAGTAGAAATAGGAATGATATGCAAATGGTGATACACTGTTTTTTGGGGGGTAACTTGGGGAATCATTCCAAATAAAACAGTATGCCGTTGAAGCCTGTTAAAAGGTTTCCATTTATTCTGCTACTGAGAACTGATCACCACAAGCTGCATGGATAATGAGTTCTGTGGTGTATTATATGCTCAAAGTGCTGGTTCACCCAAATT
Source organism: Gasterosteus aculeatus (assembly GCF_964276395.1). NCBI lineage: Eukaryota > Metazoa > Chordata > Actinopteri > Perciformes > Gasterosteidae > Gasterosteus > Gasterosteus aculeatus. Next base: position 15,377,735 of record NC_135705.1, read on the forward strand.
ACACAAAATATACTGTGGTATTTGCATATTTGTTTAATTTGCCCACATTTTGTTATCAGAGCTTTCTGTCTGCACTCTGATACAATTGATTTGAAAAGGACTTTATTTCTTGTGATCACTGCACTGGAATAAATTTCCTTTTTTTTTTGTTTTATCCTTCAGCAACTCGTGTTATAAAAATAGATACCATGAAATCTTTTGACAGTGCGAAAAGGTTCTGGGGAAGTTGCGTTGCTGTTCAATGTTTTCTTTTAATCCTTTGAGCACCACAAACAGAATTCCATAATCTCCTTCAAAACTGTACTGGAAATATAAATCTTTAAAGTTCAAACTATTCATATTGCTGAATACTACAGGTGGTGCAGGAGTCTTTTCTCATGGTAAACTGACACTTAAAAGGTTGTACAACCATATTAATTACACCTAAATGCATAGAGAAGATGTTGAGGTGTTTCTTTATATTGTGATGAAACTTAAACTACAATGTTGCAGTGGGAAAATATTCCCAACGTAGCAGTACTTCAGTGTTACTTTACAGTAGACTGTGCATGCCTTATGAAAGTAGAAAGGCTGCTTCACTGACCTCAAGTTTACTGCTGTGTCCTCTTAAAATACCCAGAAGACAAATAGAAGCTAACTGAAGTGAGCGCTTCCACTCAGCTTGGTGAGTTGCACGAACAGAATTGTTTCACTAATAGTTCTTATTTCAAACCTTCAGCAGAGGCTGGTGATCCTGCAGCATGTTGAGAGCACAACATCCCCGTGTAAAGTACAATGTGCCAGTAACAAGGGGTTAAGTTCGTCCCAGTTAAGTCCCACTAGACTTTCCCCATTTGCTTGTGACAGAACAAGCCTTTTGGATTAGATGTATGCGTGCCATTTTTTTATTATCTAATTTTTAAATGAGCTTGTCAGTAAAGAAGCAAGACAATGAGTAAATTCTGTATTCCCGCTGCCTCCGGTACTTGTAGTCCATGGTGGCAAATTATCACCATAACGTCTCGGTTTTGTCGCCACCAAGTGGCATCATCTACTGCTCGCAGCTGAATTTGATCATTTCTTTTAAGCGTTTCTTTGTACTTTTTTTAAAGTTATGAATTCCCCTTGTGTATATATCCTTTTCATATAATAAATTAGTTTTATAAATATCCAGGTACACAAACTCTGCTTCACAGAGTACTAGGCAATATTAAGTGGCTGTCCATCTCCTTTATTTTCTCCGTTACAAACTTTTGTGTTTTATTTTATTGACAAAGATATTTATATATGTAATTACACATGACTTCCAAGGAAATAAAATGTTTATGGTTGTTCGCAGTGACTAACATCAAATCAGTTTTCAAGCATTGATTAGTTACTCACCTAGTGACCTTTTGTCTTGACAGAAGGTGATCCATTATGCCTTTAATTATTAAGTAGAGAAAAGTGCTTAATGCAACAGTATTTCAATCTGACAGTTGGAAAATCAAATAAATTGTAGACACTGTCCAATTGGGTGATCTACCACCTCTTCAGCTTCCCCCTGCTTTATTCTTCCCCTGTGCACAGTCTACATCCTGGTTCAATGCTGTTTGTCCAGGTCAGCCTCCAGGTGTCTGTGTGCGGCTCTCAGTGTGTCCTGCAAGTCTTTGTACTGAGCCAAAGTGCACGCCTCCTCCACGCGGGCCCAGCGGTAGTCCTGGTGCTCGTCAGACAACGTCACCGCTGTCCCTGGGTCCCTCAGCTCGGCCAGCCAGTACAGCACTTCTTTGGGTCGGCCTCGCACCTCGTAGCGCAGCTCTTGCACAAAGCCGTCAAGCACCTGCAACTGCTCCGCCCCCAACCCGGCCTCCTCCTTGGTCTCCCTCAGAGCTGTGATGAGGTCTTCCTCACCTGGATCCACATGGCCTGGAGGGGTCAGATTACAGATTATCTACAACTGGGACAAAGAACATTTCATGCTATATGAGGGGAATTCGTAAACACCTTTGGGTGGCGTCCAGTGGTGCTCCCCATAAGAGGTCTGCAAGAGGAGGTACTCAATGTTGTCTGGTGGAGGCACGACGGCCAGACGACGAAACACTATGAAGCCACAAGCACGCAGCGCCATCTCCCTGATCTAACAAATTCACACACAGCACATTTAGCATCGCATGTGGGCAGTCGAGTCACATGTACATCAGAACTAAACTCAGGTTAATCAAGGAAATGCACTTCTGAGAGTGAATGGTTACATTGACTTGGACTACAACATGGTTACAAGACAAAGTCATTGCGATGATGGTAATATCTAAGGCTAACTGTCAAAGAATAGATAGAATCTCTAGTAGTATGGGGGTACAAGCACATGGAAAATACTATACAAGTTCCCCAGCTCCCATTATTGTATTGGTCTAAAGTTCAGTTATCCAGTAAACATACTGGCCTCACTTGAGACTGAAAGACGTTACCCGGAAGCGTGCACACTAAAGCTTACGGATTTCACTGATTGTCGTCCAACACTGCAGCAACCGTTGGGTTGTTTACTTATGAAAATTATTCTGTTAGCACTGCTGTCACTTTAGCTAGCTCAGGCAGCTAACGTCAACCGTTAACGTTGCTCATGCAGCTCAGATATCAAACGTTAGAGACTTTTTACCGGTGTGTTATACCGTCTGTTTTTCTACCCTTGCTCAAAATGATCTATTTGACCTTTTACGAACACAAACTATAGCTTCGACGCGTCGCTACTTACTTAATTTTAAAATAAAGGGAGCGGTTTGTCAGCTGTCGCCGTGCTGCGATCAGTGTGGCGTGGTGCTCTATAAAATGATTCCGAGCCTCTTTGACGCTGGTTATGAAACGTTCCGCTTGTTGCTACTTTCTTAATGGTAATAAAAGAGGCATTAGAAATACATAAAATGAAAAACAAAAGGACTCCTTATCAAGATGTAATATCTTGTAATGCTATATGGTTAATATGTAACACTATAAGTTATTAAAAGAGGATCACTTTGTTCAATATCACTGTTATTGTTGTGCAACACATATAGTTGTATTCACTGTAAATAATGTTGGTTGTGTTGGGTGTGTGCATCTATAATAACAATTTCATAAATTAATTGTAAATTTACCATGTAAAAAAATTGGTCGCTACGATGGTAATAGAGGAAACACATTAATAATAATATTCCCTAGCTTCACTGGTCTTTAAATAGAGTAACATTATTTATCTTGTGATTAGTAAAAATGCTGTTATGCCTGTGGGAGACAGATAAGAAATGTACCTACACACAATGTAGATAGGACCATGGGAACGCAGCTTGTGCCAGAAGATAATAGAGATGGGCCCACCTTACCACACAAGCCGAGCTGTCAGCAGTACAGTTATCCAACTTCACAGAGGAGACATTGCTGCTAAGAGTTTCAAGGTAACGTAAAACTTAAAACTTAAGAATACATGTATTGTTATTCTCATATAAAAAATATATGGGGAGAGGCACAGTCAGACTGACAGATGGGATTGCATAAACACAACGTAATTTCAATAGATTTGTAGGAATTTATCCCACAGTCACTTGGGGCTTGTATTTTGTCCTGACATAAAGAAGTTTCTTGTTTTTGCTTCATTCTTAGCGTGTAGCTGCATGTAGTTTAGCTAAATGCCTCAGGATGTGTGACTTTTGCTGCCACTACGACTGTGCTTACTCAGCCTTCACTAAAGTGCTGATTATTCCACTCCACTATACAGGAATCACACTTGGGTTCAAGTTCCCCTCCATCTATTTATTATTTTTCATGTGTACTGACTGTCACAGAGATCACACATGGATGTTGGACTTTAGCCTCCAGATGACCAATGCTTTTGTAAAATAATGAAATGAATGTGCATCATACATGTTGCAATCATCAGGCACTTGACTGGTCTGCTATTTGGTATTTAGAGAATAATCGTTCAACTTTGGATGGATACAATTTCATTTTGCTCAACTAAAGGATCAGGCTCCGTTTAGTTTATATAACATATTTATATGTTCTCTCAATGGTTAAACGGGTGCAAATGAGACACACACTAGATTCTTAGAAAGAAAAGAAAATAGTCCATTTGGATCAAATACTGAATTGGTATATTTCTTTTGTATATTGGCTTTCTAAGCATCATTTCACAGGGCCATGGAGGAGAAGATGCCGCCAACGGGAGTGCCTCATTTTGTGGGGAAGAAGGAAGAACTGATTGAAGCAAAGCGCTCATTCAGAACACTAGAGGGTCGGGACATACTGATCATCCACCACCAGAGCGTCTTCTATGCTGTTGACTCGTACTGCTATCGTGAGTGAATTTCCTCTCAAAACAGTTGCCGCTTCTGAGAGAGGGAAAGCGCAACCATTATGCTTTAGTTTTAAAAGTATAAAAATGCCTGTTCATTCAACAACATGTGTTCTTGTCTGTTTGCGCTGGGGCTTATCACCTTTATATATATATATATATATATATATATATATATATATATATATATATATATATATATATATATATATATATATATATATATTTTAAAGTGCGGGCTTTAAACGGTCAGCTTACATTGATGCTTTACCCACTCGACAGATGCTGGGGGACAACTGCAGAATGGAGACATTGAGGTGAGCATTACTTTTGACATAAGACATTGTGTCTGGTCTAGAGCACAGCAAACAAAAATAACAACAATTAAAGTCAAAGTACTGTACTTTTGTGTTTAGTTGCCACATACGTGCTTCACAGGCTACTCAATGTATACTGCAACCCTGTGCTGAGGCAGAGAAACACGCTGTAATTAAGATACCCAGCCTGCATAACATTAAACTAATGTTATGCTAATATTGAAGAGACTAAATGACCTACACTCATCCCCTGCCAGCTTGTTTACCTGCTTTCTTTCAACACACTCACAGGAAATTGCTGGCAAGCTGTGCATAATTTGTCCGAACCACAAGTACAAGATCTCTCTTGCAGAAGGGGAGGGCCTGTACAAGGCCAGGGACCCCACGGAAGAAAAGCCTGTGCGCAGATGGTACTCCAAAGGCGTGAAGCAGCGGATCCACACTGTCACTGAGAGCAACGGGGATGTCTATGTCATGCTCTCCCAGTGCTCAAACTGGATCGAGTCAGACTTCTTCCAGGGAGAGAAGGGCAAGGTGGAAAGGGCCAAAGCCGCAGCAGCCGAGAAGAAAACATAATACTGTGTTGAGAAAATGAAATCAAAACAATCATAGTAGTTGGAAACATACGTTTTTGGTTCATTTAGATTCTCTGATTCTCTGTTTCTGAATTGGGGAGCGGCATGAGGTAGCTAAATGCAAATCCATACACGAGTATCCCTCTGCATTTTAATTTGAATCATTTATTATGCATACAGCGAATTCATTAGTAAGATTTAAAAGAAAGGTTCAGTGGAAAATTGTTTAAATGTAAAGATCCTACCACACTTTTTGTAACATATCGCTTTCACTCCCTCAGATAACCTCAGAAAATGTTTGTATAACAGGTCATAGATTTCAGCAGGTATTTATGTTCCTTTTCAATTTGCAAAAGATTTTCTTGAGCAACTGTGAAAGAGAAAAAAAAAAAAGAAAACCCTTTTGAGGGCACCAAGCAGCGACAATACTGGAGGTTGTTGAAAAGTGTGTTGACATTCGCTGAGAGGAACTGTTTCCCTCTCCTGATCCCACGAGGTCATTCTGCACAGAAAGCCTCCAAGATACCTTCCATTTTAACTTTACTTACAAAAATGCTGTTTTTTACAATTCACACAATGTATCTTGATAGCCTCTTTGTTGGACTCTCCCTGTCTGGACATTTGAAAACAAATAAAAAAAACCCTATCATTTCTAATTTAAACTGTCTATGAGGTTGTAATCGACTTACTGCAAAAAGGTGAGGTCGTTTATCGGCCCTGTGCAGAAATTAAAACCTTTAGTTAGAGTGTGCTGCATATTCATCCTACGTCATCTAAAGAGTCAGAACAGCTTGTCACATTCAGAATTATTCCTTTGTTTCCGTACCAATTGTGTGGGCTAAGATTGACAAGGGCCCTAGAACTGCACATGTCACGGGTTGAGAACACAAAGACTATGGGCAATAATGTTCTTCTGTGCATGAATGCTCGCTTGGGCTGGCCTACAGATATTGGTCAACACTTTGAATGCCATCAAGAAATGCACAGAGGCCCTGGGTCACATGGAACGAGAGGAGTGAGCGCCTATATGCTAGTTAATACGCATGGAATTTCAAATTATTATTAGGGGGTTAAATCGTAAGGCTTGACACAAAGCAGGTACAGTTGTGCGCAGAAGGTCCTTTGCAAAAGGTCAAGCAGAGGGCTCTATGTCACCATAAAGAGCAGACTGGGAAACGGCTCAGCGGGGTATCTTATACTCCAGAGGGGGAGCTTTTTTTACTGTGGTGATGAATGACGGGCAGGCTCTGATAGAACTGTACATATTTGAGATATTCTTTCGTTTTAAAGAGCTCATCCTACACGGATATTGTCACCTAACGGACTACAAAACCATCCCTAAAGCCAGTTAAAGTTCAGATCGTCTCCTAACACTGGCTCATTATCATTCACATCACTGCTACCATTAACATTGCTCCCCACGCGCACATCCATTCCCTTTGTGTCTGTCTTAGTGATGAGGGACAGGAGACAGTTACTGTCTCACTCCGTCTTTGTATTGACAACGTTCCGCGCTCTGCTCCTGCAGTCAGTCACAAACGATCTGCTTCGAAAACACAACCAGGTGAAAACACATGTTTAATTGACAAAAATTGTCATGTGTGACGAGAAGCCGGGTGTTTGTGTGTGTGTGTGTGTGTGCGTGTGCGTTTTGGTGTGCGCTCCCTCGGGCGCGCATACGCGCCTTATTCCCGCGTGCGCGTTGCTGAGTCAGGCGCGACCGCTCTCTCTCTCTCCCTGTCTCTCTCTCTCTCTCCCTCTCTCCCTCTCTCTCCCTGTCTCTCTCTCTCTCTCTCTCTCTCTCTCCCCCCAGTTGTTCTCTGCCACAGAGACTTGTGCGCAGACGTCATCCGGTCGCTCTGCCCGTAGAGGCGCGAGGTTGACCTCTCGTCGCTAATTGTGTTTCCTATCGAGTGACAACTTGTTCGTCGGTTAGCGCATTGGCTGCCCATGGGCGCAGCTGCACACACACACACACACACACGCACGCACGCACGCACACACTCACACGCGCGCGCACACAGTCTGCTGCTCCGCCGGCTGTCCGGTGCGCCTCTGCGGTCGGTTAGGGACGGTGTCGGTCTCCGCTTTTATGAATGAATAACGAGACGGGGTGGGGGGGGGGGACGAGACTCCCCAGCAGCAGCAGCAGCAGCAGCAGCCGCGGTCCCGGGGGGGCGGCCCCCGATGAGAGGGATTAACGTCGGAGCGGAGCCGCGGCTCATTGCGGAAAAGCCGAGTTCGACTGCAGTCTGTCGCGGAAAACGCACCGCGAGGGAAACGGGCTCCACGGCGTAAAGAAGCGGAACGAAAGCCGCGGCAGACACAATGTAAGTTGCTGTGAAGCCGCAACTCATTAAGGCGCGAGAGGAGCGCGGCTTCCCGCGTCGCATGCGTTTTCCTTCTGCTGTTGTCGTTGTAGGTTTCGTAGGAAATTCATCGCCGAATAAATGTCTCAAAGTGTCTGATTTATTGGTCCGTAATGCCGCCTCACGTGGAGCCTATTAGGGCCTCGTTCAGTGTCACAATGGTGATGCACTGTCTTCCGTGAAAGATGAGAGTAATAATGAACAAAGGTCCCCCCCCCAACACCTGACTCCCCTCACCTCACCATTCCTCTGGAGGATTCAAGTCACCGCCGAGTTGTCTCCTCCGCAGGTCCATCCACATCGTGGCCCTGGGCAGCGAGTGCCCCGGGGGGGTCGGGCCCGGGGAGGAGATCATGGGCCAGGGGCAGCTCCAGGGAGGCCTGCTGTGGAGTTACCTGGGCCAGGGAGCGCTGGTGGGGCCGTGCGACCTGGAGAGCAGCATTCACAACCCGGCCTTCATGGAGTACACGTCGCGCGTGTTCGGAGACGTCACTGTTGTGGTTCGGGATTGCCCCAGCTGGGTAAGGGTGCTCGTGTGCGTGTGTGTGTGTGTGTGTGTGTGTGTGTGTGTGCACGACAGGTTTTGTTTTAGGGAGGGAGAGACCCACAGAAACAGTGTGAATCCTAGTTTTCAATTGACTCTGATCTCTTTACTTTGGACCCGTAGGAGTCTTTCATGGCGTTGCTTTGCCTCAATTCTCCCTGCATGATGCTCATGGGGACGTCAGGGCCAAGACGGCAAAACACGCCATAAAGATAAGGGTGTCGTTTTGCATTGTCGTTGTAAAAGAGTGCGTGTCACTTAGACACTGACGTGCTGTTTACTTTCTCACTCTGCTCGTGTTTCTCACAAACACAAACCACATTTCAAATTCCAAAACCACTACCCTGCCAAAAGTACACAAAAGTGTCTCTAGTTTAAAGAGGGCGCTATTTTAACACGCACGACGCAAAGGGAAAGGAATGATGAAAGAACTCGCCTGTGAATATGAAATGAAAGCACAGTTGTTATTTCGTAGCAGCACTGTAAGTGCCTTTTGTGGGGCCATCTAACAATGTCAGCGGGCGGTGCTGCACAATGTCTGTCAATCGAATTCTATGGCTCTTTGTCCTTGTTTTTGTTCGAATTGTTCAAAGCTTTCTGAGGTGTTCTTGCCTGCCTAATGAGTTGAATCCGATTGGTTTAGAGTGAGCAGCTATGGCCTCTCTTAGGTCCTTGGGGGTAAAGTCCCAGACGCCACACTGAGGTATTTCATACCGAGGGAGAGTCAGAGGGGAAAGATTAGGGTCATCTAAGTTGTGGCCCACAGGTTGGCCGTTCGGACCTCCTGTTTATTTATTATTATCTTTTGCTGCTCTTGCCTTTTCCAGGACCTGTTGGACAGCGATTGGACAAGCGTGCGGAAAGTTCTCGAACAGGCCGACATCCTGGTCATTAAATATTCAGTCACGGACAAGCTGGCCTTTCAGCAGGTCAGGAACAACTACGCGCCGAGACTCCGCCCGCTCCTGAGGCACTGGGGCGTGCCGGTCATCCTGGTCGCTGTCGGGGCGCGGCTCAACGGTGAGGATGCCGTCGTCCCGTGTTTTTGATAAGAGTTCAGTTTGGCCCTCCGACGCCTTGACGACCGACGGCTCTTCCAACAGTTTTCATTGCTATGTGGGAAAAATAGTTTGAGAGGCTGCAAATAGAAAATGTCTTATCTCTCCGCCGTTCTACATCATATGCTGGTGTCTTAATGGGATGATTAACTGCTGCCTCAGATGTTGATTTTGATGCACCATGATATCGGCCGTGAGATCCCTTTTCCAGAGCCTTGTGTCCTCGAGCGTGTCCTCCCCAGCATTGAGGAGGAGGATGCTCATGATTAGATCTCCTCTCGCCTGCCGTCGTGGGGTCCGCTCACATGCTTGCCTGCTGGAAACGCACCAAAGCGAACATTAAGTTTGATATTTTTTGGTCTTTTAATTAGCCTTGCAAGCAGACAAGAGCACGCACACAGCACTTAGATATACACAAAACGCAAAAGTGCATCACACCAATGAGTAGGACTAAGGCCCTCGGGTGTAGCCTTGCTGGAGGCTGCTTAACACATCACAAATTTACATGCATGCATCTGGCAGGTTGGTGGGTCTGCATGTGTTTCTGAACACACACACACTCACTGACCCTTGTTGATTCCAGATTCCGTAAACACACTCATCAAATGCACCAGCTTGTATTTTTAGCTTGTCTGCACCACACACTCTGAGATCCTGTCAGAGCGCCGCTGCACAACGATCACATTTTAAGGCAAGGTTTTGCCAAAGAGAAGGAGAGGGAGGAGAGGAAGTGGGGAGATGCAGACCGGAGCCTTTGTTTGTGTACTTGTTTGTGGCTGCTGCGAGTATCTCCACGCTACCCCCCCCCATGATTGAAGAGAGCGACGGCTGAGCACCGAGCGCTTCCTGCTGCTCGGCTTTAGACCACCCCAGGCACCGCTGAGGCAGAGAGCGCTGCCGAACGGGCATTAATGGAGCCATTAAACCGGAGCTGAACGCAGGAGCACAGACAGATTTATCCAAGGGCACGCGCACGCACACAAACATATCACTGATACGCCAAGTCACCGCCTGTCAGCCACACACACACACACACACACACACACACACACACACACACACACACACACGCACACGCACACGCACACGCACACGCACACACACACACACACACACACGCGCGCGCTCTGTCCGGCTCTGTCTTTCAATTAATTTTGTTAGCTGTATTCATGTAATGCCTCAGTGATTTCTCTCTTTTATATCTGTCTCTCTCCCTCTTCTGCCAGTCCTTTTCTGTTTTTTGTTCTCCTTCAAGCTAATCCCTCCAAATTTTCTGTCGGATTCTGTCGCTTTGGTCCCGATGCAAACATAACACAGTGTGGCACATGCGCTTTGCAGAGTTTACGATGATCCATCGTTTCTGCTGCAAAAGAATTCTTCTTCTTCTTTTTTTGACCTTGTGAAGATGAAAAGGTGGAAGTACGATGTACATGACGGGAACCAGCATCAAATAAACACTACAAAGCAGAAAAGCAGAAAATTGGTCACGAAATGGAAAGACACAAATGAACCTGTTTAACATTGTTATTGTTTGACTACAGTGGAATTACAAAGAAGGACCGGTCCACTCAATCAAAGCACATGTGGCTGTGACATCTGGCTTTCATGTTCTGTTTGGCCAGATTTGTTTTTACTTTACATTGTAAAATGTGGAACAAAGTAACTTTTAGGGATTTGGTGCACCTTTCTGTCCTTTTAAAGCACTGGCACATTAAAAAGAATAGGATTTGAGCGTCGTGTTCTTTTATTTGACTAAATTCTTGTTATAGTGACAGTACATAAATATATTTTCACTTTTACTGACATATAAGGATATTAAAACATTGTCACGCAGCTTTTCTCTGATTGGTCTAGTGGGGAAAAGGTCATGCAGACTAATACCACCTGAGTTAGGGCTTGTTCACACTGTGGTGTGAACTCTGTTAAATGAATTTGCTGAATCTATTGGGAACTATCGCCGCACGGTGCACATTTCTTGATCTCACTTCCGTCTTTAAACATCTTCTGTTTCATACCTGGCATCGCCATTAACAGCACATGCTTGAATTTAGCATAATGTCATATCAGCGACTCTGTAATGGTTCTCAGATACCCTCGTTAACTATTTATTTGATTCAGCTATTTATACCATCTAAATAATCGTGGAACGGAACTCTTCTCTCTCCTCTGCGCTCAGATGAAGGCCCTCCGTGTACGTGCCCGCTCTGTGCGTCCGACTGGAGCAGCTGCGTGCCTCACAGCGAAGGTCTGCAGCTCTCCCGCGACCTGGGGGCCACGTACCTGGAGCTGCCCTCACTCAACCACGTCTTTGTGGGCCGCTACTTTGGCAGCGTGGTAAGCGGCCTCCTCACACAGCAAATGAGCTGTAAAATGAAATAGTAACTTTTCACTCTGGGTTTGAGTTCAGCTCTCAGCAGAGGAGACACGAGTACAGGCAGCTAAGTCGGTCTTCTCAGGAAGTTGTTTCCTTGGCCAAGAACTCGTGATCTAACATCAGTGTTTGGGTGCCTTGCGTTTCGTACTAACGCACACATTTCTGTGTTGTTCAGCTCGAGTACTTCATGATCCAGTGTCTGAAACACAAAGCCAAAGAGAGGCCGGAGAAGAGGCGAGGAAATAAAGTGAACGATCTCCGCCCCCCTCACTTAGAACAACCAGGTGAGAGCGTAACTATGGTACTCAAAAGCTGATATCTCTTTTATTTCAAGTGGCATCTTTCAGATCTGGTCAGCATTTACTCCCTTTAAGCAATTCTACAAATTTAAGTCTTCTTATTTACTAACACATTTAGTAGTTTTCATATTATTCAGTAATTATTGCTGCTTTAAAATGCTCTTTTTGTGCTGCAGGCAGAACACTCGGACAACCGGACTGACTGAATTGTTTCTTCTTACAGCTTACATGGCTATAAAAAAAGCTGAGCACAAAGGTTTTTATCCAGATCAATATGCCCTGTTCCAAACTGGAAATTAGAGGCGAGACAAAGAGCTAGGTAGACTACTTTTATTTCATGACGTTTGAATCAATTTTGAACTGAGTTCATTTCAGCGCCGAACACGGCAGCAACTGAGAGTTCAGTGCAGCGTTGTGAGGCAGCGCTCGCAGAGCTGCAGATTACTTATTGACCGCGTCCTTAAACAAATGTTCTAAATCCACTCAGGTATTTAGGCAACTGAACGTGATCCCGATCGTGTCCTGCCGGTAACACCCCTAATACATGTCTTTGTTTTTCTTACGTGTTTTTAACTTAGCCTAGTGCTGAAATAAATATATACATATATATATATAAAACGTTTAAGTTTTAGTTTAGTTTAGTTTTAGTCAAACCAAACTGGCACATTCTTAAATATTCTTTCTCTCTGTAGAAACATGCATCAGAAAATGTCCAGCAAACATTCAATTGTTAATCAAAATATGTTGCAAGTTAAGGATCAACTAATTGATCCTCATTTAGTTTTTAATCTGCGGAAATTCAAAATTTCAATTGAGATATTAATTTAGCTTCTAAACAAGCCTCATTGAACTTTTGTCAGAAGATTTCAGTTGGTAGCAGACAGTAGCTTTGTTATACACTTAATCAAATTGCCTTCAAGCCAATCAGATATTGCAAACACACATGGCTAATTAATTAATAAACGAATGTACAGGTTGAAGATCAAAATAGACTAATACCTGCCAGAAGCAGAGGCAAAGTAACGTTTTTCAAAGCTTAAAAGAAACAAGGCGAGCTGGAGTGCTCGTTTCTTTATGCTCTGCTATTTTAGACTTTGGCACTTCCTTCTACTAAATGACTAAAAGACAACATGATTGAATCTGCAGTCGTCTGCCATTCCTGGTTACTGGATGTTGCCATAGACAAAGTGCTTTATTCAAAATGACATCATGAGAACTTATTTGGGTAGAAGCTTACGTTAAGTTCTTCTTCTCCAGGCCGACATTTCAGCATTTTCCCACTCACAGAGCGTTTTTACAGAATAAAGAACCTGAAAAATATTCAACATCAACTATGTTATAAATACTGATCTGGCCACTTTACTACTAAATCTAATGAAGTGACTGACAGCTGTAAGTCGAGCCAAAAAGAGCTGGCAGAGTTGTTGGTGTTTGTCCAAAGCTACTTAACTGTACTTAAGGTGTGGCTTGTATTAAATATGACATTCATTGATTAAACAACAGCACCATTTTTACAGCCAAATCTGAGCGGTCATAAAAAATGTGAGGTCTAAGAGGAGCGGTATGTGTGAAGCATGAATGGGAATATAATTGGACAATGATTTGTAAATCCCCATCCCCCGCTCTTCCTTCGCTTCCTTGCTCAGTTCTTTTTCTCTTTTTGTTCATCTGAATTCATGAGAACATGCATCATGAAGCCAAGTTTGTTCTTTTTCTTCCTTTCTTCCTTTTTTTTTCTATCAACTGCAGAATGTTTCTTATATCCACTGTTAACTGAAGCAACAGGGCAGGGCACACCATCACACCGGTCTCTCCTCCGGCTCTCTTTGTGAACCAGAAGATCCCACTACACTATGGCTGTCACTATCACTGTGCACACACCCGCGTACACCCCATTGATCTCCGGTGTCAAAAGGGAAATTCCACGCAGGCGCGCGGTGGATTAACAAAAAAATCTTGGTCTTGTATCGTTTCGATTGTTCATCCCATCTGTCACCCCCCCCCCCCACCCCTCCGTTCAGCACGTCTCCCCCCCATCCGGGTAGAGGAGTCCAGCTTCTCCCAGGACATGCAGTGGTTGCTGGAGCGCGGCGTGCAGTTCGCCGATGTGGCGTTCTACGCCGGGGACTCCGGCAAAGAGCTGGGGTGGGCGCACGCGGCTGTGCTCTGTGCCGTCAGTCCGTACTTCAGACAGCTGCTCCTGGGGCCCAAGGCCAGGTAGGAGAGACTTTAGCTAGTTCACATGGCGGGGGGGGGGGCGTACAAGCTATTCACCGGCTGAGCCTGCAGCCGGCAGCAGCTCGGCACCGTCTGCCAACTGTGACTCTTTGCTTCACTTCATCTCCGGCTGCACAGGGAACGTCCCCAGTCGCGCTGTGTTTGCAGAGAGCGGGACGGGGGCCCTCCCTCGCTGCTCTCCACCTGGGACGGGGGGATTATTGATGACTTGCCACGGACAGAGGGCCACCTGACGGGACGCCTCTCCCGCCTGGTGGTGAAGGACCCCTTACTGTGTATGTGCTTGTGGGAGACTCTCATGTTCATCTATAGAGGTAAGAACCATCAGTCAAACGCAGCACACTCGGAACACAACTGAGAAAAACATAAATCTGCTGTTTTGTGTTTTTTATGTTTGTATATCTGTATATTAATACATCAGACTCATCCTTGTGATCTCAAATGACACTCCTTAAAAAAAACGGATTTGAAAACAAGTATCCGTTATGTCAATTTAAAAGTGTCAACTACAAACTGGAGATCCAAATAAAAAACTCTCCCGACAACAGCATCACTGCTACACAGGAATTCTGGGGGCTTTGAAAAAAAATCTTCCAGTTGCAACAAACTGCCCAATTTATTCAATTGCATTTATCATTAATAACCTGGTTTTGCGGACACTGGTCCGCATCTTGCTAATAGCAAGGCTGGTGTTTCATTCATGGCGCTCCCCGTTTGTTGCCATATCAGCCAGAGAAAAACGCACATTACGACTGGACGCAGCTCACAGGGCTCAACATACATTCGCAGCACAGGAGCTCCCCAAAAGTAGTTTCTCTTATTCCAATAATTTAGATGTCATGATGAATGTCTGCTGGCAGCAGAAAGCAGCTTGCCATTGGATCTCATCCAATGTTCCATTATGGTGGGGAACAGAAATCAGTCAAATTTGAAAGTGCTTGTTACTAACCAACTGCAGTGTTTCAATCTAGTGGCTGATCATTCATTGCATAATACTGTTATCCCACAGTGCTGTCCTCTTTGTACTCCGAGGCCTCAGGCCACTCGTGTGTCTTTTATCTCCACCCAGCTCAGTTCTATTGAACATGGATTTGTACACCAGCGACATCTTTGCAGAAATTGAACCTCACGCAGGCGTAAAACAATCAACCAATTAATTTGCAGATATTGGCACTCGCCCCCCAAGATGTTCTTGCGATGGCGTATGAACGCTAGTTAAACATCCGCGTGATGTTCCCTACATTGGCAGTGCCATCACGAATTCCTTCTCAGTCTGCGGATCAGAACCTGCAGCGCTGTGCTGCCGCCTGCACGCCAGCGCTTCATCGCAGGCTCAATGTCGTGCAGACGTCCTTATGGCAAAAAGCTGTGCTAACATCTGATTCATGGCCGCCTCTTAACATGTATGTGAGCAACACTGATGGTTTGACACACGTATACACTAAAGGCACACACAGACACACACACACATAAGCAGAGTGCGTGTGTGCTGGTAAAGGGTAAGAAGCTCATAGGGGCACACTGAGTTTCAGTGAGTGAGTGACTGCATGAATGAGAATAAGAACGGAGGCAGTTGAAAGATGGAGGGAGGAATATAGAAAATTGTGAGAAGGGTGCAAAACCAAGGTGGCGGGACATGAGAGGGGGATGGAGTGTTTAAAGGAGCTGGTGGAGAGGGCTTGGGTGATGGGCAACAGAGCATGCAGTGTGTGTGTGTGTGTGTGTGTGTGTGTGTGTGTGTGGCCGGGGAGAATAGCGGAGAGCAAAATACGCATATAAAACACTGCAGGGAGACGGTGTCCAGTCTCGTGTGAACAATAACTAATGTTAACCATCAAAAATGTGGGTCTGATTGTACGTTTAAAGGGGTTGACCTTGCATACAGTGTGTGTATTTCTGTATAAGTGTATTTCCTGATGCGCCTCCTTTGCAAAGATAGAAATGTTGGTAGTACAATGAGTCAGTGCTTGACGTTCATTTGCAGTAAATCCACAACAAGCCGTACTTTGCATTCCCAGAGACGGGAGGACTGTTTTCTGCTCGCAATTCAGTGCCACTCATTTCTCCGTTGCGGCTCATTTTATTGGCTTAGCGGAACTCATTTCCATAACAATATCGTGTCTGCTTAAACGCAGCGCGTCACACTGGCGGTTATTATTCCGCGCTTGGTGTGGACGGTCACCGAAGCCGTGACTTTGTTTGTGTGATGTTAACAATGTGAGACTCTGTCTCCTTGTGTAGTGTGCAGCCGATTTATTGACTTTGTCACTCAGTTGCTAGTGTGTGTGTGTGTGTGTGTGTGTGTGTGTGTGTGTGTGTGTGCAGGTTTATCACATGTATTCGTGTACAACCGAGATGAATCACTTGTGTGCTTGTGGTCATTATTTGGGATCAGGTGTTAGACTACAGGCCAGTTGTCTTTGGGACATATAATCTAGTTTCCCAGCAACTGAATTTAGCATAAAGTGCACAGTTTTATGCCCTTGTTTGGGTTGAGATTTAGAATCAGGAATGTAGTATCTAAGTCATTTTGGAGGATGTAAAGAAGAGCCTCTGGGGAAATTAGTGGTAATCTCTACAATGTCTACTGAAAAGTAGACTTTGTTGTTGTTTGTGTAGGTGGTTGAGACATCAGCACTCAAAACCTATTTGAAGGATTTAAGCATTCTTGCAACGCTGGCTTCGTGCATGTGTATTCCATTGTATCCCGTTGCTTTCCATAACTCACATGGAGGCATCTCCTGGTCCATCCAGGTGTGTTGCTCGGTGTCTGGCTGCATCATACGTCTTCAGCTCCTGAGCTCATCCCTCACGCTGCCCACGATGGGCCTGTGCTTTTCAGTGTCATTATCCGGGCACCGCGTGTTGAGATAATCCCTCTATCAGCCCAAATACCGTCATTATGAGCTGGTGATGAGATAAATCCTGCCCAGCCGAGCGCCCTCCTTCCCTCAACAGTCTGTTTGTGTCCCAGTGAGACCACTTGCGCCATCCCAATCGAGCTGCAGGGCTGTGCACGCGTTATAAAGGAGAATACCAGTGCAGTGATTGAACGCAGCTGGGCAGCTTGAAGTATTTATATTTTACATCCTATTTTATGGCAAATTAGTCACAGACTAAGTGTCTAAGTGCTACAGGGGATAATGTTTTTTTAGGCTGACCCAGAAATTTGGCATTGCACTCATTGACAAAAAGATGACAGGATTGTCCCATGTGATTTTGGATTATGGCTGAAAAAAGCTCTGGAGTAAACACAAGTTTGTTATGTTGACACATTTTGCTCCCCAAAATATAATTCTAGTACAATTGAATGTGCAAAACTGCTAACTCATTTGTGCGTTAATTACCGCTCTTATTTGTTCATTGTGCATCTATAATGTTTTTGTAATTCTAGTGACATCAATGGTCCCCAGAGAATGAATCCTTTCCCTTCCTGACTTTCCCTTTGTTTTTCTCAGAAATATTGTAATCAATTTATTCAGGTGATCCCTTACTTTTTTCAATTGCCATTACGCATCATCAGGACCAATTGAAAGTCTTTAAGTCTTGATTATGACCAAATACCTCCACGACTAATGACCCTCAGACGTACTTTGTTCGAACTGTTAGCACACCAAACCGCTAAGCTAAGATGAACTTGATCAACATCATCTAATACACATCAGTATTAAAGCATTGTCAATGGCAGCATGTCGGCATAGCTGCAGAACACACTAGATCAAAACACGAGATCAAAAATACAGAAATATACTCTGTCTACAAGCCAAACTATTTAATTATTACTATATCTGTTATTTAAATAGGAAAAATATGTTTACATATGTTTATGCTGGTTGCTATATTAAGATGTATTATTGCTCCTGGTGTGTGTGGTGAAGGTATTTTGGGTCACTATTTCTGACATTTATGCAACCCAGACTTGGTGTCCAACCCATAATCACTGTGGATTATATAAACACATTTAAGAACAAGGCAACTCTGTGAAAAACCGGCCTAGAGGAGTCTGTGTGTGAGGGATGTGGGTGTTTCAGAACATGGTGCCATCTTAAAAAGAGTTTACCTGTGTATTTCTGTTAACGGTGCTATTCTGGTTGCAGAGAATCATTGTGTTTGTGGATGTTTTTAAGGAGCGTGGGAGTGGGATCACCTTCAGGAGGCCTTGGATGAGAAGCTGAAGAATTCACTAGCTGTGGCTCAACTTATGGAGCGCATACGATCCCTCATCGGCAAAGACAGGGTGAGGTCTTAAAATCACCTCTCTTACAACTACACACACACCCTAAAAATCAAATGATGTCGTCCAAGGATGGAATTACTTATGCTGTGTATCCTAAAACAGCAGTCCCCACCAATAGAGGTTAAATATCTATAACGTGTCAAATAGACGCATGTTTTTGTAGTTGCAGATCAAACATCATCTTAATTGGCGAGACCTTTGTTTAAAAAGCATTGCAGTAATATTCTGGCTAAATTGAGCATATTTACATAATTGCTGCCCGTATCACCTCCCAGACACTTTGCAAATAAGGACCAAATGAGAGATGCCCTTAAAGGAGCCAAAGCAAAACACAATATCCTTGAAGAGTTCAGATGAGACATCAGCAATAAAGTCCAACGTTGCCTTCAAAACCGTATTGTGCCCATCTGAAAAAAAAAAAAGTCAGGTGGCGCTTTGTAAGAGGCGGCGGGCTTTGACATTTAAAGAGGGATCCGGAGATGTGACACGGGTGCGTCTGACAAGCCTTTGGCCCCACCATGCATGGTCCACCAACCCATCTGGATAGAACTAGGTCTGCTACCTGAGGCAGTGTTGAAGCGAGCTGACACACCGTGAGACGGCTGGGCCGCTTTAACGCGAAGAGACACCGTTAATGTCCTGTCGTGATTTGATCTCGTCCTCCACAAACACCTCCGGGTCATCTCCCGCTGCGACAGCGGCGGGCATTTTTTTTGCCATAGAGCTTTCCCGTAAGCTTTGCATTGGTTTACACAGAATAAAAAAAGGAGCTCGACTCTGTAGCTGTTTGCTGAGCGCTCCTTCTGCAGCCGAGCCGTGTGAGAATATGAAGTCCTTTGCGCTTCAGTTGACTGAGAAAGGTCACGCAATGGTAATGGGACGCTTTCAAGAATTTAATTTGAGGACTTAACACAGCAGCTTGTGCACATTCACTGCAAAGATTAACTGACAGCCTTTCCCATAATACAGATTTCACCTGCCGCGCAATGCAGTACACTGCAACACCGCATGCGCATGTATTAGATTATGCATATCTTCAACGTGTAGATAAGTAGACGGTCTGGACGAGCGGGTGGTTCCCAGTCGTTTTTTTTGGTCTTAGTTCAGTCCTGTCAAGTCGTTCTCGGCATTGCAGTTAAAGCGCGTTTGGGTAGAGGAGCAAGACGAGCAGAGAGCCTTTAGTATTCCACAGCGGCGGTGAGCTGGATGCACAGAATGGCAATTGTGCTGGTAACTAGCACCTGACATCCGGCACAGGGATGTTACCTCGCTGAACATTCATTTTGGCTTCTTGTCTCTTGCTCTGTGTGTGTGTGTGTGTGTGTGTGTGTGTGTGCTTTTGTAGAGCCAGAGAGACACGCCGAGCGCCCGGGCAGCTCAGCTCGGCCCCCAAACTCTAGTCAACCTCTTCAATTCTCCTCTTTACTCTGACGTCATCTTCATGGTGCAAGGTGGGTCAGCGCTTATCTGTTACACACACACACACACACACACACATTTACAAATGAATGCGCCGTCACACATCAGCGACGGGTCACATTTAATTAGCAGTGATTTAATATGATTTCCCTCCAGAGGCTTGGTATCCATTCGCAGGCATAATAAGTTAAAGCGGTACGAGGGACGAGGCCTTCGGGTCCCGCGGGGTTTCATCCCACCAGAAGCTCCTCCTCGACTCAAACCTCCTATTAAATGATCAAACTGAGAAATCCCGAAATGATATCCCAAAGAAAGTGTATCCTAATCAATATTTATTTCATTAAAAAAAACAGTGAGCTTTTCATCTCATTGCACCTCCCGAACGGCGAGTTACACTTACAAATATAAAGATGTTTTTAATCCCATATGTGCCGAGTATAATGACAGCTGTTAATGTTAAACTTCATGACAGTGATTATGTCAGGACTTCTGCCCTGGCTTTTCATATTTTTGTCCCGTTAATTGAAATGACAGATCTTCACTTCTAAGTCAAATTGAATTAAATTTGGCCGTTACACTTCTGTGACGAGCAAAAACAGCTTTGTTGGTGATATAACCTTTGGGGTTTTTAATAATTATTCAAATGGGTTTACGTCTTTGGGATTAACTTCAAACTGTTTTACATAAGAGAAGCATTCTGTCCCCATCGGTCAACATTTAATACATTTACCATTAACAGTTTATACCTGCAGGAATTTCACTTCACAGCTCTGTGGGACATTCCTTGAAGCTACTCTGAGATTCTAAACCTAGTTGTTAATTTTACGTGTGTGTGTGTGTGTGTTTAAGGGAGTGTGTTGCCAGCCCATCGAGCAGTGCTGGTGGCGCGCTGTGACGTCATGGCGGCCATGTTCAGTGGGAAATATGCAGAGGCCCGGAGCCGAGTGGTGCCCATTCACGGTGTCTCCTCAGATACCTTCCTGTCCTTCCTGGAGTACCTCTACACTGACTCCTGCTGTCCTGGTGGGTTTACTGCACACAGCCCACACGTCAAACTACTCTATTACAATAACATTAAGGCTGTTTCAGGTGCCTAAAACTGCAAACACACCTTTAAGTAAAGACAAATCAAGCTGTCCCTCCCCTCCTCAACTAAAGCGCTGAGTCAGCGTGTTATTCTCTTATTAGTGTATAACTACTCTTTTCAACAAGTGCTGTGAATAAGAATACAGCATGCTTTGTTGAGGAACACCATCTCTGGTGGTTTTGTTCACCCGTTAGAGATGAAAAGCTGCTTTTAAATGCCACGGATCTGACCAACAAAATGACAGTCTATTGCAGAAGGACAATGGGACTTTGATGTCCTTTTAATGTGCTGCAGGAATATGCTCCATTACCGAACGTTTGAGAGAGATGCAGCGGTGTTCCCCCCCCCCCCCTGGCGTCGCTCACTGAGCACGGCCCAGAACAAAAGCACAGATGACAAGTCCCACCAACCATCTGTGCTGCGACGTGCTGCCAGTGTCGGTCTCACGAGTCTGGTGGAGCACAGCAGTGATGACAAAATCAACGCGCAGCATCGCCACTGCACTCGCAACTCACTTCCCCAAAACATGTTGTCGTTTTTCTTTCCCTGTGTCACTCTTTGACACGATGTGCGCTGAATTAACAAAGTAATTAGTATTGACAATTCTCTCTGGTGAAGGCAATTACGTTACATTTTCTTTTCCTGTTTCTACCACCTTAAAGTTACAATAGTGGTACATTTTCTCATACATGGGAATCAAAGCAAACCCTACTTAACAAGTTGGCAAAACGATTGAATTGGCTAAAATATCATAGAAGCCTCTTGCTGAGTTTGTTTCAGCCCCCTAGTGGTACAAGATTCCTTAATGCAGCTTTGAATTACAAGCTTGTGAGTGTGTGATCATGACATCCATCATCACGGATCACAAATCAAGCCCCCCTTCCCCCCCCCCCCCCCAACTACAGATGATCACTGCTTCAGAAAGCCCAAACAAATCAAGATTTTACAGTTCTAAGATACAGCCATAAACTTACCTACTGTAAACGTAGTTAATTAAAACACTGTATGTCATCCATGTCAGTATTGTTATACTGTATAACAATGCGGCTGAATAAAGAACCTAAACAGCCCTCACAGGGGCTAAATCCACAAATTTCCACCACAAAGGGTGCGAATAACCTGTCCTGAATAACCAGCTACTGAGAGCTGACAATCTCCTTATTTTGGGGCATGAGATGTTTTGATAAATAAAATACATGTAAAAACTCAGAAAAGCAAACCGTAACATTGGGCTTTGGTAGACGGATGGTGAGCAAGCTGTTTCCAGAGAAACAGCTTCAGGTGGAGTCATGGGAACACGAGGCATTAAGCTGCAGCCGCTGCACTGTTGTTATGTAAGAGCTCAAGGTCAAAACGAGGTAACTCCAGCAGTCGCCACAAGAAATTGGAAGGAGCGTATTTCTCTCATGCAAATATTGCACACTACGCGCTGTCGGATGGAGGGCTACGTTACTACGCTTCATTTCTATGTTTCTAGATGAACCTTAGTGGCCGTGTTTATTGGAGGAGGCACATTGAGGGTTGTGTGGGACTGAATCATGTAACATGAGGAGTCATCTGATTTGACATTTTGGACTTAAGACTTTAGTAAAAAGACTGACAGTTGGATTTGCTGACGCATGTAAGGATGCTATTTGACGTGACTATGCCGCATACATTAGGACTTAGATATGGGAGAATATGATTCTAAATACACCAGTGTTATGTCGTAGGGCTGGATTTGAACTGGACTGTCTTTTTCTGTAAAAGCGGTGTTGAAAATATTGTTTTAGCATATTTTGAGCTTTGCATCTGGCCACATGACAAATATTCTACATTCACTCTGCCTTTAGCTCCAATTTTGTCTCCACGAACTGTTTCTTTTGCTGCCATATCCAGTGCATGTTCACAAACTGCTATAGATGTGAGTAACTATCATCGGGTAATATCTTTCCGTGCCTTCTTCAACACAAGCAAAACCTTTCATTTGCATGGTCTTGATACAGTTTTACAGCGAGACGGCCCAGAATTCAACTGCTTATTACCCTTTGATTCCCAACCTCTGTGTGCAGTACACTACTTTTTCATATACTGTTTATAATTCTGCAGGAAATACACACAAAATTCTTTTATTTTCATGTTTTTTTAATGCCGCTGGTGAATGTGCTTGTGCCCTGTTCAAAACATATTAGGGCCAATAACCACAGAAACACTCTATTTACCCCACGGAGGGTTTCCAAGCGTCCAAAATACTTTTGAAGGCCTACAGGCTTAAAAATATTGCAACCACTACAACTAGACTTTATGATAGGGAATGCACATAGTGATTCCTACTGCATGTGCATCACAGTGCTGTGTGCCTTTGTGTGTCCAGCCAGCGTGCTGCAGGCCATGGCCGTGCTGGTCTGTGCGGAGATGTACCAGGTGAAGCGTCTGCAGCATCTGTGTGAAGTGTGTGTGTGCGCTTACCTCCAGAGCATGCCCAGCAGAGAGCTGTCCTCCACGGGCATCAGCGTGATCCGACTGCTGCGCCGAGCAAAGGTCAGTGCGACGTTTGAGGACGCGAGAGAGATGGATAGAGAAAATAAAACGCAACTGCGGGAGATGGCTTTGCCGGCTAAACTGATTATTTCATTATAATATGACATTTCCTGCAGCTTCCGGGATACGAGTTATGTTTATGGAGGAAACCTCCCAATGTAATCTTTTCAGTGACCAGCTTTAATCTTGTACGTCTAGTTCTACAGATATTCAGGTTATGTCACCAGTCGTTCATGCTCATGAGAAAAGTGTTGTTATTAAACCGTGTGTGTATGTTTGTATTGAATCTCAGTGCCACAATGCAGAGCAGCTGTATGTCTGGCTCCTCCACTTCATCGCCAACAACTACCTGATCTTCAGTCACAAACCTGACTTCCTGGAACTCTCAGGTTAGGTCCCCCCCTCCCCCCTCGGACACATTCAAATAAGCCTTGTACATGATGGCTGTGCAAAATAAAATTGCTGCACAGCGATAGCTGCGGCTATAAAACGGCTGATTTCAACAGTTTAGAAGGCTTTAGACTTCTTTTTTAAAATAATTAAGTCAGAATGCCTGCAGGCTATTGAGGATCTGTCCTACTTTTCCACACGGTAAATGCATTAGGCTGTGTGTCTCCTACGCGCTGGTTGCCATTTTTTGTTAGTTGGCCAACTAGTTTTAAAATGTGAGGTGTAATAAAAGGTGTCCATTAATCACTTGTGAATTGCCATCGGTTATTGAATAAAAAGTGAGCGTTTCACTTTGTATTTCTGAAGGTTTGAAACATGCTTTGACACCTTTGAAAACCAAGTCCACACAGCAGCATATGGCATGTTATGTTACGCATTACACAGGAGTAATGCTTGATACCAGTTAATACTATGATATATTCATATGCGTTTGGCACATGAATGCAGGCAAAGATTAACGGCATTGCTCCGGTTAATAGCATTGTTTTTATTGTCATCATTAGTCATTCACACTAGAATAGATTTCAGGTCATTGGACGGGAAATTAAGGGCACAACAGAAGTCAAAGGTCAGAATAAGGCCACAGCTCATGATGCTTGTTGGTATAAACAAAGTCTTGCCAGACAATTCAGCCATGTTGGCTGTACTCTTGGCAACCATGCAAGCATTTGTAAGTATACATGTTACATTTACTTGCCAAGCACAGTAAATACAGGTGTGAGGGTTCAGCTGTGACTACATTTGATGTGTTTATACGTGTTGCAGAGGAGGAGCGTGAGCAGGTGGAGAGGCTCCGCTGGCCGTCCACAGGCTACCTGCAGGAGCTCAGCGAGTACCAGCAGCGGCGACGCAAACTACGCAAGTCCCGCTGCATAGTCATGTGACCGCCCCCCGGATGCCTGTGGGAAAGAGGAAGGAGAGCAGAGCGAAGGGAGACCGGGGGGAGAAAATAAAAAGGGTCAGACGGGTCGTGGAGAAGCACGCAGGAGAAGTGGTTTCCGTGCAACGGGGCTGTTTCTGATGACACGCGGTGCAGCGGTCGCAGGGATCCACAACCAAAAGGACAACGTCGCCTCGCGGTGACACACTCGGCTGTGACGCGCCTCACCCCCCCCTCCCGGGAGAGATGACTGCATCCTTTTGCCTAATGACTATTCCATCACGGGCAATGCAAAATGAGTGGTCCTTAAACCCCAAATTAATCCAAAACGAGCAGCTCGCCATGGGCCATGTGAAGAATATTTATACTGTAATATCTACAATATGGCTCTATTGCTAAAAAATGAACAGATCTCAAACTGCAATGATGAGTGAGCAGGTAGAAAACTGCTCCTCCGTATCGTCTCAAACGAAACCTCGGCCCATAATGCACCTGTGCTCTCTTGTCATGTGAAAGCTGTGAGCGTGACCACACGCAGCATTGCTGCAAAGCGTCTTTGTGGCTGCCGACTGTCTGTATTTGAGAGGAGACCGTCATCGCGGAGAGGAGAGCGCCGGTAACGCTGCCGGTGAATCACGTTCACGACCATTTCACGGCCGTCAAGTTCACACGAGGAGGACCAACGTAAAGAACAAATTTTCTTTCAGATCTCCGCGGTTGGACTCACTCAGAGATACATTCTGGTCGTTGCTTTGACATTAAATCGTAAAAATTAAACTACTACGGTCTCAGATATTAAGTACACCAAATAAAGAACACAACGTATTTTTTTTACTTAAAGCCTGCGGCTTGGACTTTTACGCCTCTTCCTTTACAGGTTTACACGACGTAATGTTGAATCTATTTGCAATAACCAATAATAAGGGTCTGTCTCGGTCACATGAAATGGCAAACGCCTTTGGTAGCAGACAAAGTGGTGTAAAGATTTAGGAAAAATAACCATATCATGAACATAAGTTGGTACGCTTAAAAACCACAATGCCTCTAGGTAGATAGTATTTATTTTATCCTATGTTTTTTATTTGAGGGATTGTTTTTAATCATAACAAGATTATAATTTATTGGTGCTGCAATTATTTTGTAAACTATACTGTATGTTCACATGACTTTTTCTTTTTTTGGGTCACACTATTTTACTGTTCACTGTTTCACTGGTATTTACTTTAAAAAAGGTGCATGTTTAAAAAAAGAATTGTATTTGTCTGACAAAGTGAAAGCAAAATGGTCAATACTGACATTTTTGCAGCTATTTTTTTATTTAGTGGATTAGCAGCTGTCATTTACGGTCAACCACAGCAGTACTTGAGCTGTGAGAATATTTGACAGTGTGCAGGTGACATCAGTCAGTACCTTCTCACCACCTGGTGAATCATTCACCTGCTGCTGCTGCACCACAGCAATCGGTCTGTGTGTGTGTGCTAGGAACACCTTTTAAAAGAAACAGTAAATAACAGTTGAAAGAGTGGACTGTAAACCGAAGTGTACTCCGGTGTGTGGAGACCCACCTGCAGCTCCGCCGGGCCAGCGTGGCACAGACTGTAGATACCTGGACGTCTGACTTTAAATAAAGACATGTTTTAGAATGAACAAACCACAGACTGGACGAATGTCGGCTCTCAGCTCTGTTTTCGCGTCATTATCCAGAATTCGATTTTTAACCCCCGGCAGTCGATTGATTCTTCCTCCCCTTCCTCTAGGAAATGTACCCATTCGGCAGAGATTCTCTCTGGAGAGACAAAGACCAGTCGTCTCTGGATGTGGGGTCTCATGATATTGGTGGAGAACATAGTTCAGAATGATAATCGTACTGATTCCTCATTCTTACTATGACGTTTGTAGTTGGACCTTATCAGATCTCCGTTTTTGGGCTGATTACTCATCAAACCATGTTGTGGAAGCATCTGCAGTAATTCGGTTTCATTTATTTCAGGCGGTTTTCAATTTATCACCCATGAAAACATTTCCTTTGGTACGGGACACAGTGTTTCACTCATGTCTTAACCACCGCGCAATTACTTCTTAGCTCTTTGAGCACTACCTCGGGCATCTTATTTTCATTTTATTTATGCACTAATTAGAGCTTACTGTTACAAATGTGTGCACTTAATGACTTGCTTTGGGTTTTCTGCGAGGCTACACCCCCACCCCCTCCTTTTCTCCCCTGCGGTCTTTCCCTGAGCAAACATCTTGTGAGCCCGTTCATGTACCTGGAGGTCTGCAGCCGGTCACTGCAGGGCTCCGATAGACTGCAGCATCTTCTCCAGTTTACCGCTCTTGTGAAGCGCCGCCACGTCGCTGCCGCCTCCGACGCACTCCTCGCCGATGAACACCCTCGGGACCTTCGTTTGACAAGTCGATGACAGGGAAACAGGGATCCGGTCAATATGCAGTCATGGATTTTTGGCGGTGTGCATTGACTATGTAACGTTCCGCCACCGGATCGCGTTAGTCTACCATCAAAGATCTGCCATAACACCAAGGTTTCCACCCCCTTCACATCTGGCACAGGGTCGTCGGGGGCAACGGCCGCACACTATTTTGACTATTTTGTCATTTTAAAAAAGGGTAAATGTGTGATGTTCTAACTGCAACTAATCAAGGTTGCATGGTGGAATTGAATGTACTTTTTTCTCATTAATTTTAAAGTTGATGCCATAAATCAGGCTCAGTCTTATTGGCTCTCTGGGGTATTGTAGTTAGCACTTTACTTCTTCAGTGGACAACATTTACCATCAGCATCAAAAACAAAAAAACACAAGGTGGCATTCATTTAAAATGGAGAAAATGAGCAGTAAAATTAAGCAACAATCAAGTTAGTTTGATGCAATAGTTAAAAATGACAGTTAAATGCTGTTTTTGGATTACTGTGCGAGTGTAATATATATATATATATATATATATATTATATATATATAAAAACAGTAGGCCTTTTTCTGCAGTTATTTTACTTGGTTTGCTCCAGAAAAAGAGGATATTCTTCCTCCAGGACTGCATGTATAACGATCAATAACTCGACTTGTACGCACATGAGCGAAACTGACTCCGTCATGAATGGAACTTCCGGACTCATTACTGCGCGCGCGCTTCCAGCTGTCGACTCCCATTTATTTCTACCACATTTATGGATCATATCAACTGTAGCAAAATGACTCGGGTTGAAATCACCCTCCCGTTATAAAAAAAAGAGCGCCACACACGCAGTAACTTAGGTCTCTGAATGTTTCTGCTTCGAGGTTACCGTGCGCGCTCCGGTGAGTTCCCGGAAGTAGTCCTGCAGGTTGTCCATGTCGCCACGTCCACTTATATCGATGCACTCAAAATGTCCCGGCTTGAATTTGTATTTTGACAAAACATCCTTGGCCGTAATGCAGAAGGAGCACGTGGGCTTGATGAACAGCACTACTTTGTCTCCTTTGATCTTAGTTTGCACAAACTGCTGCGCCATTTTAAGTCGCTCGATGAAACGTTTAAGGCGAGAGAATCAATCGGGATCAATGGGAGAGAAACAAAGATGACAGTTTTCTCTGAGGATGACGTCAGAGGCAGCCGCCCCCCTCTTCTTAAAGGGATATTTCACTCGACTGACTTTACAAGCTGATATGCGCATGCGCAGGCTAAGGAGACCCAGAGATGACCTGCGATGGTAAAGGGATAGACAGATGACCAGAGGCCCCCCACCCCCATTTACCTGCTTGTAGGATACTTGTCTAATTTAGCATGTGGGGTTGTGATGAAACACGAACACGTGAGCAGTGTGACACGCGTCCCCTTCCATGTTTTGACTCAATCAGCACGCTACGACCAGGTCGAACCGCTCTGACAGCAGCTGTAGTTAAAGATGTAGATAAATCACCGTAAGTATGTCAGAGACAGCAGGGTGTGCTTCTGCTCTACACGAGGCCGCATCCTTTGACAAGTTAATTAAGATCATACCAAAGACATTGAAACAAAACATTTTCCAGGTGAAACGAAATAGAATTTTATTGAAATGTTTCGTACATTTTCAGCTGGGCAGGATCAGGTTTCAACCAAAGTTCACTTGAAGTGGTTTCTCATACCTAAAACACTGCAGGGGTATTTTTCAACTCCGTCACGTCCCCATTAAGACTCTAGAACAAACCTCTCTCCCTCTCGGTCTCTCCCCTCCTTCCTCCCACCACGATGCGTCAAACCATTTATAATGATCAGACCTAATTTAAGTAAATCTGCTGTTGATAAAGGGCAGAGAAGAGGACACACTTTATGGCGAACACCCTGGAGGCTCCAAGTAAAGCCCTCGCATCCATCATTCATTTGCTGGAGCTGCCTGTTAGGACTACCAAGTCTGTGAAATTAACCTTGTAAGGGGATAAAATAAAAATAATAAAACTGACCCGGTAGCACTCAAAGTCTGCATCTCAAGTAGAGCCTCAACTCTTGTGGACATTTTTTTATTCGCAGTTGTGACACATCCAAGATACAAGTGCTGTTGTTCTGTCCAAAATAACTTGAGACGCAAGTCTGTTATTAGGAGGAATTGATTCTGACAGCTGAACATGACAGCCAGTCTACTGCAGAGACCGACCGTTTGACAAAGTGCCACAACCAAAATATTTGCTAAATAGAATAGATATTTACTTATCAGTTTCTGGGGGTTAGAAATGGGGCTACATTTTTCAATACAGGACACAGATTCATACACGTCCACACTAGCTGAATATATGAATCAGACTGAGAAGGAGCTGAACGCAACACAAGAGCAGAGTCAACACTCTGTTGTTGATCCTCCTGGTGGCGTCAGTGACTTCGATGTTCCTCATATGCCAACATGTATTGATACAGATAATCCAGTATTCATTTGTCCTAAAATGAAACCCCATTCAGACATTTTACTCCATGGATGCAGTACCAGAAACGTACTACATTTTTGGCAAACATTCTAACACAGGTTTGTAAACAATTTTCCCTTGTTGAAATAAAGACTTTTCGAAGAAGCCATTCATCCGTCCATCAAACTAAATCCATGATCCATAAATCAATGTTGAAAAAGAAAATCTTTCACTGCTCTGCAGAACTCAAAACTGAGAATCAAATACATTTTAAATTGTAATACAGACTTGCCCTCGGGTGGATGACAGGTTTGTCGCTTCTTTCTATAAACAGGAACACAGGCCGTCTGCCGCTGGATAAAGCTGGAGAGGAGGGCCTTCACCAGGGTCTCAGAGATGAACCATTCGGAAAGATCAGGATCGGCAATATCTCATCATTCAAGATCAGGTACCGTTACTCCAGCCAGGTTGATCCTGAGTGCTCTGGCTGGTCGAACACTATAGCAGCTTTTTTTGTGTTTTTCACGTTTCTCACTTTTTCTTCACGTTTCCAGTTTTTCGATTTTTTTTAAATTTCTTTTTTTTACACCGGTCATTCCACATAATGCACAACCGTACACACACACAAACTTTGTAACGCTCCTTTCAGACTTGACATCCGTTCCTTCACTCACCTCTGACACACACACACACGCACATCCTGTTTCCAGGCAGTTCTAGTTCCTTTGTGGAGCCTGTAGACCCAAAGGGTCGGCCCTCACTTGACGTTTCTGGGTGTAAACACCTTAAGGCACCCATAATGCACCATGAACACTAAACACTGTTGGTGCAAGGACTCCTGCCCCCTACAGACAGGGGATCATAATCCTTGAGTTACCCTCACCCACACATGGCCAATACAACTAAATTTACAATTCATGCACACGTACTGTTGCATCTCAATCAGCTCAATTGATTTCTGCTGATCGTCTCATTTCCTTTCCCTTCAGCCTTAAACCTCAACAGCAGTATTGTGTTGAAACAAGGTAATCCAGTACAGTTGTCATCAAAAGAGTGGAAACAAGGCGGGCGAGAGATCTTTGCCAAATGAGATTACATAATGGATCTTGCGTGCAAAATGGCTTCAAAGTCAAAACACATAAGGCCCGCGGTAATTTTTTTGCATTGTTTTCAACAAAAGTTAAACAATATATCATCTGCGGACTCTTTGCACTACGAGTCCCAAAATAAATAGATCTCCCTCTTTTTTTTTTTTTTTACTTAAATACAAGTTAATATTTTCTGATGCTCAAAAATACTTTTTTTGTTCTTTTTTTGCCTGAAGATAAAGTCCTTCAAAGAGTTGACGGTTTACCCCCCCAAACCCCTTCACACATGCAGGCATAATCTTCCACTGGACCAGTGGTATGAAATTCCACAGGAGCCCATTCAGAAGAAACTTAGAGAAAGCAAAAGATGGGGGTAAAGTCAGTAATAAAGTGAGATTTCCAAGATCGCAGGCAACAATGAAGCCAGTGGAATCAAAAAATAGGAGGAAAAAAAAGTAGCTAGTAGGAATGAAAAAGGATGATAGGAGGAGGGGGGGGGGGCGCTGTAGTAGAGCCAGTAACTGAAGGTGTGTTCATAAATAACAGCCAGTTGGAGACACCCTCCCGGTTCGACACTCCTTTCTCAATACTGATTAGCGGAGCGGCGGCGAGCGGTGACCTCAGCACCAGGCCTGAGATCTGCGCTGGTCAAAATCAGCGATCAGCCGCTTGATGTGGGCCAACTTATTGTGCAGGTACTCGCAGCGCTGTTTCTCCTCTTGGTAGTTGGGGCTGTGCTGTAAAACGAAACACGCACATGTCACCATAAACATACACACAACCCGTGTTTGACAGAACGCAGCAAACGCAGTAAATAAACAAGCCATGTTTTGTAGTTCAAAGAAAACGCATCCTCATAAGAAACAAGTCCATACAACTACTCACTTGTTTCATCTTTTTGTACTCTTTCACGACTTCTTCTTGCACCTTCTGTAGAAATAAACGGAATCCACATTAATATAGAACACAAATGAATAATCAGAAACGACATGGCTTGCATTCAATATCTATTATTATCTCCTATATCAAAATGTTATGAATGCTACATTCAGCCGATAGAGATATCACAACTAAAAAAAGGACAGCTTGTCAACTGCAACAGAAGTTGTGACAATGAAGGAATCCTTCAATATAGCTGAATGTCTTATCTGCTGTATACCAGGAATTGACAAAATAACAGGAACTCTACTATTGATTAGATACTTTATCTAATATTTGTATGATTCGAGTCCATTCACAGTCTGCATCTAATACAATTATTTTTACCAGCCACCTTTTTGGACAATTGCCGAAACGTTGTGTTAAATTACAATTCGCCCACAGATGCTCGCATATTCGCATTTGCCGACGTAGTGGGAGTGTCTTTAGAAGGTGCGCAAGTTCCAAGCATGTACGTTTGTATGCTGCTTTATTCTCTGAAACGCCATCGGACGTACAAACAAAATGAAGAGTCAAAAAGAAAACTTCAGCCCACACTCGTCCGTAGGCGTAACGGACTAGACACAAACTAACTGCCACAGCAGAGGACGGAACGTAAACTCATATCTAGTATTTCACGACTACTTTATGGCTTCCGTACAAGTCTCGTAACAAAATATGACATGTAAGATAAAGAAACAAACAATATTTACTTAGAAGAAAGCATTTAATAATGAAATGCCCTTTGACATTTGAATAGCGATTTTAGCAGTTCACCACAAAAAGTGCCCGGCCAAGCGCATTCCTCGATGATGTCATTTTCTGGTGTGTGCCCACTTGGCGCGTATAAACCAAGCTCAACAGTGCGCAGCTTTAGAAGAAGCTGGCGACACCCACATTAGGTACAGTGCATTCAGGACAGCTGATCTGACCTGGTATTCTTTGGTGCCGGGGGCCAGTTTCCGGCACTTGGAATCCAGCTCGGTGAAGCGGCGGGTGATGTTCTCCACGCGGGCGTGTAGCTGGCGATACTCTTCGTACTCTGCGTTAAAGTCGTCCTTGTAGCTTTGCCGCTGGTCCATGGACACCATGGGCATGTACTTCCTGTGAGCACGGAAAAGGAAAGTCAACTAAAGGATTTATTTTTAAGAAAAAAAAAAAAAGGTGCAAACTCTCGCCCAACTTTCTGGGTCTCAAAATGCCATTTGCTAAAAGCTGTAATCTTTAAAGAAAGGTGAGAATCTCGTTTAACAACTTTTGAGCTTCTCTATTAGTGCACTGGATCAGAGCACCCACAGCACACAAATAAAACATATGCATTTCCTGTGCTCTCATTGTTGAGAGTGGGTCAGTTCTCAAAGTCCTGTTCAGTCTAATACTACAAATTGTGAAATGTGAGACCGGAGAAGGTGAAGACCGGGAACGGCACAGAATATGAAGGTTACTCACACTACATAGTCTGGCGTCGCAATGGTGGGGGCGAACTCGGGGGCTGGGGCTGGTTTCTCTTTATCTGAAGGGCCTGAGGAGAAAGAGGAGAGTGGAAGAATGTAAATACTGCACTGAGAATGAGGGCTGGTAGGTCGGTCGTTATGCTCTCGACCTGCAAATGTGGCGCAGGTTGAATGAATACTGGTGTTACTTTCATAAGGGAAAAAGCTCAACACTTTAGCAGAAGGGCGTGTATGCGTTTCAGGTCATGGCCTTAAGGAAGAGTTGCTTGTTCCAAACCTAATAAAGAACCCATTTAACAATTATTTAAACAAGATGCCGGCTATTGGAACAGTTTGGTTATTAAAATAACTGCAACCCATCAGTACGGCTGGTTCCATTTTCCAGAAATCATAAATATGGGCAGGTGCACGCTGGACGCCTTAGAGATAGTTACTTAGGCCTATTTATAAAATAATGAATTAAAAACATTTGAATATGTTATAAATAGATTTTGATGTTTATTCATACTGAAGTGCAAAGGATCAATGAGTCGGGGTGTTGAGACAACATCCAGCACATCAGTGTTATCAAAGATCAAACCATGTGGTTGGGTGGGATGGAACAGACAGAGATAATTTGTAACAAGGTGAGCAACAATCCAAAGTCTGAAAGATCGTTTGGCTGGAAAGTAGTTAGTCACAAGATAGAACCACGCAGCCTCAATTAGAGAGTCCAAACACGCGCATGTACGCTGGCTGACTTTAAAACACTGGAGCAAAAAAATACAGCACAGAGTACAGAAAATGTGGTCTGAGTGTAACAGCTAGACACCTCCTTTTCCATCACATGTACTTGATTTCATTCGATGTTGATTTAGATAAAGTACAAATTTGATTACCACACTTTAAAGAGATGTCCCCTTACAGTAGGTCACTGATCTAAAGTAAACCCTGTAATTAGTGAAACGAATGTGAAAAAATGCTGAGAGCATGATACTGAATACACACTCAAACATTAGAAATGTGTTTTTGCGTAACAGATAATTGATATTTCATTCAGACAGAAACGCACCTTGATCTTTGGGAGTATTTTTGTCGATAACTTCGCAGTTCTCTTCTGCACTGCGCTTCTTTTTGGCCTTATGAGTGTCTTCGGCCTGCTCTGCTACACTGGGAGGACTTCTGCTACTTTTTTCCGTCCGTTTCCCTTTCTCCCGCTCTCGACCCTTTTCTTTGTGCTTCTTGGATTTCTTTTTAAACTTCTTGTTGGTACTGCTGGACAAGGGAGGGCTGGTGATGACAGTGGAAGTAACTGTAAGGGAGGTGCAAGGAAGTGCCGGAGGAGGACGGGGGGGACTAGGAGGGGTGGTCGGTCTGGCCACGGGGACAGGGTGCGGATAGTGCTCCTGCAGGGTCCTGTCGGAGGAGAAAGGGCTGGGGGAGGGGTCTCTGCAGGAGGAGCTCTGGCCGATAGGCAGGTCCTGGGTGCCGCAGCCTTCCGGGGTGCTGGGTGAGTTGGAGTTTGAGGCGGGGCTGGGCTGCTGGTGAGAAGGAGCGGGGGGGTGGGACGGGAGCGGGAGATGGGGAGGAGGGCCCGAGGTGACGTTGGCGGGGAGGGACGAGCGCTTGGAGCTGGGGCTGCCCTCCTCCTCGCGGCGGTCAGAGGAGGTGGAGGACGCGGCTGGCCCTCGATTGCTGAGGTGGGAGATACGGGCTTTCTTGGGGGCCAAAGGATCAATAAAGTCAAAGTCTGCCTGGCGTTTCTGGAAGAAAACACACAGAATTGTCTGAAAAATGTCATACCTCACAGGGTTGGGCGCGTGCTTGACGGAGTGTTTTTGCTCAGATACCTGGGGGGATGTGGGTACGCCCTCTTTGGGAGAACTGCTGGATGGGAGGGTCTCAGTAGGAAGACCTAATTTGCTGTTGAAGACAGAAAATAGTGTTGTCAAAAACGAGCCCTTTGCATAACGGTAAATGTTTTAAAGATTCCGATTTGCAGTTTTCTGCAGTGAAGAAATGTGTTTAAAATGTTTGTCCGGCCTTAAGGACACAAATAGTGGTGAAAGCTCAAATATCTACCTATATGGCATTATGTCCCCATGATTAACATTAGACAACGTATCCCCGTATTTACATTAGGGAAAATCAAATAACGTCTATAACTATAAACCTAATTGTGAGCTACATTGTTAAACTTTACAATGCTGAGCTATGATCTCCGATGGAAAAATAAAAGGCTCGACAGGCCACTTATGTACCGAGCCACGTTCCGGTCAACCTGTGTCTTCTCATCTTCAGAGTAACCCGGCCAGTCCCGATGGACGTCACGATACATAAAGTCCTTCAATGAGTATGTGTTGTCTTTGGGGTTTAGGTTTGCCACCTGTTTTGGACACACAGACACAGTTTAAAGTTAAAACCGAGAGCAAGACAAGTATACGTGTTCTGAAACTTGACATTTCCTGCCGTGCCGAACATCTGTGCATGTAAATAATGTTTAACGATTAGTTGGCTTGTTTCTGTGATAAATTAAACACTTCAAGAAGATGTAGGATACATAAAATATCGGCTGTTTAAGTACAAAAATATGTACTGGATTTCTCTGTAATGGAGGAATTGTAGCCACTGATGAATAGGTCACTCACATTTACATCTAATCACATCTAAAAAAGAGACACCCGAAAGAATAAAACTTGCCTGTTGCAGGGTGGTCCCCAGTGAGCTTCGGTCCTTCTGGTTGATACCGTCCCGCTGCAAACGGGCAAGCACCTCCAGCTTCTTGTAGGACCTGAGCGCCAGCAGGTGGATGATGCGATCCCTGCAGGAGCGCTGGGACACAGGGTTATTGGAAAGGCACTTGCGAATAGTGTTGGCTGGGTTGATGGGGGTGGAGCGCTTGCGCTCTGGAACCACATCTTGGCCTGATAGCCCCGGCTTGCGCATATGGACTTGCTTTCCTAAAGGAAACAAAGCAAAGACAATTTTAAAAGTCTGTTTTCCTTGCAGGGAAGTTTATTATCACTCATATATGCTCAAGAACATTCCCCGGCTACTATCTACATCTAACTTCCTGGAGCCAGTCGTACGTAGTTACAGACACCACCACCCATCCGTGATAATACCAACAGGAGATTGGCTATAGTTTAAAGTATACTCATTCTCCCTTAGTTCAGATGGCCACTAACACTCAGTGTGTTTACATGATGGTATAATTCAAATCTTTGCTTAGTTGGACTATGCTATCTTTCGGGGCAAGTGCTATTATCCCAATATACATGGCAGTGAATAAATCGAATCATTGGCCGAAAGCATGTCCTATCCGATACGATAGGTGGCGCTGTTTTCATTACAACTAGTTGTGATACAGCCATTTCCGCTTGACCGCTTCACCACTACCAACAACAACAACAACATTACGAGAAAGATGGCAAACGGAGAGCAAGGTGAAGCTACATCCCTCTACTATTTTTGCATGATGTTAATAGGAGTACAGCGAATGCGAATGGCGCTATTGGCTGATTTGATAACGGAGAGAAGACGCCGTCGGGATCTCAAGCATGCGCAAAGTCCAGTTCCTTATCCGATTCACCGTTACATGCCGCAATAGTCGAACTATCAACTGGATCGGATCGAGTTATCCAGGGGTGTTAGTCGGATCGTAGTCGGACAGCACATAGTCGGACAAAGGTGTTTACATGAAATGGAATTCGATTTCAGTCCGACTAAGCCAGTTATTCGAATCCATCTAACCACGCTGACTGGATATTTGAAAAGGAGCCAATAAGCACCAGGTATATTTGATTTGCTGGCGTTTTGAACAGTCAAACGAGTCCACAGCTAATTTCAACTTGGAGGAAACTGTGAAATACAAAATCGGTCTGTTATGGACCGCTTGCGTTTGTGGTAGGGCTGTCAACGAATTTAAACTGCGACTGTCTGCTTTGCGGATGGGCGCTCGCCTGACTACTGACTATATTGCATGAATAAAATAGACCAGATAGGCTACAACAGCTTCATGCACTGGTTTGATTATTTGCCGTCTCATGCCAAGGAAAAGTTCCGTTTTTACAGCACAGCTCGCTCGGAGCGTTTAATGTTGCTACTGTAACTTTCAGTTTTAATCACTGAATGAAGCCTGCCATATTTGGGACAACAATTGAGACTTTAAATTGCTTGCACAAAACTCTTGATCAGCACTCCGCATTTATTTTATTATTGTTGTTCATTTTAATTATTCGAAAGAAAATATTCGAACATCATTTTTGAGCAATTTTGACAGCCCTAGTTTGTGGTTACTCACACTTTCTTTAGAATATATTTCAGAGCTTGTTTTATACAGCAATTGACAGCCTGCTGACCCCCACGCACTACTTGAACCCAGCAGCGTAAAAAGAGGTGGGGAACCCCCCCTACATCTTTTCCTTTAAAAATGATTTGCAATAGTATGCCTGAAAACGGCTCTCACATGACTATTTAGCCGCAATGGGCATACAGGGTACTGATGTAAACAGGAAGTAGATTGGTTGCTTGGTTACAGAGTATTATCATACTCTAAGCTCAAAACAGAAATTTTGAGGTTTTAATTACTCTAATTATTATGAGTGGCCCTGGACTCTGCGTGTAAACGTACTAGTGTGGATGTACTATAAGAGCAATGTCAGAGGAGGAAGCTTTTCTGTCTAAAGGTCTCATGGTCTGTACATGGGAGAACTTTTACAGAATAAGAGTTTAGTCACAGTGCAAGAAACAGCTTACTAAGAGGAAGACAACAAAAATTAAGTTTCAGACTGAAATTAACACCCTACTAAAGTAGGACGCTAAAGGCCCTTTTACATTAGTTAATAGGGCGCTTGCTGGAAACCAGCTGCTAGAAGCCCCCCCACACCCCTTTTCTCTGCAGCTCCTCTCATTTTCCAGTTTCTATCAGGGCCAGTTATATGCAAATGTTCCCCCGGGCCCAGAAAACAAGCCAGAGGTTTGGTTTCATGTTGAAAATTTGGGGACTGAGTTACATTTTGATTCAGGTACAAACAAGGAACCCTTTGACAAAGGCTTGAATCCTACTAACTAGTTTTAAGTGTGCCTGTTAAAGAGTATGACTTGTTAGAATTGTTCGCGATGGGAAATAAAACTAATTTATATTATACATTTACAAATCAATGTTTGAAGATGTTGATCGTATCTCATATTTATGTAATTATTAAAAGGATAGATGCGACAGTCATCTGTATTCAAACTATAGAGGATGTGCAACACATTTTTTTCACGCTTATATTTTCTCTAAAATCTAGCCTTTGATATTTCATAACTTAAAACGCACGACCCGAGTAGCAGCAATTTTCTAGGGCGGGAAATCAGGCCTGAGTGAAGACTTTTTTTTCTTCATTCAGATAAGTCGTTTTGCCTAAAGACTCTCTGCTGTGCACACAGGGTTACATTCAGACAACCACTGCTAAAACAGACGAGATTACAAAGAACAAGTAACAAGAAAACCCTGCAGCTAATGTTTTCCCACCAGCCACAGCCAACCATAGTATGTATCAAAAAGTGATATATACACCATCTTTACCTCCATGCAAAATGTAACCACACATTGCATCCCCATTCGCAATTACAAAACAGATTGCATCCAGCGTTGATGCTGTAGTTTGTTGGACCTTTGATTGCCAGACCATTTCCATATGATAAGAGGCTCAATGAGGATAGTTTTCCCTTGTGGTTTCCTTTACTGGCATGCAGACCTTTTCGTCACAATATTATTGGAAAAAGATGCTGAAAATAAGCCCGGAAAGATGAATAAACATTCGGAATGAGACACTACATAAGCACGTTTTTGGGCTGCAGATCCCTTGCCCTACCTGGACAAATGGATGTGGCTGGAGAGTGAAAAGCCAAATTAGATTATAAATTATGACTTCCTAGTGAGCCTGTGTGACAAATCCAGACACTGGTCAGCACAGTGGGCCGGAAAGTGTAAAGGCCGGCGCATGCTTCTGTGTCTGCGTCGACGCACTCGTTTCAATTCATGGTTCTATAGTGTGTTGCAGAGCAATTCACCGCCAGAACAACAGGCGGAGTAACGTGTTTCTGTTGACGACCTAGAGTCACGTCTATTTATTTATTTGTTTATTTATCATAGACACATCGCCACTGCTGCTTTTCATCGCGGACACATTTGTCCCGTATTTTCCTCCACAAACCGGCGTTTGCGGAGATATCCCTCCATGAATCCAACCCGCTTCTACCCGCCAATGACGGGTTGTATAAGCGGTCATATTTACGCATTTCTTCCGACAAAAGCTCTTAAATCTGATCCGCTCTCTCGTAAACATTCTTCGTTTTAATAATGGCGACGCAAGCCTAGAAAAATGGCTCAACACACGCAAGGAGGTGTGAAAAGGCACGCAAGGGACACACAAGGGGGTCTTGCGTCTGCGTCGCTCTGAAAACGCAGAAGCATAAACTAGGCTTTAGGGAAAGATTATGAAGTCTGCATGTCATGGTGCTAAACAAAAACAGCATTTAGTGCTTGCACTTTTAGTACAGTTCTGACAAGTTATGCGCCAATGAAACTGAAACCTTTGGCCCTTATCAGGCAGGCTGCTAATCTGAAGAAGACTGAGACAGCAAAATGGCTGAGTCAGCTGCAGTGATGGGTTTGAATAGGGTCAAGCCATCAGCTTTCAGTCCCACAAAAGGGGGCCAAGTTTGCAAAGAGAGGAAAGGTGTTGAATCGGACGTAAAGCCATGCCGGTGTCCAGGACACAGACCTGGCATCTGGCGGCGCCCTGTGCAAAAGTGAGACTGTAGCAAGGGCCCCACCTCTGTACCGGCCTCCAGGCTTGATGACTTTGGTCCCACGTTCACGTGTGTCCTCAGCAGCCTGGGTCATGCGTTCCCGGGTCACCTGGTAGGAGTCATTAGTGGCACACACTGTGACCTTGTCCTGTACCGTCCCCAACAATGCCAGGTGTGAGGCCCCTGAGCTGGAGACAAAGAGAGAGTGTGATGCGCAAAGCAGAAAGGGATTACCTTCTAGCAGTGTGTAGCAAGACAGTAACAGTTGATTCAGCGGACCAGTGGTTACCATTACCTCGCCACATACTGCTGGATGCACTCAAAGCTTCCCTGAGGGTTGTCCTTGCCCACATTAGACAGGTAAAAATCAAAATTGTGGAAGGTGTCTGAGGAGGAATCGTTCTTGGGAATTTTAATGCGCTGTAAGGGGTCACACAAAAAAGAGGGAACAACAATATATAATATCCATTGACATCTGAACACTGACGATTAATTGAACTAAGTTGGCCAATCAAATACACGTTAATTTGTCACTACAAAACTTATGCCAAGCCACCTTCAAATGTGGCCCTCGTTCTCTTTTTACAGGTCAGCCGTATACACATAATTGTGTAGAGGCAGGGTCCACACCACAGCTGTTGGGTTGTATGTTTGAATAATGGTACTAGCACGAAACACGAAGGTCCCTTGAGGTCTCATCCGCTAAGGGGAGGCCTCATGCGAGTCATGTGCATTATAGACTAACGTGCAATGAGAAACAGTGTTCTCAGTACATTATTTGGAAGGATCTGAAATCTGTGGCGCTCTGAGCAGTTCAGCCGACCGTTTGCATAAAAGGACGCAACTGTAACTGAACCTGAAATAAATACTAATGTATCGTACTGCTGCAACTACTCGTAGTGCTGCTGCTACTACTACTACTACTAATAATAACAATAATAATAATGAGCCATGCTGGTGACAGATAAGTGTAAACAAAGCCACAGTTGGGTAGATTATTAACTTACCCCTTGGAGTCCCTTGAATTGTATTGTTGGCTGTGAAGGTACATTCTGTAAAGGGAAGAGAAACAACAGTTCAAGCCCAACTAACACTGGAAATGTAAAGGATTATTACAAAAACAATAACAGTATGTTAAGTAACAAAAATTGGCTGAATTAAGAGTCTCGAACCCACAAAGCAACCGTTGCGTTGGAGTTTTAGTTGGAGGAAACAGGAGAGCCTTGGGTGCACACTTCAAAGCACTGTCAATACAACTTTTTTAAAATGTTGCACTCAAACATGGCGTAAAAACTACAGCCCACAGCTAGGTATTAACCAACATGCAGATTCTGAGCCCAAGCGAGAAAAGAATTGGTAGTAATCATGCAAAAAAAACCTGAAGCGCCAGCAATGCAGAAAGAAAGCCTCATTTCCATGCGACTGTCATGGCAATAGTAGAACTGACAGTATGTCTGATGCAGGACTACAACTAAAGCTTATTTACATCACGGATTACAGATCATTCAAGTTGAGTCGATGAAAGTCAATTTAAATGAGCATGACAATTCTCCAAACCCAGGTGACGTCTATTGCTTGTTTTGTCTGAGGACAATTAAAACCTAAATACATTCAGCTTAAAAGTCCCCTGGAAAAAAAACCTCCCATTCAGAGTAATAAAATAAGAAATGTAAGGATTTTTTTGCTTGAAAATAAATAGATGCAAATGAAACAATTAGCAACAATAATTGCTGGCCCTAGTGGACTGGCTGTTGAAACAATGGGGAACTGTGAGCCACACATACTCGACAATCCACTGGCAGCCAACTTCAGGGCTCGGCCCCTGCACAGAAACCATGCAAGTCAACTTTACCTTCTTTTGAAGTGGTTAAGAGGTGCGGGGTAAGCAAAACATTTTGACTTTAATCTGAACTTTGACTCAAATACGGCAACTATTTGAAAAGAAATTAATTTTGGAAAGGTCTTTGCTTTGTGCAGGTTCTCAGGTTGGTGTTGGAGGCTACGGTACTTGAAATGGAGTTGACAGCCACAGAAATGCAGTGGCTGCTCTCATGGCGTACAGGATATGATTCTTGATACTTCACTAAGTTAGAGCTGAGGAGGCTTGATCAGACTTTCAAAAAATGTTTTAAATCAATCAATTTGTTTCAGAGGGATTTACTTTTTATTATCAACAGCTTCTCTGTATTCTTTAAAAGTAGAACTTGTCTTGCCAACTCATACTGATAATCTTGGATGAAATGAGAATTTTCTTACAACTAAAAATAACTCATGTTTAAACCCCAAGGTAGTCCAAGCCACTGGCTCCCTCCCCCACCACACACACACACAGTTCTGATCACATTTCACATCACCACAGAAAGACAAAGATAGCCAGCTTCCATAGTTCGATGACTGGTTGAGCTGCAACACACATTACCGAGAGGGAGAGAGAAACAAAAAGCAGGCAGTTTTGGCTGCTCAGTCAGCAAGAGATGGCAGGCTGCCGTTCAATGTAGCGCACAGACCGGCATTACCACATCCAATAAGGTCGTAGCATGGACTGTCACAAAAGAATTCCTCCGACTTACCGACGGATCGCTTTGAAAGTTGACAAACTAAACTCAATCGTTCTAAAATGTTGATTCCTTTCGTCAGTTCATTAAAAAAAAACGTGGCTCACAGTGAGCAAAGGTTTGATGTGCAGGAGGGCGAGTGGCGTGCGCGTGTGTGTGTGTGTGGCATCCATAGAGACACAGCATGTGCCATAAAAAGCGGTCACATGGACCTCTGATCGGTCCAGCCCCGCGCAGCGCATCAGCCCTGAGTGGAGACACAGGCCCAGGCAGGCCATTACGTAACGCACGGCGTTGTTGTTGGCAGACTTAAGGTCAGGTAACTTGGCTTCAGGCCTCTGCAACCCAAGACTGCAGAGCACCAAATTAGGTCACCTTTGTAGCACCTCCACAAGATTATGCCAATTGTGCGGTTCAAGATTAACTAATTATATTTAATCTATCTATGCAGTGAGCCATTATCACACAGTTCCAAAAGCCAGTGTGT
Source organism: Gasterosteus aculeatus (assembly GCF_964276395.1). Classification (NCBI taxonomy): domain Eukaryota; kingdom Metazoa; phylum Chordata; class Actinopteri; order Perciformes; family Gasterosteidae; genus Gasterosteus; species Gasterosteus aculeatus. The sequence goes on from NC_135705.1 coordinate 15,420,537, forward strand.
TGAGAGCTAGAAAGTACGCAAATGCAATAGATTTAACAAAATGAAGACTATTTTTGTTTAGAAAAATGATGTTGCTGTCAGAAACCCTGTAGCGTTATCTCTTAATGCTGGTCAACACCTCATGCAGCAAGTATCTGATAATGCCAAAACAATTTGAACATTTGGAAAACAAGCCCAAATAAAATATTTAAAGTGTGTGTAAACCTTTGAGGCATTTAATCGTACGAATGCTTGGCTGCGGTGTGTCACATTTTATATTGAAGTTGATTTGCTGTAGAAGGGATGAGCCTTCGCTTCAAACCACTGCCAGGATGTAACGTGACGTTTCAGTTAGCTAAAACTTCTAGCCATATGGCGAGCTGACTAACTAGTTATCAGCTAGCCTTATGGCGCAAGCCAGTCAGCGTTAAATGAGCATCAACGTATCCGTGGACATCCACCGCTCTGCCAAAGAAGGTTAACTTACAAACCTCGTCGAATAAAAGTCCACATTGGTTGACCCAAGCATTTACGATTAACTCTCAGTTTGTTAAACTTGTCTGGGGGGACGACGAGTGCATTCGTCGTAATGACATTAACGTCACCACTTTCCTAATTAGGTCAAAGTAACGTTGGTTTAGAACTAAGTGTACGGAGATCAGGAGAGGGGATTCACACAGAAGTGGCTAGCTAGCTAGAGCTAACGCTGGCTACTTAAAGCGTCTAACTTTCCCGACAGGTTTTCTAAATTAAATACAATTTGTCAATTCGTAAAATCCGGCCAGATCACACGGCCGGGATCCCCCGTGCCGTAACCAGTCGGTCAACATAATGACACAAGACTAATACCGTATAAAAAAACAAGCAAAAGTAGCCCTGTCAACAGCGCAGCTAACTTTGACGCGTTAGCTGTAGCTGTGCGTGGCAGTTGGGCTTCCCAGCTGAGACGAGCTGTGTCAGCCCGACGGTCCGGGCTGTTTTCTCTGAACTGAAGTAAAAACGGCCGTTTCACTCACCATACAATTTTGGTGGCTCTCTATGGCTCTCAGCGCCGTCTCGGTCAATTTGACGTGTAATACGGTGACTCTATCTGCGGTCTGTTGGCCACAATTTAATCCATACCTCCCATCCTCGGAGAGCGCCGCCATCTTTACCAGCCCTCCACCATCGTCCCTTTGAGGGAGCAGCATTTAGCAGCCCAGGCGCCCTGTGCTCGCCGCTCTGGCGGGGAGGGACTACAGCTGCAGCCTGAAGGGCTGACGCTGTCGGATTAGTCTCGACCTGGCTTGTTAGTTTTTCACTTTCCCACCAGAGTGGAGTTAAAGTCGGCTTGTCGCATGTATAATTGTGCGTTTCACTGCGGTTTAAGTAATTAACAAACGTCTATTAAAGGGTCCCACTGCACTTGCGTAGGCTGTAATTTAGAGGCAACCATGGAGAGCTTTACTTTAGTGTTTCTAGTGTAGGTTACTTTGTACTTTTACATGTAAAAAAAAAATATTTCTACTCTGATATTGCTACTTCTGCTGTGGGAATAAAGTAAAAGCTCTTATTTCACCACTTGCTTTGGGAATGATTGTGCACAAGAAGTTGTAACATGATTTATTTGTAGCTTTACAAATCTGTCTTTCAAGCTATTTACAAAACCAAGAAAACACGTTGTCACAGTTGATCTTTTAAAGCCTTACTGAAGGAAACATCCCAGTTTTTAGTTGCCCTTTCTCTGTAAGCCAGAAGCCGCTCTCTGTAGTTACCTCTTGGCGAAACTGCCTCGGCCTGCTGTGTTTTTGCTGACATGCTCTGACTAATTCTAGCCTAGTGAAACTGTTAAAGGTGGCTTTTGTCGACTACACTTCAGTGGGAGCTAAACATTTATCAAATACAGGTCATACAGCCGTTGTAAGATATATCTGCATGAGCTAAATCAATACGATTCTGAAATGCTTTGCTAATGTTGTCTTAACATTTTGTGCGTACTCTTCATATATTTCAAATTAAACTGCCATGCTCAAGAATCGCACTGTGAGGACAATAAACTAAGAGGGTCAGTAGTAAAAACCAAGCACCGCTTTTGATCTTGTATTTTTAGGTCTTTTCACAGCCGGCTACTCTTTGAACTGCTATAAGTCGCTCTGAAATGGTCTTTCATGTGGTTCTCTTTAATGATACGGGTTCGTAATGTGACATCAGCACAATGGGCACAAGTGTGTCCCCCATGTGAGCTGCACTTCCACTATCTTTGGTGTCAGTCCCCTCGACCTGGTGATTAGGGCAGCGTGTTTTGGTGTGGATCAGCCTGGGGCAGGGTGGGGTAAGGCCTGGGTGAATCCAGAAGATTACCATAGCTCTTCACTCCACCCATCCCCCTGACTTACACACCCACACACACACACACACACACACACACACACATTTGGGACTTCCTGCATTAACCTATCAACAACATGATTCTTCAAATCTCCCAAAATAAAATGCCAGACTTAGTTTGAGTACATGCTTATTTTAAATACTGAACTGAGTTGATTCCAGAAGTACTGCGTTTTGTCTGACAGGTTGTGTGCTAGGCAAATAAAGCCTTCATTGGTTTTTGGAGCTTTTGTGTTAATAGAGGCCCTGAAGGTGTCACCTGACACAGTGTAAAGAATGCTTAAAATTACAAACTTTTTGTTAGAGGCTAAACATTGAACACAGTGAGTACTTACCTGGGCAGTCCTTTATTGTATTACTAGTTTGCTATGAGGATTGACCTCTTACAAATGTTCCTGAATGTGGATACATTTATTATAGTCTTACCCTGGAGAGTAATGCGATGGGCTGTGAATGCATTCTGCTGCAGAAAACTGCACACTATGTTGCATGCACGTGCTGAGTGCATATCCAAACCCCATCTTTTACTTCTTGCTTTACGACAGGAGGATAACAGGTTGTAGTCTGTTTGGCTAACAGCTTTTGGACTAGACTGTATGGCAGGTAATTGTACTACCAGTACAGACACTTGGCACTTCTCAACTCAGCTTCTAGCACTGAGAAATAAAGCAAACACGCAAGGGCCAAAAAACGTTGTTTAAAGCTCGCTCCAAAAGCAAGTTTATCCCCACAGACATCCACGTTAAAAGGGCCGCGAGATAAAGGGACACATTCCTTTCTACAAAAGCAATTCTTGGGTTTGTGTGTCCTCAAATGTTCTTTTTATTCTTGATTTTAGTCAAATACAACTGAGTACAACATGAGTTTTCACGGATCTTCGGAAGTTTACCTCCAGCTTCATTCCACGTGGCAATCTATCCCTGAGGACAGATTCTGTTGGCAGGGAGAAAAGCCATCTGCTGCTGATTAACCCTCCCATTAAAAAGGAAGAGAAGCACAGTGTGAACGTGGTAGCATGTGTTTGTGTGTGGGAAAGAGAGATAAGCAGACACCAACTTCAGGTCATTTAAGTTTACTCCAACACATGATGTGGAAGACAACGTTTTTTTAAATGAAAAATACTTAATAACTTCCTAAACCACTATTACCAATTTCTAAAAGCATTTTAGTGTCAGCTGAGGCTTAAACATGGCAGCTTCTGTAACCTGGAGAAACAGCATCCCGGTAAATCCATTCTCCCCCACCTGGTATTTAAAGACCTTGAAACAGCAGCTCTTCCAGTTAATGATTGGCCACTGTGGGGAAAGTGTGCACTTACACTGTTGACTCTTATCGCTGTTGACCACAAAGCCACTGGAGCAGTATCTCCCGGGCTGACATTAATGGAGAGCACAGTGCTCCGTTTTAAGAGACAGGTCAATTTCTTTTTTGTCTGCTGTGGAAGAGATAGCTCACGGACACAACTGTTTACACAAATGGGTCTTTAATTGAGAGAAGATAGTGCAGTTTGCTTGTGTGTGTGTTTGCCACCTACATTTAATGGCTAATGGAACAGAAACAGAAGTTATTGAGTATACATTGAATAGAAGTTATTGCAATACATTCCCTCTTTTGATCTCCTCCCTTCCCCATATGACCTGTCATTACACTGATGGAGCTTTGGTACAGACACCTTGACCAAAATGAAATGTGACACCAAAAACAATAATCTACATTCATTCCTCAATGGCCTCGGCCAGCAGAAACCTACATTATACATTGATTCCCATTCTGATTATCACAAGTCTTTCTTTCCCAATGGTACCAGCCTGTGCACATACACATCAGGAGCCAGGGCCGACTCCCAACAGCTGTACTCTGGGGAAAGCACACAGGTGGGCCTTTTGCCGATCAAGTAGCGGTTTAAGTAGCTCTCCTCGAGGCCCCTGGCCATTACCCCTTCAGCCTGGTCCCGCAGAATGAGCAGAGAACACGCTCGAGCCAGACTGTACATCTCCGAAACCAGGCCCCCGTAAAACCCTGAGGTGTAGTAGTAGTCTCCTTCGTCCTCCTCCACCCACGCTGATGACACCTGTTTGATTTCATAAGGAAATGCATTTCGTGGCATCCCGTAGAAATCCGGGTGCAATGTAGCCACCAGGTCCCCCAAGATCTCATCTCCCACGGGGGCCACGAACTCCTGATCGATGTCAGCGCAGAAGATGTACTCAACCTCGCTGCCGATTGGGTTTCTGATGGCATCGGCAAGCAGGGCCATCCGCCGACGAGCCAGCCTCTCCCACCCGGGCAGCTCTGCAACAGGAACCACCTTCAGCTGACGGTCGGGGCCCACCACGATGGGGGGGTCCAGAGTGCGAGGGTTGTCCGTGAGAATGTAATAGGTGACCATCTGACCGGGGAGGAAATGGGTTTCAGCTGAAGTGATGAAGCGTTGCACGAACCGGGCATAAGTTCCCACAACGAGGGCCAGCAGACCTGTACGGATTCCCCGTTGTGCAAATTTAGCCCTGTGCAGGGCTGACGTCTGGGTGTCACCCCACACCAAGGGAGCACCCCAAGGGGTCTCCACAGGAGTTTCTGGTGCTGTTGCCTTGGTAACCGTCATGTCTCTCATTGCTCTTTCCCTGTCCATTCCCAAGGCACGAAAGATAGGATGAGGCGACTCCACACTGACAGACGCTTTACGTCCATTGAGGAAGTCTGATGGGGCAGAACATGGTTGTACTTTTTATTCCAACGAAATGAAAAACGGTACACGTGTACACTTTTGTTAAGCTGGAGGGAAAAGTCACCCAGTTCAATCCAAATCCCCGATCAGATCACAACTGGCCTTGTGGAAAGGGCTTTTTAACTTCCACCATATGTCTGGGTTTGGAATATTTACAAGAAATACAATACAGCATATTTTTTATAATGTATTACTATCAAGATAACAGAACGAAACAGGATGTGCCGAGCATGCAACAACAAAGCTGCAGTACATTCACTTTGCCACAGGCTTATTTTTTTATTTTATGTGCACTTATTGTTCTGACACAACGTGTTAACGTAGAATACATTCTTTGGTCCACTTACATATGATAAGAGAGAGGAGCAAACAGTACCGAACCAGTTGCCATCTTGTCATTGTTCCTGTTTGAAGGACAAACATACACATGTACATTCAAATAAATGAAACCACTACAAGTTGTTAAATTAAATCTTAAAGGCATATGCAATATAGGTTGTGTGCTGCAGCACATATCATGTCTACAGGCTTATACACATAAGCTATTTAAATTTGACTTAAATATTACAGAGCTGGTTAACTAGTGAGACAATGAGATACAGATATAATATGTTGAGATAGTGCTAAAAGTTCTTAAAGTGATATTGAGGAAGTTTAGTAAAGAAGGATGAGGAAAAAAAGACCAAGCAGTGACAAGAGAATCACAAGCTATGCATTACATGAGAGAGAAGTTAAGTAGAGGCGCATGTGAGTCAACGAAAATCTTATCTTCGTATTCCACACAGTCCGACATGTTCTGTCACTGGCCAAGAGGTTTGGGACAAATGTACGTAAAGTCTTTAACTGGCCATGGACTTATTTTCAGATCAGATAACACATCGTACACAACATCGGAGAAAAGCTTCAAAGAGCTTTGGTGTTTTAACTGAGCGTGTACAGCAGTCGCAGATCAATGACAGGTGAGGGGAAAAACAACCAGATGTGACACGAGCAGAAGAGGTGGAGCAGCGGCTGAGGTTTTACTGACCTGCGGGCGTCTTGCAGAATGGGAAAAGCGCCAGATTGTGACCTGCTGGTGGATAAACACACAACTCTCTGTCTGAGGCCAGATATTTTTACCCCCCAAAATTCAGCTTTTTGCTGTTTCTCCTCTGCCTACTCTCGCTGTCCTCCTGGAAATATGCTGTTTAACTCACTTTGTTCCACCAATGATTGTTTTCTTACCTTGCTTCCTCTTTCACGCTCCTTTCCTTGCTTTTATAATATTTTCCACCCCCTCTTCACATATGTCCCTCCGCCTCCTCGCTTTCCCCCTTAGACGTTTGCAGTAGTCAGTTTTGGAGAGACACAAAACAACCAGATGTGTGAGGAATCTGGGATACTGGGAGGAGAAGGGGGGTGGGGGATTACCTTCTTTTCCTCCAATGATCGGTGGTCGCTCGAATCTCTGAGGAGAACCTAAAAAATCTCATTTTACACATTTCAGCTGCTCTGTTTGTGGTTGTTTCTGTAAAGAGAAGAATTGGCCTGACTTCAAAGATACAATTCAGTGCACGTCAGCAATGTGTAGTAATGTTTCTGTCCACAAGGTGGTGGCACTGATTAGGGAATGTGATGGAGGGCAAGAGAAAACTTCTAATAAAACAGACATAGGCCTATCATATAAATCACACTGTGATTCTATAAGGATATCGAAAAGGCAATGTGGGAAATTGTGTAGAAGATATGTCTTTTATTAATTAAAAAGCCCTGAAAAGCATCCTTGCTGAAGTCAATGTGACATTTCTTACATAATTAGACAAGTATACCACAAAGTAAAATACTCATTGTGTTTTTGACCAATAATACTGCTGCATTAATGTTTTTGTTGCATTTCACTACTATAGATGTTTATAATCTCTTTGTTTACTCTTGATTAGCTTAATCCGCAGCATTATTCAATGAGATGATTGTATGTTTGTTGCGTCGCCGTACTTGAAAACCGTATACTCTCATGCATCTATTACAGATACTTATAGACAGTCACTGATTTACTGCACCTTACCAGAGACCCAAACAGACTCAAGAGCTCACTTTGCAGTTTATTAAGATAAATATCATTCTTTTTTGTATATCCATACAGAAATTGCAACATGATATTGGTTTGTGTAAACAATTTTGGACCGAAGCGTCAGTCAATAACATGAATAAAACAGCACGGGCTACACGAAAGAATAGATAAATTACAGGGTGAAGCTTCCTAAATATCTTCTATTTCATGTCACCTTGTTAGCAGAGAAGCAGGGGCAGGCGGTACCAAGCTGGAGGATAGAGACTCTGCATAGAACATTCACAGCTATTCATGTCATAAACACTTACATTAGCATCTGTAAATATATCTATACCATGTGGAGATGAGTACGCAAATCTATTACAGCATGTATTAAGGCGTTCAAGATGAATGTGCTCGAAGGTTGCGGTGCAGAGCCCCTATTCTACAGACAAAATGATCTATTCATATCAACTAAATCATACCAGAGAATGATAATGAATGCAATAATTCTTTCAGAATTTAAGGAACTGTTTGAAGTTGGCATATTGGCGATGATGAACAAACAACATGTTGGCCATTTGTATGTTTACTGAAATACACGGAAGCTTTTTGACAGCAAATATTTTGGCAGTGTTCTTTTATACTTATGATAACTACTCTCATTTGTAGTGTGGTGCAGTTATTGAGCAAACCATGCCACAAGAAAATAAAGTGTTCAAGGGTTTGATACTGTATATATTATTTCCATAAACCATGAGGATCCTTAGAAAAATATTTCATTTAATGCAGCATTGTACTTGTACAAAATTAAACAAATAGCACAAGAAGAAAATTCTTTTTTTCACTTTGAATGTATAGCTACTCCAACGGTCTGAATTATTATAGAGGATGTTCCTTTTTTTTAATAGTGTTTGTTTCAACTATAGTCTAAGTCTCATCTGCATACTTTTATAGTCTATAATTGTTCACAATAAATATTTAACTTGATACTTCCAGAATATGACTCTCCAACGCTTTTGAGCTTTGTTGACACCCTGAGAATGAACACAGTTTCAACCTTTCAAATTGCTAATCGATCAAAAATTTGTTTCATTTTAAATTCATGCTGACTCATTTCATGACTTTGTGTCAGTTTTGTCGTCAAAGTGATTCAAGGAAAAAGTTCCCCATGATAGCGTGAAACACATTGAAAATGAAACTGTTAGAAAAAAAAATAGAAATAGAAACTAAACGTTTTTTTTTGAAAGTGACATTTTTAGACGTCAATTGTTTTCAAAACCATATTACAATCATAGTCTTGTATAATATATATAGATAATATATAGATAGTAATACAAAACTTCTATTCTAAAGGTAGCATGCTTGAGCAGGCAGTGAAGAGAAGAGCCATGAAGCCTCCCCCTCCTTTCCTACGATGAAATGCTTTCACTGTCACTACATGGAGATACAGTTTGTAGCAGAGAGGCCCTGAACAAGTCTGTGTTTTGAAGAACGCGTGGGTTAGAAATTAATTTGAATTAACGGTGATTGGCAAATGAAGGTTAAGAGATCATATATGCAGCATCGCTGAGTGAAAGAGTTATTTTTCCTGTATTTCCAATCTCCTCCACAAGCCAGATACCCTCTGCTCCTCTCCTCTCTTTGCCTTCTCCCCTGCTCCCCAACCAACACATTATCGTGCTTCCCCCGATCTAATATCTCTCCTCTCCATCACTTGTGGTCACCATCTATCATCTCAAACAGGGCCTGCAGTAGTCGGTCATCTCGGTGCCTGTACGGCTTGATGCTGTAGAAGCCATCACTGTAGTCACTGTAGACACTGTCCTCGGGGCCTTGGTACTTGTTGATCATGTCCAGAGCCTGGTACAACATCTGAGGAGGGAGTCTTGTTGCAGGGGGAGAGATGCTCCGGTCTGGCTGCAGCTTCCTCCAGGCGGAGGAGGCCCTGGCTGCGGACTTTGGCTGAGGGAGGGCAGGGGTCTGCCTGTTAAAGGCCGTCTGAAGGAGGCGCAGAAGGGCCAGGGAGGGGGAGGCGGGTGGGTTTAAGGGCTTTTTGGATTCTTTCCCTGGGTTGGGAGGAGGGGAGGCATGTGCAGGCTCGGTATTTGGAGGTGGATAGGCCTGTGTGGGCTCCTGTGTCACCAGAGAGAAAGAGAGGAGACATGTTATTGAAGCATGACGCAAATTTTGAAATAAAACATTTTTATAAATTCATTTTGTATTCTATTTATTTGAAAAAATCAACACAGTCTCGAAGCACCTGCACAGGGATTTTTTTAAGGTTCTTTTAGACTATTAATATGGATCTTAAAGTTAACAATATTCGGATTGTACTTATCTCACTCCACTAACAGTGTTCACGAAATATGAATGTAAAGGCTTTAATATTTGACATTTAAACTTAATATTCATTGTTGAATTTTAAATAACCGACAGAACAGATAATAAAAAACTATACAGAATATGCATACCTCTTTTACTTGATACACTACTTGGAATCGTATAACTTATTATTTAAGTCAGAGGGGCTTTATTGCACATGTAGCCTCACCAGCAGTGATGTTTCAGAGCACTGACACACCACAAATTGCAAATTGTCAATAATGCTAACATGCTGACCTAAGACAAAAAAATGTCATGTTAGTATTGTCATTGCGAGCATAGCGGCGCACTGACTATTAGCTTCAGTTTGTAGCTCCATGTCACATGACAAGCAATTTATTGAGAGTTGGGATACCTATAAATAAGGCAACATATAATTCCTTCTGTCACTCATTCCTATTCTTCTTAATGACGTTTGTATTCACCTCCATCATGTCATCCATATGTTCCACACCACGGCGGTCATTCTGTACAGCGTTGTAGGGAATGTACACTCGCGGTTTCTTCATGTGCTCTGGCTTCTCTGATGTTCCATGAAGAATTAGCTTCCAGCTCAAAATTCGACCCTCGTTCTGCATGCGGCCCGACTTTAAGGGGGACATAATGTTGGTTAGATCTCAGGAAGAACGAGCAGAGGTTCAGGAACTATACAAAATATGCCAAAAGTGCTCTCTGTGTAACTTACAGTATCTGTGATCTTTATGGTCCATGTACCAGCAGGATCTTCGCCCCATGTATGGACAGACATAAAGTCCCAGTTTTTGAAACCATTAGCGGACGTGTCCCTCTCTCGCTCAGCCAGCAGCACTGTACTGGTGCCTAAGAGAAAAGCCCCAAATCAGCTACGAACTTGGTTATTTAGGTCTGTTTGAGTTTATGTGAACATTTACCGGCTGGGGAGGTGAGTGTTATGTGAAGGTCTCCTCTCCTGGAGTACTCAATGCTGGCCTCCACCTGCACGTGCTCCAACGAGATGACTGCGTTCTCCTGCCCTACGCAGGCTTTGGTTGGAATCTCTATAGTGATTGCCCCTGCTGCCTTCAGCTCCCTGTGGGATGCATTAACGTAGCAGGGAATCAGAGACACAAACATGTAGTTCCCTGACATTACTGTCCCGGAAACAGTGGTGGGGTGGAAATAAACAAGGTTCTGCGCACATTACACACTACTGTGTACTAGAGAATGCAATGCAAATCAGAAATTTGGGAAACATTTGGAACATAAAAAACTAAAGATGATATCCAAAAAAGGATTGATATACATATTTTGGAAAAAAAAGAATCTTCTTCTTCCCAAAACATGAATGAAAGGATTTAAATGTTGAAGATGGTGTAAAGCTGGAGAGGGTTGAACCACTCAGCGTTGTCATGAGAAAACTGTAAAATCAAAAGGTTGTATCAAGGAAAAGGTAAAGCAGCTGGGCATTAGCCTTCGATCCTCTTGAGTTATTTTTAATCCATGAAAGATAGGTAAACAGACGGGACGTTGTGTTTCTGTCCACGCTTGGCAGCTTTTAGATTCACATATTTAATTGTATTTACAATGAATTAATGTTCAGAGTGGATGATTGACATCACATTCGAATGCTCTCAGCTGCGATCATGAAGGATTGTTATATTGTCGAAAATTGATTTGAATTGTGTTGATACCACAAGAAGCCCTCCCAGCCTTATGATGCGTTATTGTCATGACGCCGGTGGAAAAGTAACAGATGCTTGTTTTTTTCAGATAGTTTCATCTGTTTGCTTTGGGGAATACGTGTATACACGTGTACCATTTAAAAAGCAGCTGTGAAACAGCCTCATACCTGGGCTGGAAGGAATCGTCCCTGACGATGCATTGCTTCTTTTCTGGCACGTGCTTCCACGTGGCCGGGTCAGCCAGGTCCACCAGGGCTTTAGCGTTGAGAAGGCCGAAGCCGAAACGGCTGTTGACCATCAACCCAGCTCCGTTCCTCTTCCAGCCGGGGTTATTGGCCAAAGGGTCGAACTCTGAGGTCCACACCACAATGTGCTGCAGGTCTCTCCAGTTAAGATCTGGGCTGAGGGATGGACGGAGGAAAGGACACAGAAGCCAACCAGTGAGTATTTTTATGAAAGCGCCGAATTTCACATGCAAGATGCTGAGCGGCCGCATAGCATACTTTTGTTCCAGCGCAAGGGCAAATATTCCAGCAGCCAAGGGGGCGGAGGCCGACGTTCCCGTGTGAGTCTGAGTGCATTCATTGTGCAGATCGGCACTCGTCTGAAAGTGTGACACAATTCTTCTATTAAGATAACCTTCAATGACATATGGTAATGGTAACAACACAACGTTTCCAGAGTTAAAACACACACAACGTTCGTCGCGTAACACACGCAGTTACTTACGATCCTCTGGTCGGTGTAGTCTCCACTGCTGTATGCTGTAGCCAGGGTGGAGGAGCACTTTTCCGCGTACCACGGGGACAGGCCCTGCTGTGAGGCACTGCTGATGGAGATGGTGTAGATGCTGTCTGTGTAACCGTCGCAGTCACAGTTGTCGCCCTGGCGCCCGCCATTACCCGAGGCCCAAACAAAGATAGAGCCTTTCCCACCACGGCCCTGCAGGAGACACAAGGCGGAGAGGGAGCAGGAGGCGATCAGAGACGCCACATATGTTGTTGTGTCAGATAGCGTTTTATAGCTTACATTCTGTTGCTGCCATGATACTGGTATATAAATAATACTTATGAGGGAAAACGTTCTATGGTATTAAGATGTCCTGCTTCTAATTATCTCCAAAATGAAATGGGCGCTGTCCGATGCACATCTTTGCTGAATGCATTTGATTTCCATCCCTTTTGCAGATACTAGCTCCCATTAGGAACCTGTGTCTCGGATCCCACCAGCTAAGTGTGTTTACCTTCTGGATACCGTATTCGAAAGCCTTCTGGGCCAGGCGTCCAGGGCCCTCCACTGTCTTTCCATCATCGTTGGGTCCCCAGCTTGCACTGTAGATGTCCACATGGTTCGGATTGAACCCAATGGAGCTGGCCTCAATGGCGTCAGTCACAATCCCATCTAGCATTCGAATCCCTGAAGGGAGAGAACATCCGTGCTCAGTGACCCTTTTGGTCATTACGCTTCAGGTTTGGTTTATTCGTTTGTTTGTCAGCAGGATTGCGGAAAATGCTACTTGCACAATTTTCTTGAAACTTGGTGGAAGGTTGAAGAATTGGCAAATGAAGAACTCGTTAAATGTTGGCATATGCTGGCTATACATTGAATAAATTGCCGCCATGGTATCTAACAACAGTGCTGAGAACACAAGTACTGAGCAACGCAAACGTGCGGGTATGTGAATTATATAATAGACAAAAGCCTTCAGTTTTCATGCATACTTACTTTATTTACACTCAAACTGATTTAATCATTGATCATTTAAATTCCTCATAGCAGTGTTTAATCTTCATTAATGTAAACAAGCATCAATATAAAGTGAATTTAATGTGATGGAGTACAAATACCCAAATAGGCATTTGCAAAAACAAAAGAAGCTCTCACCTCCAACCTTGGAGTTGAATGCCACTCCGACACCACATTTATTGTTGTCCGCCTGCATGGCGATCTCTCCAGCGCACCTGGTCCCATGTCTGAGAGAAAATGACACATTCAATAACCACTTAATTGATCCCTTCGTTTGCGTTGTCAATCAACGGAGGTGTGTGTGTGTATGTGTGTGTGTGTGAGAGTGTGATTGTACGTACATTATGCACCATGTAGCATCCCAGCCCATTTGACAAAATGACCATTATCAATTCTCAGCGGTTAAACTCACTTGTTTTCATTAGTGGAGTCGTATCTGGGGAAAGGGTCAGGGTCGTTGTTGTTGAAGTCGTAGCTGGCTGCTGCATCCTTTGAAAAGAATAGACAGAAAATGAGATTACACATCAGTGTGGACCGGAGGCGAAGGCTTCACACATTTACCAGAGACAATCCGTTGTCATGGAGACACATTCTACACGTGGTAAGAGGGGAAAGTGATGTTTCTGAATGGTAAAAGAACACTTATTGAATGACTCTGAGGGTAACCGAGTGCCTGTTTCGATTTCTCCTGAAGGTTGTGTCCTATTTTGATAAACCGCGAGGGTTTAAATACTACACGGTGTGTTTGGGAAAGTTGTGTTGTTCATTTATTTTCCTGCGATGGAATGAGCAATTTAATATACAAATCCTGTTCTCATTAAAGAGGATATCAGAATAAATGCTTCGTCCCAGTGTCATCTTCACACCATGACCAATTTAATGTTAGATGTAAATCAGATTCCCGTGCCCGTCATTTTCGCCAGTCAGAATCACTGCTATTAATGCCTCATAAGGATGAGCGTCCCGGTTTATTGAGCCCGTATGATCAGCGTAACTTAATTACAGTGGGAGTTGTTTCCATCAACCCTGTTATCATAAATTATTTTCTTTTCCCTCCCCACAAACTAGGCTAAAATGGAAGCTCGCTCCATTCTCTTTCAGTTGTACTCGCTCTCATTGGTTTGTAATTGTTGACAAGCCCTTTTACACTGTTGCAAGAACAAAAGGTTTTCATATTCTGAACACCTTCAATGCAAGAATTAATGATTAAGAGCAACATTTGCATCTGTGCCAAATACCCAATTTGTATCCAGGAATACAAAAAGTGGATCTTTATCTTTATGAAGATTTAACACTATCTTTATGAATCGCCTATTAAGGTGTCACCGGCAGCGTTGCTATGGCAACGGCAGGCTGAGACGACGGAGGCTGTCTCCATGGAAACGGTGTCTTACGTAGTTGGAGTAGATGTCCGTGTGATTCCACTCCAGGCCGTCATCCAGAACGGTGATGACCACTCCTTTTCCTGTGATGCCTTTCTGCCACACAGGGACCACGTGCAGGTCGAGCTTCGGCAGCGAGGGAGACGTCCTTGTGTCTTGCTGGAGGATGGAATTACAAAACATTCCACATCAAGAATTCAAGCTAAATTGTGTGTGGATTACCTTTATTAGCGCTTCATCTAAACAGGCTCTTTTAGTATTTCAGACATGTTAAAAAGGTCAACAAGTCCTCCAGCTCTCTCAGCCTGCCTGTTCTTCCACTGACCTTTACAGAAAAGTGTTACTTGATTGTTGGCCTGTTGAGTCCACTTCTATGGCAGATTGCTGCCAGAGGTTGGAAATCATACCGACTTTGTGTATTATTATGACTCTCCTGATTCAATAAACCCTCAACATGACTTTCAGTGCCCAAAGATATGCAGTAGTGTTACAAGCCACTGTTCCTCTGGCTCGACTCACGCTCAGTGCCCCAGTTGGATAATTTTGAAAAAATAAATCTACGAGGCGATAGAATATCACTTTAATTAGCGAGCACCTCGTCTGTTTGAAGTGGAAAATCAGCAGGAAATGAGGGAGAGGGAACAGCGTCCATGCATGTCTGCTTGGAGAAGAGTATGATCCGGAGCTGGAGACAGCTAAGACTAAAAAAAGAACTCACTTTGCGCATTATGCACAGACACTGCAGAGCGTCACCCCAAGACGTGACTCATCCCTGTGATGTATCGCCTTTTTCCTCTTCCTGGCTCACACTTTGACTCCCTGTTTTCAGCCTTATCTTCTCACGACTATCTTTACTCCTTTTTCTCTTTGGACAGCATCAATTGGAGCTGATCAAATTGTATGTAAATACATGGCTGATGTCCCACATTTGCTAGAGAGCTCATATCTACAGCTGGCCTGCTTTGGTGTAACACCAAATGAGTCACTTGTGGATGCTGGCTGCGGCTGAGGGGGCTCTCAGTGGCCGACCATGCATAGAATTTAATGTTACACGGCAAACACACACAGCAGCTTATGCGATAGCTTATCCAGCTATCGTGTATAAAATGAGAGAGTGGACACACACGCCAGAGCACAATGAGATCCCTTGATGCACAATTAACGCAGACTGACACTGGCACAGCCATGGATAACCCCCCCCCCCCCCCCAACACAGCCATGGATAACCCCCCCCCCCAACACAGCCATGGATAACCCCCCCCAACACAGCCATGGTTAAACTCCCCCCCACACCCCCGACACAGCCATAGATAAACTCCCCCCCCCGACACACACTCACACACACACACACACAGCCATGCAGGCAAGAGGAATTTCAAGCTACAAGTATGAGTCACTCCCTGATCAAATTATCATGCCCAGTGCCTTTGTCGCACGGCTCCGCCCTCCCTCTGATGTCATCGTGGCTGACGCTCTCAGTGTTCATCACATGTTCGCCTTCATTTGCAAAATACTGGATTCTCCTTCCAGCTATTTCTCCACACGGCGAGTGGATCACAATGCTTTGTATGAATTATTGTGTGGCTCTTTCACTGACACAAGCACAGACCGATGTGGAAATATACTAAGCGCCACTTTAAGGCCGATTCCATTAGTGTGATCATCGGCAAAAATGATTCATCCCAAGTGTTTTTTTATTCCCTAAAAGCATGTGACTCATGTTCGGTTAGCACAGGTGCGGAGAAGTGGAAGCTGAGAGAACGTCATGTGAATTTCTCCCTCTCTTTTATATACGTCAACCGTTTATTGTTTATTTAAAGGTCCTCATTAGAAACACATGTCTTTTTTAAATTGTTTACTAATAAATAAGATTAACTGTCACTGCTCAATGTTGGTATAGATTAAATGTAATGTAATGGTGTCACAGCAACATATTACAGTGGATTAAAGTGTTTAGAGCCCAAACCACAAATAAATAATTTATAGTTAATCTACAGAAATCTGCAACTTTTTAGATCAATAATTTATGTCAATTGTGTTTCTTTTTGCCATTTCACACCTTAAAAATAAGATATCTTTTGACTGCCTACAATGAGTCATTATCTTTTGACTCATTATGAATAATGAATGGATAATGAAATAATTGTTAGTTAGCTGCCTCCCAGAGTATCTTTTGTTTTAATGTATTTACCTTGGTGAAATAAAAGAAATACAAGCAGCATCCGCTGTTGTCTCCACAGTAGTATGCAAAATGCCAAAGTTGCAGAGTTCATTCTCAGAGTAATGATTAGAATCAGTAAAGATTTCAATGAAAATGAATGTTGTGGTGGGTTTAAGGTCAGGATAAAGTGTAAAGTCCAGTGTAATGGATCAGGCAGGAGATGCACAGCTGTGACTGAACCTTCCCATCCAGGGTGAATTAGGACCTAATGCACAGCTCTAATCTATTCCACCCTGCTGGATTATAATCTCCACTCCTCTCATCTCCAACCTGTTATCAAATTAGAAAATGGCTCTTTTGGCCAGAGCTGCTCCATAGCTCCATTGTTACATTGTTTTCATGTTTGTTTCCCCCATTTTAGTGCATTTCTACACACATGCATGCAAAAATACAACCGCTGTACAAATGCATTCTGCTATATAATACCTATAATTCATACACACTCAATGGCCTCCTGCAGGAGGCATGAAGTTCGCGTGAGGACAGAGCCGAGAACAATGTGGAGCTGTCCAGCACTGCAAGGTTTTAGTCTCAGCGGAGAGCAGACCAGCTACGTGCAACAGGCGCTTCCAGCAGACACAACAGAAGGACACAACACATGAAAAGTATTCCGGCCTTTGCCTGTAGATTCTGGAGCATCTTTAAACCAGTGCAAACTAGAAATGTTGTTGAACCACCTGTTGAATTTCTCACGCCCTTTCTCAATCAACGCTTGATCTGCTGCTTTGTGTTGCGCGTGTTTGTGTGAATGATTATCTCATTGGTGACTCACCAGGTACCACTGCTGGTTCCACATGGGATCATCAAACAGCTTATCCACTGGGCAGTCCCGGCACCCTCCGAGGGACGCCCGCTTATTGCGGCTTTTCTCGTACTGCTGCTCTGCCCACAGCACCTACAAACAGGCGAGAAGACGAGGCCTTTAAAATGAGACAAAATGACAGCCCACAGAACAAGACAAGTTGGGGGGGGGGGGGTGACCACTCACGCGATCATCCTCCGACAGCCGCCTGGTGATGTGGTTGGCACTTCGTTTCATTCTGCCGGGATGATTGCGGTGTTTGAACAAGAAATGGTCTTCCAGGGCCCCGATCTGCAGAGAGGAAGGTCAGAGACGGATAGGAAATGACATATTAAGAGCCATCTGGTCGCGGAAACATTATTATGCCTCACAAAAGGCCTCAGCTCCTGGAGGAGCAACAAAAAAGAACAGTTAAATTCAGACGGTGTGTGATCACTGCAAATAAATGGTAAACTACTTAATTATCATTTCTGCTACTAATCAGATCATTGGCAGAAATACAGTATTTCTACGTTTTTATTTTCCATTGAAATAAATCAATCAAAGCACAATAGGGTCCCACATGTATGAATTATGATGCTTTGCATGCAGCTTTGGGGAATATAAATCTCTTTATATCCATATTCATGTAATGGACTTATGCTAAGCAGTAAAGTGCAATGTTTTCTCTTTCAATGAGATCCTTGTTCTTTTGGAGGCTTATGTTTTTGTTGTAAATTGACAAAAATGTTTTCTAAATGAAACAAAAGCTGATTATTGTGCGAGTAGGTTTGTGATTATGTCTGACAGAGCTGAAGTGTGCCTCGGTATCCATGATGGTTCGGTTAATCATTGCCCGCTGATGTTCCGAGCTACAGGTTTCATATTAATCAGCTGTCCTCATGATGATTCATGTGTTTGTTTAGGAGAAGAACACATTAGTCAGCCTGAAATACTGGGAAGAACAGAGCCAAACTGAGCTGGATATGGAAACCAGAGTAATCAGAAGTGTGCAAACAGTGAGTCATCGATTGATTAAAATCCCCCCCCCCCCCCCCCTCTTGATTTAGCAGAGTGCTGAAAGTATATGTTATTTAGTGCTATCATAAAGGAACAAGTTACCATTCTGATGCCTTGATCAAGCAATGCTGGAAATTTGATACAGTTATTGCTTGGCTCCCACTGTGGGCAGCACGCTTCATTAACATTTCATGATTCATTTTGCTTTTATGGTTTTCCTGTTTTGTTGCTGTTAAATTAGGTCTTTGATTTTAAAATGAGACATTATTCAAGTCCCAATTAGCTTTGACGTCTCTCCAAATTAATAATAGCCATATCCATCAAAACTACAACCATACACAGATACACCCACGTATTATTATTTTTTATATATATTTTTGTTATATAAATAACAAAAAATATATATATATATATATACAAAAATATAAATAAAAAATAATTATTAAAAATGAGTCCCAATTTGCTTTGACGTCACTCCAAATTAATAATATATATATCAAAACTACGACCATACACAGATACACCCACTTAAATAATATATATATATATATGTATATATACATATATATAACAAAAATATATATAAAAATAATAATTAAAAATGAGGGGAAATATTAAAAAAAATATATATATATTTTAAACATAATTATAATATTCACATTGGGGCACCGTGCCTTTACCTGTCGGACCAGTTTGTAGTCCAGCTCTTTGGCGATCGCCTCCGCAGCGGCCAGTCCGCCGGGGATCTCCACTGCCCACTCGTTCAGGTACTGCCTGTCCACGTAAGAGGACTCCAGCGACCGGGAAACCACGGAGAGGAGGACGGCGAAAACACAACACATCATCGCTGGACGACATCTCATTTCCATCTCAGAGGAAATTCAACCCGATGAGAAAACAATATAAATATCTGTACAAACAGCTTGAATGCTCTCGGGAAAAGCAGCCGCAACTCCGAAGTATAAATGTTTGGTAAATGACAGAATGCTCCTTGTTTTTCTGTTGATTCCTGAAGAAACAGCTGGCTGGGATGGAGGGGACGAGAAACTGGAGGAGAGGAGAGGAAATACTAGTGATGGGGAGGGCTGGTGTGTGCATTGTGTGTGTGTTTGTGTGCGTGTGGTCGTGATGGGGGGGGGTGTACGCACGTCACGTTACGGGTGCTCTGACGTCAGTTTGGCGTCTACCTTCGGTAAAACGAGAGTTCGAGTCCTTGAGGGAGAAAGTCTGGGAGGGAGGAGGGCGGTGGTCCGACTAAAAATACCCCCGGTTGTCCCTGGAGCTGGTAGGAGACACCGGGAAGAAAGAAACCAGTAAAACCAATCCTATTATCCTCGTGAGGCGCGTGCACTTCCGCTGCAGCCTCAAATCTGCGCGAGACAATCTCGCGCTGAAGATCTTGATAAATTAAATATATATTTCAACCAACAACACGTTTCTCTCTGTCCTCAGGCTCACGTGTCCACGTCGCCAGGAGAGAGAGAGAGAGAGATGGGGGGGTTCAGCACCGCGGACAGCCCCCCCCCCCCCCCCCCCCCCGCCGATTCTCATCAGGTGATGATGCAACTGGAGGCAAACACTGATGTGAAGGTTTCAGCAGCGGACGAGGCTTTTACAACAATGATAATAATTAATAACAATCATTTTCAAAGACGTTTATTAAAATCAGAGATTGAAGTATTCACACGCTTCACTCAAGAAAAAATAGAAAATAAATCGAATATCCGCAATTAATAATATGTCCTTTGAACATTACATTATATGCCAGTTAGCTGAAGATGCTTCTTCTGCTTATAAAACTGTTATAAAAGCAGCATTAGGAGTGGTGGAGTTGGTCAGAATATACACATTTTAAAACTCAATAAGGACTGATCCAAACTAAAAGTTCGGGTATAAGCACATCTCTGACGCTTATAGTTAAACGGCATCAGGTGCTGTGCGTTTTAACTTTTGTATTTTCTGTCCTCTGCATTTTTATGTTCATTGTTTTTGGAAAACAGTGGATCTCTGTGCTCTGATTTCACAATAGATGAAGGTGTCGTAAGAGTGGAGGTTATTTTTCCTCTGGAGCACAATGTTGCTGATGCAGTTCATACAAGATCGACTGTTGATTTTGTTAGTCATTGTGAGTTCCACTTGAACCGATAAGGCCTGATACCTTTGGTCACCAGGCCATTTGCAAACAGGTCTGCGCCAGATCTGCAGTATGATCCACAATTACCTAGCAACATCTGTTTGCTCTGACCAACGCATTCAGCCAACCCCACAGGAACACGCAGCTGAAGAGCCATAGAGATATTATCAAGATGGACCATCTTGCTTGCAGGAGATTGTGGTTTTGATACAGTCGACCCAAGACCTTTCTGTTTGTTGATGCCTTTAGTTAAATTTACTTAAACGTTTTTAGATTTTCTTTTCTTTTGCCTGATGTTTTGATGGCTTTACTGGTTTTATGTAAAGCAGTTTGAATTGGCTTGTTGTGGAAATGTATACAAATACATTGCCTTGCTTTTTCTTGCAGGGCTGTGGATTTTTGACTGTGTTCATTGATTCGCTACCCTTTGTCCTTATCGTTGGGCTGCAACGGTGTGTATTTCACTACAGGGGTCTTAGTGCACTCATCCGACCTTCCTTGCTCTAACCTGAGGACACACACACACAGCGACGGACAAAAGCGATACCTGCATCATCTCCGTCAAATGAGGTCGGAGGTCTAAGCGTCAGCTAATTATTTTTCCAGAAGGTGGAGGAAAGGCGCTGCTTTTAGGTGGAGAATGACGCAGGTTGAGCGGCATCGACTGCTCACAGCAACTCAACCAAAGTCAATTAGGATGCCAAATAGGTGTAAAGACTTCAACTGCACTTCCCACTGATCCCACCCAGAGATTAGCAATGGTTCAAAGACGATTACAGTATTTTAGTGATTTTGTTTTGTGTGTATATTATATTCAATTTCTCAAAAATCAGCACATGTGTTAAGGAGGTGGAGAATCACCAAACACTACAGCTATTGTACGTTGCCAAAGAGAGTTGGAACTTGATTCTAAAGCAATGTAGAGGAAAGCCAATGGGTAAAATCAAGGTTTAAGAGCGGGAGCCTAATCCATTTAAGCTTGTAAATAGTGGAGTAGATGATTTAAGACCACAATGACGTTGTTATTTCATAAATTTAGCAGGAGAAGAGAAGGATTTCTACTGCTAAAAAAATATTTAAAAATTGATGTCGAAAAATTGAAAAACACAGAGGCAGCTGTACAAACCAGAAAAGATAAGCTAAAAATTAACGTTAAATAAAGTAGACATCTGTAGAAATATGAAAAGTAGTTGCTTATTACAGTCAAGAAGAAGCAGAAGTCTTGAGTCTACAAAACTGTGTTGCCGTTGCAGATATGAATAATAACTCAAAGAAAAGTAGCAAAGGTTAAGAGGTGTTTCACATTCATGTCCACAAAGTTCAACAAGCGCTGTACAAATGTCATCTGTTATCCGAAAAAATGGCATTATGGAGTCGAGCCGATTGGCTTCACTTTGCAGGGGGTGGACTGCTGGTATCTGAGGTGGCGGGACGGGGTTCGTACTGTTATCAGGCAGAGTGAAGGTCAGATGGACTGTGTTTTTGAAGGGCATCGGACTGATGGATACCGTCGCTCAGACATGGTCATCACTTTCATCCATCCCGTTTCAGTGATATCACAGCTGCCTCTAACAGATAACTGACGATAAGTCGGTGTGCTCACCACATAGAGTAAGTGTGCTGATCACCCAGGGATTGTTATGTTATTGTTATGTCTATCATAACTGTAAGATTACACAACAAAACATATTGATTATAGCACATATATTCTCTATACTGTAGAACTATGTATCCATGTCCATGCATTGTATTACATTTTGAGGTAGTTGTACTACTCTATGCTTCCACTTCACAACAGTTGAAGTGCTAAATGTTGCACTTTTTGCTTCATTAAAAACAGTTGCACAAGGGAGGGTTTGAAGAGAAGGAGGATTTCTCTGTCACATTCTTGACAAAAACTTCGCCCGAACAGGGACTTGAACCCTGGACCCTCAGATTAAAAGTCTGATGCTCTACCGACTGAGCTATCCGGGCTTCGACGATAATTAAAGAAGACATTTATAAAATCCAAAGGTGTGTTGAGAACGTATTAAAATGCCGATTTAGCGTTTCATAGCTTACGGTTTTTTCAATACTTTAAACGTTACTTTAAACCTGTAGCTGAAACTAAGTCGAAGCAGAAGGTGTTCCAAGCTTAAGACGTTTAAGAGGATTTGTGGAATATCTCCGTAGAGAACCATCGTAAATGGTAAAAATACGAATATTGCCTAGTATTTAAAAAGGCATAAGAAGTAGAAACACGGCAGGAATATTCTTCAAGGGGTGAATGTTTTGATACCTGAAGAGTTTATCCAACTAAACGCATTCAGAACTAGGTAGGTCTAAAAAACAAATAGAAGAACGAATAAAAAGATTGACAGGACAAACGTTTGCTGCTGCTAAAGCTGCTGCTAAATGGCCGTCATTGGTTAGATAGATGGATCGATCGATAGATAGATGGATCGATAAGTATACCCATAGACCGATGGTTGATCCTTGATGTCTGCGGTAGGTTCGTGGATACTGAGGACAGTCCCGCTGTTTCCCACCAGAGGGCAGCAGTGAGGCACCAGCTCCCCGCCAGAGAAGAAGCGGTGAGTCAACTCTTCCCTGTTCTGCGAGGCATGTCTCGTCATGTGAAGGAACATCTAGCGTGTCAGTTCTTCGTGTGTTGCACGTTGATCTGATGCATAGTTATCGTGGTGAAATACGGTGTGTGGATCTTACTCACACACCCTTTCCCCCCTCATTCACGTGAACGCATGTGGCAGTTCTGGGTTGTTTTGTTCAGTGTAGCTGAACATCAAAGATCACTTCAAAGTTCAAGACTGTGCTTGCTGCAGCTCCATTTTAAATAAGCCACACGCACGAGCACGCACGGACGCGCGCATAGTTAAAACATCTGCCTGTGCATACTTGGATTTGCTTCAGCGGGAGGGGCAATTGTTTCTGCCGCGAGTGGGCTCCGTCTGTAGACTCCGATCCTCACACACGGCACCGAGGACGCAGGGAAGGAAAACCTAAAAAGCGAATCCACTCGTGGGGTAAAGATGCCACGCAAGAAACGGGGCCACGGGCACCACGCACACCCCGAGGACGCGGACCAAGTGAGTCTATCGCACGTCACACACACGAGGCAAATTGATCCTACGAGTTCAGAATGTGTTTGCAGATGCAAATAATCTCCAAATGCTTTATGCAAAAACAACAACAACGTTAAAAGTTTCCATGAAAGGACACGGGTTGCAATACGAGACACTAATGCCAGGCTCACATGCGTGTCTCTGATCGATGCGTCGATTAACCGTGCCCATAAATCCCACGCGATCGGTCAATCCATAAGTGTTTGTATCCGAGAAGCCATAACCCCACCCCTGCTGGAAGTTGCACAAGCGTTGATGGGTGTGAGAGGATGCGGGGGGGGGGGGGGGCTCGGGTGGTGGGTGAGGGGGGGTGTTCATGTCATTGTTTAGTTCTCCTTTGGTGATGCGGAATGACCATCCCGGGAGAAAAGAACGCTTTTTTTTCATGAATGTGAGTGCGCTACGGGGCAGGCAGAGCAGAGAGGTGGTTGCAAGAAGCCAGCGGGGAGTGGCTCGGTGCTTTGGGAAGGAACAGACAAGATCCTGACGAGAGAGCCGAGAGGAGACGCAGAGCACAACCCGTCACATCTGGCCGTTGTTCCCCATTGTCCCCCTCCATGGCGTACGCGGCGTACTGGATGAGTCTTGTGAGTACATTCGCAGCTTCCCCCCCCCCCCCCCCCCCCCCCTCTCTCCACTTATTGACTCTGTTTAATACTGTCAAACAGCGCAGGGGGTAAAAGTTGTCACCTGTAGAGACGCGGCAGCGTTCTTTTTGTGAACCAGCATAACGAGTCTGGAGTCTCGTGAGCTTTGAAGGATGCGTCGTAAATAATCTTGGCGCCGTCAGCTTTTTTTAAATCTTTTATTTATCTCCTGTTTAAGGGCTTTGCATTTTTATATGTGGGGGTGTGTGTTTCTGTTTAAACTGAGAGAGGCTTCACCTCTCTCTCACACACACACACACACACTTGTAGTACACTTATTCCTCAGGATCCGATGTCAAATACGCTGCAGAGTTTCAGCTTATTCCAAACGATTTATGATTAATATTTTGTTGGAATAAAATGTGTTATTCAAATGGCATTTAGTTACTTACACAAATACCAAATTGCAACAAATTGCCATTTGATGTTTGCTATCTATTATGTAGCATTACACTACAAAGACAAGAATAGCAGCAAGATGAATAAACTATTTATTTATTTTATTTCAACCTTCTCAGATGTTTGACAAATAAAGCACCAACACAATAGGTCGACATCACAGCTTCCTGTACAGAGCTTCCATTGACTTTCATTTACGCCAACAATGTGGTGCATGTGTGTGCGTGTGTGTGTGTCTGTGTATTTGTATCAAGGAGAAAAAGTTGAAAACTTTCCTCAGGTGGAATCTTGCAGGATTGACATTAAAAGGGATTATTATTACATGTAGAATGGATTTCTGATTAATTTGTCTGTTATAATGTGGAATTTGAAACTGCCATTTTCTTGCCATTCTTGTGTCCAAGTAGACACATGCATATGTTTTCTTAAGTGAAAGGGCGTCAGCTGATCGTAATTTTCTTGTGCAGGTGATTGTCTGCGCTTTTCTCTTTCCGCTGAATTAATTCACACCCTGATCGGT
Organism: Gasterosteus aculeatus; assembly: GCF_964276395.1. NCBI lineage: Eukaryota > Metazoa > Chordata > Actinopteri > Perciformes > Gasterosteidae > Gasterosteus > Gasterosteus aculeatus. The sequence goes on from NC_135705.1 coordinate 15,445,637, forward strand.
CAGATAAGAGCTGCCAGCTGGTGTTGATGGGGAGGAGTAGTTCATCTAGAAATTCCAGAGCAAGACCTTTTATCTTCAATTGGAATCCGTCTTTATCTTTTTGAAAATGTCAACCCACGCCCCTACTGGCATTTCTATGGTGTCTTTTTGACATCTGAATGTGAATGTTTTGCATCTGTAAATGGCCATGAAGTTGCTAATCACTTATATAATCCCTGGCTGGCTGATGCAGAAGCACTGTATCATCTTCAGGAACAGTTCCTTATTCATTTTCACTCTTAGTAACCAACTTTATTCTCTCAGGTAACACTCCTGTTCCAAATGTTGAGGGTTAAAGGGTTAAAGGATCTCTTGATTCTGAATCAGTTTAGTGCAAATCTCAAGTCTCACAAGTAATCGTCATTTTAGGTCTTTGGGAGGTTGCAGCACAAGTCATATCGTTTTGCTTCCCATGGTGCAGCTATATTTACAGGCTGGGTCGTTTGGCATTTTGTAAAGGCGTGTCTGACTGTGTATGTTTGACTGTGTATGTTTGTGTGCACATGTACACACATGTACACACATGTGCACACATGAGCTATGGCCGAAGTGCATGTATGTTCAAACATGCAACGTACTGTATTATGTGCCATAAACGGTATGCTTCTCAAATTCCTCGGGTCCAGAGGAGGGTGAGAAAAACAAACTTGAATGACTCAATTCCTTTGCTATGCAAACACACAAGCTGATAAGATGAAATACAGCACCATGTTTTTGTCTGACATCGTGTGCTCCCTCTGAGAGACACCCGGCCTCCATCATCGCAATTTAATGGAGTTTTTGTGTATTCACATCCAGAGGGTTTTCTGCACACGGTAAATATCATTAGGTTATATGAAAGTGTAGAAAAGAGCCTTTGTGTTGCGGCAAAATAACATATAATAACAAGCTTTTGTAATGTTTGTTTTTGCACCAAGAATAACAATAGTTTTTGTATGTCAACTCCTATGATTAGTTGTCTTTGTGTGAGTAGAAAAACAGTTCTTATAATGCGTTGGGGAAAATAAACAGGACGCATAAATGTTGCCATGGAGTCATGAGTCACCTGGGAGCAACAACTTAATAGTTCCTTTACAGAACACAATATGTCACTTCTAGTCACCTTCACCTGAGGAATTGTTTTGCCATTCACTCTCATTATGAAGATGCACAGTCTGCAATAGTTGTGTGATGCTAGTGAACTGTATTTGGCGTCCTCAAATGCTCCATGTGCCGTGAATTGGGTAAGGAAGCTCTCACAACTCCAGCGAGACGTTCAGTTGTATTGATTAGTCAACCTGAGTGCTGCACAAACAGGAGTTTCACGTCTGGCCAGTGCATACTTGCTCGTAGTACAGTACATGGCGCATGGAGTAGAGAGGGTGTGCTGGGAACCGCAGGGTTGGAGGTTCAAATCCCGGCTGTGTCCCTGGGCAAGACCCCTAACTGCTCCCCGGGCGCCTTTACAGCAGCCCACTGCTCCCACTGTGTGGGATGGATTAGATGCAGAGTACAATTTCCTGTATGTGTAATAAACGAGAAGAGAAATACTTGGCAATAAAACTGGCTTCCATATTTTGCTGAGGTGTGCTAAAAAAAATACTAAAGCAAAAAGGCTCAGACTGACTCACTCGGAGGCTGTTTGCACACCGCACCCAAAGACGCCCGGTAGGGGCGAGGTAAAGCCTCGCAGCTATGCCCGAAACCAGCGGTAGTAATGGCGCTGGCTGAACCAGACTTTACGCACAGTGTGCATTTATGTTGTCAGAGAATGCAGCGTTGGATGTCTTACTGTGCCTCTGTAGTTTGCTGCATGTTGTTTGAATGCGGTTGTAGGTAAAGCATCCTCAGCGGTACGGCAGGTAAAGGTTGAGAAAGGCCCGTGCCATAGACATCAGTAAATCTATTAGCCACTCCCTTTATTCTGGAACCGCTGCCGCCACAGCTGTTTTCATGATGAAACCCCCTCCGTTAGCCAAAGATAACATGTTTGAATTGGCTTGATTGTTTCAACATGGTGGCCAATCGATATCATTCCCCAAGAGGTGTGAATCTCCCTGTCTGACGATGTTGCCCGTTTGTCTCTCTTGACAGATTATAATGACGGGTGCCTCCCTTTTATGCTCAATTAAGCAGCCAGGGTGGTTGCACAAGTTTTTTTTTATTGCCACGTGTACAAAAGAAGGGTGTGTACAAGCATTCGTTTGTCTTTATACGTGTGTGTGCTCAAGGCCTGCAGGTCACAAACCAGGGTGTGCGTGTGTGTGTGTGTGTGTGCGTGCGTGCCGGTTGATAAGTAGCTTGCATATTGTCTCGTTACACCCAGTAAAAAATAGTTTTACACACCTGCCCAGGCATATTTTTCTGCATCACGTGGGCCCTTGAATGTGTGTGTTGTATCTGTGAGAAGCAGCTCAGATGCGCCCCCCCTCATCTGGTGGGTTGAGCTCTCGTCCCTTTATAGCCCAGGCCTGTGACTTTATATCATCTGAGCCTTCTGCCCCTGCCCCCTCTGCTCCCTTAACACGCCCCCCCCCTCTGGGTCCCTCCCCTCTCTTCCCTCCCTCCCTCCCGTTCTCCGCCAGTGAGTTGGAAACATGCAGCAAGCCGACAGTCAAGGCAGAGGCTAATAGACAAACACCCACAACAGAGACGCACAACATGGGCCAGATATTGAGCTGGATCCGAGGCCCACGGGACGGCCAGGCCCTGCAGGATGTGTCCGTGGAGGAGCAGGTGTGTGTGTGTGTGTGCGTGTGCGTGCGCGCTGAGCGACTAATCACAAGTAACGCTGCCCATGTGTGTTTTTGTTTGGTAAATGTAAGTGCGCCTGCGAAGCCTCCACGTAGTGTTACTGCTGTTTGTGTTTGTTGGTCGGTCAGTTGTGTTGCTACAGTTTGTTCTGTGTGTTTGACGAGGGACTTCTAGGGGAAACTCTCTGAGGCAGGAAAACTTTCTTGGCCTCAATCCGAGTCCGACCTCTCAGTTGCACAGCCTTGGTTATCTCTCTCTCTCTCTCTCTCTCTCTCTCTCTCTCTCTCTCTCTCTCTCTCTCTCTCTCTCTCTCTCTGCTGGAATGTGAGGCTGCCGGTCGCCCTGTGAGATCTCAGAGCCACAGTGTGCTTCACGCTTTTGTGTTAGTGAGATTAGATATTAAACGCAGGGCTCTGGCGAGGCCTGCGTTGTTGATGCCTGTTGCTTGGTGCCCTCCACGGGAAAATCTGATCGATTCCGATTTGTGATGGTTCTTTAAAGAAGCGTCCTCGTTTTATTTTCATAAAGGAAAAAAACATTGAGTTCGTATTTTTGTAGGTCTCGCCCAAATAACATTCTCATGTGATAATAACCAGCGTCGGATGGAGCAATGTTAAAGGGTGTGTCGTTGGAATGAGCTTCACTGTTACTAACCGCAGTGCCATTATCTCTAGTGACATTTCCCCTCGTGGTGTACAGCGGTAGGTGACCGGTCCACCATCGACTATCCCGATTTGTTATCAGGGCTCTGTTAGTTTGCTCTGAGTCACTTTTTGTGTTAAAGGTTCACATAGTTGTTTTTGGAATGGACATTCTCAGCCTGGAGCTGCAGCAGTCTGAGCTCTGTGTTGTCCGTCTTAGAGACAGGAAATGGCCAGTGGGAAAACATATCCATGCTGGACATGCCGTGCAAAGTCTAAGCAGGACAAGAAGATAATGGAGCAAGAAGATAGTCCAGCGGAGTTGTGTTGGACACACCACTCGTGTCATTTCACACTTGTTTGCATACTGTGCACTGCGCCGGATTTATGAATCATTTCTAATTAACATCATGTATAAAAGCATTTTTCAAACCTACTCTAAAATGTTATAAATATCTCTGAACTAAGCAGTGTTTGTAGTAAAATTTACTTACACTACAACAATATAAAAACAATATGACGGGTGTCACTCATTCTGGTTCATTATGATTCTTCATTCACGACCAAGCAGCATTTTGTTGCAGCTAGTTGAGGTGAAACAAATTTAAAGTAGCAGTACTTTATATATATATATATCCTTCTGTGGGGTATTTGTCAAATAAATTACCATAAAATGGGAATATTGGAGTAAAGTACCTCCAATTCATAATGAAGCACAGAGCTTTACAAAGGTACTGCTTGTTTTTATTTTGTGAGCCGCAGCACGCTGTGGGAAAACCAAATATTTTTCAAGACTCCACGGACTCATTTGAGCAACTGAAGGTCTGACGTGGTGCTTGTTTACTTTTCCTCTTTTGGGAAATGACAAATCAAGACTTGTTATACCACGAAATACATCACGACAGATGACCCGTGTCATGTGCAGTTAGGTGCTGTGCTGTCACAAGGTGATACTGCTGTTCTACTCCCTCTGCTCTTTGGAGCCTCATACAGAGCTTGTGAATGTGCGCAGGGACAAAGCAAATGTTTCATATGGGTTAAAGGCAGGAGGCCATCAGCTGTATTGATGGGATGCTTTATGACGTGGCGTTCGGCAATAAGCCCTCAGGCTGTGTGTGTGTGTGTGTGTGTGGCAGAGCGGGCATGTTGTGTACCTAGCAGAGCAATTACACAGACCCTTTTGTTAACATTGCACGACATGTCATTTTTTACACAGCATCATCAGCCCATTTCCTGTTGGGTGATGTTTTTACATGGTGCTGTTTGTCCCGTTCGACCGGGTGTTTTTTCTCGGCTGGTCAGATTTCTCTCCGGGCTGTCAGTTCGGCTCGAGTCGAGTGGTGTTGTCATGTCAGTTAAATAAAAGTGAATCGGGGAGAGTTTCCGCTCACCTGAGAATGTGCTTCGGCGACATGTTGTTGTTCAGCACCACACTCTTTTCTCCTCCTTTCTGTTTGCATCTCCCATGCTTGAGGAAAAGCTGCTGCTCCAATATTTGTCCCAACATGTAATGGGTAAGTAGAACCCAGCTACCAAATGCTTACTGGAAATTGTAATGTGATATAACGACATGAAGGTGGATAGCTGAAGCTTGTGATTATCATGAGCCAAAGTGGCTGGTGACTCTTTAACGATCTTATTTACTCTGCAGCTGTAAGGACGGAAGCCCAATTTAAGAAGACAAGTGCAGGAAAGGCCTCATTTTGTGTGCGTTTCTTGTGTGGGATGATATGTGGTAAGTCAACAAACCAGGGGGAAAGTGCAGTGCTAAATTTAGAGATGATTTGTGGACACGCAGCAGAGCAACGGGCGGCTATAGCTTACTGGCAGGGTGGGGGACATGGGTGCACACGAGGAGCCAAGTTTCACACGGGTCAACGTTTTTTTTTTGGTGTCACTGCTCTGTAGTTGGTTGTGTATTATAATGGTTAAAAAGAGAGGAACTGGAACAACAGTTTTAATGAATGGATTTGGCAACTTAATTATTGACATCAATAAAATGATTATCACAGAGAAGATTATTAGGATATTGACATTAATAACAGGGCATCATGGAGATGGAATGGAATTGTCAATGCTGAAATGACATTAATCCTGGTTCTGATGCTCACGTGTGTGCTGTGCTGTTCCAACGGCCAACTCTCGTATCTCTAATTTACGATCAGCTAATCTATCCTTGAACGCACCATTGGTCAATAGCCTGCACCTTTTTAATGATGGATTACCACACAATGATATGGCACCCTTAACAGTTATGAACTAGTCTCAACAAGCTGATCTACTTGCAATGGTGGCTGCCCACACAATGGGAGAAGCACATTGGAAAAGCTCAGCAACTGTTTAAGACTTCTCTAACAGAAGTCTTTGGTGTCAAACATGCTTTTGGATTTTAAATTTATTTCATGCGCAGTGTCTTCCAGAATGTCCAGGCTGAGGTCAGATGACCACCACGTGTCGGACGGTTGGAAGCTTCGCGCTTAAACCAATGGATTGACAGATGTTTGTGTAACATTATAGCATTGTCTGATATCCTGTTGCCGAAAGTGGTGTCGGAGTAGATTGTATTGATAAAATTTGAGTTGATACGAGAATATTTATCTAAATGATTCCTATTGCGGTGATGATACCTTCTGCCACCGGGCGCTGTTTCTTGGAGCCGCTTTGCGCTCTTTTCCTGATGGGTTCTCATGGTCTTGGCGGAGGTGCGGTTTGTTTTCATCATTCCACCACATTGGATTTAATCAAATATACAGTTATAGATTTACACTTAATCCAATACACCGACCTTTTCTTCTTGTTGCTTTACATATTGATTGCATGGACCAGGTTGAATAAATGCTGCCCCCGATGTCTGTGGTGTGCCATTACTCATTGGACCTTAGTTATCCAGTCACTCCTCGCCTAAATGATTACTGGTTGTTTTTGCATAATCCGTGATTTGACAGAAGTTCATATTGAGTACCAAGTTCTTGTTCACTCTTCTCTTTGTATCTATTTATCTTGCCATTCCACATAAGTCCTGTGTTTTCTCACAGATTTAGTTTGAGAACAATGAGGCACTTGACCTACGAGTTTCAGTTCAGATTGGAAACCCCCTCCCCGCCCCCCCATTTTCCAGCTTCACTAGTCTGACCTCTGGATGGGTGCGTCCGTGCTCTGCTTTACCTCATTAGTTGACAACAAAGATAAGTCTTTCCAGGGGGTTACCAAGTAAGGCATTTTAATCCAGTATAAGCATGCGTTTTCTCATACAACCCCCCCCTCCCCTCAAGACACAAAAGCAGAGGGCAAAGCTGTTAAAGACGATTTATTTTGATGTGTCTCAAAACAGACAGAGATATTTCTGCAAGGGAGATGCCAGGGAAGGGATTCTGCAACAAGCTAAGTTTTTAGGAACAAGGCCGACTTCTAATCAAAAAGAAAATATCAAGAACACTTCATGCCTTAAGTTCTAGAGTTCAATTTGGGGTGATAAAATAATAATAAATGTCCAGACAGATTATTTACTAATCACACAGCCAATGACCACAAAAAACAATTGACAATTGATGTATGGGTTTGTTCACTTGCCTTTTAAAAAGCATACATTCTGTAGCCACGGGTGGTTTTAACTGATCATTGCTAAAATCTACATTTGACTCTTATTTTAATATATTTTTACTTTTTATTTGCTTCACTTGGTCATGCAGTATTGTATAAAGACACACGCGCAGTACAGCAAAGTCTTGTGTCCGTTCCACTGACCGATATCCTTGGACAGAACAATGAGTCCACACAGATCAACACTATGCATCATCCCTTCTTTTCACTGTTTGTATTGTGCACAAGGGGGTGCTGTTCTCCAACGCCCTCCCCCGTTCCAACACGTTTTGTGGTGAGGAGACCTGTATCTGAGAAATAGATTACGTCTCTGTTTTAACTTTAGGTGCCAAATCATCATCTGATCGATGCAGAAAGTGAGCGCGTGTGTTTAGAGGCGATCGGTTGCACTGCTCTGTTTTTCAAAAATGCTTTCGAAACCTTTGGCCGCTGTCCAGGAGCTGTGTTTCCTGTCCGGGCCGGAGAGAACTTTTTTTGAGCCTGTATCGGTGGTCACCTGGTCGACGGTGTGTTTTCCTTTTCTGTGCTCCGGCTGCCTTTCGGGTTTGGCTTGGACTACATGTCTACATGTCATGTGATCCCCCTCCCTTTTCTTTGCAAACCACGCAGACAGTCTCTGTGGTTCCAGTGGCCCTGCGCTCTACATTCCTAAGCAGTGAGTCTCCTGGACACACCCACGCTGTCCCAACACCGCTGCAGTAAATTCACTTCGCCCTCCCTCAACTCCTTCTCCACGATATCTGTTCCTGCAACTGCTTTATCAAAACGCAACATCCCTCCTCTCAAAACCCTGCCCAGACCCAGCCCAAAGTCATTTTTTCCGCTGGCAGGCGGGCAGCGAGCAGTGGGTGGGTCTTTTTTTTGTCCAATCTTACTGAGCCTGCTCTGCGGCCTTGTGGCGGAGGAGGTGGAGCCAAAGCTGCACGGGCTTGTTGGGCCGCTTCCATGAAGGCGGAGCGGCAGTTTTTTTTTCACCAGCAGGGCGTGTGTCTCTGTGTGTCTTTATGTGTGTTTACATGTGCGTGCATGCTTGTGTGCATGCATGTCTGCTTGACATACAGCGTTTTCTCTGCGGGAACCTCAGGCGAACCAGCCTCAAGAGAGCCTCTTGGTAGTACTCACAGCAGAATAGGAAACACGCACAGTCAGACATGGTATGTATCTGCACACAACGTTTCCTTCCACGTTCACCCTTTTTGTAGATGCCAGTTTTTGAAGGGTTTCCTGTCTGATCGCTGTCGACTCGTTTTGACGGCTGCGGTTGCGATCGACAGCAAGGGGCCTCGCTGTTCTTTAGTTGGCATTCAATAGCAGTTTGTGGTGTAAGTTTGCTCTCTTTTTGTATGTTGAAGTTAAGGGAAGGTTAGTTGAAGACTAAAGGGAACTGTGTTCGCGTTCCTGCTACTTGTATGGACACCCCAGAGCAGTTGTCGTCTAGGTAACCAAATAAACAATGAACTGTATATACTGAATGATACTGCACTGCAATGTTTGATGATAATCAATTTTACATCAGGGGAAACATCAACTCTTATCAAACAGTGTCGAGACCTCCAGGGTCTCAGGGCTTGTTGTTTGTTGTTTGTATAGAAGAAGAATGAGTCAGAGTGCACATGATCGACAAATATAGAACAGCGAAACAGAAGATGAATGCGTGTGCTTCTACTCTGGATTCTTGGTTGCAGCATGTTAGATTAAAATAAAAGGCTGATAAATCCAAACCAGAGAGTAGTAACATATATTCACCCTGCTCAGAATCTACCAAAGTGGAGTTGACCAACGATTATCGGAAACAAGCACACAGCTGTAAGTGTTTTTGCTCTCGGGGGAGTTTTATGGGACTGTATCGTATTAACAGTACATTGTTATCTCAGGTAGGCTGGGAAAGTAGGTTTGACTAATGCCACCTGAGTTTAGCCGACGGCAATAATGTCAAACCCTCATGTAGGTCTGCACTGAAGGCGTTTGGCTTCATCTGTACATTTACAAGTCTACGCCACATTCCCAATACACTGACTTGACATTTCCACCTCTGAAATGACGGCATCCACCAAAGTAGTAGCAAAGACTAAGGAGCTTCCAGCTGTATTCACATGGGTGGGGCACAGCATTAGTCATCATTTTTCAATACCGGCAGACAAGCCACAGCTTTTAAAGGCTGTTGCCTGGATACGCGGCATTGTTCCGTTAGCTCTGACGAAACAAAAAAAGTGGTGGGTTACGTGCGTCATGCAGGGCGCAGATCCAGGCTGGACTGAGGTTGATACCCGTCCATCTGAAAGCACACAAGGACTCGCAGATCGACCCTTTGAGCGCAGCGGCCGTTTCCGTCTGAATGATTGCCAGTTTGAAGTGAGCGGTGGTTTCACGTGGCACTCGGATGCCTTTACCCACGCTCTGAAATCTTCAGTCTATTTTGATCGCACTCGCCTCATCTCTCCGGGAATGACCACGACGTTCATATCGGTGTCATGTCACACTAACAGTTTGCTGTTGCTTGTCGCAGTTGAAAACAAATGACCCCTCGCTGGTTCATATTAGGTCTGTATGAGCTGACCTGATGACTTGTAATGGCATCGATTGAGAATATACACGGAGCTCTCTGTGCATCTTGGTTTGAATGTATTCAGTGTTTGAGTCTACGTATAACGCTGATTATTCTTTCTATTTCTAGTCAGTTCTACTATTTAACAGCAGTTTACTTGTCCCTTATGAAACAGATACATGGCAACTATCGGCCCCTTCCCTCACCTCGACAAAATGACCAGCAGGTACAGCTGTGTGAAGCGTTTACCCTTTATTTTGTTTGTGTACAGGGCTGGACAGAATAACATGAGCACCTGCATGACGTAGTGAAAACCCAATCTGCACGGTTGAATTCAATTAAAATGCTTCAGGATTGTTAGGTGTTCCTGTTACTTTGTCCACTCCATGTCTGGCCTCATCTTTGCTGTTTGGGAAAAGTCCTGCATTAATCCTGTATGCAAGAGCCCAAATCCCGCATTTCCCTGCATGGATACTGGATACTTCCCCAACGCGGCAGCTAGCATGACGTTTTTACAGCACGACGTAGCCGCTGTTTTTCATAGCTTGTTACTTACCTGGTACAAACTTAAATGTATCACTTATTATTCTGTCTATAATATGGATTTGTTCCTGTTGTTGAAAGTATATGGAATTCAAATTTTACTGTGCAGCCAAGAATATATATACTTATTCCCCTTGAATAAAGGTAGAAGGCTCTGCTGAAGTGTTTCAGCTTTTCTGGAAAATCCAAACTGCAAAACATAATGTTACAGAGCAGCAATACAACGATGTGTGAGGCATGTGCTAAAAGCGGCTTGAGCTGTAGGTGATGTGTTGTGTCGGTGGACGTACAGTCTGTTATGAGGCCTGCGTGAGGAATGTTAGAATGCTGCTGTTTGGAGGCACTGCAGACGAGCTCGCTAAGCGTTTGGGTGGTTGTCAGAGGAGTTACGAGAGATTAACTTCAGACTTACACCTGCAACTCATCGACGAGTGAAGGTGGGAAATACTTAAATAAAACGCCCGCAGTGTAATGTTTTGGCTTGCGTGTCACCAACCCACACATGTTAATTTTATTGTGCCAAATAGCCAGCAAGAAGTTTTATTTTATTCCAGAGAAGAGAACAAACTGCTTCCCCCTTTGGCGTGTTGATACGTTATTAATCATTTCTACCATAATCCAATACTGACAACAGGAATTGTCTTGTAAACATAATGCGTAAGTGTCCTCTACTGTGACTTATACACTGCATTGTTAGAACTCTGTATGGATTCTAAATGAACTAAGCGTGCATCCTGTCAAACACGGGGAAGGCAGAGCTGCTGGGTGACTTTAGCGATGGTTTGGATGTCAGAACGAGACGGGTTTATTTCTGCTCAGACATCATGTTTTAGACAACAAGGCAGTGACCACAATCCCTTTAATCAAAGAAAATGGCTTTTTCAGTGTGTCTTCGAAGTTGCAGCTGGACACCCTCACTATTATCTGTTAGTTCCGCTCTTTATGCCGTCATGACATCTTTATGTCTCTGGAGTTATGGCTTGAGGGACGGAACTCAGTGTTTCTGACTGTGACTTTCATACTAAGTGTAGGTAATTTTGGAGCTACTGCTGCTGGCTACTTTCCTTGGAAAAGAGTTTTCAGCACTGAGCTGGATTTTAAAAATCTGTTCAAGTCCAAGTGTTGCGGGCTTCTACCTAAGATTCCATGTATTAATGCCGGCATTCAGGTGAGTTACCTGCGGTGTTACAATTGGAGCGTTACGCAGGACTGTTGTGATCATAGTGTTCCAAAGAGTCTTTCAAACGTAATAATCCCAAAAGTTTTAAACGATAAATTAAACTTTTTGTAATGCATCATGCATTACCACCCTGCATGCGGCTCGACTGCTTCCTTTTTTTCAGTTAAAGTTCCTTTGGTGGGTAACCCGGGCAGCAATTAACATTTCCTGCAGTAACAGGAGTAACGTGACATCAGGATAAGGGGTGCCTTGGCTGCTTGTGACCTCACTTCCCCCTTTGTGAAACTTCCCCTTTATTCTCTCTCTAAACAACGTTGTGTTCACTCTCTTTACACTGAGCTGGGTTGCAATGCTATTTTTTGCACATGTATTCCAGCGGCTTGTGAGGCAATCGCTGACTGAGCTGCATCAACATTTCAAAATCTGAGATTGCAGATGGTGTGAGTCACAATGCACTCCCTGTGTCTTTCTGCCTGAGGTTTATCTTTGCTTCCGATTACCTCCTCATTCACACGTATGCAACCTGGCTTTGTCTATCATCAGCTCATCAGCTCAGTGCAGTCAAACGAGATGCAGAGCTGGCCTGACAGGTTAACTCACTCAGGCTTACTGGTGCGTTCACAGACTCGTGCTAATGATAATTGGTCATAGGACGCTAGAGCACCTTTTTTAAGAATTCTGTAAATAATACATTCAAAATGAGCAACCATTCGTAATTAGGTATCTCGTAAAATAAGTTAAGTTCCAGGGTATTTTACAGTGCAGTAATGTTAATTTGTTAATTTGCATGAACACACCAAAAAGCTGAGTAACCATCTAACTGGCTTGGTTGGCTTCACCATTATACAACACTACACAATGAATTGGGTTGAATGGGAAACTAACTGCAGTAATTCTAAACTGTTGTCAATGGAGTGGAGGCTTTGCGGACTCACACCTTAAATAACTGGTCTGGCCCCTCCCCGATGCATACTGGCCTCCACCTGGAGACCGAGCATGTCTCCAAAATACACAACTACGTGCACGGCCGCTTTCATAAACTCACTAAACCCTGTGTACTTAATAAAACACATCTCCTTCAGTTATCCGTCTGAGCAGAAAACACGGTACAACCGCAGGGGTTGGCGGTTCGAACCCGCGGCTGCTCCATGTCCCAAGTGGAAGTGTCCCCGAGCAAGACACCCAACCCCCGAAGTGCTCCCCGGGCGCCTTTACGGCAGCACGCTGCTGCCACTGTGTGGGACGGGTCAAATGCAGAGAACAATATCCTGTATGTGTAATGTAATACTTCTGCTTCTTATAGAGGTTGTGGTCCCAGGATGAGTTGGATTTGTATTGTTCATACGCTTCAGTTCAGTACATACATGCTAATTAAACAATTGACTGCTGTCAATATAAGTTTGTTACCACAGTTAATGCTTTACTTGATATTATAGAGTGACTAGGATATGACAAGATATGGAAACTTAATTTGTTTCCACTTGTCTCTAATTGGGTTCAAAGTCTGAGGAGAGATTACCCCAAATGTAAACTATAGCCTGCTAGAGATGTTTTTATCACGGCCATTGTGAACCTCATTACGTATAATGTTTGAATACACGTTATTGCCTTTGTCAAACAGGAAAATTTATTCCAGTTTACAGTTGGAAATAGTAGAATATATGAATACAATCTTTATTTGTAAGCTGTACTCTACATTTGAAGAAAGTCTTTAAACTTGTGTGAAAAGATGATGGCTAACATGTTACTCTAGGAAAAGTACGTTTTTATTATAGGACTTAATTATAGCTCTACTGACAATCGTTATATTTAAATACTGCTTATGGCAGCAGCTGGATGATCTTCAGCATGATAACCTTTATAACTGAACAGAAAAGAGCTCAAACGTTATCAAGAGGAAATGTAACATCTCTGCATCAGTGACACCATTTCATAGTGGCCATGCGAGGAGGTTTATTTGCAGCGCGCAGACATATCTGCCATCTGCGTGTGTCTGTATGCCGTCCCGGTCTTTGACAACGTATGTGAGTTATCTATGCTTTCATTTCACAAAGCTCTGCCGAAGAGCAACTCGTGAACCCGACATTTCTTTCCGCTCTTCCCCGTTGCTGAGGTGACGCAGCTGACGCACCCTTCGGTCTGGAATGTGGTGCTTGAACCGGTCACCTCCGATGTGTGCTGGATCTTTTCCTGTTCCTCTCGGCCCTTTCAAGAATCCGGCATTGCTATGAAAAGCGTGAAAGTGTGGCTCCCGGGAGAATCTGTGTGATTTTTGTGGTTTTGGATTTTAACTGCACATGCATAACCTCCATCTCTGTCTGTGTTTGTCTCTTTTCCCTCTAGTCGCAGCCTAGCCGGGCCACACCCAAACCGGCAGCTCAGGCCTCCGCTGTGAAACCTGCACTGTTCGAGGTATCAAACATTCTTCCACTTTGATGCCCTTTAACTTCTTCTGGCTCCGCCTCTCTGAAAAAAACACATTTCTCTACTTCCACGGTTGTTGTCTGACCTGCTCCTTGTTGGGACACTGTGAGTGCTCCGTCCATTCCTGCCCCAGCGTCCTGTTTCTACTGGTTTCAAGAGGAATCTGATAATGGCTTTAGTTGTGTCCGTTTTCCTTCCTTTCATGCAAAAGACAGGTTACACTTTCTGTGGGAAGGGGTTTAACTCTTTAATGGAGGTTCCACACGATGCTTATAGAGATTTAATCCTTGTTTTGTCCGCTGCTAGAACCGTATTAAGTATAAAAGCTGTACTTTATCTGCCCAGGACAGTTTACAGGAACAACAGTGATCAGGACCCAACTAAAAGCGTATTTATCTGCTAAGTGAAAGCATTGAAGGTCTCGAAATGACTAGTTAGTGTCTTAAAACCATTTACTTAATGTCACTGTGGATGTGAAACAAGGCGTTCTCTAGGTCCGTTGCTTATCTGCCCATATTCTCCTGACACATTCTCAAGGCCAGGTTTGACCATGTTTTGACAACCCTGCCCTCACCAACTGGGCTTTGCTGCTGGCTTTGGTGGCTGCGTGCAGGAAGAGCCTGCACCAGTTTAAAAAAAAAAAACTCTAATGTGAGATATTGGCATGTTTTAAACTAAGGAGGTTTATTATAGACTGAGTCCTGAACCTTTAGCTTTAAGACTATTGTTAGCAGCTGACCCCATAGCTCATTATCCAGTGGTTCAATGTAACGTGTGGAATGCCGAGCAGATGTCAAGTTACACAACAAGACACGTTCCCACTGACTTGCACGTTCACACTTGCTTGTTACTGAAAGACAAAAGGGTCAAAACAACTTACATTTCTTTCCTTTCCTATCTGCAGAACCCCCCCTCCCCCACTTTGGCCTTTCTGTGTGATGTAACATGAACCACACGCTGAGCGTGTGCTCGTGGCGCAGCAGTTCGCCTCTCTTCTTCTTCTTCTTCTTCTTCTTCACTGGCTTCATCTTCTTTTTGTCCTCCTCCATGTGCGGTATCTCTCTGGCTCAGCCACCCAAACATCTTGACCTTTTCTGAGGACTTTTCAACGCTCGGCGAATGCCACTAATGAACTTCATCGTCATCCCGCTGAATGCTCGTCGCAGACTGTGGAGCTGCAGATCCTTCTCCAGACTTTTAACACATGCTCCTTGTTCGTAGACTAACACTACGCTGGCGGGTGCTACTGTTATGGACATGTCGTCAGCTGGGGCTACCGTTGTTGACATGACATCAGCTGGGGCGAGGGGCGGTCTCAAAGAGTCAAAGGTAATGGTGTTCTCGTGACGCAAGCGCCGCGCTTTTATTTTTTATTCACATTACTGCTGATTTGACCTTGTTACGGATGTTCTACCAACCAGCGGCATGCAGGCACTTGAGTCTTTGATGAGCCCAGTTTTTCATTTAGGACGTGAGCCTGTCAGGTTGTAATGTCGTGTGACTTGACCTCTTGTTGGTGGAGCCATGTGCTCGTGGGGAAACTCCAACATAAATAAAGTGTGTCTGTCAGCTGCTTAAGAGCAGCCTCTCGACATTTATGTGGCCTTTTCCACGACACCTTTGCTTATAATATTGCTTATTCTTACAAAAATCCAAAAGTCTTTTCAATTAACTTTTAGTTATCTTTTTTAGATTTAATTAGTTACATAGCTGGTGACTACATTGCTAAGCAGATGAATCTAACATGTATAAATATTGTTTTTATTTCTGCCTGGGAGACAAAAAACGGGAGACTAAACAGTTTAGAAAAAGGTCAGCATACTTATTTTTTTCAACAGGTTACACGTTGGTGTAAAGTTGCAGAGCTCACCACGGATCTTTGTTCTCCTGCTCCGTTTTCACAAACACTGTTAGGATATCGTCCACGTTGTCGATATGTCTGCTGGCTTTGGAACGGCTGTGGGTCTCTCATCCATTTCTTTCTGAGTGATTATTTGGCTGCATGTTTGCAGACTCCTGCGGTCTACCAAGTCAAAGCCTCAGCCCCAGTTCCTCCTCCTCCTGCTGCCGGAGTAGCTGTCACTGCTGTGACCAGACCGAAAGAGTCCCCCAAAGGCCCGGCCAAGGTAGACTCACCTGCTGCAGGCTTCTCAGACTCTGTATGATGACTCCCTCAAGGTGTACTTTTCAACAGCTTCTTTCTACAACTGCTTCTTTTGTGTCAAAGAGTCTTCTTTTAACTTTCCTCACTTGAGAAAACTCAGATTCTTGCTTTGGACATTGTTCGCTTTGTTTGTTTTCTATTCTGGCGGCGACCACTACGGGAAATATGAAGGACTGCTGTTCTCTTTAATCCATTGTTGAGCATTCCCACGCTTCCTATTGTATTTTCAAATGGTCCACACCTATTCATTTGCAACACCACGTTTGCTGAGATGGGGTCTACGGTTTGTTGGTTCGTCTTCCTGCAGTTGTTTCACTCAGAAAACTGATGTCTGTCATCTAGTTGGTGGGGAATTTGTTTCTGCTGGAGTTTCTTTGGAAATATTACTGATGTGTCAATGTACAACCGACGTGTCATTTTACTGGACTTTATGTACTTTCCCTAAAATCACAATCAAATTGTATTTTAGAGTGCCGCTTCCATCACTACAGTCAAAGCTGATGTGCATAAAGTTGACCCCGCTAAAAGCGCAAAGCCAGTTGCCGTGGCTGCGGGTGGATATGTGTCTGTGGAGGGGAAGAGAGACGCTAACCCGACACAAACAAAGGTAGACAATCTTGAAACCATTAAGGGTGGAGGCTGTCCGCTACTTTCATCCGCTGTATTTCCTGTCTGTCGAATGTTAATGGATACGTTGGATTGGTTATTGTGCTCTTACTGACTCGACCAATGCTGTGCCAGAAAAAAACGGAGGTTTGGCCAGAGGCACTTTGATCAATTTGCAGTCGGGTTTTGCAGTTTCTTGAGTAATACCAGAATCGCACATGATGCTTAAGTTTGTTGGTTGTTTTGAAGCCGTCATGGTCTGTGTACTGATCCTGTATTCGTGTTGCAGGTTCAGGTGGAGGTTCCTCCTGCTGCAGCTAAAGGAGTCAAAGAGGTCAGTATCACTGCAGCAGTGTGACTTCTCTTGTCTGAAAAGCATGTCGCTTGCTCCAGCGTGCTGAGTTGTGTTGCATGGGCAGGTGGATCCATTCGATGCCCTCGCCGACATACTACCCTCAGCTAAGGATGTCGCACCCACACGACCTGTGTACACGGGGCCGGAGGTCACAGAGGTAAAGCGCAATGCGCACGCATGTGTGGCTGCATTTAACTGAGGCGATATGTGATTGCGCTGAGCTGCAGCATGCGCGTGCGAGTGTGTGTAACTGTGTGTTGCATGTATCATAGCGTAACATCACCTTCAAGGACGATCCAAAGCTTGGAGTAAGAGACAGCACGCTGCCCCCAGGCTACAGGTTTGAAAATATGGTCAGTTCACCCCGTCTCTTCGAGCCTCGCCAACCGCCGCCGCCAACCAGTATGCATCGACTGGCAGACCTCACTGTCATATCTATCATACTGGGACTAAGTCCTCAGTACGAAGCAGTTGCTATGAAATACAAATAAGTCAAGGGGAACTTTTGAATTGTCAATTTTTACCATTTTAGAAAAAACTCCCATCACCTCTGAGTTCTAAATTTGTTTTTGATGGCTCACAAAATGTCGAGCTTTTAATATCACAACTGTCACTGGTGTGAATTGTGTGTTTCATATTCTAGCTTTATTCTCATTCTTTGATCAGATGAATTTCAAATCATATTTCTATTTTACATTTTATAATCGTATTATTTCATTTAGTCAGAGTTGTTGTTGGCGTCTCAGGTAATCTGGTATAGTTTTTTTTTTTTGGATAATTAGTAGGACCTCGGCCATTAAGGCGATATTTGTTGACTCCTTTCTACTACTACTGAACTGAACTACTTTCAGGATCTGATATTTTTTTCTTCCAAACTAAAATTAATCTTTTTTTTTTTTTAAGCCTCCAGTTCCTGCAGATGTTAAGCCTAAAGACCTCCCTGTAAGTGCAACATCGTAACTCACCTTTGTTTGCGTCACAGCCTTCACAACTTTCCGACTAAACGTTTTCGAAATGAAAAAAGGAGCACGACCTCACACTACACGCACACATTCAGGCCACGTTTCCACCGAATGGCTTCCTGATTTCCTCTAGAGTGGGGAATGTTGCACTACCCTGATGGGTGTTGTCTCAGCAAAGAGAACTACACCCACCTTCTCTAGTCAAGCTCGTTGGCTGTTGTCGGACCAAACGCAAACGCGCAGAACCACACAAGCACACACATACATCTACTTTGATATCCATAAAGTTGTACGTTGCAACATAATACATTACATTACCATGTACTCCACCTTAATAGACTCATATTTGCCTCATAGTATACTCCCACTTTGCTATGTTATGCAAGAGGCTGCTTTATCTCGGTGTCTCATGATAGGTTTTTACTAAGAAACTCAGTTTTTGTTGTTTTTATGTGTCATATCAAAGATTATTTGGTATCTTTTTTGCTCCATGGAATGTGAAGGGTGTGTCTGTACTTTTCCTTCATAGTTGTTACATACAGTCTGGTTTGCATTATTTTGCACATTTGGTTGCCTTTGACTTGGTAAGGCGTGCCCTCTGGTGGAGAATCATTTGGCTGTTATGAAATGTGTGCTTTGTTGCTCATCTTAGAAGCCAATGAGCACGGGCGAGGCTCTGGATTCGCTTTCAGATGCATTCATGACTTCACCTGTTCCCGCTGCACCCAAAACGCAAGAGGTCAGAATCTTCAAGCATTTGGCACTTTTACCACCCATATTTTCTTTTGACAATAGTACATTCTTATTTTTGACTGGACAGAATGCGCCCTGAATATACACAAATGTTCTCGCATGAAATTGAAAGTGCAGGTCTGGTCCTTTTTGATAACCTAACAAATCACCATCTGTCTATTTTTTCTTTATGAAATATGTAGAAAAAGGGAAATGTTGACATCGTCAGTGCCAAATCAGCTGGCCCTGCCAACTTTGCTCCACCTCCCGTAAAGGTAAAGTAAAATAAACTTCTCTGACTTTAGGCGCTTTGCATTTTTTTTTTGTCTAATCACGTGTCTCTGGTGCAGAAATCTCAAACCCCTGCGGAAGTTCTCCCGGTTTCTGTGTGTCCTCCAGCTGATAAAAAAGCAAAGATGGAGCAAGTGCCTGGTGATTTCTCCGTGAAGTCTGGACTGGACACCAAAGTTGACACCAAGCCCAAGACTGATGTGGTAGGAGTTAAAGTGGACAAGATACTTTGCACCCGCCACCTAATCCTATTCCTATGAATGAAGTAAAACAATATGTGACAGATTAAACATTTTTGAACTTTGTCCCCTCAGGGTGACTCCATGTCTCTGGATGCTCTCAGTGCTCTTGTTGACACGTTGCCAGAAGACATGCCGAAACCTGAACTCCCCAAACTCCGACCTGAAGACATCGTCTCGGTAGGAGCAGAGGCAGACACACCGTCTTGTCCTCACAGCCTTTGATTCAGCCTCTATATTCAGTAACTACACCAGAAAGTCACTCATTCCCTCCTCATTTCCTTTTTTATAGGAGGGAAAACACAAGAAGGAAAAGGGTGTCCTCGTAGGAGAGAGGGAGGACACACTTCCCCCAAAATACAGGTTTAATAAGGATGAACTAAAGAACCTGCCTGCTCCAGAACGTGTGGTGAGAGCAGGAGCTGCTTTTTCACACAGCTTAAATGTCCCAGCTTATATGTTATTGTCTTATTTAAATTTAAATTTAGTAATAAAGTTCCATCTTCAGCATTTTCTTCATATCTTCTCTTCATCCTCCTCTCCTCCTGCAGCCCTCCATCGATACTGGTGAAGCTCTGGACTTTTTGTCTGGAGATTTCACAACATCTTCTTCAGCTCCTTCTGTCCAGGCCTCTGTCAAAACCCCCTCTGCTCCTCCTGCACAGGTACACTGTGGATCTGTCACTGATACCTGTGGCTAAAATCTGCAGGGTGATAAACGGATGAACCGTACCAGCAGATGAAATCATGACATGTATACAGACCCTGTAGGGGTGACGGCATTTTGCATTTCTTGGTGCGTAGTTTAATCAGAAGAATAATTCCACCCTCACGTCTGTATGTTAAACGAGGCCGATTAGCTCAGCAGTCAAACTGTGGAAACGGCCTTCGTGGCCGGCCTACCAGCACCCCTAAGGTCACCGGTTGACCTGCTTTATTGTGTTTGTTTAACGCACAAATAGACAAATAGACTGAAGTGTAAAGGCAACACATTCTGGACATGGCCAGGCTGGCTGATTCCTCCTGTTGCTAGTTGATGCTAAGCTAACCCTTTCCCAGCTTTATATTTATCCCACAGAATGGGTGTGTTATTGATCTGCTCATCCAACTCTTGGCACACAAATGTTCTAAAATTGTATTATTTTGTTTCCGGTTACCTCACTTTTTTTCCATTCTTGAAAGCAGTTATTTCTGTTTTCTAGACCAAAGTAGAGGATTTGTCCGCTATGGATCAACTTCTTGAAGATTTTGTGGCTCCTACCAAAGCTTCTGGAGTTCAGGCTCCTGCTCCAACCAAGAAGACACCAGAGGTAAGAGTGTGTGTGTGTGTGTGTGTGTGTGTGTGTGTGTGTGTGTGTGTGTGTGTGTGTGTGTGTGTGTGTGTGTGTGTGTGTGTGTGTGTGTGTGTGTGTGTGTGTGTGAAGCGTGAAGCAATCTCCACTTCCACATTGTGTGTCTCTGTATTGAGATAATTGAAGAAATGAATAGTATTCTCAGCCATGCATGCCTGTCTGTGCATTGTCCCACACCTCCGTTCAGTCTACGTAGCCCACTGTCTGCCCTTTTGCTCCTGCAGAAAACGGTTTGTCCTCTGGAGCAGCACGGCCCAGTGGATGTGATCCCCGGAAAACAACAACAAGCAAAACCCAAGACCAATATGGTAATTTAGGATACAAAAGGACTTTAGTTTACTAGATTTTTTTTATTCTTGTATAAAACTGCATCAAATGAAAAGCGACGTGGTTACTTTACCCCCTCTTACCTGGTATAACACTACTGCAGTTACATTATACTCGTCCCGTTGTCCCCTCAGGGTGACTCCATGTCTCTGGATGCTCTCAGTGCTCTTGTTGACACGTTGCCAGAAGACATGCCGAAACCTGAACTCCCCAAACTCCGACCTGAAGACATCGTCTCGGTAGGAGCAGAGGCAGACACACCGTCTTGTCCTCACAGCCTTTGATTCAGCCTCTATATTCAGTAACTACACCAGAAAGTCGCTCATTCCCTCCTCATTTCCTTTTTTATAGGAGGGAAAACACAAGAAGGAAAAGGGTGTCCTCGTAGGAGAGAGGGAGGACACACTTCCCCCAAAATACAGGTTTAATAAGGATGAACTAAAGAACCTGCCTGCTCCAGAACGTGTGGTGAGAGCAGGAGCTGCTTTTTCACACAGCTTAAATGTCCCAGCTTATATGTTATTGTCTTATTTAAATTTATATTGAGTAATAAAGTTCCATCTTCAGCATTTTCTTCATATCTTCTCTTCATCCTCCTCTCCTCCTGCAGCCCTCCATCGATACTGGTGAAGCTCTGGACTTTTTGTCTGGAGATTTCACGATGCCGTCGTCGGCTCCTGCTGTCAAGTGTTCTGTCCCCAACTCCTCAGCGCCTCCTGCACAGGTACACTGTGGATCAGGCCCGGTTTACTGCATCCATTGAAAAATCCATGTGATGCACAAACACTTTTTTTTCTATTGAGAGGTTACTATAGATTTAAAAATGATTTAATCCGCTTTGTCACTCCCGCAGCCCTCTGCAGACTTCACTCTGAATGCCTTGGCAGCAGAATTTGTTTCGTCCTCTGCCGCACCGACAGTGAAGTCCAATCCGTGTGCTCCCACACAAACTGCACCTGAGGTATAAATGCACAAGAATAATTTGAACTTTTTTAGATTCCCTAAAACCCTGCAGTTTAGTCAGTATCTTTCTTCCCTGTGCGTGTGCACTCAGCTGCACGCTGGAGCAGGCAGTCCCCTGGATGCCCTGGATGCCCTGTCCAACACCTTGGAGGATATTGCCCCCGCCCCTCAGCCCACACCACCTCCCACCAAAGACATTGTCAAGGTAGCCAGGTCTCACCTAGGGAATAGCCTGGTACCTCAGAGAACATTTTAAATCTGCGCTCAGGAAAAAAGGGTCACCTAAACTGTCCCGATTGGTATTGTTTTTGCAGGAGAAGGAAGTCGTTGAAGAGAGGCTTATTAAAAGCGGGGAGAGAGATGACTCACTGCCACCAGAGTATCGACCCACCGAGGAAGACCGTAAGGTAACACAACTCTTCTAACTCTTTCGGACACCGGGTCGATCGTTGGAAATTCATTCTTAAACGGATAAACAATATTACTGACTACGATGGTGCATCCACTTGGTTCTTGATGGAAATGGCTACAGAGACTGATGGTGATGGTGTGTCAAGACGTTTTGTACAAACACGTTTTGCAGACAATCCTTATAAACGTTGGGCTCCCCCTGACTTTCCCTCCAAGTAGAACCGTAAACATCTGCCAGCCTGCCTTGTTAATTTACAATTTGAAGTTTGATAAGCAGCTGCTAATAGTTGTAAGAATACAATTGCTGTAATATTTTAGTTTTAAAGACTAAAAAAAAACGTGAATGAGACCTTGCTGCGTAACTGACTTTTTAATCCAGGGCAAAAGATACTGTGAGTTTGTCGGTGTGAAGTCAAAAGACATGTTTAATCATTTTACTATGTCTAATGTTAATTTTAATTTTAAAGAAAGCGGCAGAAGCCAAGGCAAAAGCAGCTGCAGCACCCAAGAAGGTAAAAATGCACGAACACTACCAGAATATGACAGGAGGCCATCAAGCACTATAAAATGATAGACACACGCTGTCCATATTCAACATGCAAATGTTTGTTTTCTGTCTTTCCATAGAAGACTATGGATGATAAAACAGCCTTGGACCTGCTGTCCACTGACTTCTCTGCTGCTCCCAAGCCCGCTGCATCATCTGCACCGCCTGCCTCATCTGCACCGCCTGCATCCGCTGCTGCACCCAAGCCCGCTGCATCATCTGCACCGCCTGCATCATCTGCTGTCACAACAAAGCTGGAATCTCCTGTGCTGGACTCACAGCCCTTGAAGGTAGCAAAGATGCAATGAACTGCAACACATTTCATCAGGCCATAGTGATAATACCATGGATGAAACTAATATTGGTCACATTTAATTTAGGTGAGACGAGTTATGTCCTTGCTGACTTGCTGGAATGGATTTCTGCCTCACGCTTTGTGAGCCACAGTTAATATTTTAGTCCCACCTTTTCTTTCGCTACGGAAGACAAGTGGGAATAATAGAACAGTCATCTACGGAGTCCTGCAAAATTGTTATCTTCAGATTGTTTCTTGTATTTATGCTGAAATGTCTCAGATTCTTACTTGAACAATTGTACCGTAAAGTACATGACAGCATTATGAGCTGAATATGTTTGTTCATTTGTCATGTATCTATTATTCTTTCGTAGCCGATGTCTGGTCCCGTTCTTGACTCCCTGTCTGACACCCTCCTCCCGAACTCCCCCGAGTTCAAATCGAAGTCAGACAAACCGAAGGTAAATTGATCTTTGATATATACAGAGGACGTAAGTTTACTCCATCGGATGACAATACTTATGCGCCTCTTTGTTGCATATCATCCCCTCTCATATCAACGCCTCTCCTGTTTTATGCGCTGAAAAAAATCAATAAAAATGGTCTTCAAAAAAAACTGCAGAACCAAATGTAAATGGCACGCTTGAAATCTTGTGGGGAAAAAATGAGCTCGTGACTTTTGGCAGTTTGTAATTAATATCATACACTTTTAGTTTTTATTGTCAACGGCGCCCTCTACAGGTGGTTCACTAGAACCTATGTATCCGCGCCTCTTCCTCATGGAGCAGTGAGGAGTTGTTGAGCCTAATCAAGGTGTCAACTTTGTTACAGGGCAAGAGCAAGTCAAAGTCTAAAGTAAGAAAATTGCCTGCTGCATGAAGACAATAATTCTGTTGGAAATGCACGACAATGGATAATCACAACGGATAATCGTTGCACTTGTAATCAAATCAAAGTAAAAACAAATCTCTATATCGGAGGAGCCTGCACGGGGCTGCATGTTGTGCCTCCACAAGCTTTGGCCTTTGCTGATTCCCCCGAGTAATTACAATAAATCGGTAACAGTATTCCGTGCCGCTTCTCCCTTTTCTAGACATTTTCTTTACTTCATTCACGTGTTTCAGAAATCCCACGCAGAGGATCCATCTGCCGCTGAGCCGCTACCAGCTCGGCCGAGCTCAGATGTTGTGCCAAAATCTACAAAGAAGGGAGGCAGGAGCTAGACCCTCTGGTGATGTTTGTTCCCATCTTTTCCCCTGGTTTTAAAGGCTGCTCAAGGCGGTATGGATAAACGGCTTTCCACTGACTTCTCAATGTGTTGCAGGTTGTCAGCGCACTTTGTCCTCCCGACCACAGGAATGCTGCACCGACGGAGCTGCTTTCTGGATAATGATTCTATTTTTGTTTTGTTTTTAGAAATTGTCACAAGCTAGTCAAGCCCGTAACACACAGACACCTGCATCTGCATGCGGTGCCTTTTTTTTCTTTTTAGCTCGGTTTCACATGTATTGGATGAAAAGGTTTTGGTTTCAGTCTATGGAGAAAATAAAATTTAAAAAATTAAAAAGAAGGTGGAGAATGAGTGAAAAGGGGGGAGACGAAGGTGAGAGGGTAAGTTGTTTGTTTGTTGGCTCGTGTTTTGAGGATGCCGAGCGGAGGGGAGGGGCTGCTCTTCATAGTCCTGCGTGTACATCTCAGATGAGTTTTTCCTGTGACACAATAACACAACGTGCTGCCTTTCTAAGGCTGGCGGCGGCGTGACGTTGGTGGGAGCAGCGGTAACCGTCAGCTTTCATGTAAGCAGTAAAAGTGGGTGTATAGTATCGGGATGTTTGTGCAATCTAGACGTTCGCAGAGAAGCCAAATTTTCTATCATGATGTGGTCAAATGCCATTAAGACACTAGTGTACAGCTTACTTTGCTTGTATTTTGGAAAAAATAGAGTTTACACAATTAAATGTTTGGAGGATTTCCACAAGGTGTACCGCTTAATTTTGTGTTCGGGAACTTTTGGCAAACAGTGTATAATACTTGTTAGTCTTTTGTGTGCTGGTGTCTAGAAGTGCACTTAGTCGACTGAGGTGGTTACAAGCTTTGTTCACTGCTCTTGTTTGTGTACTGTATAGAACAGAAAATACTTTGGTTCTATACAAGACAACACTGTGTAACTTACAAAGGGCTTTCAACTGTAAAGCCAAAAATCAATATACTGTCCCCAAGTTTTTGTTTTTTTTTTAATGTCAAAGGTGTTGCGTGGGTGTGAGTCATGAAATCTGAGAGGTATTTTAGATGCAGGGATACTAATTAAATAAAGATTTTAAAAATGAACGGTGTGGTTGCTATAGCAAGAGTCTGGTTTCTACAATTTGTGCCTACGATGGTGAACAAAGGTTTACGCAAACCGCCTTAACTATTTGGAAAAAGGCTGCAAAATTAATAAAGACCGTTATTCAAAAGGGTTAAGCGAAGTGTGAACTATTAAATTGAACGGGAGCATGTCCTTTGACAACTTTCTCTAATTCTGTTTTTCTAATTCTAGTTTTTCACTCTACATACAGCTGTAGCAGCCCACTTCCTTTCTAATCGGGCGTAAGTTCTACAGGAAATACAAACGTTATATAAAACGTATTGTTTTTGTGCAAAGACCCTTAATCACTGATAAAAATCAGTAAAATACATAAACACACACATGCAATTAATAGTGCATTGAAACATTTTCTTCTTTTTTTGTTTTTTTACAAATAAAGGAACACCGTGACAAAGGGAACATTTTTAAATACTGTACATCCAATTCAATATTATATAAAAATAAACTGGAATAATTACTAACCGAATGCTTGATTATAAATTAAAAGAAATACACCCATTCAAAGAAAGTCATCTATGTGAGCAAATTTTTTTTAATTATTTTTTTTCCCAAGGCAAAGACATATGAAATTATATTTTGAAAATGTTAAAGTAGTTAACTAAAACACTGCACAGGAAAACAATATTAAAGTATACTGGAAAATGTAGAAACATTTAGACGCTTTGGCTAATTACAAAAGCAAAGCTAACGTAACATGATCAATTTCAAACAATTTTCGCGCTTCTAATACTCTCAGAACTTCAGTAGTTCATATTACAATCAACATTTATAGAATTAGAGGTTTCATTTAATGTTATTTTATTAAAAGAGTTTAATCAAGGGTGTGATGGTGCAGCGTAATTGTGCGTCGTGCCACAATGCAGTGAAAACCCAAAGTATTTGAAACATTAAATCCTTAAAGTAGCATCTTTTTATAGTTCCTGTTACAATCAGAACTTTTTAGTTGGCGGCTAAATATTCACCATTGTCATTAAATTGTAAATAGGAATAAAATCCTCTGCAACAGCCACACAACATAGTAAAATAATGACTGTTTGAAGGAATTAAATTACACCCCGAAGTTAAACGTGTCTGCTGGTCATCATTTTCTTTCCAGGAGGCACCGCCTGCTGTCTATAAGAGAAAAGTAGGGTTTCAAAAAATAATATGAGTTATAAAAATAAATAACCATTTATAAAGAAATGTGTTATGTGAAGAAATCAACGTTTCTTCTGAAAGGACGATGTAGTTTCGTACTAAAGACGGGGAGAGTTGAGACAAAGATCTGATAGTGAGTCAGGAGTTGAGTTGCTTACGTGTATGAAAAAATTAGTTATTTTCAGAGTAAATCCCTTTAAATAATGCGAACAATTAATAAATAATAAATCAGAATTTATTCACATTTTCATTTTGGTTTCTGTGCTCGGGGGAACTTGGACTAATGACCTCAGTATTCCTAAAATTCTGTCGAGCCTTATGATTCCTATGTTGGAATAACAATAAATCACTTACTTTCTTTTGTAATGATGTGGGCATCTCCGCGTTCTCATTCCTACAACAAACAAACAAAAAGTGTGATTAGCCTCAATTCATTACGCACATTACAGCAAAATCCTGTAAGAAACAGAGACAAAGCCAAAACAAATGTCCCCTTTCCCAGGACATATATTGACTGCGTATTAAATGTGGTGTAGGACGTCAGGAGAACTTACGATTGCAGTACAGGGTGGTGATGATGAGGAGTAGAAGAAGAAGGCCACAGGCGCCGGCCAGTGGGCCCAGTATGATTGGAGAACAATACATTTGAGGACTGGTTTCCCCTGCACAGTAAGTGTTCATTTACCGACTGGTCCTGCTCACAGCCACATACACATGAAGGTGAGGAGGACTCAATAGTGAGAGCGAGCGTTTACCTTGCTTGTCATTCCCATTCTGCTCACAAACGCATGGGGTGTCGGTTGTGCATTGATTTGGCACACTGGTGATGGCATTTGATATTGCAACTTCTGTTGTTTCCTTTTCTGAGAAAAACGAAATGATGGAAAGTGACACTAAAAAAAACATCCATAGAATCATTAGACCAAATAAAGGAAACAAAACTCACCTCCAACCAGTCGGGTTACATCGCCGAACATCAGTTGAGTCCCTTTGAGAAACGCACAGCTGTAAATGCCGCTGTCGGTGCTTTTCTTGAATTTCTTTAGACTTAAGATACCGTTACTAATTTTTGAGAAACCATAACTGGAGTCGAGGGAAGCTGTGGGTGACTTTGGCAAACCACTTGGGCTGAAAGATCCAATGAATTCCATGTTCTTGGGAAGAACTCTGAACCAGATGAGCAGGCTGCCCGACTGAGCAGGCTTACACTTGATGTCAACCAGCTCTCCTTCCTTCACCATCTTTTCTGCAGCAGCTCCTGAAGTTGTGTCTAAAAGATGTGATGAAACGGCAGCAGTTATAAAGGACCCAAATCCACTTTGAAGCTGCTATAAAGTAATTAATAGATTTCAGAATTCAGATTAAACTTACTTGGACAAAACACCAGAATCACCAAAATCCACTTTTGGTTCATTTTCATCGTCGTAGATATTAACAGCTGCGAAACGGGTCTTTGTGGTCTTTGTTGGAGCCTGCTAGGTGATAATTCAGCGAGATATCAAACCACGCCCCAGCTGTCGGCTTCTTCTCTGCTGTGTCAAATGGGATCATTGCAGTGGAGCGTTGCAGAGACCTCCTGCAAGCGCGGTGGTGGTCTACAGGATGTTTGAAGTTGAGCCCACCGATCTGCACCTCTCACCTCCGCCTCTGGTTTCAAGCATCGAGCAGCAAAACTTCAATCCAAGCATCAAAATGTAGAAGTTCTTGCTTGTGTTTCACTATGTTCTTCAGGAGCTTTTCCCGTCTTTCTATGGCTTTTTTCTTAATGCATGACTTAATCTGTAAACTTTATTCAACATACTACACTTTTTACGTTTTACGTCTAAACCGTTTTGGCTCTAATTCATTTATTAGATTTTATTCTTGAAATACTGCATTGAGACCTTTATTCAAAAATCAATTTTTCATGATTTGTTTTTATACCTGCTGGCATTTTGTAACATAATATTCTTTATTTTTTCTGCAACACCATATTGTGCTTTTAACAGCATGCTGTTCTATTACTCTGTTTTATGACCCTCACCAACATGTAATGGTTGTAATGACTTTTTGAACAAACTATACATATACATATACATTTTTTCAAACTTATTTTGGCATTCTATGTTGGTGCTTTTATAAAACTATTATATTATGGCTTTTTAGGATTTCTTTTTGGAAAACTGTATTATGACTTTTTGTTATGCTTCACCATATATTTGTGTTACTTTAGTTGATATAAACCATATTAAACTATATTAAACTATATGACTTATTTGTCATACATATTTCTTTTGCTCATTATACAGTAATCTATTTATTGATTTTTTAAATTTTTGCTTAAAGTAATTTTTGTTAAATTGTAATATAGAATTTTGACAAATTTAAACAGTACGAGTACGTTGAAGTAATAAATAATATATAGTACTTTGAAAACGTCATAGTAAAGTTTGTCACAAAAACGTATAATAAAGAGTATAGCGTCAAGAGAGTCTGCTTTTTATTTAATAAATAGTTTGTTAAGGGTTTCGTTCAAAAGTGAGGTTGAAATTGAGTGTACATGGTGGTTCATTGCAAGGTCGAGGGTGATGCCGCTGTTGTACCGAACCGTCGCCGTGAAGACGGAGCAGAGCTAAAGGTCGAGCTCTAGATTTTGTAATCCATACACAAACTGACCTTTGGTCACGACTCATGAGCTTTGAGTAGTGAATGAAACAATGAGTTCATGGAAACAAGTGATTTTTGCACTTTGCAGTTCTGTGTGCTGTATTGATTTACTTTTACACATCAGAACACTCACAGAAAATGAATTGTCCAGATAGACAAAGTAGTTGCAGAGTTATTACACTTTTTATCACGGGTAGGCCATTTTCGGAGCAGAGGCCAAAAACAGGTTAAGAGCTTAGAGAGATATTACCTGGTTTGACTTAGTTTTTACAGATCACTGTAAACGTTTAAACCTTTGAATGCTTCAGAGTGCACAGAGCTTTGTAAAACTAGTCAAATCTTCTTCCATTAACAACAAAGGACACGGCTTCCATCCTAGCAGCAATTAGGCCCCACGTCATCTGTCACGTCATGTGAAGGCTCGTCTGATAGGGAAGTGAAACTCTCTTCAGACGAAATGAGACTGCTACAGCGGCTGTGGCGCAACCCAAGGCCCGTCCTATTTCCTGCTCAGTGATGGAAAGTAAATGAACCGATTTAGTAATGGGCAACAAGTGCTGACATTTTGCTCTTTTGTGGGCCATTGATCTGTTCCAGAGGTGGGCGGAGAGGAACGGAAAGACAGAAACACGGAGGGAGAGGGGCCCTCACATTGAAACTGTGCTGTACAGCGTGTTATTTACCTCATCCCAATATTTACATATTTACTTTTACATTTTAGAGTCTATTTGTCTTCTTCACAAATTACTTTGACATCGCTTTAAATGAAACCCCCATGGAAAGCAGGTTTGTGTAGGGTTTTCAGTAATTAGGGGATTCTGTTGATGCTTTTTGTTACGGGGAAGACCCAGTCAAAGCGCTCTCAGTTAGCCCACTTCACCTTTCCATTACTCTGTTTCAGGTTTGAGTCACTCACAAACACACCTGCACGGGCTTCCCTATCTTACTCATACAGGGGTCTCCAACCTGAAACCTACTTCAGCCTGTGTGTGTGTGTGTGTGTGTGTGTGTGTGTGTGTGTGTGTGACCAGGGGAAGCCAGTGAGAAATACAGTATCCAGCAGAGTTGCGTTGCGAGAAAGAGGAGAGGAGTAAGTAGAAATGGAGAGTCGGAAATGGAAAATTGAATCTCTGTAAATAGATTCTTCTGTTACTAAGACTTGCTGTAAGGATTACATTATGTAGGTTTCCAAAAATATTTTTGGGATTTAGATTTACCTTTTGTATCGCCCGAAGTTGGCTGAGATGGACTCCAGCCCCCCCGCGACCCTGTGTGCAGGATAAGCGGTTTGACAATGGATGGATGGATGGATGGAGATTTACCTTTTGTTACTTGCAACATTTTGTAACAAATATTGGAAATGTTAAATTTAATGAAAATAATCATTTATTTTTCAGTCATCTATTTTGTGCGTATCAATTAATCATTTTACGCTCATTGGACTTTCTGATTAATATTTGTTTGGGAATTTTGTGACTTTCATTATTTCATAAATTGATTGATGTTGATGTTCAAATATATGACGGTTGATCCTGTAAAACATGAGCAGATATATTTCCCAATATGTTGTCTGCAGGACTTTATCACCTGGTGTTTAGTATTTATATGAATATAGAAGCTTAAAAATTGAGATATTTGAATTCATTTTTTACTTAATTTGCCAGTGTGTATTTTTTTTTAATCAATATGATTGAATTGAATTTTACCAAACTGATATACAGCATGCTGTATATTCACTATGCTGTTTCTACAAAACCTAGCATTTGGGTCATTTTTTCATGTTAAATCTGACATTGACCCTGTAACTTGTCTATTGTCACATAATAAAATGTAAATTGATTACCCAAAATTGTGTTTTAGGTAACCAATTAATTCCAAAATTCAATTTCAAATGTATTACCAAACTGAAACAATGACATATGTTACAGTTTGAAGAGGAACCAGTATGTCGTCATGAACAGAGTAGGATGTAACCAATACGCTTTGAAGCGTGTAAAAACTAAACAAGTAAAACTCTAAAGTATACATAAACACTAATATAGACACGAAGAAAGTGGGATTTCAACTTCAATTTTTCAAAGAATTACATAATTACACGTGTCAGTGTGTCTTATTTATCTAAAAAATGTGCAGAACCCAAAACACACAGATGGTTTGAAAAACATATTGTATGTATCATGATTTAAATGCACAGGTAATATGAGCGCATGATATTGTTTGCCTGCAATTAAAAGTTACGTTTTCTTGTATTTTTTTAGTTTTTCTTTTCTTACTGAGCTCTCTTCAAAGCTCTAATGCTCCTCCTGCCTCTCTCTCTGTCTCTCCGTCGGAGCTTGTGGTTCGGTCTGTGGTCTTTTTGTGGTCTTTTTGTTTCAGAGACGAGATGAAGAGCTCAAAGCGGAGCAAGGCGATAACAGCTCAGTGAACACGGCTGCGTTCCTCCTCCCTCTCCAGCTCACAGGAAAAGGTTGCGCGAGCTCCCCGAGACCCGAACAACCACCAACTCATGTCATTTCTTCACACCCTCGAATCGCACAGGTGGGCATGTGTAGGCCTATTGCTCATTTACGCGCATGTGTGTCTGCGTGTGTCTGTGTGACAGAGACAGATAGAAAGTTGTGCACCCTTTGCTAGAAAACAACTTAGCATCTTGTAATTTAATATTATCACAATCAACCCGATGGCAGAAACTGGAGGCGATTCAAGGGAAACTAAACGTGATGAAGTGTACACATCAAAGGTGAAGGAAGAAAGCGAACCCTGTCACTCAACTTCCGCCAAAGCCAATATTGACAATGGATACGCACCCAAGCCTCTTTCTCTTCTTTTCCATACACATACAAACGTAACGCTATTACAAAAATAGGACTTTTTTATTCATCTGTGCACAATTCACAACGGAGAGACACACGTATCCCGTGTCAATGGCGCTGTTGCATAAGTGCCCTTGAGCAAGTTATTATTCATTCGTTGGTAACTGCGCCTTTTGGCACGAATCTGGGCCTGCAAACATTTGCATTCATACATTTTCTACATGGAATGGGTTTACAACAGATAATACAAAAGCTTGTGCAGCCAATAAAAAGAAGGGAGTCAACCCTATTCAATTGATTCTTCTGTTATATGATTGATTTAACAGAACGATTCTTACTGAAATAGAACTTGACAGTTTTAAAACAGACACAAAAAGATTCCAAAAAGAGTCAAAAGACAATTCTGATCCATCTGATTTAAGCTGTTTAGTGGGCTCTGTGATTCCTGTATGTAAATAAACGGATTAGCTTTGGGCTTTGAGAAATACCAATGAAATAATTGTTATTTCAAAACCAATGCGAAAGATCCCAAACCGGCTTATTTGAAAAAGCATCTAGATAAATGATGTTGGCTAAATGTGGCAAAACATAGAACAGTTAATAGCTAATATTAATAAAGTTAATAGTGGAGCTCTGGAGACGTTTTGTAAGTTATTTAACAAAAAGCAGCCAACATATTACAATATGTTACACGTGGTTACTGCTCTTAATAAGCATAAACGCATTTTCCGACTGGCTGGTAATGAACAGGTCAGAGGTGTTTTTCGGGGATCCTCATCTCCTTGATGTACAACTGGATGTTGCTTCAACCTGAAAACATTTTGGAAGACGACAGATATCACACATACAGCAAATATGATATACTGTAGGTAGATCAATAAAGTTACACAAGTAAGGTACACACCTTTAGTCAGATATAAGCTGTGGATATGGAACTGTAGGATCCACTACCTCTTCCTTAATGATGAAAAACAAAAGAAAGATTAAACTTCAACAGGAAGAATCCACAAACCATTGTACTTTTGATTACGTAGGAAAAGACAACTTTTACTGTATTTGGAAATCTACTTACTTCACAAAGTGGTGCCGACATTTTTTGGGTAGCCCTGAAAGCGAGAGCGCGTACAAACAAAAAAAAACACATTAGAGTAGCAACAAAATACATTTCAAACTAAGTTTAAGTATTTTAATTTAAAGGGGTTGGATTAGTTTGACATTCTTTAAACGTGTTCTGCCGATTCACTGGAGGACGACTACTCACGGCTGAAGTAGTACAGGGTGCCGATGAGGGCCAGAGCCAACGCCGCAACCAGTCCAACCAAGGGCCACAGCACCAGGGAGCCGCAGTCGCCTGGAGCGAGTGCGGGGCATGGGTTTGTTTAAATGTAGAATAGCTTGCTAAATTGCCATCAGATGGTTACCCTGTGTTTTCAGCACAACCAGGCATCACATTGTCTGTACAATAAAACGACCTCCTCAGTCGCATTTTCAGCATCGCAATCAGGTGCAGCGCACAAGATTTGAATCTTCGTCCACAGACAAAGGTGCTTCTTCATCACAAGCCACATTCAAAGTCAAATGTGTAAGCATACAAGACACACAGGTGATTTTATCCCAAATCTCACCCTGTGAAGGATCCTTCGTAGGGCAGCCGCACACTGGCTCCACTGGGGGTTTGGGTTTCGTGTGAGGAGGTAGCGTTGGAGCGGTCACTGTAAGGCAGAGACAAGTTATGACTAAAAGGAATCAAAGTTGAAATTGAAAGAATTTGTAAGGAAAGATTAACAGAGAAACCGATTATTTCTGACCAGTCCCTTTATTCGCGTCTTTGTTTATCATAAAAATTGGAGTGGAGAGTTCCTCTAAACTGCCATGGACAATCAACTCTACATGGAACATCTCAGCATATCATTATTTCAGTTAAAAAATAAGTCAACACTAGACATATTTGTGCCATCATGCACCAGATTTTAAACCCATAATGCCGTAAACGAAGCGCCTGAGGTCTCAGCACACAAACCTCCCGGCCGAAGAAGAATCCCGGACTTCCATGTTTCTGTGTTTTTCCTGTCCTTCAGAACACAAGAATAAATCCCTGTGTCCTCCTCTGTCACGTTGATGATGAATAGCGCAAAGCACGTATTGCTCTTCCTGCTTAATTTGAAGTGGGCCTCGTCCACTGGAGATCCACGGCCAGCGTTGTTGAATCTGCCGAGGAACTCTAGTTTTTCGTGGTTGTGGATGCTGCGGAACCAGTACACATTGTCACATAGGACGTTACCGCAGTCACATTCAATGACCTCCGTACTGTGGAGCACGGGATACTGAATCTTCACCGTGTCCTGCTGAAGGATCTGGCTCCAACCTAAGAGATGACATGAAGGCATGTTTGAGACACGCGATTGTGGTACATTTGACAAACACACAAACTCCCAATGATTGTGTGTGTGTCTGGAAAAGGTGACTTTGTGTCAGGACTTGTCCATTAATTGGTGTAAGAACCGTTTAAAGAAAAGCCTTGTGTAACAGTGCATGTGTTTCCAATTTTACAAAATAAAGAATAATTGTGATGAGTAAAAGCACATACAAGCACATACAAGTTGGTAATATGGTACAAAACCTACAACTGTAACCCAACGTTTCGCAAGAATGGAAAGGAACTCCAACTATGAAGAAACTTGTTGTTCACAAGCAAGCGATTTGACATTTATGCAATGTTCAAGTTCATTGGTAGAGCCATTTCATTTTTAGAAAGGTGTGTAGGCACATACCTGTTGCAATCGCTAGTCTTATGGAACGACTAAAGACGAGTAGAAATCTAAAGGCTTCCACTATGCGAAAGGTTAAATCTCACTGGGACTCAACTCATTTGGATGATCATTTTACCCAAATGCACAAACTGCACAAATTGCGTAACATTTGAGATTACACAGAATTCATTTCATCTCTATCCAATGAGTCACCGTACACAGTACAAATAAAAATGAAGTGAATGCTTTGATCAAGCCATATATAAAAATGAAAGTAAATATAAAGTTGACAGAAACATACCGCTGATTACGACGGCGTGTATATGTATGTAACAGGTGGGGAACAGGCGCCCTCATAATTGATTGTACCAGATTTGACACATTAAATTAATGAAATGAATAAATAAATAACAGAATTAATGAGCTGTAGCAGTACAATACTGAGATACAATTTAAATAACTCACACACAGGCTTCTGGTTGAGTAGACAACAACACATCCCTGGATGCTGGCCACTGACAAAGTTGCGAAAGAACGGCCGTCGCTTACGAATCAGCAGGGAACCTTGGAGGTCTTACCTGATGTCAGCGACACAGTCAGCAGCGTCCACGCTAAAGGCAGCGCGGACATTTTTCTCTGGTCACCGATATGTGTACGTGTCTGCGTATCTTGAAAGGCAGCTGAGGGACTCTGCGGATACTTTCTTTTCCTGATCTTTATCTGTCAGAGGTGATGGGAGGAACTGAGCTGGCAGGGTCCTGAGTCGTCATGGTAACACCCCAGTGTGACACACACGGGGCCTATCAGAGAGGAACATGCAGCAGAGAAGGTGCGCACGCACACACTCAGACGCACACACACACACACACACACACACCACTGGGAGAGAATACTTCATTTGAAATGTGACAAACACATGAGAGAAAACTGGGACAATGGTACCGTAAATAATACTTGACTGTCAACTTAAAAAGTACTTAACCAACAAATAATAATAATGTTTTCATTACTTGCTGTTAAAAGGGTGCAGGTTGAATACATGACACACAGCTGAATGTTTCATCAGAGCTGACATGACAACAAATCAAACAATAAAACAAGTAGTATATTCACAGAGCTGCAGTTTGCAGAGCTGTGGTCTCTTCCCAGGTGTGTGACCTAGAGCTCAGCGGAGCCACATGTGCAGCTTCATGCCTCCCTGCAGAGCACGGCGAGGGAATATCAGTGAGCACGGCCTAAACTACAGGTACTGCAAGCAAAGGATCGGCAATACAGAACCTGATCCACCATTCCGTGGGATTATTGCTAAATAATATTCACTGGTGTCTGTGAACAGCTTTTTCTATTCCTTCTTATTACTCACTTCTCTGTAGAGAGAACGGGGTGTAAAACGCATCACGACACACATCTACAGAGCACGACATTTTGTAGTGAAATCGTTGGATAGTAAAAAAATGTCCTTAGACGACAGAATGTTTTTCAGTTAATTAAACAAATGAAAAGTTTTCTTATATTTACTGTGACCTTTCTGAGTTCAACCTGTATTTTAAAGATGCTGCCCATAGAATCTTAGCCAGTTGCTAATAAACTACATCCAACTCATTTCTTTTTTGTGATATCAAAATATCAAATGGAAACATGACATTTTTTCCTAATGACATTAAAGATCTTTTTCTGCACAAATCGAGATCAGTTCATTCTACCCTTAGTGAACGTGCAGGTGCGACGGGCTGAGGTCCAGTTTCAGGCACATGAGAGGACATCAAAGGTTCCCTTTTGACAACGACATCCATTAGTTCAGTCACAAAATAATTCAACGACTTGAGGAATTGATTAATCCTTCAGGCTATAAAATGCCAAAAAAAGATGAAAATACTCATTGTAATTTTAGATTATTAGATGATGTATTTAAATTGTTGCAAAAAAACAATGTGAACACATTGTTTTCATTCTTGATTGATTAATCAATGTACGAAAGAAAGACAGCAGATCTTTAAATTTCCAAAACGCTGAGTAACCAAGGCTTGGCAAAACAGTAAAAGACGTCTTGTCAATTAGTTTTAGTGCTGAATTTCAAAATGAATCGTTTTGTGTGGATATTCTTGACACTGAGGTAAATATGATTGAATTGCATCAGATTAAGATACATAACTTCCCTCACAAGTGAGATGGCCATTTCTGAGCAACCATGACTTACCGACGTACACCTTTAAGCGTTAAAGAGAATCAGAAGATAGATTTTCTTGAAGCATCTTCTTAACCACATTAAAAGAAA
Source organism: Gasterosteus aculeatus (assembly GCF_964276395.1). Classification (NCBI taxonomy): domain Eukaryota; kingdom Metazoa; phylum Chordata; class Actinopteri; order Perciformes; family Gasterosteidae; genus Gasterosteus; species Gasterosteus aculeatus. The sequence goes on from NC_135705.1 coordinate 15,482,575, forward strand.
CATGCCCCATTAATTGACATATTTCATTTGGGGCCAGCCTTTCCAAAATCAGGAATGACAAATGTCTAATTATGCTCGATAAACCTGCTGCAATCATCCGAGTGTGGTTTGTGTATTGTACCTGTGTGAGAACGAGGGGTTAGGGTGCAGAATGGTCTGGCGGGGGTCTTAAAGAGTGAGGATGTGGGCACCGTACGGCACTACGGGGGTCGAAGACTGAAGCGCGAGAGGGAACGAGACCGCAGGATTCTTTGAAAACAGGAGATCTCAGGGGGCTTCAGAGGCGCTCGGAGCACATCGCTGAGCTGTGAGGCCTTTGTGGGTCCTTCTGCTCCGACGCTTTGAGTCAAGAGCAGCTTTCGTTTCTTTACTCCACTGCTCCAGTTATATGTTTTCAGACGAGGCAATTGTGGTGCATTTCATGCATTTGTCATAGATTTAGAAGTTTGTTTGGCACCAATAAGCAAATACTATTAAAGTTGTGAGCTCTCTCATGAAGCTCTTCATTTCTGTAGGACCTTTGTAGAAGACTAAATCAACTCATGTGGGATATATGTAAGTGTGTGTTTTGGGGATGTTTAACCTGCAGGCTGGGTTTTTTATGGCAGGTTGCCATTGCAGTAGTGTGTGACTATCAGACCACCAGTTCAGTCTGTTGTCTATCGAGTAACGAATACAGTCTGCTACAAATCTAGTTTTTAACCAAACCAGCTCACTGTCATAATTCATAAAGCTGCCTAAGACAGAAAAATGTACTGATGCATGTGTGGTCCACAAACCACCCAGCTGATAGTCAAATAGAAACAAAAACCACTAACTAGTTCTTTGATGAAATTGGTGTGTTGCCAAAAAAGGTCAAACCCTCTGTTGGCCTATTTAAAACAAAAAAGTAGTTCAAGTGTATCCTTACAAGACAAAGGATGGTTTACAACTTGACGTTACCTTTTTTTTTCAGTTGTCTTTAAGTGGCATAAACTTCCTTTGTTTCATCACAGATCACACACGTAAACCAATGTTGTCAAGAGATGTCCTCATTTTAACTTTTGCACCTGTCTGACCCCAAACACCAATTTTGATGTGCAAGTGCATCTATAACACGTGCGCTGTAGACTAGGGCAATGTCTCATCAAAACAGTCTTGATGTGCTGCAGAGATCTTTCAATAATCAACCGATTCAATTTGATCCACAACGTGCTGCACTTGTCTCGGCTGTCTGCGGTGTCCTCTGACAGCCGTCTTTAAAACGTCTGTGTTCCTCTGAGAGCACAAGTTTCAAAGGAAGTGAGCTGAGTAAGTCTCTAACATCTGTGGGCTTTTATTGGCGGTACTGATGCTCTGAATGAAGCTCGACAGTGCCCACCTCAGGCTGCTAAACGCCACAAGCACAGAAGCATATTGATGAATTGGTAAGTCAAGTGTACTTAGTGATCATTTCAAATGATAGGCAGGAAAAATCGGATTCTTATTTATCACAGCAAACAATGAATACATATGTGAACATTAATTAAATCAAATACATTATGAAGTGTCTTAGTGGAAAATAAAGATATTAAAGCTGTGGTTATGTATGAGAAACCAATCATTCATTCTTAAAAAGCACAAATTGACTCAACGTGGCTAGCCAGCTAGCACACCCACAGACAACTCGTTTGGCTGTCAGAGCGATAATAAAAACTGCTTCCTTGACGGCTGTCAAGAATATTCTCAAAATAGACAGCTTATGGTATTTAACACGTCCTGCTCACAATACCTTAATGCTTTTGCTCAACAGTTTATTAGTTCAACATCCTAGAATGGAGTCATCCCACAGCTTCTCCTCCTCTGACCTCGTGTGTGCTCTCATTTTGATTTTCTTCTTCTCTTTCCTGTATTTAGCTTTGGCTGGCTGGTCCTGTCCACACTCCCCCTGTTCAACATTCATTTCAGCATGAATATGCACTCCAGTCTCCTTCCTACTGAGCATCATGCTCTCTCGCATTAAATTGTCCGTCACCCGTTTCCCTCCTTCCACCTCAAAGTCCTCCTATCTGCATTTATTTTCTCTGCTTGCTGTGATTTTTCCGCTTTTTTTAGTTTGCGGTGGTCGTTTGTGGTGGTCGGATCCTTTTTCAGAACGGCATGAGCCAATCTCAGTTGGGTATTTAGCGACATGCAAATACCATGAAACGTCAAATGAGTTAGCTTTTTTTTAAATTTATTGACAATCTAGCAGATCACAGAGACTTGCAAGTAGCGCAGCGTCTTAAATAAAGTGATGTGATGAGTCCCGGAGCGGGGACTGGGGGCGTCGGGGCCATGAGTCCCGGAGCGGGAACGGGAGATCGCTGCGGCGGCCCAGCGGGAACGGGAGATCGCTGCGGCGGCCCAGCGGGAACGGGAGATCGCTGCGGCGGCCCAGCGGGAACGGGAGATCGCTGCGGCGGCCCAGCGGGAACGGGAGATCGCTGCGGCGGCCCAGCGGGAACGGGAGATCGCTGCGGCGGCCCAGCGGGAACGGGAGATCGCTGCGGCGGCCCAGCGGGAACGGGAGATCGCTGCGGCGGCCCAGCGGGAAGTCTGTGCTTCCTCTGGCCAGGGCTCCTCCTGGGATTTAAAAGATCCCGGAGCTCGAGGCAGGCGAGCTGATAGCCCCTGGGACCAAAGATGAAGTCGGTCTTACGCCGCCAGAAGGGACTTCTCTCGTCCAAGTACTCAGGTCCGTAATCTGGCAGCGGGTCTGCTGAGCCCTTCTTTGGTCGCGTATATCTGTCAGGGGGTGCGTGGGGGAGGCAGGATTCAAACGCAGACTTCTCCGGAAACAAAATACTTTAATAGTCGAAAAGGGAAAATCAAAGGGCCAACGGGCAAAAACACACAGGCAAGAAACTACGGACATCCACGACTATAGACAATGACGCGACAATTGACACAAGAGACACACGGCTTAAATACACAAGGGAGGTGCAGGTGATTGGACACAGGTGGAAACTATTAGACGATCACAGGGGATGACGGGACAAGGCAGGAAGTGAAGTTACCCGGGGACACGAGTGGCAGAAAACTACAAAATACAACAGGAAGTGAACCACACCGTGACAGGTACAGAATTTTATTATCAATTTTTCTTCTTAAATGTGCTTTTCGTGACCATTTTTCGTCCTCCTCTTTCCTCCAGAGTAAAAATAACTCGAGAGAATGTATCGTGGAGATGACTAGATTTAGTAACAGCATTCAAACTTCCAGCAGAGTGATTGTGTACAACAATACAATGAACATGTAATTTAATAGCAATATTTGAGAGGTCACTCACCCTACCTGGCCAATTTACTGCTGATACTAAATTATTAATAAAGTAATACTAATTTAATTAAATGCATTAAAAAATGAGAACCTCATAACTGTATACCACTGGATTGTTTGTCATAGCAGAACATACATACTTTAACAGTGTTTGTGTAAAATGACCATATATACAAGTATGCACAGGCATTTGAGATTAAAAATATTTTTATTTTTCCTTTAAGCAACAATGAACAGCTGTATTTTATTTGATGTCACAGAGCAGGGCAACGCCACGCATGATCCAGTGATCTGGGGACTGGGACTTCCTGGTTGGCAACACCACTGCTGTGATGTAATTCAGGTCTGTTCGCCTCGGTTTCTTGTAGATGGGGCAGACATAGAGCTTTGGATCCACGGGGGCAGTGGAGTTGATGGCAAACATGTGGATGACTGGCAAGTCTGTGAATAGCACTTTGGCTGAGGACTCAATGAGATGGGTGTTGTTCTTGTCCCATCCGGCGCCCTCCAGGTACAGACCATAAACATAAACTCCCTCCTGTTGAGGGGAGACAAAGTCCGTGAGGGAATAATATCAAGAAAAATATCAATTGTTCACTTTTTTCATAATCAAGAGCGGATAGAAATTGCCATACTTATTGCAATGTTCCTCCAAGTATATTATAGATGCAGATGCAAGCTGTATTTTAAATCTGCTAGTATTATTGATTTTCTCCATGCTGTTTGACTCACTGTAGGCGATGCTGTGATGTCTTCCCGTGCATGCTTTAGCACTTTGTTGGTCAGCGTGACTGTGTCCAGAGCCCAGCCTTTGTTTGCCCTTGTTACTTCTTGCCTCATAGCCGTTAAGAACCCTACAAACATCCCCCATCGAAGACGTTGGCACAAAACTAATGTCAACTTAACCGCAACAGATGGTGTAAATGGCTGGAATAACTGTATTAATACAACTAATGTAGATTACGTGAATTTGAGTGTTTATATGATTTACTGGTGTGACATAATAATGTATTTCTGTTAAAAAGTCCAGTTACTCACCTTGTGGGTTGAAGAAGCCTGTCATCCAAAAGGTTTTAGGTCTGCCTATAAACACCCAGCTATTGAACTGTTTGTTTCTCTCCAGAAGTTCTGTGAACCAAAAGCCCAGTGTGGATGACTCCCAGGAGATTTTTCTCCACAGTTTTGGCACACGGGCATCAAAAATATTGTCCAGGGCATCACGGAGATTCTATCAGCAGATTCACAACACAATTGATAATAATTTTAGAATCAGGATTAAAAATGACTTTTGCACTTTACTTCAAATTAACATGTTTTAGTGTTCTAACATTTTGTGAAAATGATTGACCTGACCTCGCTCATTATGATAGTGCCATCTATGGCCAGTTTCAGCTCAGTCAGACTAATGCGAACCACATTGATGATTCTTTGCATTCGATCCACCTCCTGACGTAGGAAGATGTTCATTGGGTTCATAGCTCCCATCTTCATCAGCTTGGATTTGACCTTAACACGTAAACATTGCATAGTTTGGATTTTAGTGGGTGCAGAAAGTGGTGACACAATGACAACAAAAACCAAAATAGCTCACCTCATGTGGCACGTAGTTAGGGGGTAGTTTCTCCAACATCTCCTGCGCCAATTTGTAAACGATTGACTCGCGAGTCGCTGCTGATCCCCCGCCGCTTTCCTTCGGCTGGATATTTGTGATTGTGTCTAGCACCTCAGCAGATGTGTTTGTCTGATACCTGGTCCACAGCAAACACAAAGCAATGCTAGCAAACAGGCTACACTTTAATTTTACATTTAGGAAGAACAGTATCTTTGTCATTAATTACTTGTGCACTGCTGTCTTGTTGTCTATTGTTACACTGTCTACTGTCACGCACCAACCGCCAAGACAAATTCCTTGTATGTTTGACATATTTTGGCAATAAATGTTTCCTGATTCCTGAATAGTTTGAGGAGGTTTTCTTACGTGATATCAGCATTAGAATGCAGCCCCAGCGCCTCAGGTGAATCTATAGTGGGCAAGCTCTGAATACATTCCATGTACTCATCCACTGTCTTGCGCACAAAAATGTTGTACCCCGTGTAGAAGCAAAAGGACGGGTCAGACATCTTTTTACTGAACCACTCCTGCAATGAAAAGCACACTGTCATGTGTTGTAATAAATCAATAATAAATAAACGTGTTGATCAAGGAGAATGAACAAAAAAAGTGTGATTACACGGGCAAAACATTTGAGCAGGCGTTTGTCATAGTCATCGGTCACCCTTCCTCCATACTGCACTTCGGCTAGCATGTATCGTACAGTGTCCCAGGACACATCCTGTGGGAAAGCACAAAATGACAAGTGAGGGAAGATGATAAAGGCATCTTTAGAGTCGGAGTGCTGTCACCTCATTCTCACCTTCCTGGGGCCACAATCATCCAAGTGTCTCTCAACAAATTCGACACTTGCAGTAAAATCAGCAGAGTTAAATTCATATGGTATGTTCCAACCCAATGGTCCAAATTTACGTCGTTCCTCAAAAAAGTAATAACACAGGTTTAAGCATCATGTAAAGTGAAGGAGCATCAATTAAGATTCATTTTTATTTTTAAAATAACTCTCTAAACGAAGTTAAGTGTTACAATCTTCTCATAGCATTTTATAGTCATGTTTAAAAGTACCTGCATTAATATTCATAATGCATTATAAGCGCAAAAAAAATAAAACATAAGTAAAAGAAATGTTTGAAAAGAAAAGCTACAGCAACTACAGGACTATGTCAGGATTCCCTTTAGATTTGAGTTCACTCTGAAGAGCTACACATGACTCCATACCTGCACAGCGGTGTGGAGAAAGGCCACACTGTACAGGATAGGCTTCCACATGGGCAGGTTACAGACTTCCAACTGATTCTGGGATATTCCGGCGAATGTTCGTTTCAAGCCAGCACGCACTCCCTGAGGTGGATCGTTGGTAAACTTTATAGAGGACTAGAGGTAAAGAGGTAAGAAGAACCTGCTCTGAGAATGTACAAGTAGAGTGCACACAGGATGTCAAAAGGTATTTCAGGAACTAATACAATAAGTAATACACGAGGTAAGAATTTCCTCATTCACAATACATAGCTTTGTAAAGCGTCACCTGCAGGAGTGTGATGGAGAAATGATCGTGTGGTTCTGTGGTGATCCAAACCCTGACAGTATCATGCATGGTCTCTGCAGTTGAGATAGTTTCTAGCAACTCATCCATGAACTCCAGGCCCAGGTGGCAATTTTGCAGAAGAACCCAGCCCCCCTTTACATACACAGATGCAGAGGCCACAGATCAGATGAAATAGTCATCACAAGTATTAATTCATACAATGTAATGGTTCACTAACTCATACATATATACATACCTGCATCATTGACGTCTTAAGAAGCTTCCTTGCATGCACCTCCTGCCCTTGGCCCATGGAGACAGCTCTGCATTCTATAACACAAGCCAATGTAGTGAGATGACTACATAAAGCACAATTCTGAACAGTTAAGGTGAGAAGCTTGTAAAAGCTGTACGCTTTAGAGGGCAGTAAAGCTCACCAAGGTTAAGTTTCTTAGCAAGCGCTTCAATTTGGTCTGTGGGATCTGAACCCATAGAAAGGAAGCAAATCAAAGGCGTGCGAGGATCACTCTCCTCCCATGTGCCGTGAAGGCTCAAGATAACCGGTTCGGCAAACTTCTCGCCCAAGGATTCTCCAACATACTTCTTGGCCTGAGACAAGGTACGGTCAGGGCACCAAGACCTGGGAAAGAATGAGCCTGTAAGAATATTGTATTAAACATCATTGAACCCATTAGCAACATGACTAGTAGCAGCATCCAACCGTATCAACAAAAGTTTAAGGAAGACATCGAGGGAGTTGTATCCGTCTGGGATCACACTGTCCTCTGGGGCATCAAGATTGAGCCATGCTTTCCAGGGTTTACCATTTTGCGATACCTAGAAAGAATTCATTCAGTCATTGGTAGCTTGTGAGGACACTTTTATAGGCGATTCTGATGTAAAATGAATGGAACTCTAGCTCACCTGGGCTGTGATATTAGTGAAGTGTGGCAATTTGCTGAGTTCCACTAAATTTAGCCATACCATATCTAGGATCCAACTGAATGGTTTAGGGGGGCAGGTCTTGAGGTCAAGAGCAGCACCACCTATTTGTATGTTCAAAGGAATCATCATGTTAAGGAGTCATCAAAAAGATGCATTCATTTTTCCCAGCAGTGATGATCGTCTTACCTTTAATAAGTATTTGAAAATGATCATGCTCTATTTTTTTATTTTGCAAGTCGATCTTGAGAGCCAGCAAGAGTGTGAAGATGAACTTGTGGTTTTCATATAGACCTCTCACTGTGTATCTGAACACTTCATAGGTCAGATATTCAATGATGTTTGCAATCCGCTTTGGAGTTTTAGACGACTTCTCCGACCTGCAAAAGAATACTTGTGAGAGTAACAATGACAAATAGGAGTGTGCAACAAGTTGTCTCTTTATGACACAATGACAAGAGTGAAAGGGGCAGTTATTTACTACATCAGCACCCTTTACAGTGCATTACAGCACCCATAGCCTGGCCGCTTTCTACCCTTTTCAAATTTACATCTTGTTCTCTTGGTCGCTAGAATAACACACAGTTGGGTTTAGCGCTGGGTTGATTTGCCACATTGTGAAAGTTCCATGGAACCCCGGTTTGGACATATTTCTTTAAAAACTGTTTTGGTGAAACCATACCTTGCCAGTGACAGGTCAAAGATTTTGAGGAACTGACCGAGGGATGTTTGGTACATGACATTGACCATGCTCATCTCTGTGATGAGGAAGTAAAGGGTGCTGCCTCGGGAGGCAACAGGCCGATATTCTGCTTGAGCTATGTTGATCTTGACCCCTGCTTCTGCTGCCACACTGAGCTTAACACCAACTTCCGCTGCAGTGTGCTTAGTTGTACTCAGGATGCTGATCATTGAGTCATCATCAACCAAGGAACCTTTATTTACAAAAACAATTTTATTTGTAGTAATACATAATTGCATTACCACTATGGCTTTACAGCAAATAGCTCTGACCTCCACCAGTAACTGTTGTGTCACTGTACCTTTGGTGCTGCTGAGTTTGTACAGCAAGTTGTCTTCCAACTCCTTCATTTTTCTCTTGTTGGCAGTTACATCCTCAATTAGTTTTAATCTTTCTGCCTCTAGTTCCTGTCAAAATGTGCAATCATATTTATAGTGTATTAATAAAATAACAAATGAATAATCTACACCAAAACGTTTAGTAGTACATTAATATATTCATACAGTTAGCCTTAACAAAAAGCCTCTGTCGTATCGTTGCCTCAATATCTTACTACTGTAAATACACCGTTTGCTGTTATATTATTATATATATTATTAACCTCTAATAAATAAAGTACAACATAGAGAAAATGGATACTGACATATTTCTCTCGGAGGATGACGCGACCAAGTAGCTGGTTCTCGAGGCCTTTCATGTTGACAGTGAAATCAATGATGGATGTCTTGGCACTGACTTCTGGGGTGTATGCTGGATTAGGCAGTTTGGTGGTTATATACAGCTGGAAGCCATTCATTACGCCTACCTCTTTGTCTCCCACTTTAACCTACACACCACAAATCCAGGGTTTTAAAGAGGACTCATTCTGGTTGTGTTGCTGATTTCAAGGGGGAACAGCAGGTGCATTACCTTGAAACTGGTCCCAGATTTAATAAAGTTTTTCTCAAGGACATTGTCCAGGGCAGGGTCTAGATCCTCACACACGTCTTCAATAAGAAGTGGGTGTCCCAAAGAAAGACAGTCTTCCAAATGAGAGCGAAAGAACTTGTTGTTGAGTGAGGTCACCTGAAAGAGAGATCGCAGATTAGTTACATACTACATACTAGCAAAAGAGCTCATTTGTGTTGAACTGCACGTGCACCATGTACCTGGAGAGAATTAGCCTTTTCTTTTTCCTTAATCCAAGCCTTTCCCTGAGTCTGGGGATCTATCAGGAGGGGATATCTTGTTGCTTTTGTGACAATTATGCCATTCTGCACAGACAAATCATCTCCTGGAAGTCCTTGAAGGTTCCACTCGCTTATCTTAAACCGAAACAGGAGTTTGTTTCATCACATGTTGAACTCTTTCTGCAGGGTACAAATTATGTAAAATGAAAGCAAATGTATGTTGCTCTTACAGTGGGAGGGTCCACTAAGTCAGAAATGAGGCTGAGATTTTCTGTAAATGGGATTTTATGATTCCTGAGCTCCTTTTCCCAGATGTCCTTCAATAACATGTCACGGAAGCTCTGGTTGAACGGCCCACAATAAGACAAGAAGCCAGTGAGCTGGAGCACATCCCCCACAAGTCTGCCAAGAACAACAAAAAAATTACCTCATTTAAATTCTTACAATCAATAAATAGCTAATCTCACCTGAAAGAAAACAGACCTAATTTTAATAATATATGTCACCCCTGACCCTTGAGAATACACTTCAATAGCAAATTAGGTTTTCTTAACCGACCTGTTGATCTGTGATTTAAATTGCTTGCTTTGGTTTATCCAGCGAACTTTCTCCTCACTAAGTCCATCTATAAGTGCAGATGCAGCCTGCATTTTATTCCTACACATCTTCGCATCATCCAACAAGTCCTGAAAAGGGCAATATTTAAAGTGAGAAAAAAAGTTAGATTTTTGCTTAAAATACTACTAAAAATGTTAAACCTATAAGGTTAAACCTCACCTGTTTCTCTTTCATGGCAGCGTCACATTTGTCCTTGACTTTGTCAAACTCTGCTTGCTTTTCAGCCAGCTGAGCCTCAGCCACGCCAAGCTCATTATTAGCTGCTAATAGCCGGCTGGCCTGAATGGCCAGGTTAGCCTGCACAAAGAGAGAGGGCATTGTAGTTCAGAAAAACAAAATCAGAGAAGTATCATAAATTTAATAATCACGTCTACAATGCAGTTCTGTTCTATGGACTCCCTTAAACAGGCATACAACGGGAGCTTTGAACCCAATAGTGAAGTCATTAGCCAATTACATCATACAGGGGTTAGCTGCTGTGATGAAGATCAACTTTACCTTGAGTGGCAGCACTTCCTTGTTGATACCACAGAATGTGGCCATTGCCCGGGTCCACGCTAGCAAACCAGCAACATTACCACATACTTTCTTGGCGTTTTCCATTGTGTAATCCTCCATTTCAAAGTACACCTGCAGCAGCTCTGTTGTTTCCGAATTCATTTTGTCTTTTTGGAACTGCTGGAGGGACGTTAAAAACCCAGATGCACCAAGGAGCTAAAAAGTGGACAAGGGGAAATTGACAAAATGCAGATGTAAGTAACTTCACAATGTTCATTATTTTTAGAATGTTATTATTACCAACACTCCAAAACACAGAATACTGGACCTTAAATCAAGGCCACTGTAATCTATGTTAATGGGTTTACAGAAAGGGCTTACAATGTGCAGGTTACAAGTAACCAAAGCACAATACCAACTACTGAAATCAAAATGTATAACTGAATTCCAAATAGGAATATTTTCTATAACCTTTTGTGCTTCTATCCAGGATGGCTTAATACACAGTCGTTCTGGATCAATGGAGACAGAGTCGAGCTTCTTCTGGAACAACAGCAGGCAGCAGTCCGTAATCCTCATTATCAGATGTGGAGGCTTGGATAATTTCTTCACAGTCGCAATGTCAGCAGGCTTGATTGTCTGTAACATTTTTAGTTGTATTATGCAGTGCACACTGCCTATGGTGTGAATACATTTTAAGTAAAAAAGTCAAACAAATCTTACATTTAGCGCAGCTGTAGCCTCTTCTAAAGCTGGCCTGGCAGCCTCAAGTTTTCCCTCGGCAATAGATTTCTCTATCTCAATTCCGTCCACAATTTTCCGGGCTCTATCCTTCACAACCTGGACCTCGTTCTTTACAATGGTAGCAGCTTTGGCACTAACAGTCACCTCTGCCACCACCTATGGGAATGCAACAAAAAATGTCTGGCATAAGAAATGTTGTCCCATAAATACCAAAAGCTGCTGATCTTTCATTCAGTTTTCAAAAGCTCGGTTGATTGCATAACTCCCTTTGACTGATTAATGAACACAATCTGCTCTGTAAACCCCACCACCCAACTCATAATCCAATGTGTGTGTTACTTGCTTTTATGTCTTTTAGTAGAACATGTACACATTACTTTATACATTTCCATCCATGCATATCTTGTAAATGATTGCAGACTTATTGTTAAATGTACCTTATCAGCATTCCTCGATGCTATTTCAAGCTCTTTTTCCTTGACTTCAAGGTCTTTGGACAGTTGGGCTACAGACTTACTAGCCTCCTTCAGTTTGTCCAACCCTAGAAAGTGGTAGCATCTTTTAAAATCAGATTTCCGAGTAGGCGTTCCTTACATGTCATCTACATGTCATAACGTTGCTGCTGAAGCTTTCTTACCAACATTCATGCGCTCTGCTAGTGTGTTGATAAAGTTGTGCTTTTCAGAGTACAGTGTTTTGTACCCATTTACAAATGAGAGGTAGGATTTAGGGGTGACGTGAGTTCTTCTTCGAAACCTGAAAGATAAACAGAACTTTAAATTCAGGTAAAATACTTATCTGTTACATTTGAGTGAGTAATATCCAGATGTTCTCAAGATTTTAGTGCAGTGTGTATGTAGATGTGTGTTGTACCTTTCAAAGTAGCTTTCACAAGTATCAGATACATTTTCATGATAGGTACCCATGGTGGTCACCACAGAAGCCTTCACAGCTGCAGTACAAACCATTGGAAACTCCGACAAGAAATAATTGGACACAGCCACCAGAGCCTCTTTAGGCCACGGGGTGAACCAATCCATAGTGCAGCCAGAAATTAACCCTGGGAACTTCAAGGATCTGGAACAGAACTTCTGACCCGCCTTTCAAGCAGAGCAGATGACGTAATTCAAATGTGAATGGTCCCTTTTGAAGGGGAAGCTTAGTAAGTTAATGTTTAATACAGCAATTAGCAGCGTTGAAACAGAACAAATACAGGGAAATAAAGGAATACAAAGTATCTGACTACCTTTAGAATACTACTTTTGTGTAATAGATATAACAAAGTTCAACCTACCGGCGAGAAGCAAAGAACTACATGCAGATTCTTTCTGGCCCGGGATATAAAGTAGTCATAAAGATTGTCAAAAGTTGGTGGCACTCGAGGAAACTCCTTTTTCATCACAAGCATCAGGTTCTGGGTTATCTCAGTGATCTCATCTTTAGCAAAAAGGTTGGACACCTGCACAGAGATAATTGACAGTGAAGTAATTGGGAACAGTAAAAACTTTCCCCCAATAACTGATTTTTCTTTCCTTTTTTTCCTGTGTTAGGGAATGATGAATTGCACCAATGATAACTACCAGATGGACTTCTATATGGTGTCATAGAAGTGGATAGCCAGCTGGAAGCAGAATCCAACCAGTATATTTTACTAATGGGACTGTGAGTAATCTGCGACTTGTTACTGGCCCCTTGAGTCTGACTGTATCTTCCTATGTTTCATACCAACTTACCAACACTAAAGGGAATGATTGCTGCAACTGCTTACAGTGGAACTTTAAATTCTAATATGAAACTGGATAATATATTTATTAATAATGCATTATATTTCAGTTTTTTACACTTTAGAGTAAAATCTGAATCTGCACCGTAGTAAGAAAAATTTGCTAGATTAACATAGTAATACAACATTTCCTTCCTTCCTGTAGAAGTACACACAAAATAGTAAAACATTGCTTAAATTATTTAGTCTTGCATTAAGTTACAGTATTAAATCCAATTTTGTTTATCTCCAAAAACATTGTAATAAATATAAAGCTGTTCGGGACCATTTCAGCTGTGCCCCCATGCTGTTGGCTCCTTTGCCCAAAGGTAATGTCGGGCCCTGGTGTTTTCCCTCATGAATCAGAGTGTGCTTCACCCGCGTTTCTGGACGTAATAAGCCACGACTTGGGTGTTTGATGCATTTATGATATTGCAAGTGTACTACAGGGCCTAAGGGATTGCTGCGTTGATTCTGAATGGGCACTGCATGAGTATTGTTTAAGGTTTTACTGTTGAGGGGAGTTCCTCACCTCTCCAGAAGAAAGAACATTGTTGAGGTACTCAAGAAAGGCGTCTTCTTTTATTTCATTGTCTGTGAAGATGAAGGTGATGCCTTTTCCGTCAACGCCAGCTTTTTTGTACAACAGCTTCAGGTCATCCATGAAATTGCTTATATTGTATGTTCTGATGGAAAAACAAAAATAGCAGTGTAAGAAAAGAAGGATATACCTGTATATAAAGTTCACAATTAACGACATCTGGATAACAACAATTCATGAGATACTTCTAGAGTTTACAGTAGAATTTTGATCATCTTAAGAAATTATCATAAAGTATTACCATACCGATGGAAATGTACAAATAATTACAATAGTTAATTATAATTATAACACAAAAGTTGACACTTTTCCTTCTGCTGTTTCTACCTTGTCAATGTGATCTGGAAGACGCTGTATCCAGCAATGTACGAGGCCAGGCGAGTCAAGCTCTGTTTCCCAGATCCTCCAACTCCCACAAGCAGGGCATTGCCATTGTCAGTTCGAATGATTCTTGAGATCTATACAAAGGCAAGTCTCAAATAAATCAGAATAACGTATTGCGTGCTCTGCTGGATATTCATCGGTTGGATTGACTTTTAGTCTGACCTTGACAAGATGAGTCATGGCATCCGTGAAGAACACCAGATCTAAGTGGGAGCCTCTTACAATCTCATTATGTTGAGTCTGATACATTATTAGCTTTTCTGACAGGAACTCAAAATTTGGCACCTGGAAGAAGATCAGTTTGCTTTGATTTTGGTGACAGTTTTATCCATCAAAAGTACAAATATGATATGACGATCTAAATACAAAGTCCGTACCAGTTCATAAACTTTGGGAGCATCAAAACAGGTATTATCATCTTCTCCTCCAGTGGGCTCAAGAGGATCTCGGAGGAAGTCCACAAAGTACGGCTCAGGATGAAGTTCAGGGACAAGACATGGGTCAACATGCTCTTTAATCACACGGGATACAGCCTTCACAAACCACTCTCTGTCCCCTGAGCATATGCACCTATAAATCAACATTCTTTCAGTTGCAATTCTAGCTTTTGTTGTACTTAAAAGGGGATTTGCTGTATGTAAGCACTTCACCTGTCAGCAATCACTCGTGTACATTCACTTTTGAAAAGTGCCAAGAGAGTAGGCACATCATTACACTCCTGGGCCTTAATGTTCAACATCCCTTGCCAGATCCTTGACAAGTCTCTCAAATTGAAGATGTAGTGGAACTTGGATGGTGTAGGAAGCATTTTTACCTTCAATGAGAAATTGAATCAGGTCATCTATAATCTATAATATCAAATAATCAATAATGTAAGTGATTACCTTTGTCCACTGCCATACAATCCTTGCAGCAGGCACAAGGCGCTTCACCAAATTTGAAATCTCAATCTTGAACTTCCTGCAAGCATGGAAATATCCACAGCCGATTACACCTGCAGAGAAAGAGGATGACAAACAATTGATGTTATTCATGAATCCAAAATAAATCAAGTAAGACAGAAAATGAATCATTTTTGAGACTGCTACCAAAGATCTTATCGATGGATGTGTTGGACGGCAGAGTACAGTTTATGACAGTAAACTGTCTCTTCAGTCTTTGTGGAATGTCGTTTCTCCCACCACCAGGATGAATCATGGCAGCCAGAATCTGTACGTCCTTAATTGTGGTAAAGTCTCCTGGCTTGTCCAGGCTGTACATGCCGCTCATTTCCATCATCTGGCGTACTATCTCATTGGTAATCTAGTTGGATAGTTGCATACAGCAGTTACTCAGACAGAACATGAATTTGTGTATATATATATATATATTTAAAGAAAACTGCTATACAAGCACCTGATCTCCCCATTCATTGACAATGGGCATGTTGATATCATCAATGAAGACTGTCATGTTGCGTCCCCCTGGGGGTCCATAAGTGCTCCCAATCCTCTTCTCGATGTAGCTTTCCATTGTTCGCTTTTATTGGGGAAAAAAAAAGTTGCAAACGATTCCAATCTGTACAAAGCCGTGCAAAGATAACATAATACATACTCTACCTGAAACATCAGTGGTTCTGTTGCAGATGAGAAGTTCAGGGACTTTGACAGGTCTGTCTCAGGATCATATTTCTTTGTGTAACTTTTTATCATTACAGTCTTAGCTGTCCCTTGTTCACCAATAAGTAGTACAGCCTATACAAATACAGCATTCATTGTTCACTGATAAACATTAAAGCACAACATGTAAACACATTTTATAAATGAAAATACTTCCATGAGTTTAAAATAGATTAGATCACCTTGCGTTGTTTGGCAATAGTCTCCAGCAAGAAAGATGTTCTTGTGTTGTCCACATTTGGCACAAGAATGGAGGCGTAGTCTGGCACAAAATCCGTCGGATAGACATACTCCCCCACAAGGACATTCCAGTGACACCATTCACCTGAAACAGAAGTTGGCAAACTTCAGAAGATAGAAGCGCTAGATGAAGACAGTAAAAAGGTGGCATTTATTGTATAAGAAGACTGTACCGTTTGTGTTGACCATGTACTCAAATATAGTCTCTCCTGGCTGTGTTTTAGGCAAATCGATGCCACTGCCATGAGCTCTGATGTACTCCTCTAGTTTGTCTCTATCCTCTAACTCCAAAATGGCTCCCAGGCTCCACATCAGGCAGAAGACAAAAAGACGTTCAAGATGTTTGCTACTGGCCAAGCCCCCTGCCTTCTTGGTTGGAATGAGGCCCTCCAGCAGATTCACCGACTGAGGGTGGATCATACTCAGATAATTCAGTGTTTCATGGGAAAAGGTTAGAAGCATCCAAAGTGAGCATATTTCTGATTACATACCTGCATTATGTAGTTGCATTCCAGAAGCTCCATTTTGGGTTTAAGATTATGCTTCATATACAAGTAAGCATCGTCAAATATCCTTTCGTACAAATTCACAATGCTGCCTGCTTTTTTTGCAATGTGCTTGTGAGCCCAGCCCTACAAAAAAAAAGTTTTCCGTTTTCATCGGAATTATTGTTTTCTGCAAAAACTGTCTTTCTTTAATTATTTAATAAAACAACTCTACCTGGAGAATGGGTTGCCAGCTGAGAGCTGAGGAGCTCATGAAGACCATTCCCACCCGAGATACAGTAGCGGGGGAGGCATTATCCATGTTGTGCACCTCAAACACCAGCTTGCAGGATGGCGACATGGTGATTCGGTCACCGTTAGCCAGGGTTAGAGTTTTGTTATCATCCAGCACAGAATTCAGGTTCTCAATCCATATGGCGTCCACGGGGCCATCGAGCACAATCCATATGAATTCCCCTGAAGTACAAGAATTCTTAAAACCATCATGATTCAATCCTTCAATTCTCAAAGTCTTCTTTCTTCTCTTCTACCCCTTTCACATGTTTATATACTATATCTGTAGTTCTGTCTCAATAACATATTTAGGGTTAAGCATACATCATGCATAGTAGGCCAAAAAGTCATCTGTTTGCAAAACAAATACAAGGCTAAATGGTTTCAATCTTGCTTTGTGATATAATAAAATAATGGGTTTTAGGATGTGCAATCTTTTATACATAAAGGCAATTTGTGACAGGAATTGAGAAGTATCAATCAGAATGTGTATTTAACTCTGTGTTACAAACCTTCCTTGGCTTTCAGTGTCCTCCGCCACAGAGTGGAAAAGATCCCATCAGTCCAATCATTGGTGGCTGCATCAAGACGACCAAACATCTGTGGTGCAGTGATCGCTTTGGGGTTCATGCGCATCTCCCTGTGCGGCGAGCCGCATTCACTCATAGCTCGCATGAGCAAGTTGATGACTGTGGTCTTACCAGCACCACTTGGGCCCAACATCATCAGGCCATGACGCACCCTTGAAGTCTCGTAAAGCTGATAATGACAGTAGCATGAACCTATTAGTTACGTATAATCCGAACCATGGCTTCACAACACACAAAACGGTGACTGAGAGGAACTTTTAACTGTTAACAGAACATAAATAAATGAACTACTAATGCCTCTTTGTGACCAACATAATTAACAAGATAATCAGCAAGAGGGCTGTCTATATCTATATAGTTATGGAGGTGTGGGAGAACCCTGAAGAAGGACGCTTGCCACAAAAAAAATGAGAGGCTGAAACTGCCATTTTTTGTCATCATTCCCTGTTCCTTTTGTAGTGACTTCAAGATTCAGAGGAAGATCTTTTCAAGTACCTGAACCAGTTTAAGGTTCCACGGTGGGTGGTTGACAATACCAGCAAGCTCAACTTGATGGGAAACAGCAGCTTGAAGTTCAACATACGTGCTCCCATCCAGCAGGATACCAGGGAATAAGTCATTGATTAGGCTAAGGAAAAGGGGCTCATCCTCATCCACCTGAACAATACCAAAAGATTCACATACAGTCTCAGCTGACAGAGTACTATGCTTCCAAAGTATATCATATAATGTAAAGTGGTTAACATGGAGTTCGGTCATACTAATTTAGAAAGATTCATGTCTCGCAGCACTCTCATGACGGTGCTGGACTCGGTGTCATCAGGTCGTGCTCTTTTATTGGCCCCAAGTGTTCTTAACACGGACAGAATGTTCCTCAGGCCAAAGTCATAGTGAACCTGGCAAAAAGCAGAGGCTTTGTGTTCATATCATCAAAATCAAACAAAAACGGTAATCAAGCGCTGGCAACAAACTTCTAACCTGTTTTGTAAGCTGTTCTTCACACAATTTGTAGAGAACAAAGAATTTCTGGGCTAAGACGACATTCTCATTGAATCCACAACTGGCTAGTTTCACTCTCATGATGATCTGCCAAAGAAAACAGAAGAGAGTTGACCGCGGGTGAAAACTAGCGCAGGTGGAGTAATATTACTTTTCAAAAAAAGTAGCTTTGACCCACCTGCCGGTCAGGCACCATCATTGAAACTGTCCGGAATTGCACTTTTAGGTTTTCAGGAAGTTCCTGACGACCTGCATATCCAGGGTTCTAAACATGGGATTACAAATAGTTCTAGTAATTGATTGTCAGCCTTTGTGTATATACAGTGTATGTCTAGTGTTTCTTGTGAGCTTCCTATACATTTGTGTGTCCTACCATGGTGATAAATAGGCCAAACTCTGGATTTAGATTTACAACGTCTCCATCGCTAAAGACGAAACTGCTTTTGTGATTTTTGCGTGCCGTCAGCACAATGTAGATCTGCTGCGCAGCAACAGAAAGCACTGGCAGGTCGATTCTGTTAAACTCATCAAAACAGCCCCAGGACCCAGACTGAGCAAGGCCTGAAAAAGAATACATCTTGAGATAACTGTAGTTCTATGTCCAACTGCTGGATGTTTTACCGGGGATACATTTACCTTTGTATATCCTGCCAAGTCCTCTGAAGTCCATTTGATCCGAGCAGTTGAACACTACCACATACTTGCCGAGGCAGCGACCCATGTCTTTAACAGTTTCAGTCTTCCCAGTGCCGGCTGGCCCTGCAGGGGCTCCTCCCATGCTCATACCCAGAGCCTGGGACAGTGTGATATAACACCTGTTGGTAAAACACAGTTCTCTGATTTAACAACACTATATGAAAAGTGAAGTCCATGATTAAGTGACCAAATCAAGTCCATCTTCTCTTGCCTGTCAGTCAGAGGGGTGATGACCAGGCGGTCGGTACAGCCTAGGTACTCATTCTGATAAATAAAGTCCACATTAGTAATTGACACAAGGACCTGGTCCGGGTCATATTTGAAATAAAATCTGCTCTGCTTCAGCCATTCAAAGTCACTGAGAGATTTTATACGCTTTTTAACCTGAGGACACAGTAGGATATCAATCAAAATTTGTTACATGAATGATAATAAGAGCCATTGAATAATATGATATGATGATTTTTTAGAGAACCTACAAGGTCATTAAATATATCACTCTGGTGCACATGGATTGTGACGAGAGTCTCATATTTGACTCTGTCAAATTTGCTCAGGTTATGGGTGGTTTGTTTAATGAGTGCCCTGAGTAGATCAAGAAATTTAGTTTTGGTAAATGGCATGGCCTCCCTGTCATCTTCGGCTATCTTTAGTGCATCTTCTGCATCTCTCGTCCAAATCATCTGGATTCCGAGCAAGCCAACCTGAAAGAGTAAAAGCAAACAATACGGGATATAATGCATCTCATGAACTGCTGTTGTGTATTTGAAAACCCTTAAAGAACTATTGATGTTGCAAATCTTTCTTTATGTTTCTCAATACTAAAATGTTTCTCAATTACTAAATGTTTACACGCATGTAAAGAGGATTTTTTACCTTGGTGAGGACAGTGTGTAAATCTTCTGTTGACAAAACATCTACAAGCAGCTATGGTCAAAAGCTCAAGAGTTCTGGTCATGATTGTAACTTGTTACACTTGGATCATGGTGAACTATTCCCTAAACCTTGTATAGACCTGATATCTAACACAAAGGTATTAAGGTGCGACTGGCACAACAACTGCCCTCTGACCTGTGCTTGAAACTTGTTGAGGAAAAAGAGAAGATCGAAGTCTGCATCGTTGATCTCCAGATCGGAAGTTTTGATAACAGAGTTTAATGAAGCCTGCTGTTGTAACAACAGCTCCCCGAGCCACAGCTCCACTGGTCCCTGTGCCATGACAGGACTGTCCAGCTGAACCACACACACACACACACACACACACACACGATAAAGCGCACTTACTCAAGTACAATTTACGGTACATTTAGATTTTCCTCACATTACATACCAGTAGTTTTTCTCCTTCTTGTGAAAAAACTGCCAATATCTTGTCATACTCAGTTGCATGAAACTCCACTTCATTAATATTGTCGAACAGTCCGAGAAGATGTGACTAAAAAATAATTGTAGCACGAATTAGTCTTACTACAACTTCATGTTTTTTTTGTTTTTTTTAATTTAACAAGTGAAAATCAATGATCTAACCTGAATTGTGTGAGAATCACTAGCTTGTCCAAGGATTTCCAAAAGGGCCGGATCAGAAACAAAGAAGAACCGTGGGAAGAGAAGCCTCTTTTTCTCCAAGTACCTGTCAGATGACATCATCTCCAGTTAACACATCGCCTCCCATCAACAGGGTCAAAGCATTTACATGATGTGAGGATTGCCAAAAAGTATTGAAAAAAAAGAGAATTACTAAGTCTGTTGACCACAATTTCCCAACTAAAAATGATTTACAGGAAAGGCAGAGACATTATTATTGACGTAAGTAATTCAATAAAAATAACTTTTTGCATTTACTTTGAAACAATGCAGTTGCAAAATAACAACATTTATATGCTGCTTCAATCTCTTTCTACGGAATAGACTAGAACAGTAGCAGTTTATAGAAAGACTAGAAGAGATCCCTGACATTTAAATAAATACAAATACAATACAATGCACTAACACGTTAGTTCTACATTTGAGGATTTTCAGGAATAAAATAGCAACTTTACGTACTGAAAGAAAAAAACGTATTTACCCAGCAAGAGATTTTTGACAAAATTCCAGCTGTTTTTGAAGATCTGGTAGGAGCTCTGCCAGAGTTGATTCGCCCGTACAACACTCCACCACATTTGGGACTTTTTGGGCTCGCTGCATGATTGTAATCCAGGACTTGTCAATGTTCTGAAAACGCTTTGATTCCTAAATTGGGAAATATTAATTATGTTTTTATTGTACTAAGGAAGAGCTGAACATTAATTTTTTTAGAATACAAAATATTAACCATACCTGTGGGAGGTCTTTTGCTATGTCACCCCCAACAAACACAGCCTCCAAGTAGATCCATAGGTTTTGCACAATAACCCACTGTTCAATGACTTCAGATGAGATTGTAAGCTTCGACACCCAGTCCTGGAGCTCTACTTTGTAGTAGGCACTGTACCTATAAAATAACCAAATTGATATGCATCAATACTTCACAAATGTTTCCTTTTGATGGACTCAATTGCTTTTTTCTACTTGGTGTTAAAAATGGATTTTGGTGAGCATTTTGAAATCTCATTTCAAGTTGCTCTTGCTCCGCTGTACCTGTTGCTTAGCAGTGATCCCAGCACCATCAGACTGTCCTCCAGGATGGTAAGAATCTCTGCTGTGTCGCCCCCTTTCAACATCAGTTCACCCCTATCCTTGAACGTCATCAAGCTCAGGGTCTTGCTGATCCACACTTCTTTCACTTGTGACAACTTGGCATCAATATCCTTCTCCTTATCAGCTGAAATGCAGATGTCCTACGGATGCAAAAAGCCCAGTTTAGTAGGGTGGAGAGCAGAGTAAAATACAGGTAATGTAATTTGAGATTAGGGCAGGTTGCAACCACAGTATCCAAAATCCGGACAAACCTCAATATCATCCTTGTACTTTAACAGAGGTGCTTCCATGATATTCTGCAGTGTAAAGGTTTTGGATTCCACGTCAAATGGGTGCCCAGTCAGGTCTGTGATCCTGTCCCAGTGTCTCCTCATCACAGATTTGTTTGCCATCATCTCAAGCAGAGGGCATGACTCATTGAAATCATCAATCGTCTTCTTCAGGTCTTGGAAGGCTTGCCAGTTCTTCAGTCCTTTTGGGAGCTTTCGGCACCTACATAGGGTTAATCATGGATGTCTGAAAGAATCCTTAAACACTTGTAGTTTGGGGTTTCCACTAAATATATTTGAGAAACTTACTTTTTACAGGAATTAAATATATAATATTGCATTAATCTGGGCAAGATGAGTTATGTTCTATACAGTTTTTATATTGACACATGCCTAACTAAAAGGAAAATTGTTCCCAATCCTAAAAAATGAATCAGTGCAGAGTAAATTGGTTGTATCTTCAAAGGGGGGAGGTTTAAAATAAATACTTGGATTACCTGTTCTGAAATTCTAAAAGTTCTCCATTGATCTTCTCAATATCCAGATTTGTCCATAGAATGCCAAAGTAACCGCTAATCTTACTCATCACTGCATCATAGAGGCTGTAGAGTTTCTGTAGCAGTTCAAGCTCTTTTCTAAGGCAATAGAACAATGTATATCCATCAGTCTAAATACATTACAAAATGATACAATTGATTATTATAATCGAGAATTGTCATTGTTCTGGTAATGTGATGCTTTTGCGAGTTGTAACCCACTTTTTATTTTCTAGAGAGTCAAAATTTGTGACTGGCAAGCCAAGGAGCTGCTCCCCAAACGTATACATGGTGAAATTTCTCCACAGTTCTTCAAATCTGACCTGAAGAAAAAACAAATGTTTTTGAATAGGATCGAAAATCGAAAAAGAAAGAATAAATTATTAATTAGATTAAACCCTTAGAATAAACATTAAAATACAATCAGATATCGAAAGACCAAAATGAAGAAAAAGAAATCCACCTTGATCAAGAGTTTCTTTTAAAGTGGAGGATCTTATACATTATACAGATCTTACAATTTCAATCAATCTTTACCGTGATTGAAATGTTTTTAGCCTTTCCTATTTGTTTGAATGCTGTTCAGGCATCATTGACCTGTGTGCAGTAGTAGGGTATACAATTATTTAACAGTGTTACTTGACAGATCTGGAGTCGGCGGCTGGCTTCCTGGGGAGGTATTCCATCGACCATGGGGCCTTCCTAAAAACAAGGCCATGATTAGTTTAAATGAATCAATAAGAAGTCTCCACCACTGTGTCTGCCGGTCCTGACCATTGCCTGTTTGACTACTCTGATTAATAAATCACGCTGCAAACGGATCCCTCTGCCTCTGATGCGTCACACCAAGTACTTACTGAATCATATTGTCTCAAAAAAGTGCCAACATCATTTTGGAAAATGGCAACACCATCCAGAAGGTTTTTTTTTAACTTGGGCTGCATACGAACAAGCTCATCTTGCACTGATCTCTGGAAAAGTCGGGATAAAAAAAAAATTCACAGCTGAGTTAGTGAAGAGCACATTCTAAAATATCAAATCTATCAAAAGTATGAATAAAGAGATGATACTAACAGCTTTAGATTGAAGCTTTGTAAATAAATGTCTCATGTTATCCAGTCCCTCTGCCTCTCTTTTGGTCACCTCTATTTCATATTTGGTCAACGTATCATATGCTTCCTGTAAAATAGAACATCATCATATGATCGTGATTCAACGGCTACATGAATCAACTTATAAAAGACCATGTAGAACATGTATGAGCACACAAATTTAAATGAGCATAACCATGAATTTTGATTCCGATGGAAACCACAATCTCCACAAATATTGTTTTGGTGTCTGTTAAGTCTACAAACTAATATATCATTTAATTGACTTCCTGGATGATATTGGCTCTTCTCACCTGTACCGGTTTTCCTACCCCTAAAAAACATCCCTTGGATATTCTGTTGGTCTGTACGAAGGAATAGATTGCCATTCATACCTTAATGGAAGTCAATGTCACGTCAGTTTGAATTTCGGCATCCCGGAGTTTAGTCAGGGCCCTCATGGTGCGACGCACATCCTCCAGATTAGTCACAGGATGAGATAGTTGTCCAAGATATTTGTTAGTATGTATGCTGTTGTCAATCATTTTCTTCCTGTACTCATCCTTGAGGTATTTGCACAACAGTCTCTTCCAGGCTTTGGTCTCAACTTTCAAGGACTGCTTTAATGGCTCTGTGGACACAAGAGACAGGATTTGCATTCCCCTACTATATAACACACATCATTCTAAAAGCAGATACAAGCTACAAGTGATGATGTAAACAACATTTTGCGTTTAAATCAAATGTTCATTATAACAAAGCGGATGCTTATTCTTGGTGCAGAATGTTTCTTGTTTCTTTGTGCGGAAGAGATGGCAATTTTGTTTTAGTTGGTCCACCGCTTTTGCTCAGATAGAAATATCTGTACAAAAAAATGGCTAGTCCTTAAAAACTTTTTTGTGCGACCACTGTATTACTTTTTTGTATTATTTTTTTCTGTGTTTGTGCAGCAAAACTAACTATTTCTCTCCATTTAGGAAGTGGAATTTCACCCAGACATTGTGAAATGTTGTGTACGGTCAGATAAGACACCAAAAAACAATGAATAAATAAAAAAATAACTTCACCTGGTTCCTGTCTGTAACATATTACGGTGACCTTACCTGTTGACAATTCAGTTAACCCCAAAACAATGATGGGTTTGATATCATCAATTTCTTGTTCGATTGAGTCATAGCGTTGGAGTTCATATTTAATCTGGATCAAGGATGGATTGCTTCCCATGGATTCCTTGATGATGGACATGATGGTATTATTATAGGAAAATGAACAGTATACTTCTATACCAATGTTATGTTAAGAAAAACAAACCTTGATTTTGAGGTTCCTGTCTTCATCCCAGATCTCACTGAATTGTTCAAACTGCTTTAGAAAATCAGATGCTTGTCCTCTTTGGGAGCTGAATGCTGATTTCAGAAGGAGTGAAACCTTTTTGATTTCGTTTTGTTCAACAACTTGGTAGTAAAAATTTACCTTTTCTCCGCCTGCGAGATCACAAACATGACAAAATACCATGAATAAGAGCAGACAATGATGTGGTGGATCTTATTATTTTTTTATTTTATTAAAACAAACATGTATTTTGACAGAAAAATATGTACCAAATGATTTGTTGTTCACTTAGACCCATATATTTTCATCACATTTTTGATTAAGCAGTATGCAATTTCTTTCTACTTGTGCTTCAGGGTTTTTTTCATCACCTTTGCGCATGCCAATAATGGTTTACCTTTGTTATTTGCACCATTGGGACTGTAGCCCTGCTGCCAAACAATGCCCTTGCTGATTTCCAACACCATGTCAGTTAGTCGATTTATGGCCAGTTGGATCTCATCTACATTCGGAATAATGACCTGATGACAATAAATGACAATCGTTTAACAATATGGTAAGTAATTATTTATTGCTCTTCAAGGATACTTATTATGAAGTGGAATCAGTAACCAATGAGCAGTAGAAACTCACCACTTTGGGAATAACCAGCTGGACTGCACATGTTATGAGCGGGACTGTCTTAATCTCAGATATTGACTTCTGGAATTTACCATACGTCCCTTTTATTGACGTAGAGCTGTAAGGGATCATATAGTTTCTCTTAAATATTGGAATTCTATTTATATATTGAATTATGGAGAAGCACTTACCTAACACAAATTCTCTTTTTGAGGATATCCAGAGAAAGCTTAGTTGTCTTGACCAGTGCTTCTAATATCCTTGCACTAAAGTGTTCATAGAGCACCTTAAAGTCCTAAAATTGAGATTTATAGTTGAAGCATTAACATATTTGTTGGTATACTGTTTATAAAAGCAATGTATATGTAAAGTACCTTTTCAAATTTGATGGCTTTATTTCTGTCTGGATCTTCTAAATCCAGTCCCCCATCCTCATCAGGGAGCTTCCTGCTCTCACTGGAGAATGTCACACTCGTCCGTACTAAAATGTTCACAGGGAAAAAATGAAATAATATACATATACAGAAATATATTTTAATTTAGGCTACTGT
Organism: Gasterosteus aculeatus; assembly: GCF_964276395.1. Classification (NCBI taxonomy): domain Eukaryota; kingdom Metazoa; phylum Chordata; class Actinopteri; order Perciformes; family Gasterosteidae; genus Gasterosteus; species Gasterosteus aculeatus. Next base: position 15,508,489 of record NC_135705.1, read on the forward strand.
ATGATGGTTACCAAAACACTTGAATTTATGATTTAACAGCACCTGAAACCGGTTCCTTTGCAGTCTTCTCGGTGCCTTTTGAAACATAAATGGAACTGAAGACTTTCCCCAGCTCCTTTACGGCTTCTTTAATACAACTACACTTGGAGTTTAGTGTCTTTGCCCACTCCTTACATTCTTTCTGAAAAATGATATGAGTGAATTGGTAAATTAGTTTTAAGCCACTTGGGATAGACAGAAGCAGTAAAACATTGATATATTGTCAGCTTCTTAAACGAAAAGGACCACTGGATAGCAAACAGCCTATTTTCACATAAAGTATTTACAGAGCACCATTTTCATTTATTTGGTGTGTTGGTTCTGATGAGGGTAAGACTATTATTAGTTCTGAGGCAAATATCTGGGATAGCTGTGATGACGAGGGTCGAGCAAATGGTAAAGTTGAACATCCTAACATTTTTGAGTTGTGGATGGAACAACAAGACATTTGAGCAAGATCATCTACTGAAATTCTTCGCCATTCTTCGCTGTTTTCTGACAATTCATTGACATAACTAATCGATCAATTGATAAGATGATCAAGCAGTTAATCAAATAACTAGGTCGTTAGTTAGAGCCCTAGTACATACCTCATTATGGTCAATCAATTCCTGCATTGAAAACGCATGACATTCAGGGAGCTCAATTAGCACAGTCTCAGAGATGTCTGTAAGAACATCGTCAATGTGTATCGTACAGATATCCAGCACCTGTAAATAAAATAAATTAAAAATGCGCTTTGTGTGTATGGGTGTGTGCAGCATTTTATACATGGTACATACACACATTGCATTACAGATTTTTGTTTTGCAAATAAAAAATAAAAAAAAAAATAAAAAAAGGAAAAATAGTTAACCTTTTCGTTAATATTTCTATTCAGTACGATACCTTCTTTAGGAGATGTTTGAGCTCAACCAAAGCAGTGTCAACATTTTGGAAGAACTTGTCCAGCAGGAAGGATGACCAGGTGAGCAGCACTGCCTCATGGCGAAGCACAGATTCCACCTTTTAATTGACCAAAGACATAAGATCAAAATAGCACAGAAAGAATCTCTGGAAGCTCTGATAAATTATGCAATTTTAACTTCTCAGGAAGACAATCTATATATAACATTGTTAAAAGGTTAGTTCTAAACCTAGAATTTACACTTTCTGGTGCAGACTACAGATTTCCCAATATAATTATATGCTCTATTTCTAAATGTATTGTATTTAGAGACTGCTTACATTTCTTATCTTTGGAGCCATCAGGGAGGTGAATTCCGCCGGAATGCTCTCACAAGTCGACTCATAGTCTGCCAAAATGGTCTACAAAAACAATAAGACATTCAAGTCATTTTACACTAAGGTAACCATCCATCACTGATAACGTGTTATAATTTACCTGCAGTCGAAGATGGTTGGCCTTGATCTCGCTTTCCATCTTGAGCAGACGCAAAGCCTGTTTTGGAACCTCCAGACCCATCTTCAACAACCACTTAGTATCTAAAATTACCTCAGTTACTTTAGGGTCAAAGTTGACCACTAATTTAGCGGTTTCTGGGTGACGAACAAGCAGTGTAATATTCAAGACTGTTGAATATGAAACAGAATGCAGAGAAACCATTAGAAACTGATATAACTACAGAGGGCATTGTGCACATCTTTGGCATAAACGTATTAGGTCAGATTGAGAAAACCAACCATATTCAAGTTTTGATACTTCATCCATCCATGCTCTGTGGTAAACAGATTCAAACTCTACAAACACAGCTGCAGTTTTGTTGTACAGTTTTACCACATCTTGTCCCTCGGGGCTGCACAAGATGTCAGAGCTTTTCTGTAAATTACAACAGATACATCTAACATGAAACCAATGCTGTACAAAACAATTAAGAATTTTATGTTGTTTTGGTGGGATAAATGCAGCCTTACTTTAATGTATGCAATGGGTTCCTCTATTTTTTTGTAGAGATGCCTAACCCAATCAATCTTTAGAGCCACTGGAGGCATGTTTCTACCCAAGGGGGGCTCATCTTTCTTTTGGTCATAGAGCTGCAAAGATAATGTACTGAAGCGGATTAGCTCATTCATGCAAAAACATCAACATTCAGATTTCTTGTAATATTTTATTACCATTCTCTATTTTAATTCTAAAATGTGGATACCTTTCTCACAAACTCTACTTCAGAGGCATAGTGCTGAAGAATGAGACTCAAAAGTTTGGAAATGTCTGTCTCAAGACAGGGTATATTCAGCCTCTGAAAACTGCAAAACGGAAACTTGTGAGATTAGTGTTACATTTATTTTTGTATTATATTGCCAAAGAATCCAGTTTAAATAATCATAGGGAAATCTTATACTGACCGCTGTATTAGGGACAGAGATTGCTGAGATGAGATGATTTGTGTGAAGCATGAACTCATAAATGCCTTCAGCTGTTTCTGTAGATAAGGACAGACAAAATATGAATATGAAAGCAATGATAAATGTGACAGGACAGGACGGAGACAGTGACAGGATAGAAGCTCCTTACACCACATAATATAAATAGAAGAAATAAATACATACCTCAATATGGCTGATTTGAGTCATAAACTTTGTGAAATCTGTACCAAATTCTGTCCTTGGAGCCAAAATATCATACGGCGTCTTTTTCATGTTCAGGAAAACCGTGTGGAATTGCCTGGCCAGAATCTCAATGCCCTCAATATTAGATGTTTCAAGAGATTTGAAGTTCTTGAACACGGTAAGAATTTGTGTGATCTGCGACAAATACCATATAATGTTACATCTCTAGGTGTTATGGTGAAACTGCAATTGAAATTGAAAAAATTAAAAAGATGTGTGCAACCTTTTGTAGTTGCTTGCAGAAGCCCTCAAACTTGCAAAAAATCTGCTTCTCTGAAACTTCAAATGACCCCTTTCCAGGTTTTTCCATTATTTGTTTCTTTGTCTTCTGGAAGCAAGACTGATATTCCTCATATAAGCAGATACATTCCTACCAAAAACAAAGAATAGTGCATTTGAAAACAGTTACATGCTGATGTCAAAGTGTTCTACTGTAATAAGTGTCATCATTACCTGCATTTTCTTGACCATTTCCTTAGCATTCTTGTCCCATATTAGACATGTGCCATTGTCAGTAATATATGATCTGCACGCTGTGACCATCTGATTTGTGACCTGGAATTATTTTCAGGAAAAAAATGTAATTGATTCCTCCAGTTTTTTAAACAATAAATTATATCTTTCTGAAAACAAGACGCTTACTGTTATTAACAATGCAGATATCCTTTCAGTGGTGTTGTAGTATAGGGACACGCTGTAAATCATTCGAATAGCATTGATGACATTTTGCACACTTTTCATCATGGTGACCTGAAATCACACATCCATGTTTTTAATTAATGTTCCCATAAAAAATTACTTCACAAACTTGCATGAATACATGACGTTCTTAAAAGTTCCATCCTGCATGTTACCAGTACATTTTTGGACTTTTAGTAATGTGGATGGGTCACAGGGAATGCCTTTCCTACAATTGGGATACCAGATCCAGTTGTAATAGGAAACAATACATGCAATTATTTAGTAAGATAGTAGTTTCAAGAACTTTGTTGAGTGGTTATGGTCAATAACTTGTCAAGTTTAAGACAAGACTTTTTCTACAGTGCAGTTCTACAGTGTTTCTAATCTGCTGCTTAGCTGTCTCTAAACTAACTTGAGTTGCTGTGTCTTTTATTATGACCTGACGTCCACTAGAGGTCACTGTTTACCCATACACTCTCGACACATGGGCTGCAACATGATGCAGGGAAATGGTGACCGTGAATTTCACATATATATATATATATATATATATATATATATATATATATATATATATATATACAGATCAATATATATATATATATATATATATATATATATATAAATGAGGATTAAAAAATAATTCCCTAGATGTTGAGCGACCAGAATATAAAGGCATTTTTTATCATCGTTTAGAAATGTAAACATCACAGACATTTCTAAACGATGATAAAAAATGCCTTTATATTCTGGTCGCTCAACATCTAGGGAATTATTTTTTAATCCTCATTTACTTATAATACTCTATAGCAGTGGTCACCAATCACCGGGCCGCGGACCACAGAAAGCTTATATATAAATGTCATATCAATTATGTGCGCTCGTCCCTCTGACATATTCCCCACGCGTCACCAGGCGTTTTTCTTCACGTTTACAATTGTCCTCTTACCGTGCACGGCAGTTTTGCCCACCAGCGAACACAGAGCGCGCAACTACTACATCATATTACCAGCTAGTCATCATATCCAATTACTAATTATACGTACCGGGTCACTGTTGTACAGAGGTTGACAGACTTCCTCCAGCGTGTTAAGGAATTTTACATTGTCTTTTGCCTCATTGGTCCGATCTGTTATCCTGGCATCCAGCTCCCGCCACTTCTACAGGGGTACAGGTTTGAAAAAGCAGTCTTTAAAAAACCCAAAGGTTACACATTTAAAATAAGAAATTGCATTTTTCATCTCCATGGAAAAACATCTTCACTGTGGATTAGATTATTGATCATCACTACAGCACATACACCACTGTAACACTTCACTATAGATATTTGATTTATTGATTTTACACAGCGTTAATCAGTCATATTGTGACTATACACACATCAAACTATTATCAGATCAATTCAAAACCTGGCAAAAATTCTGAATAACTTTCTCCGTACCTGCATGATCTTGGAATGGCTGATATGGAGCACCATTACCACTGCCTTACACTCTGGGCCTTTGATGTGAGTGATGATGGAATTGAACCGTAAAGACATTTTTCTCCAATGTTCTAACTCACTTAGTGGCCCTGCAGAATCAACCGCTTTCCTTAACTGATCACTTTCTATCAGGACCTGATGATTATAGACACAGATGGTTACAATTTCCCTTTACATGGCAGCGATTCCATCAACCCATCTACAATAAAATCCATTCAGGAAGTAATATGCTTCAACATGTTTACATGTATTTTGTGTTAAGTTCTAGTTCTCTCACCGTTAATACTAGGAGAAACCCTGATTCTGTTCACATAAATTTGGCTGTTGAGTAATAACAATAAAACTTAATTTTACCGACCTGCTCAATTTGTTTATACCACTGAATCAGAATTTCTTCCAGTCGATGCACCATGTCAAAATTATGGGCTGCAACTTTCATATCATCAACAGAGGCCAACGTAGAGAAGTCAATATCTGTGACTGCTTTCAGATGAACAACACTCTCATTTCTCATTTGGATGTCTGGGGTACAAGCAAGAAAGATAAAGACCATCAAAATGTACATAAAAAACACCCTTTTGTTTACCACAATAGCAATGATAACAGATAATGAATCACTCAAAAAATTAATAAAGTGACTTTTTAAACTAAATCGTTAGGACGTGGTACTGCTTTAATGTCTTTCAGATATTAAAAATAATGTAACTGACGACTTCAATAAAATAATGACTTACCATCTAAGGAGTTAAGACAACGTTTTATGGTGTACTTGAAATCCTTTATTATTTTTTTCCCATGTCTAGACTTATCTAAGGCACCCCAGTTTTGAGCTGCGTCAAGAGCTGGTAGCACAAAGTTGAAGGAATTCTTTATTCCTTTCAAGAGGCCATCTCTGGCATCGATCATTGAAAAGAAGATCTCCTACAAAGCACCAAGACAATATCATCAATCATGTCACAAAATCCAAAGGCAAAGAAGCAAAACCTAGCTTAGTACTAGTTGCATTTTCTTTTGTAGCAATTATTTACCTAACCAATGCAAGATATGCTTTAAACTAAATGAATACGGGAATACTGATTGAATTCATCCAGTCTGATGGATGTTGTGATGTGATGTGTTATGGGACTAAAGCCTTGCCTTTGTATGTATGTATACTTGTATCATATTTCCAAGATTTAAAGTTTGCATAATCTTGATCAACGTACGCTCATTTTTAACTGTTAGATATTACTATTTTCGCACATTGGGATGAATTATGGTTAGCTAATCACAGAAAAAGAGAGAGGTGCACTCAACATATGTAATAATAATAAATAAATATGAACCAAGAAACAAGAAATATTACTCTGCATGCAAAACTCACTAAATAAGGAATCAATATATTTTCCTTTTTTCCCTTTCGGGCAGTCAAGAACCTCTTTTAGCACATACATAATAATACGGTAATGCCAATTCAACCGGCTATTTTGGTTATTGGCTATTAAAATAGAATAGTCAAATGTCAAAATATGTCCATCATACCAAGACAGGATTATAATACAATTACAAAGACACTACCATACATATGAATGATTGTCCTACCTCATGTATTTTTTCTGAATTCACAGGAACGTCCACTCTGGTCCGTGTGAAAAAGCAGCAAATGCCTGTAAGGCATGTCTGAGACAGATCGGCTAAAAACAGCCTCAATATTTTTTCCCCTTTGGTGGGCCCACGATATGAACGTCCACACTCTGAAATTGTATTTTATTATTTATGTTAATGAGATGAAAAACAGTGATAGGCCTTAACAATTAATACGTATGTTTACTTAAGTTTGAATGTTCATCATTACGAGGACCAACAAAATCAATCTTGTAATGCAATTATGCCTACCTATTCCTGGTATTTCTGCCTCTTGATACACAAAGGAAATGGTTTTACAACCTCCTTTGGCAAAGAAATTATCAAAAGCATCCAGCTATTGAGCAAGCAAACATAAATGGTACAGTTAGAGGGCATGAGAGAAATTCAACTAGAAAGAAAATTGTAGTATTAGTAACTATAATAGCAACTGATGTTGGTTCAAATGCTGATACTTTAGGTATATTAATGCCAAAGTAATATCACATGGCTAACAGAGTGAAGCCAAAAAAGAGCAGAGCAAAGAGTTTTCGTTCCGGATAGTAAAATAACAAGATAAAACTGACCAATATTATTTTCCAGGTGAAAAAATGATCTCTTATCAATGTTTGATTTTTCATTTATTTTGTTCAGAAACCTGATTGTATGGAACCAAACTGTCCAAAAAACATTGTTCCCTGTTATGTAATGTTCAAAGTCAGATGCATTTAGTAAACAGTGAAAATGTTGTGGTTATATCTTTGGTTATATCTTTCTATTATTATTCTGCCTATTGTTGGAATAGTGAAAAGAACAACAAGGCGATTGTAGTTCAATTTTTTTTCTGTCAACTTTCGATGAAGTCTGTTTAACGATGTTGTCTGATTAAAGTCTGTTGGCTTTGAGGAGAGAGCATAAATTGTATGTGTTAAAATATTATAATAAATGGGTAAACCTGTGCTGATGTTATTTATTATTTATTCACTTCAATAAACGCCATATACCATCGCAATAGAATACAGGTGGATAATAAACGTGTCCACCAGGGTGTAATGTTTCCTTCACTGCCAATCAGAGCTAGAGCCAGTAAATACTAATGACTAGTGCAATCATTTGACCCAGGAATGAATGCTGATTGTGACCTTTCCCACTGATGGAAAAGCTAGATAGGGGGGGGTGTCCTGTGGGAAAGGGGCTTTATATGATACTAATGGTATCCCAATTGAAAAACTCACAGAAGAATCTAAAATAAATTCTTCTACTGTCGTTGGATTCAGATCCAGCCTTTCAGCCAGGATGTCAATCATGTACTTGTGTGCAGGGGTGAGGAGCATCTTTCGCTCTTCTCTTGCCTGCTGGTATTTGGACTGAGAAAGACATGGGTTGTAAACAACAGAAATTATCTTACACAAGTAAGAATGCATAACAAAACGTCATACTTTTAATGGGTGCATTGACATGTGTTCTGAAAGCCAATGATCTCATAAAGGTGTTAACTTACCTGACCACCATGCTTGTTTATCTTTTTATGTGCATCCATCATGAAGAGCTCAGGCAACACCCCCTTTGCTGTTGAAAAACAATCAGTCACTCTGCTTATTCTCTCTGGTTCAATTTTTTTTTATTACTTTTTTAAAAACTAATTAGTTGACCCAAACTGCCACGTGAGATTGTTTTCTACATCCATTTAGCCTATGATAACGCCAAATAAGTAGTAATTTCCCCCTAAAGTTGGGTTAGGCTTACATTTATGTTTGAGGGGTTTACTTAACTTACATTTAGAACATAAAGTAACATGGAGACAATATATTGATTCTATTAATGGTACAATTTTAAAGTCAATAGCAATACTGTATAAATTAAGAGATTTACTTCTAAGGCATTTCATATCATGTAATGCTCACTTATACTTCCTTACATACCATATGTTGTGGATGTGTGGGGTTCAATCTATAAAACACTTATAAATTGAATCAGGCTGTTTTTTATGAACACACAAACCCCTTGTTTGATTTGACATATTATAAAAGAATGCAAACAATGTTCAAATCAAAAGCAAAGTCACTGCCAGACTGTGTACGTATGTGAACGTTTTTTCTCCATACATGAGCTATGTAACTATGAGAGATACTAAATTGACCGTAAATCAATCAAATTGGCCGTAAGTTATAAGTTATATAACGTTATATTTTTTCTTTCTTTTAATCAAAACGTCTTGAGGGTAACTTAATTGATAACAATTTAGGATTGGAATATATAATCATTATGATTCTGCTTACAACGTTACCTTTTAAGTAACAATGTAATCATTATATTAGTTTGTATATATGTGTTATGCATTGTACTTAAAGACTGAATACTAACTATTAATGTTACTACTAAGCTAAACTATACATTAAACGGCTTTGAAGTTAACGTTACCATTATTAACGTTCGATACTCGTGCCACAGGCCCAACACACGTTGAAGTCAAATTACCATAAATTAACGTTTGTTGGCTTTCAATACTCTTTTCAATACGTAAGGTTACGTTGAATAGCTGTCAAGCTAACATGTCTGTGCTATGTCACAAAGCTAACGTTAAAGTTGGTTATGTTAACGTTACATAGCGCGCGCGCGGGTGTGTGTGTGTGTGTGAGTGTGTGTGTGTGTGTGTGTGTGTGTGTGTGTGTGTGTGTGTGTGTGTGTGTGTGTGTGTGTGTGTGTGTGTGTGTGTGTGTGTGTGCTGTAATGATAACGTTAACGGTTACAAACGTTAACTTCCAGTTACGTCACTGTTAACTTAACGTTGGATCAGATTAACGTTAACAGTGGGTTAACATTAACTTGTGAAAACATTGCCTGGTCTAAGCTAAATAACATCGAAAATAACATTAGTCTAGCTAAAGCTAGAGCTAACGTTAATTTAACGTTATTGCGGTTGCCGTTACAGATATAACTTAACGGTAGCGCGGAGGTACTGTTAGTTCAACTTTTAAGTTAAGGTTACCTCTTTTTAACTTGTCTAAAATGATTGCAACTCATATTCTGCTTACCTAAACTCAGTTGACCACATTTTCTCGAAGTGCTGTTTCTTTTTACCAAAGGCTCGCTGTTTTTTTGTTTGTTGGTTGACCGCCGACAGATGAGATTGTTATTCAGCCCCTATCCAGTGAACTAACGTAACGGTAAACGGTTGAGTCATAACCGTTATCGTTCACCGCTGAGGCGCCGCGCGCTCCGGCCGTTAGCGCCGGAGCGCGCGGCCTCATCTTTGTATGGCCTCATCTTTGCTGTTTGGGAAAAATCCTGCATTAATCCTGTTCCTCCAAAAATATATATACTTATTCCCCTTGAATAAAGGTAGAAGGCTCTGCTGAAGTGTTTCAGCTTTTCTGGAAAATCCAAACTGCAAAACATAATGTTACAGAGCAGCAATACAACGATGTGTGAGGCATGTGCTAAAAGCAGCTTGAGTTGTATGTGATTGATTGATTGATTGATTGATTGATTGATACTTTATTGATCCCTCAAGAGGGAAATTTTGGTATCACAGCAGCATGTACAGGGAAGAAAATAGAATAAAAAGATACACATTATATACAATACAATAAGATAGAAATATTAAATTAAATTAAGTTAAATAAACTAAAACTGAAACAAAAGAATAACCTTCCAAAAGAGACAATAATAATAATTTGTAAAAGGAGAAGAGGAAGAGGAAGAGCAGCAACATCACAGCAGTACAGGGTTGTTATTGTCATTATTTTAGCCTGGGATGATTTATTGTAGAGTGTTATTGCACTGGGCAGGAATGACCTCCTGTATCGGTCCTTGTGACGGCGGAGCTGAAGGAGTCTGTTGGAGAACGTGCTCCGCTGTCCCTGTAGCAGGTGGTGGAGGGGGTGGTCAGGATTATCCAATATGGATAACAGTTTCTTCAGTGACCTCCCCTCCAACACCTTTTCCAAGCTGTCCTGTTTGCAGCCAATGATGGAGCCGGCCTTCTTAACAAGTTTGTTAAGTCTGTTGGTGTCACCGGCTCCAATGCTGCTCCCCCAGCAGACCACGGCGAAGTACAAAGCACTGGCCACAACAGACTGATAGAACATCTCCAACATCTTGCTCCACACATGGAAGGATCGAAGCTTCCTCAGGAAAAAGAGTCGACTCATCCCCTTCCTGTAGACGGCGATGATGTTGGTCTTCCAGTTCAGTCTGTTGTCGATGGAGACACCCAGGTACTTGTAGTCCTCGACCATGGCCACCTCCTCTCCCAGAACCCTCAGCGGTAGCGGAGCCGTCGTCTTCCTCCCGAAGTCGACCACCATCTCTCTGGTCTTGGCCACGTTCAGGAGCAGGTGATGTGTTGTGTCGGTGGACGTACAGTCTGTTATGAGGCCTGCGTGAGGAATGTTAGAATGCTGCTGTTTGGAGGCACTGCAGACGAGCTCGCTAAGCGTTTGGGTGGTTGTCAGAGGAGTTACGAGAGATTAACTTCAGACTTACACCTGCAACTCATCGACGAGTGAAGGTGGGAAATACTTAAATAAAACGCCCGCATGTTTTGGCTTGCGTGTCACCAACCCACACATGTTAATTGTATTGTGCGAAAACGCCAGCAAGAAGTTTTATTTTATTCCAGGGAAGAGAACAAAGTGCTTCCCCCTTCGGCGTGTTGATACGTTATTAATCATTTCTACCATAATCCAATACTGACAACAGGAATTGTCTTGTAAATTTGACACATTACATTAATGAAATGAATAAATAAATAACAGAATTAATGAGCTATGCCAGTACAATACTGAGATACAATTTAAATAACTCCCATGGAAGCTTGACCGTTTTAGCAAAGGAACCGAAGGCTACGCCGCTAATCTGTGTAAACCAAGTCACCTGTTGTACCATTAAAAACAACCTTCCAATTTATCTATATCTTATTATATACAATGGTTATGATCGTTTTCAACCAATTAAAAAATGATTCAAGTTTAACTTCAGAAAGGCTTCTGGTTGAGTAGACAACAACACATCCCTGGATGCTGGCCACTGACAAAGTTGCGAAAGAACGGCCGTCGCTTACGAATCAGCAGGGAACCTTGGAGGTCTTACCTGATGTCAGCGACACAGTCAGCAGCGTCCACGCTAATGGCAGCGCGGACATTTTTCTCTGGTCACCGATATGTGTACGTGTCTGCGTATCTTGAAAGGCAGCTGAGGGATTCTGCGGATACTTTCTTTTCCTGATCTTTATCTGTCAGAGGTGATGGGAGGAACTGAGCTGGCAGGGTCCTGAGTCATCATGGTAACACCCCAGTGTGACACACACAGGTATGATGCGATGCATGTGTGGTCCACAAACCACCCAGCTGATAGTCAAATAGAAACAAAAACCACTAACTAGTTCTTTGATGAAATTGGTGTGTTGCCAAAAAAGGTCAAACGCTCTGTTGGCCTATTTAAAACAAAAAAAGTAGTTCAAGTGTATCCTTACAAGACAAAGGATGGTTTACAACTTGACGTTACCTTTTTTTTCAGTTGTCTTTAAGTGGCATAAACTTCCTTTGTTTCATCACGTAAACCAATGTTGTCAAGAGATGTCGTCATTTTAACTTTTGCACCTGTCTGACCCCAAACACCAATTTTGATGTGCAAGTGCATCTATAACACGTGCGCTGTAGACTAGGGCAATGTCTCATCAAAACAGTCTTGATGTGCTGCAGAGATCTTTCAATAATCAACCGATTCAATTTGATCCACAACGTGCTGCACTTGTCTCGGCTGTCTGCGGTGTCCTCTGACAGCCGTCTTTAAAACGTCTGTGTTCCTCTGAGAGCACAAGTTTCAAAGGAAGTGAACTGAGTAAGTCTCTAACATCTGTGGGCTTTTATTGGCGGTACTGATGCTCTGAATGAAGCTCGACAGTGCCCACCTCAGGCTGCTAAACGCCACAAGCACAGAAGCAATATTGATGAATTGGTAAGTCAAGTGTACTTAGTGATCATTTCAAATGATAGGCAAGAAAAATCGGATTCTTATTTATCACAGCAAACAATGAATACATATGTGAACATTAATTAAATCAAATACATTATGAAGTGTCTTAGTGGAAAATAAAGATATTAAAGCTGTGGTTATGTATGAGAAACCAATCATTCATTCTTAAAAAGCACAAATTGACTCAACGTGGCTAGCCAGCTAGCACACCCACAGACAACTCGTTTGGCTGTCAGAGCGATAATAAAAACTGCTTCCTTGACGGCTGTCAAGAATATTCTCAAAATAGACAGCTTATGGTATTTAACACGTCCTGCTCACAATACCTTAATGCTTTTGCTCAATAGTTTATTAGTTCAACATCCTAGAATGGAGTCATCCCACAGCTTCTCCTCCTCTGACCTCGTGTCTGCTCTCATTTTGATTTTCTTCTTCTCTTTCCTGTATTTCGCTTTGGCTGGCTGGTCCTGTCCACACTCCCCCTGTTCAACATTCATTTCAGCATGAATATGCACTCCAGTCTCCTTCCTACTGAGCATCATGCTCTCTCGCATTAAATTGTCCGTCACCCGTTTCCCTCCTTCCACCTCAAAGTCCTCCTCTCTGCATTTATTTTCTCTTTTTCTCTGCTTGCTGTGATTTTTCCGCTTTTTTCTGCTGCCCTCTTTCTCGGACTCTCCGGATACTTCGTCATCATCTGTTTCCATCCTTCGTCGCTTCCTCCTCTTCCTCTCCTTGTCCGAATCCTCATCCCTTGCCTTCCGGTCTCCTTCCCTCCCGGATGTTCTAGTTCTCCTCTTCTCTCTGCGCCTGTATTCGCTGACATCGCTGTCACTTGAGCTACTGCTGTAGGAGGAGTAAGACGACGAGGTGGTACACGAGGAGGAGCTCAACTCCCTTCTGCGCCTCCTCCTGTTTGTGGGTGGGTTGGTGAACCGTGGAGAGCTCGTCCCCGCAGGGACCACCGGAGGGAAGCTGTAATCCCAGTGATGGGAAGGCCGCGGGGGGCCCTGATACGGAGGCCGCCACCCTGCAAGTGGGTAGTAACCGCCGGGGTGGGAGTGATGAGGAGGGTTGGAGGGGGGAGGGAGGTGAGGCATGCGCAGGTTGAGTTCAGTACTGTCCCCCATGTGAAAGGCTTCCTCCTCTTTATCACCTTCCTTCCCCTCTGTTCGTAGGTCCCCCGCAGGGAGGACCTGACCGGCCTTGGGGGTGATTCCACGAGCCTTCTGAACCTGAACGTAATCGGCCAGTTCATCTGCAAATGTGTTGTAGTCTTTTTGTTGTGATTTGCAAAGATTCACAACCTTTTTCTCCCTGGCCAGGAACATACAAGCACAAATTATGTTGCTATTCAATTAGCTGATAAATGATGTTAAACTAAAGCCACATTTAGTATTTTGTGTCACTGGAAAGCATAAAAAATGTACAGAAACCAATTCTTCTATTATCATCAGCTGTCTGTCTAACTTACTCTACTTAGGTCCAACTGGGTTTCATTCATGGTAAAAGCAAAGGCATTTCTTTGTTATGCTTCCTTAGTCCTGCACCTGTAGCTAACTGCAGCAGGCTATGCACACTTTACACCTCATTCAAATATTTAACATGGCCATGGGACTCGGTTACACAATTCATATTTGGACTGAAAACCAAAACATGAGTGACAATCAGCTAAAAGTGGTGAGGTGTTGATATTAATCTGAACTATTGCTAAACAGGAATTTGCTGCTTTAAAGTTGCCGTGTCTCTAGAAATACAAATTGAACAACAAGTAACCACAGATTACATTCCAAGTGGAGTATAAATTAGGACAGTGGAGTGTTTGTAGGAAAACGAATTTTTACCTAATCTGGTGTTTGTTCCCTTGCATGTGGGCCTGGTACATCTCCACGGAGTTAAATTGCAGGCTACACATCTGACACATCAGGGAGTTTGCTGCAGACAACACAGAGAGAGAGAGACAGCATGAAGGATACAAAGCAACAGCTTATAAGCCCTCAGATATTCAGCTTCCTTCGCTTTCTTCTTGATCTGAGGTTTCACACTGTTTCCTACTTCTACTGATGTCATTGGTCTCCTTTTCTCACAGTTGGGCACTGACATGTAGTGTGTCAAACTAATGTCCTATCTGATTCATAATCATTTTCTGAACCTCAATATGGCGGTTGGGTGTGATGTGCTGCATATTATTAACACCGCTCTGTGTTACCTTTTTGGTCATCGTCTCCGAGCTCTCTGAGCAGGTCCTGTCTGGCCTGATTCCTCTGGTGTTTGCGTCCGTTGTAGTGCTGCAGAGCCATTTGCGGATTGTTGAAGGAAGCAGCACACATGGCACAGAACTTGTTGGGGTCTTTTAGGTCAATGCCTGCGCTGGGGGCAGCTGCTGGGTCCAGGAGATGCTTCACATCACTCTGTGGGGCGGACTTCTGTTGAGCACCACCAGGATCCCGAATCAGACTTGGCAAAGTCTGCACCTCTGGCTTCATGTCTGCAACTGCAACAAGAAATTGTTAATTTACTGTTATTTGTCTTGTCTTCTGAAGTTAAGTGAAGCTAAACTTATATTCTGTCAACAAAATGTACTGTTGAGTAGATAATATCAAAATTCATAACACCTTTCAATCACAAAATGGCCACTTGCCTGGCGGCTGAGGACCTTCTTTACAGAGATTTTTCGCATGGACTTTGCCTTCATAGTGTGATTTTGCGACCACGTGGGAGCTAAACACCATTTTACACAGCTCACAGAAACGATCCTTATCAGTAGTCGTGGTCTGCTGAAATAAACAAGCACAAGAGACAGATATATGCCTCCTGATGTTACCATGTAACCTGGAAACAATGAGAAAAGACAACTAGGTGCCTGGGACGATTCTTCAGACCTTCTCTGTGCTCCCCATATTCTTTTGAGAAGTAAAGCACTCGAACGACACTCAACGGTAAATACTCACAGCATTGTGCTTTATGTTTCTTCTTTGGTAAAGTTCGTCTTGCCAAAGTTAAAGTTTAACATTGCATCTAAATGTGTGAGAGTCAATTGACTAAAAGGGTTCACACCTGGAGTCCCGTTGACCTGATGTCCATCTCCTCAGCTCTCTCGGCCTGCAGGTACACTTTGACTTTCTGAGCATGTTTTTTTCCCTGTGGTCGGGAGATACGAGAGATGTTTTCATTCAGGCTCTGAGACTAAAATGCACAACAATGAGCAGTGCTTGGAAGGCGGCACACACCTCATAGTGCGACAGCCGCTGAGACTCAAAGAGCAGCACAGCCTCGCACACATGGCAGTAGTCGTCAGTGAGGAGACCCTCCAGTCGCTCGTCTCCTGTGTGGCAGAATACACCGTCACTGTCACCATTGAGCCTCAGAGAAAATGCCGAAAGATCATTGATGTATGTATGACGTAATCCTCATATTAGATTACTGTATTCTTTGTTCACTTGTTCACACTTGTTTCTTTAAACTACTGATTTTGACATATACATTTATATTTATTTGGGGACAAATTGGTTAATGAAGAAGTAGAAGCTGAAAAATGATTGAATTGGTATAATATTCACTGTTTCAAACATGTGATGATCCTGCATAGAACAAGATAACAGTGAGCAAAGCAGCTTTTCCTGTTCTACACATTGCAACGACAACTAACCGTAAAATGGAAAGGTGCATTGGCCCATTTTAAGAGGGAATTTCAATGTATTTAATTTATTTAAAATGCATCATGTTCTTGGACCAATTTAAAGAAAGATAGTTATTGTGGGAAACGGCAAAAACACTAATTGTAACGTATTAATACTGTGAGAAAAAGTTTGTTTCATAATTTACTGAATCAAATCTACTTATTCAATGTCTAAAGTATTTTCATTTTTCACCACACGTCTCCCTTTATGCAGCTTTTGAACGCAGGAAGCAGCCAGACACTTTACCCTGATAGTATGAACATAAATATGTATATAAACATAATAGTGTACCAGTCCATGGTTTGGAAACATTTTCTCATTCAATGAGTATGTTCAAATGTTTGACTTGTACTGTATATGTTTATAGATGTATATATACACATCTGTGTGTACATTCATCATACCAAGCTCATTTTCATTTGCAACACAAAGCACTCAAAAATGTGTACTATTCATAATTGCTCGACTGTTTGGTCATATATTGGGTTATGAGGGTGTGTTTATTTCACCAAAACAGGTTAAAGGTTTCACTTTTAGATTAAATCATTATATCATAATACAAACTGAGGTATTACGATGAAACTCAATGTTTCCATCCTTGCATCCAATAACTCATTTTCAGAATATTACTATGACAAGGTTTCTTACGTGGTTTAACAATGTATTCTGCACTAAGATAATTGTATATATGTCTTATTGTTGTATGATATTAAATCACCTTTATGCCTTGTGGTGAATAGAAATGTTAAAATCTTAAATTATCAGTTAAATACTCAAATAATCAAAAAAAAAATTTTTAATTTAGTAAAACATTTGATATGCTATATAATTGGTGCTGATTATCAAAAGATACAACTATATAAATCAATACTGAAAATGGCCACTGGAGGCCTATCAAATGTGTAATTGAAGTAAGAAAAAAATGGAATTGGAATCAGACCTGTGAAATATCTGCAGTCCAAATACTGACGTTGGCAGAACTCAGATGTATTGGAAAAGGACGACAATGCAATAACATACAGCATTTCCCTCTGTATCTATGTAAATAACTACAGCTCAAATAAACTAAGATCTGCCAGGAGTAAAACAATGAATGCACATTTTGATATGCCAAAATATTCCTATCGGTTGATACATTTCAAATACTGTACTTACCAAATGATAATCACAGTAGCAGTTATCAAGACCAGAGGGATTTTGGATACAGTATCTCGAAATGTGTACAATGTTTACAAACAATTTATTTTTCTTTTACACTCTTATCTTGAGAGGGAAGGACAAATGGCCATTTTAGACTCAATAACAACTCCAGCGACTGAGGCCACATTTACACATAGCCGGGTTTTTACAGAAACGAATATTTCTGCCCCTCCGTTTTTAAAAAAAGATACGGCCCCGGACGCCATCATAACTATGCCAAACCTGTAGTCGGCAGTGTAACGAGAAGGATAAAGACATGCAGACCAATCAGAATTCTCAAAACCAACAACAAGTCGCATACTGTGACGTTTGACAACCTAAAACTCCTTTGGACCTCGTTCACACGCAAACACAAAAACGGAGTTTTCAGAAATCTCCACTTCGGCCGGAGTTTTTAGAAATGATCGTTTTCCGTGATAAAACCTCCGTTTTTGTGTAAATGAAAGGCCAAAACGCATCGAAATATACGCGTTGTCTAAGCCTGAGATCCATCCAGCTATTTTAATACGTTCCGAATGTTGTTTACACAATAAACAAACCTTTTATAGAACACATTTTGCCACAAGCTCTTAAATTCCAGTCTTTTGTCTTCATCTTTATGCCGGAGACAATATACAATTGATCGTCAACCAAGGTGACGAAGTTATTTATTAAAATACTAATATTTATTAAATACTGGATGGACAACCGGCTGGGATTAACCACGTGTATGTGACTGAGGTTGATGAAACCAGAAGGTTGTTGGGGTCGGGAATTAAGTTTGCGAGTTTTAACATAAGAACGCGAGACATTACGTAATCGACCGACCACTCACGGACCTCGCAAAACGAGCAACTTCTTTAACTTTGTATCTATTTACGAGGTCTATGGATTAAGAGGGCCTTTTCACTTGCGGAATATTGAACGAGTCATGTACGTATATATTGTGCCTAACTTTTAACGTTGAAGCTAACGTTAAAGCAGTTTACATTAGCGCAGTTAGCCAAGGAGCTAGCGTAACTTAACGTTAGCTCACTTGATTATTGAGCTGGTTAGCCAGTTAGCCAAAAAGCTAACATTGGCTCGGCAGTTAGGACACAATACAGCTGAATGTCCAAGTTGTGGACAAAACTCACCTTCAACCTGGGTGCTATCTATTTGAGTGTTTATTACTTTGCCAGCATTTGTGACAGAAGCCGCGTTAGGGGAACTAGCAGTGGTATTTTGAGTGTCTGACTCCGCAAGCAGCGGAGTACAGACACTTCTATCGTCCATGTTTTTCTGTGTGCGTGCGTAGTGACGTATTAATGATGACGTTCGCTGAAACGGGAAATTGCCGTAGATCGCGCAGAATTGTGTCAATATTACCTAAATAACGGCGTACGGATAACACTACTTAGATTATGTTTAATTATTTCAAATGTTATTGATTTATTGTATTTACTAAAAATATTTAAAAATCTATTCAAGAAATCTCCAAATAATACATATTTTATTTTAATAATTAGAGAAATAATCAAAAAGGTATGTCCAGTTTTTGTCGGTTGGCATGTTTCAAATGTTTTATTCGACTGTCATAATAAACCAAGAGCCATCATGCACAATGCCAGACAAAACATCTAAATGGAGTTCATACATTACTATTTTTTGCTGCTTTTCCCATCCAGGTTCCCAACTTTTCCCTTAACATTTACTATAGAATGTCTTTCTTTCTCTCACGCACGCACGCGCACACTCATGCACATACAGAAGAAGTTCATATCAAAATTTTATTTTAGGACATTGCAAATCCAACATCTGTAACCACGGGGAAAACCCAATTCACTGACACATTTAACAATGACACAACATCATAGAATCAACGTAAAGTGTTTTTCACTCTTTAGGAAAGCAGTGTAGTGTAAAAAGCCATCACTTTCTTTTCTGAAGCTCTCTGGCTAAGGCATCCAACTGTGAAGAGTAATACAGTATAATATGAGACACACTATACTGAAAGAACAATTCTTTTGATAGACGTGCGAGTCATTTTGCCAACAGAATGGCACCTGTGTACGTTTGCGAGAAGACACATTCTTTTAAGATAAGTAAAAAAAATTCCCCATTGTGTAGATGATCAAATTAGATTTTCCACATTTTTACACTAATAACTGAGAGTGGTCATATACCACTCATGGCCTAATCAAACAAACTATATTGACATGCATTTGTAGCAGCTAATTAAGACATTAGTTATTAAGCAGCTATTTATGTCATAACACAAGTTTATAATGCTGTTCATGCAATCCTCCTACATACAGCACTGAATAGGACACAACAGTTCACTTACAATGATGTTTCTCAGAATATTCCTCCTCTGGGGTCTCAAGTAGCTGCATTCTCCCGCCTCACACAACTTAATCTCCTCTGAAATCTGAGAGTGAGATTCAGAATATGAGGGAAGAGTAGACATAAAGAATATATTCATTCGATTGAATGAGAGAACTATATTCACACGGGCACACAAATACAAATCCCGAACCTCCGACGGGCCGAAAGAGTCCACCTCCCTCTTGCCTCCAGGGTACCAACCATGGGACCAGTGCTGGGCGTCAGACAGCTGAGCTCCAACACAGAGAAGCAGCCCGAGCAGCAAAACCAGCCGAGATACACACATGATATTCCAACCTAAAGGCAAAGATGGACCATCGATTAACTCTTACAATAAAGGGTCTTCGACCTTTAGGAAATCAAATCAGATTCTGGAGGGATTAAATAAGATTATATTATTATTTTCCAATATTACAATTTGAACTAGAATGTGTGGCAGAAGATATAAATTGAAATAATATCTGTGATTTAACGTTGTATGCAATAAAAACTCAAAATACTACACTGTATGTAGAGTAGAAATGTCACCATAACAATTATATACACTCAAGTCCAGCAACGCAGACAAAGACATATAAATGTTACTTATTCTACTGCTAGTTTTTTGCTAAATTGTTTTCCTATATTTCCTATGATAATAATAGACAAAATATACAGTTCTCAGGCCAAATGTTAAACTGCTGAACAAATATTAAGCCTAACATATCAAGTTATTGCTTAGAGACAAAGAAAGTCCTGTTTAAATATACATCTTCTATTGAAGCTCGGTCTTAATGACATCCAAAGTTGTACTTCTCCAAATGATAACTATGTATATTTTAATGAAGTACAGCAAAGTTACAAAGAAGTGTAAAAAGGGTCCTTACCTTAGTCTCACCACTTTATCACTACAGGTGTCCCTAGTGGTCCTGCTAGAAGCTCACTCTGCTGGCGTCTCAGTCGGTCAGCAGCTAAAGGTCTCTCTCAAGTGTAATACTTTAGAGATTATCTTCAACCGTATCCCCCTCCTGAATATATGTAGTTGTCCCAATGCACATTTCCATTATCTTCCCCTAATTGCCCCGCCCATCGCTGACCTCTCCCGTCCTCCTGTTCCCAGCTGTCAAATGAATGATCCCTGGGGACAAGGGGTCCAGAAGACGTGGCCGATTCCAATTATAACCTGCAAATAGCACCGACACCCCCGGGAGTCACCAATACCCACCGCCAAATCATGTCATTCTGAACACATTCACGTAACTCAATTAGCAGATTAATAACAAACAGTATTATTCATGTGTACTTTATTTTGATACCATTGAAGCAAACGCATCTCAACAAAGTCTTCCTTGCTGCATATATTCCACAGAATATATGTAATGTATTCTGGGGTTCAATAGTTTCTGGCCTCTGCAGTCTGGGCCCTGCTGACAATTAACTCTGTCTAATAGCATTTAACCGTGTTACTCAGATCAAACTACAGGTCCTTGTCAGAATATAAAACCTAACATTTCCAATTTCCTCACTTGTTTTCACCACGTTGTCTCATCACACATCCTCCCTTTGACCTGGATGACCCTCTGGCCAGCGGAAACAGCGGCACATCTAATAACAGGGGAACAAACAGTGGATTCCTGTCAAGGCCACGAATGCCATACCTCTCAATTAGCGGAAGGAAAGGTATTTTAGATGCAGAGCCAGTTGGTACTCAGGCAGCGTCTGACATCGTGACATGCTGCTGTTGACTATAGGGACTTTTTATGGAAGCGTGATGACTCCAAGATGCACCAATGATGACACGTGACTGACAGTTGGTGTGAAGCGAGAGCACTTACCTTCAGAAGACAGGTAAGCGCTCTCGCTAAGTGCTCTTCCTTTCCTGTTGTTTCCACCACATTTGTCCATATTTATAGTGCCGATGGTGAATGTTTAATTTACACCTTTTACTTTCTTTTTACAGCTTAAATCCCTTCAAACCTTTAACAGATTTATACATTTGCTTCAGTTTCATGTACAGATTATGCTTGACATTAAAGGATTTGTCACTCAAAAGTCTATTAATGCATGAAAGAAACCAACGTTTTTTTGATCCTCAATAATGTCACGCTGCCTTATTCATCACATTCTTTATAAATTATACTGCATGTCTTTCCATCTCCCGATCTATAGTTGGAAAAATCACAGCAGGGTTGCAGGGTCTACTGTTGACAAATCCCAAAGAAGAAGTCCACCGGACTGAATAATACACAACCCAATAGCAATACCTTGATGTGAACATGTTTTCCTGAAATGTATTCCAGGGTCTTAATTTCCACACAAACACTTAATTGTTCCCATTTCAGTTATTTATTGGTGCAAGAAGCACATTCCTATTTGATCAGGGGGTGAAGGGTTAACCACAGATTAAAAACCCTTTAACAGGACAACACATCAACACAAACAATTGTTTTTTCTACACTCTTTACTCTTTACACCACTGTGTCATTTGTCTTCAATAAGATGTGAACTGTACTGAGCGTCAGGTTGTCCCAACTTTAACTGAGCAAAAACACTGCACTTACATATTTGAGTTCTCTGATGCATGTTTGCGTCTAACATTATATTTATAGAAGTTAAAATGATAAGAAATACAGACAAGTGATACAATCTCAAGCACTTTATTAGGTTTGAACAGTATCTTGCTTAAAAAGGCCATTGGGCATTATATAATTATATATATATATATATATAATTATATATACATATATTCAAATGTTGAATATCAAAACACCAGAAACAAACATTGGCAAATTAAAAATAGGATTTGCTTAAGACAGTTTTACCAAATTAAAAATGGCCAAAACAAAATATCTAATACATTTCAAAATGGTCCCGATACAGTTCAATATACATTGTTTTTTTTATTAAAAGAAGGGTGAAGGGAGAAGAAAATATAAGGCAGCAGACAGGAATGAAATATAAATAACCTTACATTATGTACAAAAGGGAGTGGGCAGTGACCACTGAAGAAATGGTCCACGGACAGGAGAAACAGGAAAATGAAGCATGGACAGTGGACAGCAGTGAGTGAGACATTAAGGACATTTAGAAAGGTAGAAAGAAGAGAGAAGTTGGACTTCCATTTTCCCCTACTATGACGCTCTAATAACGGAGACCCAGTTTGATTCTCCAGGGCATTCAATGCAGGGAACGAAGAGATGCAAAATAGGGACAACTGTCTGGTTCCCCTTGGTTTGCATTTGTATTTGTTGTGGATAGAAAATACTTAATAGAACATTTGGGTACCCACAATTGATTACTTGTCATGGATACAACATTTCAATCATATGGAATGAAGTAAACCCATTCAATAAAGATGGAAATCATTTTAAAAGTGATCTCAACGTTAGTTTGAGCTGCACAAATATACGACTAGAGGGAATGTGAAAGGGAGGATGACTGACCCCACTGGTTTTAGCCCTATTGATTTGCAGGTGGTAATTAAGGAGACACATGCAAGTTCAGGAAAATACACATGGCAGCTTTTAGGATGGCAATGCCTGCACCACATATTGTGTGTGTATATATATATATATATATATATATATATATATATATTTTAAACCTACCAGTGAGGAAGGTTTAATATCAAAGGAGTGGGTTTCATGGGTTGGCACAGTGTCACGTGTTGCTGTCAAATGAAATCACAAAAAACATGTCATTTAAACACAGACAGAACAGCCAAACAGAAGCATCCCCTTTTCTATAGATTGAATAACCAATAAGTGAAAACGTAGATAGATGAAAACATAAGGGCACCTAACTATTTGTGCGGGCACTTGTGATGCTTTGGACCAGAAGAATGATGTCTATGCACAAGCTGCAAACATTTCAGTGACTGGTCAATCCAAATATCTGCTATTTTTAGTCCCTAGTAGAAGAAGGCTTAACTCGGGGCTTCATCTTGAGTCCAAATATATTTCTCATGTTTCTTATCAAGGCCATATATATATTTTAATGGCTTTGCTTTTGGTGCAAATAGTGCATGAGTTCACAAACGATCCACATCTGACAAAATCCCCCTTCCCAAAAAATTCAGCATGTAATTTTGAATACGTTGTCCACCACCATCAGATTAGGACTGATTGTGCTCCTTGCAAGAAAAGTAATTCAACATAAAATGGTTTTGATGCAAAGCAAGCACCAGAATGTGGTTATTCTCTATTAAAAGCTTCACTTTTTTTTTTAAATAGCTTGAAAACTTTTTAAAGAAATATAATTGAACATCGTGGCCTTAAAATGGATAAAAACCAGGTGAGGAATGCTATCTGAACACTCCAAACCATTTGAATGACTAGCTGATTTTTTCTTTTAATTTGCAAGTTGATTTTCTGAGCTGACTTGGTCAGTACCTGAAGCCCTGCTGCGAACGGTCATCATTCATCTCAATTGTGAGCACGGCCTCAATTGGTAACTCCCCAGAAACAAAATAGTTTAATCCAAGTCTTAGTGTCCTAAAGGGACCGCCATTAAAAACAACTCTGCACACATGGCATGGGAATCGTCACTATCCAAGTAACAATTTTTAAGGAACATGTTAGCAAACAGCATTCATTTTACGAGAGACATTCTTCAGTATCTGTGTTCATGGTGGGAAAGCAAAAAGAAATCAATCTTTCAAAATTGTGACAATACAGCGTGATGTGAGGCTGATATAGAAGAAATAATAAATGAGTTGATTCAGGCAGACTCAAAGGAAACAGAAAAGAACAATACAATCTAATAGAATACTGACATGCGTCTGTAAACAAGTGAAGAAATATGCTGGCTGTATAACATTGTTTATTTCTTGATGCAATAATGGAGTTACCCGTTATTGTGCCGTTTGT
Organism: Gasterosteus aculeatus; assembly: GCF_964276395.1. Classification (NCBI taxonomy): domain Eukaryota; kingdom Metazoa; phylum Chordata; class Actinopteri; order Perciformes; family Gasterosteidae; genus Gasterosteus; species Gasterosteus aculeatus. The sequence goes on from NC_135705.1 coordinate 15,532,956, forward strand.
GATTTGGCTTTTCAACATGACCATTGCTGCAGTAACAAGCTTTGAAAGAGTAAAAAAAAAATCCTTTTTCAACGTAAAATCTTGACCAATATTCCTTAAAATTTATTAAAAGATGGGTATTTATTTCCATATTTCCAATTTCTTATTGTAGTCAAGGAGTGTGTTGGCTACAGATCATTGAACAGTAAAATTGCTTTCTTGTCCTAAATGTCTAAACGTGGTCTCAGACTTGCGTAACAAAGTGAGTGGAGCACTTTTGCCTCCTGTAGACAGACGACAGTGATGTAAAAACAACGGTAAGCCAACACACAGGAAAAAAATGAATGGCTCCTGTGTGTTAAGTGTGTGTGTGTGTTTTGGCATCAACCCGAGTTTGTCAGATACATCACATCATTGTGAGTGAAATCTCAAACCTAAGGAGAGAAACTGTAATGTATGAATGTCTAGCAGTGGAGAAAAGGCTGGATTACGCTGTAAATGTTCAAAGTCGGCTAAAACACATGTCACAGCAGGGCTCTGTTCAAGCCAAATATATTTTGAGTCTCTATCCCAAAAAGATAAAAAATAAATCCAAACATCATCCCGTCAATTCTTTTTTTTTTTTTTTACATTAGCCTCCAAATTATTCGGTTTATATTTAGTAAAGTATATTACAGGTGCCACCCGAAAATGCAGCCAAACTCAAAACTGTGTCTGAAACCAAAGTAATAAGCTGCAACACCTCAAGTGTATATACATATGGGGCAGGTTAGAGGAAGATGGGAAGCAAATAGGTGCAAAGGGCTATAATAACAAGACCAATATTACAAAATATCCAAGAAGGCATCGCAGTCATCTGTCCATCTGCGCTGCCCTGTCCTGTCCTCCAGGTCGAGGCCTCTGATCCCTTTCCCTGCGGGCAGTTCATCCCAGCCACAGATAAAGTTGTGATGAGTCTTTTTTTAAATCCATCAGATGGGAATATGCAGTTTTCAGCATGGCAATGCATGTGTGTGTGTGTGTGTGTGTGTGTGTGTCTGTGTGCTGTGGTGCGTGCATATGTTTGTGTGTGCAGAAATCCATCCATCCATCTATGGCAAGTCCCTACTTGAAGTTGGCGTAGTCAGAAAAGGCATCGATATACTCCTGGACCACTTTGTAGCAGAACTCGTATTGCTCCTTGGGAGAGACGAGACAGGGACATTTATAGCAGTTGGGACTAGAAACGTTTTTATGTCACATTTCAATCCCTTAAATCCTTGATCCCTTGTATTAAAAGTCTACAATGCAGACACGTGTACAATCAAACAGCAGTAGATTTATATAAATTAATAATGAAAGCTCCTTAAACATTGTTCTGGACCTAGATGTTCATTCATGGGAAAAATGTGCATTTAAAAAAACGCTCCATCTATCTACAGTTGACAACGGTTTAATAACATAAATCCTATTCCTAAAATACCTTTATTGTTAAGATACCCCATCTGGAAGAATAAACTCCCTTTTGATGTCTTAACTCAATCTTAAGGAAAAAAAAGAGTACGGTTGCTAATTGGTAATGAATTGTGAGAGGAGAGAATACTGCACTTGACAATGAAAAAAAAAAGGTTTCAAAAAGGTGCCTCACCAATGTCTGCACCATGTGTGGTCTCTGCAGTCGGAGGCTCTTGACCGTCTGGAAGACATCCAGGATGCCCTCCGCCTTCACCCTTTCCAGGACCGTGCTTAGCGCACAGAAGGTCCCCGTCCGGCCAGCACCGGCACTGTGCACACACACAAGACAAAATGTAATCCTTACTATACACAATGTATTATGCATATGCAGAAACATCATACGCACAAGAGGCTTTGTTGGGAATGCACATGTTGAGAGAAGCATTATTTTTGGGAGCAGTACAAATCCCAAGAGGAAGAAGAGAACAATTATTCTGAGCTGTTTTTTCCTGTGATTTGATAGCTGCAACCATTTCCCCAGACAAACAGCCGCACACTTGAATTCTAGCAGCATTCCTCGCATTCCCGGTGCATACAGGTTAAAACAGCAACACACCGAGTTAAGAAGACGGCGCATGTTTTACCTGCAGTGCACAGTAATTGGATGGTTGCCAGACTGCTGCTGCTGTTTCTGCACCGCAGCAATGATGTTGATCATGCCTTTGCCGTCGGTGGGGATGCCCACCTCTGGCCAGCCATGGAAGTGGAACTGACGGACCGCTCGAGCTTTGTTCTCCTTTGGGGGATGGACAGGGGCAAAGGGAAAGAGATTACAGAATGTTTTAGAAGCACTAATGCAGAGATTGATGTCGGTATATAATCCGCATAAACTGATCTATGCACGAAAAGGTCAAGTTAATAATATTTTTTCTGCTGGACCCGGCGGCGTGCTTTTATCTGGAGCATCCGTTGATTCATTAAGTCCTTCCTTACCCTGTTGTTGGTGACCAGGAGGTCACGCACTGTGTAGCTCTCGCTCTCCTCCTCCCTTTTAATCTCAATGGAGATGTCCCCGTGGACCACCACTCCATCACTTGGCCAATACTGAGCACACTTTTCCTGCATGACCCATAACGAAGGAGGTCAAATTACCACACTTAACAGCAGATACAATTCTGAACTCTTCAAGGAAATCTAAAATATGAATGATAACTAAATCTCTGGACATATTCAATCCTCATGTAATGCATATTAAAGAGAAATTCATTCCTGTATCATAACTCATTTATTACGTATACACGATGTTGATATAAATAACCGCATTCCAAAATTACAGTTATGGCCATTAAAGATGATTTCCAGATATTTTTGCTCAGTTTATAAATATGTTACACAAGACCGATGGCATCAAGTGGCAAAAGTTATCCTATTTCAGCCAGTTATTGACCCGATATCTAATACTTGTGTGTGTGTGTGTGTGTTCGGATACCCACACACACACACACACACACACACACACACACACACACACACACACACACACACACACACACACACACACACACACACACACACACACACACACACACACACACACACACACACACACACACACACACACACACACACACACACACACCTGTCCTCTCTCCTCCAGCTCAGTGAGCATGACTATGGAGCAGCTTCTCCACTCCCAGATCATCCTCCAGTAGTCCTCTATGGTGTGCTGGAGGGGGCCCTGGCTCGCCATGTAGGAGTCCTTCTGACGGTAGCCCTGTGATCGCGTGCAGGAAATGAAAAGAAGGATGACCAAGATAAAGAGCAGGAGGCAGAAAGGAGACCGTCAAAGATCCGATCGATTGCATGCATTAATGAAATGAAAAGATCTACTCTGAAACAGGTGCTTCTACACTCACATCAATGAAAGAGGCATTGACGTAGTCGGTGTTCTCCTCTCCTCGTTTAACTGGAATGATCACTCTGTTGAACTCATCTGTTTGTAAAAGGAGAAACATAAACTTTGATGAAGAGTTGATATAATAAATCATAATTATTTGCATTACAGCGTCCATGACTTTGAGTCTATACGTAACCGCATCACTTACATGGAATGATCTGTAGCACTCGGTTCTTCTTCATGTTTGCGGGGAGGTTGCCTGTTCTCATCTTGTCATTTTGAATCTTGATGGAAGTCAGCTTCTAGAAAATGAGGAGACCAAAACATCAGACTTCAAATATGAGAAACTTAATTTACCTATTATTTGTATGTGAATGGAAGGAACCCATTTGGACACAAAAGGTATCATCAAAGTCTCTGGAGGAATACAACACACAGGCGCATACCTTGAATTCGGCCTCCAGCCCGTTGCAGCCCGCTCCAGGTGAGGGGGAGTAGAGTTTGGCCAGGTGGGATTCCAGAGAGGTCACCTCCAGCTCGGTGTCTCCGTACAGGTAGTGCTCTAACAACGCCTGAAAGATGAACACGTACTGCATCTGTGGGACAGAGGGGGGAAAGGTGAAGAGCAAGTTGAAATAATCAAAAAATGATCCTTAGAGTGAAACTATTGCATCAGGGGAGAGTGCGTCGCCACTGGACTTACATCCGTTTGGACCATCTGGCAGCGCTGGGCTCTGATCCTGGTGACGAAGCCAAATACGTCCACCTTTCTCTCAGAGTTCATCATGTCCAACATGGCATCGATCACAATGAACGTACCAGTCCTCCCGACGCCGGCACTGCCAGACAGACACATGACATGTGAGTTGTGTGTGCGCCATGCAGACAAAGACACACAACTAAGTAGGCAAAAGTAAGCAAACCCACTTGAAACCACTTACCTACAATGGACCACAATGGCCCCGGCGTACTGGGGGTTATAATTCTTGACTTTCTTGAGGAACTTGAGCATGCCAATAGGGGTGAACGGCACCCCGAAGTCTGGCCAGCTGGTGAAGTGGAACTGGGTGACGAGCCTCTGAGGCTTCTTCCCAGAAACGTCTCCCACCTGTGACACGAGTGAAACCAGATCATTGACCAAGCCGTATCCAGGGTCATTTATGTCTTCATTAATGCCACTAAACCTAAATGACAGCACACCCAAAGTTTCAAATCTACTTTTAGTCTGCAGTGTGAGCCGTGAAAAGAATTTAGTTGATGCAAACTACACATACTCCTTCTTGTGCATGTGTGGAGGGTAAACACAGAATACATACGAATAAGAAGATAGGTTACCTGTTGGATGCAGAACTTGCGGATGGTGTAGTCCACCAGAACCATTGTGTCTTCTACAGACACACGGATGTTCCCGTATGTCCAACAGCCCTGGTCCGGCCAGTACTGGGCACACTTACACTGAAACAGAGCGGGTGACTAATTCAATTAATTTTGGGGTATGGGAAAAGAGGGGGATAATACAAATTAGGTCGTCCCAATAAACAGTCCTCTAATGTTGCAGCAATGACAGAAGTACTGCAAAAACACAAACTGAATTTGAAGAGTTGTAATGCTATGAGTTTAAAAAACACTTTGTTTAAAATCACTTTACATTAAGAATTTAAAGAGCAGATTTTGTTCCCTTGTATACTTAGTTTAATCTGTTTGAATGTTATGATCCATAATAAATTAATAGATAAATATTGTATGATCCTCTGAAACAAACACATGATCATCCATCCAGCTGTCCTACCTCTTTTCTCTCCTTCAGATTGGTCACCATGACAATGGTTGCTGTGTTCTGCTCCCAGATCATCCGCCAAAAGTCATTTACAGTTTCCTCCTTAGGCCCTGAGAGACACAGACCAATACATAAACTCAGAGGATTAATACTATATAATATATAAAATATAGGACTAATAGACAGGCAGTTTGATTCTTACCTTGAGCTGCAATAAACTTATTCTTCTCTTGGTAACCCTGTGAACGAAAGTGGTCAAAACGAGACGTTAGGATGACCAAAAACAATCTTCAGAACAGAAATGTTGTCATTTTGTTGTTTGCACTTCTACAAACATTTATGAAGGAGGCGTTGACAAAGTCCGAGTCTGGAACTCCCTCCAGAGAGGACAGATGCACCCTGGAGTGATCATCTGAAGGAGGACACGGGCACACGGAGAGGAAAAGACAAATGAGAGAGGGGACTATAGTGACACCACTACAGTTTTTCCATCCTGACCGTTACATAGACCCCAGGAGATCACTTTGGAAATCGCAGATAAAAGCTACAGTTACAGTGAGCGCTGCCTTATTAACATCAGTCAGTGACAACGGCTGTTACTCACAAGGCAAGATGTTTACGTATCTGTTCTTCTCCTTATTCTCTTCTTTGGAAGCAGCGTCGCATGATGCCTGAATGGGGCACACTGGCAGCGCCTAAACACACAGAACACAAGGCGCATTTCTGGCAGCTCAGTTTTTTGGGTCTCCATACCATTTGACTCATAATCTCAATTATTCTCTACTACTAGTATACAAACTAGTTTCCATGCAACCAGTGTTGCGTTGGAGATGTTTGCATGTGTGTGAAGGGCAGTCAGGCTATTATGGTCGCCAGTTCATAGATGGTTATTGGGACTATAATGAACTAGTGATCGCCCAAATCATTCTTTCATTGGATTTAAATTGGTTGAGCTCTAATTATCTTTCGACGTACCCGATGGCAACTGGAATGAAATCTGGGTTACCTCTGGATGGGACTCACTTAATGAGGCTATAGAGGTTAAAGAGGAGTGTCGGGCTGAGTGTTATCAGAGGCTGTGTGGCCCTTACATTAAACTCCTCCCTGAAGAGCTTGTTGTCATCTGCCATGCGACGGTTCATTTCTTCCTCAAGTTTGTCGACATGAAGGGGCGGGTACTTCCTGTTTGTGCTGGGCGACCGGGCCAATAGCGGGACGCTCTGGAGTTCTGCGGCCCCGACAAGCAGGAAGGGTAGGAGGAAGGAAGGTGAGGAGAGGAGGGAAGGAAAGGGTGTGGCCAAACAGGTGGAGATAAAGACAAGGGAGAATGGGTGAGAAATGGGTGAGAAACAGAGCCCTCCTGCATCGAGCAACGCTGACTTCATCAAGATGCCCAGCAGAGGGCGATGTGCATCAACACTGACATACGAGGGCGCTCACTGCAGCCCTGCTGGTTAGATAATCACAGTGAACAAAAGCCTTTTGCCAACCTCAACCACTGACATGTTATCTCCTGGGGAAGCAAGATTAATCAAGTCTCATCAGGAAGGAACTCTGACTAATAAGTTTGGTCACGCTGGCTGTGCACGTTTGCTGATAGGACCCAAAAGAGATAAATCACCGATCAATGCGTACGCAGACACATCTGCACATCGACACACACTAACACTCGCAGGCTAATGCATATGTGGGTGTTTTACCTGTATCATCTGATCTACCATTGGTCAGTCTGAAGGAGTTTGAATGGCTTCCCGCCTGCTTGTACTTCTTAAACCTGTCAATCAACACAGATCAAAGCGCATGTTAATTCAAAAAGATTCTCTCACACACACACACACACACACGAAAATAAACATACACCTTTAGGTCCTACAGCTGAATGCCAATCAGTCATTGCCATGGTAACAGGAGCTCTCTAGCTAGCGTGCTGTGTGTAACATCAACTGCACTTCACCAACCTGAGCATGTAGAGGATGATGATGATGAAGATGATGACCAGCAGGGAGGACAGGGCCACCATGACAGCTATGACGGGCGTGTCGTCAGACTGGTCGTTGTCTACATCAGAGACAGAAAGAAAGAGATAATAAATTGCTTGTAATCAACAATTGGTTTATGAAAATGAAAATACAAATAAAAGAATGTCTCAATACTTGTGACGAGTCAGGATGGCCACATTTTTATCTTATTTCACCATTCAAATAAGCTACGGGTGTTAAATCTGACGCCAGTTCACTAAAGTGAACCGCTTTTATCGTGAAATTATAAAAGGGTTACAGTAACCCAATTCCACATGTGATCTACGGTTTCTTGATGCTGTGCATAAAACACAGTCACCGAGGGCGGTCACTATAAGAAGCCAGGAAAGAAAATAACATGAGAAACCGCACCACAAGATACAACTTGTTAATTGGTGAGTTTTAGAGGGGCAGTTTAGATTGAGTCAAGCGGTTACCCCCTGTTCAGTCATTCTGCTACGCTACGCTAACTGGCTACCACGTCATATTCAATGGTACTGGTATGCATATCAACTAATCATTAATCTACTAATCATTTCAGCTTAAATACAACCTCTCTAATGGCTGCTTTTATTTAAATTTCAACAAGAAAATTATGTTTACCTAGTTAACATGGTTTAAAAAGAATGGGTTAAAAAGAACAAATAAATAAAAAAAGCTCAAGTCGCAAAGTGACCTTTGCTTTTTTCAACACCAGCCTGCATCCTTCCTTTCAGTAATGGTTATCCATGTTAATATTTCATTGGCCTTTCCAAAGAGAAAAAAAAAGAAGTAAAAACACAACTGGAGATGCAGAGCGTGTGCAACAGGCTGAGCAGGTAAATCAAAGTTTAACTGAGGCTCGGCCCTTTTACCGGCTTCAAGGACCGCTTGTGCCCAAGATGACAGCAAGCGGGGTGATGTTATAAAATACTGAATAATTTAGGATATTTTTCTGGGAATTCTACATTAATTATTTAGAGTATAAATATTAGACTTAAACCCAAAACTTTATTACATTTGTCGTATGCATACATGCACGTACGTATCATTTGACCTCTGTATTTAACCCATCCGTAGCCTTAAAGGGGCCGTGGGCTGCTGTGTATCGCCCGGGGAGCAACTTGGTGTTCAGTGTCTCGCTGAAGGGCATTTTGACATGAAGACAATAGGAGACCGGAATGGAACCGCAAACCTAGGTAAACAAATAACCCGCCGAGCCACAGCAGTCACAAGCCAGAAAGCATGAGATCATACCGACTGGGGGGGGGGGGGGGGGGACGGGTCATTTAGCTGACGCTTTTATCCAAAGCGACTTAACATTGCATTTTTAACCCATGGCTTTTTTACGTTTTTGCCCAGGGAGCAATTAGGGGTTAGGTGTCTTGCTCAGGGACACTTCAACAGGAGACACGGAGCAGCTGGGGCTCGAGCCACCAAGCTTGCGGTTCCTGGTGCACCGTTTCTACCCCTGCGCCACGACGGCGATATTAAATGGACCAAGTTAATCTGTTCTTTGTGGTGACACAATAGCTGACCAATCTGTATACGTTTCCACCATGTCCAGGAGTTGGATGCAACCCTTTAGCCTTCCTGGGGAACCTTTCTGCAGCACCTAACACAAAACACATGAGATTTGCCTAAACAACAACTGCAGCTTGGTGTACAAAAAACAGGCTGCTGTTTGTGCGCTAATGACCGGCCTGTAAGACACACAGGGCCACAACAAAAGAGATTTTTCTAGAAAACTCCACCATGGTGTAACAATGCAACGACAGAATCAGCTGTTCCATGAAACGACTCAAAATTCAAGAAAGCTCTCAACGCTGCAGACACAATATAAAATATGCTGCAAAGAATGCAACATTTGACTTAATGCTCCATGTGCACTTTCTCGGGGAAGTAACCTGGATTATTGCCCACTTACGTTGCATTTTCAGGCACAATTCCCAGGACTTTTCAGTGTTCACCCAGGGACAATGTGTACATTGAACAGAACGGGAGCACAACAGGCTTTGCGTGTCATGTGGAACTGACACAGCCTTGACGAGTCGAACATCATCTAGAACTGCTCACAGCTCAACACACGAGGTCCGCAGGCAGCACGACGGAGACAATAGAGCGATTACCCAACACCTACCGATCCAAAGCGATTAGGTTGTGTAATAGACATACCGCATTAGCAGTGTAGGCACATCTGTTGTACTCATGTTTGCCACGAGTGGATTGCTCATCTGAACTTTTAAGTACTTTACTACACTTTCATTAAAAAGTTGCACAATAAGCGATTTCAAATCTATGACATTCCTGCTAATTTAAAATCAGTCAGGGTCATTCACAAGCAATTTGTGTATTTCTCTATATTCATGCAATATGAATAATTAATGTAAAAGACACTGGTGTGGGTCATGTTTCACTTCCAAGGATATTGCTAGGATGGTCAGTGCACAGACACAAAGCTGCAAAGACAATAAAGCTCCTTAAAATAAATACAAAAGATCTTCAGCTTTAGAGCGTTGGGGTCACTTGTAATGTTTAAAAATAAACTCAAAAGCAGCATTTCATTAATTAAAGTCAATACATAGATGTGCCCCCTCTACATGGTTTGTTTTCACATTAAAATAAGTGTCTGGGACATCTAGTTGTATTGCTCCTCTGATTATTGTGGATGAATGGTCAAATGCAGCTACGACACGTCAGGATATTTCCATCGCTGCTACAAAGGACTCTAAAAGCCGAGAAATGTCCGACTATCTAAAATATTAAAAGGTTGACTATTGGCCAGAAAGCTTACTCGCTTGCTTTCTATCTGTTGCTGCTGCTTCACCAGGCAGCATGAATAACACACGATGAAGCAAAAAAAAAAGAAAAACGCCCTGACAATCTGTGCTGTTTATCTTTGTGTTCTTGTCTCCACATTGACTTAACCTTTTGTGTGCGTCTGCATTCATTTGGCCCTGTTCACGGGTTGAATTAAAATCTGTCTCGGATGATCTGATGACAAGTGGCAGCAATAAATACGTGCTTGTTTCCACCCGAATTGTGCCACCAAGTCATCTTTATATTCTGGGTAAAGCAAAATAAAAAAAAATTCCCCGACGAGGTCGTATGCGATTAACACAAAACCTCTACATGGGATTTTTTTTCTTCCAATAGGCAGAAACTGTAGTTTTGCAACAGACAAAAGTAAAATGTAAGCACTGACGGAAAAAAAAAAAAAAAGTACCCGAGTACAACACACAGTGGGTTGTTTCCCCACACTTCTCTGAATGACTCCTATTGACTGCAGTGAACCAACTTCTTCCATTGAGCTGTAGGTTTTAGGCGCACAGGGTGATAACACCCATGAAATGCTCAGCGGGTGTTTTTCCATTCCAAATAACACTGAGTCACACCCTCTGGAATCACAACACGTCGTTTTGCTCGATGGCGTTCTGATCTATCGGGGCCACCGCTGGTTGGGCATCTTGTACGATTTTTCCCCAATGAGACTTTACCCCACGAAAAAGGAGCCGTCAGCGGAAAACGTATTCTCATACACTAAAACACGTGGGGCCACAGCGCCGCAGAACAAGCGGCAGCACTCACCGTGCGGGCTGCTGTCCGAGGTGAAGCCCGCGCCAGGTTCCGTGGTGGTGTGCGCATCCACAGTGAATAAATCCGTTAAAAAAGAGTCCGGAGTTGGCGCGTCTGTAGGGACGCCGGTGGTGTCGTTGTTGCTGTTGTCTACCCCCGTAGGGGTGGGAGGAGAGGGAGGCTCGCTGCTCGCTGGCTCCTGGGGGGCCTCGCCGGCGGCTGGAGGGGAAGGAGCTGGGACTGGTAACAGACGCACAGTGGCGTTGCGACCGGCCGGTTGTGCATCCTCCTCGCCGGCTGGGCTTGGGGTTGTTTTTGCGGTTGTTGTTGTTGTCACCGGGCTGATTGTGGGGTCCAGCGTTGTGGTTGGGCCTGGGGGGGGCTGTGCGACTGTAGAGTTGAGGGAGGGTGCGGCAGGGGGCCCCGTAGCTCTGGCAGAGATATTTGGAGGACCTGGAAAGACAGCGGAGGGTGAGAAAATGTTTTCACAAGTGAGTAGGTTAAGGGATTTGAAATGATGCACGATCCGTACTTGTGATAGGGACATGATCCTGGACTGTGGCCCCGAGGGCGAGACCGAGCAGCAGGAGCAGGGGACACACACCCATTCTGCCCTGCATGGAGGATGCACAAAAGAGCATTAGTGAAAAACAAGCTAAAATCTCATTGAAATCAATCAAAATTGACTGAACCACTTTTTGTAATACAGATTTGTGAGTTCTATAATCCCCTATATATTTTGGGAATAGTATATTTTAATCCCACATGCTGATTTTCTGAAGCTTTGCATTTGAAAAACTTGCATATTAAAGCCAGTGTGTGATAAACGCTGCTTACCTGAAGAAGCGAAGTTAGCATCAATCACTCATTCGTACAGCGTGGTCCTAGAGCGTGAACAGAAGACATTCTTATTTTTCCATTGACTCCTGCCGTACACGTGTGGATGAATAATCTAGGGGAGGATTGTTCTCAGACACACACAGACAGAAATATGTGGACTATTACAGAGACAGGTGCGAAGAATGCAAGCAAGTATTTTCCAAAACTGTGTCAAAATGAATGATGACAAAATGAAAGATTTTAAGTATGTTATATGAAAATGATTCAAAAATGATTTGGACTTTGAATTCAACAATAACACAACAATATCTAGTAAAAAAAACAGCGCTTCAACACGGTTTAATCTTAAAAATATGTCAACGCCAGCATGACCAAAACAGAATTTAGCATCCCAATTACATTCCTGCAGAAACAGTGAATCACCTCTGAAGAAACTCACTGATAGGCGGAAGAGCCGGTCCGGGCCAAACACCACACGGACCTGGAGAAAGCCTGACGCCGGCCCGGCGGTCTTTTATATAAACCCGCCGGCCAACGGGGCTGTTGTCTCCCCGACTGAACTGTCATCGTCCTTTGACCTAATCCCAAAACCGTGACCCCAGTATAATCCAGCCCGTCTGCCTCTGTTTACACAGATAGTCCAGCACGGCAGCGAGCCAAACCCTGCGGCGCTACAACACACAAACTGATGCTTTACATCGGGATTATTGCATCAGTAGGCAGAGGATAAGTTGGGCGCTAAAAGCTCTAATGATGCCAGTTGCCAATCGCCTGGTGTTTTAAACCAAGCTCATTCATCGCAGTACTTACACTCTGGTTTTAGCAGAGCGATTTTTTGGCGCGGACCGCGGGCTGAAATGGGGCACGATGATCAAGTTATGTCGTCAATCAGGATGTTATTAGCCTACAAATCCAATTGTTCCCCGTCTCCCTGTCAAATAAGAGAAGGAATAGATTCAGTTCTCGCAAAGGTTTTCTTTTACCTTTTTATTTGTATTGTCAGTAGGTCTCGAAAACAATGAATTGTCAATCCCTTCCTACATTAAACAATTAATTGTTTACTAGATACACTTGCAGCTGACATTGGGCAAAGGCCCTGAACACATCGCCACACTACTGCAGGAGCGACACCCATGCACAGCAGCATCCACACCTCTGAGCAGACCAGTCATCGACCTAAGCTGTGTGTCTTTGGACTGCACCATGGAGAACACCCATCCTCCCCCCCACCGCCATACAAACGCCAGCCAGCCCTGGAACGCACCCAGGCCCCCCTGCACCTCCGGGTCCTGTTACAGTTTTAATTGTGTCTAAATCAGCCAGAAGGTAAAACACAGCCGGTACGTAAGGAGATCGCAGGTACGTCGTTGTGCCGAACAAAAGGCACCCGCACCGACGGTTTGTACGGACTTCTAAAAAGCCATAAATCAAAAGTGCGTGCTGCGTCCTGCCTTTCCTTCAGGTGATCTGGACGTGAAACGGATCCCTCGCTAACCTGACAACCACATCAGACCGTAAACCCTTACCTCTGCCGTCCGCCCCCTCAGTGCTTATTAAAAGGGAGTGACTCAGCTACGGAAAAATAATAAATAAAAGGACAAGCTTAGTGATCAATATGGTCTTGTGGGAAAGCGTGTTGAGCCTCATTCAACATGATAGGCTGAGGATGTTCACGTCAACAAGTTGGTTTTTTTCTGGTGGGGTAACCTTTTCTAATGAGGCATGACTCATTGTCCTCTGCGTTACCGTGCAGGCCGACTGGATGACGTGTCCGTGGAAGCGATCTAAGCCGCTCCGGTTGCTAACCATCACTTGGCAGAGGTTTTTACCTGGAGACGGTGGAGACTGTGGACCCTGGCGTGCGACTCCCCGGGGATGCTTCCTAATGCGTCTCAGCCTCCTGAGAGGCAGCAGCCTTCCGGTGCGTAAATGCAGGCCTTTCTTTTTTCAACAGACCTAAGCGCCGGTAGCGGACATCATTAATTTAGGAGCTACATGGGCAAGCGCTTCTATTTGTGCAACTTTTTGGAGCTTTCCACTCTCGCTTTTAAAAATATACTCCGGAAGACAGGTTATTTTCTCACACACACAGATTTCTCTTCAGAATATTTGGTTGTACATGTGATTACATTATTATACCATTATAATATATCACTCTTATACAGTGCACTAAGAAGCTTCTTACAGCCTTCCCACAAATGCTAATAAACATTGCTAACCCGTAACTGTTTGATGAACCACCTGTTTGTTCTCAAAAGAAAATGCCTGCATTTGCTTATCTGATCTTTTGTTTCATACAGAGATTTTAATTCATAAAGTTCTTGTCCTCTTGAGTCCGTTTTCTTTCAATCCAGTATCCTAGTCGGCGAATCGGTACAACCGCAATGAAAGTAAGTAAAGATATTTCCAACAGCTTTATCACACTTTTCCCTGCAGAGGAAACATCTACTTCCCTCTATAAGTGAATGGATGCACACAAACGTTGTGCTGCCTGTGTTCTCCTGACTTTGGGCTCGTGTTGTGCAACCATGTGAATATTTCTCAGGGATGAGCACACCGAGTGATCCGTTAAAGTGCCAAAGTGCAAAACTGCCATCTTTTTAAAAAGACTGAGACAAGAAACATGGATCAATAGTTTGAGGCGGGGGAATAAGAAAAACAACACAAAAATGCGACTTTACATTTGGGTGGAAACCAAAAATGGATCTTTTTCTTTGCAAAGCCTTATTTCGTCATGGACGTATTAATTATTATAAGCTTGCTTAAAGTATGAAAAAGGACTTCAGGAGCTTGAAGAACAAGCAAGAACTTGTCTAACTTTGATGCCAATGCACTCCCTAGAATGCCATATTTGTTTCACGTATTGCCTGTATTACAATTAGCATTAGCAAACAAATAAAAGGGTCATATTGACTAATACATCTGATGACATCTATGTCTAGACAACAATCAGAAATCATATTATACATAGAACCATTATCGGTCAAATCAAAGTGTGTCAAACCGTGTATAACTTGGTTACCGTAGCAACAATGCTAGTCAATGTTACCTTACTATTATACTGTACCTGCGAAATTACCCTCACACCTACAAATGTAGTCAATGGACTTAAACAACTTTTTGAACATTACAAACAAATCAGTATCCATACGAACAATAAAAGAAAAAGATCAATTTAAACCCAGAAGCATGCATCAAAATACATTCAAATATTTTGTGATAGAAAATGTAAATATATATTTTTTTATACGTTGTCTAAGATCATTACATTTAATCAATGAAGAAACCGAGATGGACTTTTAAAATTGGCCTTAATCACTATGCTTAACGTGGGGAGCCGGACGGACGGCTGCAGACAGTCGCTGCTCTGCCTGCGGTCGACTGCAGACCTCATGGCAGTGCAATCACACAGTTGTGAAAGGACTGGGCTGTTCCCATGTCACTTCATTCACACAGTGAAAGGAACACTTATAGGTAGAATATAAAGGAAGTCCAATTACATCCCCATGACAACCAAAAGGCCAAGACGCAAGATCAACGCGAGCGACTCATTCAATATGGAAAGTTCCCCCTCCAGTCCGTGTAATTCACCGATGCTTTCGCATTTACCTGAGGCAAGGTGAAGTAATAAGCATCTTTTACAAGTGTACGGACGTAAATGAACGAACAGCTCAAGGCGAAGGCTGATCTTACAAAATAAATCTCTCGGGGGACGACAATCCTCAGGCCATTGTGCGTTGTTTGATCTAGATTCAGCATGATCCTAATGTGGCATCCTAAAGGGAAAACACGGGCAGGAATCCGCTCTACTTAATAATTACATTAATTGAAAGAGGATACTGCTAAGGCGAACGAGTGGGCTGGAAAACTAACAGACACAAACCCCACACGCCTTTGCTGTCATGACACCAGCCGCGGCGGCCAAGGGGACTTTGCCATTCATGCAGAGAATTGTTTCCCTCTGGCTTTCTACGAGGAATCCTGCTCCTCCAGCGACTGCAGCGCTAGATAATGTCTGTCTCTCTCCATTCATGGCATATTAATACTGTTCCTATGTCTTGAGAGGGGAGGGGGCGCAACAGGAATACCGTGAATGCCTCTCTTCACAGGCCCGATAGTACTGGGTACTGCGCTGTAAAAACAGACCGCAGATTATATGTCCCCAGTGCCACATACAACAGCCACAATCCTCTGGACTTCCCTCTCTGGGGATCCTGCTCCCTGCTGGTGAGGTTTCTGTTCCTTTTGGCTTCATTTGTGGGCTGCGGAGTTGATGAAAGGGACGAAGAGAAACCAGGATTACGATTCTGACTAATCACGCAGACTAGAGTGACCGCCGCGTCTGTTATTAAGCCTGTAACGATGATTTGGATCAGATAAAAATAAATAAAAAAACCCTCCCTTGTGGAGTCGGGTGAAAGAGCCGGTCTGCTTCATGGTGGGGTTTCTCACGGAGCATGCCAGGGGCCTCTCAAGCTTTCCCACAATGGACACAGAGAGGATGTGGAGGCGCAACGCCTGGCCTGCCCACAGAAGCCACGGTGACCACTGCGAGCTGTGGGGCCGGAGCCGCCAGCTTAAGGGCCACAACAGAACCGGATCCGAAGCTCTACCACCAAAAATGTGCTTCTGTGTCCAGTTGTGTCAATAGCACCGGGTGAGAGAAACATACACTGTGTGAAAGTTGGCATCAAATGCCTGGTAAGGTTCCTCGTCACGTCCACATGCTTTCACCCAACGGCGGATTGAAATGTTTTCACTCGGACAGTTTAAGACTTGTGGCGGCGCTGGTGTTCAGACCACGTGAAAACATTTACAAAGTTTGACTTTGTTGAGCATGAAAAGTTGATCTATTTTTAGAAAAAGTAAACTGCGAAGGTCCTAAAGCAATGAAAAAAAAGATGTTTTTAAAAGTGTTACTAAGTAAATGTACTATGAGCCACATTTTGATAATGAATGAACTAGGTCCTACTATTCATTACATCCCTGCATGATTAGAAGGGATTTCTTCAGATGTAAACTTAAAATATTAAATGTATAGCAATGCCGTGTATCACACAAGGTCGTTGGGATTGTATAAGATATAATATAGCTGACAAATAATGTAGCAGAATAAAAGAATAGATCACCATTAGAGCTCCATTTACTTCTGAAACCGAATAAAGTGGCATCACATGGAATAATTCTAGTATTTGTAGTTGTCCATTGCTTGAATAAATGCATTTTGACACATTCCACCGTGGGTAATATGGAAACAGCTCCTATGACATGCAGCCCAGCTGGAAAACCGACGTGGTAGATTACTCGCTGCCCCTGAAAGGGTTTTCATATCTGAAGAGGCCACAGTGTCACACGTGTTCCCTTCTCTTCCTCTGAAAGATACAAGGTGAAGACGCAACTGCAGTGTTGTGACAGTGCATCTCCAAAATCCCTTTTGCGCCACGCCGAATCAGACGGCGGTGCATTCAAAGACTACCCAGCCTTGTAAACACCCTCTTTGGAGATTTCTTCACAGCAAGAAAGATCTTGTCGACCCGAAGGCCAAAGCCAAGTACAAATCTAAATATTTACAGCTACGGCTCTCGACCGCTTTTGAATCCGACCTGAAATTGACCTCAACGTTGACGGCACTGTTTAAAACAGCACGTAACAGATTCTCTACGGGAGGAAAAACGGACAATATCTCAATGTGATTAAACGGGTAATTTTGCTTATTATCTACGCTTTTCATAAATAAAAAAGGACAATATTTCAAGAAACAGTGGATAATGGAAACATTAACATAACGGCTAAGACGTACTGTATAAACAATTGAATGATCTATATCCCCTTAGTTACGGTACAGAGGAAAAGCCTACAAGAACTTGTTTAACCCGCAACTCCAATATTTAGTCCCGTCTTTGCTGACGGCCAGCAGGTTCCCCACCAACATCAATTCTGAAGGAGGAACAAAGAGGTAGGAGCCAGATGTTTACCAAGCTGGATCACATGTGAGTTCACAAGATCAAAAAAAGAAAAGAAACTTCTCACTCATCTAAAAATAATTCTTGAATACAAAATCAGCCTTTGAAGTGCAATGAAAAAAATGACTTATCTGTCACAGACGTGGTGAACCAGAAACATCAATCATCCGACATCAGGGGGATGTGAAAACAAAGACTTTCTCAGTGATTTGAAGGGGTTGCATAATGACTTCTACAAAAAGACGGCGAAAACTCCGAATGTCAGTCGGGCTGGATATCAAATTGTCATCAAACAGGTGAATGTCCTGTTGTGGAGGCCGAATGGCACACCATATGTAGCTGAAATCATAGGTCGCTGTAATCCTCTAAACACAGATGCTGTGCCTGTTGGATGCAGAATTGCAGTGCTCTTCCATGGCAAAATATGGAGGCCCACAAGAGAGAGAAAAAAAAAAAAAACTCCCATGGTGCCACCCAAAAAGCAAGGTCGTGACATTGAGCATTCAAGCAGCCTGAAATTGTGACATTTTCAAAAACAGGTCGGTCATCTATAAAGATCACCCACGTTCCAACGAGACGATTTCAAACTATACTTCATTCTTATCTCTGGAAACTAGGCCAATGATGAAAAGTCATCGAGGACCACTCAAGACAGAAATAACTCCCTTTCTTCTTAAAATAGGATGGAGGAGATATGGACGGAGTGAGCGAGATGATAAGCAGCTCTGCCCCCCTCCTCCCCCGACTTTCCTGAGATGGGGATGCAGGACCACCGGAGGAGATTGGACCGCATATTGGCCTGTGTGCGCGGTGAAAGAGGGGTCACCAACGTTTTCAGGGAGTGCCGATGGGAGTTCCGCTCTTGGAACGCTCCCAACACGACAGGACAGTGCGTTGTGGACATGCGGAGAGACGGAGACAGGCTGGACATGCGAAGCGGCTCAGTGGATCGCTCCAGACGGGACGGGCGGAGGCTTTGTCACATATGTCAAACCAGGCTGGGCCATGCCTCCTGACTGCGGGGGGGACACCCCTCTTTTTGTCCTGATGCAATGTCCTCCCCCTTCATGTCGAACCCACCGTCCAATGAGCTAAAGAAGTCATGACTTGCAGTTCCAGGTGAAAGTTTTAGCAATGCAGTAAAATTATAAATAAAACCAGCAAGACTGAAAAGTTATGCTCGGTTTCACACAACAATCAAAACGAGAAGAGAAAATGAACTATTATGAGAAAAAGAAAAGAAAACTTTGGGAAAGGTTGTGAAGCGGAATGCAGACTTTAGAGACTCCGTGTCAAGAGCGCAGAAGATGTAAGACAAAGCGGCCGCTGTGATTTGACAGGGCACAGCCTACATGTTGATGCTAGGGCGACCTAATTCCTGTTTGGATCTCATGGGAACCCCCCCCCCCCCCAAACCCAAACCCCAACCCCAACCCCAACCCCACCCGCCAGCTCACCGCCCTCCTGGAAGGGGCCATAACAACGCGTGGATCAATAAAGTGTGTAGTTTGCAGTGGGGCAGGACACAACCTGGATCCCCTCTTTGTTGCACAGCATCGGTGTTTGTCTCAACCACCACCCGAGATACAACCTCGGACTTCTGAAAGGTTGTCGCACTCGTCTTTCAGCACCGTTCGCTTCGGAGCCTCTTTAGCCCTCAAAAAAAAAAGAAGAAAAAAAAAAAAGGAAAAAAAAATCCTCCCTGCCTCCGAGCTACTTGCGAAATGTTCAAGCGTTACAAAGATTTTAGAAACTACTAAAACGCCGCCCGGCTGCTGGGTAAAGTATCCCTGCTCGGAGCGGCTGTGGGGGGGAAAGTGCTTGTTTGCGGGTGACACAATGTTACAGCGAGAGGAAACATGCTGCTACGGCGACATTGTAACAAGTGTGATTCGGGCTTCGGGCAACGAAAACAAGAAAACTCACCACAACTCTTTATCGTCCAGAGGAAGCCTGAAAGGAAACAAACAAGTAAAGCCAAGTGGGAATTTCTACCCCTTTTCTCTTCCACGTTTTTTCCACCCCGGCCCCAGTCTACGCACCCCAGGAACCGAGAGCCTGCGCGGGGTGGGGTGCAGGGGGTGGGGGGGGAGACCTGGGCGACAGCAGAGGAGGGAAGCACGATCCGGGACACACAGACAACACTTCGCAGTTAGTTCGTGTGCTTAATCCAGGCAGGAACAGCTCCCCCCTCCCGGAGAAAAATCCTTGATTCGCCCTGATTTATCGGCCCTTACGCGGGTACTTTCTAAACCCCCCAAGGTGTTAAATCCCACGGTTTATCCTCTGTATCCGGGCGCGTCGGCCGACTATCCTAGTCCGCCATGTTGTGTGTCTGTCTGCATAGGAAGAATGGGAAGCGGACGGCAAATTGCCAGGCACAGGCCTCGTCTCCTCTCCGCTGTTTCTCCAAAAGGGCGCAGCGACACCTGCTGGCCGAGACGGAGCCGACACCAAGCGCACTGCAGCCAGGCGATGCGCGCGCCGCGCAGGGGTCCACGAGGGGCTCCTGACTCCGTGTCTTTATGCCCGTCTTTTTTCCTTTTTCCGTGTAATGTATATAAATATATATGTATATGTATATATATATATATATATATATGTATATATATATATATATATATGTATGTATATATATATATATATATATATATGTATGTATATATATATATATATGTATGTATATATATATATATGTATGTATATATACGTATATATATATATATATATATGTATGTATATATACGTATATATATATATATATGTATATATATATCAGCTGTAGAGCAAACTACAGCGTTTGGGCTGAAAATTACATCTACATTGGAAATGGTGTTAATGTTTTTTTCCGAGATAAGAAATAATACAATGACAATTGACTATTAAATATTTGGAAGGAAGCTTTTAGTAAAAAAAAAGATATCCAAGTGCATTAAAAATTATTATATTAAACAATTAGAAGATCGTCTGGTTTTAAGTGGAGATTGAAGAAAACACTATAAAACAATTTTATATAGTCTTTAAATATTTCCATTAAGTAAACAACCATAAATGGATGTATTCTGTTCTTTAATCATTTGCCAGTTATGGCTCTATACAATACAAAAGGAAATTAAATTATTCCAATGTGTTGAATAGTGTAGGATGATGATTTTCATGGTAGTTTTATGTTTATATCAGTAATTTTATTAAATTGAATACATCCGGGCGTTAAGACTGTTGTCTGGACAAGACAATGACAATTCAAATTGGGAATGATTGAATCTTACATATAGTTCAGATGTTAGCTGCAGCCGTTTACAAACAGGCATTGCATACTCAGAGGTCCTGGATCATGTCAGCATGGTACAAGGCGTCTTGTAGCTATCAGAACATTTTCATACATGTTTTCACTCCATCAGTCTATTAACGTTCTCGCAAAGATTTTGCACACAAGATGTTATATTTCATTTATTATTCATAGTTCATCATGAATAAGGCAGCAATGAAGCCAAAACTTGAAGTTAATAAATAATATGAAAGAATACATACACCACGTTTTGACTGCTGGTTAATCTCCAGACATGAAACCATTAAGAAATTACAGGATCTTGACAGATGTTTTGTTGTAATTGTAAGACATTTCATGTTTTTATGCCTTAGATGTCAAAGGGAATGTAACAACTGTACTCAACTGCAAGCCAGAGGTTGTGGATATCATAGCTGCACATTTTACATTTCACTGTATTTAAAATTGGAAATTGGAATATATTCTGTGTGTATATAATCATTCAACGGTCCAGTTGAACCGGATGTAAATAATACAATGGAAAAAAAGGCCTGTGTGCGTCTCGGTAGCTGACAGATATGCAAACACAAAGCTTAGACGGACAGGTTAGCAATGACGGCCCGGGTGAACTCGTCGCTCGAGGCGTAGCCCCCCAGGTCTCCAGTGCGCACCTGTTGCAAACATAAGGACAGTTTGTTACTATATGCACAGCTGCAGCAACAAGTGTCCACATACAGTATCATGAGCGACACGTTAGAGAGCCTTTAAAAACTGCACTCACGTTTACACAAACAGGTGTGGTCAGCGAGACGTGGACTTTCAGAAAACACGTTCATTTCATTTAAGTTTAAGTTCTCTTCTTTATTTTCACTGATTAATAACATTCCACTCGGTGTACATTTATAAACCATATATAGTGCTAATGTTTTGAAACTAATGTTAATGTTACAGGAAGACACAATGTCCAACATGGGTCTTATCTTATTAACTGGTAAGAACAGGACACAGTTGACACCGATAGCTGTACGCGTTCTCCAGTGTGATAAATTTGATTTCACCCGAGTTTGAAATAAGAGTGCAATGACTTGCACATTACTGTATCTTTTACTATTGCTGATGAAGTCTTGAAGCACAGTAAGACAAAAAGCATGACAGCTGAAGAGGTGACTTGGAGCAGCTTTTTTAATTTTTACAGCATCCGTGACATTGAAAGTTCTGTTTGCACAAGCAGCACGCTCGTATACAAATCATTCTATATACAACAGATTATTGATTCATAATCCAACCCGGTGGAGCTGCCGTGCTTTGTCAATGAATGGAGCACTGGCTTTACGGGCACTGTGACATCATATCTTTGGCTATTAATCTGTGTGATGGCAGAGAGGTCGTCTGTCTGGCCAACAATGCTGAAGCAACAAGGACATGAGGAAAAATAGAGGGTGTCCAAACCTTCGAGTGGTGCTCTAGATGCATGATTTAAATCCACGAGAAGAAGCCTTGTGAGTGGCACATGTTTTTCAGTAAAGTTTGACACAAGGCAAAATTGATAAAAACAAATACATTATGTTGCCCGTCAAAACTGTGTGGCACGAGTCTCTTTTTGCAATACGAGGGGAGGGGAGCCTTAGCTCGGTGTTCAGATTTAAGGAAATGTCAGTGAGGGGTGCGACGACACATCTTAGTAAGCGGGTCGGTGACGCAGGTTTTCCACAACAGCTTGCACAAAGTCGCCAGTCGTGGAGTACCCACCAAGGTCTCGTGTCCGTACCTGGGACGTGCATACAGAAACACACACAAACACGCACACACACAGGATAACAGGGTACAAGGAGAGGAGGGAATTAAAGCAAAGGGGGGAGGGAGAGGAAGGGCACTTCAGACAACGTGCAGGCAAATTCTGCTTTCAAATGACAAGCACTCCTTTAAATTGACAGCCACACAGTGGACTCAAATACAGAAGTTACGCCAACTGAATGAACAGATTTTGCCACCTCTTTAAAAAGAGAAAGGAAATAGAACAATAATTCTGTCGCTAAGTGGTTGCTATGGTTCTGAGAGATGAATCCACCATGCATGTAATCTGATGGGCTATGGTTGACCAGACGTCATGCTAGAGTTTGTCCCAGTGTGTTATTGTCAACATTGACCAGGTGCAAAAGACAATTATGGCGCGTTTCCACCGAGCGGTACGGTACGGTACGTTTCGCGCGATCGAATGACGTCAATCTACTTTCCGTCATATACCACGCCTATCAAGTGACGTTATCACTACTTTCTGAAATACACCACGCCTATCAAGTAAGGGTACTGTTGGCGGTGGAAACGCTCGCCAAATCATGGTTAACAGACCGGACCCGTACCGTACCATACCGCTCGGTGGAAACGCGCCATTAGTTCAAAAAGTAGTCATGGTAGGATTTAACAGGTTTATAAGGAAGAGAAATGCAAAATGAGAGCTAGCATGAGGTGCATGAATGCGTATATAGTCCAAAACGTTTTGTGTGATTAAAGGCTCTCTAACCTACTAAAGCACATTTTACATGGCTGTTATTCCCCGAGCGTTAATAGTGTTAGTGTGATCATGGCAGGAGTCGCCGTATAAGCAGCCTGAATGCCCCGTCGGCATACAGTACGTAGAACTACCATTAAACACACTTACCTTGCCCTGTTTGATGACCCTCTTGACAGCATCCGACACCATTTGGGAGTGATATTCCAGGCTGCAATGCAATACGGGGACAATTAAGAGGTGGCCCTTTTCCTTTCTCGCACACAATGGTCTTGAAGGCCGTTTTTCTAAGGCTTGAGGTGTGCGCTGGGCCAGTACAAAGGATTAGGAGGTAAGGCGAGAAATGCGCTGTACTTCTTACAACAAGAACCAAGAAGGTGACTCACTTGAGGTGCCTGAGCATGTTAGCTGCACTGAGCAGCATAGCTGTGGGGTTGGCAATGTTCCGTCCTACAGCTTGTGCAAAGGGGTGGCGTGCACCCTGAAAAGGGAAGAGACACATGGAATTAAATAAGACACTGCTGCAGTCTGGAAAGGCTACTTTCTGAAATGCACAGCTAATATTTTTTTTGCCACACATCCTGATGCAAGGCAGGAAAAACTAACTCTAAACAGAGACATCTGAGGAAAATCAGAGAATGACCAGCTGGGGAAAAACCTAAGCAATAAGTGAAAACTCACAGTCTCAAACACAGCATACTCGGCACTGTAGCTTTCACCAGGAACAACTCCCGCTCCTCCAACCAGCCCTGCTGCCAGGTTGTCAATAATGTTCCCATACAGGTTGGGCATAACCAGCACGTCAAACTGGTACGGGTTCTGGACGAGCTGCAGCCAAGTAACACAGACAATGAGAAGTTCGAACAAGCAGCTGATAGTGTTTTGACAGTCAGGGAGGCTGAACATACCTGCATGCAGCAGTTATCAATGATTATGTTCTCATATTTGATTTTGGGGTACAGTTCTGCCACCTCCGCACAGCACTGCAGGAACAAGCCATCTGCTAATTTCCTGTAATAACATAGGAGATGAGGACAAGTGTTTGTGTAAATACAATGCAAATCACCACCTAAATGATCTTTTTTTTTAATAATAAAAAGCAACGAGGGAGCATTTCTATATCCGTACATGATGTTGGCCTTGTGAACAGCCGTGACCTTGCTTCGTCCTTTCTTGGTGGCGTAATCGAAGGCAAACTTGGCGATGCGGCGTGACTTCACTCTGGTGATGATCTTCAAACATTCAATCACACCGGTCACACTCTACGGAGCAGGAAGAGGGCACACATACATTTTAATACAGCCATTCAAAGTCAAACAATGACCATCAACAAAAAAAATGAATTG
The DNA here is from genome assembly GCF_964276395.1 of Gasterosteus aculeatus. Taxonomy (NCBI): domain Eukaryota; kingdom Metazoa; phylum Chordata; class Actinopteri; order Perciformes; family Gasterosteidae; genus Gasterosteus; species Gasterosteus aculeatus. The sequence continues at coordinate 15,557,542 of NC_135705.1, forward strand.
AAACACATGATCTTACACTTGTTCGGTCTGATGGACCACATTGGACACAGCATGGAGCTCATATTTTTATCACATACAACTGTAAACTGTCTTGTGAGAGCTTGAAGTAGGTGGACAATGTGTAAATGGTCACACTGTCGATAGATTTTCATAATAAACCTTGTCTCCAAGACAGCTAAAGAATAATTGTCTGAGTGTCAGTAACACCCACAATCACGATAACTATAGACAAGTTTCCCGGGCACTTCCGGTTTACTTCCTGTTTCTGCCAAGAACTTCCGGCGCAGGCTGAGTAGTGGTGTAAAAATGGCTTTGGAATGGCAACATTCGACCGAAAATCTTGTTAAAAATGGTGTTTTGACCATTCTGCATCCAAGTAAGGTAACATCATGGGCGGACAACATGTCGATATGGCCCAGCATCACAACATTAAAGATCTTTTATTTTATTGATTCCATGGCGGTGGATGGGAATGCAATTAATAACCTGAAAAGCTCAGAGGCGTTTCAGTACCTCCATTCCGACAAAGTGGGCTGTGTACTTTTACACGATATGGACATATAACGGCCGATGTTCAACCAAGGCAGTCCGTCAAGACGGGAGATGTGGAGACTGCAGGCTGTACCTGTAGCCATGCAGCCGCCGTGCTTTGGAAGGTACGTTAGCCCATCTTATGCCTGTATTAAGATGTTTGTATGTATCCGTGTGTTAATATATATCAGAACACGAAGAGTAATAAAAAGAAAAAGTAATCCCCTCTAGCCTGCCTGCACTAAAAGCATGCTTTAACCCTTCAAAGTCGACTGACGAGCGTCAAAGTGCGCACCCCTGACATATCTATTAATAGCTTCAGAATGGATAAAGGTATTAACTTACTTTTTTTTCTCTGAAAAAGCTGACATTCGTCTGCATAATAATTAGTAGACTGTGTTGACTTCCGCGAATGATAAGCCTTCCGTATTTGAGTGCAAATCTATAGCATTTTACTCACTTGTAGATGGTCGAAACATTCTCCTTCCAACCAAATATTCAGCAATCGCAACAAGTTGTTGCAACCGTGAACAGCACAATATGTCCCGGAGCCGTGTAACACCATCCATAGTTTACTTTTTCTGCACGCTAACCAAAGACCGTAAAAGACGCTAACTCGCTAACCGGAAGTGCTTTGCAAACACAAACGGAAGTCGTTGGCAGAGTGAAAGGCCAATGGCGGCCCGCTTATTTCACTCAGGAAACTTGTCTATATAGAACTATTCTAGGACCTGCAGCGAGGAGTGTTGTTGTTTACCTCGTGTTCAAGGGAGCTGTACTCTCCCTCAGTCTGTTCGCGGATGATGACCAGGTCCAGGTTGTTGTGGCGAGTGCTGTAGCCCGGCAGGCTGTTCACATGAACCACATTAGCAAACAGGTCCAGTTTGCGCCTGAGGAATGGAAGTCGTAATTTCATTTCTCATTTCATTTCTTTTGAGGCAACAGAAAATAAACAAAATACAAAAATGCCCAGAATGTTTTGTTGTTTTACCTTAGTCTCATCTCATATGAAGCCAGCTCCCCTTTGAATTCCATGGGAGTGTGAATCTTTCCTGGATAGCACAGCATGTCATGAATATGCTGCCTTTTAGATAACTACCACGCTGTTATTTAATAGGGTGAGCAATGACAGATGACTAAATAATACATAAAACTACCTTTCATGGCCACTTTGTTGGTTTTCATAGAGGTAAGCACTTCCTCCAGCTTTTCCTCACTAGCCATGTTCTGAACCTCACTGAGGTGAAACTCCTCAAATTCTACCGGGACATCTCCTGCCTGAAGAAAAATCAACTTTGAAATCAGCCAATAGAATAAAAAGAACAGCATTACACATCAGCATGAATGGATGAAATCCTGAACAAAAATAAATAAATCCAAAAACGTATTTAGTATTCATTGTTTCCTCTACCCACCCCCTACCCCTGGGGGTGGGCGAGCGGCCTGTAGGGGGTGCGCGAGAGGAAATGTGTAATGGTGGTCTAATGGAGTAATAATTCATATTAAATATTTGTAAAAATTCAATAGGGTTTTTACACAAAATAGAGACATGAATTAAAAACTACCCTTTGCAAGATTCAAATTTAAAATGTACAATTTCTTAAATGAATACACTTCAGCTCCTCCTTTTACGTACACACTAGCTAAGTGAGCCTAGTTTGTGCAGGTAACAACTAACTTTTCCAGCAACATTTATGACACATGCCGTAGTGGCTGAAATTGCAGAACAGTTAGTTGGACATCTGAAGCTATCAGTCACAAGAGCGGAGAGGGACAGAGAGAGACGGAGGAATCCAGGCGATGGAGAGAGACTCCCCCCCCTCCCCTTTTATGAATGCGCCACTATTTGTTCTTTACATGTGTGTCCTCGTCCTTGTTATTGCTCATTTAAAGTGACGTAGTGAACTGGAGTTCACTGAAACTTTGCTGCAGTGTTTCAGTGTATTTATGTAGTTTGTTTTTCCCTTGATTCAGAATTATTATGATACAATATTTTTTTGTTTTTAAGTCTGAGGGGTTTTCGGGTGCATGGACCCAGTTGGGATGTAGAAGGGGGTACGTGCCCTAAAAGGTTTTGGAATCGCTGCTCTAGGTTTACAACTTTTGGGGGCGTTGTACCTTGAACACTTCCTTGACGGCAGTCATCAGCTCAGGTCCCACTCCATCACCCGGCAACATTGTGACCTTGAAGATGGCATCGGCGCGCGCCGGTGGGGCTTCTGGACCAGAGCGGCCAGCAGACACACTGAAGGGTCGAGAGGCCAGCTGCTGCCACTGGGGGCCACTCAGGCCCTGAGGATGGGGAAGAAAGCAGTTACTACAAGCAATTCCAGAGATAAATGAAATACATGCTTTTTTTAATGATTTTTTTATTCTCCGTTGGATTAGCCAGATTGAGGTGGCAGAGATGGGTGTGACTTTTTTTTGTCTCTCCCCACATTTCAAGAGGATTGTGTGCAACATGGGAGCTACAAGGATTAAAACAAATAAACACTTCAAATGTCAGAATGACAACACACCATGCCCTCTGCAGCCCTAATAAGACAACTACAGAGTCTCACACATATCTATACATTTGCCAAGGGAGAAAACAAAAACAATTAGCTCAAACCACGCACACAAATTATGAAAATGTATGTGATGAGGCTCACAGAGTCATCTAGTCGGTCCTTTTCAGGACAGTTGGGATTAACGGGGTTGTCACATTCACTGAGCTAACGTTAGCCCTTCGCCGTTAGTTAGCTCCCCATCTCACACAACCAGGACAACAGATCCAAACTATGCTAACATGGACTTAGTTGACGAGTATCTGCTCACGAACAATATATCCCTTCTCGTAGACCAGCTGACAAAATCAGGTGGACCCGAAAAATAACTTTTAATGTGAACGTGAATGTGTGTCTGTGCAAACAGAGAGCCGACGGCTCACCGTTTGCAACAACACACGAATGACACAAACCGGTCCGGCTATTTCTTCAACAATTAAAAATAACTTGCTGCTTGAGGTGAAATTGTACAGCCCCATGTGTGGCTAGTCGATGCCCGCCAGCGTAGAGAGTAAAAAAAGCATGTAAACCTCATGTACGCACTCACCTTGACCAATGTTACCAGGCTTCCTCTCAGGGTGGCCGCCATCGTTACAGTCGTGCAGCGAATGGCTTCTTCTTCTGATGTTCTTCTCAATCATTGTGGTTGAGAAAAAATGCCGCCACCTGCTGTACTAAAGTGGGACATTATGAGGATCGAAATGCAAAAGTATTATTATTATAAATGCAAATTAAATAACGGTCTTTCACCTCTTCTGTGGTTCAGCAGAGAATCAATAGAGGATTAAAAATATCACCACAGAAAAAAAGGTCAAATGTATAAATAAAAAATTGCATCTGGTGTGACATGCTATGCTTTAAACAGCCTTTAAAAGAATTATTCCCCACCCTAAAAGTTGTCTCTGAAAAATACGCACAAGATGTCCAATGTAGGGCCTACCTGTCCTGTGCATCTGCATTACATTTGTGGGGTAGACATGGCTATTAGGTATATTAGGCAACACAGAGTCATCTATTCTGGATACCATTGGTTCCATTTGTGACAGCCTTCCCAGTTTACAAATAAGAAAAACACATACACAATCTGATTTGTCTAACAAACGCTTAGTTCGCTTAGTTCTGCAGCTATGTGGGATAGTGTAAAGAAGAGCAACAGTTGTCTCTCTAAAATGGATCTCAACGGTCGGGGAGTCCCCAATCCTTTTCCAGGGAAGTGATGCTCTCTGCTGACAGACAGGATGACATCAGGTTTAAATTCACCGCTGTGAAGCAGCATATCAGTGGACTATGGTCTGAATCATAAGATCGGATTAGGTATTATCTAAGGTAGATGTTCTTCACTTGTGTATTTACATTGTATATCACTTCTAGTCCACTTCACATCAGTGGCCAATATTGTATTTCGTATTGCTACAATCAACTAATTCCCCCATTGATTAGTCTGTTGATGATTTTCTCAATTTAGTGTTGTCAATCTGATTCTGAGATTTTTCTGGAAATGCCTGATCGATGTTTCCCAAAACATCTCAAATGACTTGCTTCGACTCCATCGATTACCAACATAGTTGAAATAGCGCGATTGCCTTGGAGCCTGAACGACTGCGTTTTGGGGATCACGCGTCCCGATGGACGCCGCGCATGGCTACTGGCTGACGGGCGCAGCGTAGTTTCTGAGTTTACCATATATGGGCAAAGCCAGGCAGAAGAGCGCTGCACCCGCTTCCGTGTTTGTGTGATCAGGGAGTGCACAGCCGGGGGAGTTTCACCGTTTCATTCATTTGTGAAGAGTAGCGCAAAGCAAGTGACCAGCAAGGAAAATGTCACATGAACTGAGTAAGTCTGTCTTTTTTTTGAATGGCCGTGGCAGAAAGGAAATAACTATGAAACTCTTGTCGTCGGCGACAGTCTTCAGCGGGTCGAGCTAACGTTGGTCGGACGGTTAGCCCGCAGCTAGCTAGCCTCGCCCATAGCAGCTTTATGTTGACACGCAACTCCGCATACGAACGACCATTCGTTTGCTTTCAACACTCGTCTGTGACTGACAAGTGTTGAGTGGAGATGCTCTAAATTGCAGCACGTTGCGGACCGTTACTCCGAGTTAGCGTTCGCCAGCTGAGCTAACGTCAGTCGGGCGATTGTTACGCTCACATCGCATTGTTGTGACATGATCCAGACAGACGCCAACCGGGGAAGTGACGTCACAGAACAGACAGTTGGTGGCTGCTGAATAAGCGTCAAGTCAAGCGTTTGTGTGTCGTGTTTATGTTGAGTAAACGTTTCCTATAAAATATTTTAGAGCCACTGCAGACCGCGGTCAACTCGGCAGAAGCTTACATTTTGTAACATTTACGGTAAACTCTTTAAAAATGCCCAGATCGTGAGCGCAGAAACATGTAACCTGAATTTCAGTTAGAAATATACTTCAAAATGCCATTAAAAACTATAATCAACTATACTTAGACAGGAAGCCAATCATTTTTCGGACATTTTTCCTGTACCCGTTATGAGATTGATTCTTAATAAAGAATAATAATAATAAAGAATACATTTTATAAATCTTAAATTCCCTACATAAGTAGACAACAAAGCTCAATTTGCAATACATTACATTACATTACAGGTCATTTAGCAGACGCTTTTATCCAAAGCGACTTACATTACACTTTAAACCATGGCTTTTTCACATTTTAGCCCGGGGAGCAATTAGGGTTTAGGTGTCTTGCTCAGGGACACTTCGACATGGAACATGGGGCAGCCTGGAATCGAACCAACCAACTGGGAACCACCAACCTTGTGCTTCCCAGCACACCTTCTCTAACCCCTGCGCCACAACGACCCCAATACTGAATCAATGACTGATGTTCACGTGTTAAGGACCTCTCACTACTCTTGAACAAATTTTTTACCCTACCAATTTAGAGATTTATCCCAAAAAGTCCTATATTTGTAGGTTCAAAAACCTAATTTTTGAGCTGCAATAAAAAGTTTTCTCACTGATTCCAAACAACGACTAATGTATATCTGTTCAGGACATCTCAAACTGCTCCTATACCGAAAATGACACAAATTTACTGTATCTACTAGTCAGTTATCCAAATAAAAGTCCTATATTGATATGCTCAAAAAACCTTAATGCCATTCTTCTGTTTTTGTAGAACATGTATTTGCCAGTCTCCCTCAGATGGAGAGGGGAGTTGCAAAAGTGATTGGCGGCGATCCGAAAGGCAACAACTTTGTGTATACCAATGGGAAGTGTGTCATCATCAGGAACATCCAAGTACGGTTCTACTTCGTAAAATACATTTAACAAGTGTTTGTTGTTCTATTTATGCCAATCTGGCTCTAGGTTTGGCTGTTAATCATGATGGATAATGAGATATTATTCACAAATAACAGAAGATTGGGTTGATTGTACTAGATTCTAACTTAAAATCCAAAGTTAGTTTACACCAACCTCAAAAGCATCTGTTAAACATGCTCTTTGTGCTCTACAAAATCCAGCCGGCACAATGCTGCAGTGTGCTCTTTGAAATTCTACTGTAGCGTCTCTGCCAACACTTACATGCTGTCTGACGATTACATTTGGGATGCAACGATTGTTGATCAGTTGCATACAAACGGAATACCTGGCGATTACAACGCATTTCAGAGCTTTCCCACCATCTCCACTTCATGTCACACGGCATAAGGGCGCAGCCGAATGGAACGCAGGCACTGTAGACCCCACCCCCTCCCCCCGTCGCCATGCCTCAGGGGGATGCCTAGGTGTAGAGCACAACAGCAAAATTCTCAGCTGGTATTCAGTTCCTCTTAATTAATAGGAAGCACTTGGACCAAACGTAAGACACATTTTTGTTGTGTGTTAACTTCTAAATCTTGTCAAGCTGAGATGCTGTGTCGCTTTTTTTAATCGGCTCAATTCATCTTACCCATTGAAGTGGCCAATACCCTGATAATAAGGTTCGGATTAAATACAATCTACTAAAGAAATTGAACTGCCTATTTGTCAGTTTCAGAGCTGCTGATATCTCTCATTTCCTGTCTTTACAGAATCCGGCTATAGCCGACATCTACACTGAACATGCCCATACGGTTACTGTGGCCAAATATTCGCCCAGTGGATTCTACATTGCATCTGGAGGTAAACGACCCACCCATGGAAACCAGTCAACAAATGTGTCTGTAAATTGACTTTTTAATAAAATGTATCCAATTTTTTTTAAATTCTTCTGTAGATGTATCTGGAAAGATCCGTATCTGGGACACCACCCAGAAAGAGCACATCCTCAAGTACGAGTACACCCCTCTCTCTGGCAAGGTCAAGGACATTGCGTGGACCGAGGACAGCAAGAGGATGGCTGTCGTTGGGGACGGCCGAGAGAAGTGAGTCTGAGGGGGGGGGGTTTCATATCGAAGAAATTCAATATAATTAAACTTAAACTTCTGAGAGGCTCCTCCAGTAATTACTCTACTACATAGCCAATGCAAACAATCCCAGTTGCTAGATGTCATGGTTTTGTATTAAATATTAAGCACTTTGTGAAGGAGATCAACTTTACATTACTATGAATATGACACCTTAAACACATCACCTGCCTTACAGAACATGTTGGGCAACTGGCCATCACCACAATTGTATAAAAAAAAAAAAAGAAGTCAATCTAATTTATGTTTTAGTCTAATCGTCAGCATGTGGCAATATTCTCCATAAACTCTGCTAATTTTCTTTCTGGAAAGCCAGCACACTTTCTTTTTTCGTAATTAGTCCCTCAAATCCCCGGAATACCTCATGGATGTTCTCCTCTCGCTGAAGGTTTGGATCCGTGTTCCTGTGGGACACTGGCTCCTCAGTCGGGGATCTTTCCGGCCACTCCAAATTGATCAACAGTGTGGACATAAAGCAGACGCGTCCTTACCGCCTGGTCACTGGCAGTGATGACACGTGCGGGTCTTTCTTCAAGGGGCCTCCCTTCAAGTTCGAGTTCACATTACATGTGAGTTTCAGAGGTTAACGTTTTCTTCCTGGATTGTATTCATGTTATCAATCTCTCCATATGAATAATTTTCTCCTATTCTTCCCCTCTTTGTCCCCGGTGACGGCTAAAGGACCACAACCAGTTCGTCAACTGTGTTCGTTTCTCTCCAGATGGAAATCGGTTTGTCACAGCTGGTGCTGATGGCCAGGTGAGTTTTGCATTGCCAGGTATGGTCACGTGACCATATATTTTAAATATTACCCATAATAGTCAGAGAAACTATCATGACATTTACTTAAATAATGCAAATGATCTGAGGATGACTCCAACTAAGTAGCTGGTTAATGTAAACCGAAATCACAGGCTGTTGCTGTGTAGTAATCTGTGACTAATGAGTGTTGTTTCTGCAGCTGTTCCTCCACGATGGGAAGGAAGGGACACTTATTTCCACACTGGGTGGAGAGAAGGCCCACAAAGGAGGAATCTATGCTGTGAGCTACCTTTTTTTTCTGTGAAAAGAGTATACATTTATGCCACATTCACATGTGTTAGCTGGGTGGGTTTCGTTTCTGAGGAGAGCTGGTTTCTGTGTGTGTGTGTGTGTGTGTGTGTGTGTGTGTACACGTAGTGTTCATTTTTCTTATTCAGAGTTAGGGATTATGTGTTCTGAAGAAGCCTCCTCCTGTCCTGAAGTCACTCTTTTTTATTGTTTTGTTTTTTTCATTCGTTTCATTATTACATTAAAGTCTTTTGTGGTTCTGTTGAGTGAATGCTCATTCTTCAAGTGCACTTTCTTTACACCCAAAATTTGCAATTTTGATTAGCTGCACATTAATATCATAACCTTCTCTTTCAATCCCACCCTGCTTTAAATCCTTCAGGTCAGCTGGAGCCCTGACAGCTCCCAACTGATCTCTGCCTCGGGGGACAAGACGGTGAAACTCTGGGATGTCGGTGCAGGCACTGCCGTCACCACCTTCAACCTGGGCACTGAAGTGACAGACCAGCAGCTGGGCTGCCTGTGGCAGAATGACCACCTCCTCACGATCTCCTTGTCAGGGTACATCAACTACTTGGACAAGAACAACCCCAACCGGCCCATACGCACGATCAAGGTCAGTGTCTCTTCCTGACTATTATCAGTAGAGTTTCTTTATACCAATGAAAGCTTGTGATAGTTAATTCAGTCTTCCTTAAGTGGGGAAAAACCAAGAAAAAGGCTGTTTTGGAGTTGCCGATATGTCATTATATGTCCTTATCTGGAAATGTGCACTAAATTATCCAACAGGGTCACAGCAAATCTATCCAGTGTGTGACTGTCCACAAAAAGGATGGACGACCATACATCTACTCGGGGAGTCACGATGGACACATCAATATCCTTTCACTGATAAACAAGGTCACCCATTACAGTGTACCTGGAATTGTCCAATAGGTTTTACAATTCTGTACATGTTGATGACTAAATGACATTGCAGATAGACTGCTGTGGATGAACTTGGAAAATGTTAATTTATTTTATTTTTTATTTTTTTATCATTGTTAGCAGTGAACTCTGGGAGTCATTTAGCATGACTGTCTCGCAGCCCACATTTTGAAATTATTCCAGCTGAGGTAGTACCATTCCATTATCTCTTCCTTTTCTTTCTGCATTGGCAAATATACATGACAACTAGTAGATTGTATTCCCTTAACGAAAGCTTCACATTACTGGGATGCTGAAACTGGGGAAAACGATTGCTTCACCGGGAAGGGCCACAGCAACCAGGTGAGCCAGATGGTGATCGGCCAGGCCAGCGAGCTGGTGACGTGCAGCATGGATGATACACTGCGCTACACCAACCTCAACAAGACAGAGTACAGGTAGGGGTCCTCGTGTGTTGCTGTGAACGTAATTAGTAATGGTGATACTTGAGGGAACTTTGGTGCTTTGGATAAAAGTGTTTTTGGAAAAACAAGAGCAATGTTTTTTTACCAGATTTCGCAACCTGGTTCCCTCAAAATAAGGTCTGGATTATTGTAGTTATGGTTTCTGGGCAGATATAATACCTGTTCATTTTTACAAATTCAATGTGGTGGTGCCTTGTGCACGACATGGCAAGTACTCCATAGTCCCTTTTTATATTTGAGTAAATAGTACCTACTTGGCTTTCAGAATTCCCTAATTTCTCCACCTCTGTCAGGATCACCTAGAAACTCACTTAGCGTTCTAACTGGTTGTTTTCAGTGCTTCTGATGTGGTGAAGATGGATTTCCAGCCTAAAAGTGTGTCTGCAGCTGCAGGAGGGCTGTCAGTGGCTGTGTGCATTGGGCAGGTATGCCTTTACATCATTGCCATAAGTAGTTATACGCTTGTTTCGCTGTGGACACAATATTGCACCTCAAGCTTTTTAACATGATCACGCTGATGTTTGTACCCTTTATTACGTCTGTCTGTAAACTTTGTCTTATTTTGGTGGCATAACTCTTCATCACACTTTTTCTAGATTGTCTTGCTAAAGGATAAGAAGAAAGTCTTTACATTGGACAATCTGGACTATGAAGCCGAGGTGGGAGCTATCCATCCTGGGGGCACTGTTGCAGCGGTGGGAGGCGCAGTAAGTGACAATCTTTAGCGCAAAGATCCTCTTGAGCTCTGACTCAGAAACTGCTTTCAGGTTTAATGGGATACTGGCCCATCTTGGTCTTTCGTAATGCTTCATTTCATGGAGCCACCACAGGAAACTACACACCCATGAGATTGATGCCCTTTTTGTTCTCTTTAGGATGGGGACATCCGTCTGTACTCGATTCAGGGCAACACTCTGAAGGACGAGGGTCAGACTATCAAGGCAACAGGCGCGGTCACAGCCATGGCCTACTCTAACGATGGAGCCTATCTGGCTGTCATCGATGATAAGAAAGTTGCCACTGCGTTCACCGTGGCTGACAGCTACTCGGTAAACCTCTCTGCCTATCTTCAATTTCTTTTTTATATCTAGTTCCTACTGTAGTTTTGTAAAAGTTATGGTTGTATCTTGTTATGTATGTATTTTTTCTTTCACCAGGTCAAAAATGAGTTCTATGGCCACCACGCCAAACCAGTGACTTTGGCATGGTCACCTGACAACGAGCACTTTGCGACTGGTGGGATGGACATGATGGTGTTCATTTGGACCATTTCTGATCCAGACAAGAGGGTTAAGCTCTCAGGTAGGTGCACATGTGCAATCACTCATGCCTCGCTTGAACACAGGTCTACGCAATGTGATCGGAAGTCACGCCATATAAATCCACTCGGCAACAATATCAAAACTCAAAAAGGGCCATTTTTACCTGAGCCGAACTACAGAAACCAGTGTTGAACTGGTGTTGAGTAGTAACCATTCATGGGGCATTTACATTTGGTATCAGAATCGGGGTATACTTTATACAAATTACAACTTTAGTTCATAGGTCGGTATGTATTAATTCTTAACAAATTCAAGTTTGTTACTAGTCTTTGCGTTTCAATTTAACACTTTCCACTGCTGAAGGTGTCTTGACAAAGATGTTATGTTCTTTTTATTTCTGCAGACACTCATCGGTTGCACCACGTTACTGGCCTGGCTTGGGTAGATGAGCACACTCTGGTCACCACCTCCCATGATGCCAGCATTAAGCAGTGGACGATTACATACTGAGCTGGAAGCAGACAAACCTCCGCTTCTCCAGGGACAAGGACTACTGTAGAATTCAATCTTTGCTTTTACTGTTTGCTGTAAACATCTGAGATTGTAAACGGTTGAATGGGGAAAGCTCCTATAAAAATGATTCGAGATATGTCTCTTTGATGTGAATAACCTCAACTTACCACATAAACCGATTGTTGAAATATCGGACGTAACAATGAGTACTTTTACATCTCTGAGCAATGTGGACCCACAATATTTGTAAGCTCAACATTCCATAGGTAATTGCTTTCACGCCACTTAAACTAAAATCTTTAGGCTCAATGCATCTGAACTAAATGTACCAACTTTTTTTTTTCAATCAAGTTATGTTGGAAAGAAATTAAACCTTATTTGGTTGCATTACTGAAATGAATAGTAGATGATCCAAGCAATAGTTGCCTGACACCTCAGTTTTCATGGTGTAAGGGGATGGGTGTGTTTTTGCTTTGTGTAAGGTTTTATACTTTGTATGTATCACATCTCTTCCTGCTGAGCTGGGGCGTGTTAATGGGTACGTGGACAACCAAGGCGCTCTGTCAGTTCGGTTGAAGGTTCCTTGTTGCTGTGCTTTTTCTTTGGGCCCACTATGCTTGTCTGCACTTGTCATGTACTCATGTGTATGCATTTTCTTCCAAGATGGAAGTGGTCAATAAAACATTTTTATGCATCTTCCCTTTCAAGCAGCTGCACCCTCTTTGTCCTGGTCAAACACTATTTCCGGGGCGTTCAGGTGCGAACGTGCGCCGTGTGATCCTTGACACGTTTTAGTACAGACGTGGCTGCACCCAGGCCTCGTAAGATCTGATTCCCCGACCATATTAGGAGTAACCCGAGCTCGACGAAGCCACATTCCAAGCCAGTGCACCGTTCCTCGTGCGTGGCTAGGCGAGTTAGCTCCGGCGCAGGTTCATTTGAGCCCGCCGGATTAGTTCGCCACTCCCCCGGAAAAATAGGGTGCAGCTCTCTTCCTCATTTGATGAAGGAGCGATATCAGTTAGATTATCGTTTTATAGAGAGCCGAGATGACATCACGAAGACGTCCTGTGCGGGCGCTATCGATGCTGAAGACCGGAATCGTTTATTTGATCTTCATTATGCGTTCATGATTATCTCCTGCTCGCCAATGGTGAAAAAAAGACACTCTTTGAGTTCATTTTCCTTTGTACGGTTTTAAAAAATCCTGGTTTCGGTGATCGACTGTTCCGCCTTCTAACGTTGGACGCGCACGCGCGATTAACCTGATAACTGACGTCTGGTTCAAACTATCGAGACGTTTGGAGCGCGGATCAGCCTTCAAAGAACCGAGATAGCCTGACATCAATCATCTCGTTAATTTGAGCTGGATAATGGGACATTTGATCAACTTAGTTGAACCACGTACGACGAATAGGGGCCTGCAGGTGAGCCGTAAACACTTTTTGTAGCAGAGGGCTGTGTTGATCTATGGTGGTAATACCGAAACCGCAAAAACTTTAGTACTCCTGAATTGTGAACAGTGCAAAACAGCTACACTTAGTCTCACATTAAAAGCCTTCAGGTCTGAGAGAGTAGGGTGTCCTTTAATCCGAGGATACGTTGTTAATTGTTGATTTTACCACCGCGGTCAACTCAACAGACACTTGAATTTCAGTGCACGTATATGCTGACATTTACGGTATTAAACGCGTAACCCGAATAAAGGGTATTTAAATGACAAAATGCCGGACAATGACAAGTATGAGTGTACAAGAACTCTCTGACTACTCATGTAGTTGTAAAAATACTTGACAAGAAATGGTCTTTTCGAACTGGCAGATATGGGCTTTTCCATCCATCCATCCATTGTCAAACCGCTTATCCTGCACACAGGGTCGCGGGGGGGCTGGAGTCCATCCCAGCCAACTTCGGGCGATAGACAGGGTACATCCTGGATTGGTCGCCAGCCAATCGCAGGGCAACACAGAGACACACAACCATTCACACTCACACTCACACAACTACGGGCAATTTAAAGTCCCCAATTAACCTGATCCCCAGAGCATGTCTTTGGACTGTGGGAGGAAGCCGGAGAACCCGGAGAGAACCCACGCAGACACGGGGAGAACATGCAGACTCCACACAGAAAGGCCACTGGGCGGAATCGAACCCAGGACCTTCTTGCTGTGAGGCAACAGTGCTAACCACCACGCCACCGTGCCGAGATATGGGCTTTTGCTTTACTTAATTATCTAACTTTGTACAGTTAAAGTATTCTTTTTTTTTTACAATAGTATTCAGAATGGTCTGAATACACATTCTTTAGTCATTGTCCAGAATCTTTGATCAAATAGCTTTTCTTGCGATTACTTGTTTAACACCGTAATTGTCAGTATATACGGGCACCGCAGTATCTTTGACCGCATCCGACGAGGCTTTTTAAAACCAGTTTCCCGCAGGACACTAAACCTGCCAGCAGAGATCCTCTGGGTGCAAACCTTCTTCCAGGATCCTTGACTCAATAACTAAATCAGTGTCCGGTCATCCAGCGAGGCCCACAAACCTTTTTAATTTATTGGAAACTGTTAAGATGATTGGAAATATTTTAGTACGTCTTGTCTTACTTCATTTCCATGTCTAAATATGTCATCAAAACACCAAATGAAAATTCATGACCTTCAACAATAGGTGATGTTGCAATTCTCTTTATTGATATATAGTTTATAGTGCTATAAAAGTGACGTATTGTACAGTTATCTGTACAAGTAGGCCAGTAGATTATTCACTGGTGAATCAATGTTACGCAATGTTGACCGGCAGATGATTTTGGTCAGTCACTGTCGATACTGTAAACATTTGGTAACCCTTTAGCTACTTTAGCAAATACTCTTTTAAGACACTTCACAGACTCAAAACATACGAGAAAGGCAAGTTATGGATTTCCTAATGTTAAACAAACTGTTATGACAAATACATTTTCCTCCTGCTCCTGTAATTACCAACATTACTTTAGCAAATGAATTTAGGTCTATTAAAATCACACTGATTCACATCTGGAAATGTATTTTATTTCTGACAGTTGTGATGTGCACAGGCGTTGAGTTGTACAGCGCGGCAGCGGTCTGTCTCATCATCTTGGACACGCTTTGCTTGTGATGCGACTCTTTCTTTTCCCGCTGTGTGGACAGTTTGTTCGGCCCTCTTTTGGGTCTTCCGACCCGGTTGTCTTCTTTGTTGAGGTTTGGTTTAAACAAAGGGACAAAAATGTCTTCCTCGCAAAGGTTGCTGATACCAATCTTCAGCACACCAATCTTGCGGCTAAAGGGAAAAGAGGGGTTCATAACATATATTCATAACAGCTAAAGGAAAAAAAAACCAATTCAGAAAGGCCTATATTCCTCCCACCTTGGCCGCCACTGGTTAGTGGGTCAAACAATGAAGTGCTGATTTGCTGACTACACAGCATGTGGGCTTCGATCCTGCTATTAGAGTGAGCGGCTGATAGCTGGAACTCACCATCATTTGGTTCAAAATGGACCAGCTTGGCCGGGTTTGTCAGGGCAACCTGTAAGGAAATCTTAAAGGGTAAGAAGAAGATACACACTTGTAGATTGTAAATGTAAATGGTTGTACAGAAAGTAATATTTAGGTATTTTCTTTGCAATGGAAGATGAATCATTTGTCAACTAAAGTTCACTTTTAAATAGCTCCGTAAACGGACTCAGACATCATAAGGTTTCAAAAGTCTTATACTTGTGTATCATTTGCATATTTCTCAGGTTATATAATCTATGAAGGGCTTATTAATGTCTATGTGGAAATGTCCAAACTGAAGATGGGTGGACGGGGGCGCATGGTCTAGAGAGGGTGTGCCGGGAACCGTGAGGTTGGCGGTTTGAACCCAGGCTGCTCCATGTCCCATGTTGAAGTGTCCCTGAGCAAGACACCTAACCACTAATGGCTCCCTTGGCAAACATATAAAAATCTACAGGTTAAAAATGCAATGTAAGTCGCTTTGGATAAAAGCGTCAGCTAAATGACCTGTTTAAAAATGCAGGAATTCAAATGCAGGAAGTGAAATATAACCTTGTAAACTTATTTATTAACTTTAGCAAAACCACATGGTGCACTGCTCAGAAGCAGAAGGTTAGCAGAACGGTACTCTGTGACTGCAACCACTCTTGGTTCATGTCCAGCCACAGAAAATTAAGTTAGCCAGCTAGTTCTCACGTGATAACGCCGTCTTTTTAATTGTGTGCCTGCAGTTACTTGTGTTCTGGGATCCGCACTTTGGAGGGCAAAGATCTTCAGAGTGGTTGGTAAGTTCTTTTTCCCTAATGAGAGAATGAACATTGAGAGAATGAATGATCCTGCTATCAAGTACATATTTGTGATATTTCAATTTGTTTTCGTAATAACTAGTCTGTACAAAGTTGTAGAAGTATAAAAGGTTCTCTGTGGACCGCTGAGCCGCTGGCAAAGTAGGAAAGTAAATTTTTAACACAGCTGCTGACATCATTATCAAGCAAAAAGAGTTCTTTGAGAAAAAAAAAATCTAGCACATGCGCTGTGGAATTACTCTGCAATGTTGACACAATCAATAGTGTGACTCTAACTGACAACTTATTTAGGACAAATGCAGTGGTCCAGTCTATATTTTTAGTAGTGAGTATACTGTAATTTTCCCCTCCCAGCCTCATACTTGCCCGACTTGCAATAGCTTCAGGGACCGACTTTTGAAAACAGTGAAGTCGTGTTATTTGGGTCTGTTGTTTCATATCTCGTTACTTTTAAACTTTGTTCAAAACTCTCCCCAGAGGGATAGAGGACGGCTCTGACTCTACAAACAGACGGGGGTGAATTTATGAATGAAAGTGAGAACGTTCTGTCCCACCGATGCTGTTACATGTCATTGCGCTTTTGTTAGTGGGTATACGGCGTATAACTGCGTGTCATGTAGACCAGTGGTCCCGAACCACCGGGCCGCGGACCGCTATCGGTCTATAATTCTCCTAATTATGTGCGCTCGTCCCTCTGACAGATTCCCCACGCGTCACCAGGCGTTTTTCTTCACGTTTACAATTGTCCTCTTACCGTGCACAGCAGTTTCGCCCACCAGCGAACAGAGAGCGCACGATTACTACACCCCCCCCCGACGCTGCAATACGACGATGCACATGCAATGCTGCAGCAATGCTATTCAGTAGCTGTCGCTGTGTACAATTAAACAGAAAGAGTTAAAAGATCCAGTAGATTTTGATGTGAGTATAAACCTTTTAGAAAATGGTGTAGCTGACAATGGAATGTAAATAAAACGCAGAAAGAAGATGTCAGCTACTCTCGATGGTCCGGCACACTCTCCCCGTAGAGTCTCTGCTCTGAAAGCTCTGTCCCGGAGTGTCAATGGACATTTAAGGTCTATCCACCTCCGCTGCCAAGATTCCAGGTAGTAAATAGACATTGGGGGAGTAAATAACTCCCAAAGGGGGCGCTTGCTCACGAGTTTCATTACTTGGCCACATTCTGGGCAATTGTTCCAAATATCACACCCTTCTAGATGCTCAATCCTCGATGCCTGGGCTGCAGAAATTGGGCTCACATGTTTGGAGTTACGATAGCTGCCAGGCAGTAGTTCAAACATTATAACTCATGTGAAGCCAAGAGAGAACAAAGTGGCCATTGATCATTGAAGAAGATGCCTGAGGAGAGGGCTTTTTTTTTTTTTTTTGGAGGGATCTCTGCAATAGCTTCACCGTTAGCAGAATCTTTTTGTTCTGTGTCTAGAGATGTGTTGTAGTTCTTTATATCAAGGAGTACTCTTTCTAGAGTAGATATTACGTGTTTCCTCTAATTGAAATACCGTCTGAGCTGAGGACGTTTTTCCCCGGTTGGGGTGGAGGAATGCTGCAAGGAATACCGCAGAACAATGGAGCGTGGATCTGCTAGGAGAGCACTCTACGTGGATTGTACTTATGGTTCCAATGGTCGGAGAAACTTGTCTAAATTACAATTCCAATCTTTAGAATTTCTACTTCTGCCCAGTTACCGGTACATGACGTATAAACACTGTTTAAGGTGAGTACCACAATGTCTTTACTATTATCAATTGGAAATGACCCTTGAACCAGTTCTTGTGCTTGTGTCTGGCTGCAGTGCATACTATAAGAGGGCTCTGTGTCACTACACAGCGTTGGGCATTTTGTTTTGAGGAAATATTATTTAATGCACAAGAAAAACAAAACGACTTGGCTGAGCCTGAAGGTGAAAGTCAACCGGGCAGTGTAACAATCGTCAACACGCAACCTCTGCAACTTGTGGAAACTGCCGCATCACACAACAAGCTACCTGGTGATCCATCAGCTACAATTCACCCGGATCCCCAGTTGAACTGCTTGGCGGACCAATTACACGACGAGTCTTCTTCTACCTCCCCTATTCTTGTTACCATAGGACCACAGAAGGTCACCACGACGCCCAAACCAGTCAATCAAGTGGTCTGACCATGGTTCTAAAACTAACATGAAGTGACATCAGAATTTGGTCACCAAGAAGGTGACCTTTCGAAATAGGGGTTGACTTTGGGAAGGCAGCCAGCTGGGAATGTAGCGTTAGCACAAACATGTAGTTAATGTTTCTCTTCCCTCCATTGTAGCTGACCCAAAGATTACAGTACATTAGCAAGAGCGAATGGGAGGGGCTTATCCGAGTTAATAATCTGTGGATGTCTGAAGGACTGTGATGTGTCAAGAATGATGGGTCAGTATCCTTCCTGAAAGCCTCGGATACACAACCGTGCTTGGGTATGTATTCCCATAGTGATTATTCTCACTCATTTTGGTGAAAATGTGTTTATTTGACTTTTATCCACGTCACGTCCATGTCAGGGGCTATATACCAAACCGTTATCTGAGATATTATCCATTAAACTTTAGGAGCAATGAAAGAGGCTCAAAGTTCCTTAACTAAAACTTTTTAATGCGTTTTTCCACTGGGATGTTTTGTAATGAAATACTTTTAAAAGTAATTCCATCCATCCATCTTCAAACCACTTATCCTTTTTTTTTAAGTAATTGTCTCCATAAATATTATTTGTTTTTAAACATATGTTTTTGTGTTAAGTAGTATGTTACCAACAATCTCCTGCTGCCCTTTATGTAATAGTAACAGTAGGCCTACCTTTGAGCTGCTCTAGTGCTGGCAATATTTCATTAGTATTATTTCTTGACATTGTATTATTCGTCACGCCTCAAATATCAGAAACATCCTCAAATTGTCATAATGATTTGAACCATGTGATGAAGCCATAGCATCTTCAAATACATAATTCAGAGTGTGATTTCTAAGTGGAAAAGATGGTCTTGCAGCCTGTCCACAGATTATAAATCAGATTCCATTATTTGATGTCTGGCTTGACATCCACGCCACAGCCAAACGCCTATATACATAAACTATGTATACGGTATACATTTAGATTAATTTAGATACATCTAGTTTTTTACACAGCCACAGGTCTGCTGTTCGTTTTTTATTTATGGCGTTGTATTTAGTGTCATTATGTGCACGTCAGCACATTGAGGCAGTGTCATTTCCTGTTCAGCAGATGTTTCACTCTGTGCTTTCTGTTATTATTTCCACATCCCTCTCTTTGTTGGGAAACGTCTCTTGTGTTCTTATCAGTATTCTGTAAGAACCATTTGTAATATGATACGACGTTCTCAATAAAGGTTGCTGAAACATCATGGCGGACAAGCCACCAGAGAAAGGAGAAGAGATTGGAAACCACAAGATGAGGGTCTCTGCCAAGACCTCTGGACAGGTTAGTGCCATGAACTCATCGCTCGGCAAACTCATGTTTTTATGGCTTTACAGCTGCCGAAGAATGTCATTTTTTTGGGACGTAGGAAATTTTACTGGTTGGGCAGATTGAGAGTCCTCATAGTACAAAGTAGGTCGAGGGTGTCTATATGTTGTTGTTCTTTGCCTGTTATGGAATACGTTCCACAGTTGAAGTTGAAGTTGGTATGCAGCCAAGGTTTTCGTGAGCAAACTGCACTAGGACCTGCGCTCTTTACTCTTTGAATCAGTGCTAAAATCATTGATATTAGACTCAAATAATGAGCAATACGCTGTATTGATACATTTAAAAATATCTTACATTAAAAACATATTTAAACAAATATATATATATATATTTGTTATGTAGAATTATCTAGTTATGTACACTGTTCCTACTAATAAATATATATATATATATATATATATATATATATATATATATATTTTTTTTATGAAATAGCAAACACTGTACACGGAACGGAAAATCACTTCATGGAAACCATTTATTGCTGTGTATTAAAGATGACTTATCTGTTATTTCACTTCCCCGTCTAAATTGCCACACAAGCTAACTCAGAAACAGCACTAAAGTATTGTTGGCATAGGTGGTATTAAATGCTTCCATTCACAGTGTTATCTTTACCTTTTCCACACAAACAATCCTGAAGGTCCCTGAAGAGGTTATTGCCCTTAAACCTGAAGAGCATCATTAACAGTTGATCTTAAGAGAGCCTTAAAAGTTACATTACAGTAAGAGCTATTAAACTGATTTATCTTGGGGCAGCAAACAATCAATCACTGGATCAAGCATGAGAATAAAAATGGTTTTAGAAAACATGCCAAACTAAGCGCACTGATGAACACGAGGGTTGAGCGGGACATGTGCATGGATTAATACACTGAGGGCTGCAACATGTCAAGTTGTAAAATTTATGGAGAGTATCGTGTTTAAAATCACCAACTTTAGGCTACATGGCAGGCTTTGATCAGGTAAAACCGTGAGATTAAAGTAGTAATTGTATGGAGTTGAATTTCAGGGATAATTCTGGTTTGTTGTTGTTCTATCATGTGCGTTGTTCCACAGATGACTGATGTGTTTGGTTTAGCAATTAGTGTGGTCCGTATTTCCATATCAACATTGTTTGTTTTAATATTTTTAAAACTGTGCTTCAAAAGTTGAAGTTGAAGTTAACTTCTTAATGGACACCATCAACTTCCAACTCTTCACAATCAATTATTTTGCAAAAGCAGTGTGGTGAAATAGATGGTGTTGCATATTATAATTTGTGCAATGTGCCATCTTCATTTTGTCTTGACCTACAACATATATACTGATATTTACACACCTGGATGAAACCAGTGTTCGCTGTATTATGACACCCACATTATTCAAGAAGACCTTATGGTTGCAGATGCACTATACTTTTTTTATCACGGGTATGCAAATGTTGAGCTGGGGCCTAAAAATGGCCTGGTTGTTAGTCATGCTACTTATTTTTGTCCTACATATTCAAAGCATCCCTACAGTCCAGTAATATACCCGTTTCACATTGATATGATTCGCTATCATTAATTTCTGAAGACAAACTACAGCACAGTGTGCATTTAGTCAAACAGAGCATGCATGTAGTGAGATACTCGAGGGCAAAGGGAATAACCAGGTTTGCTCACTTTGATACTTAGCAATGTCCTCTGTTGAATTCTCCGGGTATTGGTCAGCCCTGGAGATCGATAGCCTAACATGTGACTGCAATAGGTTCATACTTGTTTGCTCGATAACAACCTGTGTGCTACGTGTGCTCCCTCTCCCTTTAGCAGCCAATCACAGCCTGTCTGTTGGGGGCAGCTTTTTTCGGTTCCCTGGGGTCGTCTTTCATTTATGGCTACAACCTCTCGGTGGTCAATGCTCCGGCTCTGGTGAGTCAAACTGTGGCTGCTCTGCTTGCCAAAAAGCACCATGGATTTCTCTCCATTTCTTAACGCAGAAAATCCTTGATCATTATGTTCAACAAATGTTCAGAGTCAAGAATGCATGCATTCCCAGTTTAAAGACCTATATAGCTTTATAGCTATACAGTGCTTGTGAATTTTTTTTATTATCTAAGTCTGTTTCTGTACACTTGTGGAGTAAAGTTGGATATGTTCTCCAAGGAGCCAACTTAGATGTTCATTTGCTTCAAGATCACATTCTTTACAGTTGGGTGAGAGACTATTATGTACACATTCTGTACTGCTAAAAAATTGATAAATGAAAATTAGGAACTGTCACTGTCTAACAATAAACCCTTCAAATAAATCAATTAATTCATAGCGTGTCTTTCTGCCGTGTCGATTTTGTATTGCAGTACATTAAAGCTTTCTACAACACAACATGGACGGAGAGATACGGACAGCCTCTTGCAGTAGAGACGTCCACCCTCCTCTGGTCCGTCACAGTGTCCGTATTTTCCATCGGAGGCCTTCTTGGAGCGCTGTCCGTCTCGATAATCCTCAGAGTGCTCGGAAGGTGAGTCAACTCGACTGCACTCATGATCAAGTCTTGTTCAAGTGACACGGAAGAGTTTCTTAACCTGGGACCTGAATCCAAAAAAAGCGATCGACGAATCAACCAGCTCACTGTGATACCATGAACAAAAAGACAAGTTTCTTGCTCTTCCACGAGGTCACAGTTCTCCACGGTTGTATTAAGAAGCTTACACCACTTTTCACTGGTGCAGCCTCAGCTGGGTGTTTTTCACACAGATCACAAGGACAAGTTGTGCAGCGTTGCATTGAGGAGAGGCATCATTTGGCCATACTCATGTGTTTGCAACCACTTGGACACATGCAGTGAATTTGCTTTAAATGAGAGGTTCTACAGAACCAACTCTGTCAGGACACGGCCCATGGACATCGGTTGAGCAATTTATATTTTTAAAATTCATTTAATTGATTATTAATCAATTTTAGTAAATGATGTGGGCTATGTGGGTGACAATGGTCAAGCTGGGAATTGTAGGTAGCCTGAATGCACCATTATGCGCACGAGGAGAAGAAGATGCTCAGATACGAACTGGCAGTCCGGTTTCCTCTGAAAGACTGAAAGCCTCTCTTGGCAGATCAAGAACCTAAATAAGGACACGTAAATAGTGTAGTAAGGTTGACTGGTTGAAATTCCACCCACATCATGAGCTGCCTTCATTAAATTGTATAGCGCAACTCCACTATTTCTCCTCTCGAAGTCATGACTCCCTCTGGCTGTTTTTCCCACTTCTAGTTCATTATTATAGCATTCCATCAGTTTTATTTTTTTATTTAGATTCACAAGCTGTGAATGGTTCTGCTATTTAGATATAATACTTTATAGTGCCTCTTTTGATGTATTAAGATAAAGATACAAAATAATCTCTCTCTAGGTTTTTTGTAGGTCATTTTTCCCTGTATCTATCTATATGTGCTGTTTTTCTCTTCCTACAATCATATTCTTTTGTTGTCTTTAGGAAGGGAACCTTGCTGGTGAATAACGGCTTTGCGCTACTCGCTACTCTGCTCTTGACCCTCGGAGAAAGGGCCAAATCTTTTGAGATGCTCATCATCGGTCGGCTCGTAATCGGGGTTAATGCCGGTACGTGTTACATGTATGCACACCACTGACCAGACAATGCGCGAAGGTCAGATTGCCTGAAACTAACACATGGTAGTTGTTAGTTGAAAATATGTTGGTTAGCCATCTTTTATATACAACTGAGAAACACTGTCAGCTTACACAGCTTAAAAAACGTCTCTGGGAGTTTGCAGATATCAAGTGTGTTTTACTCGACAGACGTGAGTGCACTGATGATCAGTGATCTATCAGTAAGACTTTGATTTCAGAGCGAATGTCTCCAATCATGGAGGAGGAGCTTAACACCAGTGCTCATTCATCCTTGTGATTGTGGGTCATGTGACCTGCAGAAACACATTTCCGTGAGATCAAAATATGGTACAAACAAAACCTTTTCAGACAGCGTCTTGACAGCTAGAACATTATCATGTGTGAGTGACAAACACGTATTTTGCCCGTCTGATGAGCTGTGCACTCCTGACTTGCTACAGTACCTGCATGTTCAAGGAGGTCTAAGGAACAGGTTCCACTTCAGCACGTTTGAAATATGCTTTTCTGGTTGCAGATTCCAGTGCATTTTCAAAAATGTTAAGCTCATGAAATTCATCTGTGCAAAATGCTGTCAGCATTGACCAAAATACTTAAATAATGATTTTACAACAACATTGTTTTTACACAGTGCTTATTTGATGTTAAATAAGAATTTCGAATGCCAAGGTTGGTAGACCTTATATAACTGCCTGCAAAGTTCACACATTACCATCTACTCTATTGTAGCTGGTTTGTAGCTAAACCAGGAAGAGGCAAAACTTGGGCCACATGACGATATGTTGTCCAGCTCAAATCTAAGGATTAGATATTTGACCAAAGCTGATCGTTTCTAATCCTGAGATCCTGACATTATCACGTAAATCAGGTCAGTTCAGCCTTTCTCAAATGTTGTTGAAGCAAATCGAACATTTTCAAGTCAAAAAAAACACAGGGCGATACCTTCTGCTTGTATCACAGCGCTGACCAACGGATTCCCTTCATTATTTTAATGTTTACGCATCACATTAAACTTAATATGTTGCTTTTTACGACAGGTATAGCTCTCAGTGCCCTGCCCATGTACCTGGGAGAAATTACGCCAAGACATGTCCGAGGTTCCATTGGCCAGTTCAACTCCATCCTCATCTGCCTGGGAGTGTTCACAGGACAAGTGCTGGGGCTGCCCGAGCTGCTGGGACAGGTCAGTGCTTCTGAGACGGTTCACCGCAGGAACACACGGGAGTATTTGTGGTGTTACCTCTATTCCTGCATTAAGACCATTTAAAGGTTGGAGTTTAAATGATGCTCGTTGCAATCACTTCTATCCCTGGAGTCCAAACAGGGTGGAGCTTGTTTGGAGCACAGAAGAATTTAGGGTGTTTTTGTTTAATAAAGTGTAAGTTTGTTTGGGGGCCATAGCATCTGATATATATCTTAAGATATTTGTGAGCCAGTTGTCAACCATTGTGGATGCTGTTGGTAGCAATTTAAATTGATTAGTTGAAGTACTAGATACGATGTGACTTACTTTGCCACGAGAAAAGCAGAACAGAATAGGATTTTTTTATATATTCTCCATTGTGCAACGTAGAGTATGAAACACAGAAGTCACAGAATAAAATGGATACGAGATGTTTGCGATATAAAAATGCAAACGGTGTTATTAAAAACATCACAGCTTCATTATAATCATTTAGATTTTGGTTTCCTTTTAAAATCAAATCATCAACATTATAATTGTTGATGAAATGCATTCAATGCAGTTCATAACCATAGTGGGACAACATAGGGGATACACTTTTAATCACTATATACGTTGGGGAACCAGTATGCCACCCATACAGTAGTGATTTGTTCATCCATAATTTAACCTCAGATGTCTCCAGACGTATAATACAAGTAGATCAAAAATGACTTCTTTGCTGCCCGAAGGATGCTCATCTGGAGATTTGTACAAATCCGATTGGATATTGATGATAAGGAATGAATCTTATATCCGCTGTCCAGTTTTAGCCCTTTTTTCGGGATCAAGTTCAATGGTCGATTGTGACACACCTCTCACACACAGCAATCGTACTGCAGCCACTAACCGAAATGGCAACAATACCTGGAAAACAGAGAAACCAGAAAAGAATGACTCAAAAGTCTACAACCCGCACAAAAACTTCCCTCATCCCTCCCCCAAATTTAAATCGCCACGTAAAAAGACCAGAGACAGCGTTCTCAAGGAGGAACCCTGCGAAGGAACCCTGCGAAGGAGTCACTGCAGCTCGTCTCACCATTAGGGGGAGCTACTGCACCACAGTAGAACAGTCCCCAACCACAGGAGAAACAAGCACTCATGTCCCCTCTTTCCTTCCTAAACACCAGCCCTAAACTACCAAATCCAACAACTATTCCTTGAACTCAATAAGGACAATGTAACAACTTTGAAACACTGATGGACTCATGGGCACAGCAGGGATGCACGGCCAGCTGCTCCACACACATAATCACACTTTCACAGCCGCCGTCAGACAAAACAAAACT
The DNA here is from genome assembly GCF_964276395.1 of Gasterosteus aculeatus. Classification (NCBI taxonomy): domain Eukaryota; kingdom Metazoa; phylum Chordata; class Actinopteri; order Perciformes; family Gasterosteidae; genus Gasterosteus; species Gasterosteus aculeatus. The sequence goes on from NC_135705.1 coordinate 15,583,220, forward strand.
GGAAAAAAGAACAACTCCACATTGATCCGTATACATTAACATAAAAGGAAGAAAAACAAAATGAAACACATTTGAACTCCCCATCGCTTTCACAGTAAAGCACATGACTGTGAATAGTGGCGAACCCCGAATCTTACACGCTCCGTACTTTGCCGAACAAACCAAGGACATTTATCAGATCCCGCACAGCAGCCTCTGATTAGACTCATTGACCACCACATTGGATCAATGCGAACCGGAATATATCGCCCACACACAATGCACTGTGAATAGAAGATGAGACTAAAACAACTAGCTTTAGAATCTTCTGCAACACTTATTATTGTATTATTTCTTAAATAACCTAAACCAGTCACACTGTGACTGAAGCGATGACGGTGGCAGGGTGTCTATATTTGATAACACGACTTGTGATGACCCCTGTGTGCTGTGTGATTCACCTGTTTCTGCTCTCGCTGCAGTTATTTGTCAGAGCAACACCTGAGGTTGTTCTCGGTTGCTGGACTGGATGCAGCTGGCAGCTTCCTCTTCTTATGTGGCTGCTGCTGCTGCTGCTCGAGGTCGCTCCTCACTTTAGATTTGGTGATAGTTCTCCAACAGTTAGTTGATTCCCACACTCACTGTAACTCTTTGGTTTTGAGAAGCTTTGTTTATTCCTTATTTTTCTGTGCCCATTCAAGCCAGGTCATATCGAAACCAACGTGTTCCTTCAGACCTGCAGGGTTGAGCTTCATCTTTGTCTGTCCACATGTGCAGCACTTTGCCACAGGTTGGCTGATAACTGCTATAACTGCACATAAAAGTGGCACGTGTGTGAGTTTCCATGATTGTGCTTTATTTCAAATGGGCAGGTGGCACATTGCATGTCAGTCTTTGTACATATACGTATTTATTTACCCTTTATGATATTTCTGTGATCAATACATCCACAATACATTAGAACTAAAAAACATCCAAGACATCCTAAAAAGCATAAAGAGAGCCGTTTACAACCCAGCAATGAGGCAGCTAGTCCATGAAGCATCGCAACATAATCCTCCAAAACAAACCAACAACTGCAACTCATGATTACATTTAATTTCATGTGCCCCTTACATACATTTGACTCTCTCCTCACTTGATAGCAAGAGAAACAAGTATTTGTTGTATAAGTGTAGCTAAGAAAAAACTTTTTTTTTTTAGTTTGGACTGTTTATACATGTACTTTGGAAAGATTTGACCACAAGTTTCCTCTCCTATGTTCCTCCTCCCATATTGTTCCGACATCCAAACATTAAGCATAATATCCAAGCATTTGGTTTGTCCAATCCATCATTTCAACCCACAGACGACCTTTATAAATATCACCGTCGTGTATTTGTGTCACCGGCATCGCGCCCTTCCACAAACATAACAGACACCCTTGATGTCATACGATAACAGCGCCACAGACTTTGATTATGGGACTCCTTCCTCTCAGCGGGGCTGGTCTAGGACATCGCTCTGTGGTCCAAAGTGGTGATAAGCTTTGAAAGATGATAATTACTCTAAACATCATGATAGGCCGCTGACCTTTTCCCCACCAGGGACACATGTTTATCCCATTACAGAAAGAATAGGTCTATGTCAGGGAGCTCCCATGAGACACTGAACTCATTAGCATGCCTCAAATGCAGCTTACATTAGGTAGGTCAAACTCAGAGGTTATAGAAATCTATTTATCCTCCATCAGACGTGGCTTTGGCTTACCGGGGAGGTGTAAATGGACTAAAATAAATCAAAGGATTGTTTAATGTTGGCCCCTCTAATGTCATTTATCTAACATTATTGTCAAACTGGTTATTCTAAATGACCATGATGTTATATATTTGATATATGTGTGTGCATTTAACCGTACAGTACACACTCAAGAACTAAACACGAGTAGCTGAGCATCATGTGTTTTTGCTGTATAAGTCTTAATTCAAAAGGAAAATATGAAAGACCTGTTGCATTTGCAGAAATAGAATAAAAAAAAAAACATATTCATGTTTTTTCTATAGTGATAATATTAGAGTTCAACATGTTGGGAAATACGCTTTATATTCACTTTCTTGCACACTTACGCTGTCAGAATAAAACAAAGTAGTTCTCCTCCGTGATTGGAGACAGTAAAGTTGCTGGCCAGCCTGTAAAGACGAAGGAAGCGGCAAATTTTTACGGGATTCACATTTGCATATGTATGAATTCACATTTGCATATGGATGAAGGGCGAGTCCATGCCCCTACTTGCCGTTCTCAGATTGGTTTATGCTTTTCTGAAAAAGGAACCTGCAAACTGCCACTTTTTGATCCTGGTGTCACTCATACGTGCAGCGGCCATTGTATGCACCTCACAAGCAATTTCAGCGCCTTCTGCACAGGTTTTAGAGGTTAGGGGAGCTTTTTCTATTCCAATTGTCACTCGAATGCGCATTGGCATACCAGAGCCGGACTTCGGAACGAAAAGGATATTCACTCCTGCTGTTTCTCTGCCTTGAGGCCTTCACTAAAGCCACCTTTTAGAGCTGTTATCAGCACTCTATTAATGTGAAACTCTCCTTGATCACTGGGTTATCATAGATTATAGTGTGATAGTGTTTTTAAGAGCTGGTGATTTTTTTCAGGCATTTCTCAAAATTGAAAGGTGTTGTCATGTTGATTTATTTCTTCACCAGCAACATATAAAATGATTTTTACAAGACAGAACAGTCACTGGGGTTCCCCCTTATCCCGACAGAAAAAAACATTGTCCAGGTCGACAAAGTGGAGTCATCACACTTTTTATCATGCTGTGCCATTTTTGGTGGCACAGCTAGGTGGCCAATGGGGAAATAATGGCTTCTTCCATAATGGTCATGAAAGCAAGGCTAATGATTTGACTTTTGACCTCTGGACAACAACACAAAGAAGAAAACGGTTATACTTGCCAAAAAACAATCAATATATGCATATATCCGCATCACCTAAATCCCCTTTATTTCTCTACCTTGTAGATTTCTCTACCTTGTAGACCAATCCTTGCTATTTTATTACCTCAAATAAACATTACAATTCCTTCAAACCCCATATTATGGTATTTGAGGTGAAAATGATCATAAAAGAAAATCTCTTGAAAACATAGATGTGAAGTTTTATCCTGCTTTTTTTATCAGCTTTCGATAAGCTTTCTTGCATTGGTTCTACCATTTATTGTTCCATTACCATGAAATTTATAAAGGTAAAGTCAGGTGTCTACTGTGAACGGCGTGAACGTCAGCACGTCACTTTGTCACAAGATCATTCATCCATAACGCCCCCTCCTGTAATGTGGGAATCCTAGTGGAAGATACAATGACAGCTGCTTCCAGCAAATAAAATATTCCAAAGGCTGAGACTCCGGCTACTACAGGCACATTGTTCTCTGTTTCTTTCATCTCAACTTGAAGCAAAAAATGAAAAGGTTTAATCCCTTGCTGTGGTTCAATCCCAGTGTGTCAGTTCACACCGTGCAGCCTGCGCATTCTCAGGGGAGATCATTGAAAGGGAAAATTGACTACTGCATGAACCGTTTGACTTCTGCTTAGACAACTATCACAATAACTGTCACTGCAGGTCAGAGCACGGCTTTCTGAGCCGATCCTTCATTATGGATGATGGGACGCAAACCTGGTTGACTCGCCCCAGTTAAAAGCAGCCATTGGTAGACACCATTAGGCGTGCACTTAGTTAGTGAACTTGTGAACACGACTGTGTGTGAAGCAGATAAATCTATCCTGATTATTATGCGTATGTATGTCAATGTCGGATTCTGGGTGCGCCAGCAGTATCCGCAGTTTTCATATAATCTACATCTGCATTTGAGTTAATGTTAAAAAAGTATTGATTTCAATATTTTTTTAGCAGCCTAAGAAATCGAATCAAAAGCCCACGCTTATTTCCAGCTTTGATACGATGACCTACAGCTCATTGCAGCATGCAAAAATATACCTAGTTCAGATAGGGGTCAGTATGCAGAAGAACAATGGACAAAAGGCCAATATCTTAATTGGTTCAAATATACTGTATACGTTCATATTTTTATACAAGACTACAATATGAAAAGTCTCTACCTCGAACCAATATCACTTTTCCTCCCCTGATACATTTCCAAAATCTAAAGAGAGATTGTACAGAGTACTCCAATAATACTACTTAATGGCTCAATTAAAAGTTGTTTTTGCTAACGGGGTGTTTTTTTTCATTGTACACAGTTAGATATTGTTAGGATTCCTGTCCACCCCTACTGTTTTCTCCTCTGTCTTTCCCTGATCACATCTCCTTGCGTGTGTGTGGTCATACCCATGTTGCGTTTCTTATTGTTTGTTTACGTCTCTTTGCTTTCCAGTAATCATCTGCTGATGGTTTAAATAACTCTCTTTTTCTCCCACCCACCCTCGCTTTGTCCGTTTACCTGATTCCTGTCCGTAAATCGGAGTTCTCGTTCAGCGAGATTCCTGGTTCTGACTCCCCTGCCTGTCTCAAGCGTTCTTAGCCAGCGTAGAACCTCAGGAACCAGCTGTGTGTGGAGATCGTCCAGCGTAGGAGCATGTGGTTCACCTGTCGAGGCCTATACTTGTGGACAAGTAGTGTTCACGACCCCCCGTTCTGTCTGGGCCCGTTTCCAGCAAATGAGTTTCGGTAGAGTTTCCCTCCCGGCTGCAATGGAGTGAACTTTGAGCGCTGTCTCTCTTGGGTTGGAGGAGTTCCCCCGCGTACCCTAAATCTAGTGATTTGACGCTGGAGTTTGGAGTTTGAGAGACGTGAGACACATAAAACACCTCTCTCATTCTGAAATCATTGTAGGTTTTCTGGATCCTTTAATGTTAAACGGCTGATAAGGAGTGTCTTCTTTTGATCCTCAGCTCCTCCGACACTTGGTATTTATTAAAACTTGTTTTGTTCTGCATGTTTCAGGGTCAAATGGAATTAAACGGTAGGGCTGATAGTTCCCGTTACGTGTGCTACCTGTGATTCCATTAAAATCAGTGCGGCGTTTACCTTTGAATAGTAGTATATTTTATAGAACTGGGACTTCCAAAGACACTTAATCACAAACATTGTATAGCAAAGGTATTAAGTTTAAGCTTTGGGCCTGCTAGATTGCAATGTTTATGCATGTGTTCATCTGTCGATAAGAACTGCTTTCAATTGCTTGTTAGATCCCCACAGGGTGGATGTGGGTAATTGTGAGAACATTAATAATGTGTGAGTGTATCTTTGGGCCTGCTATGTAAATTCAACTTGATAAATTTACTCTTATCTCCTTATTTGAGGTCATAGTAACTGATGCAAACCGATCACACTGCCAAGAGGAATGTAAGAGACGCTGTTTCATTGGAGGATATAAAGTTAGCTTAACAATGTCAATGCCCCGCGTAAAGACCTCTGAGGCCAATTATAATTTGATATTTTGGCCATTACAAACTCCATCGTCGTTTCGGGTGTGTAATATGAAGTAGTTCTGTTCACAGTAATGTGAGCTGTGACTTGGTTGCTATAGAGTTCAATAGTATTGGAAATGATGTGAAAGCTGTCAGTGATGGATCCGAAAACGTACTTAGCAATATCCAGCTAATTATTTAGATTTTATGACTTTATGACTCACATTATACACTGACTCCTTTCAATAAGGCTGTTTTTAATAGTAAAATGCCACTTTATTCAATGAAAAAGCCATGACTAACACCAAGCCACCTGCACATTGGACAGACAAAGCTACATACTGGCTGATAAACATATTTAATTATTCAACTGCTCAAAAGCCATTTATTTCCCTCAGGAGAGGGTGGAGACCAAATACAGAGCAAAAAAGTTTTGCCAACATGTTTCAGAAACCAACACTCTAGAGTAACAATTTCAATCTTTTTCTGTGGACTGCAACTATTGACTATATTATTTCCACTTTGATTTAAGTATAATTCAATTTTAGAAATTCTGAATGTTGAAATTGTTTCAGCCACAAGATTGGACGGCACATTATACTGCACCTAAGCACATACGTACTGTTTAAAAAGTAACCACAGTCTGATGGACAGTGTTGTGGACTAGTTAATTTACAGCCCTGGCTGACAACATGGGATGTTAAATAGATGATAATGATATTTTTTCAAAAGTTTTACAGTCTGATTATAAGTTTTTATACCAGTGTTATAAAGGTTATAAGCAACTTAATCCCCAAAAGAGGTCTTATGAGTTGAGAGCTGACATTTTCTCTCTAAATGGCATCCCTCTTCCACACTCTCCGCATGATGGTCTCCCTCCCTTCTGCTCGGGTGAGATCATGAAGTGAGGTACAGTCATGCAATCTCTTTTGCAACGTAGAAGTAAGAGATCTTTCACAATCTTAGTTTTGAGACAAGCTGACGGGGGTCACAACTTCACTGTGTGAGAGATTTGTATTACTACCGGTATATAAATGACATTCACAAAATACTTACCGTGTAAATACTTAACTGCAGAAAAACACTTCTCCGAAAAGCTTTCATAAATCTAGCAGACTTTTATCAATATTTAGCCTTTGGGGCATTTTGTGAAGAAATCCTCTTGTAATGAAACTGGGACAACCTAGGTGACAGTTTGCCTACTAATGCACTTGTGTTTGGCTATTTTTCTGCATTACTTTATTACTTTGTATCCATATTGTCTATTCAATCCATAACATGGGCCGACATAGTTGTAAAACCGAAACAAAAACAAATGTTCTTGCATATACTCTTAGTTTGAAGATGTCTAATGTATGCGCCTCATAATCAGCTGAACATTTTGTACTTCATCTACCACCTACTAGTGACCTTTTAAAACGGCTAACCAAATTTATGAGGTGATTGTCTATTAAGGCAGGAGCACTAAATTCAAAACTTCGGAGCGTCCGTTTTGACTTTGTATATCATAAATATAAACCATGACTGCAACTTGAATGTAGTTTTGTGAATGTTTTGACTGCAGGAAACCACGTGGATCTACATGTTTGCCTTCCTGGCGTTGCCAGCGATGCTGCAGCTGTGTGTGCTGCCCTTCTTCCCCGAGAGTCCTCGCTACCTGCTGATAGAGAGGAGGGATGAGGCCGGAGCAGAAAAAGGTAATGTACGCATGCTGCGAGCACACAAGAGCAAACCCTCTCACTCAAGAATGTGTGTAATACACACGGGCTGAAACAACGGACTTTCATGTCTCAAGTATGTTTGTTTTAAGAGCAGCTTTGCTGATCTTTAGACCAATCACATCAACACCCTGCCGCAATATACAGTATATCATATGTTCCTTGTCGCGGTATTTGCTTTTTCAGTTGAGGGATTGTGATTTTCCTTTTTTTCTGTTTTCCAGCGCCAAACATGCATAAAACACACCAACGCTTTAGGAAAATGCTTTTTATACAAACGATACCATGGAATAAAAGAATCCCTGAAACATGCATGCTTTTAAAGTCAAACAATAGCCACGCGATGCGACGTTGTCCCATCTATGTAGAAGACACATTTGTCCTTCCCTCCCGAGTAATGTCCCTGAGCCAAGTTAGAGCCCTCCTTGCGCCTGCTCATGTTGGAGTGCAACTCAATGGAGGGCTGCTGCTAAAAAGGCCGAGCGGCATCCTCTGGAGGCTGCCGCGCACACTGGCCGGCAGCCAGACGGTGTGCAATGTGCAGAAACGGCAGTCTCAGGACGCTGCCGCTTAGGCAAAGATGAGCCACAGACGTGACTTTGTGGTACGTCTACTCTCTCGCCCACACACGGGGATAAAGAAAAGGTCCTGCTTAGCGTGGGCAAAGGTGTCTGCAGGGCCCCACTCGAAGCATTGTGCTAGAAGAAGATTTATAAGGGATGCCTCTGAATGTTGGACACAGTAGTAGGCCTGCATCTACCCCGTTGTATACCTGCAAGGTATTGATCGAGTTGTTTACCAAGACTCATTGATTACTTTCCTATTGCTTAGAATTGTGGGTTTTCTAGTATCTCACAATGGTTTTGGCACAGTTTTCCCAATCAAATTTAAATGGAAAAAACATAGAAAGATAGCTTCACTCAGTTGTTGAAGTCTGTATTATACAATGGGCTGGTGCCCATTTGACCACTGAAATAATTCTGCCTTGTTTTAAAGAATCAAAGACCCTTGTAAACTTATCTAGGTTCTGCAAACAAAGATTATTTTGATTGTTGATTCATGTAAAAAATGTATTTTTTTACGAGGATGACCTCCTGATGTGTGATTCTATCAACAACTCAAAGATATTCATTTTCCTGTTAAAGAGGATGAATCAAACCAGAAAACATTCACATTTAAGAATCTGATATCAGAGAATCGATCGCTTCTTAAAAAATTACTCAAACTCATTTATCAGTACTTATGTAAGTACTTGTCAATCAATTATATCAATTAACTTATTATTGCAGCTCTAAATCCACAAATTTCCACCACACTATCCACCTCACACAATCTGGTGATGCAATGTCTAGTTCCACACGCAGATCACTAAAAGTTACAACAATTACAACTCACAACAAGTTAATGTTTGAAATGGCTAAAATTATTTAGCAGCTGATGTGAATCTTTCTGTCTAAAGTGTAACAATAACTTAACCGTAGTGTAGCGTCTTCTAACAAATACTTCGGATTTCTCCTCCGCTGTCGCTCAACAGTGAAGCATCAATCAGCAGTACTTGTTTTATGAGATTCTACAATTCCTCTCCTTGAAGAAATGGAGATTTTCAATCTCACAAATATTTCCCTCAAAAACAATCTAATGGCCTGATGCATATGCGGAATGATTTACGTGTGTGCTCTTTAAATCCTCTTCAACATCTACATTTTTATTGACTTTATGGGAGGAATTAGAGCGTAATCTTCCGTAATACTAAAATGCTGCGACGAGAAGAAACACCATGGGGCAGAGGTGCAGCTCAAACTGCATAAGTCAACAAAGCAAATGAAATAATGTGCCGTCAGATATTACTCTGATGGTCTTTTCCTCTGGGTTGGTTTGAACTCCTTGATGTTTAAGCCCATATACACTGTGTGTGTGTGTGTGTGTATATATATATATATATATATATATATATATATATATATATATATATATATATATATAACAAAAAAAATGAAAGGAACACTTTGAAAACATATCAGAGCTCAATGTGGGAAAATGTCGGATGTCTATACTGATATGGGCAGTTTAATATCTTAGGAATGAAAAGATGTCACATCTTTTGATGGATATAAAGGTTTCAACCTACACAGGGATTAATTTCATAGACAACCTGAAAGTCAAAGTGAAAAAAACGATGTGACAGGCTAATCCATTTTGCCAAAATTGCATTTGTGCAACTCAAGATGCTTCTCAGTATCTGTGTGTGTGATGGGCTAAAAGTCTGTAACCGGAGCTGGTTGGGGATGTGACCACAGTGGTGCACAGATCAGGTGTGATTCCAATCTCCTTGAGTATTATTGTGGATGTGTGTGTGTGTGTGTGTGGTTTTGCAGAAGCAAAGAAATATCAAAACAAAACCAGTCCAGTTTGGGGGCCGTCTCATTGTTGCCCCTCTAGTGCACCTATTGTTATTTCCATGCACACCAATGCAGCTGAAACTAATTAACAACCCCCTCTGCTACTCCCCTGACCAGATCAATATTTAGAGCAGTGAATTCAAATATGTGTTAAAACCGTTAAAAGATTGTTCCTTCCATTTCTTTTTATCAATTGGAGATCTCTGAAGGTTTGGTGGCCATGAGTGAATCGATTTAGGTACATGCTTACAAATCTCATTATGCATCAGAATCAGAAGCCATTTATTGCCACATATGGTACACAGAGGAATTCGACTTGATGGTGCAATGTAAGAAAAAAAATAGAATAAAGTAAAATAGCAAGAATATAAACGCAGAAAAGAAAAGTACGTTAAACGTTTAAACCAACTCTCGATAAATGAGACTATGTCTCTTTAATGTATTTAAAGTTAAAATTAAAGGATTTTAAACTGCATTGGGGTTATTGGAATAGCTCAAAATGAATGTTTTAGCAAATCATATGTAAAAATGTCATCAGATATGACTTTCATCATAAATACTTGTCTCTCAGTTGGTTTGAGCCCTTTGATGTATTGTCCATTCATCATAGATGGACACTCTCTGTTTGGTTGCTTGTGTTCTTTGTAAAGTGGAACATCCTGTTTGGTGTTTAAAGTTCTGGACAATCCATAAAAGAAATATGAAATACATTTGATCATTGAATTTTATTGTATTGATCGTTTTAAAACGTAATCGGATAGTTTTGGTTTAACTCAATTCTTATTAATTAAGATTTATTTATGACTTAAACATACACTATGCCATCCTGAAGTCTGTGGAGCAGGCTGCAGTTTTTCAGGCCTTCCTGCCCCCTCTGAGGTCCCTGTTCACACTCCCTCATACCGACGACCTGCTTTCAGTCTGTTATGGATGATAGAGATGTGCTTTCTGGGTCATGTCCTGTTCCCACCTTGAATCCCCATAATCCCAGAGGTTCTTACTGATGACGGAGAGTTCCTCACTTTCCTCACTAGTCCATCGCATTCAAGTTGCACAAGGTCAGACAACCGTAAACTTGCCAGTCTGCAAATGATTGCCAGTGAACCTGGTCAGCTCTGCACTCACAAATATAATATGTGTGTATATTTTTCTTGTTTTCGAATGTATCTTGAGCTTAGGCTTGACACAAAGTTAGTGCATTAACTTGTTGCACATAAAGTACGGTAGAGGGTTTTGGTGAAAGTAAATGTTTTTCTTTAATAATTTAATATTTAGGATATTTCAGTCTAATGAATAGAACTTTGTATGCATTTGTTTGGGGACAATACGATATATTAAAGCATGCGTGTACTACTTTAAATGGCAGATTAATATAAGTGAGTTACATCTGCATGGCAGTAAAATGTAATATTGTGTTTATGAATTATGTATTGCAGAGATAGCATTTACATTGAGAGCGTGTTGAATCCACAATGTAGCACAAGAGTGTCACAATAATCTTTGATAAAAAGTTACTAAGTAAAAGAGAGATGGGTTTTTTTTTAAAGTGACATTAAAAACAATACATTGCAAGTGTATTGATACAAAATGTATTTACTTGCAAATATTTACCACTGAGAGAAGTCACACCCCCCCTCAAATACTTTTGACATGCATACCGGTCACATAACATGTAGGGGAGCTGCAATTTCCTTTTATATAAATTAGATAAATATAATTCCAAGTAATGTTTTTTCAACCCTGACATTGGAGGTGATTAACATTGAGTGTTTTACCCAATACTGACTTTATGGAGGCCAAAGGAGCCATAAAAACATAAAAATAGGACTTACTCATGATTAGAATACAGAGATGAGAAAATGTAGTTAGAAAACACTAGATAAAACAACAGCAAATGGTTCCTTGTAAAGCTCAGTAAAATGAGTCTTCGGTTGTTTGAACTGATTGATCCACTCCTGACAATTTCAGGATGATGAATTTTATTATCTGTGGATTTTGTTCACACACTGTGTGTGTGTGTGTGTGTTTGTGTGTGTTACCTTGTGTGTTTATCTGTGTCTTTCAGCCTTCCAGAGGTTTCTGGGGAAGAAAGATGTATCCCAGGAGCTGGAGGAGGTCCATGCGGAGGCTCAAACTCAAGGAAATCAACAAACCGCCTCAATGTTACAGCTGCTGAGGAGCCCAGCTGTTCGCTGGCAGCTCATCACCATCATCATCAGCATGGCCTGCTATCAGCTCTGTGGCCTCAATGCTGTAAGATGTGACTCTCATTTCAGTTTACCCATATTATCATTTGAATATTGTTCTTTTACTACTCTGGGGTGCAATATTTGGGATTTTTATTAGTTTAGCCTTAAACCCTAAACAGTTGTCGGAGGGAGTTTTCTATTAACACTTTCAATAGACATCCTTTTTTAAGTATCAATGTTCAGCGGATCAGGTGTGGGAGTACAATGCAGAACCCCGAGTCTGCACAGGTGTGAGCTCATATTTGTCGTCTCTTTTAGGAACAAGTTATTATTTTATATGCACAGGTTATGTTTAAAAATCCCACTTTTGTGATAAAAATGTAAAATTATTCATTATAAAATTGGAGGTATTATTAAGCGAGTTCCTTTCCCCTGTTAGAATATAGCAGATGGAATTAATATATAGAATAACTTTTTCATATTTGATGGATGGACCTCTCAGTAATACTTGCATGAAGCCAGAAATTGCACGCTCATCATTATCATAGATAGGACCATGAGTCGATTTTCACACATCTTCGTACCGCAAAGAAATGAATTTAATATAAATCATCGGGGGTATTTATTTTGATTCCCCATCAGACCTGTCAAAGGACTCCAGTCAATATTTTATTCTGAGACTGACTTGGGGATGCTTATTATGATGTGATGAAAATAATCACTTCAGAAGCTGACAGCTGAGTGCTAGTTCTGCAAACTCTGTGAGCATCAATCAGTGCGAGAGCCTCTATAGCCTATATACATATGTTATTATCTTTTGTAGATTTGGTACTACACCAATGGGATCCTTCAGGAGGCAGGCTTCGCAGAGAACCTTCTCCCCTATATCACGCTGAGCACCGGGGGCATTGAAACTTTGGCTGCCATCATCTCTGTAAGTATTTGTACTTTAAATGAACCAACATGTCTGATTCTGGCCATCAGGCTGCCCTTGATCTAAAAAATCCCAAGATAAAATACCTTGGGAGTTTTGTGGCTTGGGTTTCTAAACATTATCTCCCATAGTCAATACCGTACAATTTTTGCTAATCTCAGCCAAAATGTTTTCCCTCATCTAAAACACAAATTTTTGTTGCTCATAATTCCGACGCTCTCGGCAAAAGCTGTGTTGTCCTAAGTTGATGCGAAGGAATCCAACTACTGCAAAGCTGCTCACACAACTTCAGCACAGTTGAGATGAAAGAGCACCGCTCTCAGCAGGAACGATCCTGCTCTGACAGGAGATGCGTTGCTAAGCGATTGAGCAGAGGCCACTTTGTGTTAAACAAGTGAGCTTTGTTGAGTATTTATTATGTGGGTGTCTATCTGCTTTAACAAGCTGCCAACATAATGTTGCATTCCGTTCTAGACTAATATGATTCAAATATTTAGGGATATTCAACGGAAACTCTACACCAGAGTTGAGGTTTAATGCTCAAATGCTGGAATATACACTTCTTAATACACCAGAACATGCATTTAGCTGTAGGTCGAATCTTATTTAATTGCTGCTACATTATTTATTATTCATTATTTATTATTTATTAATTGCTGCATGCATACAATTTCCATATTCCTGTAATCAATAAGGAACAGATACTCTCAGTGTAAACAGTGTAGAACTGTACTCAGGAAAGATTTCTTATACTTTTTGGGGTTTGGTGATGATTGGTTTTATAAAAGTACACAGGCATTGAATACACCCAGAAATACTCCATGTACCTGGGATTACTGTAGAGGGAAATTAAGAATAGCTGGGAGATTACAAATCATACAAATACATTTTTCTTGTTTAACACATTGGTAGTAAAAAAAAACTGCAAGGTCTAATGAGCTTTACTGGAGGAAAAGTTTGGGATTGAAAGGCATACAAAATAGTGTACTCTACATGATATATACTGTAAGACAAGTCTATCCATCAGTGTAAGTGATAATGTTATCCATCATTGCAATTGTTAGCTGACTAACGCGTTCTCATTGGCAACTTCTATAAATATTTATGCCTGGTCGGTGCCGGTAGGCGTCTGACACCATTTATGTTCTAAGGACACACCACTCTTCCATCCTGCCGCATCATTATTAGTCAGAGCCACTGACCTAAAAAGTTGATGTAGGGCAAGTAGGAGTGAAGGATTTGTGGGTCAAACATCATTGAAGAGACTGCTGTGTAATACTACTTCTACTTCTAATACCACTACTACTGTTTTACTATAGTTTTGTAAGTTATTATTGGTCCTAACAGCAGTCACGTAATAAACATACCTATTATACGCAAAGATCCTACTTTTTTTATGCAACAATTGTACTTATTGTAACCCAAACCACAATCACAATATTATGGATGTAACCAGCGGAAGCTGACACGCCGTCCTTAACACATCAACAAAACTATAATTGGCGCTTTACCCACAGCATCATGGTTTGAAGCACGCGGTCACTAACCGAGCGTCGCTATTGTGAGAACGTCCATTGTGTCCTAGACGGCTTTTATGCTGCGTGTCAACTTGTTTTCCATTAAATGCATGAATGAATAATGCTATCAACGTCTGTCTCTATGCACCATGATCCCAGAAATTGATACTAAGAGCAGAACAGAATAATAGACATAAATGGGTACATACAGGCAATGGCTGGTCCTCTGACCAGCACAAACAAATGTGTTATCTCCTCCCAAGCTAGTTTAACACCTATTGTCCCCAGCAGCTCATTAAGGGAATCGTATAGTTGCTTACAGTCATTTTTTCCCGCCAACATGTTAACATAACTTTTTCACCATGAAATGACCATATCATGGCGTGCACATGTCTTTAATTGAGAACAAATTCCCGTTATGGAAAATATATTTTGATCAAAGTAAGTGTATTAGCCATGTCCCTCTCTATTAATGGATGCTGGAATAAGCTCCAGCAATGCTGACCACAGATGAGTGGGTGTAGAAAATATACAGGATGGGTGAGTTAGTGCAGCCTTTTAATTGACTTATTTGTATTAGTTTTTTAGTTATGTGAACAATTGTGTACAGAGGAAGCTCCATCGTAAAATGTATCATTCATGTGGGCTTTGTTCCATAATGATAGAGATTAATTTTTTGCTCTCATGTCTCATGTATTGATACAATGACTGTTACGGGGGGGTTTAAGCTGGACCCGAGAGCAGACACGGAGACGGCACCGTCGGTGTATATGTTTCTTTAAGCGGAGGATGGTCTGCGGGAGAGCGGAATGTCTGGTGGAGATGAAGAATGCAGGAAGGCGACGTGAGCGGCGGTGCCTGTTCTGTTAGGCAGAGGAAGGAGAGGTTAGAAATACCAAAACCAACATCTTCAGTTTTAAGGAAGACGTAGAGCGGCTGAGATTCACTACCACTGTGATCGAGGAATAATCTGGCGATGAGTGGAGAGGAACCCAAGGGCTCTTAAGCCGTGCTGATTGCCAGCAGGTGTGGAGATGCGGCAGGTGTGGTGATGATGGCCGCGCCCAGTTACACACACACACACACACACACACACACACACACACACACACACACACACACACACACACAGACAGACAGCGAGAACACAGAGAATAAAGCGAGGAGACATAACTGTAGCCGGAGTCGAGCCGTGACAACGGTGTTGCAAAACTCCGGATAACATTGAATTTCTCTTTTTATAAAGATGTTTACAAGTTGAGCATTTACAGTCGCAGTTTGTGTTCCTTTGACCTTATATTTTATTTTCTACCGTCAAATTGCAAATCTGTAAATGTAACACGCCTTTTTCCATCCATCCATACATCGTCAAACCGCTTATCCTGCACACAGGGTTGCGGGGGGGGCTGGAGTTCATCCCAGCCAACTTCGGGCGGGAGACTGGGTACATCCTGGACTGGTAGACACCCCTTTTTCTGTTTATTTTATTTTTTAATCTATTTTTTGCTAATTGATATATTCTGAGATTAACATTACAACATTTTTCTTTGAAAACATCCTTGAAAATAAACAGCACTCACCATGCAAAATGACTTCATACAAAATGCTTTTCATTGACCTGCAGCCTCCGTTTGTAGTGAGCCATCTCACTCAGGCATAGTTGTCACTATATTGCTGGCTAACACACAACTGTGGATTGTGTGTCCCACATTAAATCAGATGCATGGCCGGCCGCATCGTTGTACTCCGCCGCCCTTCGGCAAGTCGAGGCAGCAAAACAAACAATTGATCAAAAACTGAGCTCATGGAAAACGAAAGAACACTAATAGTCACTATTAAATGAATGCTTCATTTTTATTCTGATGGACTTTCTAGCCCGACTCATTCTGCCTGTGGCTTTGTTTTTTTGTCATGCTGCACTAATATGATTGTTTGCAAATGGCATTTTGTGCAGGCAAGAACTCAAGCCCTGAGGTCTTAAGCTACGCTAAGACTTCAGACATCAGCGGAGATAATGTAAAGGACAAGGGCAGTCCAGATGGTTTACGAAGCAAACATACCAGTCCTCTCTTTCAATATGTTTGAATAATGTAACATGTCACTGGTCACCAGTGAGAAAAAAACAAAACGACACTGTCAGTGTGTATATACGTGATATTCTGATGGCTATTCGTTCCAGTTTCGGCGGTAGTTCATAGTTGTATTTACTCGCTAGTGTACTTTTATTGCTTGTCTTTGAAGATAACATTTTTACATTTTGTCCAAAAATGGTACATAGACATTTTTTTCATGCTGTAATTGGATAATCCGTTGTCAGTGAGCACTCATCAAATCACTCGCAAATACACACACTGTGAATTGAAATACTTACACCACACATACGTACGTTGGTTTAGTGAAGGTAATGTTTGGATTGGCTTCCTTTTTCCGTTTATAAATTGTGTGCATTAATTGTGTTATTGTAAACTTGCGGTGCATTCCATGGAAAAACACCTCAAGCTTTCTTTTCCACCCTAGTTCTCAGGAGCCCCTCGGTGCCGGCACACATACCGTACAAATACCAGCGACCTTTTCTCAACACTTTGGGGAAATCCCCCTAGAGTTTGATGGTGATGTTATGAATACTTTAATACTTTGAGGCAATGGAAGAAGGCCAGCAGCTGTGGCAAGAGCTTTGCTCGTGGCTTAGTTGGGCCTTGAGCTTGGCCTCCTCGTCATGTCCCGCACTGCATCTGTGCATCCCAAGTAGAGAAAACACCTGGGAGAAGGTGTTGAAGAAAGCCCCTGGATTTGCTGATGAGCCACGTGCAGTATTACATTGCATGAGGAAATCTCTATGTGTGTGTTGCTGCATTAGCACCGATTATCTCCAACTCTCTGTTGATTTCACTGGTGGTTCGAAGGGTTAACCAAACAAACGGGATGTGCTTCCTCTTGCTCTTGTTTTTTGTTTCTTGAACTGCCATATTCAAGAATATTACCGTATGGTGCACACGAGACGATAGAGAAAGCTGAGACGATGCTCCAAAATAGATGTAACGTGTGGATCACACCTCTTCATGTTGCTTTGTGTGCTAATTGAGGAAAAACCTGTTATTACAACAGTAAGTGGGCGGTAAGACTAAAAATGAATGCTGGGCAAACAGGAAATAATCTAGACTACAGTCTATGAAGCTATGCATAAAGCTATGCATTTGGAAAAAACACAAGCAGACAACATTTACTTTTAAGGTCCAATTTTTTTTCTCCTCCCCTCTGAATATTTCTTGCGTTGGTTTGTCGACAGTTCTCCCGCACGCCGCATCCAAAGTAATCTGCCGAAGTTTGGCTCGACTGTTGGATAGCCAGTTGGCTGCATCACTGGTGTGTAACGCCTTTACGTGCAGTGTTTCCCCTACCGGGCTCACACACACACACACACACAGGTGAGCACTCTTTCACCTAGCGGACAGAGAGCGCGAGCCCCCCCCCCTCCCCCTCCCTGTGTTGGTGAAAACACTGAAGTGCCACTGAACACTGAAATGTCCCAAAAAATAGCGGCTGATAATGCGCGACAAAACCATTGTTGGAGTTGATGTATTACAGTAACTCATTTATACGCATTAACATGCCCAAAGCCTACTCACAATATTTGAGCTTTTTGTCTTAGTAGTTAAGATATTTCAGTCTAGACCAAAGTGGTTGATGGACATTGCCATCCCTAAAATAATTTACAGAAACCCCTTGAAATCTTTCTGATTTTATAATGCCTCTTTTGTTCTTTTTCCAGGGCTTAGTGATAGAACGAATCGGGAGGAAGCCACTCCTCATCTTTGGTTTCTCTGCTATGGCCGTTTTCTTCAGCCTTCTCACAGTGTTCCTAAATTTGCAGGTAAACAGCTTATTATGGTAATACTAAGTGAAAAGGTGTGTTTCAATACACACGGGTGTTCTGTGCTGCGGTCCAATTAATCTGTGTTTTAATTACCATCAGGGATCCAACTCTGAGGAAATTGGATTATTATGCTGTACATCCTGTCTGCATATCCTGATATCCTGTGTGATATTTCTCACACTTTCTACAAAAATAACTTGCCTTAACTAGCATTGATCAGTGGGCGGATTTTTTATTTTTTTTGGCCAACATAATGGTTATGCTGATTGCAATATAACCTCTCTTGCTCTCTTATTCAGGACACTGTGTCATGGATGCCGTACCTCAGTTACATCTGTATCCTGGCTGTGATTGCGTCCTTTTGCTCGGGACCAGGTAAAAACACTGACTCACCTGATTGATACTTTTGTTTTTCTCTCTCTTGATTCTGGTCTACGGTCAGACGTCAGTGCTTCACTCATAACTGCACTGAAAAGAGTTTGAGTGACGATTGATTTCAGATGGTTTCATTCTAGATTGTCTGTAATTCAGGGTATTAGTCATTGAATAAGACCCAACTCTGGTGTTCACTTTTAATACTGGGACAGGGGTAGATATCTGTATTCTGTAGACTTTTGTTATATAGTATTATATATATGAGATTTTGAAGGTGAGGGTATCGTTCTGAATAATAATATCTCTAGGGAATGTTATTCCTCAATGTATCAGCATGAGATGAGGACAGTGGAGTTGTATGAAATGGAGGGAAATGGAGGCTTATCACAATGCTAGAAAAAGCACATGTGATTCCCCTAACTTCAGGGATTATATCCTTCAAAAAAGATGAGAAAAAGACCCCACAGGGCCATCAATGCCCCCCTTTACTGTAATCGCTCAGTCTGTGCCTTGCTCCGGTGCACTTTTTTTGTGGAAATCATGGATAGAAGAGAATTGCTTTCTTCTTTATTTCCACCTCACAGTGATGATGTCTTTGTAAGGCGATGCTCATTGAAATAGATGAGGAGAAAATGTACATACTCTAGGGATGATCCCAGTTGTGCTTTGAGCTTGTGAGTGGATACATGACTACTTGGCCATGGGCCAAATAATGTATCAAGTTTTTATGAAACTAATAGGTATTGAAAGACCATCAAGTGGTTGTTTTTTACACGATGAATTGAAGGGCATGGATGCAGTATTTGTTATGGAGCTGGGTTATCAAAACAGACACGGAATATTTCCTAACTTCTAAAACTTCTAAAAACTTTTCTGTGAAACACATGATTGCCAGACTGACTAGTAATTCAATCAGGAAAGACTTCTGAACTTGTGATCATTAAAACAATTTATTAAAGATTTATTAAAACAAGCATAAGTATTAAAAGTGCATAGTTTGTCGGGGCTTGGAATCTGTCCCGCCGGAGGATAGACCAGATAGGCCGGATGCTGAGATGAGATGAGGCATATCGCCCCCCCTTTGGGAGTCCAGACGCTGGTGGTGGTGGTAGAGAATAGGTTGCTCCAATCTTCCGATATGCCACATTGTCCTGGCCGATTGGAGGTGTCCGGGGTGGCGGAGGGTTGCGTCTGGTGCTTGCCGAAATTACACCTGACAACTACAGCTTTTAACTGCGCCAACTGCGCCTCCGCCCCCCGATCAGCTAATGGCGTACCCACGTAGACAGCGAAGGCCTCTGGGGCGGCCATTAGCTTCTCCAGTCTTCCTGACTGAATTTACGCCTAAGCTTCATTTATCCCTCTGCCTGCCCAGCTGCTGCTGCCGGCCATCCCATCAATAGCCAGGTTTCTCCCCCAACCATTTTCCAGGTACCAAATATACCTTTAATTTTGATAAATGATCAATTATGACACTTCGACAGAGAGCTTCCAGCCGGTGCAGTTTTTCAAGCCTTTTACGTGACTCATTCAGTGGTCCAGGAAACAAACCAACCAATTACAGCCGTTGTACATGATATCTTGTAACACTACTCGGATAAATTATATATTTTTATTTTGATAAGCATTGCGGCTCGAGGGAGTCCGGTTCGCTGGCTACTGCGTTGGTCTGAATACAGTATTTATCCACTACAGTATTTATCCACTATATTGATATGGTTTCATCCTGTCAAGCTTCAAACTACAGAGTTAAACTCTGTGTTCAATCAGTCGGTTTTCCTGACAGCAATGTTCCAGAAAGGAATCTCTAAATACTATTCCTTCTTCACGATGAGGAACTTTCAACTGGTTATGAACCAGTTTCTAATTAAAACCGATGTCTCTTTATGACTTACATAAGTAACCAAGACCAACAGCAAGAAAATAATCAAATCATTTCTACTTAATCTTCTTAATGCTTGTCATTGTTGCCCCCCCGGGTAGGATTCTGTAATAAATCAGATGAATTTATTCAAGTTTGCAAAAACCCTCTCCAGCTGGGACACCAGTGGGACCTCCAGCGGTGACCAGCATGCCTCGGACGGATTCGCCTTCACTGCCCGTCTTTGATCTGTAGTCAGAGCACCGGCGGGAGGAGAGTTCTGAGCCAGGCAGCGGCGTCTTCTCTCCAGGCTAGGAGCAGAAGTTCACCTCGTTCAGCCACTCTGCTGTAGACGCAGTGGGCCTTACTGGGAGGTACTTTGAAAGCCAGAACCCAGACTGCCGGAAACGTCAGTTTTTCTCGACAGAGACGGACAAAGTACAGCCCAAAATGAAAGCTGCAAGCTGCAGTTTGCAAATGAGCTGTTTTTGACGTGCAGCACACTTCTAATTGGCATCGACACTTGCCGAAGCACCGGCTGAGGAATGTTTAGTAAAGCTCTCACAGGTCGACAGATTTTCATTTGGTATGAGTCAGATGATTGACACGTGTACCTGTTCTCTGCTTCGGCAAATCCTTTTTCCTGCCGAGCACTTCAGCCAGTAATGAATACATACAGCAGATACATATGTCTATTTAATGGTAATTGGGTCCATTCACTGCTGGAGGCTGTAACTGTAACCTGACGTCAACCATTTGTCTGCCTTGCACCAGAAAGACAGCTGTACAAATTTTAGGAGATGGCGATAGTTAAAAAAAAATATATATATATATATATATGTAGAGGAACAATAATGTGATTTCCAATGTTCTGTACAGTTTTTTAAGCAATAATAATTTAATGACATTTTTGATCATTAAAACATTTAGCCATTTAAAAGTTCTTTTTTAAAAACAATAACATCTAACTCAATTCAAGGAAAGTAGCAGGCTGACATTGTCATCTCATTAACTCGATTCTTTATTTCTGACTCAACTGTTGTGTCTAGTGTCAGATTCGGCCGCCTTGTCAAACCAGAGAAAACAACTACACCTGAGCTGTTCTTAATTCTGCTGCCTACATGTGAAAAACAAACAATGCCAGATTCGACTGTTTTGGCTTTCTGGACAGGCGGTGGGACGACAGTTGGCATTTTGATGAGCTTCGTATACATTCTAACAACTGGAGTTGCATTGTTGACAGAATTCAATTAGTATCCTTTTAAATATCCTATTCTTGGATTAGCAAAAGTCCTCAGAGGGCCGTTTCTTCTGTTCTGTCGATAAATAGTATCAACTCTTCCCATGTGGCAAAGCAAATAGTTGCTGGTTAAGGAATTCTGTTTATGACCTTGTTTACACTTTGATGTTACCTTCAGTGCAAGGATGCAATGACAAAAACCTGCAGCGAAATCTCCTTATGTTCAGTTTTTAATTTTATTTTTGCTGTGTCAAATTGTGAATGGAGCTCTAAATGTCAAAAAAACTAAATATTTTTTTGTGGCATCGGCATTCTGTAAATTCAAAAGAATTAATATCCTGTGAATATTCTTCCCATTTGTTAGATGAATGAGTTTTATCAACATATGTGGAAGAGCTGCAATTAAAAACAGCAGTTTGACAAAACCAGCGTGGGTTTGAGTTACAACTTCTATGTGCAAATCTATTGACAAATTACCCAATAACTTTGGGTACTATGTTTTATTATACTTGATTTATACAGTCTGCAGTGTAGTTCTGTGGCAGCCATCAAATTAAAGGAAACATCATTCTCGGCTCATGTCTCACTCAGCATCTGGAGCAGTTAAATCATACTTCATGGTCCTTGTTGGGGAGAGCAGAAGCTGCTCGTACCCCCACATGGGAAGTACTCGTATTTGAGTTTAAACAAATAAGGGGTGCTGCATTGATTGGATAGTGTTGTCGAAGTTACAGGTGAGTAAATACAAACCAGGAAGTTCAAACAAATGAATGCGATGAAAGGCTTATCGTCTTAACAATGCAGTTAAAAGATTTCACATTTACATCGCTGGGAGTTGTTGTGTCTTACTCCCGT
Organism: Gasterosteus aculeatus; assembly: GCF_964276395.1. Classification (NCBI taxonomy): domain Eukaryota; kingdom Metazoa; phylum Chordata; class Actinopteri; order Perciformes; family Gasterosteidae; genus Gasterosteus; species Gasterosteus aculeatus. The sequence continues at coordinate 15,605,581 of NC_135705.1, forward strand.
TGTGTGTTGTTTCCTTCAGCGACCCCATTCTGAGCTCTAACAAAACAAGCCTTTGTGGACTTTGTGGACTTGCGAGAGAGCAAGTTGCCATCAGATTTGATTTAAATGTCCCTCACAGTCCTAAAAGAATGTGTTAAGTCATGGTAAAGCAGATGTCAGCGTCAAACCATGAAAAAGGATGAGCTACTAAAATGCTTTCAAAAGACTGCCGGCAGATAAAAGTAAATCGGTAGCCATGCTTTTTGGCAAATCTTTTCCCCCCTGGAAGCACCCGTTTCTTCATCAATGCCCGATGCTTTTCATCTGTCCCTGACAACTAGGGCAGGACTGTTAGAGCAGATAATTGGCAAGAGGAGAACTTCACATAAACTCACTTATAAAAACTTCACATGAAAAAACCTTACATAAAAAACTTTACATGAAATTCTGTGATATCAGTTTGCTTTTGCTGTCTCACTCATCTTCCAACCCACTGCTGTCAATTGTTATACGCACAAAAGGTACGCAAGCTTCTTTTACAGTGCCCTTGCTGGGAAAGGAGTAAAAACTAGTCAGAAAATGACTTCCGTGGGCTTACTTTTAATTAGTTCTGCCACCATTTTAGCGAATGATTTCTTGAAAGTGACGTCAAGGAGCAAATATTTATTTATTTAAACCAAATATATTTTCCCAACCGTTTCTCTCTTTTCTGTTACATGCGAGTTGTCTGATCCGGTGCTTCAGGGTTCCCCGCTGGTACAAGCAGTATGTTCTGGGTGCTGAAGGGGTGCAAGGAGGAGGAACAAAAACAGTGCAGTGATAAATGCTTAAAATGTGAGTGCTTAGAAGCTCTTCATGCAGTCAATAGTTTTTTTTTGTTGTCGTGCGTGCCCCACCTACCAAGCAAATCTATTCTCAGCACACACAGCGCATATCTGCATTAATTATTATAATCGTTGGATACACATAACAGTAATTGACTCGCTGGGCCTTTTCCAAACACATATGGCAGCTTTACAAAGATCATTTCCGAAGCTGCGGCTCTCTTTAAACAAAACTTGAAAAAAACGGATAATTAAAATCAAGACCTCATCCAGGGTGCCGTCTACGCTCAGCTGGGGTTATCTGACATCAAGCTCCTATTGGAGTAGTTTAGTCTCTCAAAGTCAGGGCAAAAGGGGGAAAATGAAACAAGTATTTTTCGCCTAGTGAAATATACTTCTGCCTTGATTTTTGAGAGGTCAGGCTCAACAACAGGCACAATTGTCTGATTCCAAAGCAGATGGGCACTCTCCTATGTATGAGCTCATTGTTTACACGCACACTGAACATAAGATCCGATACGTTTCAATTACAACTGATAATAATTACAATTAATGCATGGCTAGTTTAAGCTCACTTATGGAAACCAGTGCAGTGTGTACCCGTCTCTCCCCGATGGCAGCTGGGATTCACTCCAGGCCTCTGAGGTCAATTCAATGACAAAGCAAAGTGTGTCCAAACTTTTGACTGGTAATGTTTCGCATTCCTTCAATTTTGTTATATATTCTGGTCAGGAATTCAAATAAGCACACCAATGAGCCCACCTGGATTTTATGGATTTTATTCATGAGACAAAATGCAAATGATATTTTGTTCACTATGGTGAGATGCTGACTCTAGTTGAATAAGGAAAGCAATGGGGGCTTTCACTATAAAAATACATTGTTCAGTGATTCCTGAATTTATTTTCAGTTAAAATAATTCAAATACAACAATTAATTACTTCTGACAGCCGAGTGGTGCTTAGCCATTGAAGCAAATTATTCACTGCACTAGTTTAGCATCGCTTGCACATTACAGGGAGACGTTCAAAAATAAACCGCAAGCTAATTCCTGCTCATTATAGGTATGTAAATCTCACTAAGACGTGTTTTGTGTACCATACGGTGCACAAAAAGTACCGTGTACTAGTGCTGGCATTTAATTCAAAGTATTTTCTACTGCGTTGCACTTTGACTCAATTTCAGAGGAAAAAAATTGTACTTTTTACTGGATTTGACTTGTTGCCAATTCAATTCGTAGGCACCTTTTTAATGGTTTCTTTGGTCCATTATGATGACGACCCGCAGCTAATGCAACACATCGTCTGCTCTGGGTCTCAGTCCACTTCCCAGTGTTTATTTGGTTTCTACTTTTTACCTTTTACACTTATTAATTGATTTAGCTCACGCTTTTATCCAAAGCGACTTACAAAAAGTAAATACTTCTGCATTGCCAATCGACAGAAAGTCTGTTAAACGTTTGTTTAAAGTTACATAACAATCCACAACATATCCGGCTTTGACTCAGCACAAACCTCCGGTAACTGAACTCCACTAACAATACTACGTTGTGGAGTACTGAGGAGACTGGCCACGCTCTCAGCTAGTAAGTAAGATGCCCTCCTCTGAGTGTGAGTGACACCACTGTTTTACGACACTTCAATCCTTAAAAGTTGCTAATCTAAATTAGGCCCCTGACATGAGTTTAAAGAAAAAAAATGTATTAAGACTTTGAGAGAGATAAATGTTCTCTGAAGACCTGAATTGTTTTTACCTCCGGGTGTTTGGTGGCTCTAATTATCTTCATGTAAATCATCTAATTTGGTTAGTGTCTTGTTGTGTCTTTCACTTACTATTTAATATTCCTGTCTTGTCATACTGTTTGATTAATCTGTCATTTTGATTCATAAGTGAAAACATCAAACCCTGCTTCTTAGTATGCACCTTTCCACGTGAGGAGCGCGGCCCGGTTGCTGTCATTTCATGCCCACACATTGTGATTTCCAAGGCTAATGTCTCCTCTGAGACTGACTTATGCAATGCTCCCCTTGTGTACACGGACCCATGAGATTTGTTCACTAACAAGCAAGAGAAATGTTTTCCTCTCCCACTTTTTAGTAGTGTGACATTGATCTCCTACCATGAGCATGTCCTCTGCAGAGAAAAATTCATCCTGAAATATTTGCTATGGAAGAAAAAAAAGACACTCACTTTTGGGATTATCCCTCGCTCTCCTTAGCAGGCTGGAGCAAGAAGCTTTTCTTTGTTAGGAGGGATGACTGGCATAGTTCTGAGCCACAATAGTCATATTGAAAAATGAAAGTGCTGCATCATCGTTCCGAAAGTTACAGCTGAGAATCGCTGACCGTATATACTTCATAGTGAAGGACACTTCTGAGGTGGAGATATATTCCCTCGTGGCTGAAAGCTTCACATCTGCTCAACTGAAGTCCTCCAAACAGTGTCCCTCTATCACAAGAAACCGTGCTCCATTTGTTACTGGTTCTGAATCCCAGTGTTCCTTCATACTTCCCCAGTTAACTCCACTATCATTGTTGTGGACAGGATCTTAAATGCTGCTTTTCCTCCCAGAGCCTAAATGACCATCAGCAAGTCAAACCCCCGGCACGTAAACTCTTGTAATTTCTGTCTCCATGTACTGCCACGTGATATTGTTTCTAGCCCGTCTATTTCTGTTTTACTGCGCCATTGTTTTCCTGCGGTAGGCAGAATCTCCAAGGTTAGACTGGGTGATCCAGAGGATACAATTGTAAGTTGAAATGCTGCTATTCAGGCCACTTCCAATACTAACTGTAACACGATTTGTGTTAAATATGAGAATCTACATAATCATTTGTTTTTAGGGATTGTGGAAATCTCAACTAGATGTGGCCCACCCGCTTTTAATCCCTGCAGTGGACACATTGGCACAGTCCTGCATCTTCACGCCTGCACTAGCTCCGTACGCAGCGCTGGCGTTTACACGTTGGCTTCGGCAACAATTTGAATCCATTCTTCGAACCATATTTAAAGGTTAATGGTAGCTGAATGTTATCCAGGCCTCTCCAACTCCTCTGCCTTTTCATCCTAAGGATAAGTGGTACCTGGTGGTTTGGGGCAGGTTGTGACGTTGGGACTTTACCATGTGGGAAAAACAGAGACAGGGAGCTGCATGGCGAAAAAAGATGAGCCTTACTTTGCTGTTTTTTGTTTTAAAAAAGTAGCTTACCTAACATTGTGTGCTCGTGTACACACATGTTAGGTGGCCAACTCAATTAAGTTGAACTTTTTTTTACATCTGATGTAACGTTAATATTGTCTTTTTACTCGCAAATACACAAACACATTGTTGTTTTGTTATTTAAGTAGAGTTGTCAAAGCGGCGACTCCTGATAAATACCCCACCCTTAAACTTCTCCTTGGAGATGTTGCAGTGGCAAACGGCCAATTCCACATTTTAAATCAACACCAGATTTTATACCCCATTTATCTGCTTATTAGCCATGAATAAGTCTGTCGATTTGTTTGTTGAGCGTAAAAACTATTTTCTTTTTGTCACAGACCACACGCTTGTGGGATGGACACTGTGATGTTATCATGCTAATCACATACATGCCCTACAGAGGAACCGTCGGAAAACCGAGCTGAAATACAAAACAGTTAAAAAGTTAAAATGCCAGAGCTCGATATATTTTCGACTTTTTGGAAAACATCCCTGCATATACACATCACCCCCCTCCGAGTTTAGTGTGGACGTCTCTCACTAGAAATGTGAAGAATATCTTCCCTTCTTCATCAACAAAGTCTCTTGCTTCCGAATGCACATTCCGCCTTATTCACAGGTCACAAAGAATTCATTTTGAAGCCACTGCCTTCTTTGAGTCCTTTGGCACAATATCTATTGATACTCTCGCTGAGGGGAATTCATTCAATAATGCCTGCTTTGTGTGCTCTCAACGCCCTGCCTTAGATATATTCTAAAGGGAGTATATATGGATTATTCGTTCCTATATTATCTCTATAATTAACATGTCAATACTGACTGTTCTGAAATGATCCAGGGTGTCGATAATTCATCCAATGTCCAAATGTCCTTTCTGTCCAATGTTTAAGAAAGAGATTTGTTTGTACAATTGATTGCAATTCGAGACAGTTCACTCTGGACTACAGGGATGAAAGTACAGAGACCGTAAAGTAGTGAATGGCGTGTCGTCTGTCGTGCAGAAATCCCCGTAGTCAGACATTGATAAGATTTAGTTCATTATTATTATTGACCTTGCTATAGTTGGCTCAGAGCATCACATACAGACCTCAGGACTGACAGAAATGTGTCTCTGTGGAACAAACTCAGCAACTCACACAAAGCACATCATGAAGCAATAAGCAAACGCTTGCACAGAGGACACCACCTCTTCTCGACGTCTTTTCCCCAGCCAGCGAGCCAAGAAGAAACACACTGATTAATGCCTACAAGGCTGCCGGTCCACACAACACCGATTATCTGTTTGAAGAGTGTTCAAAAGAGTTCAAGGATGCCCTCAAGGACATCTTCAAAAGCTTGTTGATTCTGGCTGCTGTCCCTACTTGCTTCAAAGTAACAACCATCTTATTTGTGGCATTGAAATCCCCAACAACCTGCTTATGGACACGTGGGTCACATCAGCAATGACCGGAGAATCTACAGGAATTCTCTGTGTTCTGATTCTGATGAACCAACAGACCACGTGTGTGTGAAGACGAGTCATCTCCTCCATTCATTTCTATGTCACTGAGGAACTGCATCCCTGGCCCAGAGATCCCAGGAGCCTCTTTACTTTCTCAGGAGAGCCCCGGCACACATCACGTACTCCTTCTACCGAGCTATCTGAGCAGTCTGACCGACTGTGCATCACCGTGAGGGTCAGGAGATGGCTTCGCCTAAAAATTGCTAGTGCCAGCAGCATATTGTGAATGTGACTAGGAAGAGCAATGGTGCCTCACTCCGACATTTACGACATCTGGCCAGCCTGTGAAGCCACCTGCATTACGAGTGACCCCCCCTTCCCCCCCCATGCACATAGCGGCTTGAGTCTCTTGCTATCTGGCAGGAAATACCGGAGCCTCTGGGTTCGTATCACCAGACTTGGTCACAGTCTTGTACATCAGGCTGTCAGAATGCTGGACTCTCTCCCCTCTGCATCCAAAAGGACTGTAGCTCACCCACATGGCACTTTCCTTATACACACACGTCATGCCTGACACATGCCACCGATTAGTCATTCTCTTTGTAATGCCACATTACTTTCCTTTGTCTTCATCTGTATTTCCATTATACGTTGCTCTGTACCTCTTTATTGTCTATTTTATTAGTATTTTATATTTGCTAGAGTTCATATTAGTATAAGGAGTTTATTATAACCTCCGCTTGAAAAAGCATGTGACATTTTTAGTCTTCTTTAATGCAACTATGTTTGAGGATGATTTATTCCTAAAGTGCTAGTTCAATAGAAGTTGATTGAGCAGTAATGGCAGTATTTATCTGCTGAAAGGAAGTGGTGAGAGCAGCCTAACATTTAGATGTGTTGCTATTGAACCTGGCCCGTCAACACATTTTCTTTTGTGCACCACACTTTGTCACATCATGGTGACAAAAGTCGCTGCTCTCTCTGGTTCTATTTTTGAAAGCTGGTGGTGGTTCGTGCAGTAAAAAAGCATCCTGTGACATAAATAGTAAAAATAAAAAGTTTTGATACCCCCTGTCGGTGTATGTGGAGCTGTTAATTAAGTGCTGGAGATCTACTGTTTGGCAAATATTACACGCCTTATACATGCATATACTCTCTGCGTGTGCATGTTTTGTGTATGTCACCCTGCTCATGCTGCCGTACCTGTGACATGAGCGTTTCATGTGCGTGTGTGGGAAGAGAGTAATCTGCTTGTGTGACATTATTATCCCATTATATCATTTGTCTTTATCTATAGCGTGTCTGTGCTGTTGTCGGATAATATCTCAAGCATACATCTGTGAGTGTGCAGCAATCAACATGGTGGTGCTAGTAAAAAGTAAAATAAAAAAAATAAAAAAAATATATATATGAGAGCATAATGATCTTATTGTTGATATATCTGTATTCAGAATGTAGGTTATTAGAATATATTGTATACTGCAGGGCTGCAACTAAAAATTATTTTGATTATCTTTTTGATTATTCAATTAATAGGATAAAAAAACAGCATTAAAACAGCGTTAATTTCTAACCCTTTATTCTAAAACAGAATTGCAAATTCACAGTGGAAAAAAAACTAGTGGTTGCAAACAGGTTACTCCTTGAACATAATAATAACACAATAATTTATAAAAAATCAAATCAACTTAACAGCCTTTGTTTTAACATTAGAACTTGTTCACAAGCAGCAGCAGAAGAGCTGCTGGAGGTTCGTTACGTTCCTCACTTGAAAACGAGACAACGTGCTCCTGTGTCATGTTGATTTTGAATATTTTTTTTCCATTGACACACTTATAGTTTATTTAGTGTGAACTGCTCCCACACTTTGGAGGACTTGAGTCGTACAGACTTATCTTTTTTAATTTGTTGCTCCGCGACTCATTGGTGGTGTAATAATTGTGCGACACAACGAATCCATGACGAAATTTGTTGACAACACTTTCAATAATCTTCATCTGAATTTTTATTGATTTTATCGATTCATTGTTGCAGCCCTACTCCATTTCCTCAACTTCGCTCAACCATGAGAACGATTGTTGCTACACTGATAGACGATCATGACAGAGAGTTAAAGCCTTTGTCAGAATCGACAGAGTGAAACAAGCAGCGGCCTCTGGTTCTGCCTTGTAGCCGCTATGACTGAGGCACAACAGCATATCAAGGTTCTGACCCTGGTGGATTTGCAATTTCTCAATAGGTCAAGCTGAACCAGAAGGCACAGCACAAGCTCTTGTCACAAATGCAAACCAAACACAATCATTTCTGTCTGATCCACTTTGAGCTATTATTTCATTTGGGAGATTTTGATTCCAATCTCGCCTGATTTCAAGTATTTTAAATCTGTCACCACCAATGATTTTCCAATCAACAACCAATCAATAGAATAAACTGTTTTTGCACCATCATAGCAGCATTTCTATATTTAAGTCATCTTGAACTTGCCTGTGTTGTTTTGCATCGTGGGAATAGATGCATTTGTTGCCAACCTTCCCTGTGTTGCACATGTAGCATGAACAGATTGCAATCTGAAACTCTCCAGCTGTTTTAATGGTTGATCCATTACTCAGTTGGACTTTAATTAGTGTAAGCTTTTATGCGTGTGGCTTTGGTGGAAATTAATGCGCAAATAGAATATCAAGTAGAAATACAACAGCAGCCATATCACTTTCAGATTAATTGTTTTAGTAAGTGTTCACATGTAATTACTACAAAATATTAATGGATCATTGATTAATAGTGCGTTTGTCAACAAAGCAGGCGATAGAATACATTACTTGTTTCCTTTCTGATGAATGTTTGTCAGTCGTGTTCGGCTCGAGGGAAAACCTGCAAACCGTCCTCTCAAACGATAACACATGCTGTTTCCTCTGAGGCCCTGATCACACGCTGCCCAAATAACATACCTGGTCTAATTAGTGTACAGTCCCTTGGCTCAGCAACATACATGCTGTTCTTAATTACTTTATTAACAGCGTTGATTTCTATCATTGTTTTGGTTCTTGTATTACCCTGCCTGCACACACGGGCCTCTCACGTTATTAGTTGCACAAGTCCCAGAAAAACCCAATTCTGTACTGAGCGGATTATCTCTGGACTGGGCACACACACAAGTGTACAAAATGGCCATGTTGGCTAGTCGCCCCTCCCTCCCTCTGTCATTTGCAGAGCAGATTTCTCCCTCCCGCAGAAGTGAAATCAGTGTTATTGTAGCTGCCCCGGGAACATTTTCCTATGATGTTTCCTGTTAGTCCTGCTCCGTATATTAATTAAAGTTGGATTTCCTTTTGTTAGAGGGATTCTTAGAGATCATTTATTATATTTGGTGCTCACATTTTCAAAATATACAAATGAAACGGACAAGTGCAGCTGGCGATTAAACTTTTATTTAGTTGGCAAAGTTAAGAGGAATGCATAAGTTGTTCAAAACTTTTGTACAATGCAATATGTTTTAATATTGTGACAGATTTCATGTGGATTACAAGGGGACAAAAAGGAAATCCTTGCGGGGGGATTTTTAAATACCTTGGGCAAATGTTCAGTCATTATTTTCTGAATCTAAGGCTACAGTTATTTACCACTAAGCCAGCTAAAATTGAAAAGATATCTCAATTTTATTTTTTTCCCCACTGATTTTTCAGAAACTGGGTGGGTGAATCTTATTATTCAAGCCTAAAATGTTAGAGCTGGTTTGGACGAGGCCTTTGCATGTGTGGTCAGTATGTGACCAGACTAGACAAACCACATCTGCGGGGTCCCTGCTTGTCGTGAAAGCTTTGTTGAATAGTCTATTTTCCATATTGAGGAAAGTGGAAACGTGAAGCCCTCTCTGGGAACCGTCACCTTATCGTGGTGGAGAGGTTTGTGTGTCCCTATGAACCTGAGGGCCGTGTTGTCGGGAGCCTTGTGCTCCTGGTAGGGTTACCCTTGGCAAAGTGGTCTCAGGCGAGGGGCCAGACTAAGAATGGTTCAAAACCCCCATGAAAAAACGGAAGAGGGAAGGAGTTACCCGGCCCGGAGGAAGCCCGGGGCCCCCATTTGGAGCCAGGCCCAGATGGAGGGCCCGACAGCGAGCGTCTGGTGGCCGGGTTTACCGCGGAGCCCGGCCGGGCACAGCCCGAAGGAGTGACGCGGCAGCCCAACACTCTACTCCCCATGGGCTCACCACCTGTGGAGGAAACCGATGGGGTCGGGTGCGCTGCTACAAGGGTGGCAGTGACAGTGGGGGGTCTAGACGGAACAGACCTGGGCGGCAGATGCTGGCTCTGGGGACGTGGAACGTAACCTCTCTGGGGGGGAAGGAGCCGGAGCTTGTGCGGGAGGTGGAGCGTTATCAGTTGGATCTGGTGGGGCTTACCTCTACGCACAGCCTCGGCTCTGGAACCAAACTCCTGGATAGGGGGTGGACTCTATTCTACTCCGGAGTGGCCCATGGTGTGAGGCGCCAGGCGGGTGTGGGGATACTCATAAGTCCCCGGCTGAGTGCTGCTACATTGGAGTTTACCCCAGTGGACAAAAGGGTCGCCTCCCTACGCCTTCGGGTGGTGGGGGGGAAAACTCTGACTGTTGTCTGTGCATATGCACCAAACAGCAGCTCAGAGTATTCGGCCTTTTTGGAGACCCTGAATGGAGTCCTGCATGGGGCTCCTGTAGGGGACTCCATAGTCCTACTGGGAGACTTCAATGCGCACATGGGCGACGATGGAGATAACTGGAGAGGCGTGATTGGGAGGAATGGCCTCCCTGATCTGAACCCGAGCGGGTGTTTGTTACTGGACTTCTGTGCTAGTCACGGATTGTCCATAACAAACACCATGTTCGAACATAAGGATGTTCATAAGTGTACGTGGTACCAGAGCACCCTAGGCCAAAGATCAATGATCGATTTTGTAATCGTATCGTCTGATCTGAGGCCGCATGTTCTGGACACTCGGGTAAAGAGAGGGGCAGAGCTGTCAACTGATCACCATCTGGTTGTGAGCTGGGTCAGAGGATGGGGGAAGACTCGGGACAGACCCGGTAAACCCAAGCGTGTAGTGAGGGTGAACTGGGAACGTCTGGAGGAGGCCCCGGTCCAAAAGATTTTCAACTCGCACCTCCGGCGGAGCTTCTCTCACATTCCTGTGGAGGTAGGGGACATTGAACCAGAGTGGTCTATGTTCAAAACCTCCATTGCTGAAGCCGCGGCGGTGAGTTGTGGCCTCAAGGTCTTAGGTGCATCAAGGGGCGGTAACCCTCGAACTCCGTGGTGGACACCGGTGGTCAGGGAAGCCGTCCGACTGAAGAAGGAGGCCTTCCGGGTTATGATATCCGGTGGGACTCCAGAGGCAGTTGCAGTGTACCGACAGGCTCGAAGGGCAGCAGCCTCTGCCGTGATGGAGGCAAAGCAGCGAGTATGGGAGGAGTTCGGGGTAACTATGGAAAAGGACTTTCGGTCGGCACCAAAGTGTTTTTGGAAGACCATCCGGCACCTCAGGAGGGGGAAACGGGGAACCATCCAAGCTGTGTACAGTAAGGATGGGACCCTGTTGACCGCGACTGAGGAGGTTATCGGGCGGTGGAAGGAACACTTTGAGGAACTCCTGAATCCAACTACTACGCCCTCTTTGGTGGAGGCGGAGCTGGAGGCGGAGGAGGGATCATCGTCAATTAGCCTGGTGGAAGTCACTGAGGTAGTCAAACAACTCCGCAGTGGCAAAGCCCCGGGGATTGATGAGATCCGTCCAGAGATGCTAAAAGCAATGGGTGTTGGGGGGTTGTCTTGGATGACACGCCTCTTCAACATTGCGTGGAAGTCTGGGACAGTGCCAAAAGAGTGGCAGATCGGGGTGGTGTTACCCCTCTTTAAAAAGGGGGACCAGAGAGTGTGTGCCAATTACAGGGGTATCACACTACTCAGCCTCCCGGGTAAAGTCTACTCTAAGGTGCTGGAAAGGAGGGTTCGGCCGATAGTCGAACCAAGGATTGAAGAGGAACAATGCGGTTTTCGTCCTGGTCGTGGAACAACAGACCAGCTCTTCACTCTTTCCAGGATCATAGAGGGGGCTTGGGAGTATGCTCAACCAGTCTACATGTGTTTTGTGGACTTGGAGAAGGCGTATGACCGGGTCCCCCGAGAGATACTGTGGGAGGTGCTGCGGGAGTACGGGGTGAGGGGGTCCTTGCTTGGGGCCATCCAATCCTTGTACGCCCAAAGCGAGAGCTGTGTTCGGGTGCTCGGCAGTAAGTCGAAGGCGTTTCCGGTGGGGGTTGGCCTTCGCCAGGGCTGCGCCTTGTCACCAATCTTGTTTGTGGTCTTCATGGACAAGATATCGAGGCGTAGTCGGGGGGAGGAGGGTCTACAGTTCGGGGGGCTGCGGATCTCATCGCTGCTTTTTGCAGATGATGTGGTCCTGATGGCATCTTCCGTCTGTGACCTCCAACTCTCACTGGAGCGTTTCGCAGTCGAGTGTGAAGCGGTCGGGATGAGGATTAGCACCTCTAAATCTGAGGCCATGGTTCTCAGCAGGAAACCGATGGATTGCCTACTCCAGGTAGGGAATGTGTCCTTACCCCAAGTGAAGGAGTTCAAGTACCTCGGGGTCTTGTTCACGAGTGAGGGGAAGATGGAGTGTGAGTTTGGCCGGAGAATCGGAGCAGCGGGGGCGGTATTGCACTCGCTTTACCGCACCGTTGTGACGAAAAGAGAGCTGAGCCGGAAGGCAAAGCTCTCGATCTACCGGTCAATCTTCGTTCCTACCCTCACCTATGGTCATGAAGGATGGGTCATGACCGAAAGAACTAGGTCACGGGTACAAGCGGCCGAAATGGGTTTCCTCAGGAGAGTGGCTGGCGTCTCCCTTAGGGATAGGGTGAGAAGCTCAGCCATTCGCGAGGAGCTCGGAGTAGAGCCGCTGCTCCTTTGCGTCGAAAGGAGCCAGTTGAGGTGGTTTGGGCATCTGGTGAGGATGCCCCCTGGGCGCCTCCCTAGGGAGGTGTTTCAGGCACGGCCAGCTGGGAAGAGGCCCCGGGGAAGACCCAGGACTAGGTGGAGAGATTATATCTCTGCACTGGCCTGGGAACGCCTTGGGATCCCCCAGTCAGAGCTGGTAGATGTGGCCCGGGAAAGGGAAGTTTGGGGTCCCCTGCTGGAGCTGTTGCCCCCGCGACCCGACCCCGGATAAGCGGTTGAAGATGGATGGATGGATGGATGGAAACGTGAAGCTCAGTGGCTCTGATGTCATAATCCAGATAACGTGTCTCGACACTGCTCTGCGGTCTAAATGGTACCTTCGTGTGAGCGGTGCTCCTCCAAAGCGTCCGATCGCGCTGAGACAAAGTTGGGTGCAGCTGTTAAGCAAGAAGAACTCTTTTCTGTCGCCTCTAACATTCTCTATGATCAGATCAAAGTAACCAGGATGTGTGTGTGTGTGTCCTGCAACTCGGTTGGCTGAATGAAAAAGTGGAAAAAGAAAACATAAGCCATTTTCATATTGCATATTTCTTGCACTTAAATCTGCGCTGCTTGTGAACATTCATCTTTGCATTTTTCATCAGTCTTAATATGTAATACACCCTTTGATGTTAGCGAACTGGCACACTTTGGGCATGCGTGAACATACACGCTTATAATAAGCTGGACACATTTGTTTAACATCAAGGCAACTCATTAAAATAACGAGATGTTTTATTATCGCAAGCAATTAAATCTTCGAAGAGGCTGATGGGCTAATGTGAGCTATACCTTAATTAAAGTGCCTCTGTGGCCTGTATAGCTCATTAAGTGTTCTCCGGGGCAATTGTGTGAAAACAAATAACTTGCTATGAATTGTAACATCTACAGATTTAGAAGATGTTTTTGTGCCTTTTTTAGATGACAACAGATACACTTCAGCCACGCATAAAGTACATAATGTTACAGAACAAATGTAAGTTATTTTTACCGTTAACAAGGAGGTTGATGTAATCACACAGGTTCCAGCAAGTCAATCAGTTTAGCAGGGAACACCGTGGGGACGCAGGACGATATGTGAACACATTGCTATCCAGCTACCTGAAATTGCTTTCATACCGTACAACATTTCCCAGCCTGCCTTCCCCTAAAATAAAAACATATCTACAGCGTTATTCTGTCAGACTGCAGTTTATTCAAACGTTGCCAGATAACAGAATACACAGATAAGGCTTAACTGATAATATTATTCAGTGTGTCTGCTGTAAATAATAGTGTTTACTTGTGTTTGTGTGGCGTCGTCCGTATTCTGTTGTTTGTGAAGTTTGTGAAATATTCCCCTTTCTGTGTGAATGGTGACTTTTCCATCCATCCATTGTCAAACCGCTTATCCTGCACACAGGGTCGCGGATGGAGTCCATCCCAGCCAACTTCGGGCTAGACAGGGTACATCCTGGATTGGTCGCCAGCCAATCGCAGGGCTACACAGAGACATACAACCATTTCCACTCACACTCACACATCTACGGTCAATTTAAATTTCCCAATTACATGATCCCCAGAGCATGTCTTTGGAGGAAGCCGGAGAACCCGGAGAGAACCCACGCAGACACGGGGAGAACATGCAGACTCCACACAGAAAGGCCACTGGGCGGAATCGAACCCAGGACCTTCTTGCTGTGAGGCAACAGTGCTAACCACCACGCCACCGTGCCGCCCCTATGTTGACTTTTAAATTAGTCAAATATTCAATTAAAGAACATAATAGAACCGTAATTGTGTTGCAAATGTTGTGAATGCGTCATCATTCAGCATCTCCATCACCCGCCCATGCTGTTCTGATCTAATTTACCAAAAGAATACTTTAAATTGATAAGCAATTACTTTCTGCTTTTTTTCATGAAAATGTATTTTATAGCTCTCGTGATATCATTATTACAAATAGTCTATAAACAATAGAAAAAAGTATTTGATTAATTGAAAACGATCAATGCAACACACAGACAGTATAATACCTGTTTGTCTTTGTTTGTCGTGCTAAAAAAAGTCAACACAAATGTCAAATTTTCTCTCAGAGGTTTGGAACCATTGGTTGCACATCGTACTGTGGGAGAGGCCTGAGGAATTTTTTACTTTCAAAAAGACAATATTTAGACTTTGGTTGTAGTGTGTCAAGATGTCACATTTGGGATATTTCGCTGCTACAATCAGTATTTCATAATAGTGGAAAGAAGCACATTTAGGTGATTTTACTATGCTTTGTCAATTTGAGTTACAGATTTCTTTGTAAAATAAATGCATGACTAATAATAATGAGAGTATAATGTTTCCAACAAATTCCATCGTTTTCCATAGTTTGGAAGCACCGGATACCTTAAGCTCATAGCGCAGATGATTGTTTTTGTTGTGCGCTGTCAGCAGTTTGTTATGACTAATGATCTTCTCCCCTCTCTGTCAGGTGGCATCCCATTCATCTTGACCGGCGAGCTGTTTGAACAGTCCTACCGACCTGCCGCCTTCATGATCGCCGGCATCGTAAACTGGCTGTCCAACTTTGCCGTCGGCCTCCTGTTCCCATTCATTCAGGTGAGTGGCCTCATCTGATTGTGTGCACGTGCACACATAGTATTGTGGTTCAGGTCACGTTTTGGGACCCAAAGTCATTGGATATGAGTGACACTTTTCTAAAATAAAGCTTTTTCCCACAAACACCCACACTAAGGCATCAACTGTCTGTCAGTTAAACCAAACTAACACCAGCCATGCTCGTCACTTTGGCCTTTGGGCAGCACTAAAGTTCTCCTATAAGTACCTTATTGATCCCTGCAGTGGCTTCTGGTCACATCATGTTGTTGATTGTTTGTTCTGCCTGAACTCCACCAGCATCTCCTTGCTGGAATTGAGTACTGGTTACAGATGTTCTTTACTGATTCATACATGTTAACCTAAATGTAATGGAGCTTTGAGAGATATATGGAAGTACTGCTTTTATTACTGCAGAGCAGTGAGGAACAGCAGGGTGTTGCTTTTACAACCGTACAAGTGTGATTATAAGGAACAGTTTTCATTTATTTAGTTAGTGTGGTAATCTGGGAGACTTGCAAGGTTTTGGCAGTAGAATATACTGTAAAGGGGCACACAAGCATCTTTAGAGCTGTGGTCGGATTAGGGAATTAAAGTCAGCATGTCTTGGACCCCTTCAACTTTATTTTTTATGCCACATCAAACACGTAACTGCATCAGTTTTACATGGTTCAGATGTTTTTCAACCATTTATTTATTATTCTCTTATTGCGGATGGATTTCAGTACATATTCATGGTATTTGGTTGTTCAATCTGTCCGAGTGCCCAGCAGTCGTCAAAAGATCCAGTGCTGACGCTTACTGTTATGCTGCTGACATGCTGCTTTTGCTGCCCAGCCTTGTAACTGAGCTGTTACTGGTGAAATGTGAGATATGACCGAAACGCTGAATATCAAATATCCGACACAAAAGCAGTTTCAGGGCAGTAGTTGTTGGTTTGAAGTGCTTCATGTGGGACTCAAGATCTAACTCTGTTTAAGGAGGGCATAAGTTGTTTTTAGAGGATGCCCCTAAAACAGTGTCAGACAGAAGAGTGTGTCTGCTGCTTGAATGCTTTTCCTGGAAACTGCAGGGTCCTCATTCAACCTCTGAAACCTGACTGTTGCTCCGGGCGGCTTTGCTTCACCGCCCCCTCCGGTTTTACATCCGCTATCTCGCCCCTGCATCTTCTTTTTCCCTCGCAGTACTCTCAAACTCTTTCTTTTCTCGTTTTCATTTTGATACCCTTTTACTTAATTATTTTTTACTTTAAAATCTCTTTACCGATGCACCACACTAAGAATGCATAATTTAAATCTTGGGTTTGTTGGTGTTGGCGAATATGTGCACCTCAGCTAGAAAAAGTATGAGTTGAGTGTTGAGTTAAAGAGATCATGTGCTCAGCAGTCTTGTGGGCTTTGGGGTGAATTTGTCCCCGAGTCTGACGGTGCGGGACCGGATGCTCCTCCAGCGACTGCCAAATGCCAGCAGGCAGAACAGTTTGTGGCTGGGTGGTTTGGATCTTTAATGATCCCATTTGGCATTTTTCCGGTCCTCTGGGTGTAGAGGATTTCCCTTTTTATTCAGACGGTGCACTCGAAGGCTCCGTCTAAAATTATTAACAGTTTGCTTCTTCTGCTATATATATATATATATATATATATATATATATATATAAATAAAAATAATTGACCATCAAATAAGACCAGTAATCACACTTCTCAATCTAAATTCATAACATAACATAACATAAATTATGATTAGTCCTTCTCAGTGCTGAAATGTACGAGAGGATATTGAGAGACAGACAGTCTTAACAAAGCCATTTGATATGTTGGCATGAGCTTCGGTGTATTCATTTAAACATTTGTCAATCGGTGTATACATGGTGAAATTAATTTTTGTTGGCTAACCCCTTAATTAATTTAATGTGATAATGGTATATGTGATTACCATTTCTAGCATTCACTTTGAGCTCCAAATTCTGCAGAGCACTAAATATTTTTAGGAAAAGGCAAAGGTACTTTATTTTACTGCAAAAATGCTGTGATATTTTACTGCCATCGGAAATGATCATTTGTAATTGTGGATGTATGTCCTATAAACTGATCGCTAAATTTACACACATTTGATTTGATTTATTCATCAAGTACAATAGTTGTCTTAAATGAGAAGACCTTGAATTTAACAAAAAAGTTGCCAATAATCATAACCATACACGATACGTCTCTGACGTTTCCTTTTTCCCTTTTGCCTTTCTTAGGTGAAACCTCACTATGTAATCTAGAGAGGCAAATGCTACAGAATTTGTTAATAAATAGATAAATGCCATATTTTAAAATGAGGAGTAGTTGGATTAATTACAAAGGTTTCATATATATTCATCAAGAAATGATTAATTCAGTGTCAGTTGCTGATAGTGAGGCGTTTCGAATGTAACATGAAGCTTTTCCACCTAAACCCATCTCCAGGTAAACGTGTTTGGCTCTTGGTGCTCACTTATTATCCCGTTAACGCTCCCCAGGCCTCAGCTGCCTTTTTATGAACGGCCGATGTGACGAAGTTTAAGATAACAGTTCGACAAAAACACATAATTTTTTCAAAAACATTTTTTTGTTTAGAGATAAAAATCACTGAAATAGGATGGGGACTGTGGAACTTACTTTTAGTGTCATTTGGAGATATGGACAGCTTCCCTCCCCAAGCCAACCTGACA
Source organism: Gasterosteus aculeatus (assembly GCF_964276395.1). NCBI lineage: Eukaryota > Metazoa > Chordata > Actinopteri > Perciformes > Gasterosteidae > Gasterosteus > Gasterosteus aculeatus. The sequence goes on from NC_135705.1 coordinate 15,623,275, forward strand.
AAGCCAGCAGACGACCCCAAAGGGATTCGGTACCCCAGGTAATCTGCTCTGAAGATGAGGTGTCAAACATCTTGAATTGATTCCTCCTTCAACGAGGCCTGTGATTTGACAGTGGCCTAAGTAGAATAGGATATGTGGCCACTGAGGAAAGTCATTTATTCCAAAGCAATAAGTGACCCAGCATCCTCCACCAAGCAGTAGGGGGGGGACAGACGCTTATTTACATTATTATTAAGAATATGACTGAGATTAGCGGTGCATCAACAGCTCCATTGACATGCTGGGATGTGGAATCACAGAGGTCTACTAGTACATGCATGTCCCGAGCTTATCGCAAAAATACCTTCTTTCCCCTTGTATTTATTGATCAAATCAGCAGGTTTACTCCCATTATTACACACACTTGTCAAAGTGCCGCATTATGGGAGAAACAGAAGTGATTGCACTTTTATGCGAGCTACTGTAAATGAACTAGACAAGCTGTGGAAAAGGATACACAAAGAATGGACTCTGTGTAAGTGAAGGTTGTACAATCAACAAACAGACGGAAGATTAATCAAGTCTGCAAAAAATGAAATGAAACAACTTGTACCTGTTTGCTTATTATGAAGGGTTTTTATCATATACGGAGAGACGGTAAACAAGTGCATTATCTGATTTCTGATGTCATGTTTCTTAAATCTTTAATACTTTGATACTCACGGAAAAAGAGCCCTCAAGCACTCAATGGTTTGATAGTGGGACAGCCTCAACCCCCCCGGTGTATGCGGGCCGTGCCTTCAAGTGTGTGAGTTTGAGTCTTTGAAGTTTTGTAGCAGTCTTTAATGTCCCCTCAGCTGCCATACTTTAACGCACCTTTCATCTCAAGTTCAAGCACTTGGATCCCATTGGCTGCATGTCATCTGATTTTTCATTGATCATCTTTCAATGATCTGTTTCAACTCTGCCTGTCAAATCTTTACATTCATCTCAACAAATAGCTGGCGATTACGGGTCACGTTCAATTGAATATTATATCAATAATATGTATGATGTTTTCAAATTCAAGTGAATGAATTCTAAATAATTCATAATCAAATTAAAATAAATGTTCTAAAAACGTAAAGCATGCATTTAAGATCAAATTACATAACAGAATGCTTAAATATTTAACTTAAACTACTTAATCTGGAAAAAGTGTCAAATTGAATTGTCCTGCAGCTTTGATTTCAACTAATTCAAGGGTGAAGTGAAGAAATATGCACAGATAATACGTCCCCCTCAGTAGGCAGCGCGGGCTCTGGTCCTCTCACTCCTCGCAGGTCGAACGACTGCCACCCGACCTCCGCAGCTCATCCAGAAAGAGGAAGCCAACATCAGTGCAACGGCAGCATGCCGCGAGCAAATGTTCCCCTCATTCACAAGAGTCTGCGCTGACTTTTGTCGTACTCTGTCTGTCCTTGGAGTTACCGTGAGAGTGAAAAATCTATTTTAACAATTAAAAATAAAAGTGAAGGTCGGAGCATCAGCAGTTGGCAGAATTCTGAAAAACGGAAATTGTTGTCATTTTTGCACATTAGGTTCCCTCGTGTTAAAAGTTCATTGGTTGTTGGTTGGATACTTCAAAATAAGCTTATTAAATACTTTTTAATGTACCTCGCTGGTGCATTCTGAATCTTTTAAGTGTTAATTAGTGACAATCATCTCGAACAACATTAATGAGTTTAATAAACATTTGTTGGCCATAGAATCTTTTTTCAGCTCTTGTGCAAAACCAGCATGAGACAGTGTTCAGCCCAGGTGTGAACAGTAAAACGTCACGGACCGTTTTCATGTCAGATAATATTTCGCAGACCGCTCAAAAAGGTCCGGCGGAATAACGGGGGGGGTGGGTAGTAGTCGTTGCGGGCGGACCGATCGCTGGTGGGCGAAACTGCCGTGCACGGTAAGAGGACAATTGTAAACGTGAAGAAAAAAACGCTTGGGGAAATATGTCAAGAGAGACGAGCGCACATAATTAGGAGAGAATCCCATAGGAGAGAATAGCCCACGGACCGGTACCGGTCCGCGGGCCGGTAGTTGGGCACCACTGGGATACAGCATAGGGATTTTTTTAATGAATTTCACATTCCATTCTTAAGTTAACGTAACAAGGTTATGACCTCACTGATGTTGTTTGCGCTTATCTTAAGCAGATTGTGACCGGAACGGAATCTTGCTGAACGCACTGAGTGGAGGTCAGAATCCTTCCTGACTCACACAGCCATGATGCTCCTACATGCACACTACTTTAAGTGACAAAGGAGTAGGAGGAGAAACTCAATAGAAGATTAATGGTGTAGATAAGATAGACAAAATGACAATAGCCTGTTGGTTAAACAAATGCCCAGGTAGAAGAATGGTCTGAGGGAAGATAAAGGTACAATAATAATAAAATCACGGTCTATAATACAGAGTGATTAACACAAGCAGGTGAGTGCACCAAAGCACCCTTGTGTATCTAAACATATTCATGCATTATGGATTCTCTCTCTGGTGCCTCACTACTAAATGTGTTCCAAATCACAACAATTATTCAAAGGGTATTACAGAGCAGACATATGCATGTGTGGATTTGCAGAGTCTTCCGTAGCTTTAGAGCATGAATGTTTTCCTGCATTCAGGTCAAGTCAGCCAAAGTTCTGAGGGCAATATTTAAGGAGAAGTTACTTTTCAGAAAAGCAATCTACTATTTCCAAAGTTTGAGATATAATTAAACATCTAATAAATAATACACAATGTGTGCACCTTACTGTATGTATTCATTCAGTCCTAAATTGTTTTTGCAAATCACCAGCCCAATGGCCGCAAAGGAAAAGTAAAGACGTGTTTGAATAAGTTAAGAAAAACAAAGTTAGAGTACAGGGACATCAGTAGACTGATGACTTCAGTAGACATATCTACATGTTCCAGCTCACAAATGCCAAATGCCATTAGGATCCAATGAGGGCTAACTGGGACACTATGACCAAGGGCAAAGTTCTGTCTATAAAAAGCGGAGTGAAACAAGGTTAAGAGAGCGATTATAGAGCCGACAGCAGGACTTCCCTTTGATTATGAAATGAAAAATGAAATCAATATTATACAAAATGAATATCCGCCATCTCTAATATGGTAGTCAAGGCATTTTCTCATGTTTTTTAGATATTGGCACATTGTATTTAATTACAGATTTACAGCTCAGACTTGTTATTACTGAAAGGTTTGAGCGGTTCAATGTCTTGATTTTGCTGCCCTCAACTTTACTGTATTCACACTTATATGAGGCATTTTTGCCAAAGAAAGCTCTTTCCAGCGAAAAAAAACCCTCTACTGCCCCGACCAAAAGTCAAGCAGCTAGCTGGTAACATAAAGGGGCATTCAGAAACTAAAGACCCAGGTATTTCCCTCAGGAGCTGGAAAGAATCAAAAACAGAACTTAAAGAAGACATCTTTGATTTGAAGTAATGCGAAATAAACTATAAATAAATGCTAATGTTTTCTAAAAAAACAGTTTGACTTAAAAGGATAATATATCAGCGTAACTAAGTAACTAAATAATATGTCAGCGTTGCTTTCAAAGCGCGTTGTGGTGGAAGAGACAATATGTTAATGCAGGTTACACTCTGAGAACAGAAACTATAGCAAAAAACCTTAGACTTGGATTCCTAATTAGTTTCACCCAAGGACCCCTTAGAAGATAGATAGCATTCACGCTGTGCACTGGAAGGAATACGCACACCAGCATGTGCACGCACACACACACACACACACACACACACACACACACACTCTTAGTGCATACAGTATAAATGTTTATCTGTTTATCATTCATTGTTCATTTTTAAATGATTCAATCTGATAACTTCGCTTGGACCACCTGGCAGTCGTCTGGGACCCCAGATCACACATTGTGAATCACTGCTGTCGGTGAGGTGTCAAGATACAAAACTTCTACTGTAATGATGCTCTGGGAATTGTAGTTTGACTCTAGCACTTGACAAACATTTCTGCTGACTTGTGCAGAAATGTACCAGCAGATTTAGGTGTTCACATTCACACAGAAAGAAAAGCATGTTAACTAAGCTCAACGGTCGGTAGGTGTATTGTTATGTCATCTATCTTGATTTAGCTTGGCAGGATGTTTGGACAAATGTTAATATCGAGTGAATCTAATAACCCCCTGAGACTGAGAGTTTTGCATGTATTTGGACATAAAACAGTTAACAGGACCACAAGCAACCTTCATTTTGTGTTGATTTTTGCATCCCTGTGGTGTGTTTCCAAGCAGCAGATTCCCTTTAGAAAACCTGTCATTTTACCTTATCGGGGGGTCCGACAGTCTCGCCTGCCTCCCTTCCGTTCAGTTGGCCCCGGCAATACAGCCTGGTCTCCAGCTGCATGTTGTCTCTGCTGACTCGCAGCGGGAACCGGCAAAACATCTAAATAAAGCTTTGCTCCTGGCCGGGGGACGAGACTCCGCCAGGCGACGAGCTTGTGAGCTTCTGACTCTTTGTGGAAGGTTGCAGCAAAGCTGGAACTTATTACGTATAGACAAGTTTCCCGGGCACTTCCGGTTTACCTCCTGTTTCTGCCAAGAACTTCCGGCGCAGGCTGAGTTGTGGTGTAAAAATGGCTTTGGAATGGCAACATTCGACCGAAAATCTTGTTAAAAATGGTGTTTTGACCATTCCGCATCCAAGTAAGGTAACATCATGGGCGGACAACAGCATCACAACATCCAAGATCTTTTATTTTATTGATTCCATGGAGGTGGATGGGAATGCAATTAATAACCTGAAAAGCTCAGAGGCGTTTCAGTACCTCCATTCCGACAAAGTGGGCTGTGTACTTTTACACGATATGGGCATATAACGGCCGATGTTCAACCAAGGCAGTCCGTTAACAATTCAGTGCATAACGCCTGGGTTTTGGTAACCAAGACGGGAGATGTGGAGACTGCAGGCTGTACCTGTAGCCATGCAGCCTTTGCAAAGCAGCGCTTTGGAAGGTACGTTAGCCCATCTTATGCCTGTATTAAGATGTTTGTATGTATCCGTGTGTTAATATATATCAGAACACGAAGAGTAATAAAAAGAAAAAGTAATCCCCTCTAGCCTGCCTGCACTAAAAGCATGCTTTAACCCTTCAAAGTCGACTGACGAGCGTCAAAGTGCGCACCCCTGACATATCTGTTAGTAGCTTCGGAATGGATAAAGGTGTTAACTTACTTTTTTTTCTCTGAAAAAGCTGACATTCGTCTGCATAATATTTAGTAGACTGTGTTGACTTCCGCGAATGATAAGCCTTCCGTATTTGAGTGCAAATCTATAGCATTTTACTCACTTGTAGATGGTTGATAGTCGAAACATTCTCCTTCCGACCAAACATTCAGCAATCGCCACGAGTTGTTGCAACCGTGAACAGCACAATATGTCCCGGAGCCGTGTAACACCATTCATAGTTTACTTTTTCTGCACTCTAACCAAAGACCGTAAAAGACTCTAACTCGCTAACCGGAAGTGCTTTGCAGACACAACCGGAAGTCGTTGGCAGAGTAAAAGGCCAATGGCGGCCCGCTTATTTCACTCAGGAAACTTGTCTATATATCTTTGGCTTTGGAGAAGCAGCGGAGGGAGTCCCACAAGGCTGACCAGGGGCCAGGAAGGAGCAGAGAAGTGTGGAAGAGACAAAGAGTTTTTAGCCACGCAGTGCCACAAATGTTCGAGTTGTCCACTATTGTTCCGCTGGGGGCAACTTTCTTCCAGGTACACCTGATCACAGCAGAGACTCACTGGTCAAGGATTGGCAACTGAAACCGGCTCTGATTCTTGCTCAGACATTTTACCGCTGCATCGTCACATCCCTCCACTTCCAGGAAAAGCATTGAGGTGTAACTCTGGGTTCCGCCTGGTTTGGTTTGGAAACTTTTTAATTGCCTATTAAGTGTGGCAAGTAAAAATGTTCAAATAAATAACTTTGATGAATCAAATAATGAATAGCTGCTGAGGCGATAGGTCCAGGTCACACCTGGACAAGCATGTATAGGTATTTTTGTGCAGCTTTTGTGCCCATTTCTGCTTGTTCAATTTAGCCTTTCCAATAAGATTAACAGCCTCTTGCTTCTGATACTAGCAAGTCTGCTATCTGTCATTGTCGCGAGTAGATGGCACACCTCTGATCCCGTCTTTGTTCTTTGGCTTCTTATTTATGTTGAACCAAAGCTCGTTAAGTGATTTGTTGCTCCCACCTCAGAGTTTTAAATAGCTTTGTCATCTTGGAATTCAGCTCACGCAATGTTAAGCATTGTTGTGTTTATTGGCCTACATTTCAGGGGTTGCAGAGGACAAAAGTGGCACTTAGAAAGAAAAGCAAACGTTGAATTAAACACAGAATTTTAATTGGCTTCTTATGTGTTTTAAGGTGGTGAAGGTCAAAGACAATAAGCAACACAATGGTGGGGTTTACGTATGCCTGATAAAGTTTTCCTTGGTTTTTCCACTTCAGATGAAGCGCAGCGTGCAGTCGCTTCTCTGATTCCCAACGGGGTTCTAAGTGCGTCAGTCTGAAAGGGATTACGCATTTATAGAGTTTTTACTTTTTCCTCCAACTTTATTCTAATAAATAGCCATTGTGATTTCACTTTGATATTTCTCTCAAATTATTATTACATATTGAACATACAAATATGTTAGTTCAAGGGTTTAAAAATGTCTTTACGGTATAATTGACGCTTCTGTTTTGTCCCGAACATAAGTGACAAAAAGGTTACACATCCCTTCATATGTGTTGACTTGGCAGCGATAAGTGGATCCATAGGAAAATATGTATTCGTCATTTTGTAATCATTAATCATGTTTATTTCCACATGTTTATTTGAATTCTAAATGGATCCTGTGAAGAGATTGTTAACGGCTGTTTACAAAATGAAGAATGAGATTGTCTCAATGTACCTCAATAACTGCCTTGAAATCAACAAACCAACATTTTAAAGCACGTCATGATGTCCAGTGAAATCCTTAATTGCTGGTTATTTTTTTGCATTTGAAATTAGGGTTGAACTCCAAATAGTTGATGTTTTAGAGATGCAGTTTTTTTTACACAGGAGCAATGATATACTTATTTAGATTATTCATTGTAATGTATTGATCCGTTTGAAGGGTCATTATTAGTGATTCAGTGGCTTTGTGAATTTAATCAGCTTCTCCAGGTACTTGTAAACACTGCAATGACGTCTTTAAAGACAAATGATTCATCAACCCAATCGCATACATTTGTATACTAAATTTGTATGCTATTTGTATGCCTCGCTAATGAGTTAGTATTGTTTTAGCTACGTACAATCCATCTAATGATTCTTTCTATTACAGTGTTCCTATTTAACTCCCAGTGGTCATATGATAATCCACATGTCAGAAGCCCATGGTGGACACCTCCAGTGTAATGTTATGTACAGCTCAGTCTCTTAAGCACCGCAGACATTGACTTTGAGTGGGATGAATCTAAACAATCAATAAAAGCCCCACAAATGCAAATGACGCACCCACAGTTTACGCTTCTATCACCGATGAGTCTGCCCCAAAAACCACGGGCCGTGACAGTTTATCTTCCAGCAAAGTACAGTTTCTGTACCTTGATATTTGCACAGTGTCTTCATCGGATGTGTCCTTTTCTGTCCTGTCTTGCATTGTTCTTTATCCCTTTTGGTTTTGTACAGGTCCTGCTATGCTCTATCGTAGGCTGTCCCACCCTAATAACGTATGTCCTATCCAGTTCTGGCCCGTTCTGTTTGTTCCACTGCATTCCTCTGCAGTTCTGACCCGCCCTTACTGACCTGTCCAATCCTGTCCTGTCCTGTCACAAGCTGTCTTGCATTGTTCCATCACGTTAGCTGTCTGGTCCTGTCCTGTTCTCGTCCATCCTGCAGTGCCTTGGCCTATGCGACAGACTGTCTTGCTTAGTTCTTATGTCACTCTGGGTGCAACATGTGTTTGAGCATGAGATGTGAATCTACAAATTCATTCCTGTGTTTGACTGAAGCCACTCAGTCCTCACGAGTCCTCGTGTGCGTGCTTATTTATGTGTGAACCAAGGTGAACCCAGCTGAGCCACCACAGCAGATCAAGAGCTGATTGCTGCGGAAAAGATGGGGCCGTCTGATTCTCCTCAATACACTTGGCCTTGACTAAAATGTGATTATTGACAGACGGGGAAGTCTCAGAAATGTCCTGTGTGTAGCACGACTCATGTCATATGGTAACTGGGAGAGGAAGGCGGCGTTTTCTGAGGAACTTGCTCACTTTGCACATCTGCTTTACGTCACGTGGAAACTGGGTCAGGGCCTCTCACGATGCTCTGTTTTTTTCTATGCGCCGTTATAAAATATACTCAACAGAGGAAAACAGTGTCAGACACTAACAGCATTGATGATGTAAGAGCTGAAATCAAAGTAGTTCTTCATTGAGGTCACGGTTGTTTGGACACTGTTTCCCAAATCCAGTTACATAGCGCTGTCCTGTCATGAGCAAGGTATTATAGCTCAGAGACACACTGGTGGGGGTCAGTCAAGTCCTCTCATGCAAAATCTCTCCATCCTCATGTCTCTCTCTCTCTCTCTCTCTCTCTCTCTCTCGCCACCCGCCACCACTACACACTCACACACAAACCATCTCTTCAACTATGAATCTCTCTCTAGGTAATCCGTCACTATGCATTTTTAAATCTGTCCCTAATCTATATTATTGGCATAACACACTGGACAAGGTTAGGATTCAGACTTAATTCATCATTTAATGTTTGACTCTTGACATTGTGGTTATTCTTAGTGCTTGATGTAGACATGACACTATGCTTTGTCTTTTGTCTTTGTGCAGGAGAAGTTGCAGTCCTTCACTTTCTTGGTGTTTGTGGTGGTGTGCGTCTTGGGATCGATCTACCTCTATGTCGTTCTTCCCGAGACCAAAAATAAAACATTCATGGACATCAGTCAGAGCTTTGCCAAGATCAACAAAATCCCTGCCCCCCCCATCGAGCATGAGATGGAGCAGGTTCTGTCCTGTAAGCCCTTCATTAATGGAAAAGTCCAAGATGTTGCCAAGATGGAGAGTTCCTTCTAGCCAAACAATGTGTAATGCAAACCATACAAATTTGGAGGAGCAAGGTTGAAATTTAGACTAGAAGCGTTTTTTGTTGTACATATTTATTTAATCAATTGTTAATTAACTGACATCAATGAGCAATGCGTTTGTTTCAATGCATTTTATTATGTGTTATGTATACAGGTATTTTGTATGTATTTTGAATGACTAATTTGTTTGTTGAATGGCGGAAACCTCAGATTATTGTAGTCAATCTACAGTTAAAGAAAGGGAACAGAGGCCAAACGGTGTTGATGAAATATGTATGTATTGTATAAACATTTTTTTAAATGACAAGACGTTTCCACCAGAGTATAAAACTTATAATATAAGAATTGTAGCAAGAGTCATATCTATCATACAGCTCAGATTCTTGGAACAGTGATCTTTTTATATTTTTTCCATGAGCGTTGATAGTCCTGATAAATCATGTTATTCAACAGCAGTGCAGCAGCTGACCTCTTTTAACCACCATTGAAGCATATTTTGATGGCATAGCTCTCTGTAGAATACAAAGCAGCATCGCTTCTATACAGTTCACATACTGTCTGCAACACATTGCAGGTAGCTTATTGTGACTTAAGCATTAGTTTGTTTTCTTTGGTGATCTGTGTTTAGGACCAGAGAACTACAGAACTTTAGAAAGTAATAAGCTGAAAATAATGGACACTTAGGACAGTTGTACCCAACAAACTTTAACACAGAACTGATGGCACCTTTGACATGGTGTGACAAATTCATATAAATTGATAGATTAGTAAAAAAAAGATGGAAATTATGACAATCAAGGATAAAAGCCAATTATCAATCGAGATGTAATTACACACTTTGGGCGTGGAACTGATTAAACTTGCTAGAATCAGACAAGCTGTAGCCGCATGCAATATCATTTGTGTAATGTTTCATCTTTGTTGTCGTCAGAAAGCAGCTTCCTATGGAGAAGGTGACAGACATCTGCAGACAGTCTGATGAGAGACATATTTTGGAGGATTAAAATCGTAATACTGATTTCTTTCTTTCCAAAGTAGACAACAAGAGAGGGAGAGAGAGAGAGAGAGAGAACCAATGGAGCGCAGGAAAGCTAAAGGGAACCATTTTTGGGAGCCGCTCCAACTCTGAAAGGAGCCACGGCTGCTTCCCAGCAGATGGGGGGGAGCCGGCAAAGGAGGTGATGTGAACACAAGCAGACAGGCGTAGCATTGAATAGCAGTTATACAGTTTGCTCCGCAGTAGGGTGTACTCTGCATTTCAAAGTCCACTATTCGAGCCAACTCCCCGCTCAATTAGACACAGATACACAGCGGAGTGTGTCACGCAATGACAAAAGGATGTCCATGTATCTACATGGCATTTTTGAAGACAGGTGGGGAAATCTTAGTTGAAATGCCACAGATTGCATTTGTTCAACTGGGAACCCGGCGGGGAAGCGAGGCGATGATAATGTCATAGTAATAAAGTCTTGTCCCACAGCTCTGTTCCAGCAATTTATCTCTCCAGAAGTCACACTCTCAGCAGCATTAGTGGATTATTGACAGGAAGATTTTCTGGTGGGGAATTAATTAGGAGACTTTAAGACATAAAGACTTCATGTTTAATTAGATGAAGTTTATAAGGAAAGGCTGAGGGATAAATTACTGTTTGTCCGACCTCTTAGATATTCTCTCAGGAGATGTTGTTAAATCAACTTCCCATTATGCAAAGTAAGAAGTGGGCACAGCGGGAGGCGCTGTGTAGATGTTGCATGCACTTTGAAAGGTTTTGAATGATTTTGTGATATTAAATGGCATGCGTAGTGCTCATTCTTCAGTAAACTACACCTTGAGACCCTTTTAAAGGAAGCATCAACGTCCCCCCTGGTTGCAGGAAAGAGGGGATGATATAATATTACACTACCCAGGTTTAAATGTCCTCCATATGAGATTTATCTCAAGCCAAAGTGGTTGTTCTCTTTATAAGTTGTTATAGTACCCTTCTTTGGTGTGCTGAAACTGTGACTGGTTCTATCCAGTATCTCTGATGGCATATTTTAACCTTGACCCTTTGAGGACCGGAAAGTAGGCCACTAGAGCAGAACAAACAGATAAGCTTTCTTTGTGAATCCTCAACAAAGCCCTCATCTCTTTTGATATCATCCAAGTGTAATCATTGCTTTTAAACTATGGATTTGGGTTTGCAACTGTGCAGTCAGTGCAGGGAAAGCTCCTCGTGGAGTGCATATGACAAAAGTCAAACAACAGAACAGAAATAAAACCAATTTTCTACTTGTAACCCATAAGCAGCTATCGTCTTTTTTACCTGTGTTTGTTCTTTGGTCCGAGCCTGGGCATGTGAGTTTTCTGCATGCTTGCGTCTCCATAGTATCCTAATGCTCAGCTGCAGTGAGGAATGGGTTGTTTTCTGCCCCTGATACAACGTTTATGTGCAAACCAAAAATAAATAACTATTCTATTCTCTGTGCATGCATGATTGTAACGTGCGCGCAGCATGGAGAGACTCCTAAACCTCCCACTCATCGGTTATGCTTCTAAATACTGGTGTCAGATTTCTAACTTCATTCCTTTATGTAAATCATCATCATTATGCAATTGTGTATTATGCCTAATTGTTGTATATTGTGTAATATTAAATAATATTATTATCTTGTTGTAAAGTCACATTGACCCGTTGCATCCCAGCCTCCCACACTCTGCTGTCTGCGTGGAGGATCCACCTGCTGAGTTGATCATTTGAACCCGGTCCCACAGGGTTCAGCAGGGCCTGCGGATACTCTCGATACTTCTTGAGTTTCTAGTTTGTTGCGTTGGCTTTATCTTCAAGACCTACGTTGACATTTGCGCTCATTAAAAGAGTGATTTGGCCAAAGGGTCCTTCAACTGGCAGTTCCATTAGAAGGCTGCTGTGTCCCTAAAGCACAAGCTTTCTCCTTCAGTCTCACTGGTGTTAGTTTCCCTCAAGTGAGCCCAAGTATTTCAGACCGCCTCAGATAAATATTGAGAACGTGAATGGCAGTGTTAGAGGTGCAATCTGTGGTCTCATTGTCAGTTTCTGATCGGAATAACAGCAATGACAATTCGACCCTCTCGTACTGACTCAACGAGCGATTTACAGAGCAATTGTCGAAAGTACAAAGAAGTACAAAGTAAACATACCCACGCCGCTTAACTAACCTTTGGGTTGGTGCAGGATATTGAATGATTGACATAGCTTTTCAGTAAACCATTGCATATTATATCTTTCAAATGGAAGTAAGAATCTAAGACTGCTGAAGTCAAGTGAGGAGAGGGTTTTTCCTCTTTCACTACATTTAACCTGACTAAATGGAAAGTGGTCTATATACGCTTCCCTTCATTGATATGCTCATCAAAAAGACAATTATCATCAGCTATGCAACAATGAACTGATTTACTTTTGGATTTAAACTTCATTATTGCAATGAAGTGAAAGCTCAGGCACTGTGTTAACCCTCATGACCCTTTATCACTTTACACTGTGCAGTGTGATGTGAGTCTGTGTGTTATAGAATAAATCACTCGCAGTCCAAAATGACCTCCCTAAATGTTTGACAAGGCAATGATAGGCAATTTACACAGTGGAGACTCAACTGAAACAACACCGTATTTAATTATACATGTTTAAAAAAAATAGTCACGATTGAATAAGCCGCGGATCAAAAGAGCCAAACATTGGGATCGACCCAAGAGAACATGAAGAAACAAGAGCTGTGTGCTGGAATCCCTGACCAGCTTATGGAATCATTCCAGCCTGAAATGCCGCCCACATCGCTGATTTGTTCATCGATTCAAATAGATTGTTGCAATTTGTAATGGCTGTTTACGTTATTTAGTGGGCGTGTGCCGGATTAAGAATGTCAGTGTGATCTACCTGCATAGGTACCTGGCTTTAAAACTGAGATACAAAACCGTTGCTAAAACAAAAGCTAAATGTTTCTCTAGTACTGTTAAGGTTCCACATATGAGCTAATGTTAAATGTATGAATGGTAATGAATGGTGTTAAAAGTGTCAGCGATTCATTAAATGCTACACGCTCCACAGTGTAGTAGTCTACACTGTTTAGTCTGTTTTTCCTACATACGGTTTAACCCTGCTTGTGCCAAGTCCACCGTTTAATATATCCCACGGTGAAAAGGCTCCGGACACAAGCTGTTTTGCACAGACATCATTAACAAGATCCACAATTTAAAAGGGGGGTTAACAGCCAGCCGCCTTTACCCGCTGCTGGGACACCGACACAAGACATTTAAACACGTATGCCACCATTCAAACGCATGAGTGCCAGGATCTGCAGCTCCAGTTCAGACCCGATTGACCTTGTACAGTACAGGAAAGGCAACTTATTCAGGCAGCAATGCGCCGCCCCGCCCCACTGCAGCGGTGAAGGAGGGGGTTGTCATGCTAATGACCCACTCAGGCTAATGAGCGTGCTGCTGGGTTTAACCTACACTTGGCGTGGGTGGAGGAGCTCCTCAGGACAATGCACACAAACCAAACATTTACTTCACACATTGAAATCAGCACAGTATTCTTATTGATTATGAGAATATTTAATAAACGATAACAGTAATGTTCAGGTCCAGTGCAGGAAATACTGAATAGTGTTCATCAAAGTGGAAAGTAAATGTCTGCATGTTTAAATGCATACTTCAGGACAGCAAGGGGAGGGTGACCTTTCCTATGTCGTATTTCACGGAACGACAGGAAAAGGCTCCTTAAAACACATGAGGCCGTGCTTTTGGGCGGAAAGGAGGGTACAAACAAGCAGGATTGTTGCTACTCTTGGGAGTGCCCACCTCAACTCAAAGGTGCAACACAGCAATCATCAGAACAAAAATGCTACAGCCCCCACTCTTAGTCCAGTTTATACTTGCATGCATACGGTGGAGGGACCTCACCAGGGGTGCTTAGCCTCTCAACAATGGCGCTCTACTGAGCCTAATGAAAAACAAAAATGATAACAATTATGGAGGATGGGCAGAGGGATACTTTATTTCTCTAATACGTTACTGAGAGTAATCGGATCCATTTAAATCATTTAGAGCACCCTAGCACCAGAACAAGAAATCAATGAGAAGGTGAACCAGATTCCCAAAGTATTTCTTTTCCATTTGCGTGAAATAAGGTTTCTAATACACAGAAGTTCACGTATAGTACAATACCTATTTATTTAATGTAATAATAAGAATAATTCATATCCCAACTGGAAACTTGTAAGCTTTATGGTGTTAGGCTTCAACCATGGTGTTTAGATTACCATGATATTTACATACCTAATGAGTGTATATTATGATATAATGTTAACAGAGCTTATTTTCTTTTGGAAGCAAAAAACTGAGCTGATGCTACATTTGGTGTCAAGACACGGTCTCACTGGGCATTCCAACTAAATGATTTTAAAGGACACAAGGAGAACACAGACAAAGGAATAGTCACTTATATATTAACGCACAAACTCTCAGTAGCGATTATAATCTGATTCAGAGTGAGACGCATGCATGTAGGTCAGTGCGTGGGTCCGTTGGCCTAATGGGAGAAAAGAACACCGTTCGTGTCTTGAAATAGTTTAAAATGACAGTGCGCCAGTACGCCATCTGTAGAGCTGCTGATTGCAGCAAACTACAAAGCCCAAGGTTAATTTGGACCTGAGCCATATTTGTAATTCCAGGTCCACAAATAAACCAGCTGATGTCATTTACTCACACTGTGTAATTTCCAAATGATTTCTCATCATTGACATTTGTAGACGATGTCCTTGTGTTACTCTGCGTCTCACTTGTTGTCTTTTTTTATACCGTGGAGTTTATGCTCATATTCAAAAAATTACTTTTGGGATAAATATTTACAACTATATTTACAACTAAAATTTTTTATGTTGTCTTTGTTTATTACTTTAACTTTTTAAAGTAATACATTTTACTTTTGTTTCTGGGTTATTAGTATGTATGCTGAGAACAATTTTCATGTATCCGTCAGCATTCGAGGCCAATAAAGCTGATTCTGATTCTTAGGGTGTGCAAACAGAGTTTAATTTTGAGAGTATATTCAAGCTATACTATAATCATAAGTTGTCCAATGGGAGAACATCTTGATTTAAAGGTCTATAATAGAACAAGATGAGCATTATTTGCCTGCTGGAGCTCCATCTGACTGGGAGCTCTCACAGTAATTACACTGGATTAGCCTTTGTGTCCACGCTTAATCCCTTCCGTATGTGGCGTGAATAGAATTACAATTGTTTGGTTTGATATTCCAATGACAAAACATACAAAATTCCCTCTCTAGCCAAATTTGTGACGCCCTCTGAATATTACAGAATTGATAAGAGTTATTTGGAAAAGATACATTTACACACAATTCTTTCACATGTCTGAAATGAAAATACGAAAACAGTGTGACAATTTTACCGGAATAACTGGTAGTGATGAAACTACGGAAAGTATAACGTAAATCTGCAGCTGTGTTGGGCTTTATACTTTATCAATAAATATTTTTATAGATGTATACCTTTTTAGCTCATTGTTTAGTTGTCAGAGTCTGCAACTCTTTTGGTTCAGGTCCAAAACCCAGAAAAGTACCCAGAGTACACTACCTGCTCCTCGCCAAGCAGATACAGAACAGAAAAGAGATCTTCGGAGGTTAAAAGTCACAAGTTATTACTTATGAAATCATCTTACGTCAATGGATAAAATTAATTTGATTTCTTTCATTGCTGGTACACCACAGTGTTTATGGAAGTAAATGGACTGTACTTGTACAGCACCTTTCTATTCTTCAGACTTTTCAAATATGAATAACTACGAACCAAATGTTGCAGTACTCTGACATGTAACACAAGATGTTAGTTGGCTGGCCTCATTTCAACAGATACAATACAAAGAAAGATCAAAGAATGTCAGTACGCTTCGGGGTGTAATGTTCGGTGTAAAACAAAATAATAGTAAAATACAGGCAAGAGAGACTGGGTTGTTTTATGGTAAAGCTTCTGCAGCTATCGCAATAGTATATTATAGCAGATTGGATTATGGTATGTAACAGTAGAATAACTAGGTGACGGTATTTTTGCACGTACTGTATAAACCAGCATGTTTAAAATAAGCTAGTTTTGCATTTAACTCATGAGAAAACATGAATAATCATGACGGCATCACAATACAGGTAGTGTGCTTGAACTTTACCTCGGCTGAACAGCAGTTTTGGTCATGATTATGTGAACGGAAATATTACACAGACTTTTTTTCTGAAAAAGGGTTGAGTTTTCTGGGCTCTCGCACTTCACATGATTGCATAAAAATTCAAGTTGTAACGAAGGCGTTGAGCTTATAAAGAGCTGGTGAGCTGACTCTGATCCCACAAGGATCCACAAGGGCCTATGATCTTACTGCTTTTGCTGCATTCATGCCCACTGTGTGAACGCCATACGCATCTTATACACTTCATACCTAATGTGTTTATGTTAGCTGGTGTAGCAGGTCCATAGACGGCACTGTTTGGTACAGAGGAGGCAACAGTAACAGACGACTGGAAGAGTGGCGGTGATCGATTGACTGACAGACGCAGATTCTCGTGCCTATTTATCCTCTTGCAGCTCAGCGCCTTTGCTTATATTACGCCAACTGGAGCGGAGATACATATATATATATGTATATATAGTACCTTTGTGGGTTTCGTGTGGCTTGTATTTTATCCTGGATTTCTAGCTGCAGTTTTCAAATTTGTTTGAATTTATTAGTTCCACCAGTTGCCATGCGAATAAAATGTGGACCACCTGGATAATGAGAAAAAGCACCTGTACTTACAATCAATCAGGTATTGTTGTTACGGGATGTGAGGTTTCTGTCATGGAACGTGATAAGCTTTACAAACCTCTTCGTGGTTGTTTGGTGGTAGTATATAACTTATATATAACTTTAATCAATTGGCTGCCAGGGTTCCTTTCAAGGCAAGGACAACACTACCAGTTTTTGATTGTGTTTCATGAAAGCATGCTTTCCTCACCTACAGCAGCTACTTCAGGGGCTTTGCTGCTACAGCCTTGCTTGGTCTGGTAGGAAATTTTGTTTATAGCGGTAAATGGCAGTTATTATTGGCGAATTTACGGAAAATTCTGTTTAATTTTACAAATACTCTGTGGAGGGGTTCAACGCTGCACTGCTACAGTAAGCATTTAAAAAAATGGAAAAGTATATTTTGAAATGACTCACGGTGTCTCCAGAGGGATCACCATAGGCGCTGCACACCTCTTTAACATAAACGACACCTTTATGGATCCGGCTGTTTTAAATGTTGTATAAAGTGTTGTGCATTTAATGGTGATGGATAGTGTTTCGTACTCTGCTGCAGACTTTCTTAAAGTGAATTCTGCCCCAATGGTCCCTGCCGAGCTTTGAAGAGAAATATCCATTCTTTTAACCTCAGATGAATGCAGCTCTAGAGCGCTCCCTGGGATTGTTTTGCCTCTGAAAATTCTTTAAAAGTTCTTTAAAACCTGGACAAACCTGCTCTACACTTTACTGACGCCGATATGAATTTTCATTGTAAACAGCTCATTAAGAGAGAATAGAGCAGTAAAAAAAAAAACACAAATCTTCTTATCTCCGCAGGAGCTCTCCAGGTAAACAATGTTGTTTTTTTATATTTTATAAGAGGAAATCTTTTTCTGGAAGGTGTCTTGAGAGTCTGTAGCGGGGATGAATAAAACATGGACTGTATAGCTTTGTTCAAAATTACAGTTAGCAGTATTTACACATTTCTTCGCAGTGAACTGCAGAATGGAATCAAATATAATATCAGCTCAAGAGGAAAGACACTGTTTAATCATCAAAAAAGATGTTTCCTTTCCCTCAATTATAAAGACTCCAATCCAAATTCCCTCTGCTCTTTCAAGCATTTTACAACTTTTAGGGCGTAATGTTTATGATAAGGGCTGCTCAAGTGCTCGGGAAGGAAAGTCGATTCACTCCTGCTCTTGAGGGTCTTGATTGTAGCCAGTCTGGGATTGTAAAGCGTCTGCCCAGGATTGAGCAATCCATGGATATAGATAGCTGTAAATCTGTTTCTGTTTGGCTTGCTTTTTATTTTTTAGTCATCCAACAAATTTATCAGAAAGTTGCAATTGACGAACAGATGAAAAAACCTGTAAAACAATAATTTATGGTATTTTTAAAATTATATTTATGGACATCTAAATATTTATACTTAGGTGACATCTCAGTTAAAATATAAATAACCTGATTGTGCACTGCAGTGTTGAGGTTATCTCTCTCTCTCTCTCCCTATATATATATATATATATATATATATATATATATATATATAGGGAGAGACCAGGGGGACCTAAAATAGGAAACACTGGATTAGAACCGTTTTACTCATTAAATCACCAACCACTGATAAGAGTGCAACATAAACTCCCACAAGATGAGCGTGGTAACAAATGAATGCAATCAATGAGATCATTTTAAAAAGCCCAGTTTGTCTTTAGTCTTCCATTTACTCTTAATACAAGTAAATATGCGATGAAAGAAACAATCTCTGAGGTTACATTGCTTGAGGTACCCAGAATTGACTTTGGCAAAGGATGACTGACAGCCAGTTAGAGCTCTGCAGCTAACAATGTAGGAGAGAATGGAAAGAAAAAGACAATCAACCTTTTTTTTAGTTGGGAATGATGCATTGCAATTCACTCCAGTTGAGAAAAGGACAATAAAATAGGGGTTCAGCTATAATAAGCCTGACAGCAGATAACAAATCATATGATTCCACGTCATTCACATTCTTTTGTAAGTTATCTTGTTGAAATAAATCCCAAAATAAGCCACTTTGTGCTGTCCGAGAAAAAAAAGCTGCTTAAAATATATCCAGCAGAGGGCTGATTTGAACGTTATCCTACATTAAACAATAATGAATGCCCGTTCAGATATCCTTCAGTTAACGTGATTTTTTGTTATTATAGGGTGTCTGTAAACAGGCCAGAAGACTAGGTTGAAGAAATTATTCTGTAGTTATGAATTCTATTTTGAAAAATACGATACTTTTGAAAAAAATGAAATATAAGTCAGCGTGATGCTACAAGGGCGTTTGCATCATGTAATGGCTGATAATTTACCTGAGTTAAATGTGGTTAAAAAAAGAAGTTGGAGTTTAAACAGAACTTTTGCCTTCTCAATAAAAGCATAATAAAATAGGATTCATTTATGTACAAAGAGGAAAACAGTGACGCCGGCCGTGTGAGGTGCCTTCAATAAGAGCCGAAATTTAAAGTTACATTTTTTACTCTGAGTGAAAAACAGGTTTGCCTCCCTTAGGAAGTCCTGCAGCCCACTCACTCTCACACCTCTCTCTGTCTCACTGAGAGCTCATATCAGTCCCACGGCAGAGCGATACCTGAGATAGAAGCTGTTTGAAGTTTTACACTTTGAAGTCATGCACCTTGACCTCGATTTAGTATCCTGAGCACAGAGCAAAGGAAAACGTTTCAGTCGGGTAGAACTTGCAACGATGGCAAACGATTGGTGCCCGAAGGCCGGAAAGATATCTGTTGCTCAATGGCCTGATAAGGGATGCAAAATATCAGCTGCCAGGAGTTTGGTGTGAAATCTGGATGTTCAGAAAAACAAGCCATCGTTTTAGGGTAAGATATAATACCTAATGGAGATTATTTTATTATTATCAATAATGAAATAACAGATTTTTTTTAGAAAGGTGCTTATGAATTATGAAATGATAGAATTTTATTTAGTTCTCAGGGAGAAAACAAACCCAAGCTGGACATTTTGGGAAAGCATGCAGAAATCAAGTAATTTCTGGAAACTATAAATGGGGTGTTAACATTCTGAAAAAAAACAACCTTAAAGGAAAGCATTAATATAGATATATTTCAAATCAATTTTTTTTTTCATTTTGTACTTTGAAATAGTCCGAAATATAGGCAAAAGCATTGCATTTATCTTGTATGGATGTATGAATGGATAAGAATTTTTTTCAAAGCAGTTGAGCTCAATGGCTGCAGCTTCAGACAAATGAAAGGAAAACACTGAATGAAGGACTGGAGCAGCATAATGATCAGATCACAAGGTCTCAACGGATGAACATTGATGTGACTCTTGTGTCCTTCGTCACAATCATTACTTTTGCTGTGCCTGTCAATGTTTCCACTCAAGAGTCATGACACACATGCAGCTTGCAATTATGAAAAGGCAGATTTTTCACTAAAACCAATTTTGATCTTGCTTTCTTTTTGATTTTGATTTTTGATTCATTCGTTCAGACAGCCGTTAACAAAACAGACTTTTTTTTGCTCATTTCCCTAGTGAAGATAATAAAGAAAGATCAGAAATAAAGATTTTCTTTCATGACGTAACATAACCCTCTTTGGATGCTGTATGAGTATGAGCTTCCCCAAATCCAACGAAGAACGCCACAAAGCCGCTAACGTTGGCCTGAAGGTGGATGGTCCAGTCCCAACAGAGGGCTCATAAAATAATAAGCTCCTTATAATAATAATAATAATAATACTTTAATAATAATAATAATAATAATACTTGTGTATTGCTCTTTTCTGGGTATTCAAAGATGCTTTACAATGACAGTCAAGAACAAAACCAGACAAGGAAAAGTAAGAGAAACTTGACAGAAATAGAAAGAAACACACAAAAAATAGAAATAAATGAGAAAAAAAATAGAACTGGAGAAAACTGGAGAATGACTCATGTGGAGGTTAGCATTTGAAAGCGAGTTGTTTGAATGATGATACGGTGGAAGCCTGGGGGACTTGGATGGGGAGGACGTTCCAGAGGGGAGGTGCAGCAGCAGAGAAGGACCTGTTGTCCCAGGTCCGGCGCTTGTCCCGATGGTCTTCAGGGTGTTAGCATTAGCGGACCCGAGGCAACGGGTTGGGCCGTGGTTTCGGGGGCAGTAGATGACTGCATTAACCAGGGGTTTGGAACCAAAAGCAAGATGTTCAAATGAGGAGGGATCCGGGAGCGTTATTGCACTTGTACTACACATGTCTTTGCGAGAAATTGTGGCTATTTCACTACCTCGCCCACGCACAGTGGAATGGTTTGGTTCAATGAAAAGTAGTCGTGTTTTCCTTGTTTCGGTTAAACATAGAAAGTCCAGATTATTTTCAGTTATGAATTCATTGAGTAAGAGGCCCTTGTTGTTTAGGGAGCAGGTGCAAGCTTATAAGCTGTTTTTAAATTCTACAACAAGTCTCTACACAAAATATCAGGATACCCATGAATAATTGAATGGCTCTTCTGCAGTGTAAAATGGATTTTGTTAGCTTGACAGAAAGGGCAGACAGGGTCTTTATCACAACAAACAAGAAACAACAATTATGAAAAGGCGCTCAACTAAACCGTGCGGAAGTCTCAGCGGATAGAAAGGGAACATAAACTAGCCTCCAGCATCTAAAGGAGCTGTCACATTGATGCAGTACGCTCAGACAAAATGTTCAGAGCACATAATTCCCTGACCTCTCCCGTTTCCTGGCGTTGGAGTGAGAAAAACAACGCCACGGCTTCCTTTAAGATCAAGTGGTAACCAGGGAGGTGTTTTTTATGTGGTAACTTGCACTAGAGGCATCATATATGCCCCTTTTCATCCTGTGAGCTGTGTTCATTTGCTGTTGTGTGAACGCGTGCGTGTGTGTGTGTGTGTGTGTGTGCATTTGTGTGTGTATTCGTGTGTGTGCATATGTGTGCGTGTGTGTCTGTGTGTGTGAGTGTGTGCGTGTATGAGGCTCTGGAGGATGATAAGCCAGGGATTTAGGCCATGGTTTTCTAGGTTATACCTAAAAGCCACCTGTCCGTCTAAAACACAGTTGCATGATTTAAAATAATAGCTCAGAAATAAGTGCTCATGTGACAGAGAGAGCACATCTCACCCTCTCTGTCTGTCTCTCTCTCTCTCTCTCTCTCTCTGAAACAAGTACCCCGTCTGTCCAAAATAATATGCTGGAGTCAACTGTCAATCAGATCTTTATCTGGAAAAGCTCTTCAAGTTGTTTAGAGATTGGCATTGACAGGATTGACACCCAGCAGGCAAACTACAACTATTAGAGCACCTAAGGATCCATCTACTGGGCCTGGAGAGACACAGAGCTAAATGTAGCGGCGTGTGGACGGATTTGCTTCATTGTAGCTCCGCTACAAATCTCTATGCTGGCACACAATACTTAATTATATAATTATAGTCATTAACAATGACTCTATTTTTCATTTTAAGTTAAAGTTCTTTCACTTTTTAGACTAACTCCTTGAATTTGGTTTTCATTGTATCATTAACACAAATATGGAAAAGTACGACCGACACAAAAAACTTGATAAAAGCAAAGCTAAACTTAGTTCTGCTTTTTCTCACTCAAGCTGCCTTGTTCCCTGGAACTTTGGGGAATTCGCATCAGTAGTCAAAGCCTTAGAACACGACAGAGGGAACTTCAAAGGAAGCAATACCATTAGGTTTTTTTTTTTTAATAGTATGCATGAATCTGGTGGCCATACCATTGATAACAAACCAGACAATGATGTTTAAGTAGCAAAAGATCCATTGTTGTAGTCAAAACCAAAAACAGGTTTTTCATGCCAGTAGAAAACAGATGACTAGCTGGGTCTCTTGTTTCCACCCTGTTCATTTCTTTGTTCTGTTGCTCCCTTGATTTATTAATCCCTTTCTGTTACATACTAATATTGTGCCCCTTTATTTATGTGTTTAGGCTGGAACAATGCAGTGTATGCTGCTGCATTAAGCCCAAACAAAAGGCCAGCAACAAACACAACGCCCTCTGTGGCTTTACACAGGCACACGCACACACACACAGTCACAGTCACACGATGATTCAACACAATCCACAATCGAACAGTGAATCCAAGGAAAATATTCTCAATGTACAAATACATTGCTGGTAAAAGAATGGCAAAAAAAGTCTTATTGACAATAGTCTGATAAGCTGAAAAAGACACAAATAACATAATCTATACTACATATTAGAAGATGGGCCGATGCCTGGGGCAGAATTCTTCCTAAAACACATCTTTTATGTCTATCATTATGTGCCCGGGTGTCCAAGTGCTGTTTTGACCCTGCTGAGTCAGCATGAGTTTGACCTCCACCATGAAAAGGAAAAACTGGACATCCAGATTTGCAATGCAGATTCCTGCCACAGGTTCAAGCAGTGACCAATAAAGAACAGCTGCAATCGATGTAGTGATTCAAAATGTATTCACACTCTTCTCATTTATGTTGCTTTGGGGTGGTTTTTCGCAACACCATAACTAAGTGCCGCCCCCGTCGCCTCAACCACCCTCAGCACTGAGCCAGATGTCATTTGAATTCAACTGCAGTGATAAAATTACAATTTGTTTGCATAATTAATAGAAACTCCTGCATACCAAGCGTCACCACCGAAATCCACTGATATCATAAACCTCTACAGTGCGCAGAAATAAATCAGCTCTCCCTGCCATTCAGATATTTGGAAATTCTCCAGAATAGGAGGAATATTAATATTTCATTACGGTCCAAGAGGCATTGCATGAATGTCAAGGTGAGCACACGGTCACTTCTCAGCCACGCGTGATGTAGGGGATTTGGAACAAGATTAAAGAGGGATAGGTGAGACCTGCACAGCTCTGTTTCAATCATGCAGTGCGGCAGGAAGGATCCCTCAGTGTAAAAACAGCTAAAAGTGTTCTGTGTTCTCAACTACTGTGGAGAGGCAGCAAACAACAACAACAGTCAATCAAAGTTTTGTGCAGTTTTCCTGCCCAAGTTTCATCGTTCTTTTTTATGCTCTGCTCGGTCGATGTGTATACACTTTTGTAGAACCATCAAAATGGTGTCCTTGTTAATGTTTGGCAAGCATTAGTTACCCCCGGGAGTGATTGACTAGCTGTGGAAAACATTCCTGCACGCCTTGCACTTCATTTTTATTTCTGCTGAAAGTAAAGGGAAGGAGTTATAGTGTATGGGAACTATGCAACTAGATTTTTCTTTATAAAGAACAGCAGCTAAGCGCTGGTCATTTTTGTCTGAACAGCAGAACAAAGACTCTCACAGTTTGATCCGGCAGAAGTTAACAGGGAGCGAATCCAAAGCACTCCCCTAAACTTTGTAGAGCTCTAGGGGACTTACAGAACTGACAGAAGATGAGTTTAGTATTATCAAATAGAATAAACTGGACACAGCGTGCAGAATGTGAATCCTTGGAACAAAGCATGGATGAGAAAAATTGCTGTTTGGAAGCACCAGGTGTTTACTAAAGTCCAGATAAGGAGAAAAGGAATTCTGAAAGAAAACATTTTGAGGAGAAGGAATGTATTTTCAATGCTGAAAATGTGATGTTTTTCATGTTAGAGTTACTGTTCACTCTCGAAATTGTCTTGCAGAGAAAGACAGTCCTGAAGCTGTATTTTCATGCAAACAAACCATCATACTGGGCATATAAAATAAACAAGATTTATTTATTTACTTTACAAAAGCACCAATTCCACTACTGAAATATGTGAGCCTATAATGAACCACTATAAAAACTTTAAAAATAAATAATAAATGACCTAAGTGAACCGAGATCTGCATAAAAATGAAACATTTCCTCGGATTGAATGACTTGTTTGTGAGCCTTTGTATTGCCTTTGCCTGGTGGCTCTAATTTGAATGTGAGGTCCTGGCAACATTGTCTGACTGATGTGGCACTTCACTCCCCCTCCAGACATTTCATCTGATAAGGAACTCTTACCGCTGTCAATACACAGCCCAAAAATAAAGACGCTGTGTGATCTGCAGAAAGAAAGATGTGTAGCTAAAACACACACTCATATTTCCATATTTCTTTCTTTAATCATTCTCAGAATTTTCTTCACGGTTGGAGGTCAACCATCATTCTGATGATGAAGTTTTGAACTCACAATATCAACTCAAATCGTACATTCCTTTTAGTCTGTTTGCTTCTTATCTCTTCCTTGTCTCATCCAGATGACTCTGCCACGTATCCTTGATGTTGACTGATCTCTCCTGGGCAACTATGTGGGTCAAGTTTACCTACTTCAGTTCATCTTTGCAGTGGACATCTGGGTAATGAAATGCTTGTGCGAGTGTCACTGGAGTGGAGCGTCCCCACGCAGTTGGATACCAGTAAACCTGTAAGGCTGCAGGATGCAGAGATACCGGCCACGGACAGAGTACTCAAGATCTCTCGGCTCTTGTTTGTCAGTGAGACAGAACTTACCAGTCCCTCTCTGGGTCTTTGATTACACATATTCGGCATGAGACAGAGACTTCAAAGCCATCAAACAGGATGTTGCATGTGGTTACATCACAAATATCAATATAAGACAAAAAACATATCGTCCTTAAATCTGAGACTGCATTGTGTGATTGAGAGTTGGCTCAAGGTTTGACAGGAATTCATGTTAATAGTGAACAGCTGAATATTGAATCATCACAGTTATAATTTCATGAATGCTAACTCGTGTGATTAGCAAGACCATGCAGTTTTTGTCTATTGTTTAGTTTAGTCAAACATGAACGTTTTTTCAGCAAACCTCCCCTAAGAAATCATCATATTAGAAGAGCAAGATTGCTGTTTTCTAAATAGTATTCTCAATGTGCTGACAAGGCTAAAATTCCTTGTTGTCTACACTGCTGAATCATCATACTGTACAAAACAGTGATGTTCAAAACCAGGTGTTCATCAAAATATCTTCCTTACAGAAGCAGCATCGAACAGTAGATGTGACTTAGTAAATTGGATGAAAAGCAGCGTCCACAGTAAAGGAAGTGGTTGAGCTTACACTTTTCAAACTTAGAAAACAAGAGACCGCAAACGCAAAACATGTGGAACAGTGGAGAGTATCGAGATCATTTACTCAAGTAAAAATTGCAATACCACACTCTGAAAAACAATCCAATACAGATACAAACCGTATCCAAAGAATACAACGTCTAGCCATAAACTGCACCTACCTAATAAAAAATGTAAAAGTATATAACATTTAGAGATATATATGCTAAAGCTAGCCAACTGTGTCATTGCTGTAGCTCTGTAAGAACGGACCTTAGTGTCAATGTTTGTATTTGACTCTAAACAAAAAAATAATGGTGGTATTATGGTGCATTATTATGCAACTCCTTCTACAACAACAATGTATGTGTATGTTCACATTATATGACATACAAAGTTTTGACAGTTTTAAACTCTTGCCAGAACCTGGCTCCCTCTTTCAGTGCGCTTCCACTCCGCTCATCCCTTCATGATCCATACGTATCGCACAAATGTGTTAGCGGTATCAATAAAAGAAAAAAATAGCAGTAACTAATGGTATTTACTAAAGAATATAACTAACCTTTTAAGACAAAATATTTTGAAATCATAAACAGTAAACTGATATGACTTGTTTCATTTGAGGTTATTATTGTGTGAGTGTCCTAAAGTATCCTAAAGTGATACTATGATCTTAGTCCCGGACACACAGTACACACATTGTGTACTGTGTGTAACAGATTGTGTTATCAAAACATTACTTAATGTTGTACAGTGGGTCAGTCTTCATCAAATTACAGGCTGCAGGAGGCTTTACACAAAGGTACATGTACACACGTGTCTGTGCACACATCATCACGATTAAATTGCAGCTCTCTCTCTTGCACACACAAACACAGAGAGGATGGTGTTGTGTCAGGTTAAATGGGGAGTTGCGGTAGAGGACGGTAGAGGACAGCGTTTTCCTAATAACAGTTTACATAGCAGATAACAAATCGGCCGTACATCCTCGATTCAATTAATTTTATTTTGTATTGCCCCAAATCGCTCAGAGGGCTTTACAGTCTGTGCACATGCGACATCCTGAGCCCCGAAACCCTCACATCAGCGCAGGAAAAACCCTCCCATGGGGAAAAAAGGGAGGAAACCTTAGGGAGAACGTCAGAGGAGGGATCCCTCTCCCGGGATGGACAGACTGCAAACAGAGTGTGTACAGAATGAACAATGTAAAAGATGTACAATACATTCAATTCCTATAACAGAGATGATTCAAATAACTTGCGAGTGGTAAGCCAGGCAGGACCACTGCAGGGACCACCACCATCAGATAGAACCACCATCAACGGAAGCCTGTGGGGAGGGAAAGGGTTTATGATGACAGTAATAGTAATATGATTAATATTTAAAATAATAATATTGATAATGATAGCAGCAGCAGGTGTCAGCAGGGCCACGGCAGGAGGCAGGAACCATGATCCATGGAAACCTGTGTGGCACAAATACTCTGTAGAAGAAACAAAGTACGTGATGCACATTAATGTTTACAGCAATAGAAATTGTAATAGGCCTATATCCTCTTAATGATTTCCCCGTATTATCTCCAAGCAAATCTTTTAACAATGGGGCAAGTTTAGTTTGAGTTTTTTAAACGAGTTAGGACATAGCGACTGATCGATCTTGACTGTTGGATTGAGAGGGTTTAGCTTTGTTTGTGAGCCTTTGTTTACGTGTTATTGGAGAGTGTGGATAACAAACCACAGAATATCAATCTTGCAAAGCGTAACATATTGTTTTTTGTCAAAGACAAAACAATCCACAGGGATTGAAAGAATCAAATCACCTAAGACTTTAAAAAGTTAATGAAATTTACAGAGACGTGTAAAAAAATATAAACTTTGAATATCTGGGGGATGAAGACAAAAAAAAACGGTCACGGTCAAGGTAAAAAAGTCAAGGTAATGCCTTGAAAAAGAAAGAATAGCTACATTTTTTTGAAAAGGCAGCGTGTCTGTGAGCATGATTTTCAAGCGTACCTGCTGGAGAAAGACATTCTACTATCACTTATTACTAAAATTAATCGGGAAAAATACTTAATCCTATTTCATGGATGAGAAGATCTTGATCAAAACATGAAGTTTCAGGGTCACATTGAAACGTAATCTTCTGTTTAAGAGAGATTTCAAAGATTAAAGCTTGTCCAAGAAGGAAATGTCAGAGTATTGCATGAGAATATGCCGATTCCTTGGTGGGCAGGTTGAAGCCCTAAAGCCTTGTTTCAAAAGGCCCGACAAACCAGTCATATGAACCAACCCTCACGAAAATGAACATGTATAATCAAATATTTATTAAGAATAGGTCTACATGTGTTTGTTTGTGGAACTCACTCTTATTTATTGTCCATCAGTCATTTTTGTCTCTTGAAAATCTACATTATCTGACAAAAATGTACTTATCAGTTGCTTCAAACTTATAGTTTCTGGTGTTCTTGGAGTGAATTTGCTTTCAACTCCCATTGATGGATTTACACCTTTATATGTCCCGTTGTCACGTTTATAACATAAAATTCCCTTGGCAGCTCGATGGAAACACTACGCTGTGACAAAGTAATATAGAGCTCCCCTTTCCAAGGGAATTCTTTGCACTGCCGCGCATGCAATCTGTATAGTGGCACAGAGAAGAAACATGAACCGTATCGCAAGAGCGGAACGGTTCTTTCAAATCTAATTTCCATTTTATATATTTCAATTTTTCCTTCTCTCTTGCTTTCAACTCTTATGTTACCCTCAAGCAGATGTGTTGTGTTGTGGTTTCCATCTTTACAGTCACACCGTGAATCAGAGATGATTAATGGGGAAAAGGGGTGTTGGGAGGGAAGTACTGCAGAGTTGCACCTCTTTGGGCCTCACACTGTTTTTCAAGTGGAATATTTTAGGCTAGATGAGAAATCCCTATTTAGTGGAACTGAACACTCAACATATTGTACGGCGTCACTCACTAGTGTGGTTCAATCATCCACAATCAATTGTATTTTAAAAGCGTATCTAATATGTGTGTGTAAAATCTTAATATAAAAGTTGCTATCAAGTAAATGTAGTAGTAAGTAATAGTGAAAATAGTACAGAATACAGAAATACTCAAAGCATGAGTAACTCAAAATTGTGCTTAACAAGCTGAACATTACAGAAAAATACTGTCATTTTTAAATTTAATGGTTTATTTATTAGCTGTTATACATATGTATAAATCCAGCAGACAATGAGCAACATTGGCATTAATTTGGATACTCTCGTTTAGGCTGTGTTTTGATTAGCCCCTAATAGAACGATCTGTCTACAGCCTTCAATCGTTCCTTAGCTAATTACTACCCATGTGTGTCCGCTGCTAGCTGTGAAGGTTACGGGCAATGAGTTGTAGGAGCTTTTATACAGAAGAGAGTGCTGCAAAGGCTTGTAGAGTGAACCAAAACACTAAAGTTTGTTACTGATGGGAATGGCAGGAGTCTGCAGATTCATCCACTTAAAAATACTTTTTTAATATACTCAACCACTGCTTGTGTTCTCAAATGCAGATCACTAACTGCAGATTTTGGACACGCCATATCACTTTACAGTTTTTACCAACTGCTTACACACGTAACTAAGTCTCCTTTTTCAAAACTCTACACACAATTCTCATAACACACACACAAAATGTAAAATGCCTCACATCTCCTTCAAAATGCAACACTGCATTCAAAATGCCATAAACACATGTCAAAATGAAGCATTTGCATCAAATGGCAACCACTTCTTTCATAATAATACATTTTGGGATATACCATGTAAACACTGCTGTTCTAAATCTAAAGCTCTTTGGTCTATCATAGGCTTATATCTACATTTCAATACAATGTTCTACAGTGAAAGTGATGTGCTGACAGGGGTACACAAGTACAAGTACACCGGAAACCCCAATACTATGTAGAAACAGAAAATAATTATTAGGCCAAACATTACTGTTGTATACATTAGCATACAACAAAACTATAAAGTATATTCTTTACAGTAGAATACAGTAAATTGTGTCTGGGATCCCGGTCGAGGATCCCGGTCCAGGGGGGGAGAGGGGGTGCAGTCCCCAGTGCTAAGCTTCGTCTCTTCTCCGAGCTGGGTCTGGCCACAATACTTCGTCCACACATCACAAGATACGTTTTCTCTTGCCAAACATCGAGGGAAGTATCTCCTAGCATGGTATCCAACCTTGGACAGAGACAACTTCTATGTTCCCACATGCGTCCTCCATTGCCTGGAGAAGCGGCATGCCGGCTTAGGGTTGGTGATCATATGCTTTCCAGGGCCAGGCTGAGAAGAATTCCTCTATGGGATTTAGAAAAGGTGAATATGGGGGTAGGTACAAAACTACACATTGTGGATGGGTGTCAGACCAGTGTTGGACCAGACCAGCCCGGTGAAAACTAACATTGTCCCATATAACCACAAGCATTGTGTGAATTTCATCCAGAAAAGTGAGTATATGACCGGTGTTGTATGGACCCAGTGCGGCATTGTGATGGAGGACCCCATTTTGAGTGATGGCAGCACACACGGTTATATTACCCCCACGCTGTCCCTATTTATAAGCCCACTAAAGCAGTGTTTTAGGTAGAGAATTGTGTGTAGTGTGTTTTGAAAAAAGTGTTTTATGCAATTGAAAACTGAGTCAAAGGCTGAGAAATAGCTTATGGTTTTGAAGATTTGGCATGTAGTTTTGCACTTTGAGTCGGAGGTTTCAAAAATCGTGTGACATGAAAATATTTTGTGTGTAAGCAGTTTGTAAAAACTGTAATCTGGTAGGATCTATCAAAGCATCTTGGTTATTATGAATAGTTTTTTTTACGAAGGGCGGCAAACCAATCATTTCCAGTTCCATTGTTAGCTTGCTACTGGGAGGCACTGGATTCTGTCACGGGACCCAAAAGCTTGACCACAGGAGACCGGAAAATGTGTGGAGCCCGCTGTCCGACAAAGGAGGCGGTCGAATCGACGGTGTGAGGTCCCGTCGCTCGACACCGGAGGGCAGGCAGCTCGATCCAGTGCTGGACCCTGGGAGAGGAGAGCGAGTTGGTCCCTGAGCAGGAAACAAGCAGTTTACTGAATGCTGGTGAAGACTACCAAGGCAGAAGACGATACGGACCGACAACCCAGGTCTGCAGGGCGTTGATGCTGCTGGTGGGAAGGAGCCAGATTGTCTGCAGCTGTGCACCAATCAGGGCTGTGGCCATGGGAGGTGTCTGGAGGCAGGACCAAAACAAACACCGAGCACATGGCATAACAAAACAACTGAACTCAATTAAACGTCCACATGTTGAAAGGGGATCGTAACATATGTATGTATGTCTCCCATTTCAGATAAACAAACCAAAAAGCTTCCCACATTCTCACATTCATCTTGGATTTGTACTTGAATCTATCCATAATTGAAATGATAGTTCTGATATCCGTACAGTACTCTGACTAATATAATTCTTACTGGTTACAATTGCATTGCATTCTTTCGTTATAATTCCAGGATTCAATTATTTTGTTACGACTAGTCAAAATTGAATTTGAAAAAAGTACAAGTCCTATTCTGTTACCTTGGTCTGGGCATTGCTTGTGAGTTTGGAAATCTATAACTATATTTGAAACTTTCAATTGCTATTGCCTCAACTAATTAAATGTTAAAACGGCTCACCGTAGTATCACAGATTCAGTTACACAGCACCTGCACTCGCAGCGCCCCCCCCCCCCCCCCCCCCTCGCTCCTGATTCAAAGGATGACACGGCCTGCTGGAGAGGGGATTCTCTGAGAATTGGTACCATTTACTTTACACCCTGGATGCAGAGCTGAATGAATTATATATATTCAGCACCATTTTGTCTTTACGATATTCTTGGAGGTTTTGCAAGGACTTTCAACACATTCCATCTTTTTCTCTGACATTGAGGTTGAAGAATTGCACATCTTTATACTCTAGAGACCAGTTTCAATTATTAGAAGTTCAGACAAAAGAAAAAGAAACAATGAATGGCCATTTATTTATTAAATTCCCCAAAGAATATTCTCACTTAAAATAATCCACATTTTCAAAGAGGTAAACTAACATGTGATTGTTTGCTTGGCCTATAAAAAGTATTCCATTTTTACCTTGTCCTTCAAAAAGAATGAAGAATTCCGTTACCTCGGATTTAATGAAATTCCATGAGGAAATGTTGGGTTGTTTGTCAGTAGATCAAAACTTGATAGAAATTACCCAATCACCATGGAGACCAGGTGAGACAGGATACAACGGGATTATTAACCCCCCGCATCTACAAGCCGCATGCTCAGTCGAGTTGGTACCCGATTCAACAATGACGTCTTCAAAAGTAGCACTGTGGGACTGAAAGGCAATTATCAACCGGCAGGGAAATATCTCAGATTATGATTGCTTGCATGCTGACAGCGTAAACCGCAGACTAATCAGCCTTTTGATTACATTGATCTAAACCATCACAGCTTAAATGGAGTGTGGTGAACACAATAAGTGAGTTTTTTTTACATAATGTCTGTTCCTCTAATCTCCCTATACATCGCTGGAGGATGTGAGTATTTCGACAATTAGATGTAATCCCAAACAAACAGTTATTACACCATAACAATTACGCAAGTTGAACTCTTCACCCTAATGTGCAGCGTCATCATTTTACAGTAAGAGCATACTGTGGCCAGACTCGTTTGTCAGTCAAAATATCTACGCTTTGATCTGCACCAAAATTACTATTTATATATCCTTATCCATTTCCTTTGTCGCTGAAACTAAATGAACATTACTAAACACAAAAGCTGCATGATGTCGGTGGCAAACAATGTAAAACACAAGGACTATTTTAATATTTTAACTATTTTAACTCTGCTTCATTGTATGCACTTTCCAGGGCTGTCCAGTCTTTGAAAATACATTTTTTTTTTTACAAAAACAGTCTTTAGAATACAGACTAGTGCTGACCTTTTTACGTAGCCGCAGGACCACAAACAACTGGAGATGACCAATAATTGATATATATTTAGAGAAGGGATCCCTTATAGTCGGATCGTGTTCCGGATCTGGCTCCGGACAGTATTGCAGCTGGACTCTAGGCCCATAACGAATGGAGCGCTCAGGTCA
Source organism: Gasterosteus aculeatus (assembly GCF_964276395.1). Taxonomy (NCBI): domain Eukaryota; kingdom Metazoa; phylum Chordata; class Actinopteri; order Perciformes; family Gasterosteidae; genus Gasterosteus; species Gasterosteus aculeatus. The sequence continues at coordinate 15,656,351 of NC_135705.1, forward strand.
CACTGCATCAGGTGATGCTACTCACTATCTGCATTTCGATAAGCGAAGTTGTTGCACATAGCGTTCTCCAAAAAGAGAAATGCGGTCAGTGAGACCAGAATCTTTAACCAGGAATAGAATGGCTGTTGAATGTTTAATCTTTCCGCAGGCTCTTCGGAACTAGTATGTCTCGTAGGTTCAGCGACCGCGGCCATTATTGAAATCGGCGGTGTGATGTGCCGCTATGAGACAAAGCACAAATATTTTGAGCAAGCCCAATATAATTAGAAGCCTTCTTATGAATTGATTAAACAACAATGATGTAAACAGAGAGGAAAAGATCTGAGAAAAGTGGTTAAATGACACCTACATCAGCGGGTTATTATTATGTTCTGGATCATTGCAAAAGGAAAATTCTTCTTAACCATGAACCCCTGATTTAGAGGATTACAGTTCTAGGAGACATTTAGTTACGCTAATATGGTACATTTTCATTGAGGAATTGCATTTTCAAATCATATCGTGATACGAGGGATCAATTTAGTAGATGAATAATCAAATTAAATGATATAACTGAGTACAAAATGAGAAATCAGTCTGGGTTGACGGAGGTGTTCAACTCCTAAGTGCCACAAATGTTCTCAAGACCCTATCAAATGAACCTTTCTGCTGGGCGAGCAGTCCTTCATCACTTTCTGAGTCACAATCCCCAGATGATTGATTTGCAACCAGTGTTAAAGCTGGTGGTCACCGGCACCGTTGTGTTCTCATACAGTAAAAGTCTTGCCTCATAATTTGCCCGGTGGCTCTTCTGATGGGACTATTTGCTCGACAAGCTATTAAGGCCTGGCCACATCATTTTCGGCCTTGCCTTTGTTCAATATTGTCTTTGTGGTTACTTCTCATTTGAAATAATGTGATTGAATGTCCTAAAAAGACAACATTTTAGGGAAAAAACTTTCTTGTAGATGTAACTTCAGTACATAGCTATGATTTGGTATCTTCTGCTGAGCATCTCGTGATCACATAAAAATCATCCCACCACTTGATCTCATATGTGAAAAAGATTATATCTGCTAATTATAAAACAATGATCCGGAACCGGTTTCAGTGTTATCTGAAGTGTTGACCTTCAAACATCCTTTTATCTGATCTACCCAATGATTCAAGACCCTTTAATACCAATGTCAGTAGAAGAAGTAGATTAGCTTTAGAGTTGTATTCATTTTTAATAAATAATATCAAATCAAGTGATTATTCTTCAAACTATTATCAATTGTTGTGTTTTTAGCCACAAATGTTTAAGCTTGTTGAGAAACAAAAGGCAGAAAGATATGGACATAAATTCAGAAAGACAAACGCAAATGTATGCTGAATGTTTCTTTATAATTTAGGTTTTATCTTCATAATATGCATTTAAAAAATCAGGATTTTAATTTTTAATTTTTAATTATTAAATAATAATATTATGAAACTTTATGTTAAAATCAAATCAAATTTAAGAACCTCCCTTTTTTAACCGCTCACTCAAAGGAATGTTCTTTTCTATTTAAGACTGTGCAGAACTTGTCAGAGACTGGAAGCAAACGGGATGACGCACAGAGGCGAGAGAAGGAGTTTCAAAGCAAAGCTTCTGATCTTCAAAGCTTCGTGATCTAAATGAATTATCTTCTTTAGTGATGCAGGTCAAAAGACCGAGACGCACTCGGTCTTATCTGTTATCAAGAGAATAAAACATGGAATCATTAAGAAGAAGATAAAGTATACAAAGTAAAGTGGAACAATGAAGTGTAGGGAGTTCAGGTGAGAGGTGGTAACGACAGTAATATTGGCATGGTTACTTCCAGCCAGTTATAGACTATTTGATTGTATAGTAATTAGAGGTTCATCGCTTAAATCCCTAACACTAGTCAGTGTTGATGCAGCTGGTATGCGCTCACGGCTGTGTGCCTCACTGTGTTCACCCGGATTCTTTTAAAGGCAAACAAAAAGGGCAAAGACTTGATATGAATATGAATACTATGAATTTACTTAGATGATTGGAACCATTTGATGGTACAGAAGAGAATAAATAGTGGAATAGGGTTTGAGTGGACGACATACATCTGTTTACACAGTCACATTGTGGGGACTAACTATCCTTATAGGGACATTGATTTTCAATTCAATTCAATTCAATTTATTTTATTTTGTGTAGCCCAAAATCACGGTCTGTAAATTCACGCACTGTAAATTGTGACGTCATCATGATGTGTTCAAATGGAATCTTGTCAAATTTAGGTTTTGATGAGAAAGTTTTTTGAAGGAGGAGTTACATAAGTTACATACAGCTACACAAATAGATTAGATAGGAAATTATTACTGACAATGGTTCTAAGCAACAACAACAAACAATTCAAATTACAAATTGCAAATTGCAAGGATTATTATTGCATCACTAAAAACATAATCTTTTAACTTCCAATCACTTAATCGTGTGTGTTGATGGTTGAAAACCCACAATAAATATTTTAGTTTATTGGCTATAGGCTATTGGAAAATATTCTGGTTGATAGTCAAGAATACAGTGAAACGTTATATTTCCTATACCGACATCTGTATTTTCCAATACAAAGTAAACATTTTAGTAGTAGATGCTTTTTCAGTCCACTACAGGGTGCTGAGTTGTCTCTGATGTGGTCAAAGTGCATGATGTAACATTAATGAACCAGAGGGTGTTCTGTTTGCTGAATAAAACAAAAAGAGTAAATAAAGAGATAAATCGAGGCAAAACTTGTTCTTATTAGAAAACACTTATATTGATAAACTGCACAGTATGCAGACAAAGAAGTACTAAATAGCACTGAGGTGTTTAAACACAGAACCACGCAGCCCTCTGGTGCAGCCTGCAACAAAAGTGCAACAATAAAGTTGACGTCCCTGAGCTTTCCTTATCGAGAGTTGCTCCTGTTCATTTACTTTGCTCTGGTTAATGCAGAAGTTGAGAAATTGCTCCCGTTTGCTCATCTCCAGCTCAATAGATCAGAAAAGGCTGTGTGCTTGTTTTGGATATTGTATTTCAATATTTCATTTGTAATTAGGAAACTATTTTCCTCTTGTATTTAACCGTAAGTGTGTGTGTGTGTGTGTGTGTGTGTGTGGGAGGGGAGGGGGGGGGGGGGGTCTGCAGGTTATGCAGCGGCGTAATATCATGTGACGCACATTTTAAGTTGTCAATATTTTCAATAACTAAAAACGTGTTCCCTTTGAAACTTTGCAACCGAGGGGCAAAAGGGTTCCCTCAGGGTTACGGAAAGGCTAATAGTCGAGGGAATGGATATAATTCAATGTAATGTAAATAATCATTACAATACAACTGCGTGTGGGTATTTGTATTTGCACTGTTTGATAGAGAAAAGAGAAGGTTCTGAGCAAATTTCTTTTAACAGTAATGAATCTATGGGTTTTAAAGATGTGTTGGTGTGCGTGCGTGTATGTGGACTTGTACGCATGTGCAGGGATTCTGATGAATGTGTCCTGACGGATGGTGTAACCCCCCCTAAGCCTGCCTCCACGTCCTCTGCAGCCCTCCTGTCACGACTGAATATTGAGGTCAAACCACCTTTCATATCCATTCAACATGGCAAGGGCCGAACACAGAAGACAAGTAAACGCCTCATTCCCTTTGAATGCTGAATTCTTTCTTATTTTATTTTCCTTTAGCCAATGAATGCTCAGAAAACTTCTTAGTGCATCCATGTTTCAAATAAAAAATGCAGCATCATGACTCCAGTTTAGGTTGAATTAGATGAGCAGTGTGAACAGGTTGCTTACCTTTGCTTTAACCCTCCACAGTAGGCTGTTTTTTAAAGTGCAGTGTCCATCCATCCATTTATAAGGTTTGGTCAAATTTGCACCCTGTCCATCTTGGGTTTTATCACTGTTCAGCGACTTGTTATCACTTATTTTTCAGGTGTGAAGTACAACCTGATCTACAAATTTTTCCGTCCGGATCATAATAATAATATGATGGAAAATCTGGTTTTGAGAGAGACACTTTTCAGGATAACAGCCATTTAATATAGTTACAACACATTTACATCTCTACGTCTATATTACATTTTCAACACTGAATAGAAAGGCCTGAGTTATATCATAAGGTTTCATATTGAATTCTAATTCACTAGTGTCAAGCATGCCTGGAAGTGCAAAGAAACTATTCAGAAAAATTGCAGGACTTGAATGTGACTATTATGAGACATTATGAGGCATTATTTCCTGGGGGAGCCTTCAATCGTCCTCTGTGCAGATGTAAAGGGTAAATTATGTATACTTCATTTCTGTGGCCTGCAATATTCCATCTTGATAGATCTTGATTCACTGCATTGGATTTTAGATTTAAACATTTCAGCATTTACTTTCACACACTATATCAAAATACGTAGGTAACACCAAAGATTTACCTAAAATTGCCGTATAGTTGATCAAAACTATGATAAACTCAAAATGTAAAATAGAGTGTGCTGAGGCATGGATGGGGACTTTTGCCATTTTTGATCGAATCAAAAAAAAGAGTCTGTAGGGTGGGCATCATCTGTAGGAAGAGAGAACCAAAGGGACCAAGGACCAACCTTCATGAGCTGTGTGCCCCAGGAGAGTCACGCTGAATGAGAGAGCGCACCATGAAGAACACTGCTGCTTCCTTAGGGTGACCCTTCTGCCGGCGTCCTGGAGAGAGCAGCAGCATATGCAATGCAGGGTCACAGGGGGGGATGTGTATGAATGCCAATAACATCACTGCTGAGCAACGGCAAAATCATTCAAGTTAGATTAAAGGTGAAAATCAACCAACCTTGAAAGGTTTGTCCCTTTGTGAAAGCCCATAAACTCTAATGTCACCTGCAGGAACATACCTGAGGACATCGGTTTCTTTCAGCATGATGGCATTTTATTAGACAAATGATGACACACTTCACTGTTAAAGGACAGTAGCATACATTCAGATCAGCTCATTTGTACAGTACAAAGATAGAGAGGTTTTGGAGAGGTGATTTATGACATCCAGTCTTGTTGGCCCAGTATCCTTGTGCGTACGTGTGTGTGTGTGTGTGCGTGTTTGTGTTGTGTGGGTGTGTGTGTGTGATGGGCCGCTGGAGCCTTATTGTGTCAATGTTATTGATACAGCTTGAAATCTTTGGCCATTCAGGACAGTCTGCATTCTTTTCTGTGGTTGAGACTCCAGTGTAAACAGGCCTAACTTTTAAATGTTCATATTATTAGGGCTCGTACCTTTTACAATTGCTGCATCAGCCGTGGTGCAGAGAGCGTATGTTGAGGGCGGTGGGTGCTGTGGGTAAAAACTTTTAATACTGCATTTTGGCTTCATGTAACTTTATAGGACACATTCCGTTCACGTCTCGAACCTCCTTCCTAAACAAGATAAGGCGACGAAATGACTGCATTTGAGTAGAGCTATCTTGGCTGGTCCGTAAGGCTTCCGTTTTCTTACTTTGTGGAAAGGCGGGAAATGGACATACTAGGTTTTTAAGCAGCAAAAGGTTTCGATTATTATTCCTCAGGTGAGTTTTTACAAACATTTTTTTTTTTGGATGGACATAAGACGCGGACGCTCTGAGTAAAGCCTTCCGGTAAACAACATCTTCAACGACACCAAATCTTTGAACAAATGAACACAGACTTCACTTGTAAATAAATACCGAAACATCACTTCTTTTTTTTCCAGAACAGGACAACAACATCACATGTCATACATGACGCAATGCGGGATCAGCGTGGCTCTGCACTAGTGTCCATGAGCAAAGTCACTTGATCCCTCATCAGCTGCAATGGCCGCTGATCGGCTCAGTGGACCCTAAGCTGGGAGGTATGGGCGGTGTTGGTGTTGTTGGGGGGTTGGTAGTGTTGAGCAGCTTCTGGAATCAAATAAGAGAATGGAGCGACGGCATTGTCGCCAATACATCCAAATAAGCGGGAGTCAGTGTAATCCGTTGGGCGTGAACGGTGACATGGCGTCCAGACTTATGTCGGCCTCGCAGTCCTCCAAGTCACAAATAGAGTCGGTGGCGTTTTCGTGGTTGTGCGAAAACTGCGAGATCCTGTCAAAAGCATCTTCGTGCTCGATACATTCAACCACGTTGGGGATCATGTTCACGTACGCGTTCGCCATTTCCTTGTGGATGAGGGTGTCTTGGTTGTATGACACCAGCTCGTTGCTGATGTTGACAGTTTCCACCGGCGTGTTGGAGCAGAAATTGCGGCAGCCCAACAGGCTGGCGAAGGCCTTTCTGAACTCGGCGTTGAAGGCGTAAATGATGGGGTTCAGGGAGGAGTTGGTCCAGCCGAACCACACGAAGACGTCGAAAGTTGTCTCGCTGACGCACGGCAGACCCGCGTCCCGGTCGGCGGCCGGCCTGTCGCAGAACGGGACCATGCAGTTTAGGATGAAGAAAGGTAACCAGCAACACACAAAGACACCCATGATCACCGACAGGGTTTTGAACACTTTGGTTTCCCGTTTGATCGAGGTTTTCAATGTGTTGTGGTGTTGGCACTCTATTCGGTTTGTCCGGCAACTTTGCGCGTGCTCTGCCGCTCTCTCCAGCGAGGCGATTCTTCTTATTTGTATTTGTGCAATCCGGTATATTCTGGTGTACGTCACAATCATAATTGCTACGGGAATATAGAAACTTATCAGGGAGGAAGATATAGCGTACTCTCTGCTCAGGCTGGAGTCACAGTTTTCTTCCATCTGCGGACTCGCGGAAGAGTTGCGCGTCCCAGCCAAGTCCTCGCCGCTGTCTTTGTGCCAGTTTAGCTGGACCGGTATGAATGAAATGAGCACAGACAACGTCCAGGTTACGCTTATCATGACAAAGGCAACTCGCTGGGTCATTTTCCTCTCGTAGCGGAAGGGGCTGCAGATGGCCCAGTATCTATCCACGCTGATGATGCAGAGGTTGAGGATGGAGGCGGTGGAGCACATAATGTCGAAAGCCACCCAGACGTTACAGAAAGTGCCAAATGGCCAGTAGCCCGCCACTTCTGCCACAGCTTTCCACGGCATCACCAGGATGGCCACGAATAAATCCGACAGAGCCAGAGAGACGATGAAAATGTTGGTCACTTTGGTCCGCAGGTGTCGAAAGCGCAGAACCGCGGAGCAGACCATGATGTTGCCAAGCAGGGTCCATAGGATGAGCAGCGACAGCAGGCAGCCCGTCAGCGTACGCACAAGCACATCCTTCCCGCCGTCCTTTGTCGCCTCCGTTTCGGTGCTGTTCCACATAATCTCGCCGAAGGGTGCCGACACATAGTCAACCCCCTGCGCCGACGAGAGATACTTCTCTGGCTTCTCCATGTGAGTGCTTCTTCAAGTAAAACTGCAGTCCATTGCTCCGTGCGCGCACACGGACGCAGTTATCAGCCATTCACCATATTCTCCCCATTGACCTTCTCGGCTGCCAGCCTGATTTGAAGTGCAAAACTGAAGGAAAGATAGAACTGATCGCCTTAAAACGGTGCCGAGCGACGTGCCAGGTGCGCCGAGGAGCTGAAGCGCACTACGCAGTGGTGCGAGCATGTTGGATGGAGCCTAGTCGTCTGACCTGGCGGTACCTCTGCGAATCTCTTGGTCAAAGGTATCCTGAGCTCGGCGTGGCCGCGGAGCCCCTGCAGCCAAACCTACACCAGCCAAAAGCACCCTCTGCTCATTCGAGCTGGGCGCGCACACATCACGCCTCCTTTGTGGGTGGTGTTAGACGCGTGCAACATCGCAATGCGTTAGAAACACGGGTGTGAGGAAGCCCTCATTTTCCTTATAGGGACTCTGAAGAGCGTTAAACTTCAAATCAGTCGACACCTTTGAACCAATTGAGCATTGTCTTCCCCCCTCGGCGTATTGTTCATATTGCCGTAACATACAACATGTTATCAGGAGTAAAAATGGAGCTTTTTCCTGCAAAAATAAAGTGTGTGTTAAACGCATAGACCAAAATTAAAAAGCTCCTGCCCATTAAATTCAGTATTGTTTAAAGGTTGCAAACACGCCCATTTACACATTTTATAATAATAAGTGTTGGGGGCTGTACGCATGCATGCAGTGAAAAGCCACTGCCGGAGCTGTCCATGGTGCTGCCTGGCTGACTATGTATTGTGTACTTATCTAGATAGACGATACTGGGGAAACCGCAGTAAATCACGACTCCACCTGTTGACCATTATAGCACATAAGCAGAAGAGGTGCTAACCACGAGCGGCCTTTGACTTGTAGTGCAAAGAGAAACAAAAAAAACAATATAACGGTTTTATAGTTGTGTGATTTGCTTGAGGTGATTTATTTGAAGGCCTCGCTGCATTAATGATCTCCCGTATCTGTCCTTGTGTGACATCAGGGCTGGATGAAGCTGGATAGGCGATGCACTTTATCCCACATAGCCTTTGTGCATCCATACATGCATCCAAGTATCTGTATCTATCTGTTTTTATCTCTCCCTCTACCCAACTATATCTATCGTGGATAAATCAATCTATTTTTATCACTGAATACCTGCGGTTGTTTACCCGCTGACGTCGGCCGGGTGGGGGTCACAGCTCACTTCTCAGAGTGACCCGAAACATTCACACTCTCAGCAGCCGCGTCGAGGAGCTCGGAGCGCCGCGCACAACGTGTCTGTGCAGCAGCAGCAGCAGCAGCGTCGTCTCCGGCTTTGAAACGTCACGGATATTTTTAGACGTGTCCGCCTGCCTGTCAAATCGTTGTGACACTACGTCAAAAATAATCTCCCAACGCCCGACGACAGATTCTTTGGAGTAACCTATATTATCGGGATGTCAGGGGGAAACTTTTACCCGACACAACAGTTAATTCTTTGCAAACAAAGATCGCTTCACATGTCACCACAGCTATGTCATTTTTGTTTTTGTTGAACGATCAAATGAGTGAGACCTATTTCTCTGTGCAACAACCATAAGATTGTCTACAATTATACGATTGTATCGCATTTAAAAAAAATCCCCAAACAATATAAAATAAATTATTGTTCGTTATAAAGTTTGCTTTTATTACGATGGTTGTAACAATCGGGCGTTAAATTAAGATGTATTTGGAAAAATAACTCAAACTATCGCTCCCCAAAGACTACATGGGCTTTTCGACTGTCCCGTCGAAATATAGGTGTTTGTCGCCGCCCTGTGGTTTGAATGTGTACTACAGCTAAAGCTTACTCCGATTCTCAGTGACGACGTCACAGTACTCAGCAAAGACTTCTTCGGTGTGAAGGAAAAAAGTTCTGACCCATCCCTTGCATGAAAAATAAGAAACGTTTTCTTTATTTCACCGAGAAAAGGATATAGATCCATCACTAATGTACACATCATTACTTAAGAGCACCATTTCATTGGAATTTTAAACAATCCGGGCAGTGTCTCTGTGACTTTGATTAGCATGACAGTATTTACAAAGATGATAATATTGTAGTTTGCTCCTAAAAAACAAGGATTTTCCCACAAATTGGCACGTAGTGAAAACACATACAGCAGATAGCACCAGGTTGAGAACTGAATGAAATTATACATTGATTTGATAAAAAAAAATCATACAGTACACGTATACAGTATATCCATATGTCAAAAAGAAACAATTTATATCACAGACAGAAGGAGTTTTTAATGCTGATCTGTCAGGTGTAAACATACAATCTGTGGTCTAGTCTAAAAAGTTGTCACCACAACATTTACTTAGTATTGGTATAATAATTCTGCAACTATTCTGATACAAGATTTCAACGTTTAACAATATAGATGAACCTGATTTGAACCCTCTTCATATTACGCATTCATCGACTCATTGCTGTCATTACATGAAAAGGAACATTTTTGAACTGTAGATTTGTCATGTAAGTGTGCACTTCTTTATATTATATAATATAATAATGATGTGGATACTCCAGTATAATCAAAACAGTGCTAGACTTCTACCACTAAGCTAAATGAGAACCAGATCCATATACAGTGTGAACATTTCACATGCAAAGACAATATGTGTCAAGTTGTGCACCAGTGCACTTGTGGCTCCATTGAACACCGTACTATTAGATGTTTGAGAACATGTTTTAGTGGCTCAGCTGTAGTATTTAATGAGTCGTTTTTTACATACTTTCAGCTACGGAAACAGTATAAAATGTGCGTGACATATTCAGCATGTACGTTTAGCGTGCTGAACCTGTGAGAAAACTCAACTTAAATGTGACTACAAAACAAAAGTAAAACAAATCTACACCAACGGCCCTTTTCATCATCATTTAAAAAAAATCTCTAATAACACAAGATAATTCCTCGTGGAATGCAGGCTAATAGGTTCACTCAGTTATCCCCACACTGAGGGCGCATCCTCTTGTTTGTCTTTGCAGCTTGTTTTTTAGTCGCTTGGAGTCTGACCCGGACTTCCCCCTGAGCGGCTGCGGGACACTCTCGGGAGTCGGTGGTGACCACTGTTCTTGTGCGTGTAATCTGGCATTGTCATTGCTTCTCCGTTAGACCCGGCGGAACACCTCAAACAGGGAGGCCACTGAGTGCATGCGGTAGAAAAGGTTCAAAGGAATGGCAAAATTGAGAACTGTGGTCCACACACTGAAACCAAATGTCTCTTGTTCTAACCCGTTGTCGTACTGCGGGCGGCAGCCGAAGGCTGGAAGGATCCACAGCTGAAAGAAACAAGGAAAGAAGTTACACTAGAACGGTGTACTGCCAGCTGTGTCTGCAACAATCACAGCTGTATCGGCCGAACCCCACACAGACGCTCTCAAGCTTCAAGGCCTCGTATGGGACACTTAGTTTAAACTCAAAAAGTCTTGGTCTTACTGGTGCCCGCCAGTTAAAAATTGTGAGTGGAAGTATAAAATTAGCAATAAACAGTGTTTGGGGCCAGTGTGAGTCACATTGATGAAGGGTTTTATCAGTTTTTAAAAATACATTTGTATTGAAAAGATGGGCTCTATCGTCACCAATTCCCAATCCAGCTGCTTGAGTCAGCATCAACCTGATATCGGGGCATCCCTATTTGTAGATTTGTGTATATATGTGAAAACAATAATACGCTGACATCACTCTATCACTCTACACATGGTCAAAGTTAGTGTTACCAAAACCAAAACATTGGGTTGAATTAGGTTATTCATATCATATAATATTTCAGCTAGTTGATTGCTATTGTTTAGAATTTGTACACAACAAAACTGCCTACATTCAGTTATCAAGTGTAAAAGGTACAAATGCCTACCGAAATGTTGCACATTATCAGGAAGACCGCAATGTTTTTCAGGATTTGCCGCTTTACATTTGGGGGCTCCTTTACTTTGCTTCCAACAGGCAGCGGCACTTCAGAAGGTTTCCTCGGACATCTGTACACCTGTCCGCTTTCTTCCTGGTCGTTCTCCATGGTGACACATGTCCGCTCTGGCTTGTCGTAGGCTCTGTTGATGATGCCGTCGTACGGCGGGGCCAAAGAGGAAGTCACCGAGAAGATTTCTGGAGACACTGCCAACTCGGGATCCTCACTCTGTCCATCGTCTTGCTGGCGATACAGGGACTCTACGACAAAGATGTTCTGGATGTACTTCTCCAGCACGATGAGCAGAGAGTAGATGAGGTTGGTCCAGCGGTAAGGAGGACTGCTGTTGGTGCCTAACACAGCAACTACGCTGCACCAGGACATGAGCCAAGAACCAATAGAGGAGCCAAACAGCAGCTCCATGTCCAGCTGCCTGGACGGGTTCTTAGACGTGTCCAGTGGCACGTGGTCCGCTCGATATATGAGAAGGGCTGCAGCGCCGGCAGAGCACATGGACACCAGCATGACGATGCCATAAATGTAGAACATGGAAATGGCTGACTGGCGAGTTTGGAGGGATTCTTCTACGTGGGTGACGTAGACCACCAGGATCCCAATAGTGCTGGCCAGTGCAAACAAACCCAGAATGGGGCCTACGGTCAGGCCCTGGGTTTTAGTAGCCAGCCTCTTCTGGTTCAATGAAAGGTCAATGGTCCTTCCAATGTTCTTCCACATGACAAAGAGCATGGCAGAGACAAAGATGTGGTATTCAACGTTGAAGGGATAGAGATAGAAGAGGCTGCTGGAGAACATGGAGCAGGTGCTGGTGGTGCAGTTACAGTGGGGCTCTGAGTGCACTGCAAAACAAGTAAAAACACATGCGCGTTCATGAGAAATACATATATGCTTCCCTAACATAACGCAACTAGATCCATCTATAAAGACACAATACTATACTGGCAGGAAACCAAACGTAATCTTATTAAAATGAACAGAGGTATAACAAATAAAAAAAACGTATGCATATGGTCTGACAAAGTTGAAATAGGCCAAATGTATAAGATAGCAATAATTCATTCTTTGCAGGTCATCGGGTAATATACCGCACTTTGCAAAAAGACTGTTGTCACCACTCAACGATAGGATAAGACGATAAGAAAACATAATATACATGGAACTTACCTCTGACACATTATTTTAGATATGAATGCTTTGAAAGCCTTTGGACAAAAGTATTACAACTAACTACTAATCCAATCCTATCTTGAATGTTTGAAGAGAACTATTTTGAAATGCAGATTAGGTTTGCTGACATGCTTTTTTTCTGGTGCTCTTATTTGTACAGGAAGTGCAGAGACAGACGTCCCATCTATTCACCAAGTGTTTCCCAACCGTTTGGCTTGTGTCTACTTGTCAGTGCTGTATATCTACTAGTCGTGGCCACTTTTTTTACTGAATCATTCCCTGATAAAAGGGTAAAATAGCAGTAACTCGCAAAGAGAGAAAAGATCGGATGAAAATCTGAAAAAATGAACACAATGACAAAACTGTGTGGCAGAAATTGTGCCACCTCTGGTTTTGTTTTACCAACCTAATGCTTTGCATCCACAACAAAGCCAGAAAGCAACGTGTCCAGGTTGGACACTTCTTTATTTTAATGCGTTGCCAGATCTGTTCTGAATGTCAAATACATATAAAACGTCTGTAAAAGGTCAGTATTTGTTCTGCAATTTTCCTGAATTCATTCACCAAATGCCTGAGCAACTTAGATGACAAAGCAGGTTATTTTTCTCCACCTCAGGACCACCACCGCACGCCATGGTAATGCTGATGCCCTCTAGATATCATCTCCACAAAACCTTACGATGTGCCCCACTCACCCCCTCCCGCCCCTCACCTCCCAAAGGCGGCCACTATGGCAGCGCAGCCTTTAATTAAAAAATGAACAACAGTCAGGGTGCAGCCATCCTCACAGTCAGCCGGATATGAGGAGGAGCAGTTGAACCCCCCCAACCATGAGCTTAGATGTATCAGTTACTGTAATTGCAGCACCCTTGGGAGGCAGCAGCCTGGGGACAAAGCCGTCTGCGAGGTCAAGCGGGGGGTTGCCAAGGAGGGTGGTGGTGGTGGCTGAAGTGTGGCGAAAGGGCCGGGGTGGGGGCCTCGGCACTAGCAACACTGTGTGTCTCCTGAAACCTAATAGAGAGACGCTCGACACAAACAAGACCCACTGGGCTGCAGAGCTAAAAACCCTCCTCTCCTTCCTTTTTTTCCTTTCATCCATTGAAGTGAGCTCTCAAGTGGACTATTGTACTTGTCTTCTCAGTACAAGCCAGCAATCGACCCCTTGGCCCTTACCTATGGTGAGGTTTCCGTAGCCCAGGGCCGAGAGTCTTCTCTTATGGTTGTTTAAGAAGTGCTCCGCTTCCGACATCACGCCGTTGCACCAGAGGAGGAGGTTGGTAAAGACGGCATGGATGACACCAAATCTGAGGAGACAAACAGTTGAAATCAAGAGTGCTGAGCAGTTAACCAACAGCACACTGCAGCGTTATTACATAATAATAGGCTGCGGTCTCCGGTGAGATGATCGGGATATCAGAACAAGCTTTTATGACCACAACTTTGTACCATACCTCTCGAATGTTTCAAAGCTCTTGATGACATCCTTGATGTGAAACCAGAGAAAGTGCACCTAAACAAAACAGCGAGAGGTATAACCTTGTTATAAAAGTCAGGCAAAACATTATCAAAAGTATAACCTAAAAAACGTATTTTACAGACAGCAAAATCGACTTGAGAATCATTTTAATCCCTTCATCGGAAGGATTTTGTCACTTATACTCACGGACAATGACAGGATTATATTGTGCAGTAACTCTGTGGCCGCCTCAACAACAAAGAGCACATTATTCAGCTGAGTGGTGCACAGAACAAGACCAAAAGCCCTGATAGATTATCACTTTATTCAAATTAAAGTCTGGTTGTAGCCTTACCTGTGCTATGGTGTGAGTTGCATGAATGACAGGAAATACCCCGAGCACCGCCGACACACAAGACTGATACCCAACGTAATACCCGATTCGGAACGCGTCCATTATCAGTGACAGGAGCGCAAGCAGCGTCAAACCACCTAAAACAACAACAACAACAACAAAAAGTTATTACTGTTGCACGTTGACTTCACAGCCCGCGAGTTCTTTTGGGGGCTTTTCTTCACTGTAAAACACGAATCCTTCCTTAATCACTTTTGTGCAGCTGATCTCCACAAACTCACCTCTTATCCAGCATGTGGTGGCGTGGACGTCTTTGTCGGTCCGCGCGTTCTTCTGTCTGTCCCGCACCAGGATGTACCACATCATCCAGATCAGCTGCAGGAGCATGAGGCAGGTGACGAAGGACAGCAGGTGCTCTTCCTTGACGGAGGGGCCGTGGTGCGCGATGGCCAGCATCAACGCTGCCCCGATCAGCAGCACGTTGGTGCCGTACTGACCGCTGAGGATCTCGGCGTTCTTCCTCGGATAATCCCCCGACAGACTGAGTTTGAGTTTGGTGAAAACCTTCTTGTCTTGCTCGGAACTGGACGACGAGGAAGAACTGTGGCAGTACTTGTTCAGACACATGATATCCAGGCCGCTGTGTTCCACCATGGTGGGAGACATGCAGAAGAATCGCGCCGCGGAGGGAGGAGAAGAGCCAATGCCGCGCGCTATAAGAGCATTTGGGGCACGCCAGGTGCCTAACCTTTGGCTTCGAGGTGGGGATTCAGGCGACTCGGTACCGTGCCAATCATGCTAATTCAATAGTCACGGTCCGGCCCAGTGGTCATGCACCGTTTCAATGTCCGGCCTCGCCGAGGATGGACTTGACAGATGCCATTGTCACCTTGTAACCATGAAACTGTAATATTCTGGTCCTGTAACCGGCTCGCTGAGAAAACGGTAGATTGCGTTTCACTCCTTGCTGATCCCAGACCCCTGTCCTCGTGAAACTCCCATATGTTTCAAGGGGATCACTGAGCTTGCAGTGCCAACCATTCACTGCCGGAAAAAAAACACTAAGCACGGAAATATCCACAACAACAGAAGAAGAAAAAAAAAGCGAGCTTTGGCTAAATCCACCTCCGCGGGGCAGCTGGCGGGCAGCAGTCCCCTCCAAGGCCGGAGAAGTCCTCTCAGGGAGGCTATCGGGTGTTACGCACACAGGCCTGCATGAGATAAAAGGGAGGATGACATTTCACAAACATGTGATGTTTACGGGCGGTGGCAAATGACTTGTCCCGACAAGTCCGAGTGCCATCTCCTCAAATCCTCGCGTCCACTGGTGGCAGAGATGTGATTAAAAAAGTTGCTCCCGAGGTGGAAACAGTCAGGGTCAGATTTCGAGGGCTTAACAAGGGCTTCTTGTTAAACGGATGTCGCAGGAGAACACTGAGCCCATCAGCACGGAGGGCTCTTATGGACACGACCCAATTCCAGTTCAATAATGGGGGCGGATGCCTGCAATCGGCATAACAACAAAAGGACTGCTCGCGCATGATTAAGAGGTGATTGGTGTGAATTTAGGATGGAATGGTAATCATCAATCAACCTTTTTTGCAAAACAAATTTACGACGTTAGACCCAATTAGTGAAATGCATGGACTCGGCAAACACTTAAAAACCCGAGTTGAAGTATAGTGAGATTAATATTCGGCTGTCAATTGGTGCAAAAAAGGACAGCTGCAGTGCTGATTTATTATTTTCAAAATAAGAGTTTCTATAATCTTAATGTTATCTGGTGATTATAATGCATCTCAATTAACAGTACGTTTATAAACTGTGTGATATGTAACACACAACCTAGAAACAAGTTAAATACAGGCTTCAAAAATGAAACGCTGTGATTTCATATGATTGTTTGAACGACAGCTTTAAAACACAACCTAGTACGAATGGTGTCTATTATCCATCAGCTGGCCTTTACGCACGGCGCGGGCGGACCAGTTGTCTTGCCGATTGTCTTGAAATACCTTTTGAAGCAGCTTAATGGGGAAAATGGAGGACAAACTGACTTAGTTTCAACCTTTCTTTCGTCTTTGGGACATCTCGACTCGTTAACGCATCGCGAGGGACACTGTAGCGGCGTCACGTGGTTTGGAGAGATGATTAAGCGTTTCCCCTCAACAGCACATCGGCCTGTCGGAGTATCGATTTAATCACTGAGCATCAGACCGATAATGAAGAAGACTGAGATCTACCAGGGGACTTTAATGGGCGGATGACCAAATCGGAACATTCTTGATTTAATCTGGATGTGTTCAAATAATCTCTCTGCTGTTTGCACTCCAACACCTCGTTGAATGGGAGAGCAGATTGCACAAATCAATGCGTTTTTGTCTTTAGAAGCAAATGTTTAATAGCTGAAGACAGATTGTATTATATTTGTATGTGTGATTGTGCAGAAGTCATCTTTAATGATAGATCAATATTCAAATATTATAGATTTTAATGTAGTTGTAAAGATCTGTAACAAAATAATACTCTGAAAAGCCATTTTAAATACTGTCTAGATGCTTCATCCACACCGACAAGTATTTTGAACATCATAACAAACACTTGAAGAAAGAGGCCAACCAGCCATCCATACTGCTAAAGTGGTTTTAGAATTGATTTTTGTGCTCTAAGTAGATAAAGATTGTGACAAGTAGTGAAATTTGTTATCAAACTTTATTTATGAAAAAACAAGAATAAGTGCATTCAACATAGTTTAAGACAAAAGTTTGTGAAAAAGCGATTTAAACTCGCTGGTTTCTTTGAAGTTTGAAGTAAAAAGTTATAAAGAACACCTTTACTGCTTTCCTCA
The DNA here is from genome assembly GCF_964276395.1 of Gasterosteus aculeatus. Lineage (NCBI taxonomy): Eukaryota > Metazoa > Chordata > Actinopteri > Perciformes > Gasterosteidae > Gasterosteus > Gasterosteus aculeatus. The sequence continues at coordinate 15,673,500 of NC_135705.1, forward strand.
TAGACATTTCCTACACATTGAGATAAATACAAAGAGGCTTCATTCACAGCCCATTTTAAAGGGTTACCATATGAAAAGCAAAGAACACAAAATAACAAAGAAAGCCATTTATCTGCTTCAGTGTCAGGATCCTGGGGCCGTATTCATAAACCTTTGTACGGTTTATATGAAGATTTCTTAAGCTGAGGAGGAAATGGTGGAAAGACTCTGAAAGATTCTGAGAAATATCCTCCAAATGCGGACTGAAAGTGAGTTAATGAATCACAATAGATTTGTTTTAGGTTAATAAGGTAAAACAAATGAAATTAAAGGGATCGGAACACTAAGATCTTTGGCCGATATTTGCTGGTTTATAGTCGTATGTTCAATAACGCTGTTACTAATACAAATTGAACCGCTGACACAGAAATGGATGCTTCTGTTACAATCAAATAGATTTAGCTATAACAGAATATAATGTCAATAGACACCAAATTATATTATTAAACTTATCAATTTCACTGTCCAACATGCTCATTGTCAAAGTGCATTGTGTCTTTTGGATCAACCAATTGCGCCAAATAATGCGTCATATAGCCACAGGGTTAAACCCACCTCCTCAATACGTTAACGTTTGGTTCCCTTCCTCACTCAGAGCTGCTCTGAGAGGTTTTCTAAATAGCTGCGAAGCTAGGACTTGCTAGAAATGTTTAGGCAAAGTTCACATTGTTTGTAAATGGTGGCTTAACGTCACAGCTTCCTGAAACACTTAAACAGAGCCAACTCATCAATAGCCTTATCAGTCATTTCCATCATTCAGAAACACCTTTTCTACTACAACAGGCCAAATTTCTGGTGAGAAAGAAAAAAAAGTCAATTAAAGTGCTGTTTGCCAAATGCTCAACACAATCACATTGTGTCTGCACCATTGTTTCATTGGGAAAACACATCAGTGAAAGATCATAAACTGAGGTGGTTAAACTCGTAGACCACAGTGAACCTACCACGCCGACCTGCCCAGATCAATTGGCTGCAGGTGTATAAGCAGGTTTGGCCGCATACCATTATGCATGCGTTTCATTTTGGTGCTGGAATAATTCATGTTCTTGGAAGAAATTTTCGGTCAGTGAGAGGAAGATTGTTGTGTTGGTGATGGAGGAAAACTACCAAAAGAAAACTTAACATTGTGGATAACAAGATTATGTAAAGTCCAGATTATTCAAGTATAAAGCACTAGATATGTTATGTTCAATGAGACAATATTTCACTTCAAAACATTTACACCTGTCACATTCATCCAAGCAAAGAGATGAACATGACCACGCCCATGAACTGTGTGAAGAGGATGAGCGGAGTCAAGAAGGACCACACTGGCCAAAGGGCCATGTTCAGGCTGCAAAGAAAGTACAATATACTTAAAATTACTAGAAACATGAACAATATTAATTATTGTCAGTATGGATATTTTTCATTGATAATCATGTTACTATTTGGCCAACGTATATCCAGTAAGCCAACATCATTTCAGCTCTAATCACGTATAAATAGGATAGGAAAGGTTTTTTGCGGTTATACCTGCAAGATGCTGCAATAAAGGCTGCAGTGGTGATGGGAGGAATGGCAGGGTATTCCTGGTCATAGTGCCGGATGCCTTTGAACCACTCCAGGTATACAATGCAAAACATGGCCAGAGACAAGCAGATCCCGAGGAGTGCCAGTCCCACATTGAACCACCAACTAAAAACCACAGATGGTTGAAAAGAGAGAGACTCGTTTAAGTACAAGTTTATGTATACTTGATGCCGCTTTTGAAACACAGAAGATGGAATCGTTAACGCCAGTGTCAGACTCCAGTGAGACCATTGAAAGTTATCTATAATGATATGTACAGGTAGTTTATAGCCCATATACCAAAAAAATAGAATTTCTCTTGACTCCACCTTTTGATATCCTCATTCTCTATGATGTTGTGGAAGAAGTCCACGTAGTAGGTCACACCGACAGATGCCACAATCCAGAAAATGGAGTGTCTGTTGATGCGAGGGAGAGGTTTGGCATCTTTTTCCTTTTGACCTGAATGGCAATAGAAAAAAAAAAGCTTCAATTCCCAAGTTTCCCATAAAAGCATTCTTCCTTTCATAGTCTGAAAGTGTTTCAGTATGGTACAGAAACAACCATTAAATATGAGCTTTGTCTCGCCACAACAGAATGGGCCAAGTCCGCGTCTTGCAGGCTTAAGGAGCTTTGGAGGTGAAACTGATGGCTATCTTCGAGATAATCTTACTTCTCAGGAGAAGTATTAATCACTATAATTTACTGGTTGATTAAACGCATCAGGGCCCATTGTTGGCGGATGAACTGCTCCTGCGTGCATTTGGCCTGTTACTTATATTACAGCTATTAGTTTACATTGTCAAAGAGACAGAATGGAGACTGTGTTGGAGTGATATCCTGTATCACAGCGTTTGCTGCTTACAGTCCAAACCATCAACAATTGCTGTGTTTCTGCCAGCGAAGGCCTTGAGTTTGTCCACATCCAACCTGTTATGTATCTAAATTAACGTTCGTTTTGTGAAAGAAAAATGGCAGTCTAAAGATTGTCTACCACGTAATCTAACGCTAAAAACTGCCCATTCAACAGATTTAAGCATAAAAATGAACTACTTTTCCAATAGTAATGTTAGCTCAAGTTATCAAAACGGATAAATGCTTATTTGACACGCTAACGTTGCAGTTGGTGCCCAACCAGAGCTAACGTTATATAGCAAGTTAGCCAACGGTGTTAGTCAATACAATATGTCCGGGGCTTACTCTTTTCATCTTCGTCACCATTTGTTGCTGTTTGCATAAGAAACTCCGCATCTCTCTTAAATCTATTCCGCAACGTTGCAAACTCGCTGTCATTAAGCATTGTGTTGACAATATCTTTAACTTATAACGTTACTAGCATTAAAGGCTGACTAGTGATTCAAAGGCACTTCCGGTTAGACGCGGTCGCTTTTATATGACGCACTTGACAACGACCGTTGTAGTTTAACTGATGTCAGGGCACATCGGAGGAAAACCAATAAATACGGCTGAACAAACCAAAAGTAATTCAATTTCTTAGGAGACACATTATATATGAATAGGATATATATTAGTATCAATTACTGCATTATTATTTTCTGGCCTTTGTTATCTGTGAAATGAACAAACTTTAAACAAAGTCCCTTTTGAGTGTAGGAAACAATGTTCGTTTCCCCATTCATTTACTTATAAATGCAAAACTTTGCATTTGGGTTAGAGAAGGTGTGCTGGGAAGCACAAGGTTGGTGGTTCGAGTCCAGGCTGCTCCAAGTGTCCCTGAGCAAGACACCTAACCCCTAATTGCTCCCCAGGCAAAATGTGAAAAAGCCATGGGTTTCAAAATGTAATGTAAGTCGCTTTGGATAAAAGCGTCTGCTAAATGACCTGTAATGTAATGTAATGGACTTGTGATGCATACAATAATCTTTACATTTACTGGATGTGCTTAGTGAAAATTTTCAAAAGGGAAATCTGAAGAACGATATTTTATGAAGAACTTTTTCCACACAGACCATCTCAACACAAACCTAGATACCCTCAAAGGGGTAACTTGGGATATTCAATTAAAATGTATAACAGGACACAGTTGTTCTCATCCCACGAAAACTTGCAAAATGCATAGTGGCTGGCTGTGTTCCAAGGTTTATCTTGAATGTATACCTTTACATAGCACGGGCAAGAATCTGACACTGCTGATATCGTTGTCCTATTTCGACCTCAATTTCGATCTGGCAGAGTGGGCACGTGCAGTGAAGAAAGAGGTTAATACAACTTGCCGCCACCACTTATTCTGAAGCAGTCACACGCTACATTCCAACGGCAGATTATTAGGTTCATCTAAAACAGATTTAGAAAGTCCTGCAGTGATTCCTAAATCCCTAATATATACATATCATATATAAACACCAGAAAAGGTGTAATTAATAATCAACCCTTGTTTATAGTACAGTCTCACGTGTAGACACCTTTTAGGATAACAAAAAGGGTATTACCTCCGACTTTCGTTCTTACGCTGGTGCAAAAAGCCCAAAAAATCCCACATGGCAAAGTTTATCATCACATTACATGATCCAAAAGGACTTACATTGCGTTTTTAACCCGTGGTTACATTTTGCCCAGGGAGCAGTCAGAGGTTGGGTGTCTTGCTCAGGGACACCATACGATAGCACCAAGTGGACTCGCAGCTGTGCAGTGCTTTCTATGAAACAGTTTAGTTTGACTGTTGGCCAAACAGTGGACACATGGGAGAATAACAGGAAGATTATAAATAGACACATATATACAAGATTAATATGTGCAGCATTTTTTTAGTCTGACCACTCAACGCGCTTACACGTCATCATTCATCCATTCACACCCTCATGCGTTGATGACAAGAGACACACGCACGCAATTTGGGGTAAATTGGCCTGTGCAGGGACATCAACGTGGAATAGTTCCGTCAAAGATTTTTATTAATGGAAGTGATTTGACTACTAAAGATTAAATAGGTCTCAAACATTTAGAGATATAAGGGAAGGACCATAAAGTCCACAAACCAAGGTTTTAGCAGTAAAACTTCTGACAAATGAAGCCAACGAAAGGAGCAACTATTTTATCATGACATCAGCATTTCATCTTTGAGAGAAAATATGTAGTTTCTTCTTTCAGTAATGGCCTCCTCACGACAATAACCATGGGCGGAAATGGAAATGACATGGTGCAGTTTGCTATAAATGGCAATAAGACCGACGTTTAGCGTGGAAATATTCCAATGAAAGCACATGGCGAGAGTTGATCCTGCAATATCAAATGGCAAAAGTAAAATGACCGCAGATCCGTTTTGCAACAAGATTTACGTCTCAGTAGTTATGGAGTCTCCTGTGAGGTCGGCATTAAAACAAAACCATTAAGCAACACTTTTAATACAAGCAAACTTGAGTAACAGCTTGATTAATACCCAAAGTATGCAATATACAATTACAAGTAGTGTAATGAATGAGCATCAGTGTTAAACCTGCTGGGATTAACAGGGCTTCATAATGCTGGGCAGATTTCCGCTTTCCTCGTGTGTGTGTGTGTTGGACAAAATCAGACAGTATTAAAACCTCACCTGAGGCTGACACCAAGCGTCTTGCTTCTATGGAGCTTCTGTGCACCCGGCCAAGTGAACCCCGTTCGGGGTGCCGAGGAATGTGCATTAGCTTCGTCCCGCGTGAGAGTCAAATTCACCTCAGGGGCACCTCTCTTATTTCCCTTCCCCCACTCAAACATCCAATCCCACAGATAAGATGCCATTTTGCAGCCTTACCGTGGACTTGGAATGTGGAACAGAGCAGCAGTCTATTACAATTATTTCATACATGAAACACTGACACGCTGTAGGGTGATTTGTAACAATCTTCCTTGTGCTTACGAGGCCACCGCAACCAGTAAAGCTACTGAACAGGAACCAGACAGGTAGTTGTGTTATAAAATCATTTAATCCTCGAAATTTGGTCATCTGTACAAAAACATCAAAGCGAAGATTGAAGACAAGAATGGCATTTCAATTTTAAAAGTCTAATAACATACATTCTGTGCCAGACGGGTGAGTCATACACCTACTTTACAAGTCTAACTCGGTCTTTCAAGACTCTAAATTTTGGATTGTTGCTGATCTTCTTGTTGAAAAGGGCAAGCACCTCCTCCTCTTTTTTAAAATTCCCATCACCAGTAAAAGAGTAGTATGCTGCCAAAATCTGTTTAAAGAAAAGAGGGGGGGGGGGGGGGTTTAATGTCATATTATACTAAAGAACGTCTCTGATAATTATATAGTATATCTGAATATAGTGAAAATCACTTATTGTGATAACGATAACAGATCAAACACAAAGGATTATAAGGCTTTCGAATGTCCTCACCACCGATATTGTTAATCAGTTTCTTTTACATTGTTGACTTTTGAGTCTTCTAAAAAAAAATGACATTTCCAAGACATTTAAAACCAAATATTTACATTTTTTCAAAACATGCCTCCCATAAGAATTCAAAAATTACTTTCACTCTTGCACTGATCACACCAAGCTGTAGCTTAGAATAAATCCACCGACTTAACTTGTCCACAGCACTATACCGTTTATAGGCTATAGCCCAATTAGAATTTGAACTACAAGAATGTGTAACTGCAGTCAAATTGTAATACACACAAATGTTAATTACATGAGCAATAATAAAAATAAATAAAGATAATAATATGTCTATCCATTTGTTTAAGTAATACAAGTGCTGCTGGGATTAGAAGTCTTATGCATTATAAACTACAAACTCCAGAGTAATTCAAACGCTGCATGACTCACCTTCTTCTTCAGTTTTTTTACTGGCAGTTCCTGGTCAGCAGATTCTCTGAGTACAGCCTTGATATTTCCCTTCCAGTTGAATTTGCCTGCAAGTTAATCAGAGACATACATTAGCTATCAAAATGCCGGTAACTAAGCAACACTGACTCCTGCTGGTCATTTCTAGTTTTAGTTAGTTTAGCCAAATTCATGCTGGTAACCACTTTACCTCTGGGAACTTTTTGATCCTCGGTCTCTGAAGTCTCAGCAGCCTCTTCGTCAACTGAAACAGAACAAAAGAATAAATAATCATTTTTGCAAAAATATATAAATCTGTACATTTTTTGCGAATACTTTCAAACGCAAACACAGTTATGTATTCATTCAAAGAGAAATACCCTGACAAAGACACTTCTATGATACTTTAAGAACAGCATAACTTTAAAAAAAAATCTTTACTTGTCTTTGACTTCTTGCTGGATGTCTCATTATCGGCACCATTCTGCTCTTCATCTTCTTCAGAGCTGTGCTTTCTCTTTCTGTCCTTTTTCTTTTTGCCTTCTGGCTCCTCTGCAACAGTCTTATCGGCACCTTTCACCGCCTTCCCATTCTTCTGCTGACGTGCCGCTTTGCGCTCACGTTTGTTCAGTTTCTTCTTCCCGCCGTCTTGATGGCCGTTCTGTTTTTCATTTCCATTAGAATCCACTCTGACTTCAGCCACGGTCTCTTCAGCTGCTTTAGTCTCTTGGGGGGCCTCAGGAGACTGTCAAATTGTAGGCGAGTAATACATGTCAGTTGGGACATTGAAGACACGGGGAACTTATTTTGCTCATTTCCATGACTAAAAATATTACAACCAGATAGAAGAATCCATGCTCATAGAAGAGCAATAACCAACAATCAAGTAACTTACAAGGTCAACTGCAGTGAGGAGGTCCCACACCTCATCATGAAGACTGCTGTTGGCTATGTTAAGACAGCTTTTCATCCAATTCTGAAGAGAATACAAAAAAATGATGAGTTAATGGAGACAAGCAAGCTTTTCATCAAAGTGTGGTTAATAACCAGAGGCCACAGCTCCCTCACCAGCCCCCCTATACACATAATGATCCATGAAATGCTTCAGGCAATAGACAGGCTGCACCCTGGATTGGTCGCCAGCCAATCGCAAGGCCTCTTTTAGTGCGTTATTGTAGCAGAAGGAAGACATTGCAACACAAGAACTTCATTGTACAGATTAACATGTAACTGTAGAGATGACAATAAATATATTGAATCTTGAAACAAAATGATTATCTAGCGACACCAACCTGAAACTTGGCCTTCTTCTTTGGGACATTTTCATATGAACTGATTTGTTGGAGTACACCCTTTAGCTTCGTACTGACTCCAGGTTTGTTCATGGCGTCATGGACTCTCTTCAGGAGGAGATTCATCAAGTTAGCACACAGAAAAAAGAAACAGACATATAGATAGTACAGTGACAGTACTATGTGTGAGTAGTGACCGCTTCTCTCCATTTTACCTGAATCCACTGCTGCTGTTTCACATCTCCTTTGTTGGCCTTGGCCTCGAAGCCTTTGCCTCCATACTTCTGGTTTTCACTGATACATCTCGTGTGGTTCTTGTAGTCATCACCGCTGTTTAACACGCACAGAAACAACATCGTTGCAAACACGGAGATATATACGGGAATAACGATAACTACTATTCAAAGATTGAGACGGCAGTAGACACCCGGACATTACCAGAAATCTTTTCCACAGTCGATGCAGGAAAGGACCTGGCATCCCCGGCACATGCCCACGTGTTTGTCAACCTGGGCTTTCTTCAGGGATTCACCACAGGCGTTGCAGGTGAAAAACACCATTTTAACGACACGTTTTGCTTGCCACTGCCGTATTACTACTTTGGACCGATTCTGCTATCAGAGATAGCTTAATGCTAACGCTACGTTAGTATAATTGCGTTAAAATAAAGACGGTACAATCATCCGGCAAAAGTGGTATTCGGCAGCCCGGAGCGGTTTCTTTAGACAAAAAAAGGTAGAGAAGCTCATGTAAAAGTTCCCAGCGCGTATAACGTTAGAAGACGTGAGCTGCGACTTGAACTGCGTGTTCTGCTCCATTCATGAGAACTTTTCAAAACACACGTGACGACACCGTGGTCGTGCGCAACATGAATAGTCTTCCGTGTGAAACGCAAAATGAGAAATGTTCTGACCAACGTGAAATTGAAATTGTACAAAGCGCTTTTTCTCTTCTCCGGAGCTAAATGGCAGCTGGTTGACGAGCTAATTAAATCATTCTGATACGTGTCAATATATTACACCATAGACTGAACGTCTCAAACGAACCCTTCATGTTATATGCTTATTGTTTAGGCGACGTGAAATATTGGTTGTACTGGGAGGAAGTGACGTCTTTGTGCTGAATAAAGTGACCCATCATCCACATAAGAGGTTGACTTCTTCGATGTAGGTTGGGATTTATATTTATGTCCAGTTTTACTGAGCTAGCAACATTTAAGACTTCCATTCTTGTTTGAAAATACAATTCTTAAAGGATCTGGTGGCGCACCGATTCACAATGTTCATATCCGTGATGGTTAGCATAGCATTGCAGTTAGCTTGTTAGCCGTTTTTGTCCAAATTTTTGCATGGGTGGTCTTGTAGTACCGACGGATTAGAATTGTTGATTTATCCATCTGATTTTTACAATTTCAAATATAAAGACACCTCGCTTGTATCACTATGCAATAGGTGCCACTTAAAGGACAAACTAACAAGAGAAATACTAGATTTCCTTAACAAGAGATTTGTTTTTGTTTGTCATCGTGTGTCCCCCCAGAAAGTGTTTTGATGGAGAAGTTGGGTCTGGGCGGTTGAGCAGATGATTGACCATGGACACCCTGTCCAGCCACAGCTCCTACCTCCTGCAGCAGCTCCAAGAGCAGAGGATTCAGGGTCTGCTCTGTGACTGCATGCTGGTGGTCAAAGGTGTCTGCTTCAAAGCCCACAAAAATGTCCTGGCGGCTTTCAGCTCCTATTTCAGGTGCTTATATGCAATGTTGTTTGCAAACGAGGGACATGTCAGGGAATCTGTGGCATATTTCCATCCTTATCACTTAAGTAATCATGTGTTGCTGTTACAGAGTAACATAACGTTAAAAGTATTGTTTTGATCTTTCCAGGTCATTATTCCAAAATTCCCCCAGTCAGAAGAATGAGGTTTTCAACTTGGTCATCCAGGATGTCAGTGGCATCGGCCAAATATTGGACTACATGTACACCTCCCACCTTGACATCAACCAAGACAATGTGCAAGCGCTCCTGGACATTGCTCAGTGTTTGCAGGTTCCAAATGTTCAAAGCATGTGCAACGCTTTCCTCAAGCCTTGTCCTCCACCAGTGGAAATCACATCATTCTCTCTTCCAGGCATGCTGAGTTCTGAGCATGACTGCCTCTTGGGGAGCAATCTTCATCATGATGTTGACCTGCAATGTCCTTCTGAAACCTCCAGGCCTGGCTTCAACGGCGACATGGACCAAAACAAAAGGTTGCCCGTTTCTGTGCCTAACAGCAGCTCGAACTGTGACACAGCAAGCAGCATGCAGGCACCTGCGGAAAAACAACTTGTCCATGGTTACAAGCTCCGTAACTTCTATAGTAAGCAGTACTTTAAACAAAGTGCACTTCAGACTAACAATGCTGCCTTAAATCAAGGCCCGTGCCCCTTGGTGCTAATGGAAGATCAGCAGTGTCCGCTCGGGGTTAGCCAGGGGGGCAGCAACACTCCCGTATGCTCAGGAAACACCGTTCAGCCCAATCCTCCCTGCACGTCTGTGGCAGTCCAAAAGAACAATGTCTCTTCTTTAACACCCTCCGATAATTTGAACACCCCCACTGCTAACTCGGCAGACTCCATGCTCAACAAACCAGTGCGGCCAAAGAAAGCCGTGTACCTGAAGAAATACAACTACCTCCGATCTCAGAAGGCATTGGAGGAGATGTTTGCTGAATCGGTGAGTGAGCCCGTCCTCAGCTGTCCCAAAGAAAGTCATCAAGAAGAGTCTGTGGTCCAAACTCCAGTTTCAGAATCCCCCATCGAGGGACTTAACTCGGACAGGGAGCAGGTTACAGAGACGGCAACAGATGTGCAACCTCCTAGTCCACCGCCTGAGAACCAAGAGGAACATCTGAAAACTGTGCCAGAGACACCAGAGACACAGCAGCAGATACTTAACAAGCAATATTGTTGTGAGGTGTGTGGGAAGATCTTCAAACACCCCAGCAATCTGGAGCTGCACAAGCGTTCACATACTGGTATTTACTGTTTACATTAGCACATAATTGTCATTTTTTGGTAAAAATATTTGTGAAAGCAAACCTACATTTTTGGTTTCTGCAGGCGAGAAGCCCTTTCAGTGTAATGTTTGTGGGAGATACTTCTCACAGGTATGGTCTGAGGTATTATTTTGATTGGCCACAGTTATGCTGAGATGCAGATCTTATTTTTTGACATATCCAACTAATTTACAGGCTGGAAATTTACAGACACATTTGCGGAGACATTCCGGAGAGAAACCGTACATCTGTGAGCTGTGTGGTAAAAGGTATGTACCTTCCATGTGTGCAATTTCCTTGTTTATATTTTTGGTCATTCAAGTATGTTTTGTCAGTTTGCTGTATGTACTGCTTACACGTTTTCCTTTTAATTATTGCAAGCTGCTTATTACTAGTTTACAAAAGGTTGGCATGAGTTTGTGCATACCAATGATATGGCTTGAGACATTTAAAAATCTGTGAATAACCAATTTGAATAGATTAGAGTTTTGGCCATAGCCATATGATCTCCGTTCTCCATGTATGACCCAACCCTATAATATAGTATGTAATAGTCCATACATTTAATACTCCTCTGTGTTTTTCAGCTTTACTGCATCAGGCGATGTCCATCGTCACAAAGTGGTCCACACTGGAGAGAAGCCCCATCTGTGTGATATATGTGGTCGAGGTAGATGACTGCTCTAAACAGAAGCAATTATCTTAATTATTTCCTTTATCCATCTACATGGAGTTCCTAACTGATGATGAAGTTGAACCTTTATGAAGTATTGATAGTGTGAGCTGCTTAGTTCACGGAACCAGTTAGAGAATTGTGATATATTTTGTGTTGCCTGGTGATTTATTTATTTTTTTGTCACTGTGTGTATTTCAGGATTCAACAACTTGAGCAATCTCAAGGAGCACAAGAGGACTCACGCCACAGACAAGACATTCACATGTGACCAGTGCGGAAAATCCTTCAACACACACAGAAAACTTCTGAAGCACAAGGCCCGTCACACTGGGGAAAAAACACACAGCTGTGCCACATGTGGTAAGGAGCCGTGTCTTAGCAATGTAGACAAAGTTGTATTCTAGGGCTGCAACAATTAGTCAGTTAACTGAAAATAAATCTGAAGCTATTTCAAGAACGTTATGTTTTACGCAGATAAACCCAGCATTTAAGAATTCCAGCTTCAGACCTTCTAAATGTTGTTTGTTGTCTAAATGCTCCTCATTATCTCTGGTACTGGACCATCTTTTAGACGTTACAGACGTTTTTATGACATATAGGGCCTTGCTAAATTACAGTGGTAATTTCTCAAAAGACAATAAAACGCTTGAGTCCTGTCTTATTGCTCTGCACGCCAAGTAGAGTTCAATCCGTGTCAAAAAGCAATAATGTAATTCAGTATAAAATAGCAAATGTCTGCACCGTGTTTACACTGAAAATGTGTTGTTGTTTTAGGGAAATGCTTTATTGGCTCCGGGGACCTGCAGCGTCACATACGCTCCCACACTGGTGAGAAACCCTACATCTGCAACGCCTGTGGAAAGAGCTTCACCCGCTCTGCCATGTTGAGGAGACACAGCAACATGCACTGCAAAGGTGCTCCAGCTGACAGCCCTGTTACAGACAACTCCGACCCACCCAGTAGCTCAGATGGAGCGGCCGCGTTCCCCAAACCCGTCAGCCTCGGTAAACCTCCTGCAGCAACCATTGATCAGCACTTCCCCAGCATGATGCCCCATGCAGGCTTGGTGAAACCCCCACTGACTACTAGTTCTCCACCACATATCGAGAGTCCGGGTCCCACCCGCACACGCCTTCCAGAGCTGCGCTCGCTGGTACCCCACCACCTTCTTTCCTCTAACCACCAGGAAAGCGGTGCAGCCCCGACAGCCACAGACCACATGAAACTCGCCAAACCACACTTGTCTCAGGAGGTTGTGTATGGTCCCTATGTGGAGAATGGGACCATGTCTGTGGAGATGGGCAGAGGTGGGGTGGGCAGGTCATACCTCCCTCCCACAGACAATCACAGCAGTTCCCTCAGTTCTTCCAGCAGGCCCAATAGTGGCTCCTACAGGTCCACTGAAGGTCAGTTTATCTCCAGTGTGACTCTGTGGGGCCTGGCAATGAAAACGCTGCAGAATGATAACGACATGGAACAGTAAAATGTTGGTGAGATGTTAGATCAGAGGTTGTGCACTTCACTGATAGTGAATTTGTTTTAATTGGTATCAACTGGCGCTCGGTTGGTCATACTGACCTGTAACACACAAACGGTAGCTCTCATGTATCCTTTGATGAAGCAAACGTGAAGTAATATGATTTATTTATTTATAAATCAAAGAGCTTCCTAGTTTTTTTTCTTAACCGAAAAAAATACAAATCTAAGAAAAATCACAATAATTGCCTAAAAATTCCAATGTTGTTTTTCTGGTCCCAGTTTGTGAGGTCAATGCAGGTGTGCTTCTTCATATGTCAACAACTATATTACCCTTAATTATAGATACAGCAATGCACCAGTATTTGGCCTCCTATAATTCAGTGTGTTTCCAGGTCTTAAGGTCTAAACCGTAAACATCACAGTATGCATCTCAGTTAATTACCCTCTTTCACTTTGCATATACTGCACTGCACTTTCAACTATTTTCAACTATCACTGTCAAATGTGGCTGTATTATATTCATATCTGAATAACATACGTACAATATGTTTAATATTAACACTTGCCGTGTTAAGGTATTTTACATTTCTTTGTAAACAAAAAAAGGGTTTTATTTTTTTTACATTTCTTTGTAAACAAACAAGAAACAAACAAAAATCAAGCTTTTGGTGATATATGAGGAGAAACACAGCTCCGTATTTCTTTCATGTGCAATACAAAGTTTGACATATTAATACCATAAATGTGAAAACTGCTATTTGAACGCGTATCACACAAAATCTTAGATTGTATTATAGTTTGTAAATGTATATTTGTATATGAACTGAAAACCTAAATAAAGTTTAGGCTGGTTTACCATGACATTCCTGCACAAGCTTACAGGTTCACAATTATTCGTGCCCTAGAGGAAGACTGTAATGTGGTGATTGGTTACAAAATGTTTGACTGTGGCCACGCAGTCCTCAGACTTGTGTTGCACTGCAGTTGTACGCGGTCCAGTGCAGTAGATGGCGGTACAACACCTCACTGTTGCCCGTATCACTGGACACGACACACTACTCGGGAGGCAGCACATCTCCCGCAAACGAGGGAGCTAACGGAGGCTGCAGGATGGCCATCTCCACGCTTCAGTCCTTCAACGTCTTCCTCACGGAGAGGTTGACCGCGGCCGCGGGGGACATCTACGGATTCGTTGAGAAGACAATCGTAGACTACCAGGAGGAGGTGTACCAAGCGAAGCTGGAGAACCAGCGGTTGCAGCGGCTGCTGGATTTGGTCTACAAACCCGAGATCAGGCTGCGCAGGGCAGGTGGGTTCCTGTGTTAGTTGATCATTAATGGTAATTAGTGATGATCGTTAATGGCATCAGATCGCACTGAAGTCACGTTAAGGGATGTTGTTGTTTTTGGCGACATTCCGTTACGTTGGCAAACCGTGTTAGCTAATGCTACGTTTTTCTTAGCTATAACGTTACCTGTAAAACGGAGAGGGGACATTTCCCGTCGTATTTTCAAAATAAAACCAGTTAAGCCATGATGACGAGGTTCCAAGTGACTTTAATTATCAAAGTACATCTACAACTTTTAGAATATATATATTTATTGATATGCATTTAGACGATAGTGTGGTATTTTCGGCATACGTCTGATCTACCTAGCAGTAGCCAATTGTAATATATCAACAATTACAGTTTATCGAGAGCACAAAGTGCAAAGTGTGGAGACTTGGTCCTGGCTGTATTCCATTATGTTACCAGTTAAAGTCAGTAGTAAATCATTGGCAGGGAATATGTGTGTGTTTGTAGTTTATTACATTTGAAGAAACCCGTAACCGTATGTGTAAGTCTCACACATATGTAGGGGATGGTCACTGTGTCTTCAGTCTCACATTCCTCTTTCTCTGTACATCCCTCTGCTTCAGATTCTATTTCAGATCCTCCGTCTGTCCGTCTTTCTTCATCTCATCCCTCACCCCCCCCTTTCTCTGCTTGGAGGGTCACATCCCATAATACAGTGCAGATGAACATGATTCAGACGATAAAGGTTTATATGTTGAACAATATGAAACTTAATCTTAGGTATTTTGAAACAACAGCAAATTTATTTTTGATTATTCCAACGGCAGAATACAAGGCGCAGGGAACTTTGAGGTGGTAAACGCTATTTACAGCTGCGTAAGCGTTATTTCCAAAATTCCAGAGGCACGTAAATGGCGTTAACACTCCAGTACAGGCCTGGTTAGGAGTAAAAAATAAAAAACAGGCCAGTAACGTAGTTGTCGTACACCTAAGTGACCTCGAGTCACTAATGGCAACAATAAAACTTCTATCTTGCAAGTTACGGGAAAAAACAACTTAATAGACTAGATGTCTCCATATGGGCAACAAGTTTCACCATTTTATATGAAAGTTAGATTGTATTTTATCCTGATCGAATGAACCACTGCCATTTATGTTACCATCAAGTCTAAGTTTGCATACAATTAATTGATTCTTGCTAACTACAAGTTATATAATATAACAGGGCTGTAGTGGAGGGTAAACGCACGTAAACGCCGTTTACGCACCTCTGGAATTTTGGAAATAGCGTTTACCCACCTATAAATAGCGTTTACCCACCTATAAATAGCGTTTAGGCACCTCTAAGTGGCGTTTACGCACCTTTAAGTGGCGCTTACGCACCTCAAAGTTCCATGCGCCTTGTATTCTTCCGTTGGAATAATCCGAAATAAACTTTGTGTAATTAGTAGTCGCGCGCTCTGTGTTCGCTGGTCGTGCACGGTAAAAGGACAAGAAAAACGCCTGGTGACGCGTATATTAGAAAACAAGTCAGTTCTCAATGTGAAAAAAACATGCTGTATAGGCTATTTATGATGACATAGGTAGTACATGAGTGTTCCTTTAACTTATGTTGTCAGTGTAATTGACAGGCTGCTTAACTGGTTAACTCTTAGGACTCTTAGCAACACGTTCTGGGGTTCATGGCTCTTCTGTGCAAGGCAGGACCTGACGTGGAGGACAAGGAGGCCCTCTGGGCACGACTGTAAAAAGGAGACTCCATATGTAGATAGTTCTTAATCTGCAATTGTCTTGTTGTGTTGACATACTTTTCTTCACTGTTTTCTTAGATTTAATAAACTACAAACTACTAACCCATTTATTCATTGTCATTGATTGTATATGACTTTTACTGATAACATAATGCAATATAGCCAGGACAGCCTTACAGAGTCGCGACGCTTTGTGTTGCGTTGCTTCGCATCGCGTCAAGGTCTGTATGATCACAAAATTCAGAGTTCACCCACCTCTAATTTTACCACTACAGCACTGGTTATATGCGTACAGTTGGTGGTTTGGCTGTTTGGAGATAATAAAACACTCACAAAAAACCTCAAAGCAATTTAATTTGAGTCTGTTTGAATCGATTCGATTCCTTGTACCCTGTGCCTATTAGAAGGTGGTTGCTAGGCAACACACACTTATGGATTTCTTTAAAATGCAATAGTAATGTATTAGCGGTGTCGTACTGTAACAGTCATACACACTGTGGACTGTGAGTGTGACGCATTTCTGTCACCGTCTTTGCAGATGGCGAACAGCAGACTGCACTGATTTCGGTGGAGGAGATCACCCCTAAACTGGAGGAGTGTAGCCCGAGTGCGTGCCAGGACCAGCCGGGACCCTCCCGGGAGAATGAGGAGCAGGAGGAGCACGGGGAGCAGAAGGAGGAACTCTGGATCAATGGGACGGAGGAGCAACCGGCCGCAGAGGACAGCGACGACGGGGACGCCTTGACGAAAGAACTCATCAAAACAGTGCAGCAATTGGAAGACTGTAGAGCAGCGGAGGAAGGCAGAGAGCCAGAGCAAACGCCTGCAGAGGATCCAGAGCACTCTCAAGAGAAGACCAGTACCACCTTGTACCGATGCCACGTATGCAACTACATATTCACCAAAAAGGCAGTGCTTACATGGCACCTCAAGACGCACGAAAGCAAGTCACATGACGGCAAAGGGAACTTTGACTGTCACATATGTGGCAAACACATCCCCTGTCAGAGCAACCTGCAGAACCACATGAGAGTCCACACGGGAGAGAGACCCTACAGCTGCCATTTCTGTGGCAAGTGTTTTAAACTGAAGGGACACATGACGGAACATATAAGAACTCACACAGGAGAGAAGCCGTTCAGCTGTCACATCTGTGGCAAATCTTTCAACAGAGGTTCAACTTTGAGGAAACACGTTTTAGCCAAACATAAAGAGGAGAGGCCGTACAAATGTGGGGATTGTGACGAGTTATTTACCGAGAGGCTGCTGATGAAGAGGCACATGCGAAGAGTTCACGGAGTAAAATTGTCCACCAGTCAAAGTCTTGCCTAGAACTTCGGAGCAGAATGTGGAATAAAGCTCGGTGTCTTTTTAAAGGTTTTGATGCTAGCGCCAGTGAGTTTTGGTACCAAAATGTTTTTCAAGATGTTGCTGAATATTTTAATGACATTATGCCACGTTCCTTTTTTTTCACAGAAAGCCTAAATGTTAAATGTTGTGTAACATAAATAACCTTACTTTGCTTGAATAAAATACCATCAAGGATTGAATCATTTGTTTCAATGGGATGTGTGAGATATAAACTTATTGCCGCAATGCAAAGTTTTCACTCACCTGGGAAGTGCGCCCAAACTAAAGTTTGGGATAGTTTAGATGTGACCTGCATTTTGTTTGCACTGTGAGTAGCTGTGGGTTGTGAGTTGGCCACGTACCATTTCCTCTCTGCTTATAACTCGTGTTGATCATTAATATGCAGCATGAAATAAACTTTCATGCTGCTGGATTTAAAAAGACAAATGAAATGGCTGTGGTCCCTTTTAAATTGAATCTGCTCTAAACATCTCTGTAAATCGCATTAATGTGCACCATAATAACATATACAACTAGTGCTTATGTTGTACTCTAAAGGTGTTTTATTTATTTATATATATTGTACATAGTTGTACTTATTTTTGTTTGCCAAAGTCATATTTGCAACCTGTTGTAAAACACCATATGTAAACACAAAAATATAAAACAAAAAAAAAGTCAGGTGTGACAATATATGGGAAAATGCATCGCTGTCAACTTTTTCTTTCTTTTTCCGGAGCACATGTGTGTAATGCAGCAGTACCCAAGTAAGGACTACAATGAGAGATACAAACCTGGTGTGCAAAATATGGGTCAGACTTATTGAAGAGTGTCTCCTGTACTTAAAGGTCTCAATACAGATACCTCTATATGACAGATAAGAGACAATCTTCTTGCTGGTGGCCTTACGTGTTATCGTTAATGCTCGTCATTTGTGCCACCAGGTCAAATAACCAACAACCACACAATTCAGTAGAAATCTTTCCAAAAACTGGGGAATCATATTCCTACTGCACAGAGAAAACAGAATATCAAAACAGGGCAACACATAAAGCCAATCTGTTTTAGCACTTAGCTACTCTTTTAGTAAAAATAAAAATTGCTGAGATTCAGAGCAGATATTTACACATTAATTAAATCATTGCATGTACATTTAACATTTTTCTACTCATCAACAATGAAAAGTTTTGACTTTGAAAATATTGTGGAAAAATGTCTTTGGGTCCCCAGTTTAATAAGTTACTTACAGAATTGACGTTGCCAAACAGCACCAGGCCTGCTGTTCTTGTTGTGTTGATGCTGTCCAAATGTGGTGTTTTAGAGAAATATTTTGATACAAAACAAACAGATATGGGCCGGAATCTTTAAAGAGGCAATTTGGGTAAATTTGACCCCCATCATTGCCATTTGAAATGTTCTCAGGTAACTGTAAAACTGCATTTAAATACAAGCCACTATAGGTAGTCAATTGATCTAAATAGAATTATTTTGGCTTAACTTAAAAAAAATCAAGCCATCACTCCTCTATACCTCCTGATTAAATCATAACCCGGTCGTTTTTGCTACTGCAGGGGGCAGCATTCAAGCTGCTATCATCTTTGGCTGAAGCCTATGACCAGGAGTCAGGAATATTTATCGCCAAAGTACGTTTGACATATCAGTTGGTGTGAAACATTAGACATGAGATGATGAACAACAAGACAAATAACACATAAACTATATAACGCATAACAGAACACAGAAAAACTTTGACAAATAATAAGGACATTACAATAAAAGTTTTTCCCGCAATATGATGACTGAATATTTGGTGATTAAACATTGTCTCAATGACAAAGAAAGGTAGTAAATAAACAACATAAATTACCTAGAAATGATAAATAAGTCCCACTGCTTAAATGGTTACAAATAATAATTTCCAAAGGTCACTAATTACAGTCACGTTTTTTCAACAATCAAGTCCAGAATTACACTCCGAAGCTTGTTGCATTAAAGTTATTGTATTCTGTGGAAATATATGATGCCTTTTGTGACACGAAAGCTCAAAGTTCAATAAAGAAAGCTCAACACTAACAGACGGAGCCCTACACAGTATATTCAGTGCCTTGCATAAGTATTCCCCCCTCTTGGTCCTTTTTCCCGTTTTGTACTGTTACAAACTCAAATTCAAATAGACTTTTCCAACGTAACATGCATAGTTCTTTGAAGCAAAATACCTTGTTTTGTGACAGAAACAATAATGAGCATAAAAAACTTCATATCTGTTGGATGCATATTCACACCCCTGAGTCAACACTTGGTAGAACCTCTTTTCACTGCAATGAAGTATTTTGGGGTGAGTCTCCACCAGCTTTGCTCATCAGGAGATGGAAATGTTCGTAGATAGCCAAAGGACGATGCAACCACCAACTTGTTTCACTGTTGGGACGGTTTGCTCAGGGTGATGGGCAGTGTTGGGTTTCCACCACACATAACCTTTTGCTTTGAGGCCCAAAAGATTTTTGAATTTTTTTTGTATCTCATCTGACCAGAGCACCTGCTGTGTCTCCCACATGTGGCTTCTCACAAACTCGCGCCAGGATTTCTTATGGTTCACTTCCAACAGCGTCTCTCTTCTTGCCACTCTTTCATAAAGGACTGATAGTCCTGTGGACAGATTCTCCCACCTCACCCCAGATCTCTGCAGCTCCACCATGGACCTCTTGGTTGCTTTTCTGATTCATTTCCCTCTTGTCCCGGTGGTCAGTTTGGGTGGACGGCCTTCTGTGGTTGTGCCAGCCAGATTATTTCAATTTATTGATGATGGATCTCATGGTGCTCAGTGAAAAAAAAGGGGGGGTATACTTGGGATACATGCTATCTAAAAAAGGATAAATATACTTTTTACAATTCCATTTTTTACAATGCATCTCATCTGATGTTTCATGTGTGTGGCCATATTGTTAAATACATTTGAAGTAACAGCCTTTATTAACCGGGCTGCTAAAATAATAAATCCCTCCGCTGACAGAAAATGAAGTCGTCCCTAACTAAGAGGACTCGGGTTCCTCCGGTTACAGTCGGAATCTGAGCCGAGAGCCCCGCGCGCCTCACTGTTACGCGCTACATAACATCCATCGCGTCCTGGCTTGCGGTTTGAGATCGTTCGCATCCAATCAAACAAGTAAGAAAGGAAGTGTCGTTCTGCTGAAATGGACACCGCTGATCAGGTGGGAATCGTCACAAACACCATTCGGACTCAGAGATGTGTGATTATTTGCTAAATTGGCCATATGCGTCGTTAATTGCCAGTGTTTTTATCCTCTGTGCCCTCCTGCAGCTTGCATCGGTGGGAACGTTTCAAGTGCTAAAATTACCTCTGGGATTTATCCGTGTTTTGGAATGGGTGAGTTGCAACTTTGACTGTGCTTTGCATGCAGTAACCTCATTATGCAGCGTAAATACATATTGTCTAATTAACTGCATGCAGGGTGTAACGAGAGTCTGCATGCGGTGATTATTATTCCCACTGCAACTGGTTTTTAGACTCGACAGCTTCCTGTTACAACTTAAACTTCATCACATCAGTGCTTTTAGTGCCTACGGTGTTTTTGCATTTTTCAGCGTAACTAAATAGCTAAAGTTCGTGTAAGGATTCACAGCTGTGATGACTGCACGCCAGGGGATACCGCGGTGTGGCGTTTCATTTAAGCTATGCGTATTTTGGATGCGTTGTGCCAACACTGTGCGTTTTGCGCCAGTCCACAAAAAATGCCCCATTTTACTCCAAGTGCAATTATATAAGAGTGATTGACGATGTAGGGGTGTCCTAGCTCTGACTGAATCAATCCCTCCAGCCGCTTTCTGCCAGGGTACCATCTATAGTCTCTTATTGTACAGTGCACAGCCGCCTAAAGGCAAAAAAGAGATAAGTGACTTTCTTTGATGTGAGTTTAGAGAAATGACTATAGCCATGAGGGAATTATGTGTGTGTGTGTGTGTGTGTGTGTGTGTGTGTGTGTGTGTGTGTGTGTGTGTGTGTGTTTCAGTGAGAGAGAGCGTGTGTCCCACTTTAATTAATGCCGGAGAATCCCCAAGCAGCAGGGAATGTCCATAAAATATATTGAAGATAGATTGTGCAAATTGCTGGAGTCACTTTCATCAGACACGTGACACTTTAGCTAAAGCAGCTGTCTATCGGTAAGGTCTACCAGTCTGTCCCCCCGTCACTCATTGTGATATTTGTGGGCCAGTGCAAAAGAACAAGCAGATGATCCAAAGCAGGGTGTGTATGATTAAGTGTGTGTGTGTGTGTGTGTGTGTGTGTGTGTGTGTGTGTGTGTGTGTGTGTGTGTGAGGAGTCGAGGGGAGTATGTGTGTCTTGTAACATCTGTTTTCACAAAGATGTAATCATGACAGCACCTATGTTGGGTTCTGATCCTCTGATCTACTGTTACCCTCGCCCCTTCTGAGGCGAGAAGTTATAAAGAGCCAACTGGCTCGCGTTTAACAATTATCAAGAATTTAATAACTAACAGAAGCAATAAGCAATCCAGTTACAAAGTGAAATAAAGTATCAATAATATAATATTATTTTCGCGAAATAGAGAAGTCCTCTGGTCCAAGTCTTGTATAACCATCAATATTGGTTCACAGGAGGCTTCTGTCTCCTCCTTCTCCAGCTCAGCTCTTCCAATCTCGGAGTGGGGGGGGGAGGATCATGTGCATGGAAAATCTGAATGTTTGCCTCGCAGGGCTGTCGTACACCCTTTACTAACAGACAGAAGAAAAAACTCGTAAAAAAATCTCTTTGTGGAGAAAATTTGAAATCCATAAAGGACGGCAATTAGCATCCGTCCCCAGGTCTTACATCGTGGCAGATTGTTAATGGGTACATTAATTAAATAACTAGAAATTGTGTTTGATTCATATTGCAATTATTTCATCTAACATGCTAATGTAATAACTAATATCTAATTACACACAAACAACAATTATACCACTAAACATTACATGTACTATAATTTCTATAAAGTAGGTGGGCACTTCTGCTTAAATCCAAACTACCAACAATAACACTAGAAATGTCACAACATGATTAACACCTTATTTTCTGTGGTTATGACCAATGTGCTACATTTTTAATGATTTCATATGACAACAGAAGAAACAAATATTTTTGTTTAGTTTATTCACATGCCCTCAGGTATTAATGGCTGTAGTCAAGGCAGCCATTGACATTTAGTCTGCGTATGATAATGAACCCTCTATACGGCTGACTCGATATGTGGAAGAGCAGAATCTTGTTTGAAGGTTAGGTTAACTTTATTCAAGACAGTTGCACCAGTGTAGTAGGTTTCTTGCATCCTCAGTCACAAGACGAAGGCAAATTGATAATCACCGATGTCAGCAGGACATTCTAGAAGGTTTTACCGCTGTGTGTGTGTGTGGGCACGCTGTCTGTTGGTGTGTTTGGCAGCCCGCCAGTGACCGGCATCTTCCGCTCCAAACAGCTGTAAGGCCCCCCACTCTCCACCATGAACCAACTCATGCAGAAGCTGTCCTTTGAGATGTGCCCAAACTCTTCACTGTATGTTTCAGCATGTGTGTGTGTGTGTGTGTGTGTGTGTGTGTGTGTGTGTGTGTGTGTGTGTGTGTGTGTGAGGGATGGAAGGAGAAAGGGAACAAAATTGTCTAGTTGATTGAGCACATGATGCAAATGATATACTGTAAAGGCCTTTTTATGCGTCGATGCATCATCATGGCTGTTGTATCATCTCACATGGGGTGATTTCACAAGCACCGTCTGAACTTAGAGCCTCCTGTATAGTAAAAGCTGACCGATGATTCATGACTCTAATTTATGAGTACGGGGTCGTCCTCTTATCCAAACCTCAGGAATGACCCACTGTGCTATGATGTCATACTCAGCAGTTTACTGTACACCAGTGAACTTTGCGTTGGAGAAAGCGCAGTCTAGAATTGTGTGTTTGTGTGCAAGATCCAGTTGTACAACAGTAGCTTATTTGTAACAGGGGTGTTGCTTGGGCCCCACAATAGCACATCATTTACCAAGTGATTGTGGCCATTCATTCATACTGTAACATTGTGCTAAAAAAATGAGGCTATTGATACATGAAAAAGTCAAGCTGACACTGACACTCCATGGAAGACACTGAAATAAAGGAGCATTTTGTTTTTATTGTGTTCATAATATACTTACCAATTAAAGGTGTATGAGGAAGCATGACAAACAAATTCCCCTCATGAACACATTAAAAGTGTTAGCTGGTGATCAAGAGCTTTAAGACAGTTCAATTGGGTTTTAGAAAAACTAATGAAAGACAATGAGTGTAATGAACGTTGCACAATGCAGTTCTGTTGGCTTAACATTAGCAGACTTCACAGTGGTATTAATTACAGATCACCAATTAATTGTAGTTGATAAAAAAACATCTTTTGGTTTGATCATTTTAAGACTTCACATTTTGACATGGCCTAATGTGATGGTAATTTTCAACATTTTCTGATATTTCACATAAACATTTATGTGTTCCCTCTAATTTTTACTTTCAAAATGTAGCGTGGAAATACAAGAGTCAAACTGGGACATGTGTAGTTTTCATGCTATGCACTAAAGACAAAACAACACACCCTTATGTAAATGCTCTGTTAGTCAAAGCTGTCCTGTTTTGGCCATTGTATTATTAAGTATTATTTGGTTTGCCTTAAAATGGAATGGAATTTAATTCTTACTCTAATTGATGCAGACATGTTTTAATTTGGAAATGAATACATATTGGGTGTGAAACCCTAATCTCCAAACACTCGATGCGAGGAACATTATTTATATTCTTTGGGAACTTGAATAAAATGGACCGTACAAATACAGCAAAGCCTCGCCTGCATAAAATACACCACAAGATAAACCAATTTATACAGCAGGACTGGCAGTTAGATGCACGTTTTTGTTCTCACACTCTTTGTCCTTCTTTCTGTCACACTTTGTGTTGCTACTTCATTGGCTTATCATCTTGGTGATGTGTTATAGAGTTTGACAGATTGCTGCACAATTTTCACTTTGCGCAGGAGCATAAGCATGCACACACACTTACACGAGCACACACGCTAACACACTAACATCAAAGGACTGGGGAATAGAAGGAGAGCTGACAGCTGCTGACAGATATCACAAGAGACTTGTCAAGTCAAAGATCTGTTTTTCGGCACTGAAATCACTCAATTCTCTTCGACGAGGGGACATGAGGCTGAGGAATAAAATCCCAATTCCTTTAAAAACTTCTAGAGGTGGTACCGTTTGGTGTGAAGATTTTTGTCTTCATGTCTATTGTGTTTGGGGCTGAATTAAATATGAAACATTTTATTTAGTTAATAACTACAAATTGTTCTGCAACTTGTGGCATTTGACAACCATGCTATCTGTTGGTTGTCCTCAATGTCTGATGGTTTCTCCTTACCCTATAATTTGATGTTCTTTTGGTTGATATTTGAGTTTTAAATCCGTAGTTTAATTCCAATTACGTATATGGGATTTGGCAATGGGCAATATTTACACAGAGAACTCCTGTTTCAACAAAAATCTTGTTGGAAGCTTTTTATCCAATATTTAAATAGCTAATTAAATAACTCCTACCTATTGATTATATTACAATAGCATTAAAAGTATGGTTGATCCGCAAGATTTTTCCTTGAGGAGGAAACCCCATGTTCGGTCCAAGAGCTCTTGGTTGAGTTTTCAGGGACTATCCTTAACATGTATCCTATGTTGTACATTAACTTGATTGTGAAAAAAGATGATTTTTAATAGACACTAATCAAAAATGTTATATTAATAATGGATCAAAGTATTACATTTAGGCTAATGTGAAAAGAGGCTGTAAATGTGACAAACCGACAAAGAATAATCCCCAGACTAGTCACCCTCCCCCCGGCTCTTTGGATCCTTTTAGCAGCTTTCACTTTTGCTTTAGTTTTCGAAACAGTCATTTTGTGGTTTTGGTTCAGTTTCACTGTCATCGTCCCTTTTAATGCAAAAAAGAAAAAAACTTCAAATGACACGGAACTAGCTGGCAAGTATAGTGCCGATTTCTCAGCTAAAGAGATATTTCAGGATTGGATTGATAAAAAGCTAAAATAGGAGTTTAAGAATGACTGCTCAAGATAAATATTAAAATTGCTCTGGGTCTGCTGGTAAATATCCTTTTGCATTTTGCCCTATAAGATGAGAATATGTCAGAGTTTCCCAGGTATTGTGCTGCCATCAGTCCCCAAAAATTACTGAATGCAAGTTTGAGCATTCGAGTGACTTCAGTTGTGGGGTTTCTTCACTTGAAGTTGAACCTGAGTAACATTCCAGTAATGACGTGATCTCAACAGAAGCTTGGGTTAAGGGCTGTGCTAGCTTGTGGGCTCCTGGATGTGGCAGGGCCTTTATTGACTATCAATTCAGAGCTGGAACTCTGTGTCCCTTTCAACCCTGAGACGACGGTCCACCATCTGTGACTCAGTCAGGGAAAGGTTGGGATTGTCTTCTCCTGTAGGAGGTTATGTCTGAACAAAATACACACACAGTCCTTGGATGAGCACCGGTCTCCAGGCAACATGTTCAGCGCAGGAGCATGGAGGCATATTAATGCCACTGTATATATATTATAATATAGAATAGATAGATAGATATACCGTAATTACTATAAAAGATTGAGATTAAACCAAAAGTGTGAAAAACTAAGAGCAATGAAAAAACACCCATAACTGTTTTGTCTACTTCATGCATTCAAATGAAATGAAATTGATGAAATGTTTAATTTTGTTAATGCGTATCAAGGGAATTACAGGCCAAAGCAATGAACGCAACACAAGTATTAATACACTATGAATTGTTAAATAACAATTATAGAATCATAGGCATCATGTATTTAGAAATCCCATTACAAATATTACTTATTGTCTAAATTATGCAAAATATGTTGTGAAATGTACAAAAAAGATGATTTAAAAAACAATAACATACAGTATGTACTGTAATATACATATTCCCATTAATATGAAATTCAACCAAAGAAAAACTATTGAACCCTGACTGAGCCACCAAGATTGTTTGCCAGTCCATAAAAACTCGGTGACCTCCAACTTTATTTCCAGTATCAAAGACACCGCACGTCTGTCAATAAGACTACAAAGTCAGCTATCATTGTGTTGTTGGATTAAAGGTACACTTACGGTGTTTCCTTTGGACAGTCTGAGACTAGTGATCTAGCAATAAAACACCAAGCAACGCCACTTCGCTTCTGACATTCCCACTTAGTTCAACACTCTAGAATTTAGACTCCAATCAAACCAAGTCTTTCACCTGAACCTCTTGTACAACTGAAACAAATTTAGATCAGCTTTAGATTCCTCCTCACATACAGTATGTGAACCCAGCACCATACACACATACGCACGCACAGTGTGTGTGTGTTGTATTATATTTCCTTTGGGTGCCTCCAGCTTAATAAGTGCAGTGACTTCCTCCAAAGGGTGATGGGGCCGAGCTCCAGTCCTGACTAAGTGGCCATGGAAACCAAATAGGAAGAGGAGATCCGCAAAGAGCTACTGTTACAAAAATAAATGGAGATTTTCTGCCTGCTTGAGGTCAGTCAAGCTTGCTGTGGGAGAGATGAATCTGGGCTATGCAGGGCACAAAGCTCTCCCCGTGCAGGAAGGGATTAGCCGCTGCTAAACGTGCTACTGATGTTGTTCTGTGGCAAAGATCAGACAGTTTTCACACCGAGGAAGTAGTTGGGGTTTTCACACTGATGTAGCAGCCAAGATCAATATCATCTGAGCATAACCTCTTCTCTGATGAGCAGTGGAAAACCTTTTGTCTCACATATGAAAGTATGAATAAAGAGTCTTCTTTCATTGCTCCATCTTGATTCACAAAAATGTAAAGTATTTAAATCGTCCATAGCGACAGTATTTCGATTATGGTGATATCAGTTCTTCATCCCACTAATGCCGAAGGTTAATTTAACTGAGCATCTGTCTGCTTGCGCCACTGTGCCTCCATTCCTGATCTGCATTTGTCCTTTTGTTTTGTACTCAACTAGATGGCGTGAAATTGCTCATGTACACACTGGTGGACTGCAGCAGTGAAAGCCAAGACTGTGTGTCTGTCTCTGTCTGTGTGTTTGTGTGTGTGTCAGTGTGCGCGCATGTGTGTGAGCTTGTTCGGACTGTGTCTAATGGTTCTGCCTGAGTGAAGAGAGTGAGATATTTTTACTCTACATTCACATACAGTCACATTGCATGCATACATCTTGGCCCTCAGACACACAAGCAACACTGAGATTATATGCAGCTATGCACACACAAGCATGGACATACACTGTTGGTGAATGGAGATGCTCCATGAATACACAAGTATACAAATATATGACACAGGCGTCCACATGTACAGTAGAATATGACACAAATTAGGATCACCAGCCTAGAAACAGCTTGGTGCACCAAAGCAGAAGATAAATGATCAAATGAGCCACATAAAGCAATGAACAACCTCTCTTGCTTTTGTGGTCGGTTGACATTTTCAGAATTAACAGCGAGCTTGAACCGAGTGAAGATACAAGCTAGTTTGGTTAGCCAGCAAGTTTCCTTGTGAAAAAGATTACTACGCAGGCATATTTTTAATGTTTGCTTTCAGTCAATTAATGTAATATCTTTTGAATAGCTTTTGGAGCTGAGGGCTGAGAGGTGTTTTTCAGATATCCCTCCATCTTCTGCTTCTCCATCACCGTCTGGTACGCTGCAGCCACAGCCAAGGACAAGGACAGGCTGCAGCGTGTCATCCGCTCTGCAGAGAGGGTGATCGGCTGCAATCTGCCATCTCTCCAGGTCTTGTTCGCTTCCAGGACCCTGAAGCCAGCTAAAAGGATCCTAGCCGACCCCTCTCACCCTGGACAAAAACTGTTCGTGTCCCTTCCATTTGGCAGGAGGCTGAGGTCCATCAGGACTAAGACCTCCCTTGTTATGCACCTGCCGCCAAGTCAAATTTCTAATGTATTTTGGTAATAAATGTTTCTGATTCCTGATTCAACAAAATAATCTGCCCAGCTGCAAAAAAAAAAGACTTCTCCCTATTGAAATCACCAACTTCATATGGTTGGTTTGTGTAGTTTTTAACAGTAGTTATATATTATGCTGTAGTAGAGGACAAGCAGTTTGAAAGAGATTTGTGTCTCTTTCTCAATCTCTGTCTCTGTTTCATCTTCCTCTTTCTTTATGTCTTCATAAAGAGTGTCCTAGATTTCCCCCTACCAATCAGACAGAGAGAGGGACAGAACATCTGAGGCGTTTTTCTCCTCCTGAGGCAGCCACTTGACAACGCAACTATTCCCATCGACTTGAATAGAGCAGGTGGACGGTGTGTGTGTGCGTGCGTGTGTGTGTGTGTGGAATCTACCTCTGGCTTTTGAAAATGTCAAGTGCAGCTCATCAGTGCAGCTAATACACCGTTTAGCTCGTCTGCCACTCAACCTGATCGTCACCTCTCACCTTTCTGCCTGTCGCTGCCTCGGTCGCTTCCTCTCTCATCACGTCCTCTTGTTAAGCAGCCCGTCTCTTGTCGTCCCTTTTATACGATCTATCTTACAGTCAAGCGGTCCTAACATACCATGAAGCCATTCCTTAAATACTCTCTGCCTTTCTGCCCACTTCACTAGCCATGCTGCTTCTCTGCCTGGCTAATCTTTTTACTACACCCTGTTTGTCGTCCTGATTTTCACATTGAAGCTCTATTTCTATTGGACACTATAGTTCTGATGTTTAAGCCCCGAAGCCTGTGCATCAGTTTCATAATCCTCAGCCAGCCTTCGCTCTTCCACAGTGTTCACTCACGTCTTCATTTGAGCCTCCGTTCCTTTAAGTCTCACATAGATTCATTGCACTCTTCTCCACATCAAACAACCGAAATATATAGATTATGTCACAAGCTGTTATTTTTATTTCATCTTTGATCGAGAAGAAAATGTACCTCACTATGGATGGAGGAGAAAAAAGCAAATAATGCTCTTCAGATGTGATCGTCAACGCCATGTAGGTCAGTGGAGAAGAGGGCAAATGGGGCTGTTGAGTGCTTTGTTTGCATTGCAGACTGTATTCATTCCAGTGCCCCGGCTTCTCTCTCTCTCTCTTGTTCCCTGAGGAGCCCAGCTGGGAGAGGCAGATAATCACACAGGGGCGCAGGGCTTATCACCCACCCTCCTCCCCCAATGCCACGCTCTCCTGCTCAAAAGCCCCAGCCTGAAATGAGAGGGGCTAAACCCCAGCCGAAAATTACAGGGAGCGAAGGCAGCTGCAGGAGCGAGCAAGAGAGTATGGACACAGAGAGAGGGAGAGATGTTTATTGGGGGGGGGGGGGGGGGGTGTCACCATTTGTTTGTTTGGATAACCACACGTAGTAAGTATTTATCAGTCCTTTCAGCTGCATATATATCTATGGCACTTAACAGTGAAATAAGTATGCTTTAAAATCAAGATATTCATACCATCTAGTTGAAAGATATTATTAGTCGTATTATAGTCAAACAATTGTAAAAATACAAGCTAATTAAAATCACCTCTGTAATGTTATTTCCTGAGAATCCACCTCCAGTCTGTCAAATACGTCAGTAACCAGACAGGTTGGTGACATCTTATTTGTTTGTATTTGGATATCAGCCAGTATCCTCACATATATTCCTCAAATATTTAGTCAACAATGTATATATTATGAGTGAAAACAGATGCTTGAGACAAACATGCACTCAATCCCCACGTACTTCCATTACTTGCTCCAAGCTGCCGCCAGGCTGCGAGTGGGAAGTGTGGCCAAATAATCTAATAATGCTGATGTTTATTAAAAAGCGGCCTCTAGAGGCCAACGGGTATTCAAACTAGAGCGACATCTCCTCCCCGTGCTGCTAGCAAGCTGCGCGTCCAGCTGCCTGCAGCATGGGGGGGGGGGGGGGCTCAGGCTAACTAGGCGTCAGGTCTGATTATGGTGATCATGGTGGTGAGGAGTCTTGAGGCTGTAGGAGCTGTATATGGAAAACTGGGCTGAGGGAGAGCATATTAAGGGCAGAGGGTGTGTGTGTGTTAAAAGGTTGGATGTGACTGTGTCAGTGTGATTATGTGTTTGCTATATGTTCATATTTGCTGATTATAACTCGAAGCCTGTTTAACTGTCTATTCCTGACTTTGGTTCCAGTCCTCAGTCCATTGGCTCCTTCTTTAGTTTGATGTGACTTATGCTTCCCTAGTCTTTATTATTTCTACCGTAAAAGGTGTTGTAGTATTTATATTGGCCACTTTAGGATTTTTTCCTGTATGGACTTGTTGTCAATTTTTAAGTTGCGCACAAATTTTAGCCGTAACTTAATTAACCCCATCCATGGTTGGCAATGTACATGGCATAGCAATACAGCAACGCTGTTGGAAGGGGAAACAGAATTCAACATAAAAGGAGGAAGTCAAACAAATGTGTTTTCTTCAAGAAACAGACTGAGGTTGTAACCAGCAGGAAATTATTGCTTTGCGCCTTTTATGTCAGTTTGACCAATTCATCGCATACACGACTAAATGGCATTAAAACTACTCAACACATACAGAGCAAAGTGGTGAGAGAAGAGCTAATTACCGCCATCCCTTGTCAAATGAGGCTGGCGAGGTCCACAGTTCTCTTTAGGCCACAGTATTGTGTGAGTCTTCCACAGAGGCAGAAGCTTAATTTGATCACAGCAGTGTTCACGGACATGATGTGTAGGAAGAAAGAGAATGAATGAAAGGCATTTTCTCAACTAGTGTTTGGAGAAAAGTGCTTAGACATATAGAACAACGTCAGTAACTGTGACTAACGATTGTTTTACACGCTGCTTTGTACTCTCGTTTATTGCATAATGATAATTTCTGAAAATGAATCATAATGAAAATGTTTATTTCTAATCATTCACCATCTATACAGGCTGTCTAATTTTGATTTACATTTAGGTTTATATCTTGTCTTTTGTATAAAGTGTCAGTATATTAATCCTCTCAACATTTTTCTCAGTTATTCAGTTATCTCAGCCACGTTTATTTGTTTGCTGTAGAGCTGAGAAAATGCTAAATCAATCATGTTGTTTCAACAAGCAGACTGACATTGCATAAATCTAAAAACAGAGTAAAAAGATATCCGCTGGTCGAATCCATAATAAAAAATATGGAGCCAAAGTCCAATTAGTTATATAATTACAGCTTTAATATCCTTCAGGTTCAAGTTGAGCAAACAGACACTTAATGAAACTTCAGACACATTTAAGAAGGAAACGTTGAATTATAAAATGTGTACTTCTTTGTGAAGTGGCAGAGGACAGAATTGTAGAGGAATAAGAGGGTCAATGTGTCGTGGTAACATGAACATGAACATGAATGCACCACACTCGCACACACGCGCTACGTTTCCTTGGTTTCCTCAGGCAGCCTCTTCCTGCTTCTGCTTCGCTGTCAGTGAGTGCTTGTGGGAGCCCTGCAGCGTAACGCAACTGGAGTAGATCTCAACAACCTCAATGTGTATGCTCGTATTGTTTACAGTACGTTCTAGTGCATTTTTCTTTCTTGTGGATACAGCTTTTCAACAAATACAGTGGGTAGTATTTCAATATGTGGTAAT
Organism: Gasterosteus aculeatus; assembly: GCF_964276395.1. Classification (NCBI taxonomy): domain Eukaryota; kingdom Metazoa; phylum Chordata; class Actinopteri; order Perciformes; family Gasterosteidae; genus Gasterosteus; species Gasterosteus aculeatus. The sequence goes on from NC_135705.1 coordinate 15,705,412, forward strand.
TCTCCCTGATCTCTGTTTTATCAGAACAGTTGTTATATTAGCCTTATAAATCAAGCTGCAATCGAATAATATGTCATGCAAACTAGTGGAAGGTTTGGTTTTCTTTAATTGTAATAACCTACATCCTTTTCAAACAGATCAGATTGCATTTATTCAAACAGTTATATTTTTATCTGGTAGTATACTTTATTCTTAGATTTTCTTCTATGGCTGCTGTGTTCAGAGGTCAGATTATCCTTCGTCAAAGGGGAATCATTAGTTGCAAAAAGAAAATACTTTTTCCCGTATGGTTTGCAGATGATTTCTTTGAGTCCCTGAATTTAAATAAAGATTTTTTCCAGCAGCAACAGGCAGCTGTTTTCACAAGGCAGGTTCTTACAATCCTAACCTGTTCGTATCACCGAACAGCAGACAAAGTCAGTAACGATGAAATAAATTAAGCCTGCACAATTATATTAATGTTTGTGATTGAGAATTTAAAAACCCAATAATGCATTTACTGTGTTTGGAGACGATAATCCAGTGTTCATTGGCTCGTTAGGGCAACCCTGTCCTGATTGACAGTGCCGGTAACGTGCCTTCAGGTAAAGCCAGCACAGTGGAGCTTATTCATTTCTTATATTGAGGAATGACATGCCGGCATCATTTATAATCTATATTTTGAATCAAACTATCTATAAAGTTTTTCTTGATGTGTAACATATATTAGACTAATATAATAAGGTCAAACATGTAGCAGTACAATATTGTTTGGTGACCTAAAAACCTCACGATCAGTGACTAAAGGAAATAAGATTGGGTCTATAACTAAAAACCTACTGCTTCTAAAGATCCACATACTGTAGCTTGCATTAAGCTTTGTTGAAGTAGAGAGGTGATATTGACCTGTTGTTACAACGTTAGATATATTTAAGAACAGCGTCTTTTACCTTAAGGCAGACTATCGGCATCTGATTTTTCTTGTTATTCTTTCTTTGTGAAGGTCTTTGCCATTTTTGCATTTGCAACATGTGGGGGCTACTCGGGGCAGCTGCGGGTTAGCGTCGACTGCATGGAGAAGGCAAGAAGCAACCTCAGCATTGGCATCGACTTTGCTTATCCTTTCAGGTGAGTAAATGAGTGGGCCTCATTCCTTGGCCCACACTTTAGTTGGCAAGAATATGAATCTGTGCTTACTCCGTGTGCTGATAAGTTGCGTGATGAAGCCAGTTACAATGGAACTTGAATGAATTCAGTGTTATCTGCCAACGTTCAGTGTCTTTTTCACTTTCAAACATTTAATTTATTTGTTAGCCATAGAAACCCCACTGTGGTCTGGTATCTGCAGCTCTCTGTAACATAATGTTGGTATTTTTAGTGAATAAAAACGCATATATGTTAATGCAGGAGATACAACTGAAACTATTTTTAATCTGGTTTGATCCTTGTACATATTCCTTTTATGTGTATCAGGTTGCACCAGGTGTCCTTCGATGCGCCCGTGTGTGAGGGCATTAGGGAGGAACGCGTGTTCCTCATTGGAGACTATTCATCCTCTGCGGAGTTCTTTGTCACCATAGCGGTCTTCGCCTTCCTGTATTCCCTCATGGCCACCATCGTCTACATCTTCTTTCAGAACAAGTACCGTGAAAACAGCCGAGGACCGCTCATTGTGAGTACAGTGGACTCCGACTGAAGACCCTTGCAGTCGTTAGTGACGGCTTACTCAGCATAATCTCACCCTTAAATTTTCAATTACCTATATTCCTCTGTTTGCATATTCACTCTACCAAGAGAATCCTAATGCTAGACGTAGCTTTACTGCGCAAAGTAACAAAAACAAAGTATTGTTGTTTTTATGGAGCTTCACTTTTTCTTTCATATCCTTCCTTTTCTCTCCCCCGTGCCATCAGGACTTTATAGTGACCGTGGTGTTCTCCTTCATGTGGCTCGTCGGTTCCTCTGCTTGGGGAAAGGCTCTGTCCGATGTGAAAATTGCCACTGATCCAGATGAGGTGCAGCTCCTCATCTCTGCATGCAAAGTCCAGACGAACAAGTGCGGCTCTGTTCTTGAACCGCGCTGGTCCGGACTCAACACCTCGGTGGTAAGTTCACAGGATTCCCAAAACACTGGGTTGATAAATCCGTTATGAGGGAAGCACGGAAAGAACTTCATGCACCCGTGTGACGTTTATGGAGCAGTTCATGTACTGAAAAGAGTTAAATATTCAGCTGAAGAGAAAGTGGTGAGTTGAGTTTATATGGAAAACCCGAAAGAAGAGGAAATAAAAATGCCACCTGAAGTGTAAGCTGAAGTGTAGGCAATGAAAGCCGCTTGTGCGCATGAACTGTTGAAATTGTGAGAAATGTAAATGTATTTTCTGTTGTTGATCAAAGAAGAAAACCCACAGACCCAAAATATTTTGAAGTGATCATAAAGTATGAGCATTAAATGGAGTGAAATGGCTGTTGAACAGAAAGAGCTGAACATAGTTGAAATAGTGTGGTATGTGTTAGCAGTTGTCAAGTGACGTTAAAGTTTGGGGGTGCTGATAAAGTGTTGAGAAGATCTAGAGATTTCCTTAGATTTTAAAAAAGGATATATTTGAATATTTCAAAGATATACAACAAAAATGCATGAATTTGAGTGTGCATTACTATCAGGGATTTGTAATTTACTCAACATTGCTCTGTTTCATTCTCTTTCCCTTTAGGTTTTTGGTTTTCTCAACTTCGTTCTATGGGCTGGGAACATCTGGTTTGTGTTTAAGGAGACCGGTTGGCACAAGGGGGCTTCGAGTTTAGCAGGCGGGGGATCTGAGAAACAGTCCGGCACATTTAACAACCAGGGAATCTTGGATCAGTCAGCGGGCTACAACACCCAGGGAAACCTCAGCCAGCCGACCGAGTACAGCCAAGTGGGAGGACCCACCTCCTACTCCAATCAAATGTAGGCCTGCCTTTTGGATTTGTTAGTGGCATTACTAGATTTTAAACCAGAGGTGACAGGAGAGGAAGAAAGTTTGTTTAAAAAAAGATGGTCATAAAAAGGCATCAAAGGTGTCAAAGGACATCATTTTGTAGATACAGGTAGTGTTGGGTATCGTACCTTTTTGATCCTTCTATATCAGGTTTGTTCTTTGCTGAATGTTGTATTTGTTGTTGTTTGATACTTACAATTGATGGTGTTTTTCTCTGTGCTTGGTAATTGGCATTCACTGTTTTGATCGGCCAGCCCACTGTTGTGGTAGAAGGAAACTGTAGTGTACTGTATATTATCGTATAATGCTTCAAATTCCAAAAACGCTGTCAAATAAGTGCATGATGTTGTATTGTACCGTTCTAATATGCTCTCTGTGACTAGTTTAAAAAAAAGGTATTCCAATCTGTGGTTTACATAAATCTTGCTGCCCTGACTCTACTGACTAATACGTATACAATATATACCCTTATATAACTCTATTTTGTTAACGAGTATTTCTAATTCAGAAACAGATTCTAAATTTAATTTTGTGAAAGGTATGTGTTATATTTGTTTTGACAAATATGACAAATTCAACCCATGTCTGACAGTGATTGGGTCAGAAATTTGAAACAGCAAAATTGTATTTTGCAAAATGCACTATACCGATTTGTTCAAGACCAAAGTACGGTATTCAATCGCTTCTTTCCGTTGCTTTTTACTTATATATCAGACAGTCATTTCATTTCAATAATTGTTACATATGTTATACTTCTCTAAAAGCATTTCCAGAGTATCAATTGGCACTGCTTAAGCCCAGCAAAAAAAGCGCATCAGTAGCACAGCGTTGATGTATAGTGAATGGTAACGTAATTAATGATGAGCTTTTAAATCACTTCCGTTTTGTAAAAAATTGAATTAATCTGTGAAATTCATAATAGTAATACTGGCTGGATAAACCCAGTTGTTGCTTGTTTACATGGACATGACTTGTGCAACCTTGTTTCTTGACCTCCTTGGCATGCGACCTGCATCAGTGTAATGATGCATATAGGACATCCTTGTATGTATAATGGTTTGATATTCATGATAAATGTGTACAGGTCCAGTTAATGGCACTTTCAGTCAGTTCAGTAATGTGGATATTTTACAGGCTTTCTTGTTAATAAATTGGCCAATGCACAACCTGATTTGCATGTGACTGCTCAGATCTGTTTGACACTATAAATCAAACTGTGAAAAACAACTTTGTTTCTCTTAGTTGTTGCATCAGACTGTATTCCTGTTTTTTTTCTGGTGGTTGTCGGGATCTCCGATCCCCCCGAGTTGGTTGATGAGAAGGATCGCAACACGTTAATCAATTAAAGTCAAAATCTATTTAGAAGAGAAAAATATTACACAAGCAATTCTCCGCAGATATATCTGGCTCTAATTATTGCTTTCAAGCAGGAGGTCGAATACACCAGCATGTATTACAGTGCTCTGTGTAAATGCCGTCTCCAAGCAGTAAAAACGCTAAGTTTTTGTACATACATGTGAAGGCCATCCTCAGTGGCTGGTGCGAATTATAATTAATAGACAAAAAAGAAGAAACGTGGATATGAAAACTTTCATACCAAATAAGATATGAACCAAGGCCATGAACAGAATTCCCTTTGATGAAGCGTCTATGAGATCGAGTTGACCACCCTTCCTTCTCGGGACACAGCTTCAAACTAACATTTTCTATCATCCTGCTCTTTGCACGTCACGGTCAAATTGCACAACACGGGTATGTTATAACATATTTTTACCATTACATGCATCTCACATGGTATAATAATATAATTAGAAACCCAACCATCACAAGGTGCCGCAATGGATCTTTCTTTCATCCGCAACTTCATCTTATGTACACGCTGCACTCGTCACTTTTCACCGCCACTCAGATTAACTGAGCTGCACTGCAGGCCGACAAATATGTTGTTTGAGGAGAAGTAATGATTCTCATATGTGGACTTTATTTGTATGCTGTAGGCAGTAAACTGTTCGCAACATAAATTTACAAATATCTTATTGGTGATAATGTTTTTCTACTGTCCAGATATCAGCCAAGTGAAAACAAACTGGGATATTGATGCCATCTTGTGGTGTCAGTGCATTTAAACCATGCCGGCTCTCTAAAGACAAGACAGCCCCCAAATACAATAACTGAGAGCGTGAAGAATTTTTTAACATGTGGACGGTTCTAATTTCACAAATTGTTGTATAATTTTTATTCAGAAGCTGAGTGTATTTCAGAGCAATCTGATCCGGTCCTCTTTATTAACATACTCACATTTTGTAGAAACCTGAAATGAACCCTGCACGCTGTGCAGCCTCTGGAAAGACCAGCAGGCGGCAACAGCAGACCGTCTGAGCCCACCCAACACGTTCCCAGCAGGGAGGTCCCATTATGCACTCCCAAATCCATCACTAAAGCATATTATAAAAAAAAATTACATTAGATGTCATTTAGCTGATGCTTTTATACAAAGCGACACATGGATTTGTTTTGTTTTTTAACCCGTAGTGTGCAGCCATAAGGGCGCCCGAGGAGCAGTTAAGGGTTGGGTGTCTTGCTCAGGGACACTTTGATGTGGGACATGGAGCAGCTGGGGTTTGAACTGCCAACCCTGCGGTTCCTGGCGCACCCACTCTACTCCATATTCCACAGCACCATTATTATTTTAAATTCTTGACTCAGCATAGAGGAGCCCTGGAGGAGCCCTACAAAATATAATATAGACTGTACACGGTAGAGGTCCAGCCTGAATATGTGTTTTGATTGAGTTACTAAACCCTTACTCATATAGACCCACGGTTTATTCAGTCTTATAGACCTTATAGGAACATCCAATCCTGGTTGGAGCAAACAAATGAGAATGCAGTTACATGCACTCTCCTGTGAATGTTATGGCCAATAATGTTGTGAGATAAGGTGGAGGGACTTTGTTAAACCAGCCTGCATATCAGATTTTGACATGGGGAAAACTGTTGATTTCAATTCAAGTTTTTATTGGGATTAGTTTTATAATTCCTCTACTTTTGCGGTTGTGACTTACATCCTGATGTGTGTGTCAAGTCAAGTCTCACCTTCCTTCATTATCAAGCATTGTCTGCCGAACAATATTATACTCTTGATCACCTGCCAGCTGGGCCTACTTAACCATAATACCATATGAAATGAAAGTCAAAGGGACGTTAACTTTCACTTTCTATTTTATGCGACACACCTGAAGTACCCACAGTTGCTTCTGGTGCACTTTAACGTTGCCATTCGAACTTATACATTACGACAGTGGTTACCAAGCTTTGTCAACTCAGTCAGGGCCCCCTTTGAGGATATAGGAACAAAAGGGAACAGCCATTACCATGAACGCTACGAACCAACAGTGTAACAGTACAAGGTCAATAGCTTTCACAAAACAACACATACAGTGAAATCAGATCTTGTTTATCATCTTGAGTTAACAGACCAGCAGGACCTTTAAAAATACATTTTGAATTTATATTCACATTTGTAAATCTCCTTGTTCTTCATTCAAACGACGATTACCCGACAACGTGATGCATTATTTGACTATTCTGCATCAGCTTCAACACACAGAGCACTATTTTTTGTTATTTAAATATTTCCCCCTGGTGGATTACTCTCAGTACATCGGTAAAATCAATGAAAGCTAAGGAAACAAAACCTAGTTTAACTTTTATGCGTCAAAACTACCATATACCAGCACACCAGCTTTCAACAAAAACCACCAATAATGAAATCGGACCTTGTTTATCATTTTGAGTTTCTTCATCACAGCTCCGAGGCCACAGAGCATACCTGTTAGACTTTCTCACTTCAATGACTCAATCGCAGACCCAGGTTGCAAAAAACACAAAACAAATGTATTTTTATTTTTCAAAACCGAATTTGCAAAAATCCAAAAAGGGCAAAAACACAGAGGGTCCAAAATCAGAAAACTCTTTAAGCTGTCAAGTGTGGTGGAAATTTGTGGATTTAGCCCATGTGAGAAATCAAAAGTATCTTGAGCTTGCTTTGTGATTAAGTATTTATTACTAACTAGAATATAGGAAAAAGATAAAGAATACAGAAATCATCAGCACAAGTCGTAAGCACAGACAGAAGTCAAATGACTACAATTCAGCTGAAAAGGGACAGATGTTCCTTCCCCCAAAAGGAGCAGGAAGATCTGACAAAGTTGAAGAGGAGAACAGGAGCTTATATACACGTCAGAGAGGTTTGTGGTGCCTCAGGACAGGACAGCCCACCCCTCAAAGAGGAGTGTTGGAAAAGTACCAGATGATGCAGGGGTGACCCTGTGACCCTCCCTTTATGGACCCAGACAATCAACAACATCTAAAAGGTCAGCCAGGGCACGTATGGTTTCATCTGTGTCTTATCTCACCCTGGACTGCCTTAAGTCACCGGCTCACATCAAAGGTCACATTCCTGAGAGCCTCACCCCACGCAGGCTCAACAATTTTCCCCCAACATCAAGCATTTAAAAAATGCAGGTTCAGGCATTGATCCTTCACAAACCGAATAACAATCCGACAGGGGACAACAGAAAGCGACACCTATAGGAGGGGTAACTAACAAGACACAGGGAGAACTAATCAGGCAAACAATCAGGGGACAGGTGAGTGACAACAAGGCCGGGATGCAGCAGAGGGCAGAGTCTACGGACAATGACAGAAAGACAGCAAACACATGACGAAATAAACAAGCCGGGGGAAACACGTGGTTCCGCAGTGGCAAAGCCCCGGGGATTGATGAGATCCGTCCAGAGATGCTAAAAGCAATGGGTGTTGGGGGGCTGTCTTGGATGACACGCCTCTTCAACCTTGCGTGGAAGTCTGGGACAGTGGCAGACCGGGGTGGTGGTACAACTCTTCAAAAAGGGGGACCAGAGAGTGTGTGCCAATTACAGGGGTATCACATTACTCAGCCTCCCTGGTAAAGTCTACTCTAAGGTGCTGGAAAGGAGGGTTCGGCCGATAGTCGAACCAAGGATTGAAGAGGAACAATGCGGTTTTCGTCCTGGAACGATGGACCAGCTCTTCACTCTTTCCAGGATCATGGAGGGGGATTGGGAGTATGCTCATCCTGTCTACATGTGTTTTGTTGACTAGGAAAAGGCTTATGACCGGTCCCCGGAGAGAAAATGTGGGTGGTGCTGAGTACGGGGTGAAGGGGTCCTTACTTGGGGCCATCCAATCCTTGTACGGCCAAAGCGAGAGCTGTGTTCGGGTGCTCGGCAGTAAGTCGGAGGCGTTTCCGGTGGGGGTTGGCCTTCGCCAGTGCTGCGCCTTGTCACCAATCTTGTTTACCAGCACACCAGCTTTCACCAACCACCAATAATGAAATTGTTTATCATGAATGTCTCCCCCTGGTGGATTACTCTTGGTACGTCGATGACATCAATGAAAGCTAAGGAAACGAAACCTAATTTTCTTTCATTTCCATTCTCTGCTGCATCCTTCTGTCGCATTCAAGCTTCGGAATCCGAGGAAACTGCTGCTCTGTTCCTCGTTTCACACAGTCTCCTCCCGGGATCCACGCAGTCACCATCATGAACACTCTGAACCAACAGTATGAGGAGAAGGTGCGTCCCTGCATCGACCTCATCGACTCTCTTCGCTCTCTGGGAGTAGAGAAGGACTTGGCGCTGCCTGCTATCGCCGTGATCGGAGACCAGAGCTCGGGGAAGAGCTCCGTGTTGGAGGCGCTGTCAGGTGTGGCTCTGCCAAGAGGAAGTGGTAAGTTAGTCACTGAACAACTATTAACCACTATTTGCATTTCTCCACTTTTGGAGAAAGGTACAAATGAATATATAGGTTGGCCTGAATCCATCATCGCTGATCTTAACAAACCTTAACATTGCTAGTTTAGCAGTTGCTTGGTTTTGCCCTGATGTGAGGATTGATGTAATGACTCAAAATGAGGCTGTTTTTCAGCCTTATATTTAGATGCCAAACGGGAGTGGTAAGTTAATCAGTGAAAAACTATTAACTACTATTTGCATTTCACTGTATATCTAGGTTGGCTTGGATCCATCATCGCAGATCTTAATAAACTCCTTTACAGCTAAATAAAGCATTACTAGTTTAGCAGTGGTTTGGTTTTGCCCTGATGTGAGGATTGATGTAATGACTCAAAATGAGGCGATTTAGATTACGTGTTGTCTGATACAAAGTGTCATGTGTTGATTAAAGGAAAAATAACAAACATTTTAAATTGGCACTCATTGGTTTTAGCCCATGGGGTCCAAGAACCACAACCAACTGAAAGTGATGTAAGAAAGAAATAACTGTGTGTCAGTAACAGGTAGGCAGAGGCAGGACCCAAACGCAGACAAAACTTAATTAATTCAAAAATCAAACTGCAGAGAGGCAAACCGCAGCCAGGAAACAGGAATGGGAAAGACATTCAGGGTAGAACATTTAATGACGGAACAAGGGACAAAAGACTGCGAGATGGACATTTCCAAAACCCATATTTCTGGTTTAGCAGGTTTGCGGGGACCATGACAACTATAAAACAAACATGAAGCAAGGAACGAAGCAAAAATGTTTGCAAACTGCACTCACGGGTGCTATGAAGATGAGATAATCCCACTTATTGAGAGTAGATTTCAACTCATCATTCACTCTTCATTAATTAAGGCATTGTGACAAGATGTCCTCTCGAGCTGAAGATGAAGAGAAGGAGAGAAGGAGAAGAGTGGTACGGGAAAATAAGCTACCAGGACTATGAGGAAGAGATAAAAGACCCTGCCGATGTGGAGAAACTGATAAGAGAAGGTACATTATATACAGTTCTTTTTAATGGTAAAAAATTGTAAAAAAAAAAAAAGTAATTTTGAAACTACTCATTTTTCTTTTAGGTTTTAGTGATCAGCGCTTCAACCATGTCCTCTCTCTCCAGCTCAGGTCAAATTGGCAGGGATCGGGGTTGGGATCAGTGATGACCTCATCAGTCTAGAGATCGCCTCTCCTGATGTTCCTGACCTGACACTCATTGACCTGCCCGGCATCACCAGGGTGGCTGTAAAGGGACAGGCTGAGGACATTGGAGACCAGGTATTCTAGTTCAGTGTCACCAAAACAATTTCATAGGGACAATAGATTTGATAGAAAGTTTAAAAAAATAATGGCTGTGAGATTCATGGTAGAGATTTGCTAGTTCTATGAGTTATAGCTATATAACCACGGGAATTAATACTTTCAGATAAAGACACTGATCCAGAGGTTTATAACAAAACAAGAGACCATCAGCTTGGTGGTTGTTCCGTCCAATGTGGACATAGCAACCACAGAGGCTTTGCAGATGGCACGGGAGGTGGATTCTTCTGGAGACAGGACTTTGGGTAAATGGGGCAGATTCTATAAAAGAGACCACTTGGACAAGTTACATCACTGTTAGTTTACTGTCTGTTTCCCCTTCTCTCTCTCTCAGGTATCTTGACCAAGCCTGACCTGGTGGACAAAGGCGCAGAGGAGGGGGTGGTTGATGTTGTCCGTAATTTGGTCATCCATCTGAAGAAGGGCTACATGATCGTCAGGTGCAGGGGTCAGAAGGAGATCACTGACAGGGTTTCTCTCACTGAAGCCACAGAGAGAGAAAAAGCTTTCTTCCACGATCATGTGCATTTCAAGTGAGTTCTTTATTTCTGGGCAGTTATGCAACTAATGATTTTCAGTTTGACTGTTTTTTTTACTTTCTAGTCAGTAATCTTCCATTTTTTTCTCTAGGGTTCTCTACGATGAAGGCCATGCAACGGTTCCTAAACTGGCTGAAAAACTCACCCTTGAGCTGGTGCATCATATCCAGGTGAACACTTCCCAGCGCCTCGGCATAGTGGTTTGCTCCTGATTACTTTACCCATTTCAGGTTTTAACATCTTTTCTGTAATTTGCAGAAATCTCTACCTCAACTAGAAAAGCAGATAGAGATGAAACTAACAGAGACCCAAGAAAAGCTTGAAAAATGTGGCAGTGGACCCCCACTTGATGCAGCTGAGAGACTCGGTTTTCTCATTGACGTGAGTTGTCTTGCTGTCAAAACACTGCACCTCCTTCGTTGGATTTAATTCGCACTCTTCTGAATCTCAACCTGTTTTGTTTAGAGAGTGGCAGCGTTTACACAGGAAGCTATCAGCCTCAGCACCGGGGAAGAAGTCCAATTTGGAGACCGACTCAATATCTTTGCCACACTCAGACAACAGTTTACGGGTTGGAAAAATACTATAGTGAATTCTGGAGTAATATGTAAGTGCATCAACAACCTGGTCATTATGTAATAGATTTGCTTTGTTTTCCATATTACACAATTGTAGCGTAAAATGTGAACCTTTTGAATAACATTAAAATACATTTTTTTTGTAATTTCCCTCAGTATGAAAAGATTACCCCACACCGCCGGATAGATTACTGCCAATTCAGTGTCAGCCTTCTTTGGTTCTACTTTTTATGTCACAAATTCCCCCCCATTGCAGTCAACCAGCATATTGAGAGAGAAGTGAATCAATATGAAAAGAGATACCGTGGGAGAGAACTTCCGGGATTCATAAACTACAAGACCTTTGAGGACATGGTCAAGGAGCAGATCAAAAAGCTGGAAGTACCTGCTGTCCTGAAGCTCAAGGAAGTGACAGGCACGTCATATTATGATGCTGCAATGATTGCAAGCCAGATACATATTTAACACCTGAAAGTTATTTTTGGATCTTGCATTGCCTCAGTGGTGCTTTCTTTTTTAGACCTTGTGATGAAAGAGCTGTTTGAGTTGGCAGAGAGCAGCCTTGTTGGATTTCCTAATCTCATCAAAATAGCTCAGGTATACTTTTCATTTCCCATATACAGTATATGACTGAACATTGTGAATATTTATTGATCATTTGTATGTCCCGTAGCTAAAGATCAACGCCATCATAAAGGAGAAGGCGACTGCAGCGGAGTCCATGCTGAAGACTCAGTTTAAGATGGAAATGATTGTTTACACTCAGGACAACAGATACAGCAAGAAGCTGGTGAAACGCAAGAGGGAGCAAGATAAGCCTGGTTCATTTGTTATCAATGACAATGGGGGCACCTTGAAAGAGATGATTAAACACCTGAAGTCTTACTACAAAGTAAGTGTGGTGTACAGTACATACTGTACCTCACATTATTTAATACATCACATATTATATTTACCTCAAAAAGGTTGAAAAGAAAATACATATAGTTTGATCTGCACCTCCTTTCACTAATATAACAATCTCCCCTTTTCTTGTTTTGAAAGCTACGTTTAAAAACATTTTATTAAAAGACAAATTAAGTACATGGCTAAAATAAAACAAATTGACAGCTAAGAATATCTATTTATTATGGGGACTATGAATGTCAGTAGAGATCAATTGCTCTGCTATATATAAGCAGAGTAGATTATTTATTACAACTTCCAATACAAACCATGTACATTAATGGTCTCAACCAAATACAAATAATTTTGTTATATTGACAGATACACATATGCATGACACTCTGACGTTTTCCTGTCTCAACCACAGATTGCTGGTCAGCGACTGGCTGACCAGATCCCGATGATCATCCGCTACCAGGTGATGCAGGAGTGTGCCGTCCAGCTGCAGAGGGAGATGCTGCAAATGTTTCAAAACCACGGGAACACAGAGTTTCTCCTCCATGAGGACCGTGACATAAAAACAGACAGAATCGTCAATCAGAATTGCATCAAGCGATTGTCAGCGGCACGCATTCTGTTAACTGACTTTAGTCTGAACACATACAACTTCAACCAAGGGAGTAGGTTTGGTCCCACCAAGGGAAGCTACACAACAACCCACCCAGTACCTCCCACAGCCACCCCTGTGATGGTGACTGCTGCAAAAAGCAAAAAGCAAAAATACCACCACTAAATTCGGACAGTCAAATGGTTAATTAACAATACTGTAATACTAAGTAAGTATTAAGGAACCAAGAGAAAGACTTACAAAGCCTATTTTAACAAGCAGTCTTTTGGAAGAGCTCCATTGTCTGATGAATAAATTCACAAAAAATGTATTACTTAATTGTTATCTTGCAATAGAATAATAAAGAAGAAGAAAAAAAGCATGTCCTTTTGTCATCAATGAATGCATTACAGAAAATATGCATTCAAATGAATTTTGTAATTCCCACGTTTTATTCCCAAAGGCTTATCGGGGTTGGTTTGTGCAGATTAAGGCCCACATCAGAGTGTTTGGTGTGCCATCTTGGTCGCATTGCCAGGTCCTTGCTCTCATGCAGCACCACATCACATTAAAGCTGTCTACAACTTGAGGTCAGGACCAGAAGTAGCACTGGAAGTTCTCCAGAAGTAGAATGTAGCATTAAATGGAAGAACTCAAGTTAAGAACAAGTACCTCGAAATGTACAACATTAGTACTTTCAGGTATTGTTGGGTAAAAGAGCAAGCATCAACCATTTGAAGGCAGCATGTTACACCCCCAGCTCAAAGACTGCCACATGAATGTTAGGTTAAATAAATCTCTAATTATAATATATACTGTAAATAAGCACATTTACAAAGACTAAACAAAAATGGAAAGTCTCCAATCAGGAAAGTCAGTATCTGTGGAAATATTTGAAGTAGAAAAAAACTACGGGATGCTGTTCAGGTGCTGAGTCTTTATAGCCTGAACTCCTTCCACGCTCAGGTGTGACCAACAACCTGAGTGACGGAAAGAGATGGAAGTCAGCTACAGTTCCAGGGAAAACTATGCATTTCGTTCCACATCATATACCAGCACACCAGCTTTCACCAAAAACCACCAATAATGAAATCGGACCTTGTTTATCATTTTGAGTTTCTTCATCACAGCTCCGAGGCCACAGAGCATACCTGTTAGACTTTCTCACTTCAATGACTCAATCGCAGACCCAGGTTGCAAAAAACACATACAAATTTATTTTCATTTTTCATAACCAAATTTGCAAAAACACAGAGGGTCCAAAATCAGAAAACTCTTTAAGCTGTCAAGTATTTAAAACATGCAGGTTCAGGCATTGATCCTTCACAAATCGAATAACAATCCGACAGGGGACAACAGAAAGCGACACCTATATATAGGAGGGGAAACTAACAAGACACAGGGAGAACTAATCAGGCAAACAATCAGGGGACAGGTGAGTGACAACAAGGCCGGGATGCAGCAGAGGGCAGAGTCTACGGACAATGACAGAAAGACAGCAAACACATGACGAAATAAACAAGCCGGGGGAAACACGTGGTTCCGCAGTGGCAAAGCCCCGGGGATTGATGAGATCCGTCCAGAGATGCTAAAAGCAATGGGTGTTGGGGGGCTGTCTTGGATGACACGCCTCTTCAACCTTGCGTGGAAGTCTGGGACAGTGACAGACCGGGGTGGTAGATTGGTAGTACGTTCATCCAGTCTACAAGTGTTTTGTTGACTAGGAGAAGGCTTCCCCCGAGAGAAAATGTGGGTGGTGCTGCGGGAGTACGGGGTGAGGGGGTCCTTACTTAGGGCCATCCAATCCCTGTACGCCCAAAGCCAAGAGCTGTGTTCGGGTCAAAGTCAAAGGCGTTTCCGGGGGGGGGGGGTCGGCCTTTGCCGGGGCTGCGCCTTGTCACCAATCTTGTTTGTGGTCTTCATGGACAGGATATCGAGGCGCAGTCGGGGGGAGGAGGGTCTACAGTTCGGGGGGTTGCGAATCTCATCGCTGCTTTTTGCAGATGATGTGGTCCTGATGGCATCTTCCGTCTGTGACCTCCAACTGTCACTGGAGCGTTTCGCAGTCGAGTGTGAAGCGGTCGGGATGAGGATTAGCACTTCTAAATTTGAGGCCATGGTTCTCAGCAGGAAACCGATGGATTGCCTACTCAAGGTAGTGAAGGTGTCCTTACCCCAAGTGAAGGAGTTCAAGTACCTCGGGGTCTTTTTCACGAGTGAAGGGAAGATGGAGTGTTAGTTTGGCCGGAGAATCGGAGCAGCGGGGGCGGTATTGCACTCGCTTTACCGCACCGTTGTGACGAAAAGAGAGCTGACCGGGAAGGGAAAGCTCTCGACCTGCCGGTCCCGGGGAAGACCCAGGACTAGGTGGAGAGATTATATCTCTGCACTGGCCTGGGAACGCCTTGGGATCCCACAGTCAGAGCTGAAAGGGAAGTTTGGGGTCCCCTGCTGGAGCTGTTGCCCCCGCGACCCAATCCCGGATAAGCAGTTGAAGATGGATGGATGGATGGATGGAAACACGTGGCATAACACAACACACAGCGATCACAATGAAAAAATGTCTCCTAGACCCCAGGGATCTTTTCTGAATTATTTTTTAAAATAAAGTTTCCCCCTTGTGGATTACTCTCGGTACATCGGTAAAATCAATGAAAGCTAGAGAAACAAAACCTAGTTTAACTTTTATGCGTCAAAACTATCATATACCAGCACACTAGCTTTCACCAACCACCAATAATGAAATTGTTTATCATGAATATCTCCCCCTGGTGGATTACTCTCGGTACGTCGATGACATCAATGAAAGCTAAGGAAACGAAACCTAATTTAACTTTTCATTTCCATTCTCTGCTGCATCCTTCTGTCGCATTCAAGCTTCGGAATCCAAGGAAACTGCTGCTCTGTTCCTCGTTTCACACAGTCTCCTCCCGGGATCCACGCAGTCACCATCATGAACACTCTGAACCAACAGTATGAGGAGAAGGTGCGTCCCTGCATCGACCTCATCGACTCTCTTCGCTCTCTGGGAGTAGAGAAGGACTTGGCGCTGCCTGCTATCGCCGTGATCGGAGACCAGAGCTCGGGGAAGAGCTCTGTGTTGGAGGCGCTGTCAGGTGTGGCTCTGCCAAGAGGAAGTGGTAAGTTAGTCACTGAACAACTATTAACCACTATTTGCATTTCTCCACTTTTGGAGAAAGGTACAAATTAATATATAGGTTGGCCTGGATCCATCATCGCTGATCTTAACAAACCTTAACATTACTAGTTTAGCAGTTGTTTGGTTTTGCCCTGATGTGAGGATTGATGTAATGACTCAAAATGAGGCTGTTTTTCAGGCTTATATTTAGTTGCCAAACGGGAGTGGTAAGTTAATCAGTGAGAAACTATTAACTACTATTTGCATTTCACTGTATATCTAGGTTGGCTTGGATCCATCATCGCAGATCTTAATAAACTCCTTTACAGCTAAATAAAGCATTACTAGTTTAGCAGTGGTTTGGTTTTGCCCTGATGTGAGGATTGATGTAATGACTCAAAATGAGGAAATTTAGATTACGTGTTGTCTGTTACAAAGTGTCATGTGTTGATTAAAGGAAAAATAACAAACATTTTAAATGGCACTCATTGGTTTTAGCCCATGGGGACCAGGAACCACAACCAACTGAAAGTGATGTAAGAAAGAAAGAACTGTGTGTCAGTAACAGGTAGGCAGAGGCAGGACCCAAACGCAGACAAACTTTACTTACTTTATTAATTCAAAAATCAAACTGCAGAGAGGCAAACCGCAGCCAGGAAACAGGAACAGGAAAGACATTCATGGGTAGAACATTTAATGACGGAACAAGGGACAAAAGACTGCGAGATGGACATTTCCAAAATCCAAATGTCTGGTTTAGCAGGTTTGCGGGGACCATGACAACTATAAAACAAACATGAAGCAAGGAACGAAGCAAAAATGTTTGCAAACTGCACTCACGGGTGCTATGAAGATGTGATAATCCCACTTATTGAGAGTAGATTTCAACTCATCATTCACTCTTCATTAATTAAGGCATTGTGACAAGATGTCCTCTCGAGCTGAAGATGAAGAGAAGGAGAGAAGGAGAAGAGTGGTACGGGAAAATAAGCTACCAGGACTATGAGGAAGAGATAAAAGACCCTGCCGATGTGGAGAAACTGATAAGAAAAGGTACATTATATACAGTTCTTTTTAATGGTAAAAAAATGTTTTAAAAAAAAAGGAATTGTGAAGCGACTTATTTTTCTTTTAGGTTTTAGTGATCAGCGCTTCAACCATGTCCTCTCTCTCCAGCTCAGGTCAAATTGGCAGGGGTCGGGGTTGGGATCAGTGATGACCTCATCAGTCTAGAGATCGCCTCTCCTGATGTTCCTGACCTGACACTCATTGACCTGCCCGGCATCACCAGGGTGGCTGTAAAGGGACAGCCTGAGAACATTGGAGACCAGGTATTCTAGTTCAGTGTCACCAAAACAATTTCATAGGGACAATAGATTTGATAGAAAGTTAAAAATACAATGACACTCAATGACAGTGAGATGTGTGGTAGGGTTAGTTGTTTCTATGAACTAACCCCGGGAATTCAAACTTTCAGATAAAGCGACTGATCCAGAGGTTTATAACAAAACAAGAGACCATCAGCTTGGTGGTTGTTCCGTCCAATGTGGACATAGCAACCACAGAGGCTTTGAAGATGGCACAGCAAGTGGATCCTTCTGGAGACAGGACTTTAGGTAAACGAGCTGATTCTACAAACAAGTTTCTTGTTCCTTAGGTAGTTCATTGCTTGTTTGCTGTAGCATTGTTGCTGGCAGCAGACTTGATGAAATGAAAATGAATTTACCTCATGATATTTTATAAATTATTAATAATTCAATGTACTTTTTTATAAATCTCTACATTAGTATGAAAAACATTATGACATCCAGATTGTATCATTGACATTTCGGGTGTATAATACTTCCGTGGATGTCGGCAACGTTGAGCTTCTGTCTCTTAGGTATCTTGACCAAGCCTGACCTGGTGGACAAAGGCGCAGAGGAAGCGGTGGTTGAAGTTGTCCGTAATGAGATCATCCACCTGAAAAAGGGCTACATGATCGTCAGGTGCAGGGGTCAGCAGGAGATCACCGACAGGGTGACCCTTACTGAAGCCACAGAGAGAGAAAAAGCCTTCTTCCACGATCATGCGCATTTTGAGTTAGTTACTTATTTTTCGGTGATCTTAACCCCTTTTTTTCATGGTAAATTATTCGTTCTGGGATTTGCATTACACATACACTGTACACAATGACTTTTTCTTCTTGCTCAAGCACTCTCTACAATAATGGCCATGCTGGTATTCCTAAACTGGCGGAGAAACTCACACTTGAGCTAGTGCATCACATTGAGGTAGGTACTTAATTAGCAGTGTGCGATACATTAACTTGTTGGCTGTGGTTGTTACATTTATTTACCCATTTTTGATTTGTAGATAACTCTGCCTCGGCTGGAAGAGCAGATAGAGGAGAAACTAGCAGAGACTCAAAGAGAAATGGAGAGATACGGCGTCGGACCCCCAACCGATGCAGCTGAAAGACTTTTCTTCCTCATGGATGTGAGCTCCCTGATTCTTCATAACTTTCCCCTGGCTACAAAGACAAATGCTTACCACCATGTATTCATTTGTTTGTTTGGGCTTCAGAAAGTGACAGAATTCACACAGGATGCCATCAGTCTCACTACAGGAGAGGAGCTCAAGTGTGGAGACAAGCTCAATGTCTTTTCTACACTCCGAGAAGAGTTCGGGAAGTGGAATGCCCACCTGGACCTCTCAGGAGAGAAGTGTATGTATCGGTTCGGTCTGATCTACAGATGTCCACCAGCAAGACTCTGAAACATTTCCGGTGTGTTACAGTTAACGACAGGATTGAGAGGGAGGTGGTGGGATATGAGGAGAAGTACCGTGGAAGAGAACTGCCCGGCTTCATCAACTACAAGACCTTTGAGGTTATGATCAAGGAGCAAATCAAACAGCTGGAAGAGCCGGCTGTCAAGAAGCTCAAGGATATAAGCGGTGAGAATAGTATGACTGAATGTATGATAGATTTGTCCAGTATTATGTTCTTCGTTAATATTCAAGTTTTCTCTTGATGCTGTCCTGCCACCAGTGAGGTGCTCGTGGTGTTCGCGCCTGTTTATCTTCTTGTATCTCCATTTCTTCCAGACATGATTAGAAAGGCTTTCATTCAGCTGGCCCAGAGTAGCTTCATTGGATTTCCTAACCTCATTAAAACAGCCAAGGTACTATGAGTGTCTTTAAGTTTAATTAGCATCATTTTTCTGGCGGTGTTCAGAGTAATCAGAATCTTATTTCCTAGACGAAGATCGAAGCCATCAAGCAAGAAAAGGAGTCCACTGCTGAATCAACGCTGAGAACCCAGTTCAAGATGGAGCTGCTTGTTTACTCTCAGGACCGGACGTACAGCAACAGCTTGAGTGACAGGAAGAAGGAAGAGGTTGACGAGGACGAAGAAAAATATGATCAAGACAGAAGTATTGTATATTGCATGGACAATCGTGCGACGATCCAGGAGCTAATGTTGCACCTTCAATCATATTACAAAGTATGTTTCAATGTAGACCAATGACTCCTGACAAAACAATGACAGAAATGTTAAGACCCTGCTGACGCTTAGGTTTTCTTTCTTTTTCCTCTTTCAGATCGCCGGACAGCGTCTGGCTGACCAGATCCCGCTGGTGATCCGCTACCAGATGTTGCAGGAGTCTGCTGTCCAGCTGCAGAAGGAAATGCTGCTGATGCTTCAGGACAAGGATAATTTTGACTTCTTGCTGAAGGAGGATTTCGACGTAGGCACCAAGAGGGCCAATTTGCAGAGTCGCCTTAAGCGTCTCACAAAGGCCCGAAAATTCCTGGTGGAGTTCTAGTAGAGATCAGGCAAAGGCACAGTTTGAGCAATAATGTTGGGGGATCATCAAATTCTATATTTTTACTTCTGGTTTGCGCGTGTCAAAGTCTAGAGGTGTTTTACATGGATTTTTATATAATTGCGGGTTCCACGCCCTCTGGGAATCCTCGTCTCCTGTCATGGTTGTGCAAGAGTGCACGTGCAGACTACCATACCACGGACCATAAACAATGGTTTTAGTTAATTAGTTAATCCATTGTACTTTCTTTTTTTAGATCTTGGCATTACAATAAATGAGCCCTTTGTTATAGGTGAGATGAAAATATGTGTATTTTAGGCCAAGCACACTAATGGTTTCAGTGACCTCCTAAACCAACATGAGCTGTGCATGTAGGGCCAAAGTCTCACACCATGCGTCTGCTATCCCGCTTTTATTTGTCAAATGCATTATGAATGTGGTTGAAGTATCGCTATCATATTTGTGTATACTATCCAGTGTAAAATGTACACATTTTCTTTTGATTACATAGATTGGTTACATCTATGTCATTGTGGGGTTGTTTTAGGTTTGTTCTGTAATTTAAAAGGGAAAGAAATCAAATTGCTGTTTTTTCAATCAATAAAAAAAATCAAAAAGGGCACGAGACGTTCAATTACTTTCATGTTTCTTCAACAGCCTATTTTCTATAGAGTTTGAAATAGTCTAATTGAGCTTATCCATCTTGCTTTTACAAGTCTTTTTTTTTTTAGTTGTTATATATTCTTATATGGCCATTAGTAATTTAAAGATAGTGTAGAACATAAAATGATTTAATACTAAAATGATCAAAATGCTTAATTTTAAGATGCTTGGGATCTGATTAAATAGAACACTACAGATTTTCAACAACCAACTAAAATACTTGAACACTATAGTGCCTGGTACTGACTTTGTTTTTGGATGTGGCAAACTTCACACAAATTTGTATGAAACTGTACCACCTAGTGGCTAAGACAACCGCACAGAACATTTAGGATTTACAGCAAAGCACCAAATGTAACGTAATCCCCAATAATTCTAGAAATCTATAACATCCTAATCAATAAGCATGTGGTCTTCCACCTCCAGCAATGAACTAGCTGCATCAGTGATGCAAATAAAAAGCTTAGTTAGTCCAGACATCCTGTCAAACAACGACCTCCCTGTAAAGATGACATATTTCAGGTTTGAATGGGTCAACGACAATACGTGTTACAGTGCTATGAGCGGTCGGACGTTGAGGAAAGTGTTATGTAAGTAAAAACCTTTTTCCATCAAGTTCAGGCATGCGTCGCAAAAGCCACTAGTTTGGTAAAAACAAGAAACATGTGGACAAGTCTACTTTATTCAAAAATACATACAAAGCGGATTCAAAAAGAATACTTTTAAAAAGGGTTTAATTCAGGTCAGTCAGGATCTCTCCAGGTTCATTCACCATTCTGTGCTGGGCTCCCCTGGATGTTCTCGTCATTGTCCGATTTCTCATCATCTAAGAAAAGAAAAAAAGTATAAGTAGGTGTGTCTACTTTTCCTAAATGGGACAGAATATAAACAGATCAATAGCTATTGAGAATAAAGACGATGACAAATTGAAAAGCGAAAAACAATTCCAAGCACGGCGCCCACCACGCGTGTGTTTACTCACTCTCAAGTGTCTGCTGTAGTTCCTGTATGGTACTGAGTAGCACATGGAACTGCTTCTTCCTCAACTCCAGCTGTGTGTGCAGAAAGGTAGAGATGACCGAGCTCATTATAGGCTAGAATAATCAAACTTCTATTTCTGACTTATTGTCCAGATAGTACAAAATTAAGAGAGAATAAAACACAGACAAAATCACAGATAGAATACATATACCTACGAATGCTTTATGAATAGACAGCTGTACCAATGTCGCCACAGCAGGGACTGGTAGCGTGTAGTACTAAACTTTATGTTTGATAAACTCAAGATGATTTCATTTTCATAGATATTAACCTGGCAGATAAATGTATACACAAAAGTTCTTAAAACAGCTTGGAAAGTATTAACTCCTGCAGCCACAAACATTTCACAGGCACTACACCACCTTGGTCTCTTCTATAATATTCTCACGGCTTCATTATGAGCTACTTTACTTTTTTGCAATTAGACCAGGAGTGTGCAGTGGTGTACGATCTCCTCCAAGAGACTCAATCCGTACACATACTAAACTTGTGTGAGAGAACGTTTGCGTGTGCATACATCCTACGACATTGCCAATAGATATCTTCATCATCGGTCATCTGTTCTGTAATGTCCAAGATATTTTACCTTAACACAGAGGTAATTATCGGACAATTTGAAGTCGGGACATTTTAGAAGTGTGTCTTCTATGGTTCTACAGATCAAGACAGCACTCTTACTGGAATTGTATTTTATATTGTGTTCCACACCATAGACAGAAAATACAGCGGCACTGCAACTCCATGGCCTCTGAATCCAGATTGTCTGCATACATAATATGATTAACTAGGGTATTTCCAATCATGCACCCAGTATTACAGGCTTTCCCCTGCTAGAACAGAAGACATGATGAACGTTCATACCTTCGCATCTACGTTCTCCTTTATGTGAGACAATTGCTGGAGTTCTTTATCAAGTGCCTCCAACTGCCTGTAGATGATCAAACCAACATTAAAGACGTTATCTGATACAATGAAACCTCTACCACTCAAAGCAAAATAATTCCATATATGAATGCAACTAATAAGCAGGAGCCTCACTTTAGTGTTTCATGTCGGTCTGGGTGTTGCTGGATAACCTTGGCTAAAGCATCGTACTCTGGAACAATAAGGGAAAATGTAAATGTTAGACAAGCAGAGGTAAATAATCATATTAATTAATTAATATTAATTAATTCTGACAGCCTGTATTGCCGCCGCCACCACCACCTGTATTTTCTAAATCGAAGTACGATTAGAGTGTATGAGAAGAAAATGCAGGACATTTCAGTTTTCAGAAAAGTATGTTAAACTTTTTAATGTCTTTGGGTTTTACATCAACATAGTGGGACCCACCTCCATTATTCTTTCATAAGTGGTTTGCACCTGTATTTATGCTTAAACCAACACTGAAAACATTCATACCTTGGCGATTTTTCCGTATTCTCTTTGCCCTCTGGATTTCCTTTTTGCATTCTGCTATCTTGTCGTGCGCAGATGTGATGTTTTGTTCTACAATGTCGACACAGTGTTGATATGGTTGTGATAAAAAGGTAGTAATGATGAAATACAGGAATGTATGACTTATACGTTATACACAAGAATATTCAGCTATTTTTAAAGACACTTAATTAACCATGGGGTCAAAAAAAAGAAGTCGTATTGTCTACCTATATTAGTGTAGATTTTCTCATAATTCTCCATTTCGCGAAGATTCATGTCGTAAACCATCAACGTCTTCCCCATGGAGAACTCACACTGGGCCAGAATGCCCATCATCCTCTGGTACTGGGTGAACCTGAACACAGTTACAAACAAGACTTGAATTAAATTCTTGGGGACAAAGTGCAAGCATGTGGTCTGCAGACTTCCCTTCACCGACCCTTCGTCCGGAGTCCCAGGAGAGTTGCACCATTTGGTGAAACTCTTGAGCAACACGTTGATTCGGCGGTCATCTCCAGCTCCGTCCCCGTCGATGAGAAGACGTTTACGAATAACCTCATCTGCAATGTATCAAAGAAATCAAAGAACCGTACAGATGCTTCCGGTACATTCAAAAGACACTGGGGATAACTGTTAGCTTAGGTTAGCTAACATCGCTGCTGTATATTTTCTCGATTAAGGAAGCTGCGTCTACGACCAAAATCGGATCGTTTGAGTACATTTGGGTACTAATGATCGTCGGTACAGACTTCTACTCGTGGCTTTCACCCGGGAGCAGAAATATTAAAGCTTTACTTACCATCTGTAACAGCACCCATTCTGTAGCTAATAAAACTTTATTGAACAACAGGAAGTGAACAAAGAAGTTCAGCCCGCCTCCGAGTTTAGATGGCAGTGATTGGCCACACAAGAGCTGAGCCACAGATAAAGGGGGTTTTACTGTCATTGTAATGGTAGAACGAAATTCAATTTAGTAGCTTTCTGCCAACCAAATTTTAGACCACTAAAAATGCATAAAAACGTTCTTCCTCTTCGTTTTGGCTTATGGCAGGTGGAAACTATCGTCAACCATTTGGTGGAAGAGGGTCAAAGGGAAAATCGGCAAAATAATCAGTATTTGTTATCAAATTTATGTACTCTATACTCAATGCACTCTTTCCCAGAACGTAACAAAATGTGTATTTGAAAGCTGTATGCATAACTTCAAGTTTTCGAGTATACAATACTCTTGACTGCAGATTGCTGACGTATTTGACAGACAAATTAGGTGACATTTGAGGCACGGCAAAATAATGATAAAATAATAAAGTACTTGCAATGTCAAATGTATTGAATGGCAATCATTTAGTCAGCTGAAAGTGTAAGTTGTTCTCAAAATAAAACAAAACATAAAGAAGGTTCGGATACCCTGCACATATTCCAATTCTCCCACTCTGATAGGCCCTAAGGAGCAATGGCAACCAAAACCACCGGACACAGAAACAGCTTCTTTCCTCTGGCCATCTCTCTGATGAACAATGAATCAGTCAGACGGCCCCTTAATTGCACTATGATCGCTATCTGCACTTTCAACCCATACTCAATGTTGTAAGGTTATATACATACACTTTTTAATATATATTTATATTGTATAGTTGTTTTTCTACCTTTTTAGTTGGCATGTTGTCATTCATACATTCTTGTTTATTGAACATACTGTGTATGTATTTTGAAACGAAAAGTAACCGGAGTCAAGTTCCATGTATGCGTACACATGCAACAAAGGTGATTCTGATTTGATATCCCTGTCTAAAGGTCAAGGGATACATTTGTACAAAAACAAATCACCCTTGTAATGCACAGCAATTTAAAAACTCTTGTTTTCACAGAATTTCCTTGTGTAGTGATCACATTGACCTTTGGTCCTTAATGGCGTTATGTATCATTAGAAATTCCAAAACGAAACCCTTTCACGGTGGAGAAGCTGCGTGCGTGCCTGCTGACCGCGCTGGCGCAGTGACGTCCCTGTCCCAGAATGCAGTCTGGTAAACAGACATGGAAGCACCAGGTGAAGACCTCCACAGAGGCTGAGCACTGCACTCGCTCTTTCCCACCGTCTTCTGTCTCCTTCGCCCTGTTCATCCAGTTGATATACACCCGCCTGGTGTCACGTTTACGTCTACAGCACCGAGAGCCTCGGTAAGAGTGAACTTGCCGTCGATCCGTGACGACTGCTAATGACTTCTGCTGTGCTGTCAGGCTCCTGCCAGCTTCCTCGCTAACGCTAGTCATGGCAGGCTACAGGCTTCAGCTAGCAGGCTAATGTAGCCACCACGGCTCCTTGGTAATGTTTGTGCCAGCCACAGACCCTCACTGGATGGACCTCGTTTTCATGACACAACTCATAACAGACCGCGTGTCTCTTTTCCCATGTCGAATCTACGACCAGCGTGTACCTTCTCCTTCCTACGTATTGACAGAAATGTTCATGTAACGTTACGTTAGTGAGGTAACGAGGGAGGTGGGAGCGAGGCTAGCCAGTAAAGCTGTCTGCTCTTGTTGGTCCCTGGTAGCTAATGTCAGCTAGCTTGTACAGTTGTCAACCACAAGGACAAGTTCTCCCATACTGAACAACTGAGTACATAATGTTCTAATGTCTGTCACGGCCTTTGAGCAACTTTATTTTTGGAGCCCAAACGCCTGAAATGTTTGATGTTGCAATGTAGCAAGCTGTTTGGAAGAACAATATTACAGTGTATAACACATTCACACTGATGCCATGGTCACAGCCTGTGTACGTAGAAATGTGCAAGGGATGGCTGCTGATCTTTGAATAGCAATAACAGGGAAGTCATCTTGTAGTTTTGTCATCGTGTAGTTTTGGTTATCGTTGTATGGCTTTGCATTTTGCTTTAGCAAGTCATTTTCTACCTCTGTGAAGACATTACAATTAGTTAAGATATCTACAGAACAACAATCAGAATCTATTTCTTCTATCGCAGTGTTTAAAACGGATAACTGTGGCCCTGGAGAGGTTGGTTAGGGCATGTTCCTACTGGATTAGTTTACTGCATAGAAAATAAAAACTCGACGAGAAAGCCTGGGAGCACGGCGTTACCTTAGTTATAATTCTAACTTCGCCGAATCACTCTTATAAGACAAAACACAGTACCCACAACTGACTTGTCTTCTCTCAATGCTTGTGTTTTGTCTCTCTGTCGGTCTCCAGACTTCCGCTCCAGTGTGTGTGGCGGCTAACGATCACCAAAACTGATGAGGATCGGTTGATTGAGTTCAAATTAACTTCATTTTTTTCTTATTTTGCCAAGGTAAGATATCACAGCTACCTCTATTGAAAATACAAAATATTAATACTATACTAACCGATACTAATTGTGAGTTAAACAAATTTATAGTATTGTTTTCCAGCGAACCCACTACATTCAGATCTTCTTCAGGTTATAAATATTAAAGACAAACAACACAAATATTGTTGGCTTGGTTGTGTATATTAGAAACTAGAGTTCAAAACACATAATGAACATGATGAAATGAGTGTGCTACCCTTGGAGTGTTTGCTTGAACTTCTTTTAATGAAATATTCATTAGTATTCTTTTATCATGGGGCTTTTGTTATGGATTTGCCAGGCAGGAGTTACTCTTATCCCTTGGCCTCTGATTTAAGATCATTAACATTATTTTTAGATATAAATCTCAATGCATAGATAAGTCCCAGCCAGCAGACACAATGTCAGCATTGGCCAAACAAGGGGAAGAACTGGTTTGAAACAGTAGATGGCGTGTTGAGCCATTTTTTAGCCCATGAAATGCCTTTTTTAATGAATTTGGTAGAAATGTCAACATCAAAACCAGTAGTGTTTCATTGCTGTCATACATAATTAAGAGCTCAAAAACTTTTATTGTGCCGCACCTCTCGAATAGAGTATTTCCAGTATGTGATATTTAGCCTCTATTGGCTCCTTTGCACACCACACTACACATTGCGTGACATTACAGTGCTTGCCTAGAAGGGGCTAAAGTGGAAACCCTGATATTTTCAAAGAATTTGAATTTGCAATGCTTACAAACACACACACATTTCTTATTCTAACCCCCCTATATAGTCACTACACTTCATAGAGATGGACTAGTACTAAGACGTACATATTTCACGTGTTGGTCATTAATAACTACCTAAATGGGTAAATTTCACATTACAGCAAATAAATATGTTTAATGCATGCCTCTCAAAAATGTTTAATGTTTTTTTGTAATTGTGGGAAATCTACTTGAGATGTTGCACAGTTGTGTATATAGAGGAGGGGCGACTGTGGGTGAGTGGGGAGCGTGGTCCCAATCAGAGGGTTGGCGGTTTGATCCCAGGCCCGGTTAACCCACATGTCGATGTGTCGTTGGCAAGACACTTATTGCCACCATTTCTCCTGTATCTGTGACTACAGTGTGTGCATGTAAGTTACTGATGGGCAGGTAGCTCCTGACAGCAGTGTACGAATGGGTGAATGATGTCATGTAGTGTTAAAGTGCTTTGAGTGGTCGGAAGACTAGAAAAGTGCTATACAAGTACAGTCCATTTACCTTTAGAGTATCATCTGTTGACACTGTTTTCAAACAGAATGTAACAGTTATTTTAATAAAATGAAATTAACTAGGTTTGTATCTATATTTTAGTGTGTTGTCACTCAACCTATAGCAAAAGCCCCTAGCATCATGCTTGTTATGCCTGCTCATCCAGTTGTTGTATGCATCCATATCACTGTTAAACCAGCACGGTGAAATGAAACTGACGAACCGGGTAACCTGAATGTAATGCGGGTTTAACTCTGCATGCCATTGTCAGATTTTTCTCCGGAGTTCTTGATCCATGTCTTCAGAAACCTTTAAGTGGCATTAACATGTGTCTTGGGTGAACCAATCTCAAGTGGAACCCAACCCCCCCGCCCCCGGCATTAGTTCTTGAGTGACAACTTGTCTTTAGGATCTTTTATTCCTTGCGACACACTTTTCTGTTTCAAAAGACTAAATGCGGTTGTTTTCAACCAGTGAAAGGCAACAATGCACATCCCGTGTCTACTCTGCCGGATATGTAAAGAAGAAGATATCAAAATACATGGACTGGGTTTATATTTTGGGTTTTTTCCAGGCAGACCAACACACCCTTGTGATGTATCGCCATAGGATTTCAAAATGTTCAATCTGCATGGACAAATATGTTCAAATCCCTATACTACCATATTATTCAATATCCCAGAAAATGTATGCCAAAAATACCAGGAAATCCTACAGCATCTGGTCTCATTTCAAAGTATGCAAGCCAGCATGCTTTCACCTTTTTCTGTATAGCATACATCTTTTTCTTGTGGCTTCAGATTTTGATTTTATTTCTTCAAAATTTGAGAGATATATATATATATATATATATATATATATATCAAAATTATTCAACCCCCCATTGCACATTAGGTTTATTGGTAAATATACAATTTCTCAGCTGTTTGCAATAAACAAATTACACAATAATTGTTTAAGTAGTTTAATGAAACTAATATTACAAAGGTTTTATCCAAATACAACACAAAATGCTACTTTTAATGACTTTAATGAATTTACTGCAGTCTCAAAATGATTCAACCCCTTTGTGACAAGCATCTTCAGTACTTAGTAGAGCACCCTTTGAAATGAGTCAACTCCCTGTCAAGGGCTTCATTAGTTCAGGTGTGCTTGAGATAGAACACATAAATACCTGGTCTGGCTAGGGGTTTGTTCAGAGTGATGTTTGATTGCATGTTAGAAATATGCAATCAAAGATCAGAAATAAGTCAAACGAATTGTCCAAAAAGTTCAGAGAAGCAATCATTGCCTTGCACAAACAAGGAAAAGGATACAAAAAGATAGCAAAAGCACTGAATGTCCCTAGAAATACAGTTGAAAGCATAGTTCGCAAGTTGAAGGAACAGTGGCTACACTACCTGTACGTGGCAGAAAGAGGAAGCTATCAGCGGCTGCCACCTGCAGCGTGTGGAGGGCACGATGGATTCAGTCAAATATCAGAAAATCTTAGGAAAAAACGGCATGCCGTCTGTGATGAAGCTGAAACTTGGGCGTCATTGGACCTTCCAACAGGACAATGATCCCAAGCATACCTCAAAGTCCACCAAGGCTTGGTTTCAGAAGAAGAAATGGAAGATTCTAGAGTGGCCATCAAATCGCCTGACTTGAACCCCATCGAAAATCTCAGGTGGGATTTGAAGAAGGCGGTTGTCAAAAGCACACCAAAGAATATTACTGAACTGGAGGCCATTGCCTATGAGGAATGGGCTAAGATTCCTCAGGAACGCTGTCATAAGCTGGTGTCTGGCTATGCATCACGTTTGAAAGGTCATAACAGCAAAAGGGTGCTTTACTAAGTACTGAAGATGCTTGTCATGAAGGGGTTGAATAATTTTGAGACTGCAGTAAATTCATTAAAGTCATTAAAAGTAGCATTTTGTGTTGAATTTGGACAAAACCTTTGTAATATTAGTTTCATTAAACTACTTAAACAATTATTGTGTAATTTGTTTATTGCAAACAGCTGAGAAATTGTATATTTTGCCAATAAACCTAATGTGCAATGGGGGGTTGAATAATTTTGATTGCAACTGAGCTATATATATATATATATATATATATATATATATATATAAATAAATAAATGAACGCCATGAACCTTGCTGATTTATAGCAAGGTTTAGGGCAAACCCAGACCCCCTCTGGAGGGGGTTTGAGTCATCGGCTCTCAATGCATTCTCACGTATTTAGGAGCATTCACACCTGTACTTTGAGCTGTCCACACGTGATCAGCTTCTTAATTGGAATTCCGATATATTGTTTTGGTCCAAAGACAAGTTTCTGAACTATACGCTTATTAGTAACTGGCCAAGGTCATTGTTGCTCAAGGCTCCTTAGGGTGCATGCCAAATGGAAATTAATTGAACTTTTCTGATTATTTGAGATGGAGAAAGAAAGAGTTGCATAGAACAACAATAATTCGCATCTTAATGGGATCATATATCATATAATGGGAAGGATACCAGCAGATGAAGACCGTAAATATGTCTGCCGTTTCAAGTCAAGTAACTTTCTTATTATTATAATTAGTATTTTTATTTTGTATCAGTCTCTAGACTAAATGTTATCTGTTAGAAGGTAGAAAAGGTGGCTCCTTTTCTTGGAAGTCAGCCTTTGTCTGTTTTTGCTTCATTAGGGTCGGTCCCAAACATTGAAAGTGAAAGTGAATACTACTTTGCTGTGGTTAACGCTTACTGTAAACTTCTTTAAAGTTTAGCAGCCATCGGAGAATCCGTACACATACACATTGTAAGCACATAGTTGGATTTGATTTCAATGAACAAAATAACATTTACTAAACAGTCATCCATGAAGATCAAATCAACTGCAAATGTGTTTTGACTATATTCTTGTGTGTGGAGGCTTGCATCATTGTTAATATTTACATGGCAAGATGTCGTTTTACACAGAAACAGGTACATTTATCTATTGATCATCACATCTAAACAAAGTTGTTATACACGTTTGTCCACCAGTGATGATAAAATAATTCAAATAGTTTTGGTTGTGCATTGTGAGTGCCTATGTGTTTTTTTTTTCTAAATGCTATCCTTTCTCAACAGGAAGACGTACATTTTATGTTTTGCCCCACTAAAGTGTCACTGTGTATGTGATATTAAGAAATTAAGTTTAGACTGTAAACAAACATCCATTAATGTACCACCAATCCAGGTTTAAATCATATCCAAATCGGCTATATACAAAGGGCGTATTCGTATGATACTTATTTCTATTTATCATATATGTCTATATAAATCATGCACTATAAATTGCCGTGTATCCCTCCCTTATTACGTACATGTTGTATTTAATAAGTGAGGTATAGATGTAACTCCGAAGCCAAATAGTTGAACATTGCATGTAAAATGAATTTAGCGGGAACCAATACACCCCTTTAGATAAACCGCCGGTTAATACAGTACATCGTATGTCACGTGTGGTATGAGCTTTGCACATGCTGCTTGTCAAGTGTCCACACACACGAGACATTTTCTTTGTCATTTATGATTTCTTATATTCCGAGGGGCGGGTGCGGTGAAACAACACGCGTGTGCCCGTGTCAATCAGCGGAGAAGTCCTCCTATCCTACCGAGCGCCACCAATGCTGACTCTCGTGTTGTTACATTGTAGCGGAAAGAATGTCGGAAAGGGCCGAGGATGACGTCAGGGGGGAGCTGCGCCGAGCGGCCAGGCAGCAGCTGAAGCAGCAGCAGCAGCAGCAGATCCAGCGGGGAGAAGGCTCCACAGCAATGGCGACCGTTGCGGAGCGGAGATCCTTGCCTAGTCCAGAAATCATGCTGGGACAGCCTTGGAGCAACTGGGTCGACGCCGCCAAACTCAACGGCAACGACGGTGAGTTCCGCCGCGTCCCGAATGTGCGCGAGGAAGCGAGGTAGCGCGCGACAGTTGCCAGTCTTTTTTTTTTTTTTTTGGCCGATTGCAAGCAGTTTTGGGTGGAATACGGAGAAACGCTACTGGTAGCAACAGCAACGGCAAGTGCAACTATTTATTTGTCTGTGTGTGATCGCCTCGTTTTCAGGTGGCGAATCGGAGGAAAGTTTGAAAGACTTGGGGAAAAATCGTGAAGCCATGCGTTTGTGCAGAGAAGGTGAGTGTTTTTTTTCTCTCTAGGGCCAAAGGTGTATTTTGGTTCTGGAGGTTTGCACACATGCACATGGATTCAAACACTTAACACGCGTCGTGTTCACTGTAAATCGTACGCATCATGAATCGACTCGACAACCGGATACAATAAGTGGAATGTGTCTGTTACTAGTCGTGTGGTAGTTAACATTTATATCTGTCCCTTCAATAACTTAGCGGCTAAGTTATACTTATAGCCCCAAACATAGTGATGGCAAATTCATATAGAATGCGTTTAATAGATTGTTTACCCACTTTAGTGCCTTTTTAGATAAGAAATCATCGGCATTTCACAATACTCATAACAACAGAAACGTTGGTTACTATTAAGAAGTTCAAGGTAGTCTTTCTTTTTGAAAGTTAGTAACAATCGTACGGTTTCTCAAATCGAGAACCCTGATGGAAATGTCTTGTTAAAACAGCATTTTATGCTCTTCGCCATGGCTGTATTTGAATGGTATGAAGTTAAGATAGTGCTCGCTCCCATTTCACCATCTTTACTAAAGGCTCAATTTAAGATAACTTTTCTTTTGGCTCACTTGCACACAATCCAGCATTTTCACGTAACTTTCTAAATTTATTCAGACCGGGTAAGTGTAAACTTTTGAAGGCCTGCCATCATTGTGGATAAATGAAGCAACTACCAGACTGCTTTGATATTCAAATAATAGTCTTGATATGCCCCTGCCCGTAACTGTAATCTACGGTTATGCCATGATCTTTCTCTTTAGAAGAGAGAAAGTCGTGACAGAATTAGGAGAAAGGACAGCATTGACAAGGGTGATAAAACCCACAATATCACAAGCCGTCATTATCTGGCAGTTTAGCATTACCTGGTATTTGTCCTGTCATCAGGCCGGGATTTAGAACTACAAAGGTCAAGTACTACAACAATAAAGAGGCGTGTTGTTTTAATTATAAATCAGGAAAATGCAGTATTTTCCAGGTTTTTCAAGCCCTCAGACATTAGGATGAGCAAGTTGACAGAATAAGTTCTGGTTCATTTCATTTATGAATGCAGAACAAACGTTGGTACTACAGTGATTGTAGTTTGAAGCCTAGATCAATAAAGTTTAATGAGAGGTTTCATGCTTTGCTAATGTGGTGTATTACTTCTACGGCTACTTCTAATCACTTTGTGGAAGGGATTTTTACCTATTGCTCAAGGACACACGGTGTATCAAATGTGACCTTGTTGTTAGTAGACAGTCATAGCAGCTCCCCGTACACCAAGATTAACATGCATCCTTTTCTTTGAGCCATATTTCAGAACTAAGTATAGAGGGGAAAATAGATTTGTCCTCAGTTTTCTGTTCTGAAATTGTTTTTGGGTGTACAATTTGGCAGCGAAAAACGGCATTCAACACCACCGTCAATTCTACATCCAACAGCAAATTACTGTGATTAATTCTCACTTAATTTGACAGTTTTCAGACTTTTGGTGACTCCTTCTATAAAACACCTTTGGGCACTGATTTGCACATCAATTTATAGGGACCCATTGATGCTGACTAATAACATACAGAAGCGAGCCTCTGTCCTAAGCTTTGTCTCAATGAGGATCGACCACAAGGAAGGAGACAACACTTCATTTGGTAACATACTTAAGTCGTCAGCGTGTCTAGATTTCCTTTTGCGTTGCTGTATAGGATCTGGTTAACTGCAGGCTGACTGACAGGCCACTTATGTCTAACGTTGCCTTTGCCTTGATCAACAATGTAAGCTGTGACCATTGCGCAATGTGAATGACACACGTTCTAGAGGCTCCCAATGGCGAGAAAACCCAAGTGTTCATATTATTTTCTTAATATTTCATACAAAATAGTGTGAAAAGGGTGGATGATTATTTGTTTGTCCGGGTCAAGAGGAGCATTTTCAGAAGAAATCAGAGAGACTTTATGTTCTGATCAAATGGGACAGTGTGAAGTGATTTAACGTGCAAGTGGCTTGAAACATGTGTCTGTCATGTAACAGCACCTTATTTAACAAGGGCTGATCAACACATGCTGCCCTTGATTCATACATGTTATTTAGTGTGTGTGTGTGTGTGTGTGTGTGTGTGTGTGTTGGAGTATTACAATTGGATGACTACACCTCTCCGCCATGACTCACCACCAGATTCCTCCCGCGGTTTAACCGCCATTCTAACGCACACAGATGATTAACGCATCGTGAAACAACCGATGTATAGAAATGAATGACCAAATCCACTCATCTTCTGCTTCCTTTTTGTTTTTTAAGAATATCTACACGTTTTACAGTAGCACCGTCACAGTCGGGGAAGCTGGGAAATGTAGTGCCAGTGTCCGCCACAGGTCAGATTCAGCCAGTGTGTGTTCAGCTCAGAGGCAGCCAGAGCTGCTGCTATTCCACCTTGATCATTCATCACTGCCACGGAGGAGGATGCTGAGATTAACTGGACCCTCGTTCTCTTCCTCTGTCTCCTGCTCACTGGCTCTCTCTCTCTCTCCTCCTCGTCTCACTCTCGCTTTGTCTTACCGACGACTCGGCCTGCTTCTCTGCTCTGATTCTCTCTGTTTCTTTCTCCATGCTCCTTTATTTTGGCTTTGTTTGGCCGTTTTGTCTCCTTCACGGTGACTTCCTATCTCTCTTTTCCTCTCTACCTTTTCATCTCCTACTTACAGAGAAGAAAATGGAGATTGAGAACTGGGCAGACACCGTGGCGTTGGACCACTTTTTAAGTCAGGCCGTTGCGACGGTACAGTTCAGTTGGTGCAAGTGCGTTGAATGCAGAGTCGGGGAGGCGATACAACCAGGCCGCTTTTCATAGTCGACCGACCTGTTTGGAGAACGCTGCAAGTAAACAACTGCATCAGTTTGGGAACGAGTTCTGTTTGACCTCGCTATTGATCCAGCTAGGAAATGCGGTCAGCCTCCCGGACGCCACAGTTGTTGGTCGGTTTCAACGAGATCCAGAAGACGTTTTGAACCGAGCTCTGATGGAGATTAAATGGGAGGGGAGTGATTGAGCAAGTATGTGTGCTCTCTCATTCCAATTTAAAGTTGGAGAATGACTCATTGAGAGGGTTAGATTAATACAGACACGTCCAACCAAAAAGTTACACAGAACTCATGCCAGCTTCCAACTTACGCAAGGTGCAACCAGTGAGTGCTGCCCTGAGCGTCGCATTTCTGCACTTGTGCTCTTTGAATAGTATTCCAACCCTGGCGTGTGCACATCAGCAGTGGGCCTCCTAACTCGAGCTCTGTATCCTTAAATGTCTTTGTTCGTTAAAGTGAAGACGCTTGTCTTTGTTCCTTGGCCGACACCAGCCCGCCGTGAAGTCCTGTTGCTCCACGGCCGTTGAAGGAGACACTTAGCTGAGTGGCTTCACACAATTGACATGCATCAAGTAGCATCAGGCTTGTCAACTCATCCACATGACAATGCCACTGGCCTCAATAAGAGGGTATACCGCCTCTTTTTCCGGGCTTTGCTTAGTGGCCCTCATCTCTTCTAGACTCCTAGTGATGTTTGGAGAACCCTTGACAGCCCTGGTGGAGTACATATTGAAGGGGGGGGGTGGTCTTCTGCTCATCTCATCAGAACGCCTCAGGCTAATCTCTTAATTAGCCTCCTCAATTAGGTGGTTTCTGGTCCTGTGCGCCACGCTACATATTAATCACATTCTGAAGAGGGGTGGCACTCCCCCTCCACCCCCCGTTTGCCGGCCGGCGAGGTGTGATTTTAACACATTTTAAAATTGCTTAAAGTTACTAGTTACTCAGTAGATCAACAACACAGAGAGCAAAAGGGGAACAACGGCCAAATGATCCACGCGCCAACCTCTGTACATTAGGTTTGCGTTGTGTTTGTGCCATTAATTCTTTGGGGGGGAGGGGGGTAACCTTTGGATTTCTGCCTCAGCCCTGTTCCTTTTCATGGACTTTTATTGGGGGGACGTTTCCCTTGAGGAGTGGAGTTCTTGGTTTTTGGTCAGTATTTACGTGTGCAGAGTGCGGCAGTTTGCATCGAGTGACCACTTTCGTTTTTTAATTTTAATTATTTGTATGGTTATATATGTTTTCATATGTTACTTGTGCAACGCAATGATGTGTAAATGTGTTCTGTCTGGGGCGTCACTAAGTTTCCTCCTTGATGTTTTTCTATTAAACTGAACCCACCGTATCTTGAGCTTTTACACTGTTGTGACAACACGTCTGTGAATGTAGGTCAATTTTCTTTGCCCCTCCTTGACTCGTTCTCCTGTCTTGTTTCTGATTGTTCCCCTGTGTACAGACATGCCCATCTTCGGCCAATACCCCGCACAGGACGACTTTTACCTGGTGATGTGCAACCACTGCGGCCAGGTGGTCAAGCCCCAGGCCTTCCAAGCACACTATGGTAAGGGTCATGCACATGTGCACGCTTGCATGAATATGCGTGCATACACTCAGAGTCACACCATGTACATTGAGCTAACGTCCACACAGAGCTAGTGAATGTGGACGGTAGAGGCATTAGATCATTGAAGAAGGAAGTGTAAAGAAAGTCTTTATCTGCAGGTGCGACTTCAAGGCTGGTGGTGATATTTCACACATGAACATACTCGGTGGTATCGTTTCTCCCTCGACCTTTGTGTTTCCTCACTACTTTTCCTTCTCGGCACAGTAACCCGAGATCGAGCGCCACAGACTTGGATTTATTTATTTAACTCACCGTCTAGGTTGTGTGTGTTTACAATTCCCCTGTTAATTTTTGATGCGGCTGTCGCTGTCTTTGCCGTAATGTACTTATTTAAAAAACATGTACAGCCCGGATAAGATTTCTACTTCCGTTCATTGTGTGTGTGTGTGTGTGTGTGTGTGTGTGTGTTATGCTGGATCTTTGAATAAAGGGATGAATTATAGATCTGTAAATAGCGTTACTGCATCACTGGATCTCTTTAAACTTCAGTGTTAACGGCAAGTTCACAAACGCCCACAGATGCAATAAATAAGCTGTCTGTTCACTCACAGGCTCATTTTCCTCAAACGCTGCGTATTAGAGCGGCATCTACCATGTCCTGCCATGCAAAGCTTTGTTTTGACGTTAGAAAGTATATTATTCTCTGTAATGAAAGACAATTAAGACACTATTTGTTAAAGCCTGTTCATATGAGAAATCTGACGGCTTATTAGTGCCAGCCTTCTGTCCCGTCAGTATCTTCTGACTCACACATCTTTTTAATTGTTGGGCCTTTTGTCCCAAATGTTTGTTGGGTTTTGTTCCCGTCAGTGGTGTGCATTCCACATGAATTGTGACAGCAGTTACAGTTGTCAACGTCCGCCACACGGGGGGGGTGTAAAGGTACACAGCTTCCAATGGAACTGTGCTCTAACACTGCTGAACATTACGGACCGATACAAACATGCCTGTAGGCCAGACTATTACTTATGACTATTACAGTATAATCTAGATTTCTGAATGAAACATTCCACTGCTTTACAGTGCCTATAAAGTAAGATATTACTGCCAAAATCCCAGAAGGTTGCTGCCATACAACTTTTAACAGGCTGATGTTATGAATGCAGGCGGTTCTCAGGCCGGTAGATTGATGAATCTCTAATCATTGATCACTAATTGATCAACACTTGTGTACTACTGTATTACCATATAGCTGGACTAACTTTAAAGCAGGGAATCTCTTGTTTGTGGGTATGTATTTTGCATATCTCAACAGCCATTGCAACAAAGGTCTTTGCTTGACTTTTTATCCTCTAATACAACGTCCACTCCAAGTGAAAGAGAGACATCACCAGCACAATCGTTTGAGGTGGAGCTTTCAGTTCAATGGCGCGGGATGGTTTTAGTGAACAGTAGCAGGGCAGATGTACTGCTGACAGCCAAAGGAAGCGCAGAGTCGAGTGTGAAGTTGTTGTTGTTGTATGAGCTGAGGGTTTGTTTTTTCTCGAGAAAAGCTGCCAGCAGGATTGTTAAAGGCCAAGCAATCAGCCCATACTGAACTGTCATGTATACGACCAGCACTGTTGTAGTAATTATACAAGCCTCTAAATGAGCAGCGGATGGAAACTCCTTTCATTTCTGTTCAAGTCGGAGTTGCAACTAATGACTATTTTCATTCTCGAAGTAATTTGACTTTTCATTTCAAGTGCATTGCCAATTTCATCAAATAGTAGAAAGGGCAGTTTTCTAGATTCTAATGTGGGGTTTTCAGATGTTGAGTTATAAAACAAGAAGAAAAGTAAATCTTGATAATCTATTTTTGTTGTTTTCTTTTGATGATCAGTCATTTTCTTTCAAGTGACTCATTGTTTCAGCCCCACTCAGGAACGGTCTTAATAGAAGTAAAACCCTGTAGCCATGATGCTGTACGGGGCCATGCAGAGTAGGACTTTCCCCTGCTGGGGTTTTCCTCCTGCACTCCTCCCTCCGATGTCCTTATAGGAAGACCTCGTGTGGCGTGAACACGGGGCGAAGGGCCTGATCGCTGCACCATTGAGATGGTGTCAATAGGATTTTAGCATGCGTCTTTGAGCCCATCTGTCTCCCGTTAGGTGTTTGTGCCTCTCTGCTGAGGCTGATCCCAGCAGGGAGGGGTGGGGGGGGCTCACCACAGAACAAGAACCTCAAAGCTCCGCTGCGGTTTTACGCGTTCACACGAACCAGAGGAACAAAGACTCGTCTCCTTACAGCGCTGCTCACATAACCTTAATGTTTTTGTCATTGTGACGAGATGAACCGGTTTGTTGTTAACCAGAGGCCGGCTCAGCGGCTGCGACGTGGTGCTTGTTGAGATGGTAGCAAGGCCTTCAGACAGCCAGCGGCTCCCCTTAGCATGGAATCACTGGCTCCTCCTACTCCTGTGTTTGCTGCTGCTGTTTTCTACACGTTGTTACTTACTCTTTCATTCTGCCGTTGGTGATGTTGCTCTTTTCTTATCCGCCCTCAGAACCTAAACGCTTTTGCTGGTTTAAAGACTTAACGCGTGCTCAGTGTTAACGTAGCAAAAGATGTCTTTTAAAACGGTAGCAGGTTGGACATGCTTTGTGCACAGTGCACTGAGGGTGTCACGCTGTGGTTTCCTAGCGTGCGTTTGTGCGCTGCTGACAATGGCTGGGACGGCACAAGACAGCGGGGGAAGGAGGGAATGAAAGGGAGGCTGCTCACTATATATCTGGAGTGTGTCGTGAATGGGTCTGTAGAGACAGGCCCTTAGATAAGGAGAGGGAATTCTTCAGGGCTTTTTTTTTCCTGCCTGAAAAAGGGGGGAAATTGGCGATGCAGTTTGAAGGTGTGTGTTTTGGTGGCCGAGGGGAGTGGCAGCTCCGTGCCCGTGCATGTGTGTAAGCGATCGATCGCCGTGTTTCTGCAGCAACAAGCTTGTTCGCAGACAACCTGCTGAGCTTCCACTTAAGGCCCGGTTCCCTGATCCTTCATGGAGTTAGCCCCGTCAAAGCTTAGCTAACCGGGCCACAACTCTTCCCGTTAGCTCGCCGCTGTCACCGGTTATTTCCACGTAAGCCTGTTTGTGCTCCTGAAGCTGTGTCCTCTTTTGTTCTCTCTTGACAAGATCAGGGTCAAGTTAACCTTCAGTGGCCTTTTTCACAACATCCCTTCAGGTGATCTCTCTCTCTCTCTCTCTCTCTCTCTCTCTCTCTCTCTGTCTCTGTGTGTGTGTGTTTTTATAGAGATTGAGCACTATGAAGTTTAACACTGGAGGGAACAACAGTTCATTGCTCTTAGTTGACCTTGTACAGTGTGAAGGTGCCTCCTTATCACTTTCGCCTGCTGGCAAACAGAACGTTTCTTAGGTGGCTTTGTGGTGGTGTATTTTACCAACGGGGTAACGAACCCCAGACCCACGTCTTGCTGAAACCAAAAAAACGATACTCTTCTTCTAAACTCCTCCCTGGTCAGTGCTCTTAAACGCTGTAGTAGTGTGGCGGTGAAAGGGTGCGAACGTAGCACAAGATATGCGTTTTAGAATGGAAACGTAGCACTGCATGTAGCCTAAGAAGACACAAGTGGATGCAGGCCTATGATGTGAGGCATCGGTATAAAGGACAGCATAACTGGGTGATCCTGACGCCGAGCACGTCCACTTGTGCAGCCAGCATTTAGTCCGAACGTCAGTTTTGGACCAACTAAGCATTTTGACAGCGTGCTCGCACCTTGTGTTGTGTTGTGGATAAACATGCAAGCGAAAGCTATGCAGCTTCATGTTGGCTCACAGCAGCTCTCTAACGCACAGCTTACATTAACTTGCCATGCATGTTGGCATGTTTGTTTCCCCCTCTGGTCGCCATGGTCTCCAGAGTTTGACATGTTTCCCATCTCTCTCCACTTATGGTCAGAGCGGCAGGAGTGTGTGTCTGGCTGTAGAACTCCTGGGGGGTCGGTAGTCGGTTAGGGAGCCACTGCCTGGCCTGCCTGGATTTACCGGTTACAAGTGGTAACAGTAACTTCTGAATATAAAAATATTCAATGCATTTTTCTTTGGTTTCAGTGTGACAGTAAAATAAGTCTCTTTCTGTTGTGGTGCTGTAGTGACAATGTCAATAAAGTTATTTTGAGTGAGGGATTTTCATTGTTGTATGCACTAAAAATAGGGAGCGCCTCCTTTTGAAAACCCAAACCCTGATTATTGTGGGTGCATTTGCAACACACCAACATTCAATCATTTTTGGAAACAATGGTGGACTTCAATTGTTTAAGAGAAAAAATATATTTAGTTTTGGATGCAAGCACTTAGTAATGAAAATCGCTTTCCTTTCATCTATTTTTGTCTTTTTATCCACGTCTCAGTATCACTCTAACCTTTTTCTGCTGTCACACTGCCTTTCATCAGTTTGAGGTTGTTAGAAGCCGAGTCTGAAATAGAAACATCCAACAGGTCAAGAACTTAATTTCCTTCCCGAGTTGGCATGAATTACAAATGCTGCCTGTCGAGGTAACGTGCTCCTTGTTTCCTGGCTTACGGCCCATTTATTGCCACATCTACACCGGCACATTATTCGGTTCATAGTGCCAAAGCTTTTGTGACGCATCATTCTTATCATCTAATCGGGTTAAATATTGTGTTTTAATGCCAACCCTCTTTGTACTGTCGCTCCAGAGAGAAGACACAGTTCGGCCATCAAGCCAGCCTCCACCTCCCCCTTCCCCGTGGCGGGCAGGAACAGAGCCACCGGCAGCGGGCTCGGTCCTGGGCCTGTAGCTGGACTGGCAAGCGGAGGCGCCCTTAGCCGATCTTCCACCGCTGGATCTTCAGCATCCTCCTCCTCCAATCCCCATCTCCCCAAACCAGCCAAAGAGCTGCCAGGCTTTCAGCGAAGAACTCCCTTTGCACCCTTCAGGACACCCCAGCAGGACAAGATGTAAGCTCCTCCGTAACATTTGAAGTAGTGTATTTACCTGTTTGTGCAATTTGCAGGTTATACAGCAAGATTTTAATCAGGTTTATGCCATCGATTCCTCATTTCCCTGCTAATATAACAACTGTTGCCTTCAATATTTACTCCGCTGTAATTTGTTAACTCTGTGTCATTTGTGTCACAGTCTTTGATACGGTTGAATGTTCCTTCTTATCTAACACGCTGCAACATGGTGCCATTATTGTCAAAATCTCTTATTTGGTCTGGGATCAGTCAGAGAAAAGTCATATATTTTTACAAAATATCTTTTTACCGCCAGAGTCTTTGATTACGGATGGATCATATAGATTTGTTTTTGTCCTCCCAGCCCCCTCCATACGTACACATCTGTCTCTTTCCACGCATTTCTCACTGCCTCCATGTTTCTAACTCTCAGCTTCCTGCTTGCTGCGCTCTTCATCTCTGTAACCTTCTCTTCCAGCCTTACTCCGGCTGTCAAGGTGGAGAAGATGCATCTAAGGGTGGACTCGTCAGCTAGGCTGGTGCAGGCCCCATCTGCCCCAGCCACCACCTCATCCCCCTCTACATCCTCCTCTAGCACCACTGTGAGCTCCAACACTACCACCATCCCCCCCTCCTCATCCTCAGCCCTTAAACCAGGCCTTAACTGTCCCTCCATACCAAAGCCTCCATTACTGGCCCCGGGTCCGATTGCCAACGGCAAAGGCCACCTGTCAGTCCTCTCAGACAAGAAGCAGGACAGCAGTGCCAGTAGCAGACGCCACCTAAACAAGAAATTAACAGGTAAGTTTGAGGGTAAATTAAGTTAAACTAATATTTTTATGTGCTTTCAATGTGGGTATTGTTATGTCTGATTCATCAATACTCTTTTTTTTATTTTTGTACTATAAAATATTATTGTGTTAGATTCTTGATATCTCACAAGGTCTTTTTAAATGAAATCCAATTGTAAGATGATGGTGGGTTATCAATTTCGATGATGACAAAAGAACACAACAAACATCTAGAGTATATAGCACATTCTACTCACGAGATATCAGTATATCTACTACGCTTGACTCATTTAAGATGTATATTTTAAATAAAACAACTTACAAATAAGTTATTAGAGCAGTTAATTTGTATGGGAGTAACATTTTTCTCCTCCCTCCCTCCTCTCCTGTGCCTTCAGAACGGGAGTTCAATGCAGATATGCACTGTGGCGTTGTGGATATGACCGCACGAAAACCATGCACAAGATCCCTCACATGCAAGGTAAGCAGTCTCTGCTTCGTCACAGCAAAGTCCCTTTTATACAGTCAGAGGAGCTCAGACTACAGATACAAAGTATTACTCAAAAAGTTACCAGTATCACTATTGCAATCTTTAATAACTTAGCACTGGGGCTCGTTCAAACCTGTGTTTTGGTACATGTCCCTACTGTGTGTTCAGTGTACGATAATGAAGAAAACATGTCAGCCAGTGCTATAGTTTGGTTGTTGTGTTTTAGACTAATTTCAGCAAATGCATTGTTCTCTATACATCTATACGTTCTCTAACCCATCATTGGACTGAAACCCAAACAGACCCACCACCCAAACAATAGCCCTGACCTTTTGACCTTTCTAATGTCCAACCAGACACATTCCTTAAGCCAGCGGAGGGCGGTGCCAGGGCGGAGGAAGCGCTTTGACACATTGCTGGCAGAGCACAAGAACAGAACAAGGGAGCGGGAGAAGGAGAGAGACCTCCACCAACCCCATTCCCAGCAAAACACCTCTCTCAGGGACCCACACCCCTCCTCCCACCCCACCGCTGCCCATGACGCCCAAAAGGTTGCTCATGGCAACGGCCCTGCCCCAGACGCCACTAAGCCTTTGCCGCTCTGCAAGTCCAAATTTCTCACCCCTGGTCTTCCACGGTATGTCCTGCAGCACATCTGTTCTTCTATTTCGTTTGGTGTTTTGTGTTTTTACGTGTTGCGTGCAGCCCCACGAACCAGTCTCCATCTCACAGTAGCCCTTTTTGGACAATTCTCTCTGATCAGTTGAAAATAATCGGCCACTCTTTCTGTCCATCAGACTAACCAGCAGTCACGGAGGTGGTACCCCCGGAGATCCTGCAGTAGTCCACGAGTCCCCGCACCACGCCCATACTACCCCCGATGGGTTTTCCCGCCCCTCCAGTGATGAGGGAGAGAACGAGGAGCGGGAGGACAGCTCTGACAAACTGGACTGTCACTATTCAGGTTATCACCCTCGGCCGGCAGCTGTAAGTGCACCCTACCGTGACCCTTCTCCAACTAGCCATGCCACAACCTATTTGTAAAGCAGGAATGTAGATCCTTAACACATGAACACGTATCACGCATACTATTTTGCTTTTTGCGATTAATAATGTAGTGATAGTTGTTTCCCACTCTCTGTTCCCAGTACTGTTCATTTAGAAGTCGACTGTTTGGGAGAGGTTGCTACTCCTTCGACAGGCGGTGGGACAAAGTGCGATGTGCCCTAACCACAATGACGGACAAACACGTCAACTCTCAGATGTGGAAGTAAGTTGGTCC
The DNA here is from genome assembly GCF_964276395.1 of Gasterosteus aculeatus. Lineage (NCBI taxonomy): Eukaryota > Metazoa > Chordata > Actinopteri > Perciformes > Gasterosteidae > Gasterosteus > Gasterosteus aculeatus. The sequence goes on from NC_135705.1 coordinate 15,748,844, forward strand.
AGATTGAATTAGTTGAATTAGAGCACTTAATAACCAGCATGCTTGTCTTTTACGGTCTGCATTCTTGACTTATTCGCAATCATAACCATTTATTGCCAAGTATATTTCACACACTAGGTCTTTTTTGTTGAGATATGCAAACGATAAAAGGAAATAGACAAATAACACCTGCAAAAAACTAGAATAAAGCGACCTGTGTATTAGATATTAAATATGAAATAATGAGCAAAGAAGGTCTGCAAAAACTGTCCTTGGAGTGCAGGATGCGGGAGACAGTCAGTGGGGAAACTGGGCTGTGTTGATGAGGCCAACTGCTGACTGGAAAGAGCTGTTTTTGTGGCGAGTGGTCTCCTCCTGCCAGAGGGATCAAAGTACCGAATGACCCATTTTGTTCTTTGTTGCAGGAAAATCCCCTTGGCCTTGGAGAACTCCTCCTCCGTTGCACCTTCCCACAGGACAAGCACAAATTCCCACGGTAGCACTCCTTCTTCAGGCTTCCTGGGCCCCCCTGCCACCTTGCCCCAAACTCCTTATAGCCAATCGTACGAGGGCAAGTCCGTGCTCTCATATGGGACCACCTTAAATGCCCGCAGCTCTCCACAGGGCGGGGCTGAGCACCCGGCCTACGGCATTACGCAGGCCCGACAAGTGTCTTCGTCGCCGCAGATGCCTTCAGCCCCCTTGTCCGCCTCCTCCTCCTCCTCTTCAGCTCCCTCCCTAGCCTCAGGCCGAGCACTGAAGTCCCGTTCCTCCAGCAGCAACACTACCAAGTCGTCGTCGTCGTCGTCCTACAGGCCCAAGGAGATCTCCTCTGGCTCCTCTACACCCTTCATCCCCAACTCCATTGGTGGGGGCGGCAGTGGAGCCGGCAGTAACAGTAGCAACACAAGCTTCAGCTCGGGGAAGAAGAGGAAGAACAACTCTATTCTGTCTTCATCCCACGGCCCCTCTGAATCCTCCTCTTCTAACGCCATCTACTCTTCCTCCTCCTCTTTCAAGAAGAACTGTGCGAATGTCGGCAGCTCAGGGAGCACCTACCACCATGGCTCATTAGGTCCTTCATCCTCATTATCTTCCTCCCACAGCGGAGTCCACAGCGTGGGGCTCAACTGTGGTCCCACTGTGCGGACTAACTCGCTCAGCCTCAAGGCCGAGCCCACTGGAGGTTCGGCGGGCGGCTCCTCGGGGCCTCCAGCGCGTGGTCCTCCCTCGGGCAGCCCTGCAGAATCCATCAAGCGCATGAGCGTAGTGATGAACAGCAGTGACTCCACGCTGTCCCTGGGGCCCTTTGTCCACCACCAGTCCTTGTCCTCATCTGACCACCACACCAACTTCAGCCACCACTCCGCCGATGGGCGTCTGGAGGGCAAGAAGCGCAAGAGCTCCCCTGCCTCCAGCGGTATTAATAGTGGTGGGGCAGGGGGGGTGGGACCTGGACCCGGGAGACCCAAAGTGGCCAAGTCACCGGCCATTAACAACATCCATGGGAAGCATGGGCGAAGTATACCAGGGACGCCAGGTTTACCAAACAACTCCCATTTACATCAGGTGGGTGTTTTTGCTGTGTGTCTCAACTCTGCTTGATGTAGTTTTCATCCTTTGAAAAACAAATGTGATTATGCGCACCCCCCCCCCCCGTGCCTGATCAGGGCCAAAAGTCTGAATTTCGAAAAGTGGAAAAATAAAGATTTGGAACTATATTTATATATTGAAAATATACGATTCGAATTTGAAAACGTAAAATCTGCAACCCAGAAATAAAATTCCGCAAAGGAATAGAGCAAATTCCGCAAATATCAAAAAATGAAGTGAAAATATATTCAAAAATTTAAAGAAATGAATCAAAACTATATTCAACCCCAAAATGCTTTTCGTCCACTCATTTTTATTTTGAAAACATTGTTGTGTTTTTCAATGTTCAAGACCAAAACCAAATGATCAAAACTTTGACCTTTAGGTGAAATTGACCAACTTGTCCCAAGTGACCCCATCCATCCCAGCAAACTCTCATCCAGCAGTTCTTCCATTCGTCTGCCTGAAAAACCCAGATTGATTTACTATCCATATTCTGAGAGACAAATCCGCATCCACTTCAGCATTTGCTATGACACATTCAAACCACACCTAAGCTTACATGGACGCTTAACGTGTATTTGTCTGTTGAACTGACGTTTATCCCACAAACATCAACAGCAAATGGAAAGTCATATTTACAGTTGCTTAAAGAACTAAATAATGTACGTGCAACAACATTGTAAGATATTGGGACTTTGAAGATGTGGGGAAAAAAAGACCAATATTGATTTTTATTTATTTTTTCCCCCCCAGCCAAAGGCTCGTCCCTGACAGTGGTGTGCAGCTGTGTAAGGAACCGACGGACAGGAGCGGTCCGAAGCAGTCCGCACACTGCTCTGGACTTCACAAGGCCTTCTAAAATCAAACCCACATTACTCTCAGCTTCCCACAATCCTCAGGGTGGAGATGATCCGGACTGCCCAGTGAAGTCGATGTGGTCCTTACTATTTCTCCCAAAGCCATGTTTGTGTGTGTGTGTGTGTGTGTGTTTGGGAAGGGGTGCAGTGGCACTGTATGCGTAGCGTGGAGCGCCAGGGGTCTGATAAGCGAGCCAAGGACCCCCCCCCCCCCCCCCCCCCCCCACGTGTTGTCCCAGTCTTCTGAGAGGTCTTCCTGTCTTGAAGTAGGACAACAATAGCAGCGGTCTCTTGAACTGCTGATTGGCTTCAGGTTAAGGGCTGCTGGGACGATGACACTGAGCACACAGGGAGACAACAAGCCGATCTCTTCCGTGTCTGTCAGAGTGTGCGAATGCGCGTGCCTGTGAGAGAATGTTTCTCATGTCCGATTCTGCTGGACTACTGGAATTCCCAACTTAATTACACCCCCAGCGCCTGATCTCAGAAGCCTTGGAACGAGAGCAGCAGCAGCAAACTGTTACTTGCGAAACCTTAAACAACATACAATCACCTTGTTGTTTCACTTCACATTAGTTTGACTCTCTGGCGACATGTTTGAGTAGCTTGGAGTTCCACGCCAGCAGCCTGAGAGGAGCCCGTAGGGACGATCTGGTCAATTCTTTTATTACCCAGAATAATTATGCAAGTGTTACCTTTTTATGATTTCTTATGAGCTTTTTACACTGAACTACAAAGAGTCTTTGTGGATGTGGTAAAGACAGCTGTGCTTTCAAATGTGAAAAGGACGCCCCATGTGCCCATTGGCTTAAATCTTTTGTCAGAGAGATAACTTCACCTTGAGGACGCCTGTTAAGTTTTCCTTGTTCAAAACGAATGGCCACAGTAGACCTACCCCCAACTGTGAACAAAACTAAAGAACTACTTCCGCGTCACAAAGCTAGCCAAAAGCCGCTAACGGCTTTGCCAACTGCTTCTTTTTCTTTTTTCTTTCTCCTAAACGGAAAGGTGGGCAGTCTTGCTCATGAAGCTTTCATGGTGCGTTGCCTGTGTGGATATGAAGAAGATCTGTGCAAACCTTGATGTTATTGCCATAACTTACCTACTTTTGCCCATTCGGCTGCATGGAATCCACAGCTGTTGTTGGGGGGAGGGGGGGGGGCAGATGTGAACTGTAATGTTACTTTTCCTACATAGGAAATCAGGTATGGTACGTCTTAACTGGAGCAAACTTTATGCACGTCGCCTGTCTTCTGTGGGTTTGATTAGCCCGCCCGTGTGTAACCACCACTAGCCGAGCGACACTATGGTGGTGTCTGTGGAGAAAGGGTTTGTCGCGGCAGAACGGGACAACCAGGCATTATGCTCTATTCCTTTGTCAAAATGGAGTCTTAAATCAGGCAATACTTGTCTGGATGTTTGCTTATTTCCAGCGGCTGCGTGGGTTTAATGGTGCGAGATTCATGGAGATGGCTTCACCGGACATGAACGCTTTTGGCAACACCTGTTCATGTAACCTCCAGTGATGTCATCGTGGAAAAGTAGAGGACAATTTTTTTTGTAGCCTAATGTATCAAGCAAGTATTGGAGTATCCCTATTTGAGAATAAATATTTTGTTAAATAGTACATATTGAAATATGTATTTTTGCACAGGCTTTTTTTGTACACGCAGAATTTTTGGTACAACTTTTTTTTTTTTTAAATAATGAAAGAAAAAAATTATTTATTTAGGACAAGTCGGAGAACTTGATTATTTGAAGTGGTTCACTGCCAGGTCTATAGAATGCAATATGCCTATATGTAGAAGCTGAAGCATCTCATGAATCATGTACGGAGGAGATCCTTAGAGTATCCGAGCTGACGTGTTGCCATGTGTCTGTATGACAGGATACCTTCATTCACTTCTCAAGGTGTCAATCACATGTGCTTTCACAAGATATTTTTGCGTTGCCTCTAAATCAACAAAAAAGTCAGTGTATGACCCAACTAGCCTGTGGTTCTGAAGGCTTGAAGCTGTCCAACCAGTTTCAATTAACCTTTCAGTCGAACACTCTGTAGACCTTAAACACATTTCACGATTGAAATACTTGCGTTCTTTTATGAAGGCTGAAAGGACTCATTCAAGGAAGGGGAACAAACAAACAGTCCGACTGCTTGCGTCATCGTTGCCAAACAAGTCATTTCAATCACCGCTTTTAAAGAAATAGTTTGCAGCTTTTAAATGAAATTAAGAAAGTGCCTGAATTTGTTTCACCCTGACTGTTTTGATGACAGTGTGCTTTGGGTTGTTTTACCTTACTTGAATGTTGGAAGCATTTAGGCGTTTGCTTTTAAATCTGCCTATGAACCCTAAATATGGTAAAACCGGAGATTGTCAGCCGCCCAGTATGAAACACTTGTGTTGTGTTGTTGTTGTTGGTGGAGGTTTTTTTGGGGAGGTGGAGAGGAAAGGGTCAAAACTTTTCCAGACAAGACGTGGAGATTTCGGTAGCCTCATTATGCGTGGCTTAAGTCCTCTCTGGTTTACTGCGATTTTTTACCTAAAAAATCTTCAATCAAGTGTTTTGTTTACCCTCAAACTCCACTGACAGACATTTTGACATAGTTTCCGGGAGATGGAAACCTCACGAGGTTGTGTTGCTTTTTTTAAATAGCTCCCTAGACTTGGAATGTGAATGTGAGAGAGAATACAGCTCGTGTTTGGGAGGAAACAATAAATCCACCATTCATACTATATAAAAGCGTGTATAGATTTTCTTTTTTAATTTTTTTTTTTTTTTGTATACATTATCAAAATCATTTTCAGCTGGACTTATGTATTGGCTGCTATGTAATTCATGAACAAAACATAGGTTAGAATTAATATTTAAAGAAAAAAGATTGTATAGTATATTTGTTTTGTAACAAGTTTCTGTAAATAAAATAATTTATACTGCTATTTATATGAAATGACGTGTCTGCCTCATTCCTAAAAAATAGATTAGAATTACTGACTCGTTGCAGTTTACATCATCCGTGTCTGTACAGAACATTGTTGCTTTATGTGTTTTGAAAATGCATTAATCATCATGAAAAGTTATGTCCAAAAACATGTTGGGGAGGTTTCAGTCATCTTTACTGATGACTTCTTAGTACTACTCTTGTTAATTGATGCTTGAATCCAAGTTGATGTTCTGACACGAGGTGATGACGTACTCTGAATGCTCAGTATAAAATAAAAATCTTAATCTAGCATACCATGAAAGGCCATAATATAATTAAATGTCCTTTACACCGTTACACCAAAGTATGTAATGAACATTTTACGAAAAGGTCACATAAAAACAATTGGATTTTCTTTTTACAACAATCTATATGTTCATGTAGGTTATGGTGCAGTATTAAAGTAAAATGTCATTAAATAGTTTTCCTTTACAACATATAGTGTATTGTTGAAAAAGAAAATATGGGAAGGATTGTACAACATATGGGATGTCAAAAAAAAAGTATGTGTTGAAAATGGTAATGAACACTGATGATATATGTCATAAGCAGTTGACAGCCATGAAAATATATTGGAATAGTATTTTATAAGACGTCTTTAGAAAACACAAAGCTTAAAATGCTGGTCATTAAAACGGTCTTAAAGTTTAGTATAGCGCCATTAAGTCGTAATATAGTTCGCCAAACAATTTAAGTCATGGTATGTTGCAAGTAGATCATTTTAAAAAAAAGTATAAGTCATAGTTTGTCATTAATTTCATTTTTTTTTCTTTCAAAAAGTGAGCCAATATAGAATAATCTCATACAAATTAGAGTGTGAAGGGTGGCACGGTGGTTATCACTGTCACCTCTCAGCAAGAAGGTCCTGGGTTCAACTCTGCCCTGCATGTTCTCCCCGTGTCTGCGTGGGTTCTCTCTGGCTTCCTCCCACAGTCCAACGATATGCTCTGGAGATCAGGTTAACTGTTATTGCCCCCCCATTAATAATTGAAAATAAACCAGTGTCGACCATTCAAATTCTGCTCTGCTATTCTCCATGTGTGTGTATCTATCAGCTCCCTTAACAGAGAGGCTGCACGTTGGTATATTACATCATGCGCGTTAAAAAGCACTGATAAAAGAACAATGTCCAACACTGAACCTTTTGCACCGGAGAATTTCTTTTTATAGATAAAAACTATTCTGCAGGAAGTGCATTCACGGGAATGAGAGGTGTAAGGTCACCAATTTGTTCCAAATTGGAAGAAATTCTGGCATTCCTCAGGTGACACGTTCACGAGGATGGGACGGCTTGTACAGACAAACATAAGGAATTATGTGCACAAGAAAGAACAAAGACAAAATCACGATCACGCCTTGGATCTCCACTCAAATATCATTTAAAAAAAGTCTAGAGAAATGTAATGTCAACAGTTAAACAAATTTTATTATATACACAATATAAGAGTCACTTTGTCAGACTAATAACTGGTTTGGGTATACCAAGAAGAATGATGCAAGTCCCAGTTGCATAAAAATATGACAACCGCGGTTACATGTTGATAACCCTTGACAACTTCTGGACTCTGTTCAGCAGCAAGTCGCCCTTCTTGATGGTTTCTTGGTACTGCCAATTTTTGCTGTCAGGTCTGAAAAGGAACAAAGGAAGTTCTGAGTTCTGCCCGTATTTACAGAGGTATTTATAGTACCTTAAAGTACTGAGGTTCAAAGAATGGCAACATTACCTATTAGTTTCCACAATCTCGTTCACTTTATCGATTTTGCAGTGGAGACGTCCAGCAGCTATGAATCGGGAGAGTTCCCTGAGGAAGAAGAGAATATAAATATGTGACAGAGGCTGTGGTTCCACTTGTTTAATTGTGCAAAGGACACATTCATTTTAGGTCTGAATGTTCAGTTTGGATATTGCCAGCATTGACATCTGAGAAGATCAAAAACGTTCAAATCAGATCTCAGGGAATTGTGGCCAGCATGTGTGGACATTTTATCAAGAGCAGGTGTCTCACTGTCGAAAGGACGAAAACTGGGTTTGGTTACTGTTAATAACCCAACATTTCCCAATTTCCATGCTTGTAAATAATACAATAACCGGAGACCTTCACTGAATAATTTCTAAACGCATTTGTTTATTTAATAAAACAAGTATTGCAGACAGGAAAGAACGCAGCAGAAACAGTGGACTTCTATTGTGAAGATAACTCACAGCCGCTGCTTATTTGAATAACACTGTCCTGTAAGGCCGGTTGCATTGAATTGTCATGTGTAGACAATAAGCAAACCAGATGAGCTCCAATATGCCACATCAGATTACAAATTCGGAATTAAGTGATCTATAGATCATACATTACAGTTGTATGTAAAATAAAATAAGACATGCAGCACCCTCATAAAACCACGAGAGAACTTCAGCATGGATTCTGCAGTGACATTGAGACTAAACATTGTATCTCTCCAGTGGATAAGGCGTACGAACATGGTTTAAAAAGGTGCTTACTGGTCAATGAACTCTGTGCTGACACCGAAGGCCTCGGCCATGTAGCCCAGGGTGAGGGAGCGGTAGGACTCTAGCAGCTGGCTGTAGGCCTGGATCCTCATCTCCCTCACGTAGTAACGGTAGTGTGGCGCAAAGAGCCAGTCCTTCTTCATCTCCTGTTCCACCGTGGCTGTGGCAAAGAGAGAACAAGGTTTTTAAAAAAGGTAATTATTCAAAAATCACAACGTTACAGAGAAGGAAAATACAGCGAAATGACACATACACATAATGCAATTGTGGCAAGACTTAAATATTGGAACGCATTAAAGAACACAGGAAATAAACAGGAAATAAACGCGCAATAACACTCCAAGTTACTAGCTAATGTATTTGTTCCGTAGGGCAAAACAAAATGCTTCCTCACCCAGAGACTGGAAGAAGACAGCGTAACGGCACTCGTAGAGGGAGAAGAGATACTGGCGAACGGTAGGTAGACTGTGCAGCACCTCCAAAATCTCTGCTCCTTTTATCACCTGAAGAGGAACACATTTCATTGCAGCCATAATGCCAATCTAAACAAGTGTCTGGAGACAGTTAGCGCTCGCACCACGACCCCGTCTCCTACCTTTTCACGGAGGTCCGGCCTTTTCAGGGCAATCATGCACACGTAAACAGTGTAGGTGACGAACGTCTTGTAGTCCATGAGCTCGTAGGAAGTGAAGGTGGAGACTGTGTCGAGGAAGAGCTCAGCAGCTTGCTTGAAGTCCCTGATGGCCACACAGTACAGGCCCTGGTAGACCTTCAGACGATTCCTCCTGTCCCAGTCTCCCCCCTCCTCAATAAGGCTGTGTAGAAAATAGGTGCAGAGAGATGAGCACTTAAACAACGACAGGGGCTGGTGGTTGAGATGTTGTATATATATATATATATATATATACACAGGTCTATGAAAAATATCAGAGCCTTTGCCTCTTGGCTTTCTCCGAGTTGCGTGTGATGAGGTCGCTGTCCATGTAGAAAAGTCCAATCCTCAGCAGGTAGAATACGATATCTAGCCTGTGTCCCAAAGCCACTGTCTTGTCGTAGGTCTTTCTGAAGGCCGTTAGGGCACCTTCCTGTGGACACACGATTCAAAGAAGTTAAATACCATTTCAGAGGGATGCCTGATTGTATGAGAAGAATGTTCAGCAACTCTAATTTGATCAAAACCGTGCTCAGAAATCAAAATACGTTGTTTGATTGTAACTATACATTACAACACATCAATGATATCTGACGCGGTGTCATTATCAACATTATCTGTTTTCAATATACATTATTGTCTGACAGAGTGTGTTTTGAGCCTACTGAAGGAGTTACCTTGTCTCCAATTCTGATCAGATATTCAGCCTTGGCCATCATGGCGTCTCGTATCTCACTCTCTCCCAGGCTCTTCTCTGCATCCTCCAGCACATCATCCAGGCGCTTCAGCTCCTCTTCGTTGGCCTTTTTCATTTTGCTCTGCAGATCACCGTCCAGCTGCCACTTCAGATCCTTACACAGACCTTCGTAATAGGGCGCCATATCTGGGGAAACACAAACAGGAACACAGCTTTAGCCTGTGGACTAGAAAAGCCTAAAGCCGTGACGTGATCTCATATAACGTTACATCTCATACTCGTAAACAGCCCGTATCATATACGTCACCGCTAGCCGTTGTCGATGACTCAACACATGACACATAATTTGAATTTAATAACATGCCTAAATAGTTAGGTTAACAAACGGCCATCGTCAGATTGCTTGACGGCTAACCGACGTCCGCTAACAGCGTTAGCTGGAGTGCTAATTAGGTTTAAATACATTTTATACATTTACGGAATGCGTCTGCGTTTATGAAACAAAACGCAACCCCGAAGTGAACGCGTTTATAGTGAGCAAAGCTACTGAAGCTAGCGTTACACGTCGCACAATGCAGTGAAGTGCTAACTCACTGTTAGCTTTGATAGCGTCCATGAGCTCGGTCTTCACTTTGGCGTCCTGTCGGTGACCGTCCATAGTGAGCAGAAACTTGAGCTGTGCGATCCTCAGATCGGGGTTCTTGGGCAGACCCTCCTCCTCCAGGTTTTCTAGTGGCATTTTTAGTTTAAAAAAACAGATACAAAGACACAAACGGGAGGATTTCTTTGTGCAGACAGAGTACTCGCGGTTATCGACTAGCCTGAGTTCACGATGACTACGGAAAACACCGAACTGAGTTGTTTCCGCCGGAAAGTCAGCCAACGAGGGACGGAAAGAGCGGAGAAGGACATTTAACAAACAACGCAATCATTTACTGCCCTCTGCTGGACATGAGTGGGAGCACATGGCCACTGCATGCGGGACTGCTGGCTTTGGAAACGATGCCCAATAAATTAAATCACTTAAGAGGAACGCTAAACAATTCAATACAATTCTAACATTTTTTTCCAAAATTGAGTTGACCTGTTTTTACTTTGAAAATGACCCCTTTTTAATAACATCTTGTTGCAGCTGTCTCACCATTTTTTTAACCTCTGTTTAATTTGTATATTGCATTGTAGTTAAACCACCATCAACAGCACATTCAAGTTCATTCAAAATCAGGACATTTTCAAAAGTACCGTTAATAATGTCTGTTTATGACCAGTGTATGTTTAGTTTATGTAATATTGTGTTCTATGAAGAATGGGCTGCAGTGTTGTTATATGCACAGTTTGGACACATTTGCTGTTTCATATCATGTCCAAACTTTTGACTGGTACTGTTCAAATGTAATTTGGTGAAACATTGCATATGCCAAAGCACTGAAATATGACTAAGCAATGAGTTAGACATTTCACCTTTTACCAACTTAATAGTTCTGATGGTTAAATGAAATTGAGGAGTTTTTTCTCACAAGCAAATCACCACTGGTGTGCAACGGGACTGCCTGTTACTTTATTTTTAGTCACTGAAAAGTGACTCTGAAAAGTTAATGATAACCAGCCTAAACAACACTTAAAAGAGTACGTTCAGTCTGTACTTTAAGGACCACGGCAGTGCAGACGGGATGGAAACGTTGCTTCAACAGCTGGTAGGCTTTACCGAATTCTACGGAATCATTTAGTACAAATATAAATATTCACAGAAATGTATTAAGCAGTAAGAAATGTCGTTGTTGTTTTATGTCAACATTTTAACTCCTAGTATCCTAGTATCTGTGTTCATCTAGCATCACGCTTTAGCCCTTATAACTTTCATTAATGGCGGAAACGGAAAGTAAAAACATTAAACATTAACGTTGATGGTTCCAAACCAGTTTTAGCTGAGTCATTGCTGTATCAGTTTCTGAATAATTGTTTTTTCATCATTCATTACAAAAAAACTAAAGGGTCACTCAACACATTTAGAACTAAGCAAAAGACAGAATTACTGTTTTGGGGGGATAAAAAAGTTGAGTGATCCTAAACTTGGAACAGAGTTTCTCCATCAAGGGTGACAGTTTTAATCTCAATGAGTGTGGAAAGACAGGGCCATATTTTAAATATGAATCGACATATGTTCTATGGACTTTTAATCTGGTGTCCTGCTTTATCACTCTTGTAGATTGGGTTTGAATAAAGGATGGGATAACATAATAACACCATTTAATGTACGTAGTTGATTCAGCGTCACACCTCAGAAACAGACGATAAGAAGCTCACACAGTTACATACAGGCCGCTGAAGTGACACCGATCACACCCGTCTGTGTACGGATTGCTTCTGCTTTGCAGACCCGTGGGAACGCTCTGCTCCTCATCATTGTTTTGGGAATTGGAGGAAGCTTTCAAAGTGGCTACCACAGTACTGAATTGAGTTCTCCATCACCGGTGAGATGCTTCAACTTTTGGTTCATTCTCTTTTCCACCTGCAGTTACCGGTGGTGGCTGAGTGTGTGTTTGAAAGTGAAAAGTAAAAAGGAGCATTCCTATTATTTAATCGAGTTACAAAATGTACTTTTTCTCTGCAGTACATTCAGAGCTTCATCAATAGCAGCTGGTTCCACAGGTACAACGAGCCTCCACCCCCACGGACCATCACGATCATCTGGTCCCTCATTGTTTCCATGTATGCTGTCGGGGGACTCTTTGGTGCTTTCAGTGTGAAATTGATCACCGGCACGCTGGGAAGGTGAATAAAAGCGACTCAAAGCAGCATTCGGTCCTGTTGCCTTAAACAGACTTGCAGTGATGTGTTCCTCTATCAGAAAAAAGGCGATGATCTGCACCAGCTTCATCGCCATAGTTGCAGGGGGGATCATGCTGACAAGTAAAAGTGCCAAATCATATGAAATGATTATCGTGGCAAGGATTCTGTACGGCTTCTCCGCAGGTGAGGCACCAGGAAGTGTTTTACAGAGTACATCATGATTTTTACCTCTAATCTACACCCTCTCCTGACCTACAGGTTTGGGGGCCAGCTCCCATGTAATGTACCTGGCTGAGATTTCCCCTAGGAAGATACGAGGGACTGTGACTCTGACCTCAGCCATCTTTTTGTCACTTGGGAAACTGTTGGGGCAGTTTTTGGGACTTAGGTATGCACTTCTTTGTCAATACGTATAGGAGAAGGAGAGTTTGGATTTTTCATAAGGAGAATCCCTTGAAAATCTCCTATTCATTGTTAATGGAAGATTTTGATAACGAGTCAGACAATTAAGAGATGTTTTAACAGATTCAGTAAAATATTAAGAAGTGTAAATAAAGATGCAATTTTCTAATGTCAAACAAACTAACATATTCTAAGCGGGATCACAACACTTCTTTTGCTTTTTTCAGTGAGCTCCTTGGTCGCGAGGAGCTGTGGAACATCGCCCTCTCGGTCCCTGCACTTTTCTCATTGGTTCAGGTTATAGTGTTGCCTTTTCTCCCCGAGGCTCCCAGATACTCATTCATAGAGAAAGGTTGTGAAAAGGCTTGCATAAAAGGTTGGTATGTTTACCAACAAACCCACAGTAGCTAACCAAAAGTACAATCCAAGTAAATGGACTGCACAGCGCTCTTCTAGTCTTCGACCACTCAAAGCACTTTAACACTAGATGACATCACTCACCCATTCATATACTGATACACTGATGACATAGAGCAACCTGCCCATCAGTAACTAACATTCACACTACAAGCGCAGCTTAAGTTAAGTGTCTTGCCCAAGGACACATCAACATGCAGGTTAGCCAGGCCTGTGATCGAACCGCCAACCCTCTGATTGAAGGACGATTGTGCTCCCCACTCTCCCACTGTCGCCTGTCTTAAGTCTTAAACAAAAGAATGCTCTGCTGGAAATTCATGTGGAAATGTTTGAAGAACAGCTAATTATCCACAAAAACAATTACCTGCCAATTGTAAATAGGTTTAGGTTCACAACACATTTGGGATTCCAGAGCCTTTTGTCGTACTGTTAGCGTCTGAATTAACACCACTCGATGCATGAAACCATACAGCTGTGTGTATTCATGTGAGCTGAATAGCACATTTCTCCGTTTCTGTGTTCCCTGTCTCCGCATCCCAGCTCTCCAGAGTTTGTGGGGCGAAGGTGACTACAAACAAGAGATGGACGAGATGTTGACCGAACAGGCTGCCATTGAGGCGGCCCCTCGAAAAAGCACCCTGCAGCTCATGAGGGACCGCAGTGTCCGATGGCAGCTTCTCACCATGTCCATCGTCTTCTGCGTCAACAAGCTTTCGGGAATTCCTGCAGTGAGGACGGACTTCAGTTCATTCCTTCTTGCTCAAACAATGAAGGTTGCAATCTCTCAGAATAAAATCAATACTCATGTGTTTCCCAGATCAATATCTTCTCTTTTGACGTCTTCCAAAAGGCCGGCATACCAACTGACAAGATCCGCTATGTGACTCTTGGTCTTGGAGTATCTCAAATCATCACCTCCATCTTCTGTGTGAGTGACTCCCTGCGCGTCTTCTCTGGATTTACCACAGAAATGTTGTGTTTTTTTCTACTTTCCTTGCTGTTAGTTGATATTCTTTGGTGAACTTTCCAGTTGTTCAGCGTAGACTTTGTTAACACTTTTTGAACAACTGGCACTGCTATCATTTTTCTGTTCATATATATATACATATATTAGGGCTGTCAATAGATGAAAAAATTAACTAATTAATCGCACATCTCGATTAATGGCGATTAAGAAATGTTCTTGTTACCATAATGTTGTTTATAATAATTGTTTTTTTCTAAAGACTACATCTTAAAAGTAATGAGTAATCACTTTAGGAAGTGTGTATTTTAGACAATGTTGTTAAATTGTTAATGTTATTTTAAACACAAAACTACACACATTTAATCATCTCGGAGGCAGAATTGCACCTGGTGGAACATGTTGAACTAGTGACTTCCTGCTGTGCTCGTGCATTTTGTCCCCACATTCGGCCAGGACGTTTTCAAACCACAGCCTTATAGGGACACAGTGGTGGTCCTCTGCAGACTGTGTGCCGAGCAGGGTAACGTCAGATGTTGAGATGGAAGTAGCCCAGCAGCTAGCTTAGCCTAGCAACGAGCTTAGCATAGCAGTGCTTTTAGTGGTCCGTTTGTCACTCACCCCCCCTCTGTTTGACACATGGAGTAATTCTTCTGCACAGTTCTCCGCTGTATGTCGTGCCTCTGTTTGTTTTACTTCCAAAATGAAAAGCTCTCTGCATTTAATGTAACGTTAAATGGCCGCAGCTAGCGGCCATTTCATTTCTGCGGTCAAGTTCCGGTTTACTTCTGGGAGTAAACAAACGTACGTTAACTATGTTAAAATATATGTTGCATTATTCTCGGCCACATTAATCGCATAGATTAACGCGCTTATATTGACAGCCCTAATATATATATATGTTGTCACATGCTGCTGCTGTTTATATATGACCCACACATTTACATATACAAACATATTTGACATTTACAAAATAACGTGAAATAGCCGACTGTGTTTAAATGATACCATACTAAACAGAAGTATCAAAGTTGGTTGACATTGTGTTTGGCACAAGGACAAAACATCTTTTCTCGTACCTTCCCCTCTCCCAGGGGCTGCTGATTGAGCAGAGTGGGAGGAGGCCTTTATTCTGGGGGGGCTACGGCCTCATGTCTGCCAGCTTGCTGTTGTTCACTGTCATGGTCAATTTGAAGGTAGGTTAAAGGATTTCCAATGTACTTCAGCCCACCATCCTGCACGCCCCAGAGGTTTTGTCATATATCACAGGTACTTTATTCTGTCATTCCACAGGGACCAGAGCCCTTTGTCATTCCACTAAAAGGAGACAGACACACACATTTTGTCACGTGCTCCGTCTGTTTATATTTTACACATTATACAATTAACTGTATTTTTTTATTCTCGGAATATAGTTTTTCTGATGGTGATATCAACTACATAACTATTAACATCCGAGAAGAAACAAGACATTGTTCTGTACACATTTTGCTATATTGGTTGTTTCCTAAAAGATTGATCCTGTTGGGTCAAATGAAAACATTTTAATGTCAAGACATGCAGATCTTAAGGCTTTCAGATTTCTGCCACAACGGAAAACAGTTTTTAGTAGTGATATCATTGAATAAATATGTATTAATTCATCAGAAAAAACTCTTTGCAGCATAATTGTCCTGGTCCAACATAATAATGGAAGCAGCACACCACAGACACAGACATTGCCACATAGTCCGTATCATAAAACAAAATCAAAGTTTACCTTTAATATTTCTTGGGGTCGAGGCAGAAATCTCAGAAAAATATTACTTCAAAATGTCTGCAGGTAATACGAAGGGTAGCTGGGAAAAATATTTGTCTTTAATTCAATCTTAAGTAAAAGTGAAAATATGATGCAAAACCAACCAAATTAAAGATGACCTTTTCGTTTAAGCCAACATCCTTAAATGTGCGGGAGAATGTTTGCTCTAGTTTGCTTGGTTAGTATAGAAGAATGTATTGATATTTGCATAATACAAATGTTTCTTCATGCAGGATTCTAGCTACTGGATTCCACATATTTCCACTGGTTTGATCTTCCTCTTCATCATCTTCTTTTGTGGAGGACCTGGTATGTGTCTCAGCAGTTTGGTTCACATAGAAAAGATGTTTGTGTGCACAAATAATGAAGCGCGTCCCCTGAGTTGTGTCTCTGGTTCAACCAGGGGGAGCCTCAAACACTCTCCACAGTGAGATCTTCATCCAGTCCGACCGACTGGCTGCATTTGTACTATTGGGGATACTACGCTGGTTGCTCTACGCTGTACTGGGCCTAGTATTTCCATTCCTTATTGTGAGTACAACAAACATTGCACCAACGGACAAAAGAAACATCACTATTTACATTTAACATTTAAACATGAGGTTATTTCTGATGCTTTATGTTGTGATTCGTCTTTCCCAGGATGCCCTGGACTCGTACTGCTTCGTGCTGTTCACCTGCGTGTGCCTGCTGGGTTTTCTTTACACCTTCTTCCTCCTGCCTGAGACGAAAGGGAAGACCATGCTGGAGATCTCTGCTGACTTCAAAGCCATCACCATCTGTGGGAAATCCTTCTCAGAGGAAAAGACATTGGAAACTAAGTTGTGATCGCAGTCCAGATACAGTCGACTGTTATTTTAAATGCACAAACGAGTGTGGCTGTCTGTGACCAAGAGGAAAAACTTTATGGTTTGTTAAAGTTAAATGACTGAGACAAACTTATAACACAGCACAATGTCCATCAACAGGTTACACTTACAGGTCACTAATGCAGACGTATTGGTATTTCTGTCATTCTTTGTGCATGTCATGATATTCAGTATGACTGTTTCTTGTGCAAAGAGAAAATGCACACGTTTTCAATGCTATTTTCACCTAAGACACAAAACAATAAAACAGCAATTGATTTCCATGGAATAACCGAAGACTACTTGTACTTTGCCACTGAAATGTCACTGAAATCACGTGCTTGACAAATGAACTGTGGCCGAACAACCTCAGCTGCTCATTTGGATTTTAATAAATGAAAGACTTCATTACATGGCAGTTTTGAAAGATCTTTGAAACAAGCTGCTGAAGACCATCACAGATGTTTTTTCTTCTTTCCTGACTCGTACTTCTCCAATGAGTCATTGAGGGAATGTAAAGTCATCTTTAGTGCAGACAATGCAAACGATGACTACGGAAAACACCGAACTGAGTTGTTTCCGGCGGAAGTTCAGCAGTCAACGAGGGACGGAAAGAGCGAAGGATGACATTTAACAACAACGCTATCATTTACTGCCCTCAACTGGACATGAGTGTGAGCACACGGCCACTAAATGCAGGACTCTATACCAGGCTACTGGCTTTGTATGCACAATACATTAAATCACACAAGAGGAATGTTAACCAATGCAATACATGCTCTTGAGGACGTTATATATGCAATTTGGTAAAACCTTGCATATGCCAAAGCACGGAAATATGACAAAGCACTGAGTTAGACATTTGACCTTTCACCAACTTAATAATTCTGATGGTTAAATGACATTTCACACTATTGAGAGGAGTTTCTCACACAAGCAAATCACTGCTGGTGTGCAACGGGACTGCCTGTTACTTTACTTCTAGTCACAGAAAAGTGACAGAAAAGTTAATGATAACCAGCCTAAACAACACTTTAAAGAGTACATTCAGTCTGTACTTTAAGGACCACGGCAGTGCAGACGGAATGGAAACGTTGCTTCAACAGCTGGTAGGCTTTACCGATTCCTAAGGAATCATTTATACAAACATAAATATTCATAAGAATGTAATAAGCAGTAAGAAATGTCATTGTTAACATTATAACACCTGTTTATATATATATATATATATATATATATATTATATATAAATGTTTTAGATATAACACCATGCTTTAGCCCATATATTTTATCAATGGTGGAAACAGAAATTAAAAACATGTTATTTTAGGCGCGCAGGTTGTTTTTGAATTTGTGTGAATTCATTGACGGTTCCAAACCAGTTTTAGCTGAGTCATTGCTGTGTCAGTTTCTGAATAGGTAGGTTGCATCATTCATTACAAAAAACTATAGGGTCACTCAACGCATTTAGAACTAAGCAAGACAGAATTACTGTATTTGGGGGGAAATAAAAGTCAGTGTCACACCTCAGAAACAGACTCCTTATCTACAAAAGTCACAAACCTGTGGACTTCCCCATCATTCATATACAGGAAGTCAAGTGGGAAGTAGAATTTTGCCTTTCTCTAAAAGAGTAATATCTCAAAGTAACACGATAAGAAGCTCACACAGTTACATACAGGCCGCTGAAGTGACACCGATCACACCCGTCTGTGTACGGTTTGCTTCTGCTTTGCAGACCCGTGGGAACGCTCTGCTCCTCATCATTGTTTTGGGAATTGGAGGAAGCTTTCAAAGTGGCTACCACAGTACTGAATTGAGTTCTCCATCACCGGTGAGATGCTTCAACTTTTGGTTCATTCTCTTTTCCACCTGCAGTTACCGGTGGTGGCTGAGTGTGTGTTTGAAAGTGAAAAGTAAAAAGGAGCGTTCCTATTATTTAATCAAGTTACAAAATGTACTTTTTCTCTGCAGTACATTCAGAGCTTCATCAATAGCAGCTGGTTCCACAGGTACAACGAGCCTCCACCCCCACGGACCATCACGATCATCTGGTCCCTCATTGTTTCCATGTATGCTGTCGGGGGACTCTTTGGTGCTTTCAGTGTGGAATTGATCACCGGCACGCTGGGAAGGTGAATAAAAGCGACTCAAAGCAGCATTCGGTCCTGTTGCCTTAAACAGACTTGCAGTGATGTGTTCCTCTATCAGAAAAAAGGCGATGATCTGCACCAGCTTCATTGCCATAGTTGCAGGGGGGATCATGCTGACAAGTAAAAGTGCCAAATCATATGAAATGATTATCGTGGCAAGGATTCTGTACGGCTTCTCCGCAGGTGAGGCACCAGGAAGTGTTTTACAGAGTACATCATGATTTTTACCTCTAATCTACACCCTCTCCTGACCTACAGGTTTGGGGGCCAGCTCCCATGTAATGTACCTGGCTGAGATTTCCCCTAGGAAGATACGAGGGACTGTGACTCTGACCTCAGCCATCTTTTTGTCACTTGGGAAACTGTTGGGGCAGTTTTTGGGACTTAGGTATGCACTTCTTTGTCAATACGTATAGGAGAAGGAGAGTTTGGATTTTTCATCTCCTATTCATTGTACTGGAAATAAGATTTTGATAACGAGTCAGACAATTAAGAGATGTTTTAACAGCTTCAGTAAAATATTTGAAAAAAGAGCTTCAGTAAAATATTAGGAAGTGTAAATAAAGATGCAATCATGAATGTCTAACTAACATATTCCAAGCGGGATCACAACACTTCTTGTGCTTTTTTTAGTGAGCTCCTTGGTCGCGAGCAACTGTGGAACATCGTCCTCTCGGTCCCTGCACTTTTGTCATTGGTTCAGGTTATAGTGTTACCTTTTCTCCCCGAGGCTCCCAGATACTTATTCATAGAGAAAGGTTGTGAAAAGGCTTGCAAAAAAGGTTGGTAGGTTGTTTACCCACAATCCCACACTAACTAACCAAAAGTACGATCTCAATCTTAAACACAAAACAATGCTCTTCTCGAAATTCATATGGAAATGTTTGAAGAGCTTATTACCCACAAAAACAATTACCTGCCAACAAGCATTCTTTTGTTTGATTTAAATGCTTAATGAAATCTATATACATTTAAAAAATATGTACTGTGGATTTTGGTTCACAACACATTTTGGATTATAGAGCCTTTCGTTGTACTCCTAACGTCTGAATTAACACGCTCCTCTTTCTCAAACCCATCTCCTATTACTTGTGTTTCACAAACTTCCTTTATCGCTTCCCTCTTTCATCCCCTTGTCTCCTAACCAGGTTCTTACCCTAGTAACCGCTGCCTGTCCGACCACCTGCCCTCTTTACACCATTCCATCCTATATTCTACAATCTATCCCCCTTTACATTCGTCCTTTCTCCACCTGTCTCATTAACACTTCTGTCATCTGGCCGTTTCCCCAACTCTCTGAAGGAGGCAAGAGTTAACCCTCTCCTGAAGAAACCCACCCTCAACCCATTTGAAGAAAACAACTACAGACCGGTCTCAGTTCTTCCCTCTCTGTCCAAAACTCTTGAACGCATCTTTAACCAACTCTCCTCCTATCTCCACCGAAACTACCTTCTTGACCCTGACCAGTCAGAATTCAAGGCAGGCCCTTTCACTGAGACTGCTCTCCTCGCGGTCTCAGAGCAACTCCACGCTCTCTCCTGTGTCCTCATCCTTCTGGACTTTTCTGCTGCATTTTACCCAGTAATCCATCAGATGCTTATTCCCTCCTTTCAGAAACTTTGTGTTTCAGGCTCTGCTCTCTCCCTTCTTTTATCCTATCTTGGAGAGGATCTGTGTCTGAACCTTGTCCTCTTACTACCGGAGTTCCTCAAGGTTCCGTCCTGGGTCCCTTCCTCTTCTCTCTCTACACCAACTCTCTAGGCTGTGTCATAGGCTTGCGTGGCTTCTCCTACCACAGCTATGCCGATGACACCCAACTAATTCTCTCCTTCCCTTACTCGGACACTCAGGTGACTGCATGGATCTCTGCCTGTCTGACTGACATCTCCAACTGGATGTTCGTTCACCATCTAAAAATCAACCCTGACAAGGCTGAATTACTTCCCTTTCGAGGAAAAGGTTCCCCTACCTAAGACCTGACTGTTAACTTTGGCAACTCCGTGGTAACGCCGACTTTGACGGCTAGGAACCTCAGTGAGCCACTTGACAGCCAACTCTCCCTGACTCCCAACATTACAGCAACAACAAGATCCTGTAGTACACGCTCTACAACATCAGGAGAATACGTCCCTTTCTCACTCAGAAGGCAGCGCAGATACTGATTCAGGCTCCTGTCATCTTCCACCTCGACTATTGTAATGCTCTCCTGGCGGGTCTCTCTGCAGCTCATCCAGAATGCAGCAGCTCGACTGGTCTTTAACCTTCCGAAATTCTCCTACACTTCTCCACTCCTCCGCTAGCTAAACTGACTACCAGTGCCTGATCGCATCCAGTTCAAAACACTGGTGCTCACGTACCATGCTGTGAATGGATCGGGTCCAGCTTACATCCAGGACATGGTCAAACCCTACATCCCGACCCGCACTCTCTGCTCTGCATCTGCAAAACTGCTCGTCCCTCCCACACTGAGAGCAAAACACTCGACAAGATCACAACCCTTTGCTGTCCTGGCTCCTAAATGGTGGAAAGAGCTCTCTGATGACACCAAAACACAAAGCATTTATATTTTCCACCGCAAACTAAAAACACATCTCTTCAGACTCTACCTTGACAAGAAAGACTAACAAATTGTAGCACTTAAATTGTACTTATCTATAGCAAGTTTTAAATCTACTTAATTGCTGAAATTACACTTTCTTGTTCTTTTGAGTTTGTATCTTTATGGTTAAAATGCACTTATTGAAAGTCGCTTTGGATAAAAGCATCAGCTAAATCACATGTAATGTAACATTACCATTTTTACCACTTAGTGAGTGAAACCATACAGCTGTGTGTATTCATGTGAGCTGAAGAGCACATTTCTCTTTATGTATACGTGAATATATTGTGTTCCCTGTCTTTGCATCCCAGCTCTCCAGAGTTTGTGGGGCGAAGGTGACTACAAACAAGAGATGGACGAGATGTTGATCGAACAGGCTGCCATTGAGGCGGCCCCTCGAAAAAGCACCCTGCAGTTCCTGAGGGACTGCAGTGTTCGATGGCAGCTTCTCACCATGTCCGTCGTCTACTGCTGCAACCAGCTTTCGGGAATTCCTGCAGTGAGGACGGACTTCAGTTCATTCTTTCTTGCTCAAACAATGAAGGTTGCAATCTCTCAGAATAAAATCAATGCTTCTTTGATTCCCAGATCAATATCTTCTCTTTTGACGTCTTCCAAAAGGCCGGCATACCAACTGACAAGATCCGCTATGTGACTCTTGGTCTTGGAGTATCTCAAATCATCACCTCCATCTTCTGTGTGAGTGACTCCCTGCGCGTCTTTGGCCATCCTTTCTTTGCATCTTCTCCAGATTTCACCACAGAAATGTTGTTTTTTCTACTTTCCTTCCTGGGCTGTTAGTTGATATTCTCTGGTGAAGTTTCCAGCTGTTCAGCTTAGATTTGTTAACTCTTTTTTGAACAACTGGCCCTGCCATAATTTTTCTGTATATCTATCTACAATATACGTGTATATATATATATATATATATATATATATATATTGTGATGTCATAAGAGCTCTCAGCGGGACAGTTCGTAGCGCGAGGTCACCAAGGTCAAATATAAACAAGGATTTTATTAAAGTTCTTGGGAATTAACAGAAACAACGGTCCAAATTCAAAAGTGTACCGAAGGCTCCGGCTGTCCAAACTTAAACTCAGTCTCTTCTTGGTGGTGAAATTATAATCCTGATTCCCCAAGATAAATAAACAGTCTTTTCAGTCTTACTACAAGCAGAGCGGCAGCCCGTGGCCAATCCAGCAGTAAATCCTTCAAACATCACGTCAGTATTTCCAATGGTAAGTATCTCCAGCCTTCCTCGTGGAAACCCTGCTGGAGCGGTCTGGTCCTTGGCAGAGAGCCCAACCTGCAGCTCGTCTCTCAAACCCCACAGACTCCCACTAACTATGTCTCTAACCCTTGGAAGCCCTTCAGGTCATCAGGCCCTGATCGGTCTCAGGTGTGCGAGAATGTCGTGACTTGAGGGGTGGAGTTCTCGACTCCACCAGCAGATGGAATCATAGCTGTTCCTGGTTACAGCCATTTTATGGGAATGTATGCCCTTCCAGGACACAGCCTCTTGTGACATAACAATATATATATATATATATGGTGCTGCTGCTGTTTATAGAGTATTTCAAAAGCTCAACTTCCATCCCAGCAAAAAGCAGAAAAGTTGGAGCCAACCTAGTAAACATCAACACTGAACATTTACAAAGTAACGTGGGAAAGCCGACTGTGTTTAAATGATTGGCACATAGGATGCATAAACTGTGGATACTGAGTGTAAACACACAAATCAGAAGCATCAAAGTTGGTTGACATTGTGTTCTGCACAAGGACGAAACATCTTTTCTCGTACCTTCCCCTCTCCCAGGGGCTGCTGATTGAGCAGAGTGGGAGGAGGCCTTTATTCTGGGGGGGCTACGGCCTCATGTCTGCCAGCTTGCTGTTGTTCACTGTCATGCTCAATTTGAAGGTAGGAGAATGTTTGCTCTAGATTGCTTGGTTAGTATGGAAGAATGTATTGATATTTGCATAATACAAATGTTTCTTCATGCAGGATTCCAGCTACTGGATTCCATATTTTTCCACTGGTTTGATCTTCCTCTTCATCATCTTCTTTTGTGGGGGACCTGGTATGTGTCCCACAGCAGTTTGGTTCACATAGAAAAGATGTTCCCCTAAGTTGTGTCTCTGGTTCACCCAGGGGGAGCCTCAAGCACTCTCCACAGTGAGATCTTCATCCAGTCCGACCGACTGGCTGCATTTGTACTATTGGGGATACTACGCTGGTTGCTCTACGCTGTACTGGGCCTAGTATTTCCATTCCTTATTGTGAGTACAACAAACATTGCACCAACGGACAAAAGAAACATCACTATTTACATTTAACATTTAAACATGAGGTTATTTCTGATGCTTTATGTTGTGATTCTTCTTTCCCAGGATGCCCTGGACTCGTACTGCTTCGTGCTGTTCACCTGCGTGTGCCTGCTGGGTTTTCTTTACACCTTCTTCCTCCTGCCTGAGACGAAAGGGAAGACCATGCTGGAGATCTCTGCTGACTTCAAAGCCATCACCGTCTGTGGGAAATCCTTCTCAGAGGAAAAGACATTGGAAACTAAGTTGTGATCGCAGTCCAGATACAGTCGACTGTTATTTTAAATGCACAAACGAGTGTGGCTGTGTGTGACCAAGAGGTAAAAGTTTATGGTTTGTTAAAGTTAAATGACTGAGACAAACCTATAACACAGCACAATGTCCATCAACAGGTTACGCTTACAGGTCACTAATGCAGACGTATTGGTATTTCTGTCATTCTTTGTGCATGTCATGATATTCAGTATGACTGTTTCTTGTGCAAAGAGAAAATGCACACGTTTTCAATGCTATTTTGACCTAAGACACAAAACAATAAAACAGCAATTGATTTCCATGGAATAACCGAAGACTACTTGTACTTTGCCACTGAAATGTCACTGAAATCACGTGCTTGACAAATGAACTGTGGCCGAACAACCTCAGCTGCTCATTTGGATTTTAATAAATGAAAGACTTCATTACATGGCAGTTTTGAAAGATCTTTGAAACAAGCTGCTGAAGACCATCACAGATGTTTTTTCTTCTTTCCTGACTCGTACTTCTCCAATGAGTCATTGAGGGAATGTAAAGTCATCATACATTTGAGTACGGATGAAAAATCCAATTGCTGAGTTCAAGCAAATTATGCTCAATCTTGATGTTTTATTTAAACTTGCAAAATGAGAGCAAACCAGCTTCATACTAGTGAAACTGCTGTTATTTGGGCTACCCACATCCGATAAAACGTCACCTGCAGCGGCAAAGTGTTTGTCACTAAGAGGTCAGAAGTTTCCTTCCCCCTGGTCTCCAGCAATAAATCACTCCCTGTTCCCTTTAGACTTTTTTCTTCTGCTTTTCTGTTCTCGGACCATAGCAGGGAATTAAATCAATGGAAAATGACTTGCAGAGTGTTTCATTTATTTTCATCCTTCTCAGTGCAATCTGAGCTCAAAGTGGAGGTTGTATTCCAGAGGCTTTGTGTCGGTGACCTTGGTGTTATCCCTTTCATGCTCACACTGAGGTTTAACTGGTTTATTTTACTTTTGTACCTTATTCTCAAAAGTGAGAACTGTGACCAAGTGACAGTAATGGGAGAGTGCTAAACTACTGCTGCTATTTAGCATTGAGATAAAACGCCAGTAACACAAGTGGAGAACGTTGTCAATATATTCACTACTTCTTAACTGTTGGAGAAACGAATATGACTCAGTAGTATTTTTAATGTTGTGCTCATGTACAGCATCATGCCAGCATTGCATCCTGGACAGTTTTCCTTCTTCGGGCCATTCTCCTCCAACATCAGCCTTTGTTATATGAGTCCTTGAAGGTCTTTCCTTGCTTGTGGTATAAACATCTGGACGACTAACTTGAGAAACAACGTGAGCGGTTTACTCTTGCAGACTTAGGTTGTCCCTGTATCCATTTTGCATTTTTTTTGGTGGCAAGATTCACAGATGAGGAACAAACCAAATATGAATGGATTTTCTTTGATTTCGAAGAATGCCCAAGACACATATATCTATAATCCAGAATCTTGAGAAACACCAACCTCAGTTAAATGTAGCGCTAAATTAAATAGTTGACTCTCGGTCTCAGTGGAACTATTTTACAGCTGTGATGTCTCCGTTACACCAGCAGGCAGAGATGTTGAACCACTGCAGGAATTAAGGCGACGTCCATGAAGCTGATGGAAAGTGGAAAGTTGCATTTACTGGTAGAACCTTTAACATTTGGCACATTTTAAACTAACTTTTTAGCCTAAGTTGTAAATAGTTACGGAAAACTATTATTATATTTCTATAACATGTGATCAGGTTCATTGTAGATGCTTTTTCTCTCTTTATTAAAACCATTTATCTGTTATTGTCTTTATGCCATTTGAAATGATGCATGCAAGGGATGAATAAAAAATAGACCATTGACGCTCTGTCAATGCTCCCTGTTGGTATTTCTCAGGGTTTTTCCATCTTTCACAGAGACTCCAAAAGAAAGTTATGTCCTCCTCCAGTGGTGAACCCGTGCATAGCAAAGAAAAGTTTAAAAAAACAATGAGGGGCATTAAAATTCAGTTTTTTTCCCTGGCAACACTGAGCTCATTGGCAGCACTGCAAATAAGAGAGGAGCGACTAGAGTCGGGTTTATTACAGATTGAATGAGTCATCGTCTCTTAAGCCTCGAGTTTGTTTGTTTATTCTTGGGTCTAATTGCATGATTTCTGGATATGCAAAAAATGGTGCTATTCTCCAGGAAATAGGCTTACACATGCTGCTCTATGTACGCCATGTGAATATGATTATTGAATGAAACTATTAGTGCAAAGGTTGCACAAAAATCCACCTGATTAAATCGTCCATTGTCTCTGACGATTATCTACTTTGCCTAAGTGGAAGAGGATGAGTAGCAGATGTCGAAGGAATTAGTTGGTCACAGTGATGCCATTCTGTTGCTTCAGCGAAAGACAACTTACCTTTTAAATCTCTGTGAATGAAAACTTTCCTAAAGCAATATATATTTGTTGATTTGGTAGAAGTAGAATTATAGCAAATTTGCGTTGGGATCCTAAGGATTACTTAATAACAATACCCATAGTTTCCCAATGTGAAAAAAAGCGAAACCTTGTATCCGAGGAAGCTAATTAAAAATACTTAAGATTCCAGTGTTACTATATAATATAGATATAGTATAGTACAAATATCTTAGAAAATTGGAGCTGAAAAAGCACCAGGTTTAACATAATAAAGGTCATACCTGTAAATGAAGGTAAATATAGGAAAGAATAATCCTGAAATATTAAAACCTAAACCGTCTGAAATAAAAATGTCATCCATAACACAACTTCCCAAAAAACCCCACCAAAGGTTACAAAAGATGGCAGTTCTCCATCATTTGAATCATTTGAACAGCTGTAAAGTTGACTTCACAGAACTTCTCTGCCTCATTTACAGCTGGCTGGCAGATTGGTCCATCCATCATTCTGTAAAACAGTGAGATACACACAGAGAGAGGTGAGGGAAGAGGAAGATAAGGAAGAAAAGACAGCAATCAAGGGAATAGATATTTAATTGATATTATTGAAGAAAACTTAGGAACAAATGGGAATGGTGTCCTGCATTAAATGTTGTAATCGGTGATGATTTTGTACAGGTGGCACACAGATGGGATCCCTCCTGGATCCTGAGCTTGTTAATGAGTCACAGAGAGGAGGGGTGAAGCCGGCTGATATCATGAACCAGACAGAGCCTTTTGGCAACGCAGCATTGAGATACCCAGCATGCCATTCTCCACTTATGGCGAGGTGCCCCTCGGGCCATTGGCGCCGGGGATTAACACAAACCTGGCAGCATTTCGCCGCGCAATGTGTCAGATGAGGCTGAACCAACACTGGAAATGAATTGTTACTATTTCTCTCAGTGTGAATGGAAGACATCAATCAGGCCTAATGAGGGCCCCAATGAGACGTATTGTAACCTCTGATTAATGGTGCACAGTGTGTTTTCTAATTCTTATGTACAGTATAAATTGCCTTTCGAAAAAGTCATGTCTATTGAAACACGATTAGTCTAAAGGGTGAAGCCGAGTGGCGTACGAAGTGTTGACCGGTCACAGTTGAGGCCAGTGGGAGGGCAAAGGTCACACTTAAGCGTGTGAGAATTTATTGCCAGATTAGCAGGTTTAGTCAAGGTCTACTAGTCTAACACTGCTTGACTGCTTAACTAACATTTCTTTTTTCAGACAGTTAGGAGCTGCTTGAATGTAAATAAACCTGAAAACTGGTTGGCGATAACTATGCTTTGTGTCTGCTGTGCAGGTCGGCAAAAAATATAGGTTGGGCAGTCTTAACTTAAAAAATAAGTTAAGACTGCCCGAATGGCTATTCAGTTATAGCGTCAGAACATGGGGATGTCACACCAAAGGGAAGAGAAAAAGGCTCCCTAATAATTATAATGAATTCTAAAAAAAGATTTAATTAGTAGTACACTGTAATATCTTTATTTTGGGATGAACTGACAATGTTCTGGAGTATTCTTGCCACAGTAATTGAACACACATGATGAGGCAGAAGGAGGGAAGACTGCTGCTAAGGCCTCAGTCAGTCCTGTCACGCGTCTCCTATTCACCAGCCCATTGTGTGTGTGTGTGTGTGTGTGTGCGTTAACACCCCATTGGCATTCTTCATTTGTAAATAATTGAATCAGACTATTTTAGTTTGCTCAGAGCGCAGCTGTAATTTGCAGCCGATCTGCTCTTAAGGACCTGTAATGATGGCTTTTAGAGTCTCCTAAAACAACTCAAACGGCTTTAACTCATGACGGATGTGCATGTGGGCCGTAACACACGCAGACATACACAGAGACACACAGGCACCTAACATGTGTGGCTGTTAATTAAACTGCTAAACGTTCTAACTGAATTGGATTTTGATGTACAGGCAGAGCTAATATAGTCTATAGATAAAAACTTGTTTCTATATTTTGTAGCTTGTTTTTTAATTAGGATTTCTGAAACTATGGTACCGTAATACATAGTGACTGTGATGTAGGGCACACAAGTGGACAAAATAGTAAATATGTGATTCTTTTTCCATGGCTAACTCATCTTCTTCTTCCATCTTCTTCCTCGACCTCACAAAATCTAGGGGGATAAAGAAGGTAGCTGGGTGAGAAGATATACAGGTAGATTGTTATGCAAGCAGCCATTTTAGCACCAGTGAACAAGGTTTGCCTGAACCGTAAAGAGGAGCTCTGTCCATTTCCACTGCCTCACCTGATTTGCTCATTGTTTATCCACATACCTCGGGGTTAATGAAAGGATGTCTGTCTGTTCTGCAGACACTGCATACTCTGTCCGGCCTTAATGAACCGCAGTGCTGTCAATGTGATTCAACGGACGATGAACATTGGCAGGAAAAAAATGAACAAAAGTGTATTAGAAAAAAATGGATATAAAAATGTATTATATTAAAATGTTAAAAGAAAAAGCAGTAAAAAGGCTGATTTGAACTTTTTAAAATGAGTCGTCCTGGGCCTTGTACACTAGAGCAGTGTCTCATCCTGAACATTGTACTTGATGATAAATATAAAACTGTCTCTAGCTTGGGCAATGTTGATAAAGGACTCCAAATATCAGCACTGTGTCACTCGTTCATCGAATAAGTACTAGGTGGTATAAGTACTTATACATAAGTTACTGTATATCGACTGGAGAGAACCATGTCTCTTGGGAGGAAAAACAGCTTTTTATCATTGATAAAACCTCCTCCTCCTGACATTTTGAGAATTTCCCCTCACTCTCAACTCTTTGTGAATTGAGAATTGGACCTTCAGAGCTCATGGATCTAATTTACTGTCCACAGCTTGGCTGACAGTACACGTGTCACAACTGGAAGCATCTCAAGGATTATCTTGCCACCATCCGCTACCTTGAATATGACACGGCGCGGGAAGCATATGGCTGCAATCTGTGGGACCCCTTACGGTTGGGCCTTCATTTGCTTTTAATTAAACACATGGAAGCACCACATGCTTGGGTAAAGACCTGGAAAGCGACCAATGGGGAAACCATAGTATGGGCTAAGTTAATGATGTGAGGAAAGCTCAAGGACAATAATATCCACATTAATGAAGTCCAAACTTGTGTTTTATGGCATGTCTGGAGAAAGTGATTGCAGTGATACTTGGTAGCTCATGTGAGTAACAGTCTGCAGCTGTAGTTTGAAAACTTGCTAAACGCAAAGTCCACATTCATGGAACGGGGGCCATCGGCTGTCTGATATAATGCATCTCACATGTCAGTGCAGCTGGTTGTCGTATCAAGGCTGACTAAATGAGGACTCTTTTGCTCCCCGTCTGGGAGTTATCCGAGAGTAAACATGAAAACTGGGTCAAACGCCTTGAAAGTTGAGGTTAGGTGAAGTAAACAGACTAATGTGCCAATCATGTCAACAGAATTAGTGCTTCAACCCCTTTAATCAAGCGGCTGGCACTCACACAGATTGTTCCAAACATGTGTGTGTGTTTGTTTGGATTATAGGGGCAACAGCGGCAGTAATCCTCGGACAAGATGGACAACATGGCAATCCTATTTACAGCATGACAATGCTTAACGCTTACCGACTCCACCTGTTAGAAATGTATTTGCCAATAGTTCAACGGGAGAGGTTGACTTCTCCAGGATTACTCTTATTTGTTACCAGTTTACAGCCACGTCAAGGGCTAACTAATTATAATTGGGAACAACTGGGCATGCTCCCAATGACAGTACTATTCAGATGATTAACAGGTATAATGTCAACCATATTCAACATCTAATTTTAGCATAACAATTGCCACCTCTCACTTTAAAAGTGTGGTGGATGGTGTCCGTTAAATATAGTCTGGATTACCCAATGACGCTACATTAGAAGGAAAAGGATGAAAACATGAATGTCTGTGCCAAATTACATGACAATCCAAGCAATAGTTGATATTAGGGGTGTAACGATTCATTCACTGAATCGATTAATCGATTTATATTCCTGCGATCCAACTGAATTGATCTGTGCTCCGCAAATCGGCATTCCGGACGACATATATCGATTACAAATCGATTGATATGGTACATAATCGATTGTATCGATACTTGGAAACTGCACATTGGATTAAAGTACAAAAACGGTATGGATGAGTGTTTGTTTGTTTGGTTTTTAGCACTTTAGACACGTTAAACGTTACTCGATTCAGTCTGCGACGTCATCAGGACACAGCGGCAGCCGCGTGAAACTCGGAACAACAACAAAACAGCGTGGAGGAGACGACTGCGAGCGAGACATTTACAAACCAATTTATCGATCCAGCGTGTGGAAACATTTTAGCTTTTGCAAACACGGTGCTCTAAATAAGTCAGTCGCTGTTTGTAGAATATGTAGAAGCCAAAAAAAACAAAACACGGAAACACAACGAATCTTTCCGGCCATCTACTAAGGCGCCGTGGGATTAAACAACGCCGACAGTCAGGCACCTCTAGCAGCGTTACCGCTGCAGCAGCAGCAGAAGGTAACTCCAGCTCTGCAGACACCTCAGGCCTCGCCAGCACCAAACTCAACATCACAGTAACAATTGGCAAGTTTATCTGTAAAGACATGCGACCCTACAATGTGGTTGAAAATCCGGGGTTCTGTGAATTGAGTATTATTTAACATTGTGTAATTATTGTGTAATGTTTACATTGAAAATGGCACTTGATTCAAATAAAAGGTTAATACATTTGCCATTAATTGTTGTTTGCTTGTTTATAATATCCATAATTAATTTAAACCTGATTTCCTTACAAGAAACAACAGGGATCTCAGAAACTTTGCCTGCACTGTCCAGTAAAGTTACTGAATCGATTTCAAGTCTCTGAATCGAATCGTTCTAAATTAACCCAGATCGTCCATGAACCGAATCGGCAACTATGAATCGAGATTCGAATTGAATCGTTGTTAAAATGAATCGTTACACGCCTAGTTGATATCTTTCAATCTGAACTAATGTGGTGGACTGGTAGACTGGCCCTGCCATCGCTCACACACACACACACACACACACACACACAAATAAATAAATCCCTGGACCGTTGTCAGCAGTTTCCAACTTGCATATGTTGATGCAATAAACCAGAACTTCCATGGCATCTGTTTCCAGGACAATGGAGCTTGATTTGTTCGAATGTGACGGCACCCATTACCATGCAAGTAGAACAACCCAGTGGAGGGGGATGGTCCTAACCAACATCTTCACCACATTGTCATTCATTTATGCATTAAACAGATGGAGAAGGTGACTGTTACGCACTCTTGTGAACACCAGACACGTGTGTTGTAATCCTCTGGAGAGAAACACAAGCTGTCAATCAAATCACTCACTGAAATACTCCTTTATTCCAAATGCAGGACCAAGTCAGCCAAATAAAACATGCATACGTTGGTTTTGACATATTCTATATCTACATTATAGATATTTATTACATAAATGATTCTATCCATACAAAATATAAAAATATGTGAGGCCTCATTTACAACCATATGTACATGGACTTCCTTAACTTAAGTGACATTATTAATTCATTTATCTATGTACATACTATGAACTGAATACAATAGCACAGTATATTCTATATCTAAATCACATTGTGTGAAAAAGCTAAGCTGTACCAAACCAACTACTTTGCACACTTGTCTGCTGCATGTAAGTGAAGTTAAAAAAAACAATTGCACATCGGCTTTTGATAAATGTTGTAATAGAACAGCGCATTGAACGTTTAGCCTTAACACTCAAGAGATATTCCGAAACATTAAAATGAACAAACATGCAAACGCTGTTGCTTTTTCACTGTTAACCAACTGTAGTCCATCGCTGACTTTCATTAGTTGATATTCATAACTCAACAACACTGAATAAATGGACTTTGAGATTGACTTTGTTTTTTTTGTTCCAGATGGGAGATAGTGTTCACAGTCTGGACAAAGAGGAATTTCTTTTACCAGATGAGAGGGTGTTAGGAGATGATACAGTTCTTGCTTTTTCTGCGTTTGCGGGTGTGTAACTGCCCGCCGTGGTTGGGTCCTCCAATCCCGTTGTACTTATGGACGAGCTCCTGGTTGCTGAGGTAGCGCAGCTGGATGGGTCTGGGAATCGGCTCACCCAAGAAGTAACCTTCATCCTCCGATTCGGAGGATGAAGAGCAAGTTGAGCACCAGCCATCATCATCATCGTAATCGTCCCAGGAATACTGGTTCAAGCCAGTGCGTCGGCTGGCGCCGGGGTTCTGAAGAGTCAGGTCTGAAGTGGTTCTGGGGCACTGCCTGAAGGGTTGGGGCTGGTATCTCCCCCCTCCTCCTCCTCCTCCAAACTGGTCCCTGACGCTCCTTGGTGGCGGGAAACGATCGTAATCCTCACGCACACGTAACTGTGCTCTTTCTTGAGGTCTCACCCTTCGTTCTGCCACCAAGTTGAGAGCGTTTTCTGAACGGGATCTCCGGGACCTGCGGGAACGGTGGTGGTGGTGCCGGCGCCTCTGGGGAGTATTTTCTGGAGCATCTATCCTAATACTGGCTCCCCTTCCACCTCCTCCACTAACGACACCACCCACCCTGCACTCACTGATGGGGGGTAGGCGGGCAGCGTTGGCGCTGCTCACCAAACTCACCCTATCCTCCTCCTGGAAAGTGAAGCCAGGTGGTAACTTGGTCATACCCATTCCGCCACCCATACCAGGGTGGTCGCAGTACTGCACCTGGTACTGGGAGGACCTGGGAGGATCCATTTCCATGTAGGGTTGACTGGCAGTGAGGCTGTGAATAGACTCAGAGCTTCGAAACTGAACTGAGGAGTTTAGGGTGCCCATGTTACTTTTCTCTGACACGTTCATCCCAGAGTCTTTGCTCAGGTCTGGCATGGAGAAACGAGAAAGATGCTCCTGCCGCTTTCCTGCTCCATCTGCTGAGTTGCCTGCAGGCAAATAGAGTTGGATTTTGTGTCAGTAGGCGGTTTATTCAATGTAATCCCATACAATTTTACACTTTATTCAAGGTGGATTTCAGATTACATTTGGGCACAAGTTATGATGTACACCACCAACAAAACTCTACTAACACTACTCACAACCTCTCACGCAATGCAAACAGAGTACTAGAACCAAAAACAAGGGGCAAGCAGAGGTCTAACGGCTACTGTTGTACCCACCTGTTGCATTGGATAGGGCCAGGGACTCCATGGATCCTCTTGGAGTCTGCTCCAGAGGGGTCAGTTGCTCTGTGAAGTTAAGTGCATTGATGGGGTTCCTGCTCCTCGCCACCTGGGTTGCTGCTGGAGGCCCCGTCTCTCTTTCCCTGTCCCTCTGAAAGCCGTGCAAACTGATTGAGCGCTTGTCAGAGGAGAACCCATTGTGATGCTGAGAACACTGGGACACCTCCGTGAAGCTCTTTTGGGTCCTCAGTTTCGGTGGATAGTACTCTTCCTGGCTTCCTGGGGCTGGCTGTTGGAACCACATCTCATTCAGAGACTGGCCCTTCATGGCGGAGATGGGTGGCCTCTTCAAACCCCCATTTTCCTTGATCCTGTGATCCTGCAGATGATTTGTCTGTGCCGAGCAGGTGGGGTTATAGGCAGTCCTGACGTTACACTGGCTCAGGAGCTGGAGAGGGGTAGTGTGGGCAGTTGGGTCTGATTGGGACTCATAATGATAGCCGTCCCCTGGTCGCTCTTGGCGCTGCCAGGCTGGAGGCTCACGTGTCAAACTGGCCGTTTGGCTGGAGAGACTGAGCAGATCCATTTGTAAAGACAGTGGATCCACCTCCCCAGAGAATCTCTCAGTCTGAACCCCACCACCTCCGCCTCCACTCTTCCCTGCCTTGGAGCTGCGTTTGGACTCTTTGGTGGATCGAGCGCTCTGGAAGGCTGAATCGGAGGAGTCCGAGCCGTTGGGCTCCTCCCCCAGACTGCAGGAGCGTGAGCAGAAGATCTGTCCCTGCTTGGGCAGGAAGGGCCGACCAAGCAGAGAGCATTTACAGCGGGCACAGCAAAAGCAGCCCTCTGTGGCGTGCCAGTGCTGCCCATCGTAGGTCATCTGGCCTTGGTCAATGCCTACAGGAAAGATACAGATGGGTTTATGTCAAATAAGATTAAGGCACTCAATTATAAATATAAATGCACAATTAGTACAAAGTTTCATGTTCATATCAAAGAGCTTTACATTTGTGATTTAAGATGTCGTTTTATGTGAAAATACGGGGAGTTTACAAGTTGCTTGTGGAGAGGGAAAATCGAGCTGAAGGCAGTTAGTTAACTTCCTTGGGGTAAACTTGTTATAGAGCTTTCCCAGCATTGTGTAAACACTCTGCATCTTGATTATGCCTGCAGTTGTTGCAGGCAGAAAGAAAACCAGCTATTTGCTAATAGCTGCCATCTGGTTGCAGCATGCTTTCTGATGGTTTCAATTTATATTTAGTTGGCTTTTTAAGCCAAATACTTTTCTATATCCTGTCCAACAAATAATTACAGAGCAAATTTGTTGAGAGGTATGTGCCAAAATCACACTTGGGCATCCTGTCTGGGGAAACGCACACACAGAGGTTTAACAGGAGGTGGAAGTGGGCCAAGAAGTGCTAACCTAAGGTTTCCCTCTGAAAATAACCAAGTTTCTCCTCTTAGTGGGTTTGCCTCTCACACTTTCTGTGAGATTTTGATTTGTATTTAACGGACAATTACTCCATGTAGACACGTATCTACATGTCATTTTTCCTTTACGCGTTCCCTTGCGTGACACGTTGGTGATTAATGCAGAACGCATAAACAGTGCTAGATGCTTGAGACATACCAATATGTTCCCCGCAGGAGTCGCAGTACTCGGCGTAGAGGGACTCGAAGCAGGAGCAGCAGTAGGGCCGTCCCTCCTTCATGATGTAGCGCTGACCCCCCAGCACAGTCTCGCACTCGAAACAACAGAAGTGCTTCATGTGCCAGTGGCGCCCCTCTGCCTCAGTGCACTCATCCGCAAGGATGATCTAAGAAAAGGATAAATAAGAAAGATTGTTTATCACAGGTCCTCCGAGGCAAAAACACAATTAGGGTTAGTACTGCTCGCTAAATGACAGGACAGCGGCTTGGCCCGTCCTTGCTCCCTTTCTACGCGCACCGCTTTCCCCTCTAGTGCTCAGTCCTCTTAAATCGTCCTCTGTGTCACTTACTTGTAGAAGAGGCTAATGTGTGAGGACTTAAAATCAAAGTCAAATCTACAGGGTGCATTTACTTAATTATGCTGCAGTCAAAACACTAGGGTGCTTTTAAAGTGCTAACAGCGTCCTTGTCCCCATTTGCTGAGTGAAAGACAGTGTTAATGGTTGAGGGATCACGAAATTGAGAACTGACCCTATTAGATCAGAAAAAAAACATTGACATTGTGTTTTGGGAAGCCTGTGAGCATCATATGACAGAAGTTTGGCCTTATACAAGCCAGATTGGTGTGTAGTATACATTTAATTGTGTGTTTGTTAACACATGATCATCCATGTGCAGACGTGTGTGTGTGTGTGCATGTGATGAGCATCTACCTCATCGCAGGCGGTGCAGCGCGGCTTCAGTCTCTCTGCGTGGTGCCGGCCGCAGTAGATCTTGCCGTCCTGGTGGAAGTAGATGAGGTCCACCAGAAGCTCGTTGCACATACTGCACACAAAGCAGGCCGGATGCCAACACACGCTGTGACCTGCCCGTGACGCAAACACGGCAATGTCGCCACCATTGATCTGGCCTCCGCACTGAAGAAAGTAACGAGAAGAAGAGAGCTTTGAGTTAAAGGTTGCAGAGTTTATAATTACATTAAATCCATTTTTTTTAGTTCAACTTCCAATCAAACTATATGTACACCAAAAACACGACAAATAATCTTTAAAAGGCTCGTGCAAAACCTATAAGGTTCATCACAGAGCAATATTAACAATTCATTACAACAGTGATACACATGCTCTATGAGCTCAACATTGTTTGAAAAACTGAAAAAGGTTTTGGTTGCCCTGGAAAGAACTCTTTGAAATGAAAGGATTGCGCAAACTTGAAGGTCTACAGTCAAAATGTCCGAAAGCCAATAGGTGATGTCTTCATTGCTTTTCTCCGATCAACTGTTCAAAACCCAAAGATACTCAGTTTATTATCACATACGATAGTATTGTGACAAAGCTGGAACCTGGTAATCTCTAAACAACAAACTTGGCAGTGGAAATCCGCTGAAGTCCAATTTCAGGGGACCCCTTAAAAGGTCATTAATGGTACTGATACAGATTTAGTGTATCGAATTGGACAACACAACTTTGCACAAACGCAGGACAAACCTGAGAGCACATGGGTGTGTTTACATGTGCGGCTGGCAACGGCCAATAGAATAGACAGACGCAGAGAGGAAGTTGGATGGTTGGTGAAGGACGATGGTGGGGTCAAGAGGAGAATACAAATTGAGTGATGTATGGGAGGATAAAAAGGAGAGCAAGATTGGCGTGGAGGTGTAAAGGTAGAGAAGGCAGAAGGATAAACGAGAGGGTGTGCTGAGGAGACAGGGGGGGAAAGGTCAGGTAGACAAAGTAGATTTAGAGGGGTGGGAAGATGGGGACGGAGCGAAAGTTACAATCAGGTTATCTAACTGGTACAGGGCCTCTAAGGAGGCCATGGAGGAGGTGGGAAATTCAATCAATAAAAACACACAAACACACTCTCCCAATAATCTGCTCCCTAGTGTGTGCATGTGTGAGTCTGCTCGGCCGAGTAAATGAGAAACACAAGCTATAAAGCAGCTTCCCACCCGGGGCACCGACACAACAAAGAGTGGCTACGATTCGCGGGGGCCTGTTGCATACACACTAACAAATGGCTCGCGGATGCTGTATTATGATTGCTGTTAATAAAACACTCCATTGCACTCTTTAGTCCTATTAGATCCCTAAATATATAATGGATAAA
This sequence comes from Gasterosteus aculeatus, assembly GCF_964276395.1. NCBI lineage: Eukaryota > Metazoa > Chordata > Actinopteri > Perciformes > Gasterosteidae > Gasterosteus > Gasterosteus aculeatus. The sequence continues at coordinate 15,786,070 of NC_135705.1, forward strand.
TAAATGCAGACAACAAACTAAATATTTGATAGGACTGTGTGCATTGCGATGACGTGTGTTTAGAAGGATTTAGAGCCGGTTGAACTGTAACTTGGTTCGCTGCAGTTGTATGTGAGTCACACTAATACTGGGATTAACAGACTGACAAGGTCACAACAGAGTTACAAAAGCACACAACGGTTGCACGCTTGCCCTTTATATGTCAACATAAAGCATTTCTCATACATCATACCAAAGACCAGAAATGCCAGCAGGCTTGTCAGCAAGTCGCTCACATGATTCATTGCATCGGTCACATGAGCTCGTCCCGCTTAATAATTCACTCTTGTCCCGGGACGCGGCGCAGAAATAACATTTCAAAGTAAAACGCTGGCCGATCATTGATCTTGTTGCGTCTCTCGACTGCAGGAGAAACGCCACTCGCGTTAATGTTTTTTCTGTCAGCTACCTGTTCACAGATTGCCCCCGTCATCGTCACGGGGAACGGGCGGACGTTGCCGCGGCCCAAGTTCTCCCGTTTCCGTTGGTTGCTAAAGAGCTTCAGTTCTCGCTTCTCCTCGTTGTCCAGACCGTTACAATAGCGCACCTACACACACACACACACACACACACATTTGTTAAGTGTGACACAGACAAACGTTTTTGCCTGTAAATCAATATAGATCATCAAACTTTGACATTGCAGTCAAAAAACAAAGGTGAGCATAATAGTACTGTCTTTGTTAGTATTTCCCCATCAGGACAATTATATCATACATTTTATGTTATTGTTTTCAGGCTGGTGTAGAAGGGTGTCCATCTTATAAGTGCTGTTGTCAACTGCTTATGGAAACCCCACTAATATCTCAACATTATAATAATTTATTAATGCAAAAACAAAATCATTCCCGCCCATTCCGAGGCTGACTCCTCCTTTTTTTGTGTTTGTCTCCTCCCTTCTATCCTGTTATCTGTGTATCGCCCCGAAAGGAGGGTGGGGAGGGAGGGAGGGAAAGATGGCCGGGGGTGATGAGGTAGTGGGGGAGGGGTCAGTTTGGACTCTCACCTCATTGTCGTGGGGCGGGAGCTGATGGAGCAGCTGTTTGATGCGGTATTTCTCTCCTGGGCTGTTCACGTAGGGCACCTTGTCCTCCGGCAGGGAGCTGTAGTACTGATGAACCTGAGCAAGATACAGAGAGAGGATGAGAGTGATGAGGAATAACTACATACCTGTAACATGTAAACCTGACAAACCAAAAGAAAATACACATCGGCGGCAACCGGTTTAATTTTTCATTATTAATTAAGTTGATTACTATTTCTCATTCAATTATTTCTTGTTTTGTATTTGTTGTGCACAAAATGTCTTAACTAAGAATGGTTGAACAATTTGATAAGTGAGTTTCAATTCGTATTAAATCGTAGTGTATTGATCATTACTGCACTGTGCAGAGATTTTCCTTTTTCTTTCTTTAATGTGTGAAGAGCCTGTGAATACACAGGCTCTACAGAAACCAACACACACACACAAACAGACCCAGACACACACACACACACACACACAGAAAATCCCCTCTTCATCTTTGCACATTGACATGGGAGCATATTGCTGACCTGACAAAAGTGCAAAAACTCATGCACACAAATGGTTGACATGGATACATTTAGCAGTGCGTGTGCACACAAATGTGTGCGATAGCAGAATATATGCTAATCTCGCTATTCGAAATTGCTTTGCACGTTTGCACATTACGCCCCCAGACAATGAGTGTCGTCTGTTTTATTTATGGCAGTCTTCCTTTTATCACACTGTAACAGGGTGCGGGGGTATAACAGAGGTCATGCCGTCATATATGAATGTGATTGGAGGAGGAGGAAACCACAAAAGCCACTGGGGTTTAAATGGAGATTTGGGATCACACATTAAAGAAAGAAAAAGGAAAATGAGAAGTGACCGGGTGGAAATACAACAAGATGAAAATGTTAGATGGATGAACATCACATGACACAGAATCCGTCACACAAAACAGATTGACTTGAAAAATGCAGAAAAGCTTTGATGCGTAGAGACCAGCGTTAAACGTGCACACACACAGAAACGCACGCACACACAGAGCTAATGATAAATTACAAAACTACAGCAGGATACAATCTGGAGGTGAAAAGCACATTGCTCCAAGGGTATCTAAACACACACGCCCACACACACACACACACACACACACTTGCAGCGAGAGCCAGGAGAAGCAGCTTGTGATAATAACTGTAATCGAAAGCAGACAGAACTAAAGACAGGGCAGAATTTTCGAAGTGAACGGAAAGGAGTGTTTTTAAAAGCTGGAGCAGAGGACTTTCTAACTGAGTGACAAGAGTGATCGCTTCACACAGCTGGTTTCTATTGCTGTTAATGGCCAGACAGCCAGAGGAAAATACCCCACCAGGAACCAGCCCCAACATTCCCTCGTCAAACCACTTTACAGCGGTTATTGGACGTAGATGTTGCGTTGTTGAGGAAACTCTGGTAGTTACAGCCAAACGTTGATGCAAGGGATGTTGCTTTCATGGAGAAATGAGCAGATTCAATTCCTGTGTCCTTCTCTTTGTGTACTCGGACACTGCGGTCGGTCAAGTTGTGGAAATGGATTCAATGCGTTTTAAAGTTAAAATGTCTGAGATTGCTTGATAACGCACAAAATAAAAGCTATAGTGAATATACTAAAAGTCCACAGCGAAGCTGCTCAGGTCCATCTCCTAATGGGTCATGCTAGCCGTGGGTACTTTTCAGACTGGCTCTTAAAGTTGCTTTTATCCAGATCGGCGTTGTTGGTCCCTCTCAGAATGTTCGCATGAATAACCTTGAGCTGAATTTCTAATTTAGTAGGCCACATGTGAGAGAAAAAAGCAGACTCCATGTTAGAATGGAAATAAAAATCAGATTGTGGTACATGCTGCACATTAGACTGCTTGCAACATGATGGTAACATGAGGGAAACACAGGCCAATGCTGAGTAACATTCTTGGACTTGACAAGTTGTAACTTGGCAACATTGCAGAATTTTATTAGAGAAGGATGGAGAGAAGAGGGCAAGAGGGGACAGTGGGAGGGAGAATGTTGGCTGGCCCTCCTCACCACCATAATAACATCTCCAACACACCAAGTAATGAATGTCCTCGGTGAAAAAAGTCTGTTATTCAGCCATTTCCCCGACCCACCAGAATATAGCAGCCCTTTTTATGAAATGTCTCATTTCAGAGCGGCAACTTCACACCGCCGCTGGCTGAATATCGGACTCGTACAGCAGCTCAGGCTCCCTACAGGGAAACCTAAACCCACCGTTTAGAACCTGGAGATTAGCTTTGCGTTTACCATCTCCCTCTATTCTTACTGTGTCTCAGGCCGGGCGTTGAAAAGCTCCACATCAGGCGTACTACCGCTCTTCCGCAAAAGGTCAAACAACATGTATCCACAGCTTGAATGACTTGGCAAATAGAGAATATGATTGCTATGGACAATTTTCATTGAGGCTGTTTAAAACTGTCTTAATTGTGTGTTTTTTTTTCAAGGTTATTCAGTATTGTGCTCCCGGGAACCTGCACAGTCCAGTTTTCCTTATGGCTTGACCTGAGGTCTTATCACCACTCTATGAGAAGCTAATTGACTTCAGGGTTCAGGACACGTGACCCCCGGAAAGGGAATGAAAAATGGCTGCGCTCAGTCCTTGGAGGTAAGAACAGGAAGCTGTGCCAACAGTGTATTGAACAGTTCATTGCTTTCAACTCGCCTACAAATGAAACCAGCTTCCATAAACGCTTCCATTGTCCAATAAAATGGGAACCCTCCTACGTGCACACACACACACGGTGAAATGCACGAGTTTTCTTCAACATTTAAAACACTTGTGTACTGCTCAGGCATATGTTACATAGTCCCCGTAACATCAGTGAAACCTACTCTTAACATGTTTCTAGGCAGAATTAATTGGAGATTAATCGGACTGCTGAAGCTGCAAAATTCTTATTATTCATTAGCCTGCATAAGGAGGACTCAGGAAGATTGTCGAGCTATCATAAGGTGAGGTACATCTTAAACTGAACACTTCCAATATAAGCACAACTACTTATTTAGACTTTTTCAACGGGGGGGTTGGGGGATGCGGCACCATAACCTTCTGAAGTATGACGGTCACTTTCTTAATGAGTAGCGCGACCTTCCTCCCCTCGCTCCCGAAGCACGCAGCACAGCCGTCCCTCTCAGCTACATTAAGTAACTAATCAATGATAAATAAATAATACTAAAATAAATTGCGTATGCCCAGACCCACGGCCCACTGAAAACGGGTCGGTGTGACCAGATAAGAACTACGGATTTAGACTATACTGGTATGTATGTACATATATATCATTGCATGAATATATTATACATATATGAATGTAATTCACACATGGTATACAAAATGGTGTGCACCAGACATGGATCGTTTTGGTTATTAATCCAACTCCCTGGAGTCAAACAGAAGTATGTTTTGGGAAATTGGAGATCTTTGAGGAATGTGACTATAGTATGAACCCGAGACTGTTTGTCATTTGATACTTTTTTTTTCCCCAGAGTTTTGCCACACTTAACCCCTGATTTAATGGGGACAGACAATGTTTCTGTTCTTTCGATGTATTCAAACGACAGTTGTTGGGTCAATATGTGGTGTCAACAATCTGGTGTAATTGACGACTGCTGACAAAACTGCAAAATGTAAGACTTAGACATCAGTTGTGCGCGCCGAAAGGTAATTTGACATTAAAGTGTAAAATGCGGATACCTGTTCGGGTTTGAGCCCAGGTGGTACCCAGGCGTACTCCTCCAGGGCGCAGCCGGAGTCGTCGTCTGAGGTGGAGTTCCTCTGGAAGTCGTACATCAGCTTGGTAACGGTCTTCTCCATTTCTACAGGCATGGCTGTCACAGCATGCTCCTCACGGCGACACTTACAGTGCACACAGATCTTCCTATCGTGGACAAACAGAGAAAAGAAGAGCATCTCTCAAACCATTGTTGTATGTAGACTACGCTTTCGTTCAATGGGAATATTTTAGAAATGAGGGGAACATTGATTTCACCTTTAGAAAAAAAAAAACACTAGGGGGAACGCAAACCCTCAGTTTGAAAGGGTACTGTGTAAATTTGGGGAGGTAGAATTTCAACAGAAACAACATGTCATGTCGTTGTTTTTGGGCCTCTGAAGACTGCCATAAATCACCAAAAATACATTTATAGGGTAACCTCAGACTACCTGGAAAAGGAAAACCTTTCTTTAACAAACTTGCCTGTAGGGATGTCGAGCCCCTCAAAAAATGACATTCTCTACTTTTGTTCAAAACCGGCAGAATTCTTTTTTTTTTTTTCCTAACTCCACTCAGTTCAAAAAGTCAAGGCTTCCCACTGCGGCTCTCTGAAAAATGTGGGTGCCACAAATACGACACTCTCCTGCAGTACCAAGAAGAAATAGACCATTACAAACAGGACATATAAATGAGCAGAATATAGATAATGACAGTGATGTAAGCAGCACTGTATAAACACACAATACTACAAGGTTAGCAAGAAACAATAGCAGGTGGTAGCTAAGAGAAGGCTTCACTCTCTTCAGTTGAGCAGACCAACCCAGCTTTAAGATGGAAAGTATCCATCCATGTGGGAGTTTTTTGCAGAAACTATAGTGGGGAGTGTTTGCCACAGACATTAGCGTTCATCTCCAGTGTTGTCCAGAGAGCAATAAAATGTGCTGCGATATTTCTCAAACCCGAACAACTATTCCGCTGTGTGGTCTAACAAAATATTTGGATTAACAGGACAAGAATTACTCGTTGGAGAGGGACACAGAGCTTGTTCGACAAACCATGAAAAGCAAGGAAGGATGTGGGTTAAGCATTGGTTAAAATTAGAAATTAAGGTCACCTTCACTAGGTCTGTACTTGGAGACACTGAATACATATAGAGCCCCTTGACAGCTATAAGCCTCTGCATGAAGAGGGAAACTGGTGACCATAAGGTTGCATCCCACTAACCCTGGCTGCCCTCAGGCAACCAAATCTGTGAGACAATCCCATTACCTTTCCAGACGAGCGCCTGCGGGACAGCCTTTTGGAGGAGCTTAAGGACACTCAGGACACTGACAGCTTGATTGGTTGAGGATCTGTTAGTGTAAAGTGCTTGGAGAGCAGACAATGCCATGCGGAGAGCTGGCCAAGTCCCACCTTCTCTGTTGTTCAGAGAAGCACTGCTTGTCCCAGGGTTTACCCTTTAGCAATTTAGTCTAGTTGGTTTAGCACTGATGGATTTTGATGATGCTACGCATTTGATTCTAAGTAAACCATCCCATTTCAGAACTGTCCATTTTACATATAGGCCTTAAAAGGAAAACAAAAAATATAAATGGTCGGAAGTCGGACAAATTGTCCACTACCAGTTGAGAGTCTTTGTCATCCACGAGCAGACTGATGGCCTATTACGGTCAGCTCCAGTTCTCAATGCCGCCCTCGGCAGAGAGGAAGGCCTCTTCGGTCATTGTGGAAGGGCAAGCATCAGAAAACTCTGCATGAAGTGGCCGGATATCAATGTCATGAATATTAATGGTCATGATAACTAAAGCAGCGATGCAGTGCAGGCAGCTGTCAAACAGGCCAACTGGTAGAAGGTTGTTTGGCAAATCCCTGTCCCGGGGGCATGATGCTACAGCCGGGGGCGACGCAGCTTCCCTCCTTACAATGGAGCACCTTCACCACCATTACTAATTTAAGGGTAGTCAACTGAAAGACACACATCCGCAAGAGCAAACACTTGCAGCGAGCAGGATAGGAAGTGAAAAGACAAAGACACCAAGGGATTAAACTCGTATGAACACCTCTTCTAGTCTTCTGACGTGCTGCCAGGTGGTTGGCAGCTATTTATGCCTTGGGCTGAGGAGGGACTCTTGGTGATAAGACTATACAAATAGCCAGAGCTGAAGGAAAGCATTTCACACTACATTCCTTCAGAGAGGACACATTACATATCCCCTGACCCGCGCCCTGCCTATAGTCTCTGTAGAGTTCCACCTGGAGGCAGACAAGTTTGTGACAAAGGCCGAAACTCACCTCCCCGACCCAGTAGCTTAGTCCAGATGTCGGATGAAGACCTTCCTATAGTGATTCAACTCGAAAACACTGATCCCCCCCCCCACTCCTCCCTCCTTCCATCCGCGCTGGCAGAGATACTGTGGGCCTACAGGGGCGTGTTGCTCCTTCCCTCCCCTTCTACCCTCATGATTTACAACACGCTTCATGCACATGCCTGGGATTTCCCCTCCACTGAAACCTAATCCCTGAGCTTCCCCTTGTAATCTACGTGATTTTCAATTAGAAGAGATTTGGGGACTTTTCGAACACAAGTCAGGTGCATCACTGTCGTCTCATAAATGACTGCATGGTAAGGCGTTAAAAGGCCTGTTCTTTATCCAAACGTGACTATGTTGGTCAGTGGGATTGTGAGGTTTGTTCAAGACCTGGGGGGTATTGTTGTTGGATCCCCGTGACCATGATGTCAGTGGACAATGATTCACCGCTTTGAGTTAATTATCATCGCCTTGCTCCTCCAGGTTAGCCTTGTAACCCAGGTAACGGTTGGTTTTAATACGTAACTGGAGTCCGATAGACCCTTCTGACATTTAGCTCTTTAGATTGCTGCTGCAAGACCTTCAGCAAGCATGGCCTCCAATTTGCCTCAACAAACTCATATCCAATTGAAATGTGCTGCAATGCTTTTCAAAGCCGAAGTCGACTCAGAATTAGCTTTGAAAAGGCACACAAGTGGGGTCGGGGTTGTAACCATAACCCCGGGTTTAAGGTTAGGAGACTAGAGTCAACCTAAAATGTAGCAAACCATCTGATCTTTCAGCAGAATCCAAGTGCCAGCGGACAAAGTATAGCCTTGGCGGGTTTAAAGCTGAAGTCTCATTTCACTCTCATTCCAAAACCGCTGCAGCTTTTCCATGGAATCACTGTAGATGGCCAGATTAAAATCCCATCTTTAAGTGGCTGGTCTGCGCAGAAAACAGCGGTTGGGTGACGAGAGAGGAAAGCACAGAGGAGAGAACAGCTGGGTGCAGACTGCCGACAAGTCCTATCTGCCTCTGCCTTTGTTTACTCTAGAAGAGGTGGGTGAAGAGGAGGAACCACTCTTTGTTATCTTCAATGGCCTATTGTTGAATACAACATTTCCGTTCAGCGATTTAAAGCGGATGGAAAATTCAGGCCTTCAACGATTACCCACAAATTAAAAAGATCCAAGCAAACAAAGTCTGCGTACCTTCAGAGAGCTGCCTGCTGGCTTCAGAGCCATTAGGAGCTAATTATGGTTGAACATGACTGGAGGTGTTCCCGAAAAGAATCAGAACCGACAAAGACATTTACCATTAGCGGCCAATTAGTAGGAACCAGATGCAGCACGTTGACGAGGACAGAAATATGGCCTTCATCCACCTGTCACAACAAATTATATTCTCCCTTTCAAACTACCCTAAAGCGAATGAAGATGTTGCTCTACTGTAATTAAAATTGTATTTTTCAACATAAAGCCAGCATTATAAACTGGATGGTCTAATCATAAATGCCATTGAGTTGCTTTATGGAAAACATAGGCGCCTGTGTTCTTGGAGATTGAACCATAAAAAGTCGGCTGATCTCGCGCTCTGCTGCTTCAATTTCCTCCACTTTAAAGCAAAGTACTAAACTAAATCACTGCAACATCCCTGTTAAGGTGCACTGAAACAATTTTTAGTTAGTAGTTAAATAGCTTGTTCATCTAAAATATATTTGTTTTTAGGTGTTTTTCTACGCAAAAATCCTTGCAGCTCAAAAACTTGACCAAGAATTGGTGTGGGACTTTTAGTTGCATAATGTAACCGAGTGCAACTTGTGAATGGAGATACGATACAAGACAACACGTTGACAAGTTGTCAGCTGCAGCCACGCACTTAAGCCTGGATCGCATTTCTTATTCATTCAGTGTTGACTTGTTTTATTAAATGACACCACTTTGGACGGGGAAAGAGGGAGTCCTGACTTCCAAGACAACCTCGTTACAGACTTCCAACCATAAGCAAATGAGTTCAACAGGCGTTGGTCTATGGGCTTATGAGATCATTTAGGAGAAAAATCCACCAGTCCTTCGAAAAAATGCAATTACTTTCCTTTCTTTTCAGTGGGAAAAAGTAGATAGATTTTATTTCCTTCTCCAAAAGCAATTGTTGAGGACGGAAATATGTTGCGTTTTTGGCTCCTGTCAACTTGGTGTTTGGGCTTCACTTAGAACCAAGCAGACCAATGGTGCTGCAGCCAGCTGCTGGAGCCACATTATTCACTATCTCCTTGTCAGTCCATTCATGTGCTAATCCAGTGGCCCTTTACACTGCTAAAAAAGTTGCCACCTAAATGGGTCAATTAGCCTGCATTGAGTCTCGAAACGCTCTCCTCAAAATAACAGCCGTCGAGCTGCAATAATGCCACTTGTTTCCAGTTGCAGTTTGCAAACCAAACTGCCGGTAGAAATACTCAAAATAATTAATAAACAACATATTAACACGTTGATATGGAGGAGGAAATCTAATAATTTAGTTTCCCTTTATTTACTAAACAAGCTGTAATCCATATGGCACAAAGTTTAAACAACAAAGACTTCATTGCTGGACAGAGCAGGGTAGTTGGACCACTGCGCTGCAGGGGGTGGGTGGGGGACAAACCGGTGAGACGTGTATAGAGACCACGCTACAGTGCGAGTCCGACATCTCTGCTTTTAGGGGGCTATAAACAGCCGGTTCTGCGTCATAAATAAGCAAAGCGACCAGCAGAAAAGTCCGCTGACTTTAAATCGAATACGTTGTCTTAGACTAAAATGTAGTCCTGTTACTATTTTAGGCACATAATCCATTAACAGATTAAAGGAACTCGATTCAGTAGTTGATAGATTGCCTACTTTTGAGATTTAATTATCATTCCCATTACGCATCTACTGTCCCACTCGCGGATGGCCCGTTGCGCTAAAAAAAAAGAGATAGAAAGAAAGAAAAACGGCCAAATAAAAAAGGACCACGATCAATAATCAATTGCTTACCTTCTTACAAACTGCGGCGGGGGTGAGCCACAGCCCCGACCTGGGTGCTGGTTGTGGTTGTGGTGGTGGTTTTAAAATGCGTCTTCCTCATTGCAGAATTTGTCAAACAACTCCAGCGCCACTGTCTTGCCACGAAAACACTCCAGTCTCCCCCGCTGCGTGGAGTCTGCACCCCTTTGCTACACGTACCCCCCCTCCGTTTAAAACGCCTTTTGTCAACCCCCGTGTGCTCCGCAAACACATTCGGGGAGTTCAGCGAACGAGGAGAAAGCGCAGTTGAAGAGCCAACCGAGCGTGCGTAAAAATCAGATCCCCGTTTTAAATGATCCACACCAAGAGCGTGCGCTCTGGGACAAGTATTTGGCAAATCCAAACGAGCGGGACACAAACGTCCCTTTGGGAGCCGAGTTGCTGCTGCTGGCTGCCAGCGGAGATCCGCGCGGACTTTCGCTGCGTAAAGATCCGGAGCGCTGGAGCTGCTCCGCTCGCTGCTGTCCGTTTCATTCAGCGGCGACAGTCAAGCGCGTTTATACCACGCGGTCACTTCCGGTTTGGAGATTCCACAGTAAAAGTACCATTTTCGAGAGGGTTGAGCTATTTTGTTTTCTGATTTTCTAAATACTATGATTTAATCTACTCTGGAGTTAATTATATTAACACAACGTGTAATGTGTAATGCTAGTTTAATCACATGGAAAAGTAAAAGCACAATTTTTCTTCTGCAATCTCTTTTAATGTTTTGTTAATTCCTGTAAGAAATGTAAGTGTTTTAGAGGAAATAGCCCCGTGACAACAAAGCCCACTCTGCTGAGGTATAAAAAGCCTGAATCTAACTAGCCACTTTCTATTTTATATAATAAACTACTGTGCCAGAGGTGAATAATTAACTTTCACATCAACACAATCAGTAGATAAATCAACTAGAAAGTCGTTGTTTTTACGGTTATTATATTCAAGCAACTTTTTGAACACCAAACAAATGAAAAGCCTAATGGTTATTTGAGAATCTAGCCTAATTAAAAAATGTAATCATCAAACATTCCTGAAGCTTTCCACTACGTCTTAATGTAGAGAGTTTCCAACTTCCTGTTTTACGGGCCAATCTGGTTGACTTGACACACACACACAAACACACACCCCATCGTTCCCCATGCATGCCAATGATCCGGTGTGATGTCAGCAAGTCAGCGTCCCAACATTGGTATAATTAGTAGCGTGAATAACTGGTGTTCTGGGGGTCATTTGCATGTGAATGAAACCACTTCCCCGAAACAACTGGCCCGGGACGAGACGAGAGAAGCGGGAGGGGGGAGAGGAGCTGCAGGGCGCTGACCTGCATGGGGAAATGGGGAGGTGAGCCCCAGTAAACAAAACAGTGCTGTTTAACATAACAAGCGGGACATTAGCTGGAGAAAGGACAAAGGGTTTACCGACCAATGCAAATCCACTGAATCAAAAACAATAGTGAAGTCAATATAACAAGGACATGACACTTTTTGTAGTGCCGCTATGGCCTCAGTTAATATAATAACTACATAGCTTCAGGTTTACATACAGGACAGAGTGGACAAAGATTAGTTAGAATATCATTTACAGCCATCTATGCATTCACTATGTATTATTTGTTATGCCATTAGTAGGACATGCTCTACTATTTTACAAATAAAAAGGTACACTTTTTACACTCATATTATACAAATATAATTGACATATAAGTTACCAGCTACAAGGAAATCAAAGTGGGACCGGTTTACATCACCACCACTTGGAGTCAGTTAGCTCTGCTATTAGCAACAACACAAACAGCACAACAGTTTCCTAACAGATTGACACCATCTCAGCTATTTTGGCTCTTATTGTTTCAACACTCACATAACAATCTGCTTTGTATTGGCCATTACGATTCTCTTATCCCAATAATGAGCGGTAGAAGTGTTAAACAACATCCCACTGCTGCCCGCTATTTGTATGTTTGAGTTATACGCAAAAAAGAAAACAAAAAAACAGCCAACGTTTAAGGGCAATCAAAGATGGATGGATTGGTGGAAGATTTCATAATACAACATCAGGATTGATGGAAGCGGATAAGAGAGTAATTAAATCTGGATTTGAGTCTATATATTCCCCAAAGTACCCCGCTGCGGCCGGTTGGCCAAACATGCGCTAAAAAATACATGCAGAGAAATGCAAAAGCTTGCTTTGAAGTAACGTGTGAAAAGATGCATAACTCAAAATGTTGAAAACAGCCAGCAGCTGTAAACAACTTCCATTCGTGCTGGAGTCTCTTTTCCTTTCAGGCACTGTTCCTTTGGCTTCTCTCCGTCAGAATAGAAGCTCAGCTTTTCTTTTCAGGGAAACTATAAGAACACATAATTGCGGCCCTTTTTTTTTAACAAACAAAAGAATATCAATTACAGCTCAGGCTGTGCTAACAACTTATCCACAGGAATTTACAAAGAGCTCTTAGTGACAGCGTCCTGTGTTTGGAGTGACCCCAGAGCGGGTCAACGTGGTTTTGGGGCCAGCCGTTCACCCGAATAAGCCCTTCTCTTTTCCCCAATAAACTGTTCCTCGACCTGCAGTGAGACGTTTTAAATGCCACGAGTGGGCTGAATAAAAGCATAGAGGCCAGCTCGGGGGGTGGGGGGGACATGCCGCGGATAGCATTGCCTGCACAAGCTCCTGGCATGCACTGAGACATGCTGCTTGGTAATTTTAGACAGAGCCAAACAGGTTTACTCCCTTCCGAAGCATGCGTGAGCATATTGAGCTTTTTGTCTCTATTAAAGTACAGGAAGAGCGCTATTGCAAATACATGTTAGCCCAGGGGTTGGAGCCCTGGTTTAATTATGCAACAAAGTTGTAGTGCCTCCAGGGATGTTATCATACAAGAACATCATTCATATCTTACCAGGGAAGGAACTGAATTATATACTGCATGATATGGTCAGGAAAACACACCTGAGAAATCAATGCCTTTATCGTGATTTGAAATGTAGCCAATATCCCAACATGGCCTCCTCATCTTTATTCCTCATCTGCTTTTTTAGGAACACAAGTCCCCTCTCCTTTCATGTGGCAAATGCTGATGACTATCACTGTAGAGTCAACACACAAGGCAGCTGGGACTCACCCCAACAGCTGACAGCTCCGACATGCACACGGGGGAGAGAGGAACTAGCTTCTTCTTCCATACAGCTTTTCTGTCCCAGATCGGCAGAGGGCTTCTTAAGCAAATGTGTAAATACTAAGTATGTACACTACCCAAACTATGATAACCAACTGGCTGCCGAACTCTGTTGCGGCCCCTTTAAACCAACTGGGCTGAGACATGTCTTTAGCAATAAGGAGGGTGGAAAAAGAATGAATAAATGGTAAAGACATTATCGGCGTGGAGATGATTTAGGACCAGAACAACAAAGCAGAAAGTCCTTCAGGGGCTTATCCCACAGTACGTGTTACTTTCTGAAACCAAAGATTTAGAAGACTTCTCAATTTCTACGCAGCAATTGGCCGGGTGTGCAGAGCGGTGAAGGTAAGCATGATTTGCATGTACAGAATCTCGCTCGTCTCTAAGACACCATTTCCGTCCGGCATCTGAGTGTTGCCGTTCGGAATGGCTATCAACACTTTTCCTTCACATGTGGTCTTTGTTCCATCGGGTTTGTTTCAAGCATAACACACCCTAAAAGAAAACCTGCAGCATAATGGAGTTAATCTTTAATTGCTGGCTTCTCTACTCGGACACCAAACAACTAATCAAGCCCCCAGAGTGTGAAACTCAATGGCCTATTGGAGAGGTAATGCGGAAGATGTTGCCAACCGCCGCAGCTAATCCTGGTTAGTTTGTTTGCTATGGACCTGCTGTTGGATAAAAGTCCTTCCGCTACGTTAAGGGTGTAATGACTCTTGTTAACACTTTGCATCTAGTTTACAAGGAAGAAGCTGCCAGTTGGTAAAGGTTGATAAAGGTTCACTGGTTTTCCAAGCCAGTGAGTGAGAGCAGTGCCATTTTGGAGACACACTGACCTCCTCTCTATCATGGACTTGCAGTACTTTGGCCCAAATGCTCTGACCAGAAAGCAAGTGGCAAGTGGTTTCACATTGAAACCTCCACCCAAGAGCCTCTCCGTACCCATGCAGCAGATAAGTGGCCATTATTCACCCCCCGTTGAACATTAACTGGATTAATTCTGTGCGGGTTGAAGGGTGAAATTGTATTTGTCCAAAGGGAGGGAAATAGAAAGGAAATGAGGAGTGTTGCCAGCTTGGCTGAAATTCTAATTAGCTCAGGGGTTCGTTAGCACACAAACTCAACTCTTGCTGCAAAGTACTTTGCTGGTGCAGAGGCCTGGGTAAGCCATTAAGCCACAGAGGGGAAAGTAGAGAGAGAGACAGCGAGAGAGAAAGAAAAAAGGGGGAAGTAGGAAAGAAAGAGCATGGACACTCAGTTTCACGCTCAAAGGGCAGCGAGGTGACCTTGTGGATTGACTCCTCAAGGGGACAGGAACTATTTTTTGCTCCTCCTGGCCCACTTACACGAGGGCCCTTCAGCACAGGGAAACACACTCTGAGCCCTCCGTCTGCGTCTATCCCTTCGACCATCCATCTGCACTGCAGACTGCACACTCTCCAACGCAGCCCAATTTCTACGGTTTGTCAATGAGCTTTCCTCAGCCGTATACTGTACATGTGGATTCTGAATCAAGACATAAGTAGGTCACGTGCAGGTTTGTAAATGAAAAAGGGGATAGAGGAACAGTTCTAGGCAGTAAACAAATAATGAAGTGGATACGAGCAAACCAAACAAGAGACAGTGGGAAATGTGTTTTGATGTTGTTGTTATTATTCCTGTGTTCGTGCCTTGGAGATAAAAAGACGTTTGGGGGACACGTTCTAGCTCTGTGCGTGCTCAACCCTGTGCTGAGAAGCTATCTCCTTTAAAAAAAAGGTTGCGAAGTAATAACAAGTCAAGTAAGTAACAAAAATCTCTCATTCCTCTCGCAGGAACTCATAACGCCACAGCTCTGATGCAGTGTGATCTTGTGGCTCCATGAATGAACAACCCGCCTCCGAACCTCCCACACCCAACACCCTGCAGCACATTCATCTGACTCAACGCTCTCGTTCAGCCTCCACTGATGCTCCTCTTCCTCACCATGTCATCATGAGCCAGATGAGTGGTGTGGGTGTTGATACTGATTTATTTGCCCCCCCTCCGCGACACCTCCTCTATATAAGTGTTTTTTTTTGTTTCATTCACTGTATTTGCTCCATCAACTAAACCTTCTGACTTCTATTCTCTGGTTCTCTCTGTGTAATAAATCCCATTGTATCCCTCGCCCGTACCTGCAATCCAATGCCCACTGACCAGATGTTCCATCAACTCATTAGCTGGACCAGAATGGCGGTCTGGCAGCCGCGGTCTTGATATGTGATCTTGCCACTTATTTTCAGAGGGCTGCATAAAGAAAGCCAACACGACAGCGTTTATGTGGCGTTTGAGGGTTAATGCACGCCAGGTAAAACCAACATATCGAGTTGGGGGGACAAAGTGCAACAAAAGAAACCTGTTTAATGTGTATTTGGCTGGTACGCCTGGTGCTTCAGGTAGTAGGTTTTTGGTACTTCTAGGAATTTAAAATTAAGAGAATTAAGAGATCAAAATAAATAAAAAAATCAAAGAGATTCTGTCAAGTAGTATGTGGGATTAAACAATGAAATAGAAGGTGAGGAATTAAATCACAAGGACAGTTATTGTCCTGATCTAAACAGTGTTCCTATTGAAAAAGGAATTCTATGCCAAGGGGTTGGTTTAAACTTGGTCTCCAGAGCTCTTCCATGGTTTAAACTCACATTTTTGGTTGAAGTCAATCAACCGTGGAACCACCTCCAAGATGTATACGCAGTATATCTGTTTTTGTGTAGCTTTAGGTAAAATAATTAATATAAACAAAACTGTTTCAACATGAGTCATGATAATGGTCTATTTATACTGTACCTACTGACTGGCTACAAGACGCAACTCGTTTGTGGTGCACTTACATTGTTTAAAGCATTTTAGCCCTTCCACACAGAGCATTTAATTAGTGACTGAAACTTGAAGGGAAACTTTACTTCACATGAATGGGGACACAAATACAGACCGATCAATGACCACATACACAGGCATATCCTTACATGCTGGTCCTTTTGCAGGGTGCAGGGCCTTTTGGAAATTGGAAATATAAAAAAAAAAAAGTAAATGTAAATTAAGTTTCCATTAAGTCTACAGTTAAGTTTCCAATCTTAAGCATGTTTTCTTAACATAAAATATTCAGTAAACAAGCAACAAGCATAGTTAAATATATTAAGTGTACATGTTGTTAAATTAAGCTTTTCTAATTTTGTTTAAATTAAGCCTGATATTGCTTTCAACGTACAAGAATTACGTCGTTACTTGCACACAGTTAATCAAACAGCTTAGTAATTAAACACTGGTAATAAATCACTACTCAAGTCAAAATACTTGCATCCCTTCCGTAAAACAGATATGCTTGATCTGCTTGATCGGGTGTGGTTCGTTTATGGAAATGAACCTGGCAACGCAGCAAATTACATCCACTTCATCAGACTTTGAACAGAGGAGCGCATTAATCTGTGAAAACTGAAACAAACCAGACTGTTAAACTTTTATATTCCATTAATGTAAAGCTGCATTGCTTCAATTACAAAACTGAAAGTAGGTTTTCAGAGTAATTAAAATGGTGATTTACTGTAGTTTTTGTGTCCTCACAGGAGAGAATTTCCACCGATGGAAATATCCCAAAATACGATGTTTTGTGGAAAAGGAGTGAGAGAGAACGTCCTCTAGTTTAATTTGCTCCTTTGACTATTTAAATAGATGTTTGCATCCCATGGAGCGATTGTGTTTATATACAGTGGGCCAAAGGTGAAATGAAGTAAATTAGTTGTACAAGATAGAAAGAGACAACGTCTGGATGAGATCATGTCAATAATGGACAGATGAATCCAGGAGAATAAATAAGAAGATTAAACTCCAATTTGATTCAAACTCGAACTTAAGCTAAATAGACTAATAGAGAGATCATTCAAAGCTCACATCTGATTCACAAGCAGTGTTTCACCTCATGGTTAGCTTTAGGTAATTCAATTTTCCCGCTATTTCATCTTGTTACACTGTTTACCTTATAAAGGGGGATGGGATGAGCAGATCACTCACACACACACACACACACACACACACACACACACACACACACACACGTCCATGTCAATAAGGTCACCAAAGCCCTCTCCTTACACGGTCTTGAAAGCTTTTGGAGATTATGGATTGGAGGAGAAATTGCCATTTCTAGGACGTGACGGACCAGCAGTGTGTTTCATCGCTTGCCTTAAAGAGACGTTGAACCTGGGGCTTTATTGACGGATTGCTGTCCTGAGACTGTAGGCAGAAAACACTCACGCACAAGGACAGACAAGCAGGAGTTATGAGTCACATTGAGCAATCCACACACGCAGATAAACCCAACTTCCATCAAACTGAGGTCAAACCTTCAGTGTGAGCACATCTCTGAGCAAAGACAGACATCAGTCCGCCACGTCTTTTAAAACTTATTGTGTTGTTTTCAATGCTCGGATCGAGCAAACGTCTTCACGAGTCAGTTGCATCGAAGTCTTTACCCATCCGGAAGTTTTTTTACACCCACTTCACTCCCTGCTTACTGCCGCTCCCCTCCGTCCCCAGAAAGAGAGCAGTGGCCCGAGCGAAACCGAATCACCCCGGCTCGCCGCTGTTTACACCAGCACCCGGCCCGCTGCTTGAGCCGCTGTTTATTTGAACTGTGAACCTCCATTTGAGGTGTGTGTGAAAGGAAACGTCTGAGCGTGTGTGCGAGAGAAAAAGAGAGCGTGTGTGCTGCGAGGGGGAGGGAAAAAAGCTCCACACAAAACCTAGTGTCTCGCCCTCCGATTTCTTTCACACCTCTCCTAACGCGCTCTTCATAGCATATTTATTCGCCCCGCGGGCTCCTGGCACTCCTCGGGTTGTGCGGGCCATAGACGGGCCTCTGTGCTGAACCACTCGGGCACAAGGATTTAGAAAACAGGTCTCTTAACACCCCCCGTGGAGCTCCAGACACAATAATGTCCTTCTGCTGACCCACATATGACATCACAGCCTTGTTCTCACACATCCACACATGTTCGCGCACACGATCATGTCAAAACAGACAATTCTGTTTGCATGAACACACATGCAGGAAAGTTTCTCTGCATTCTAAAGATTAAGTCGAGACACACACACACACACACACACACACACACACACACACACAAATACAAACCGTGAAACAGTAAGGTTAGTGTGGCATTGGTTAAAACGGTCCAAGGCAAGAGTAAAGGATAGACGACCGGAGCATCAATGAAGACACTGTTCAAAATGAGCTGACTGGAGAGCGACGGGGAAAATGAAGTAAGCAGCCAAGTCTTAAGAAACGAGAGCGAGGACACACACTAAGGAGACACAAGCATACACATCAAATAAGAACACGCAGCATGCACAACACTTATCAACATGTGCGCACAAATAAGGACTAGCTATTGGCTTTTCAGCTGCACTTTTGAGCAAGTGGGTCTGAAGTAGCGGCCCGGCGTGCGTTGTCGGCCGTAAACACAAGCCTTCGTTCTCATGATCAAGCAGGCAAACCGACAGGAAATATGATGCATCATCACTTCTTTTCAGACTTGAAACGCCAGGGAGGCATGAACATGTCGAGGACTAGCGCAGAAGTAGCAACCAAAGCCTGGTTTGAGTTAAAAGACAAATGAGTTACCTTCAACATCAGTACTGCCAAGTCACGCACAGGGCATGTATGTGCCAAAAAAGCACATACGTGACACTCAAAAACATGCAAACAATTGTATCATTATTTCATTTGAAGCTTCTCTTTTTTTCTAACATTCATGCAAACACATCAGTTGTTGGTAGCACAACAGAGAGTGAAATACCACTCTGTGAAAAGGGGAATGTTGATACTTTCCATGTATAATCACAGCACAGCACCAAGTATGTGTGCTGCCTGTTCTAGCGCCTCGCTGGAATCCTGCGCACCGTGACGTGTGGAGGATTCTGTTTACACAGTGTATTATGGATCAGACCCGTAGGGAATCTGAAACAAGGCCGCTGCGATATCGTCACACAATAAATGGGCAGAATTTATACACTCTAAGTAGTCCTTTCAGATGCCAAACCTAAATTTGGAGGTTTTTATTTGCAATTTCAATGGAATTGCTGCAACCAGTAGAGATTCAGCGTTCATCTTTGAGGTAAACTGGAGTCCTCTACAGAATAAGCTACTATAGCTAATTAACTGTTGTGACATCCCTTTTTATATAACATAACATGCTAGAGTATGACCTTCTTCACAAAAAAAAAACCCTAACCCTAACTAAACAACTAAATGTTATTGTCACTCAATTGAAATACCAAACAACAAGCATAGTACATCATGATCCTGGCTGGCTAGCATGCTAGCAGCTAGCTGGTCATCCAGAGTACTTCACATGCTAGTCATTCTGTGGTGTCGCCAGCCCTTCATCCCCCTGAGCCTGCAGTCAATACATGAATAATAGCAGCTTCTAGCCTCAAAGCATAGTCATTTTAAACAGAACGCTTGAAACAATGTATTGATCAGGAACTATTTTGCATTAACTGCCGTGGCGGACTCTGCCTGTCCACCTGATCCTCCGAAGGTCACATATCTTACCATGTAGGCTATCGTGAACTCTATTGATTGCAAATGAAAATCAACTGAGTACTTAAATAAATACTTTCGGAACAGCCTTTTATTTTCTCAAACAACATCTGATCAATGCTTGGGATGAGTCAGGAATAATCACAAGCTTCAGCCAATGTTGATGAAAAATAAATGGTTGTAAATGTCTCATGTGTTGGGACGGAGATATTTTTGATGACATAGCACAGATCTCAGGGTGCAAAAACCAGAGTCTGAAGAACACGTGACCTCCTCGCATCTGGGACACATTACATATTTGTGGAAAAGAAGCCACGCTTGAGTCTGTAATCTGTTGATGATGGGTCTTTATTCCCGTTGGTCGGTTCTGTTGAGACCTCAGCATTGTAAGCAATGTTTTTCTGTGAGTAGCTGACGGGTGAGGGGGGAGAGGGGGGTCCAGATAAGCTGAATGAAGGAAACAGGTTTGAGTCAGGAGAACGGCAGATAAAAAGGTTTAGGATTGAAAGGCACCAAAACAATCCAAAGCAGCTCTTCCACCGTAATACTCCTCACACTTCCAGGATCCCCGGCTGCAAATGACTCTTTTAGAGCAGAGGGGTGAAATTTGTCACCCTCGTGCTCGGCAGGCTGGGTAAACTTTTAAGATCCTGTGTCTGCGTGCAAGCGCTGATCATCAACTTGAGGAGTCCCGGCTATCTGGTCATCCTGCTGACCTTCTTCTCCGGAGGAGGATGCTGAAAGATTGTTGATGACTAGTGAGCACTTAAGGAATATTCCAACAGATATAGTTATCCTCATAATAGTTTGCTGAGATCAATACTACTCCAATAGTCATGCGCTAAATATAAAAAGGTACTTCTAGGAGAGGAAGAGCTTGGTCTAAATGAAGAACAGAAGCTAGATGAATGAATCAAATTTCCATTTAACCATCAAAATTGTGTAAGGATGATCAAAGAGACCAGACAAAAATAATGTTTCGCTATTCATGAAATGCAAAGTAGTGTGAATGCCGCCAATAAGACACCATTTGTTTTTTTCATCCATGGTAGATCCAAGTAAGATAAACAATTAGATGAGATGAGATATGAATCTAAGAACTCAGTGGGTTGCTAGAACTGTATCACTTTATTGTTGTTTATTCATTTACTGTTGTACCCGTCTCTACTGGAAAACAAAGTTAAAATTTCCTGGCAAAACATTAATATGTTTATTGCAATTTCATACTGGTAATAATAGGCAAAAACAGTGCGAATTAATGAAGACTGCCTGTTGACTGGGTCTACCACTGACCCGAAGCCACATTACATCCTAATGGGCATTACGCAAACCAACACAGACGTAAAGACATGGCTTTATTAAACCCATAGTTAACATGAAGCTGAAATATGGCTTGCACAGTCCTCATCTAAACCTCAGAGCAAACCTCAGTCAGCCTCTGTTCAGAGTTAGTACCCTGCTGGTGGCTCGCTGCCGCTCCCACCGGCTTTCTAGGCAGCACGCTAGGCGGCCGAGTGGCGGTGAGGTTTACTGGCCAAGCAGCCACTTCTCAGTCGGGTTAGAAAGCCAAATCTGGTCTGCCGGCAGCCAAACCTCATGAGGTCACACACACAACCTGTGAAACAGGGGGTGTGCACTGCAGAGTGAGTATTTTCAAACCCTCCAATATATCGGTGAGAAATAGGAATTGGATATAAATATAAATCAGTTGTTCTCTTCCCTAAATAAGTAGAAGCTATTCATTCAAATTTCAAGATTAAAGATTCCCACTTGAAGGGTTTGGATTTATGTGGGCTCGGTCAGAGTAGAAGAGAATAAAAGGGAGCGTGCAGACATTGATGTAGAGCCTAAACTAAATTACTGCAGCTCTGTTTCACTCATTAAACTGTGATATGACAAGTTCTGTCCTCAAGCTCCTTCACCTCCAAACACTTTGTCGAAACGCCTGATTTCACACGTCGGCTGTAATGAAGTACACCGGCAAGCAATAGCTTCAAATCACACTCTCAAGTGTAAGATGATGATAAAGAGCCCATCGCATCTGGGCAAAGCTGTGTGGGGGATTTGCGTGTGTGGTTGTGCCTGTGTGTCCATCTGGTGCTGTCTGACACAAGCATAGTTACGGTAAAGACATTACATCATAAAAGATGACAGAGAACAGGCGGGACACCGTGTCCATTGGACTAATCAGACACGTTATCTGAAGGTGCTTGTCCATTCCCAACATAAGAATCACAGAGGAGCTCTCGGCATGTACACTGTCAGTCTCTGTTGCTCAACCACGCACTGAAGAAAGCAGCAGTGAAAGATGGGTTCCTCACAGCAGAGTGACGGCCGGCTGAAAGGCCAGCTTTGCTTTTTGTTTTATGACTTTGAAGAGCAACGTTGTCTGATCTAAAATGGAAAGGAAATCCTGGGGGGGTTGCATCTGTGTTTAATGTGGAAGATTTGGACTAAATAGGATGCTTGGAGGCGAGATAAATGCAATGTTTATGCCCGCAGGTGCACGGGAGGGGAGATAGAGGATAGTCAGGATAAATAAAAGGAGATTACTAATTCCCTTTTCCAATGCTCCATCTCAGCATCTTTCATTAGCTAAGACCACCAAACTACCACGCAGCAGCACACATACGCGCACACACACACAAACAAACACCGATAAGCACACGGATGTACACAAATAGGAATGAGGGAGGGGAAAATGTAGGCGCTGAGAAATGGAGGAAGCTTTTTATGTCACTAAAGCTGCTCCAGTGAGTGCTGCGACAGCGTGTATTCACGATACATCACCTACCACCCAAACATTGCATCTTTGTTCATTTGGAATATAGGGGGTCTTAACCAGTGTTTGTTCCTGACAATATTGATTTTACTCTGCTTGATCCGCGCAGCCCACTCCAACGTTCCTCCGATGACTTCGAGACGGACAGCTGGCGGATTCAGTGAGGAACACGGGGAACTCCGAGGTCCCTTGGTGTGCCAGATACCAGAGCATCTAACTCGATTATATGGATTATTAATAGCCTGAATCGGTTCCCTATTATCTCTGAATCCTTCTAGATGGGGGATTTCAGCCACATGCAGCGCTGTGTGGTGGGGAGGGACAGGGATACAGGGATGGGAGGGGGGTTGCAGCCTGCTCCCATTACATCAGAGCTGGGGCCACAAGGGATTATTGAAACTATATTTAAAAAAAAAAACATCTCCATGATAACAAAGTTAAACACTGAAAAACATGGCAGCTATTTGTCATAACCACACACACACCTTTTCCAACCAGAAACACCAAGTGTATCCAGGAAGCGTCTCCGTCTGGGGTGTTTTGCGGCAGTGGGATGTGGCGGAAGTGTGTGTCTGAATATAAAGAAACGGGTGGGTGTGAGAAAGCAACAAGCTGGAGGTCACCGTCAAACTTCTAAAGGATCCCTCCCACCCCCCCCCAAAAGAAACCTCAGACTTTAAGTGCTGCTTAATGATGCAGATGACTTTCTGCCAGAGAGTTTGTTTCATGGTTATGGTCTCCTCTTGGTCAAGAAAAGGCAATGGCTTGGATGGATGGGCGGGCGGGTGGGCATATGAGGAGGGGGGGGAAACAGCTTTCTCCCCCAACTAACATTGACCTGAAGAAAACAGTGGAGCCCTTTCTGACTCCTGGGTGGGGGCAGGGGGTTAAAGGCAGTGGCCGCTTTTACACCTCGATGTCACCAACACTGTGTGTGTGTGTGTGTGTGTGTGTGTGTGTGTGTGTGTGTGTGTGTGCGCGTGTGTGTGGGCAAGGGACAGCGGTACAACTAAGAACGGACTTTGCAACCGTGAGAAAGTTGAGATAGAAAGAGGAAGGAGAGGAAAGGGACACACTGAAGCATTTTGAGATTTATTTGAAAAATACAATTGGTTTTGTGACACAGTGGTGGCCGCATGAACCAAACCAAAGTCTGGGGCCATCTTATCTGCAGTTTGGGCTCTTATTAGAGACCGTGGGAATATTCTGGGTGGTTGGAAAATTACTATTTTTCCAACGTGTGAAATCTTCCTTCTGAGACATAATAATAAGGCGAACAATCCAACGCCGAGGGGCTTTCGGTCTATGATATGCGAGACCACATGGTGCTAATTCACATAGAAGCAGAGCCTTCGCCAACAAAAAAAATGACACAACATGTGCACACATCCAACAGCCGCACTAAATAGCAGCAACAGGTTTTCTAGTTTGCATACATGGGGAACTTTCAAAAAGAAGTCATATGTGAACACAAACACACAATTACTGCATGAAGACACAATGCCACCATATGGCGCGCACACACACACACACACACACACACACACACACACACACACACACACACACACACACACACACACACACACACACACACACACACACACACACACACACACACACACACACACACACACACACACACACTTCTGTTTGGGAGTCAACTAAATATTACGCTTCACATCTGGCAAATATTTCAGCTTGCTTCACCTTTGTGTCTCAGCATTCCTGTGTGCATTGTCTACCAGAGTGTGTGTGTGCGTGCGTGCGTGTGTATGTGGTGTGTCACTTTGCTCGGCCTTGCAATACAGCAGCGAGGTCTGCACTAAGCATTTATGAGCTAATTAAGGTCTGGCCAGGACTGGGAAGCTGGTGATAAGGCCTGTCTCCGGCCCTCTCATTAATGTTACACGCTCCACTGGGGTTACACACACACACACACACACACACACACACACATTGGAAAAGTCTGTCCTCCAAAACAACAGTGGCAGCACTATTCACTTATTAATAAGCAGGCTTCCAGACTGATTTCTCAGATTTTGCCATTTGTGACCCAGACAGGAATTTTCTAATGAGTGATGGAAGCTGCTTAAGGAAATGGAAAAGTGTGATAGTTTTGCAGTAGTATGTCATTTATCTAAATCACAACCACAGATTAGTGGTCACAGGTCACAAGGTAAAATAATCATCTTAAAAAGGCAATTTTTATTAATTCTTTTCAAATGTCACAGCTAAAGACAGTGGCAATATTACTATTTTAACTGCAACCGCAAACATCTTTCTGTTTCGTCGTCTTTCTGTCTCTCCTAATCTCCCTTATGTCCGTTCATCACCCCATTATTATGCTCCACATGTTCATCTCTCACTCTTCCCTTCTGCTCGACAAATCCAACACATCATGACTTGCATCATTTTTGTGCACAAGGAGACAAACCCTCAACAATTTTCTGTAGTAATAGTCCTTGTTATGTTTATGCGTGTGTGTTTGCTTTGCAGCATTCCTTTCTAAATCGAGCTGGCAAAACATAGAGGAAGGAGACACTGATCACAGATGGGCGGGAATCAATTTCTAGACCATCAGAGGCCAAATGACGGCGTGGCAGAATCGAAGATGTCAAGGTAGCAGGTAGGAAGAAGGGAGAAAAAAAAAATCAGCAAGAGAGCATGTGGCAGAGAAAAAGAACAGCTTGCAGCAGTGGAGGAGAAACAACTTACAGGAAACATATAAGCCGGTTTGCATGAAATAGTGCTGGAAACAGATCAATCTACCGGTTCTCTGCATGAAACTAAGCCACAGCACGCTCCTACACAGCGGCATGAAAAAAAGTCAGTTCCACCACCCTGAACAGGAGAAGTCAATGATAGCAGGCAACGATAGCTACCAGCTAACCAGCTGGGGGAGTAGCCACGCATTGTCCTAAGGAATTGGTGGAGAGCAAATCCAAGCGAAGAGGAGGGTACACGTTGGACTTCCATTCATCGGCAAAACAAAAACACAGCCGCAGACAAAATTATAATTTGGCTTTTGAATGGGTAAGTAGAGACCGGAATCCTCAAGTTGTTTACTATTAACTTATCAAAAGTAAGCCTGCGGTTACTGCCGCACCCTCTCAACAAGAGAACTCACCCCAACCCGAAACAGACATGTTAGGAGTCGGAGTTACATTTTTAAGTAATGAATCCCATTCAACTTTTACCATTCATACTGCATACACAAGCACATTTATGATGTATAGACACACAAAAACAAGAGGATAAAGAGAAGCGTGTAAGAGGGAGAACAATCGTTGCTGTCCTACTTTTCACCACAGTTCTCATTCTCTCTTCCAGCTCCAGTCTTTTGGGACGGATGAGTGAAAATCTGCTTGTGAGCGTAGTTCAGGCTACACTGTACAGCCAATGCTACTGTCTTTCCTCCTAATTCAAAGCTTCCGCCCTGCAACACCATCAATGAAACGAGAGCAGAAATCCCCCTTCGGCAGCAGATACCAATTCAGTCGTCTTAAATGTGTCAGTGTGTAGAGCGGAGACTGGATAAGAGGCTTTGTGAACTTATAAAGACATCTAAATCTAGAGAAATGTTCTTTGTTTCAGAAGAAAACCACATGGCGTCAACAGAAGTTGGCTTTCTACAGAGAGGTGTGTGGCATAATTGCATTTTGAGGGTGGATGAGAGGTTCCAACGGCCTACATCTAGGTACAGGTGTTGCACAACATGCAGAGACAGAGCATGTGCACTTTGTTGACATAAACTCGCCTGCAGAGATGTGTGTCTGTAATACATTTCAAATTGAAACGTTTTTCTTGGTGGGTTTTGACAGGTGTTTCACTACAATGCAACACATAAGGGGAAGTCGTGGGCACAGTTCAATCAGTTCAAAGAGTGTTCAGTTTGTTGCGGATTTTTTCACCTAAAAACCTTCTGCATTTTGTTTAAGAAGTCACACACACACACACTCAAGGCAAATTAACATTCAGAGATAGAATATCTGGACCCAATACTTGTCTGCACACTGCAACATGCCCTGTTCGTGTGGCAGTGACTAACTTGACATCAATTACTCGCTGTGTGTGTGTGTGTGTGTGTGTTTGTGTGCGTCAGCCTATTCCATTCGGGGTGGAGAGACATATATTGAACAAAGCTAAGAATGTGTTAATGATAGAACCTGTTAGTGTGTGTATGTGTGTTTGCGTGTGTATAGTATGTATGGTGGGGGGTTGGGGTTGGTGATAGGAAGAGACTGATCAGCTGTCAAAACTTTCTGTCTGTGTATGTCATTTACAATGCAGGGGCATATCACACGTTGTGTGCGCGGATCATGCAAACATCTGTGTGTGTGTGTGTGTTCTCCTTTGCGTGATTGAGCAGGTCTTGCAGTCCTACCAAGGCTGCAGTTATTCCCCAGCCAGAGCCAGAGGAGCCCAGATACGTCATTATGGCCTCATTCATCACTCCTGGGACAGCTAGCACAGCCCTCACTGGCCCCGCCCCCCATCTCCATCTATCCTCGTCCGCTCCACTGACATCGTCACGAGTCCCTCGCTCAGCATCTCCTCTCCCTCCATCACCTCATATCCCTCCCTTTGCGCACTATTCCTCTGTACTACCATTTCCCTGAGCTCACTTTACTTACCTTTTGTAAGCTTCCCCCTATAACCCCTTTCTCATTTGAGTTAACTCTCTGCAATGTTGCATGCCCCTCTTTCATGAACCCAAACCCTTTTCTCTCCTTCACAGAAACTTGGCTCATCTTTCATTGCCGTTATTCCTCCTTCTCATAGAGCTGATTTGCAGCTCGGTCTGCTGAATTAGCACCCAGTGTTCTATAACATGTTCTTACCTGGCATGCATGTTATTATCCAGAGAATTGGAGAACCACTGATGTATATTATTGCCCTGCCGTACAGCTCATCAAAGGCACTTTAAGACAGAAAGTTTCTGTGCTGGGCCCTCGCTACTGAGGATGACTTTTTTGGACTTGCTACCACAGCGTTTAATGTATCCATGGCAACCAACCAAAACATAAAAATCTGCTGCGCATCAGGACTAACAACATCCCCGAACTGTTACATTATTGGACGACAAAGTACAGCCTCTCGTACCTTATGGCTTAAGTAATGATAATGTTTTTTTGGCGCTTAGACTGTACAGGGAGATTTGTAGTCAATGGCCTCGAGCAGCAGAAAAAAATAAATATCCCTGTGGAGTCCAGAAGCTGCTGTTTGCTGATAGAATGATGACTTGATGAATCTGATGAAAATCGGACGCACATGGAGGGTTTTGGAAGAGCGAGCGTTAAACAAATCAAGTTAATCAAATTCAAAAGAGACAACGAAATAAATGCTAAAAGATGCAATTGTTTTGTTGTGCTTATCGGATAGAAAAGACCAGCTCATCTAAACAGCTGATAAACACAAGTAAAGAATGAGAGTGATCATGCGACAGGAGTGATTCCACACATGTATAAGAAGTAAGCATAGGCATACGAGAGTAAACATTTCCTGTCTGTACCCTCAAGCTTCATTTCTTCATACTATCATCACCCAGGGCGGCTTCACTCTTTTCCATGGCATAAAAAGCATAAAGAGGAGGTGCATGGCCCCTTTTAGTACTTTTCCTAACCCTGCCTAAATCTGTGCTGTGTGTGGGTGTTTGGACCTCATGAGTGGGGAGCCTACCTGCTGTCCCATATGGTTGGCATTCAGCCTAATTAAAGCTTTTGTTGCCCCACAAACAGGGGGTATTACCATAAGTGCTCCCCGAGGTCCTGTATTTATGGCAACTTGGCATTATAAACAAGGATAAAAAGGGAGCAGGGACGAGTCTAGATTCTCCGCACGTCGCCATAGAGACAGAAACATTTCCACCCCCAATGCCAGCCTACATGCCCACGTTATGGCCATAAAAAGCGCCACACTGCTTGAATTTTGGTCGTATTCAGATATTGAAATGTGTTCATATCACAAAAAAAGGAATCAAAATCATTTAAAAAGGCAGACAAAGCAGCGCTCTTTGTGACGATTAACTGACGTATCTTGCTCTCTCCATCTCTGACACGGATCAAGCTGACAGTTAAGAGTCCGCGAAGCACTCGTCCACAGCCCTTTCCGCTCTTTATACTTGTCCAGCATAGCGGCCATACCTCTGGGACTAGCTCAGCGTGACCCGAGCGGAGGACATAGGACACATGACTGTGAGCTCACTGGGTGTGGTCAGTAAGCAGAAGCTCTCCGCACACAGCCCGAAACAAACATCATTACAACACTTTCCAGGTGATGACCGCAAACAGTGAATGCAAATCGAAACCTCTGAATTGGCAGAGGTGGAGGAAATGGAATGAACTTTGCTACGGGCATGAAAAGCGTTGCCCGCAGTGTGATTCGGTTGGTAATTATCCTCCATGAGGACTGTAATGAACTGAGAGCTGGCACTTCCGCTGCTCGCTGTGAAACCAAAAATAGCTCCGTTTTGTGTGGTACAAAATAAAAGAATTTTCCACTGCCAAATGTTCCGCCCTGAAACTTCTCCACAGACAGGGCTGTTGTGTGAGGGCCTCTGTCTACTTGACCAAACGTGACGGAGAAACACGGGGCGAGTGGATCGCAATCACATTAGCTCGATGCCAAAGCCGTGGCTCAGCTGCGTGGCTAATTTTCGTCATTTACTCTTTCGAGAGACGTAAGGCCGGCCCAACATCCCATGAAACTGCAATCTATCTCCTCACGGGTAATGAAAACCACGGGACCGGGAGGACGCCCTCAGCTAAGGGAACGCGACTCAGGCCACTTTCACAACAGCGTCAGGAGATGGTGAAAGCAGATAGGTGAGGAACAACATCTGGGGCCTCTTTGATCACTGACTGCTCGACGTGGGAGAGAAAAGGGAAGAAGACAAAAATGGGGCGAGTCTGAACAGATTAATCTCTTGGTGTGTGTGTGTGTTTTATCGAGAACACTTATGAGTCAGTTCCATCCGTTGGTGAACATGCGGCAAAGGCAGAAGAAGTAATTTCAGTCGTTATCGGGAGGAATGTTCAGAAAATAGAAGTTCAACTAGAGGATACAGAGGTCTCCAACTCTTCATCTATCCACCTCCAGAACAGACATATTCCTTAAAAACCTGCTGCTATAAGGACTTATTTTAAAACATTTTTTGAATTGAGGATATGTTTACAAAAAAATGGTGGCTATTTGCGAACCTTGAACAAAGCTCTATTGTCGCATCCAGGTCTCAGCATGACTGCGTGTGGATTTCCATTCAATTTTTATAGTAAATCGATAATGATAATTTTAGGCAGTAAACAAGCAAGAAGCAGAGAACATTGTGTGAAGTTGCGGGTGAGATGGAATGAGATGGACTCCGATTGTGGAAGTTTTTCCGGCTAGCATAACAGAAAGGACTGTTAGTGAGGATAGTTTGCCATCACCTCCCTCATTACCGTTTTTTTACTTTGACCCCATTTTACAAATCTTTTACGGTGTCATGGATTTCGTCCCGGTCCATTTACTTCTCCCTGACCTTCCTCCACTCGCGTCCTCTCTATTAATTTGCCTCAATCCTCTTATTCCCAAGCCACTCTATATCTGTCTCTCTGCCTCTCCATCTTCCTCTCTCACAATCCTCCCCCCTAATCACTCTCTCGTGAAGAGGGGAGGGAAGCAGGCTCTTGTGCTTGACGGACAGGGCCCGAGTGCAGACGTCTCCCCGTGGTCGACCTTATCAGTTGCCGAGCCTGGCCGGGTTGAGTGGCAGGCTGCTTTCACTGGCTGCACGTATTTGCCCCTCGTCGTCTCCAGAGCTCTATCCATGTGTGTGTGTGTGTGTGTGTGTGTGTGTATCTCATGCAACGAAAGCAAGCGTGATCAAAATGGCCAAGTACACGAGAGACTATGCACTCTGTTGTATAATTAAAATTAGGCCAGTGCGGATATGTTTATTTTAATTTGGAAAGACCTTCAGATGTCATTCAATGACTTGACGTGAGCCTGAAAGAGCTTTTGTTTCAGTAACCCCAGTTCTGTCCCAACTGAGGTACAACCAAATTACTCACTAAATCCGCCACTTCATTCAAGTTTTATCCTGTTGAGTTTGGCTAAATGTCTCAAGACTGACACTGCCTGGCACTGGATGGAGATCACGTACACATTCTGTACCGTCCCACAAACAAGACAAAGTCTTCTGTCACTTCTCTCCAAAACCGTGCGCCATTATTTTTGTGTAATGTCACAATGTGTACAATCTCGTCTGTAGTCACATTACAAATGAATTGCTCTTGGTACTAAAGCTTTAAAATAGGAATCTAATTTGTAACCATGCTAGGTCTCTGAAGAAGACAACAACAGTTTTGTCTGAAGGTTGTTGGCAATTTGGTCCAGACAAAAATATCTATTAGATATATAAAAATAGGAAAAAACATTTCTTATTGACCTTTTCCGACAATGTAATAACTTTTATGCCTCGACCTAGAAGCTAGTTCCTCAATAGGTTTGAGTGCTGTGGCTTTGAGTGAAATATCTCAATAAATGTAATGGAATTATAATTGGTAAAATAAATCTGTGTGTCCGTAAAACGTGCGTACAGAGCGTTTTTCACAGACCAAGATCACTGAGTGCTTTACAGGATGGGAACACAAAATGAGCACAGGTTCAATAAGTAACATACACATGAGTGAATACACATGTGAAACAGTATAAAACAAAGTTAGGACGGAATAGGACGTGGGTTTTGCCAATCTAAATAGGTGTGTTTGGGCTGATGCGTGAACACACAAGGCGTAGTGATGCAGGCAGAGCATTCAGGAGCTTTACTGCGTGCACGAGGGACAGACAGGGCATTAGACCTGAGAGTGCGAGCGGGTGAGTACATCAGTCACATATGCAGGAGCCCTGGAGTGCTCTCTAAGTGAGGGTGAGAATTTTGAAGTGTATCCTAACAGCTACAGGGAGCCAGCGGAGAGATCGGAGTATGGGGGCTGATGGGACGGTTGGTCCTGGTGAGTAATTTGGCCGCAGCGTTTTAAAATGACCTGCAAACGGTTAAGAGCAGCTGCACTAAGTGATGAGAAAAGTGAATTACCGTAATCGATGCGTGACGAGATGAACGCATGAATGATCATCTCAAGCTCAGCAGTAGATACCACAGATCTGAGTTTACTGATGATTCGAATATGGAAGAAACGTGATCTAGCTGCTTAATACGTGTATCTATTCCTTCCTTTTGAGCTTTAGACTTGCTACTTAAAATGATCCTTGCTTCGAGGCAGAAATGACGCAGCATTGCCAGGAGTTGATGTCTTCTTCTGAATATCTGAAGAATATCGTGGCAGGTAAAATTCACAGCTCAACATAAAAACGGGAAAACAGAAATCTACACAATAACACATCCTAGACTCATTTCATATGTTACACTGATCAAAACCAGAAGAGGTATGATTGAATAACTTACCTCACAGAAAGGAAGGTTATGTTAAGACTACTCTGAGCCTGTAGATAAGTGGCACTATAACAGCCTGTTTTTTAGAGATTTAGATGATGAAACATAAGTAGGATTCAAATCAATGGAACTGATCAATGCAGCTCAAAGTTAATGCACCACTGCGATTCAGCGGCATGACATCGATTGGTTGACAACACACAAATGCAGGCGGCAGGTCTGGCAGCAGGAGGAAGGATGGGGGTTGGTGGTGCAAACACTGGCTTACCAAATCAATTGCTACACTCACCGGC
This sequence comes from Gasterosteus aculeatus, assembly GCF_964276395.1. NCBI lineage: Eukaryota > Metazoa > Chordata > Actinopteri > Perciformes > Gasterosteidae > Gasterosteus > Gasterosteus aculeatus. The sequence goes on from NC_135705.1 coordinate 15,818,453, forward strand.
TGAGGAGCAACTAAAGATCCACTTGCAGAAGCCAATTCATTCATCCCTCTGCCCCCCCCCCCGACCCCGACCATGAAACTTTCCTCATCCCGCTGCTTCGGTAAGCTCAGCAGATTTGAAATCTTTCTTTACTCCGGAGAAACTTTGAAGTGATGGATGGTTTGTCTTGGTTTGGCCGGCAGGAAGTGGCCAGAGGATGAGAGAGCTATTAACAAATCCATTTCATCTTGTAATTCCACTGATGACCGCGAAGAAATTGCGGGCTGTTTTTTTGTAGGCGTCGTCACTGTGGCTGAGCCCAGGTACAGAAAAGATGCAGGCCTCTCTGTGCTTTAAATCCAAGCCTCTTCTTTTGTTTTTTTCCTCCCGTTGTTGGTCTTTTAGCGGCAGCTCACACAAGGGTGCCATCAACAGAGCTGGCAGCATGTCTGTGTGGAATGCACTCTGGCAATTTACGGACACACTCACACGGTCAATAAAGACCGCTGAGCCCGTGCTGCAGCTCACACATGTAAACTGTTCTTAAGCTTGTCACATATCAGCATCGATTGGAGGCCGAGCATAGACATGCACTGATACAGTGACACCAAACACACCCACACACACAGTTTTGGAGACAATAGTCTGCACACTGCCCGATATAAGTGTCCGGGTTAAAAATAAAAAGGGGAAGGCATCTCGCACAGCTGTGATATGCTGGGAAATTTCTGGGCTGTCAGCCTGCCGAAATCAAAACAGCTGAGCTGACAGGGCACTGCTGTTGACTTGCTTTTATATTCCCTTCCTCTTTTAACTCAATCCATCACTACACCTTTAGCCATTTCTCTTCCTTTCCTTTCTCTTCTGTGTTTCTGTGTTGGAAGAGCAACAAAGCAGCACCCTGGGGACCGGAATGACAAAAATCCTGGTTCTGGTCAGTTGCGACTTAACTTCATTAAATTAAACTCACACATGTGAGAGGATAGATTAAGCAAGACATACAACACAAACACAAACACACACACTGTAGATTGCCTGCCGTGAAGAGTCACGGCATGCATGCCCTCCCAAAACAAAAACATTTCTAAATAGTCAAGATAAGTCAACAGTGTCCTTAAGAAAACTACCCAGTCGCTGAGGGGCTCAGCTATCCTGAATGAAAGTGTCAAAATGCAGAATTTACACAACTCGGGGGGGGGGGGGGGGGGGGGGGGGGGAGTCTTGACTCCCTGCCAAAGACAACTCTTGTCCAATCAGCGCCCCCAGAAGCCGGCAGCGAACAAATCCGCCGCTGAATGAAGGAGATGAAAATGTTTAAAAGTTACTCACCGCTTCCCGCTTCCCCCCTGGCTGTGCTGGGAATGAGACGGAGGGGGGAGGAAACGCACCGAACTGACAGGAGGATCTCAGAGGGGGCAGAGAGCAGGAGCAGTGCTGCAGCCTGAAGCAAGCACACTTTCAACGGCTCCCCCTAATTGAAAAATTCTGTTTTCATCCCTTCTGGAGCGGTAGAGAGCGCATGAGAGAAAGGGGGGAGGGAAAAGGAGCAGATGACTTGAGTGGAGGTGATGAAACAGAGAAGGGAGGTTCTGCTCGCAGACGCTCAGCGCGTTGAAAGCGGCAACTGTAATTAAAAGAGCGCGAGCGAGGGAGTTTTTCAGAAGACGAACCTAATCAGGGGTGACCAGCAAGCCGGTCGCCGAGAGGGCAAACATTGACCCCCTCCCACTGCCTGTCAACGGCAGTCAGTATTTGTTCTTAAACGCTTTCCCAACCTGCGCACAACCGTTTTTTGACATCATGAAGCAGAAACTATTCATGGAAGTTTACGGCAAAGGACCAAGCGAACTACGGTGCAAACATTGCTCGGGTAAAAACCTGAGACAAAGCCATCCCAACTCAAAGACCACCTGCTTGCTTTGCCTACATCACAGTTAGCATCGCAGAATGGGAATCACTACATTGACATTGAGATCTACATTCACATTCTGCTTTGAACTTGTACGACTTCTGGTCTGGGTTGAAGAAAAAACTGATTCCATCCGTTACAATATAAAGCAAGGTGCCTTCAGCTGAAACGCAACTGATCTTGACCTTCACAGAGAGCGCTAGTGCACAATCCCCTCAGTAGTCAAGCTGCTAATGTACGTTCAGTGAGGAGCGGATAACTTAAATCAGCTCAGGTTGGCCGGTACCTTGCACTCATAAACTAACCCAGGCCAAAAATGTTCAACTCTGAAGGGAGGGTGAATGAGTGGCGAGGATGAGCGTGAACACAGGAAATAGGGATCTATCTCCGCCCAGTCTGAGGTTTCTGGCACCTACAGAAACGATGATGTGGGCAGAATGTCATCACGTCTTCTGCGGCGCTCCCACTGCGCCCTTACAGTTCTGAGGAGTGTGTGATAGCCGGACTCACAGCTGTGGATCTCGAGGGCTTTCTGGAGAACAAGCAGCGCTGCAGACAAGAGAGGCGGCTCCCGTCTGCACCTGACAACAAAGGCTTGTGTTGTGTTCCTGCTGAAGATTTCCAGGTATTCACATAACATTTACATTTAACAAGCACAGACACAGTGGTGAAGACAATGACACATGGGAGGACAGAAAGACGCCAAGTGTGTTCACACTATCCCAAGATTACAGCAATTACAGGCAAAAAGCCTCATGTTGTGTTGCCGCTTCTATGGAAACTGAACTGCTGTGGTCCACGTCAATCAAAACTGGTACAAAAGCTTACAATCAGGCCCAAAATATGCCAAGAATCCCCCTGGTGTGCCAGGCCAAATTGGTACCATTTACAGTGAGGAAAAAAGCAAAAATAACCAGGCACCGCCTGATTGCATGCAAGAGCGCTCTTGTGACAAAAAGCGTCCCCGTACTTCACTTTCCTAACAACCTACTAAATGCTTCTCAAAAGAATGAGATCATTTATCACAGTTGAAAACAAAATGTGCGTGAAGAGGGCCTGAGGTGCGTCCAGGAAAAAGGATGGAAAGAAAAGGAGAAAAAAACAACAAAAAAACGCCCCTCTCCAGACACAGAGGATAAGTCACGTACTTATCCCCCTCTGCCCTCTTCAGGAACAAATGAAGGTATCAATCAATCCTCCGGGCCCACAGAGAGAGGGAGGAGAGGGGCCGCAGGCCTACAGAGAGAAACTGCCGCAGGAAAACGAGATGATTTTTTAGACAAAGAGGTCTAAAGCCAAATAGCAGCGTATTCTATATTTTATGTTATATCCATTTTTGTTGGAGGAAATCTCACAATAACCCATTTCTGTGACATTATATACAACGAGAGGGGATCCAGAATATTCGTTTTTTAAAACACAAATTGTTATTATTTATTTGACTCAGACTCAGGTTAAAGTATATGTAAACATGCATGGTTGAGTTGGTTGAGAGTGAATACTGGATAGCTTAAATAATGAATGTTTTCTATTGTATTATCACTGAAAAAGAACCTTTTTCATGCCTATATAGAAGAATGTAGCTGAACAATATAATGGTTCAAGCAAATAAAGTATGAAAGCTGTACTAAAATCATCAGTTGCCATGACTACCTTTCCAAAACAAGGTTGCTTTGGTATTCATGGAACGCAACACTGAGCAAGACTTTTACAGAAAGCAAAAAGCTGCACAAGAGAGCTGCAGTTATTTTAGTCAATTGTGTTGGAAATGAGCAGAACATAAGAAGGAATGATCAGCGTTCAAAATTCAAATGTGCATTGAAAGAGAAACATTCCCCTTCAGAAAACCTTCGATGAAGATGTATTCTTGCCAGAATAAAAGACAACTTTGTTAAATATAATATCTTTATGGAAGCTTTGCGAAATCACTGATGTCTTGGAGACGCTCCTCAAGGCCACGCTTATCACATGCAGCCACAAAAAAAAGGGCTGGAATTGGTCCCGTGACCGGGTACGTCCACACAGCTCAGCAGTGAACTCATCATCTCATGGTTTCTTCGGTTCCCTCGGCTCGCTGGCTTGGCTTTGCTTCTCCCTCTCAGACAGTGCTGTATGTGATGAGAGGAGCGGTGAGGCCCAAGACCACGAGCTGAACGCTTCAGCCAAGAGCCATGTAGAAAGAGAGAGAGAGAGAAAGATGGAATACAGAAGAGGAGAGAGGCAGACTGAACTTATTGTGCTCGTATTTAAAGGATAATTAATTTTTTTAAAACAGTGATGAAGAAGGAGAAAGGAGAATAAATGGGCTGTGTGGCCGGGAGGGAAGTCAAGAGACTAAAATAGAGAGGGATGAAGAGAGGGGAGCTGCACCCGCTCTTCTCTTCTCCCTGGCCTGGCACTCGGCCTTTTGGCAGACACTGTGGTATCCATTGCATATTGGTAACCCTGCAGAGCGCACACGCACACACACACACACACACACACACACACACACACACACACACACACACACACACACACACACACACACACACACACACACACACACACACACACGCGGGACCAGGGTTAAAAGAAACACAGCTAGCTTTGAGGGGATTTTTCAGGCAATGTGCTTTTCTCGGTGAAAAACAAAGTCTGAGGCACCGCAACGAACGCAGAAGCCAAGATTGGCCCTTGTTAGACAGAATAATTTTCACAGCTGTTTCCGATCTGTTCGAGCTCTTCGTGGCCCCGAAGAAGAATGGGGAGGGGTGGGGGGGGGGGGGGGGGGGAGAAACGGAAAAGCGAGGAAACAAAAAAGGAAGGAGAGGAGAAAAAAAAAATAGAAGAGACGCTGTCTGTCACTTTGACAATAACTCAATAGCCAATGCCCCCGTTTAACGCACGCAGAGTTAACAACGTCCTCATGAGCTCCTGAGAGAAAATACTTCTACTTAAGGAGAGCTTGGATTTCACAACAGCCCATGTCTATAGTGAAGAGGCACCACACCCCCCCCCCCCCACACACACACACACAACTCCCAAATAAGGGGAATGAGCTCAACACAATGGAAAATCTAGCCATTAAGTTCATGAGCGTTTTTTGTTTCCTCTGCAGCTTTTGTAAAACATTCTCCTCTCTCATCTTTTAATCTGCTCCCACTTCACTCCCATAATACATCTTAAAGCTTTGGGTAAGAGTGGACACAAGCACAAATGCTCCCAGCACATTCACACGCACTCCCACACTTACTTTCATAGTCTCCCCAGTTAGTCACTGTGTCATCATTAGCCGTCCGGTCCAGCTGCTGCAGAGTACACACTGGATAATATACCCCGCAGAGTGGATATCAACCAAACAGGAAGACAGCACATACGAAATATATACAAAAAAATCTGTTGGAAATAACTGTAGCATCTTTTCTTTTTATGAAAATGAATGATGAGAGCTCAACGTGTTATTTCATCACTTGCCAGGAGGTGATGGTGATAAATGAAATGCATCTCAGATGATGGACTCACTGAACTCAAAACAAAAGCATCAAATTACAATGACTATGATGGTTTACCAATACTAAGAATCTAATCCAAATACTAATCCAAATCTGACTTTGTACGGTCAAATGTGAAGTTGAAGGTTCTTTTGCTGCAAGTTAGAAGGTAATTGCTCAATTTTTTTCTCAAATTCAAATTGCCTGGTGAATCGTCTTCCAGTCATGACATTATCACCCATTAACAGGAACGCCACAGTCTCTCAGACACTCACGCACACCTTCATGTACACACACTGGCTGAGTAATCCCCCGCTGGCTGTGATCGCAGACCGTCCATCTGCAGTGTTTTCATGTTGGGAATCAAACATGCCTTTTCCACACTGACGAATAAAATAGGATGAAATCAGATTCTGACACACCAACACTGCCTTGTCTGATTAGGCCACGACCAGAGTGAACTCTGACCCGTTTTGATTATCCGCATGTGGGGTCATGTTTGTGTGTGCGCACATGGATGGTCACCACCTTCTGTAAAATACCTCAGTGACTCAAGCGTCTCATTCATGATCCAACCACACACGTTTTTTGCTCTTTCCTACAGAAACCAGGTTGTGTGTGTGTGTGTGTATATGTGTGTACAGCTGTGCGTCTGCGTAGGGGGGAGATGTTAATCATTACCACCACAGCGATGAACTGTGGCTGAAAGCCTCTCGCCATGCAAACCCTAACGGCGAGTCCGCACAACTCAGAGGGGGGAAAACTGCAGGAAACCTCCGTCAATAACAGTTTCCAAGCGTAACAACCCTAAACTCTCACACAGGAAATACTTTGCTCCCGTCTCATCGAAGAGCCATCGCTCTCCGGTGCCCACATGACAGATACAATCGGATATCGAGAACAGCGTGGAGGAGCCAAAGAAATTCCCACAAAATAGAGGCTCAACCTTTGTGGTGATTGTGGCTTCACAATATGGGATTTCTGGAGTGTTCCCAAAACAGGCTCGTGATCCCCTGATAACAGCTGAGGCCCCGACGCCCCCCACACACACAAACAGACACCCCCCCACCCCCACACACACACACACACACACACACAAGGTCTCCATGGATCAGCTCCGTGTGACACAATGACACAATCAATCAGTGGATATTGCTTTTATTGACAGTCCCACAAGAGTCTCCTTCTGTTTCATGATCTGTCGCCGTTTGTTTTCCCACTGCCAACTTCGCTCTTTGGTTCCTTCATCCTGTTTTCAATTGTATACCAGTATTAGAGTCTGAAAACATTTTCTGGCCACTCTTTAATCCTGTACTTGTTTCTGTTACCACCATCCACTCTACCATTTCAGCTGCCATCTGAAAGAACACTACTGTGTCTACTACACACACACACACACACACACACACACACACAGACAGCATTGATCCTAGCCCCTAACACGGTCAGACAACACAAAATGATCCCTTCCTTTTGGGGTAATGAAACAGGAGTTGGGGAGGAGAGCTGAAGCACAAGGACTCATGCATATTTCATATCTGGTATGATACCCTTTCTGGGCCATGCATAATGCAGACACTGTTTAAGGAAGAGCATTGGGGGGCAGGGAGGGATTTAAGTTGGGGGTATTAAATGGAAAAGGAGATAACACCCACTAACCATCAGTCCATCATTTCAACAGAGCGGGACTAAACACAACCATCAGTCGTCCAGACTCATTGCTCGTCTTCATCAGAACCCAGTAGATGGACGACACATTCTAGATGAAGATGTGTTAACTGGACGACAATTCACACACAGATTATTTTCCCCCTCGACGACGGTCTCCATTAATGTTTTTTTCTAATCGTTCCTCTTCCTGTAACATTATTGGTGCAATCTGGAAATGTGGCAATAACAAGGAGTCACAAGAGCAAGAAACATCCTGTAAACAACTTACAACGACCATCTGACGAAGCATTTTTCCTGTCGTTCTTGTCTTGTTTGTTTCAATGTCACTGTGTTGCCAGATCTCGGCGATTATTTGAGTGCTTAGCTGACAGAACATTACGGCAAACATAAAGCCTCCTTTCCTTCAGAAAGGAAAAGGTGAAGCACGTTTTTACACGGTAAAAACTGAGAACATCTCTTGGCAGCAGCCGATGTTCGTCTCCCTTGAATTCCCCGTATGTGCAAAATCCTGTTCCAGTTAACCAGATGTTGTATATCAGCCTCACTGTGAGGAAGCCACTTGTCCCATCAATAAGTCTTTCAAGCCATATGGCCAGATCATCCTCTGTATTCTGACTTAGCGTTCAACAGAAGCCAAGTAAAAGGGGTCAATAACTTCACCGTGACAAAGGAAATCCTTTCTCTTTAGTGGCTTTAACAGAAAGCTGCCAAAGTGCCTGATTCCTCTACTATCAGTGGGTGTAACCTACATTTTGACAGGAAACAGTCAAAGTGGATATTGAAGGAAGACAAGAGTTTAAGACGGCCTATCACTTAGATGGAAACAAGGCAATAAGCTTTCTGGCAGCCGCCTGCCAGTTTAAAAAGGCTTGATGTTGGCCTTCCTCTCTCTTTATAGCCTCACTTTCCCTCCATTTCTCATTAGGTGATTCGCTCACAGTCTCTTTCCACATTTCTCTCTTCCTCCTCCTCCTCTCTCTATATAATTGCTGATAGCTCAGGGAGCCATTTCAGCTGTAAACAAGGGAGTTTTCCTTTTGATATTCTTTTGTGATTTTTAGTTTAATCTATTTTTTAATCCAAACCTCATCTCTCCTCCCTTTCTACAGCCCCCATCCCTCAATCCAGACGAATCACGCATGGAGGAAAATACCAGAGATGCGTTTCCCGGGGGCCACGAGGGATGTCCACCATCCAATTCTAGTCAAGCAGATGTCATGAATCAACCTCTCCCTCTCCGAGGAGGACACGCTGCGAGAGAGGAAGAGTGAAAGGAAAGGAGAAAGAACAAAGGGAATGATCCAGGAGGCTTTTGTAAGGAAGCGGGCTAAAAGTCAGACCCCCCATGCTGCACTGCGAGCGCACACATCAGCACAGCAGGATTGTAACAATGGCGAGGATGGGGTTACCCCTCCACCATTATGCAATCCCTCTGTTACCTGTATATGCACCTTTCCTTACCAACCTGACGTTTCACAGCACCCCCTCCTCCCCCCTGCCTCCCTCCCTCCCACTGTGTCCAGATTTTCTCTCGCAAACGATAAAGAAAGTAATTTACGGTGAATTTACTCGCTTTTCCATTAAGTCTTCCCATTGTGCTTTTGCTTTTGGGAAAAAAGGCGTCATAAAAGGAAGTCGATGGGCTCATTATGATTTGTTGGCGGTGAGAAGAAGTCATCAGTCACAATGGCGGGAGGGGGTTGTCTGCCTGTATGGCTAGATGGTGGTTAGATAGATGGGGCAATGTAAACCCACAAATAAATGACCCCTGCACATCTGGTGTTAACATGCATTCTAGTTTTTGCAGGTATTTCGGTTATAACCAAAGTAGCACAACCTGAAGATTACTGGGATCACAAAAGTCATTTTCTGGGGGAGCTGAATGTGTGAAAAAAATGAGCGATCCAATCAGGTCAACAGTGGTACACATACCTAATGAAATGCTGTAAATTAATTTACAACAGTGTTGTATAATATTTAAAAATAACTAACATACAGATAATTTAATAAAGATAATTACAAAGTGCTGAAATAAAGTACTTCAATCATGCGTAGTCATGATCCCTTCAATGAGACATCAAACCCGTCCGCCCAACAAACAGTGAAATGTGTCCTTGGCTAAACCGTTGGCGATCATCTTAAACTGTATTAGTTTGGGTTGATATTCAAATATGAAATGAACATCAGCACTTCGACTGAAAAAGACTCAGGCAGAAGAGTTAGGCATTGGTCCCTTTCTGTCTCCCCATCTCCCCCATCAGCCTCCACCTCCTTCCGTCCTCCCGGACTGTCGTTCTCCATGCCGGTGTCCTGTCTGTGTCCCGGCTTTCTCCTTTGTGGTTCAGGGATTCTATCTGCCTTAAAAGATTCCCTTGTGGCGCCGTGAAGCGCGACGGAGGAGGCGGAGAGAAAAAAAATCTCATTAGAGAAAGCTGTCAACTACGGGCCGAGCTCGGACACAGAGAAAATACAAATGGCCTGAAAGACCCAGCATTAATTTGGAGCGCTGCCATGCAGTACATTGCTTTGTGTCAGCTGCATATTGGACAGTGCGTTTTATTAAACCAGACTGGGAAACCTCAAAACAATGGAATAGATGAAAATCTGCTGATGGAAACAACATTTGTCATTTGTTTTTGTTGTAAGATTGTATGTAATAAAATACATCAGCGACAGATAAAAAGATAAACAGATAAAATGAGCAGAGGAATTTACTCTGGGCTTCAGTCTGGAACACTACAAACACAAAGAAGAAGTTGTTGTATATTTTTCTGGGAAAAGTCTGTAAACTCAAATTAATTTTTTGATTTAAGGCAGAAAATTGACTGGCAGATAATGAGATGCTTGATTAAATCTCAGGAGATGCTGAATATTAGAACATAGAAGATGTGAGTGTTGTAATTGTATCGGGCATGCAAATTAGTTTGTTCCAGTCATCTATTCCTATCTATATGTATTTTTTTGTACTGTCAAATCTTTAATGTCATGAAATGAAAGGAAGCCAACGGATATTCTTATTGGAGAGGCTGAAACCTACACATAATGGTCACAAGTCATTTTCATGGCCTTTTTATTCTGTTATTGCAGAAAAAGCGCATGTGGATCGAATAGCATTAACAATGTTTCCCAATAATCCTCGTCAGTTAGACGTTTTTCAAAGTGGACATTTTGACTTTATATAACTGGGCAGCAATGCAGCAAACAGATTCAGAAACAAGATGCAAACCGTAGAAACAAAGTAAATCCCGCCCCTTTTCTTACTTCTCGCTGCTTCATTAAAAGTTGTTCTCAGCAGATTTGTAAAAAGCTCATGAGAAGAAACACTGCGGTCAGCTATTTTATCCATAGCACTTCCATTGCTAATTGTCACCTGAAAAACTTTCATCACCCCAACGAAAAATATCCCTTTCTAAAATTCAGCACTCATTAGCTGAAATTAAAACAAGGTTGTCTTTTGCACTTCAAAAGGTAGGAAAATGTAAATCAATGTGAAATCTTCGTACAGCCCCTGCAAACCAAGCACACACACACACACACACACACACACACACACACACACACACACACACACACACACACACACACACACACACACACACACACACACACACACGCGCACACACGCACCTTTTTTCTCATCATCTTCATTCCCATCTTCCTCTCTCTCTGTCCTTTCGGAAAACTTGAGAAGACAGAGCGCTAAAACACTGCCTCTGCAACTTCTCAAACTCAGCCGGTGATGATGTGACCTCTCCACCCTGGTCTCTTTCAGTCAAGCATAGTTTCCTCTACATCAAAGCCCCACCCGTGTGGGGTGTTCTCATCAGACAAACCAAGCGATCCTCTGGGATGATTTAATCAGAGGCGACGCCTTAATAAAGCCAAAAGACTGGACGGTTTTGGCAGAGAGCAGCCCTCCGCAGTAACCCGGACTTGTTTTGCACGTCTTGGCCACTTAGTCACTTACATTGTCCAGGGAACTGTAGACTACACAGAGCTACCGAGCAAACGGCAGATGAATACCACTTGGATGCAGCTGTGAGATTTAAACAATGCAGAGAGGGACCGTTTCATACCGGCCAGTACTGTATTGCTGTTGGTTCAAGGCTGGATGTTTATTTTAGTGTTGAAAAGGATGTGAAGAAAATAAGACAAGGCATCAACAGCAAACACTTCCCATCGCTCACAGCAGCTCACGACAGGAGCTTGTTTTATGCTTCCTGCTTCAAACTTTTTCCATTTAGGAGCCAAAAACCCCAAGTAATAAATTCCTGCTGTCGCATTATGACTCACGCCACAAAGACGGTCAGAAATATCAAGGAGGATAGTTGACGAAGAGGCTGCCATGACGCAGGAGAGAAGAAAAACAAGAAAAGAACAGCATCTGAGTGGGTGTAAAAATACTCCGGCTTGAACTGAAGAAAACACATTCATCACTGTGACAAAGAGCATCTCCTTTAGAGTGTTTACCTCAAGCTTTTTAAAAGCAGAGCACCTAAAAAAAGGTTTTAGCCAAGGGACTGATAAGTAAACTGACCCCAAGACTGATCCAGCTCGCCCACTCATAGCGCCGTGCCTTCAGTGATTAATCGCTCCCCACAGGAGCTGGACACTGCTTGCATTCAAGATTGTATTGAAACACAGAACGCAGACATAACTTCAAAAAGGTCTCAAGTTGTTTGCGCACTGGCCAGAGGTGTGGTTGGTGTGATTCAGTGTTTGTTATTGGCCAAAGAGCTCAAAATATACAATAAACTGCCTAAATATTGCCTATTTTGATATAGTGATGAATTTTAGCGCTGCACACGCTTTCATTAAAAATAGAGATCAAATCAAAGAACAGCTTCAAAGCCTCCTGGCAGCAATGAACATGATTCTTCCAATTGATGTTTGAGAGTGTTGTATCACATTATGCTGCAAAAACTACTGTTTAACTGGGTTGAGAGAAGTGTCCTAAAAACTCTACTGGCGAACAGACGGTGAGTCCCCTGAATGCAAAAAGAAGTCTGATTGCATGGAATTCTACAAGAAAAACACCTTTCTGCTCCCTCGATTTATTGAACAACGTAAACATCAGTAAATGGTCTCGATCAGTAGTGTCACGTCTTCTTCAATACAGCATAATGTTCATTTGGTAAATCATGGACGTATTTAGTTCAATAGACCATAGTGCTTTAGGGGTCAGTGGGACTTACAGCCGCATATGGCGCCTCTGCATCTCTCCACCGCGCATTCCGTGTATTGATTGCAAAGATGGCCAGAAAATGGATGCTAAATGTCAATGAAGCTTCAACTATATTACAAAGCAATGAGACAATACAATCTACACAGAGAGATGTGGATTTTCTCCCACCCTTCTCTTGATCGAGGTCAATGAAAGTCAATGAAATACAAAGGTTTTTTAGGCTTATTGAACATATGAACAGCGGATAAAAAAGTTGGAAATTTTATCATTCAATAAACTTGTGAGAAACCCTGAGGAGCACTTCATCTCTCAGTGCCCATCGTTCTTCATTTCTTCATGCAGTTTTTTTTAGATTAATGGGACAAATTTCAATTATCTCCCTAAATTGCAATGACTCCAATACCGGCCCCGAATCGACGAATGAAAGCACTCTGAAATATGATCATGACGGATGCCCACTTAGCCAGCGAACCCCAGAACTAGCCGCCCCCTCTGCCAGGATAACCTCTGGACTAAAATAAGTCCCACATGTGCACATTTGGCAGGAGCGTGACCCTATTAACCCTAAACGAGGCTATGCTCGGCCTTTGCTAATGACGCCCCTGCCCTCACTCTTCTGGTCCGGGAGGACTGACTGACAGTCGCGGTCCGTAGACACAAACAAACACACCGAATCATCGGGCATGGACACACACACACACACACACACACACACACACACACACACGTAGGACCTGTGGAGGCTGATTGTGTGTCGATGAGGAGGAGGTCAAACAACAGATGGCTTCCAGGGGGATTGGTGTGACTCAGCTTCTAGTTAAACAAACGCACACACTCTCAGCAATTAAGAAGATAATATTGTCTCTTAAATGGTTGCATTTTATTGTCAAATCCCAAAACTGAAGCTTGAGAACTTTTAGGTGTGACAATGGTTTAGAAGTTGACTTTTTTTAAAGGGTGACAAGTTCAGAGGTCAAAATAAGCAACATGCACCATTTCACTTATGAAAGGGACACTTCCAAACACCAGGGCGAGAATCTGCTTACAACACAAGTGATGCTGGACGCGAGCGTGACGGTTTCTCCTCTGCTGGCCAACCACGACTGTACACTTTTTGGGCCAAGCACGCTCACGCTCCGGGAGCCCCGCCAAACGCAGAGTGCTCTTTGGATGCTCCGCAGCTGTCAAGCAGCAGAGACTTGTGCAGCTCGATGTCGGCCGGCATCACCGTTCCGTCCCCTCTGGGGGGAATTTGGGGATGGGGGAATACAGGCAGACTTCTGGGAATAAGACCTTTGTGTACAGCCATAGATTATGGATGAGACTCCAGTTCCCCACATTATAACCTGCTGGACCATTCATTTGGCGAGTAACCAAAATAAAATTGCGAGCGTGTGTGTGTCTCAGCAACAGTCCGGTCTTGGTCTATTGTGTTTGGGTAGCAGACCCGTTCACTCTCCCTTCCGTTGTCCCACCTCATTAATCAGACCAGACAGAATAAAGACTCTGTGGCTGACGCTAGCCGGATGACGACAACTCAAAGTCAAAACTAACTCACTAACGCATATGTTGACAATATCCATTTAATATACGTATGAATGCAACAGGCTGAAATTGTAGCATGTTTGAATATAATATTTGAATCTTCACATTAAATTCCTATGGAATGTATCCTCATCCACTCTCATTCATATGAATTAAAGGTCACACAATTTAGACAGTAACATCAGCAGTGAGCTTCTTTTGCCACAACATTAACAACATAACAAACTCCACCACCAACAACAGATATAGACACAAACACATCCACACACAAACCATTCTGCTTGTGCACACACACACACACACACACACCCCTACACCGGAGTCACGATGCCATCTTCCCATCGTGCATTGGCATCAAATTGGAACATGAGATTGGTTATTTCGGCAGGACGCCATCTGAAAGTGAAAAAAACAACAACTGGGGCCCGCTTTCTGGCTCAGGTGTCAAGCTCTTAAATATTACTGGTTTAATCTTTGCGGAGACCATTGTTTGTACACCACCAAGCACGGGCAGGCACGTGTGTCAGCGCACACAAACACACACAAACAAAAAGAGCTACGGTGTCGCTACACCTGCCCCAGGACATCCATTAGTTACACAAAGAGTCTCCAGCATTCAACACCTGCCCACGTGTCCCCCACACACACTCCGTACGCCACCTGTGTGAGGACGCCAATATCCATTTAGAAAGAAGAAGAGTAAGGCCAAACACTTACTATTTGTCTCCATATGCCCCACATAAACACACAAACACACACACACACACACACACAATGTCAACAATCCTGTGCCGCCCCTCCCTTCTCATTACGAGACATTTACTCTCACGTGTCAATCAATGACAAGAGGCTCCGTTTTACTGGCTTGTAACCACATCAGGAAAGGACTGGGGCGCCATTACGCGCGCGGCACTGACAGATGTGGATCAAACCCCGGCTTATAATGAATGATTGAAGCTGAAAATGCCATTAAAATACATTAGAGGGAAAAACAAACAAACAAATCCAAGATTCTTATGAGCGGGCCAGATGGCAGAATGCGCCATAAAAGATATTAAGGCCACGAGCCGAGGTAGTGTGATCCGTGTGTTCCCACATGACAGGAGACAGGACTTTCCATCCACTGCGGCTTCTGCAATCTGCCTCCCTCCTGTTTCATCAACAGAGCTGCAGGCAAACAATTTACATTTCACTGCGGCTGCGCTCGCACGGCGATCATTATATGTCTATTAGGTTCCCGCTCGGCGAGGACATTTAAGTGGCTATAATGAGGAAGACGGTTTAAAAAGGGGATAAATAAATAAACATATAGATAAATAAAAGGGCAGACACGGAATGGGTCTCGTCAGAATCAAACGAGGAAACAAATTGCACCCCAAGACCTCCTATAAATATTAAAGTCTTTGATCTCCCCACCAAATGAGCGACTCGGTCTGTGGGGTAAATGATGAGTGTGTGTGTGTGTGTAGTGTGTGTACGCCCGAGGCCACATCGTTTTACAGAAGGGGGTTGAATAGAGGCAAAGCTAAGCTCACTGTTAAAGAATGCAGAGACACACAGTCCAGATCACAAGCCTCCCTGACTAAGCATGTCCAGTCAGCTTTACAGGCCTAAAGAGCCGACTCAATGTCGGAGCAGACGTGGACTGATGACACCGTCGGTAGAGAGAAGACGCGCAAGAGCCTCTGGGGCACAAGAACACAGAACAATGCTTGGCAGGGAAATGGTAGGAAAATAGAAGTAATAGTAGGAACAGTATAATGCAGCTCTTATGGTGCAAATTCCATGTGCACTCACAAATATGGCATAAATAAGCAATTTTGTGTTTTGAATTTATAGCATTTCATACAGCTCCTCGTAGATGAATTGAGTTGCTTGGGTTATGATCCAGAAGAGTATATCAATAATAATGACTTGCACTTATCTGCTAATTGTCAGAATTCCCTCTCTTTCTCTAAATGTATACATCTGGCTAACATGAAGTAATGTTATTTTCTGCTGATGATCTGATGATCCACATGTTGCAATGTAGCAAGACACACTGCGTTAAGTAATAGACACCTGGTAGCATTTCCTCAAAACTGAGATATGGACAATTCTTAGTGACTAGTGACATCTTAAATACCATAAGAATACGTTTGTTCAGCTAATATTTCCCTTTGTGTGATCTTTTACAAATCCACAGCCCACAACGTACAAACCACTGAGACAGGATAGCTACTTTTACTTAGCATTTGCCAAAGTTAAAGTACTGCTTTTTGTAAGAAGTGATGGTTAGAATCATAAAGAGTTAACATTAAAAAAATTGCTGCATTATGTCATGATGGACATGGGTACGCCTCTGGACAGAAGCCCAATGCAAATTAAAGTATTTCTCCCGAAAATGACTGTGTTGTTTGTGTTCAGTACTGTAGATGAACAGATGTTTGTATTTCATCAATCCTCTGACGTAATCGGATGTCGATGTAACACTGGATTGACGAGCTGGCGACACAGTTCGGCTACACCTGCGGGCCAAGCGATCTTTTTCGTGGAAATATGACTACTTGTACATCTCGGTGCTTGTACAGGCTATCAGGAACCGTCACGCCTGTCTGTCTGTGTTCTGGTTGACCCGAGATGAGCACTGTTCTGCGGGAAAACCCCAAATGCAAGGATTAGATGGGAGAAAAGGGGGATTTGCTTGTTAAAAGCTGACCTTTGACATGCAAACAACAGACTTTTGATTCGGCAGATCAGCGCATTGTTCTTGCAGGGAAGGCAGCACTTAACCAAAGTCATATTCACTGTCATGGCTGTTCGGGGAAACCGCTTGATACCCAGGCGGTCACGTGACCGACCGGCTGACGCAACAGCTCTGGAAGCAGAGAAAGTGTGATCGCACATTACTGAGATTGATGTGTGATACAGTGAAAATGTTCATGTGAATCATCGTCTGATAAATTCGGACAAAGTGAAAAGTGAAATTGCATCCTGCCAATTTGATTAGATTTCCAGGTGCACATTTAGTTTTTCCAAACGTAACTACATATTTCCAGTGTTGGGTATCGTAGCCATAGTCAAAGCTCATTTGAGCTCTTTATTACATTTTGTCTGTTAGCCATAACTACAAGAGTATTGGGTTGAGAAATAAATCAAGAGAGGGACTTAAAGTGAAAGGATACCTTGCTGGTGAGTCAACCAGCTCTTTAAAAATGGATCAGGGGAATTGTTTTAAATGTATAATTTATATATATATATATATATATATATATATAGATGGATATAGATGTATTCAAACCAGGTTATGATGTTGTCTAATACTGCGTTTGGACTAAATCAATTGAACGTGGATCCTTTGAATCCTTAAAATGTACACTTTTTAAAAGAAAAAAGGCTCCCAGAATTGCATTCTGAACGGGAAAGAGCTTTTAAACTGAGCTCTGGAACACAAACCCATTTCATGAAACCACAGCCAATAACTATTTCTTTTTTTATTTCTCTCGGGTATCACTCTGCCCACACAGCCCTTTGCTGCTCTGTATTACCGACCATAAGGCGAGAAAACACTCAGCAAAGTCTGACGTCAAGTGAGCGGCAGCAGCCTCTTTCTGCTTCTATGCGTCTATCCTTATTTGTTCTGCTCCTTTTGTCATACTGATAATGCAGTACTTGTCTGGTCCGTTGTCAAGGCAGCAGCAAAGTTACAGCACACTCATCGCCTTGACAACCTGCACAAATAAACTTGGCTAGATGAACGATAAAGAAAAGACAGAGAGGAGAGCGAGAGAGAGAATAGCAGAGCTCTAAGTGGTTTTAAAGGTGGAGCAACAGAGACATGATTTTGTGCAATAAGGGCGATGATGGCTTCTTTCAGATTGCTGAGAGAACTTCGTCAGGTGTCTGCATTACTGGCTCACGTTTCCATCCATCTAAATCCAAAATGACTCAATGTCTGTGCCTACGCTGTCTCCTGGAAAACCACAGGCCTTAAAAGCACATGTCATGGTTCCCTAAATCTTCGTGTCTGAACGAGCTCCAGCACGCACTATGACAATGGCATTTGTGTGTTTGAATTCAACCCTGGCAACGTATGTCATCCATCCTTCTGTGAACCGCATTAGTACATACTTGAAAACTAAAAAACTAAATTAAATAGTGGAGATTGCAGAAAATAGAGCTTGACCTATGAATTGTCCAAACTGTGTTCAAGCTAAATGCTAATGATAGCATGCTAACCTGCTCAATAAAGTAAAACAAGTCAACATGCTTATGTTTAATTAACAGGTAAAAGTTTAGGGTCTTTTTTATAATTATCACCAAACATAAAGTACAGCTGATACCTTTTTGTTTTACTTGAGATGAAAAGAAATCATGCAAACTCTCGCCAGACAAGTTATCCTAATCGTAATCGTTCAAGGTTAATGGCAAACCTTTGATGGTAAAGGTTTGCCATCAACCGTGAACGGTTATGATTAGGATAACTTTATCGCAACACCATAGTTACTTACAATTTAACCCTTGGGTAACATGCTTGTCTGTTTCATGGGTATCAGTCTGAAAGATATTTCACTGAAAATCTCAAAAAGGAAACCGTGGCCCGAGATTTCCAGCTGAGAAGAGTTAAGGGAAGATTTTTTGAGGGTTATGGATTACAAAATACGTAAGTTACAAAATAAGTAAAATGTTTGGGCAATAGCGAAAGCCATAAATGAGCCAACACACACAGTCCTTCCAATGGTCCCCCTATTTTCTTTCTGGTGTGTGTGTGCGCTGACCTAAAGTCTAAGTGAGGAAGTTGGTTACTTCAGGCCTCTATCAGAGGAAGCGGGCCATGCTTCAGAGCCTTTTTTCATCTCCTTCCTGCACCCAGATCAGTTGATAGTTTCCTGTACAGCTTGGCAATGGGAGCCGGCGTCCTCTCCATCCATAGACTACAGCCTTCACTTAAGAGCCTCTCCGCTATCAATGTTCTCTCTCACACACACACACACAACTAAGAAAAAGTGTCGGTGAAGCAGATGAACGGAAGCAAGGACGGCATCATAGCTCATCCAGCCTAATAGGTACAGCTTTGACGCATGCAGAGCTGTGAAAAGAACTAAGCAGACACCTCGCCCACTCCTCAGATGACAACTAATCACAGAGACAGGACAGAGAGACAGGGGGGGAGGAGGGAAGAGAAAGACGTGGTGGATAATCGGAATGTATCCGGCTTAAAAGATGAGACAACGTGCGGCAATAGATTTGAGAGTTAAATTGAGTAAAAAAAGTCAAGAAAGTGCATTACAGCAAATAGAAATAACATTCAACACACACCTACAATTAGTTTCCTGGCTGACACATTTGACCTTTGATCAATACAGCAAATAAGCCTTGTGGTTTCACCTCAGTGCTGTTTGATGGACTGGTTGTCTGGGCCCTTTCTTCAATATTAGAAAGCAATACTCAGTTCTCTTAAGTCAAATTGCCACTTAGACCAACCAATAATCAATAGGCTTGCAAAATCAATAAACCAATCAAATAATTTAGCACTGAGTCATCAAGCCCCTTTTCTTTGGACAAATGAGGCTTTGGGTTCCACTGGGAGTTTGGGTCTATAAGGAAAATAGGAGAAGTAATTAAAGTAATGGGGAAGTCAAAGAGAAACTGTCAGCATGTCTAACTTACAACGTTGACTTTATAAACAAAGTAATGATCTCTGAAAATTGTCGCCCTGTAGCTGCGAGCAGTTGGTGTTGATTTCTGGACTTTTGACAGTCGCACACTACAGTTCATGCATGCAGCACATAATGGTGGGGATGAAGCGGGAGAGAATCAAAGAAGTCTTTGAAGTGGTGCACTGCTTATAACCTCACGGCACTGGGTTGGGAGTCTTCCCTCTGGATAGATGAGAAGGTGAATGGTTGGATGGATGCAGGGAGGAGGAAAGACGGGTCCGCACGGATGAAGGGTTAGTGAGCGGAGGTGGATGCCGTGATAGTCAGGGGTATGTGTCGGATTTCGAATGAATGAACACAGACAAAGGGAAATTAAAGAGAAACTGTGGATGTTCTAAAGTTGCAACCCGATTACAAAAAGGAAACTGTAAGAACGTAAGAAATAGAGAAATAGAAACAGAGGGTGTAGCGCGACAGTGTGTGTTACTATTGCTTGCCCCAAATGTTTTAAGTAACATCCAGTAAATGAATGCTTGAACAATGGAAGAATATCTTTTGTTCAGAGCACAAAGAGAAACTTTTGAGCGAAATGATAGCAGTTTGCTGGAGTCAAAAGCTTTTCACCAGCCAAAATTACCTGGAGTAATGAACCATGGAAATGATCAGCATGAGATGGGTGAACTCTACCGGGGTGGGCGGGTCGATACTGCAGGCCTGAGCACAGTAAATGCTATCCTGCTTTGCATTTGACGGCAGTGAATCCGCCTCCCTTTATTTCCGGAGACAGTTCAAAAGGCAGCTTAGCACGCTAAGCCTTCATTAATGCATGGATCAGCACCAGGGCAAAAACCGGAGTGAATTAGCATCGGTAGCGCACAGATAAGGGAGGAAAAACAGGGGTTTGCTAATGTGAGAAGAATGATAACTAGCTGCAAGCGCTACAAAGTCACAGCCAAGTTGTATTAATTTACTGCAGAGCTTAACACACGTAACACAAATAATGTTGCAATAAAGTGCATAGTGCACCGTACATGTGGAATAGCAAAATAAGAATTGCAGTGTACAGAGAAACATGTTAAAATTGTACACATTTGTACACAATAAATATCTTCATATTCATTTATTATTTTTAAATTTGAAAATTGGATTCAATCCAGACCAACATTAGTTTAGTTATACATTCCTCTGACAGGCATTTTACAGGGGTTTCAGATGCAAGTTCAGTTGAAAATAGCGGTTTGAAGGGTTTTAATTAGGTGAGACCAGATATATGATGCAGCCACACACACACACACACACACACACACACACACACGCATGCACGCACACACACACACACACCATCTTCTGCAAGGGAGCAAAAAGGATTTTCTGATGCCTATCAGTCTTAATCCAAATGCATGAGCACCTGTTTCAGATGACCTTGATAAGAGAATCAGGGAAGATACTGCAGCTGTGGATCAGAGTGAAGCTACTGGCTCTATTGCAGAATTTGCCAGCAAGCAATATCCAGACAGCTGTCACATTAAATAAAGCTCTATTAATGCCATATGAAAGTGTTTGTTTGGTTTGATTAGATGCAGAAGTACAGCAACGATCTCTCTGTACAAATTAAGGAGTCGTTGCGTATCTGATCGTGGATTTGTATCGTTCTAGTCTTTTGGCTCCTGAAATAGCTACTTAGATAGCTGAATAGTTGTCATATAATGTGGTGGCTTTGTGTCATTCTGTAGACAAATTAGCCCTGTAGCTCTGTCGCCACCACAGAGTTAAATAAAAGGATGGATGATTTGTATGTGCCAATACAAGCAGCTATTATTATTAATTTACTGAGTTGGCATTTTCTTTTAGCATTATAAACTATATCCCTTAAAACATTGAAACCCCATCAAAATCCAATTTAATTAAACTTCTGGTCCTTTAATCTCCCATCAGGATGCAACAGAAGGACTTGGCAGCAACTAAAGTGACTACTGGATTTCAGAGAGCCTAAGTTTGACATGTTTGCCTCCTCCTGGTCATTTTAGTGCGCTTCACTACCAGAGAAGAAATTCATTAAACAAAATCAATATTATAAATCGGAGATCGGAAAGGCCTTTGGATTAGAGGACATCAGATAACCGCTCCTCCCTTTTTGTTGATTCCCTATAACTATTATAGCTACTCTCTTTTACCTAGTTTATTAATCCAGTATCTACAAAACAGAGATTAAAAAAAAGAAAATATACAAAAATATGATACTGGAGAGACAACAGGAAAATATGAACACAGCTAAAAAGCTAACATTGTGTAAATGACAGTGATAATTGTTGAGCTGACACACTGACCTTTGACTAAATACAGTCAGCTTTTCTGAGATGTCCTAGTGAAAACACATCCCTCACATCGGCATCTCCTTTACTCTTTAAGCACTGTTGTTCAGGAACAACACAAGCACGTTTTTTTCCTCATACTAACGAGACAAATATAAAGAAAATGGGATTATACTATATTATACTCCACTACTGTTTTTGCACTGTTATTCTTAGTTTCACCAGAGCTTAAAATGATCAATTAAAATGCATGTGGTTTATAACAATGCAGGAGATACAGAGAGTTACTAAAGAAATTACCACAAGCACAGAGCAACCCAACACCTCACCCATCTCCTGTTACACGTCCGGACCCCACCTGGTGGATGAGATGACACGACACGCTTTCATGCCATATAGCTCACTGCTCACACATCCGTCTTCATTTCAGAACATTGTGTTAAAAATACCTTAAATGCCTGCTCTTTCCCCAGATCTACCGTCAGCTCTAGAGTTGTCATAATAACAAGCTGTGTCTGAATCAGATGGGAGGGACCATTTACACTCTCCTGATAGGGTCTACAAACAAAAACAGCCAACACAAGGCCACTCGACCGCACCAAAACAAACAGAAGACAGGCTACTGCCGCTGAAAAGACAATAGACACCATCAATTATAAATCATTATCAATGCTTGTGAATCTAATAACCTCATATGCTATTAGATTCGCAATTCACAAGATTTGTGCTACCAAAACCAAGCTTTTGGGATTGAATGCTTGCTTATGATAAATGTGTCTTTACCTCTGATCATTACCGAGGCCGCCGTTAGATCTCATTTGGTAGGAGGAGAACTGAGGAGTACTTTGACCTTTGTGCATGTTTTTGTGCCGCAAAAGCCCGGGCCCTTGAATTTCGATGCTGGTATTTTACTGGAATTCATCAGCTGATCGGAGGCCCCTCGAGATGTCAGCCAGCTGGACTGGGCCGGGCTTCGTCTCAGAGTCTGTACCATTACGGTTTAATCACTGGCCGTGTTCTGTGTAGGTACAATAGGATGAAAGAACAAGGTGAAAAGGCAAATAGAAAGTTGGGGAAGGAGGGGGCGGGGGGGGCAGAGGGAAAAAAGCAGCAGAAAGCAGACATGGAGAGAAGGAGAAAAGAGATGGAAACTGACAAGTTCAGCCCAGTACCGTCTGAGAGCGCAAAGGTCAAACTATGATTTATACCGGTGCGTCACAACTCTCTGGGTTTGGATGATCTGTGGACATCAGTCATACATCACATGACCCCGCAGACCTGTCAAAATATAACCCCTTCAGAATAAATTTCCTTCCAACGACAAAGACGAAACAGACCATTTATACGAGATGGAGCTCAGTCATTTGCCTTTTGACCCGGACGAGTGCCATCGCAGGTGTTGTTGCTGCTTTCTCCTCCAAAAGACAGCAGGGTAGAGGAGCGTACGGTCTGAACCAAAACTAGCTGCAGTGATAAATCAGCAGGGCGTCTGATCTGTGGCTCCAACCACCAATGGCTTCTTTGCCAAAATAGCCAGAACTTAGTTTACTTTGTTTGATGCGTCTCGGCCGTGTCTGTGTACATGTTGACAGTTTTATTTGCCTGGCAGTCTTGTTAACACGGTGAATAGCTTGTGTCATGCAGATCGGACCAGGTTACCCAGGGGACAGACGTCAGCAAGCCATTCAGGGCCGGGTTAATACTCAACCTCAGTCCCTCTTGTCCTACTGCAAGCATCTTTTCTCCTCCACTTTTTTATTCCTCCTCCCTCACCGCTACTTGTAGCCAGCTAAAGCTTCAGCTAAGGCCGCGTTGGATACAAGGAGAGGCTTTGTCCAGCGCCAGTCAGCTCTGGCAACCTGACCTAAACCTGCTGCTTTAAGTAAAGTTTTATGTTGGAGGAAATGAAGGAATAGCAAAGGGCAAGATCGCATTGGAATGAATCCTTCTTTGTAGTCTGATTCACGTCTGGACTGACCTCACCCCACCAACGGGTCAAGTGTAACTTTTTAAACGCACATCAGATGCAGTTCTACAACACGCCGGGCTCATGCGAGAGGAGGGTCACATGATCGGTCCGATCGGGTAGCACGTTCACACTCAGAGCACATGCTAATACGCCTGGTAATGAGTCTCATTAGTAAAAGGAAAATCCATCAGGCCAAAGGCAGGCATTAATAATTCAAAAAGGAGCACGCTGTGCAGCGATGGAGCAGCCCACTCAGCTTACTGAGCTACACAGGCACAGTGACGCACAAGCAGCCAGGTTACAGAAGCTCCTCTTTTATTTGTATTTTGTTTTTTTTCACCCACAGCAGGTTGGGCCGAGCGGCCTTTGTGTCCTTTTCCTCATCCAGAGAGATTCCAGGGGATGCCTGGGAGTCGTCATCCAGGACTTCTACACGCTGAGAGCCATCCAGATCCATCAACTGTGAATTTGCTTCTGTCTATTCTTAAAAAACAGGCTTGAACTCCACAGAAAACTCTCATCCCATATGTCTGCCACTGGTTGTTCTTTGGAAAGTACTTTTTGTACCAGTATGTTTGCAGTCAAGGGGCCGGTGTGTTTACCATTTACTTGAGTCAAGTGACAGGGTGAATTCTTGGCGGTTGTGTCTTGGTAGGCCCGGGAGATTTTAAACAACCAACAGTAGACTGGCTCCTCTCTTTACACTGAATGGGAAATGCTTCAACACCCTCAGTCAACTTACTATAAAAGGCCGGGCTGAATCCCGCCAGGAGGCTAGCTCAGTGGGAACATCTCATACAGTAAGGAAGAGGAGAGGAATAAGAAGGGAAAAAAACGAAAAGGAGGAAAAACAGTGCTTGTACTAAATGTTTATCGATTTAATACTTCAGTGACTTCTGACAATCCCACTTGTTAAAAGTATGGAGAATGGAAGGACAGTTAAACTGGACATCTAAGAGGTACTAGCGTGTCCGTTGGCTTAGGCTTGCTATATAATGAAGAAGACTACACAGACATGGCCGAGACACATCAAACAAAACTAAGTTGTGGCCGTGACGACCAACTTTTGACAAATTCTGAACTTGAACAGATCGCAGAGACAAACGGCCAACTAGCGTTGTGCGTTCTTTATTGTGTGAGAGTACAGTCAGGCTGTGATAGTTAGGCCGTCGTCATTTAAAAATTGAGACCAAAAGACAGGAGTGCAGATATACAATTCGATTATCATACGTAAATGAAACAAAGCAGCATTTGAGGTGGCTTCATTCCCAATGAACATGTTGGTATTAGAATTCAAATGAGGTTAACAGAAAGAGCCTTCTTGATCTTGCTTTTGCCAGCAAATGTTCAACATGATAGAAACCCAAATGCATTTTGAATCCTCTAGCACCAGATGAACAGGACCCAACTCTAACCTCAGTCACTCGCAGTCCACCACATTGCTACAGTACCACATCTTGCAAAAATGTGTTTTTTCTTTTCGTAGAAAAGACGGGGAAATTCTTCTATGCAGAAACAAAGCTTTGTTGCAGCTATAAAACTCGGGGTCATTTAGTCCTTGTCCACGGACAACGTTTTATCCCAGCCTGTCGGAGAGGGAAAACTTTACTTGTTATTGTCAGAGTGCAAAGTCAAGCAATTAAAGGCCGCATTCCTGGGCCAGCTGTTGCCCTGTAACAGTTGACTTTAAAGCACGGCGGCCGGCGGGTCTTTATGATTCAGACCCTCCCTTTCTATTGTGGATTACCAGTAAGAGAGAGAATAGCTAAGAGAGAGAATGCGTGGCTTTCATATAAACTTTTAGGAAGCCTGCTCCAACCTGGTGGCCCTTTCTTTCACCAAAAATGCTGCACATTTTACTGCTATTTATTCAGTGTTTATGGGGACAACTGTTAATAGGACTAATCCGGGTGTGCTACCAAATCAAGCAAGTGTAAATCCAATTACAACTGAATTTTAAAAATGTTAGACTTCTCCTCCGTGCGTAATCCTCACTTGACCAAGTCAAGCGGCTTATTGTGTCCCCCGATTACAATGTAGGATTTCATAATGCAAAACTCTGCAAAACCGATCGTCACTGGACGCTAAACACCACAGAGACAGCGAGCTCACAACGTTTTCGATGAATTCAGCACTGCTCATAGAGCGACTTTGTTACCCAGTGATTGGTGTTCATCAGAATCAGCTGATACCGATGAACTCACAATGTCCAGTTCTCTCCTTGTAAGTGTGTGATGCTATTTGCGCTGCATTCCTGGGATTAGTCACACACACACTAACCCAAACCACCTGCCCTTCATTGCTAGATCACTTCTCATTACAGCGTGCCGTCTTTCTCGCAGCATACGACGTATTACGTCCTCCGAGTGGTGACAGAGTGGCTGCGGAAGGCGGCCGGCTGGAAACCCCCCCGCTGCGTTGAGCGGTCCAAAAACACACACGGACTGAACAAAGGTTTCTTTACAATAGTACGGTTGGCTGATTCTATTTGGAGTACCGGAGGTCTGAAAGTCTCCTCTCGAATGCTTCTCCTTAAATATCAAACCCTTCAGTTGTTGTTTAACAAATGTTGAATAGTTACTTTGCCAAATTGTGGGGGGCTTTAACACCGGTTCAGGGGTCACTATTTCAGGGCAGAAAATAATCGATTTGTGTACCAATCTCTTGATCCCTGTGCATGAGTGGTTTGATATAGAATGCATCCCCGTCTTTGGTACGACAGGGGGAAACCGGCCCGTGCGGCCATCACTGTGGTTAATGCCCATCCGTAGTGAAGCAAAGCGGTTACCTCCATTGGTGCAGAGCAAAGCCAGGACACTGCTCTCCACAGGTGATGCATGGCTGCCCTCTCTGCGGCTCCTCTGCAGGGTGCAACTTTTGGAGAAACAGGAACAGGAGGTGACGGGTCGTGGTCGACAACAAACACTGCAAGTGGCTCAAACTGTCCTCTGCTATGTTCTAGTTACATCACCTGCGGTATCTTTAAAGAAACTAAATCGCTTTCGAAGCACCATAAAGAAAAAATTGTATATGATGAACTTGTGTTATACGTGGAGTTCTTCAACAAAACATGCTGGCTCCTCATCAGTGGAATAAAAAATGGTTACACAAATAATGAATGAACGAAAGAGGTCCCTGGTTGACCTGGTCTTCAACGAGCAGTGAACAGGGATAAAATATGCCGCATCCGTTTTTTCTTTTCAATTATTTAAAGCAAATTGATGCATACAACAAACCTTTAACTTAGTTGTTTTCTTGCCTACATACCGATCTGCTGGAACTTCTTGTTTTAAAGCTGCGATTGAACATGACAGAGTGGTGACGGGTCGGTCCGCTACTGGCGAGAACAAATGGCGCACCGAGAAGGACCAGAGATCAGTGCGCAACTTGTCCAAACGCGCGCAGCCCAGCCGGCGGTGCTCGGTACTTTGCTGTTAACCTACTTCATTACCGACTGGAGCTGTTCCGGATTGCAGCTCCACCTATTTCCCCTCAGCCAATAGAAAAATAGCAAATGTACTTTTGAAAAAAAAGGGAAAACACACACTGTAATTGAACTGTGGAAAAAACTGATGCGGTAAATGCCAGAGTGGGCGCTTAGTGAGAAGACCTCTAGGAAAAGAACAGACCATGTAATCATTCAGGAAATGTGTTACGATTTCAAACACCCTATTTTCCCTTTAATCATTTTCTTATTATTCCTTATAATGCCAAGGCCACGAGGCCAATTTCATTGAGACAAAAGATTCAGTTAAATGGAAAAAAATACTGCTATTCTATTCACTGTTCCATTTCTAATGAATGCTGTTAGACCAATGCCAATACGTTTCATGCTGTCTTAGTGTCATTCATGTATGAAGACAAAAGAAAAGAAGTTGTGTCAGCAATCTGTTCCTGGCATCCAGCCACAGTATTGGGCCTACGTAAACTTTAAAGAGGAGGACAGAGCTGCACAATAGAGCAGAACCGTGAGCAGAATCTGTGACTCGAAAGGATAATATAGTTTAAGCACATCTTGTTTAAAGAACACCGGTGAGTCACAGCGCTTTCACACTGAGGCTGCGCTGCTGAAGCCTTTTTTTCTGGTGATGAATAGTGTGCACTTGCTGAAGAGGCAACTGTCAGACCACCGGTACATGCCAGATGGTTTCTTGTGAGATGAATAGAGGTTTTGATTTATTCTGTTTAAACAACTGTGTACTAGGAGATACTTGGAGTGTAGATAAAGGCAAGTATAGGCACGAGTGTCAATAACATGCAGAAAGAATGCTCTGATGTACCAGATATTAAAGTGTTTTTTAATACCTATCTTATTTATTCTGCAAATACAGAAAGGGTTTCTAGTCACGTAAACACAAAGCTTGAAATGACAATAAATCCTGGACTAAAGGAAGTTAAGAGGCGATGTGAAAGTCTCTCAGTGCCAACAATCTCCATTCTGCATCTTCTGGTACTTTCAATTGTATCATGTAATTTGTAAAAGGCAAATTGAAAAAAACACATTTGTGAGCACTGAGGTGCAGCAGAAACAACATTATTGAAACACATTATTGCTTCATACATTCACAAACAGTAAATAGTTGCTCATTTACACACCCACAGCAAAGTAGGCATTCACTACTTCACATGCAAGTAGTAATGTGTGGCATAGCTTACATGAAAATAAGCATTACGGCTGCTTTAAAACCACTATGGATCAGCTTAACTACTAACTATTGTCAAACCTATTCATGTGGTTCTTTAATAAGAATATTTTGGAATAAAATGTTTATCTTTCCCATCATATGAAAGAGGATGTTTTGGTATGAGAAGTGGATACAGTATTATCAGCCTCTATCTGTCAATCCATCAAAAGCACAAGGACAGTGCTTTGGAACAAGGAAAAAAAACAGTAAATACAGAAAGACAGTGGCAGGTGCTACAGTGTTAAAATGATTCTGTACGGAATTGAGTTGACACGGAGAAGAAGCAGGTTGTCATTCGATGGACCAGTAACCCTGAGACAGTGGCGGATAAAGTAAGAAAAAAGTGAGATAAAAAGAGAGGAGTGAACAGAAGATAACTGCAGCCGTTCCACATTCAGATAAACACATATTGATTCTGGTTATGCACATTTTTTGCTCATTGTTCATATGGGCATTAACTGTACAACTCTGAGCCGCGGTTCCAGGCCATCCTAGATTATCTTGAGGAATGATGATGATGATAATGATGGCAGAGGGAGCCAACCGGGGGGACTCATGTCTTTAAAACTTCCCCATTAACTATTAAGTTAAGAGCCTAAACACTTTTAGCAGATTCAAAAACAGATTGCACGCCATCAGGAGAAAATTCTCCTTTTTTGGTTGTGCAGTCCTCGGGTTTTTTTCCTTCCAGCATTGAGGAAAACCGCAATCTTCTTAATCTCGGATTTCTGATGCCATGCATTCTACCTCGCATTATCTCAACTATCTTGCCTGTGAACTGTCAGGGCTGATTTGGCTTCAACGGGCGGCTGCTTGCAAGGTGGCAGACACGACATTTAGAAGTGTCTAGAACAGCCTGAAGCCTCCAGCTGCTTAGGTCACTACTCTAATCCTTGTGGGAAGGACTGGGAGACTCTTTTCACAGATATGCACCTCTGAACTCGCTTCCTCACATTTAACAACATTTCAGAGACAACAGCCACCTCTCGAATTGTTTAAAGCATTCAGGAAAAATGGATTAAGCAACACTTTCTCTGCAAAGTTCACCCTCAACATGGAGAAGGAAACCCTGGACAACCACACAAACTCACGAGGATGTCAAATACACGCTAAGGGTACTTCTAAATCTATTCGACATGTATTTTCCTCCTTGACTCTCGCTGATTATGAGGCACTGATGATTCCAATCATAGTAGACAAAGTGCACTGACTCTCCCTCAGTAACTGCACTAAAAATCAGATGTGTCTGATTTTTTTCAAGCCATTGTACCCATTATACCTCGCAATGGAAAACATGAATACATCCTACAAGCTATGGTACATTTGAGTAAGTGCAGGTGCCACTTTTTGTTTTGATCAGATATGCAGCGGAAAACGTGGAGCGATACAGCGTCTAAAGCTCCAAGTCATTTATCTTTGTAATGTCAAACCCGCGTTCCGCATGAATGCAGGAAGTCATTATAACTTTCAATGGTGATGCAGCTTTTTGGAAGAAGTATGTTGTTTCTCTATAAAATATATCTGATGTAATATAAACCTGCTGACAAGTTGCAATCATCAAGCTACCCTATATAGAGGATGTCAAAGCTTTCATCTGTGAAAAGCACAGAGAGTCCTTCTACAAACTCTTTTTTCAAAAATAACTTGAGGTTAGGTTGAGTTTTGACAAGCCCTCCGCTAATCAAGCCTGCTTCTCTTATTAATCACAGAATTGAGTGATGGCTCCTATTCTGCTGAGCCTGATCTGAGCATGCCTAAACAGCATGAATTATAAATCATACAAGCATGCCATGTCATCTTCAACCCCGTTATCCCGTTGTTGTTTTGTCACAACGGTGCGGTTAAGCGAGTGCGATACCGCCCACACAAACTCACACTCCATCTCCCACTCACTCATCAACAAGACCTTGAGGTACTCGAGCTCCTTCACTTGAAGTAAGGACGCGTAAGCATGTCAGCATGGGTAAATAAGACTATCAGAGCACCTTCGATGCATATTCATTGTGCGGTGGAGTCAACTGTAGGATTTTATTCCCAACCTAAAATGACAAGAAGTTACTTTCAGTAAAACCAATATTTCACAGATAAAGCTGCACCAACTAACTTTTGTTGAACAGCGGCCGTTGCCGCCTCAACTGCAGAATGAAGCCCGCAACGACAATAAGGCCGGAGAAAGGGAAGTTTGCTAACATTATACACCATAATCTACTGGTCCCATTAGATGAAATAGCTGCATTTACAGAGCTGAGGAAAGGTCTTTTATGCGAGGCAGAAGCCAAAGGTCGTTCCCTGTTTGTGTTTATGTATTGTGAAAAATGTTGTTTTGCTATGCAATTTTTTAAAATGATTTGGAAAGACCAGTGTTGACATCTGGTAGATGGCCTGATAATTCACTGCTATGCACATAGACAGTGTAGATTAGATCCAATAAACACACCTGTCAGGTCACAAGCCTGACTGTTATGATGTTGGACGGTGTGTAATCGTATAATAAAGCAGCAGCGCGATGGAGCGAAAGTTTTTTGATCAAATCATTAATGCAACCGTTGCAATGTTGTGGGATGAAGCTTCAACACAAAGTGGAGTAAAAGCTAAATATTAGTGTTAGCAGCAGATAGGCGGGCGTGGAATATATCATTTATTTATTTCCTTCTTATAGTTGATTATTTGATCTTATAGATCTTTTCATATGGCAGCACTGAACTCGGGTTACACAATTTATCCAGATACAACATAAATAACTTTAATAATAATAATAAAATCACAAAACAGGAAATGTGTTGCCGGACATTTCAGTTTATGTCAATATGGAAAGGTAATTCATAGTCATTCATGGTCAAAGTGTATATACATTCACATAAAAATAAGGTCAAATAAATATTTGCATTTAAAATAAAGCATATCTAATGAACCTTTACTGTAAAACTTGAATGATACATTTTAAACACAATGAAAAAATATAATAAAATATCAAAATAATCCCTTCATTTATGACACCT
The DNA here is from genome assembly GCF_964276395.1 of Gasterosteus aculeatus. Classification (NCBI taxonomy): domain Eukaryota; kingdom Metazoa; phylum Chordata; class Actinopteri; order Perciformes; family Gasterosteidae; genus Gasterosteus; species Gasterosteus aculeatus. Next base: position 15,849,819 of record NC_135705.1, read on the forward strand.
GAGAACTATGGACCGAACCCAATTCTGACATTCAAAAAAACTGTTAGCAACATCACAAAATGTTTACTTTCCTGTGTCTATGGAAATTATTTGTTACAGGGACAGATTGACATTCCCTTTCCCTAAGTATACGCCTGCATACCCAGCATACACATGGTTGAGGTTTGAAGAAAGGATATTCTTTTGTATTTTCTTCTATGTGGTCATGGGAAGAAAACACTTACAAAATTGAATACATCTGGTTAAAGACATACAAAACATACATGTAGACAAAAAGTACCCTGATATTGTCACAAAAACCACACGTCAGAATGTTTTCAACAATAGCGTATCGGTAGGAACCGTTTGGATGGACTTAGAAAACAAAGGCGGAGGGAGGAATGTGAGGTACCAGGCGGCAATGGTTTACAGGCAGCATCTGGGCAGAAATCAGGCTGCAGGGCCCGTGGGCTCAGCAGTTTGAGAGGCGTCTCTGGGGCCAAAACAGTGCATTACCTCTCTGGAGTATCTACTGGAATTATATTGGCCTGAGGTCTTTCTTTCAAGTTCCTCCAGATAAGATAACCTGTCTGCCCGTGAAAGCTCAGGGCTAATGGCTCTCCCTGGTCACTGCTCGCTACCTGAGAGATATGCACCAACAGAGAGGAATTTGCTTTTCTCTGATGTCTAGCAGCGTAATCTCCACAGCTCCTGTAACACTTAGTGTGTTCCGCTGGGTTTGTGTTACTGGTGAGTTTGGCTGAACGTCTCACCTCTTTCCCAGCTCTGAATTGACGTTTCCCCCCAATTGGCTTTTCAAATCCTTTAAAACTACTTCAAATGACAGTAACGATACAGCTGTGCTCTCCACATGCAGGAGTTGTTGTCTGGGCAGCAACACCTGGCTGCGTGTCATAGATTATTGCTCTTCTCCCTCCTGTCCAACCGGACCAAGACTTGCTGCTGGAGGGATGCAGGTGGGGCAGCCTGACCACATCATACTACCTGCTTTCTAATACAATTTTTATTTAACTATAATACCTGAAAAGTAGCGGGAAGAGCAGTGTGCTGGCGAGTGAGCCGCTGCATGTTGCAGACTGCCACAGAGTACAGCAACCCAGTGAGTGGACGTTCAGCAACAATTTCCTTTCGAAGTGGAAGGATCGCTGGACCTACTGGTAACATCTGAAAATGAACTAAACCGTCATGTTACCCAAAGGTACATGCTACATGTGTGTCATATTGTGTTGCCTGAAGGGATAAAGGTTGGAGACACCGCACTGAAAGATTGATATTATTGGAGTACATCAACTTAATGGATGGATCTAAACAAAGAAACACATGGCTGTAACACGCGCACTGTGGAGCGTCAGTCCTGCATTTTCCAAATGGCAAATATCCAAATTGGAAGGTACATTCTAGCAAATGATGGGATAAATGGCAGCTGTGCAACTGCTGTACAACAAAACCAGTTATATTACAACACAAAAATGAACAGAGAGAGTACAATAAATAAGACATTTTAACCTGCTATATACAATACTTACACATATTCATTTACACTATTATACACACATGTGAGTTAAAGATGAGGAGGGTCGTCTTGACACAATGAGATGAAGACGAGTGCTGAACATGAACGGAAATAGTTGCTGAGAAAAAACACATCAAAACTCAGTTAACCTAAACACACAAGTGAAGATGAAATGAAGACTACAGTTTCGTAATATGAAAAACCTGATATTTAGCCAGCTGGAGTTACACAGTATCAGTCCTTTTTAAGCATATGCGTCAGTTATCAGTTATATGTACATGATTTAAATGTTGGTTCTTTTAAAGATTAAAAGTATAAGCCTGGTTGATTTCTTTATTTACAAATATTACTGCTAGAGACTACCACTTAAGAGTATTAAAAATATGAACAACACACATATGTCAAGTTACATCTAATAGTCGTTCTTCTGTTTGGGAGTTTGGTTGCAGCAAGTTTAAGCTCATTATAACAGATTGTGACTTTTATAATTGAAATGCATGGTTGTCATGGTTATAATGCATCCCGCACCTGTTTGCTGGTATCAGATCTACTCCACGGTTACAGGCAGACTGGAGCCAGAGGACGGCGCACATTTACCGCAGTAGCCTCCGCACATTCCTGACACCCTGCTGCCATCCTGTGAACACGAGAGGAATAACATCAGCTGCTCTGCTGTGATATAATCGTGCCAATAAAGAATCTTACAAAATACATACATACAGTACATATTATATTTGTTTCAGGATCGCAGCTTGCATGCATTTTCCTGTGTACTGTGTCCATTTTTGGTTGAAGCCCTCATATGAACTGTCAGTGTAAAACATAAAACATCCCTTTGAAAGATTTTTTTTGTGCCAGGGTTGTTTAGTTGGCTCTAAAATTAGCTTTCTCTTTTCAAAAGGCACACAGAGACTGAGGTCCACCAGTTAGGTTGTCCCCATGATTACATTTGGCAATCACGACAGTTGGACGTTTGTCCAAACATCAAGAAACAAAAAGGAAAGCACGATCCCACGACACGAAAGCCACAGCGAGCAGAGAGCGGTTTGAGTGATCTCCAAGTCCCGCTCTTACAACCTGGCTTTACTTAAACAGCCTCTAGTGCACACGGCGCACCGGCTGACAATGGATGGATAGGAGACTTTTTAGCATTAAAGAGGCGAGAGGGGCAGGAGGGGGCACTCGGAAAGCCTTTTCTATGTAACGCATTGCCAATACCTGTGATTTCCGTATATCAGCCACTGCATGGTTGCCCTGGGAAATCCACGAAGAGTCCTCAGCCACTTTAAAACCTGTTCCCGAGAGGTTGATCCTGAACCGCCCCTGAAAGAAGAGGCAGAGAGAAAGATCAAATGTAGTTCTGCCACAACAAAGAACTGAGCTATCGATTATGTTGTTGGTAACACCACCTAGTAAGACAAAGCCTACAGTCTGCAGCGGCGATGGTTTGATTAATTTCCACCCCGGTCATTTAATTAACAGCTGCTGTTGCTCTCACCTGTGGACAAGGCGCGGCGCTGTAGCAGTCTCCGGCAGTAGCAAATGGAACACTCTTCCCCTCCACGGTGACGGCGAACCGCCAATCTGTAGCTAAGTAACAAGATGAACCAATCAAGCACCATGTGACAAATATCGCGCTCGGACCTGAACTTTTATAACTAGAAACAAACATCAGTCATCTTAACTTGTGTTCTTTAACTGGTGTAAATCAGGCCTTAGTTTTGGGGTCAGCCTAATGGCAATATCAGTATAATTTCATCCACTTACAGCAGTCCCGTTTAATTCCCTCAAGCCTTGTAATCTTGACATCTTGAGCCCATTTAACCCCTGTCCGCATGGACATAATTAAACAGTAAAGGAAGTTCTTATTTGAGAGTAATGTAGAGTTACCGCTGGCACAGGATGCTGCTGTATCCTTTGTTTATGTGTGTGTGTGTGTGTGTGTGTGTGTGCGTGCGTGTGTGAGAAAGCCACTCACTAATGATGTTCATCTTGCTGAGGTCCAGGCGGACTTTGGAGAAGGTGGAGAAGCCGGCGGCGGTGTAGTCTCGCCGACAGTCACAGTCCTCTCTTCTGGAGTCGTTGGCTGGACACTGGGTGGGGTCATTGAGTCTAGGAAACACACACAAACACACACAAAAATACCTTCGCTCAACAACGACGCTACTGAGGAATTTCTTCATTTACAGACCAAAAGAAACACTGCCAGAAGTCAGCTGGATGTTTATAATGAAAGAGACTATTCCCGTTGTTATCCTGGGGGCTGTTTACCTGAAGCCAAAGATCTCTGAAAAGTTCTCCCCGTCTCCCGTTGTCAAGGTGATGTACTCCTGTGGAGTCTCTGTCTGCATTCCTGCACAGTAGACCTGAGGTGAAAGAGTGCGGAGAAGGTGGAGGACAGGGAGAGGTTGTGTCCAGAGAGAGGATAAGTAAATGGTAAATGGCCTGTACTTGTATAGCGCTTTTCTAGTCTTCTGACCACTCAAAGCACTTTTAACACTACACGACATCATTCACCCATTCACACCCATTCATACACTGATGACAGGAGAACCATACACAGTGACACCTGCCATCAGTAACTACCATTCACACACTGTAGTCGCAGCTACAGGTGCAATGTTGGGTTAAGTGTCTTGCCCAAGGACACAACGACATGCGGGTTAGCCGGGCCTGGGATCAAACCCACAACCCTCTGATTGGAGGATGACCGTGCTCCCCACTCACCCACAGTCGCCCTTGATAAGTAAGAAACCAATGGGGTGGAGGCGGTGGGATGTTAAATAAACAACAGAAATGAAGATTAGAAATGCAGATTAGAAACGGGAAGAAAAATGTCAGTGAGGAGCGGAGGAAACGGAATAGAATAGAAGACATAAAACCGGATGTCTTCTTTGTGCCCTAATGAGGTCAATTTAATCTTACCTTGAGTGCCTTTCCTTGAATATTGACAAAGTGTTCGTTGTCTGGGAGCGGGCCATTCATCCTCTGGACTTCTTGACAGCTAGAAGGAAAATGGCCTTGGAGACACAAAAGAGGTAGAAAAGAAACAGGTTCATTATGCCAGCAATTCAATTAGAACAGCAAGTTGGGGTTTATGCACACGTGTGCAGTGTACAAACACACATTTACTCACTCAGTGATCTCAACCAAAGTGCAGTAAAGACAGTGAATCTTAACTGATCGCCTCGCAAAATGAATTTTTCACTACAGGCCGAGATGATGAAGACGAGCCATGCTGAATAATGGGTACATTCAGGGAGCCCGTTAGCCTCGCAGTACTCACAGTTTGGGTTTCTGCAGACTTCTCTGGTCTCTGGCATTGTGTCTCGAGAACACCTGTTTCTTGGCCGACCATCTGCTGGCCAACACTGCACCGTCCTCTCCATCACTCCGTCCCCACAGCTCACCGAACACTGAAGGGCAGGAGGAGAACCACATCACACTTGTGGAGGACAGTCGTTCAATCCCAGCCAACTTTGGGTGAGAGGCCGAGGTAAACTCTGGATTGGTCGCCAGCCAAACGCAGGGAGATGGTCTCTTCATTTCATTTTGATAAATATTATAATATATAACTACATGCACTATGTAACTGCCAATACAATTAGTTAGAATTAGTCACAATTACACTAAGAAGTGTTTGTCTGACTTCCGTTTATTATAGTGGCATCCGACCACACACGTGCATGCTCGGCCTGGACGTCACACTGATGTCCATGACTGGACAACATTAAGAATATGGACTCGCTCACCGGTCCCCAGATTCCAACCTTCCACTCCTGTGGCGCCGGGCACGGGTCCAGATTACAAGGCATGTAGATCTCGGGGGGGGTCCCTTGGCAGTTAGACAAGGACTGATGGCCATACTCATAGTTGTCATTCTCCACAGGCACCTCGCTGCAGGAGATCGGACGCTGGCGGTAGCCCTGTCCACAGCTGGCTGAGCACTGGAGGAGAGGAGAAATCACCGGCAGGAAATAACAACTGTACTTCACGCAGGAAACGCGGGAGATTTCACGTGTACAATCTTTTTCAAAGAGTAACGCGTTTACTGTGCATAGGAAACAATTGAGATCTCAATGGTCTGTGGTGGGAATACGTCACTGCTTCTCTGGTTCTCACCTCCGTCCATTCCCCAGTGATCCAGGTCGATTCACAGGAGTGGGTGTTACAGCTCTCCAGGTCTGGAGGTCTGATCTGGTTCACGCAGTACATCTCATGGACCTGCTGCTGGTTGTGGTCCACACACTGCAAGGCCCGTCGCCGGTGACCCGCTCCACACGACTTGCTGCACTGTAACGGACACAAGAAAACGGCAAATGGAAAATCTTGCTGAATGGTGTTAGACAAAACATTACGACATAATAGAATGGACCCAACTACTGTATTCACTTCTATCCAGCAGCAAACAGGGGGAAGGGACGCTGAGGTTTGAGATCTGTGTCTTTGTGTGAAGCAGTGCATTCGCCCCGTAGCACTACAGTGTAAAGATGTCAAAACAGGTTTGTCCCATTTAAAGTAAAATATAAGATAAAGCCGTTTTCGACTTACAAGTTTACGCTCTTTTACAGTGAGATTTAATTTCAGTTGTTCTTATTTCCACGTCGTCGTCCACCCTTCTGCTTGCAACAACCAAAAAATGCTTAACTCGAGGCTCCAAAGATCTGCAGTCCACAAACCAACAGGTGACATCACTGTAAACTGTAAACGTTTCTTATAAACAATCTAAGGATTGACTCCACAGTGAGAAGAGCGTATCCAACATTAGAGGCATGTCACGTCGTGCACGTGAGCTGTTGTAATCACTGCCAGCTGCTAATTGGAACACCCAGGCAGAGAGCTCCAAACACCTCCCCAGATGAATCAGACTCTGCTTCTCGAGGACACTATTCATGCAGCTCAGTGACCCGGATCCCTTGAACACAAGGAAAACGTCCTGCTGCAGCTGCATGTACTAATATTCCCAACTCTCAACAAGGATCTACTATTGGAAATAGCTCAACGTTGGTCAGCAGGTATTTGTCCATCATAATTAAAACTGCAAGACTCTTTACCTTTGAGTGGGGTGCAGATAATAGATAGATTACAATACTATACACATTTTCAAAATCAATTAGGTATTAAGAAAATTTAAATGAAACAAAAGTCCTACACGGCTGTACTCTGTTTCACTGGACCACTTCACACAAGTCGGATGGTTTTATAATGCAGTTATTTCTTGTGAGAGATTGATCTCTCTTGCAAAGTTGGCAGAAAGCAGTGTGTGTTCATGTGTTTGACAGGTCGAAGGTCAGTAGATGTTTAGATTACAGTGGTGCGTTTGTTTACTCTTAGCCTACTTACATTCACTTTTTAGATGTTTAAACTATCTCTAAAAACGAAGAAGAAGCTAACTTGCCAATTGGCGTTTTGTCAGGAATGAACCCTTTCACACAGGAGCCTCGGGCTGCCTGAAAGAATCGTCTGATTTAGGGGCCATGTAGCAGCAGCTCCTCTCCTCCCCTCCTCTCCTCCGCTCCTCTCCTCTCCTCCCCTCCTCCCTTGTGGCCTCCTGACTCATTAGACATGACTGAGCAGATTCATCCCCGCCCGGCGGAGACGGAGGACCCGGGTTTTTTTCTCTCCGTAGCACGCGGGTCGCCGCAGCTTACCGTCCGCCAGTCTCCTTCTCTCCATTGGGACCGACGAGAGGGGCATTCGGCCACCCGGCAGCTGCGGCTGGACGCCGGCCGGGAGCGCTGGGGACAGCCGGCCTCCGGCGGGATCCGGCGGCCTCCGGCCGGGCAGAGCACCTCGCGGCGCTGCAGGCCGTCGCCGCACGACGCCGAACACTGCACGCAGGTCAGATGAGTACTAATATAACAATATATAAAGTACTAACCGGCTCAGTGAGAGTTTATTGTTTCACTGCATATCAGATGATCGACTTATACTCATGTTTATCGAGATATATCCTCGTGAGCTCCACTAGTGAAAGTTATTTCTCATTTGTTGGATAGCAATAGGATATTATGTGTAAGGAAATTGACAATAGTATCTGTAAGGAAATAAATTGGAAAGTATTGTGGCTATTGATATAAGTTCCTTAATCGTTGTTTCGGTCTAGGTGTGGCTAATATGGAAATGGATGTTTTAATGTTTTAATTTTCTAAGAATTAGACATTGGTATTCTAACTCATATTGAAGTGACATAATTCATTACACAGGATTATCAGGGAAATAATGTTACGACTAAATAGCTGCAGCAACACCCGCATGTTCCTATTTAAGGTGTTTGTAACTGATGTTTCTCTTTTTTTATTTTACAGAAATGGGAAGTATTCAAGAGCAAACCTGAGAAGTGGATGGTTTTGTGTTTTCATACATTTCCGCAGAAAAACACAAAGAATGATAATCTGCTTGGTTTTTCTATTCCATTGACCAAATGACCAGGAACAAAGTCACGTTTTATAAGCAATGACGTCCTCTCATTTCTCATCTCATCTTCAACCGCATGTCTTGTCGCAGGGATATTTCAACATTTTCCTTTTGCTGCTTAATACTTTGTTTTCATGAATTTGGAGGCAACATTTAACTGTAACTGTTTTGTGTCTCCTTTCAAGGGATGATCCTGAGCAACCTAGTTGTTTTCGTGGGGCTAATGCATGGCATGCTATGTACTGATGTCAACTGATACCTTGTTTTAGGAGGGTCCTTTTGCGGGTGGAATCACAATCTTTGAGTTTCTGGTTATTTGTACATGACTGAGAACAGCATCAAATGTGGTCATATGTTTTGCAGGTTATGGGAGCAACAAGTGATGAACATATGATCAAAGATTGAGCTGAGGTTCCTGAGTTTATACAATTACAGTATCTAGATATACCGACATGTCCATTCGTATGTGACACAACAAAACGTATTTCATTGTGTATTATTTGTCGTTGAACCACTACGCTGCGTGCTTCATCCTGGCTAACCACGCTTCACTGTGTGGAGCAATGCTCTGTGCTGCCCTGCAGCTGTTTAGAGCCAGCGCACATCCTCTTTGACGTGTGTCAGATGTGGTTCTGTGCTTGGACTCTTTGGCCTGTGGCGTCAGTTCAGAGAAAGAGGATCGGAAAAAGACAGCGTGAAAAAAAAAAAACGAGCAAGAGAGAAGAAAAAGTGGAGAGGCTCCAGACTCCAGGTGCACATTGTGAGTGCGTCTGGCATGTTTAGTGGGGCATTCAAGGAAAAACACTAACATGTGGTTCCCATTGGGGAGGCACAAGATGGAGGGTAAAGTGAAGCAATCTGAAAGGTGAGCAGTGGGAAATGCAACAGTTAAAGGGAGGATAAAGGGAGAGGAGTGCACCTCCATCCTGCTTTCAAACTTCAAAACTGTGAAGTCCCCAGCATGCACCACCTCAAAACAGCTGCCCGGGGTCTGTGCTGAAAACCACCATGCGGTGTGTAAAAGCACGCTGCCTTAGTTAGCGGCCTGGCATGCTGCATAAAAACAGTCAGGCTTGCTGCAGATGTCTGCAGCAAGCTGGTAAGTGTTGAAGTGGAAAGAGAGAGCTTACATGTGTGGTGGCGTGAGAACCAGAGTGGTGGAGGTGTTTTTTGTTATTGCACAGTCAAAGAGTCCTAACCTCTCCCCAGTTGCCAGTCTTCCACTTGGGACATCGGCCCCCTTTGCAGCGCTTCTGCCTGCGGGGTTTAGGAGACAGATGCTGGCAGTTTTCCTCTGGGACGGGGCGGCCTGACCCGCTCGCACAGACCACCTTACGCGACTTGAACCCTCTTCCACAGGAGGCAGAGCACTGCAAGATGTCAAAGGACAAAAACAAGTGGAATTGAAATCAAAAGGTATGTTTTGTGTTTAAAGAGCAACTGCAAAAAAGGTGCACACGTCATCGCAGTGAAATTCAGTTTTTTTGGTGAAATTGCATTACTGAGATATAGAAGACAAATAACTGGAAAGAAGTCTGATTAAATAAATCATAATCTGCATGGGTAAATTAATAAACACGTGGCTTGTTTTTGACAAAAAACAGTCCCCGCCCCAAAGAAATTGATAGGAGCTCGAGTTGCACGTGGTTAACTAGTCCAATAGCAAAGCGTCCTCATCAACCCGGCAGAAGTTTGTTTCACTTCCGGGTTTACAGAACTACTGGGAGTTTAACCTGGTGTGACAAGCAGCCCCGCACACACACACACACACACACACACACACACACACACACATACTGTAATGTTACAAGGGCTGGGCTGTGCTTGGATGATCCCAGGGGGCGTTGCATGTGAGGATGGATGGGAAGCAACAGGCTCCGAGTTGAATGAGTAAGCGGCGCAGTGTGTGCTGCTGTCCTGACCAGCGAGGGACTGTATGCTGCGACCTCTCACCTCATTCAGGGGGGAGGAAGGCTCACGAGAGGAGGGGTTATTAACATTCTTGTTCCCCATTGTTAAATATGGGCAACCCAAACATTTCCAATTCTGTTGGAAGAAATAAAGTAAGAGTCCAATCAATTGTGTCCGTTATATGTGGATAATAACTGACGTTTTGGAGAGCACTTCCCATGTTGAATCACAGCACACCAGTAGATGGATGTAACAAGTTACTGACAGCTCTCCTGTACCTGACCGAGATTCTATTTTTAATGTTATCGGCTGAAATTAACCTAATATAAGGTCACATATATACGTAAAATGAACTGGGGAGTGTAAGTAGGAGAAGCTAGAAGGTCCAAGTCATCATTTGCATCTGTCTCCCAGACTGTTATGTTCAAACACCAAGTCATTCCTCACAAAGGTTTATGTACTTTTTTGACGAGGGCTTTCCCGCTGTTCAGAATTCCTTTAGAATCAGAACAAAGTTCAAGTGAAACCCCCGTGTATCAGTACACGATCCCCCTATGCAGTACACACCCGCAATTCCCCACAAATGAGCATTTTCTGCTTCATCGTCAAACAATCATCATGTTTTATTTTGCACAGGGTAGAGCAGGTGATCCTTTTATCACAGGGTTTGTAGTTTGATCCCTGACTCTTTTAGTCCTCATGCCAAAGTAATGAATCAAATAAACCAAGTTAAATCAAGATCTCTGTCTGATATCAAACCGTATCACCCATAGAGCTGCGTGGAATTTAAGGTTTCAACCACGAGTTTCAACTGCCTTTCAAAGTTCTAAGGTTGATTTCCAAAACGCATATAAAATGCGTGTTTTAAATCGGGTCTGCAGATCCAGACAAGCAAAGCATGGGTAAGCACCACGTGAAATGAAACGCCCCCTAAATACACCACTTATCAATGTCAGCATAGTGTTTGGGAATCCTACTCAACTCTTTTTTTTCCCGGCCCCCCCTGGGATCAAACCAGTTTCCAAGAAGTCCGTGCTGATGCGATGATCCGGGATGGGGCCCCTCCCGAGATCAAACACGACCCATGACCCAAACAGTTCACCACTGCATTGTCTCGCTGACGGGTCCCTTCATTCGAGTCACTGTCACTGCCCCCTCCCCCTTTCCCTCCCCCCGTCCCCTCCCATGTCGGCACACTGTCATCAACTTGCATTCGGCCAGAGTAGAGGGGCCTGACAGAGGGGCGAAGGGCACTGCAGCTTCACAGCGAAGCACCATGCGCCCCCGAAAAAGAAAAAAAAAAAGCCGGGGTAGGCATTCAGAGTGCACGAACACAGTAAATGAAGTGGGAGGTAAACTACGGCACTGTCACCCATTGGAAGAAGATTTACATTGATGGGCCGGGCTTTGAACTTCTGACACTGACAATAAAAGAGGTCAGCAGAGGCCCTGACCGCTTGAAATAACATGGATATTGCTCAGTGATTTGTGCGTTTTCATTCAGGAAAAACACCCAGTTGAATGGACGGGCGGGGCGGGGGGGATGGGGACAGGGAGGGGGGCCGCTTGGCCTGTCTTTTTTTAAATCTTTTTGATGAAGTTAAAGGTAAAACACTGAATAACACAGGACACCTTCTTATCCACAAACACTGTAATTGCCATAAAGCAGGAGCCGTTAATCTTGAGGTAAATGCTTGGCAGCAGGATTACGATGATGCAAGCAGTAAAGCTACTGGCGTAATGAATGCTCCTCGAGGTTGGTACTTGCTTCAGTTTTTTTTTTTCTGTTTTTGTACAATCAGTCCGTGTAGATTGCAAGTGCGTTATTCCCTTTACGTTGTTTGCAGTGAGCACACTGCATGGCAAAAACATGTTGATAATGCTTTTGATTCAAGCCCAAAACATGATTGTTCCACATTTACAGTGTAAATTGTATACTAGTACATTATATGTTGATACAAGTGAACGAGACAGTAAGTTAAGGCAAATCAAGACATCACAATCTGGGAACTTATGAAAGTAGAAACGTATTTTCTTGTGGTATTATGGCAGGTCAGTTTAGTGTAAATAGTTTTAAGTTAGTATTACTGTGGACCCACATATGTAATTTGTGCTGTAAGGTCGATTTTTAAACAGGTCCCAGTAGATTCACAGGCTACCACGTAACTCAGCACTATTCATGGTGGAATAATTATCCAGGATTACACCACTTGTTTCCTATTGTCAAATCTTGCTCCCTGTAATGGTACAGGGTTTTTTAGAAACGATTACACCATAAACTGTGAATATCTACGCTGTATGTTGCAATCTAAAGCATTAGCAAAATATATATCTATGATAAGAATGAAAAAAGCCTTTGATAGTACCTCTATTTCACTTTAATCGTAACCTTTTCTGGAAATGAACAGAAATTCAACAAATCCATAAAAAAAATTAAATATTGACATAACATTATATGAAGTAACAATAAATACATGTAATTACATAAATATACATAAATCTGCTTGAAAGACAAACTAATACTGCCATTTGTGAATAAGAGACATACAATATTCTTATTTTAAGAGCCTGTTGTTCGGTGTTTCTGTACTGCTGTCTGCACCAAGACGTTGACCACATGGAGTCAAACCAGGGGAGAAAAAAATCAAACTAAAGAGCAGAGAGATGTGCTGTGTGTACTTTCACTGCTGCCTTACAATCACACACATGGGAGTAATTATAAGCCATTGTTCTCACTAGTAGAATAGGTGTAGTAAAAGAAATAAAAGGTACTCACTGCTGTGTTAACAGGCCCTTAAAATAAGGTGTAATGTCAGTACAGACATTTACGACCAGTAGGAGTCAAACTGGGTGGGCTGCAGGCAGAAGTTACCCTTAAACCACAGATTCGGGATCAGTCTTCACTCAACCGGGTAGTTAAGTGTTGCAAGGTGGCAGAGGACACACACACCCCGGATCTGTGTTTGGGTACATCAACTGGACTGGCTGGTCGCAAACGACTCTTGCTTAACCGCAGCCAGCCACAATCCCTCCAGTGCAAGAGAGAGTAACATACGGGCAGGGGGGCAATCATAACAAAGACTGAGGTAGACACATTGGGTTGGCTCCGAGTAAGAGCGGTGGATACAAAACACTATTAACTTCCCCTGTGGTCACAGATACGACGTGTTCAAAGAACAACATTTGAACAACTCGTTCCCCTAAAAGGTTGAGCAGGTTGACATTCGAACAATTCAGCATTGATTCAATAAATCCGTGATACACTTTAATTAATCCATCAACTGCTCATGGAAAGAAATAAAGAGTACAGAAAAATGCAGCAGCATCAAATAGTAACTTGCCGAGAAAAAACACCTAACCGACCAAAAATATGATGCTTCATTTCCGATGATCCTATATCTCCCTTGTTTGGGCCAAAGCGCCGCTGTAGAGTAGGTTGGTTTAATGGCTAGTGGAGTCGTGTTCTGTTCCAGATGAGGTATTGTTGAGCATAGCATGTTTAGCAACTCTTAGTACTTACTGTACAAAGATAACATTAACTAACATAATATAAATACACTCATATCAAGCACCTTTGAAGCAGAGAGCTTTGAACCTGTTGTTTTGGCCACACTAAGGAAATCTGGGTCAAAACCCTCTGCCAAACTGGAATACAATGGCTATTAGTACTAATTACCACAAACTCAGTGAGACATTTTATTTTACAGTGCTGCTGGCTGCTGTTAGCTGTTGATACTGGACGTTTCAGGAACTTTTGAGTAACCGTATTCACGCGTTCATGTTGTTTTGGGGCAACGTAATAGCGAAGGGTAAATACATAAACTGTAAAATAAAGTGTCTAAATAATATTAGTAGCTTCTCTAAAAAAAACACATGTGCCTTGAGACAAATTGAATTCTTGATACAACAGCCATTTCAAAGATGTATAGTACAAAGATGTATATATAGTACACAGCCCAAATACCGTCCTATGTAAGGTGGTGCTTTTACAGTTTATAACAGAACACAGACTACATTGTGTAGCACCACATATTTGGATGTTATGGGCCATTCTTTGGATAATAAAAGAACAAGGCAACGTACTGTATATTCCTGATATACAAAAACATTCATCAGTATTTGCATATGAACAAAGATTGGCTAAATGTGTGAATACAAAGAGCTTAGACACAAAATAAATCACCTTTAAAAGTTAATGCTATATACAAAAGATAAAAAGGAAAAAAATATCTTAATAAATTATCTTTAAAAACAATATATTACAAAACTATCTTGATTGTGATACAAAGTGAACCTGAATTTTTCTATATACTATTACAAGGCTCAACAACAAATGATGGTAACTGGGACTGATGGAAATGTCCTTGTGGTCGCAGCTGTCATTAGAGTATTTTTACAGTACTGTTTTGGCATATTACAAGTGAGCGAATCTTTGCCATTTAAGCGCAACAGAAATGTAGTTTTCCGAATGTCTTGAAGAAACGTTGACCAATCGCAGGCACCAGAGAGGGAGCGGTAAGTGGAGGAGGTTAAAGGTAAGAGTGAAGAAGCAAGAGTGTAATTCTTCCAGGGAAAGAAGCACAAAAGTCTGTTCGAGACTGATTTTTTTTAAAAGAGTAAGAATACAGGCAAAAAAAACGAGAGGTTGAAACAACAAGGCATAGAGTGTTTTTTTATGAGCGTACCGAGCTCCATGGGTCTGTGCTCCAGTTGGGGCTAGACGGGCACGGCTGAGTATTGCACTGCTCGCGATCCGGCGGCTTGTCGTGAATCTCGCAGCTCAGGTCGTTGAAGCGCTCGCCGTTTGGACGCTGGCACACCACCAGCCTCGTCTTTATCCCGCCTCCACATGGCTTGGTGCACTGATAGAAGGCAGGGGGAGAGAGGGGGGGAGGGGGGTGTTTTACAGCATAGGTATGGGTCGAAAGGTTTTTGAATATGAAGGAAAAAAACAACGGCCGTTTAAAAAAACCTCTTCAATGCGACGCAATGAAAGGAATCAAACACAGATGAACATCTGCGGCTCCATCCCGGTTCGCGAACAACACTCGAGTTTTGCGGTTTAGACCAGTGTCTGGTAAAGGAAACGTGGCAAGCTTTAAAGAACAGTGGAGTAGCGTCTCTCTTACCTCCCCCCAGTTGCCATAGATCCATTGCGGACACGGCCCTGACTCACACGAGCGCTGCTCGTTGGGCCGGCTGCGATCCTCACAGCTGTTGGCGGGGTAGCCGTTCTCGTCCTGGCACACTACTACGCGCCGCTGGAAACCTCCTGCACACGTGCTGGAGCACTGTTGGACACAGAGGGGAGAGTGCGCCGTGTCATATAGATGCCTCACACTAATAGGTGTAAATAAGTCCCATATGGGTGATATAATGCTCTTAATCACGAGACGTGATGACATACAAACACACACAAGCAATATTTCTGTATGTATGAGTTTGTTATTGCAAATAGTACATGTAATAAATCATCATTATGAGGCTTATATCGTGGGACCACAAAGGCCCCATTCTCAAGTTAAGAAAAGGGCCTGAGCTGGATTTCATGTACAATTAATGGCCGCGTCACCGGCTTTATCCTCAGGACGGAGGCAGGAAGACGCACCAGAAATAGCTTCAATGTCTTCCCAGAATTATAGTAAGGTCAAAGGTATTTTTGGATAGAAAGTATCACCAACAGTAATAAAAACAATACAAAGAAGTAGATCCATCGTGGGCAGCCTGTGGCTCTCGGATCCGTTTAAGCCTTGTCTTAAAAGAAAAGAGAGCAGGGCCTGACGACCTGACTCCCATGTCATGAGCTTTTGTTTGTTCTGTTACAAAATGCGTGGCAGGGAGTAATTCATTAGTTTACGAACTATTATTGGCAATAGTAAACGGACACACACATGGCAACGGACCACTGGTGAATTGACACTCCTTCACGGATCAGAACAACAGCTTCTGGAGCAATTTGGGGTTCACCCGGGATTGGAAATAGTTTACGTTCGAATTATGTTGAAATTCAAAAAAGAAGGTTCAATGTATTTTAAGTATGTACGTTTTTGTAACTGTTTGGTATCGGTGATACATACAAGGAGTGTGATAATGAAAATGTTGTGACAAGACGATGACAGCTCTGACCACTAGGCCACTTTGTATGATGATTCATGTACGTATTTCTGTGATGTAGTTCTATCCCACTCTCGTGTCTGTATGGAAGCAGGTTCTTTTAGCTTATTACAACAGTTAGCTTGTCCAAAGTGACTAAATCGACTGACAAGAACATGCAGAGCTCACAAATTAATCTGATTGTCAATATCTTATCTACTTAATCTAATACCTGTAGCATCATATCAACTGTACAAACATGACAGCGGCATCTAGCTTCTCATCCAACTCTTGGCAACAGAAAAAAAGGGAATTAGCACATTTTCCCAAAACAGTTTTTTTACATATCACATCTTCTTACATGCCAGGATCTTCTCTGGACTTCAATTGTTATGTTCCAGGGTTTGCTTGAACACGACTAAGTACAGCATTTTAGATGTCAGGCCCCAGATGATTGGTTTGTTGACCTCTTGCGATGCGATGTTGCTGTGTGTGAAATGCCTTACCGCGCCCCAGGGTCCAGTCCGCCATTGGTGGGATTGGCTGCGTGGCAGGTTGTTCCTGGTGCTGCCATTCGGTGAGGACGGGTAAGGTCGAGATTCACTGGAGCGGGACAGGCATTGAGACATAGCACAGTCCTGCTCTATGGGAGGACGATCGTCTGGGTCACACTCACTAGTATTCACTTCTTGGTCACTGAAGTTGATACACACTACCTGCCGTGTGGTCTTTCCCTGACCACAGGTAACTGAGCACTAAAAACACACACACACACACACACACACACCAAGAACAATAACAAAATTACACATTGGAGTGTCACTGCAGGACAAAGAAGGCGATTTGGCTTTGGGTAACTAAATCTGGAATAGGCCTGTGAAAAAAACTTCATTTGGCAAGTGGATGAATTATTTCCTGTTCGGGGGGTCAATGAGTGTCTTTGGCCTGGTGGTAAATATGTGTGTGTTAGTGTGTGTGTGTGTGTGTGTGTATGGTGAGCAGACTTGCAGTCTGGCTCCACTGCATCTCTCTCTGACTGATGAGAAACATCTGTAAACAAGACACGATTCCCTCATTCCAGCCCCTCGGTTCCCCCTGTTACAGAAACCTTTGCCTCAATGAAATTATCTCACTCTCACTCTCATTCACTCTCACACACACACAGACACACACACAATCTCATTTCTTCTCTAGGCTTATTCCGTCCCACCTCCAGGCCTTGATACACACTTTCCAGTTCCAGCCCTTTCTCCCCATCTTTGCTCACAATCATCCACATAATGTGTGCTGGCACTGGTTGTCCATATGGATGGAGAAAAATGTGGAGTGTATTGAAATAGGATAAGAAAAAAACATCAGAGCGCAATGACGGCACACAATCTGTACTAATCAAAAGTGTTGTCTATCAGCATAAAATTATTTAGAACAGCTAGAAAAACATCCTTCCAGATGTCTACGTATCCGGGTCCACGACAACATTTGGTGAGCTCATGTGAATTTAGCTGCAGCAACATTAAACTGTAATTTACTGTGAGAGTTACAGTTGAATACATGATCACAGGTGGTTTTCTTACCGCTGTCCATTCCAGCACTTTCCACTGTCCACAGGCCACCACCGAGCACACCTCTCTGGCAGGGGGTTTCGGTAGGTGGGCACACGCCGACTCCTCTGCTACACCGCCCTGGTTGTCACGACAACTCACGTAGCGCATTCGTGTCCCTTTGCCACAGCTGGCGCTACACTGTTGTGGACGGGGAGATAAGGTTTAAAAAGTCGTAAACCAACAAAAAGAAAGATATTGAAGATGTGACAAAACCACCCACCGGGGTCCAAGAGCCAAACCTCCATTGGGTTTTGAGGCCCTGGTGGGGAGGGACAGCGCGCTCGCTTGGACACTGGGCCAGTTCACAGTCCTGTTGAAGGAGGGACACATGCACCACATTCATGCGGTGGTTAACAAAATGAATATACTGTAACAACATCTGTCCCCGGCCACAAAATACCATGAATGTCAGAGATATCTCATCTGGCGTGCGATTAAACAGTCAGTAAAGAAAAGTCTTCCGTTCAGCCCTTAAGAGTAGCTGTGTTTCCCATCAACCCTTTCGTCCCACCTTACCAAAACAACATTAACAGGGTCCGCACCGTCAGTTAAAACTATGGATGGTGGCAGTAAGCCACTCAGCATAAAGCCCTGATCCCTGTCATAACAGGTCATAGTGGAGTGGTATTCAGGGCTCCAATGCCCACGCTGGCGTGGTTGTAAACTCCACCCCTAATCCACCCCCTTGTCCCTCACCTCCGGCCCTTTCCTCTTCCCCCCCCCCCCCCCCCCCCACCATGCCCTCCGGTGCCCTCTGACCCCAAATCTCTAGGAATGACAGCTTTAGTCAGGTCGCATAGGCCCCGAGCAGGCTCCACATTCCACAAGGCACCTCCGGACGTAGGCAAACAGCGTTTAGAGAAGCTCTACCAACACCTCCTGTGTTAAATATCATTTGGAGAGATCAACGGATAGTGTGTATGCGGGTATATTACAGCTTTAGGACTTTTATGGATGATTTTCTATTACACAGTCATCCTTTTTCCAATCTGTGCACAAGCATCGAGTGCAGCATCACTCGCTTCCAACTCTGTGCTCCTTGTGCTCAGACCGCCCTCCATCCATCCACGCTTCTTTTTCTAAGCCCTGCTTGGTGGCTGGCGGGACTGGCGGCTGGTGGCCCACCTCATGGCTGGCTGGTTTATAATCACAGCGAGTTTGCGCGTCTGCTTCAGGGTCACTAGCTCTGTTGGCCCAGGCACCGGAATTAAGAGTCGACCACAAGGGGGGCAGGGGGGCTTCACACTGAGCCTGCATGCTCGTCTTCTAACTATAAACCTAAACCTAAGCACTTTCACCGCTAGAGGACATTTTTCATAGTCTGCTTGACATATTAGTAATTTGAAGAACATCCATTAAATGAATTACAAACTATGTAGGTGTGCAGTTAAAGTCAAGTGAAGGCATTGGCAAGATTTACAATTTTATTAAATAGACAAACTGGCAAATGTACTCGGCCAGTCGTCATTTAAATAATGAAGTATTCTTATCCCAAAACAATTTGGCTTTCCTTTGTGGAGAGTTTGCGTGTCTCTATTTAAGCGATAGTGAGTCCTGTGTAACCTCCCCCTCTGTTCTTGCCTCTAGACTAGATCAGAAAACATAGCTTTATTGAGACCAGGTGGAAATGAAATGTGTGTGTGTGAGTGTATGTCTGTGTGTATTTTAAGGGGGCAGGAACGAGGATCCCCCCCCCCCCCCCCCTCTCTCCTCACAGTATGAACAAACCCACAGTGAGGAACAGATGAAGAGATTTTGTGCATTTAAGAGAAGTAAAGTGAAGATGTAAGAAAACATACACGGAAAGAAGGAAGCTAAAGGCCTCTTTACCTGCGTGTCGGTGGGCCGGGTGGCGGCATTACATTCAGTGTCAGTGACGGCACCATAAGAGGCAACTACACACTTCACCGCTCGCATCTGGTAGCCTGGTCCACATGAGGTAGTGCACTGGGTTCAAAGAGGGAAAAAAAAATAAGTGGGAGGGGAAAATTAGCAAAAGCGAGCCAAAGAGAAAACGGAGAAATAGGCGAGGAAAGCAAACAAAGATCTGACAGTTCAACTGAGGCCAAACACTCCCACACGCTAACAAATAAAAACTGTCAACCGGGGTAAGCAAATAAAAATCCTTTACCCCGCCACTTCCCCGACAAACATCCTTGGATCCAAATTTCAACCAGACACAAGTTTCAAAGATCAAATACAAAAGTAACCTCTGCTAATATACATTGCACTTGTCCTTTTTCCACTGTAACCAGTCAGATGGGGAACCGCCCCACTCTCCCTTCTGCCTCACTGCCTCCAATGAAACAAGGTCAAACTTGTGTGGCGGCACCTTCAACTACTATCGGACAACGCTCCATTAAACAACTTCAAATATACCTTAACGTGCGCACATCCTCTGATGGGGGTGGGGGGGGGCACACAAATATCTCACATTTTTTGTGTTCAGCTCAATGTGCACACACACAAATGAGACCGAGGCTGCAAACACAGACATTATATACTGTATGCATAACACTATATAATGCTTTGTAGGAGTACGCGCCTGCCTACATCAACCGTAGCTTTTGCATATTTGCCCGGTGTCTAAAGAGGCGAGAGAAAGGGGACAGTGGGGACTATGTGATGACCTTAATGTATTCACGTCTTCTCCTGGTTTACACCGGGGAGAATCACCAGTGAAGTAACAGTAACAGTGAACGATGGACTCATCAACGGATTAGACTTCTATATGTGAACTGTGGATCAGGATATCTGGAATAGTCTCTTCAATGCCTTGGAAAAAAAACACATTGAGCACAGATGTACCGCATTCAGATTATTGTATTTGATGAGGGCAACGGGCCAATCTCAGAAAAGAAAACCTGATTTCACTTAAAGACTTTCCGGTTCAAGTTCCAATCATATAAACCATACAGAGCGATCTTCTGTTTCGCTTGTTCTAGAATATACATTTTGAATCTAATCCCACACATTAAGTACGTGTATCCCTTGATATCTGCATCCGCTATACCCTTACATCCGCATAAACTGTGCTGAAAACATGTGTTTGGATCCCAAATGATCCATTTTTGGACAACCTTGAACAGACCACTGTTAACACTCACCTGTCTCCACGGGCCGACCTGCCAAGAGGCGCACTCCTGCTGCTGGCACGTCTGCGCCGACTCCGGCTTCGATGAGCCACAAAAGCGGTCATCTAAACGGTCCTCGCCAAACTGACACCACGTCTGACGGTGCTTATAGCCTTTCCCGCATGTCACAAGGCACTGAAAGTAAAATATTTCCGGTTGTAAAGACAGATATTTGTGCACTTCATAACACGGACAGTGGTGGTTACCAGTCGCTGAGCCTGCCGGACCTCAGTTCCCAGCAGAGGAAGATCAGCTGGTGGTGTTGAATGCAGGATATGCGAATTACTAAACTATTTGCAGTTGGAAGGAACCAGAAGACCATGCCGGAGTGTCTATTTATGTCTCACAGTGCATATGTAAACATTGCATGTAGGTTTTTGTATTTACTAGCACCACAGAGGAGAACTGAAATACTCCTGGAATGCAACCCAAAGCTTTTCAAGCTCCTTTCTCTATGTGTAAACTGTGCAGCAGTTAAATACAATCTTACCCTGCAATCAGTTATTTCCCAACACTCACTATGGTGGAAGGAGGGAAGTAACTCCCCAAAGCTGAGACAGGCACAACCAACACTGGGAATCTACAGTTGACCCAGATCACTGCTGGCTGAAAACTACAGTATTTACTCTGTTTCTCTTTACATTGACTAAACCCTACTCCGTAGACCCTAATATGTCATAATATGCCAATATGTATTATTCATTTCTCCTCTCGTCCAATAATTACACCTGATGATTTCATTGGACGATCCTGACCACCCTCAGCCACAGATTATTTTATCTTATTTTGGCAAAGCATTTTATTTATTAATCGCAGGTCAGGATGTAATAAAAATGTCAGATCCTAAATTTGACCATTAAATATTGGACTGGTCGTCCTCTGGGGGCAAAGAGAATACAATAGAAGCGGAACTGACCTCAGACCAGTCACCGGTCTTCCATTGTGGACAGAGGAATTCATTGCAGGGTTGGACGGTCGTCTTGTCCCTTTGACTGCATTTGCTCTCGTCGCCACCAGCCTCGGCTGCCTTTCGACAGCCTGCCCCTCGGCGGCGAGTGCCCCCGCCACAGCTCTTGGAACACTGCGGCACAAACGTTTGGAACTTCAGCCTCCGTAAACACGCAACCGCAGGAAGGAATTTGACAAACATCTGGATTATGCTCACGCACAAACCCCTCGCTTCCTTGCGACAGTCTCACCTCTGACCAAGGTGAGTACTCCCAGCCACCTGTGTTACAGTCTCCATGGCAACCTTCCTTGTCATCAGGTTTGTGCTGATTGCTACAGTAGCGGTCATCAACCTTCTGGGTTTTACCGTCTGCGCGGTTGATTTTGGCACAGTATATTTCCAGGGTACGGTATCCCAGGCCACACTGGGCTGTGCACTCGCTCTTACGAGCCACATCCCACCTTCATCGCGGGTGATAGAGAAAATCGTGTTTGTAAATGACCAAGTAACAAGAAAGTAATCTAATGGTTGAAAAAGGCCACTGGTAATACAAACCTTAGTTCACATTCAGTGTTGCAGGGCTCAGTGATGACAGCAGGCCTGGCTGTCCCATGACATCTCTGGTCTGACACCACCACCCTGTCTGACTCTCTGCTACAGAGAATCTTTCGTTTGCGTTCTCCTATGAAGAAATAATCATGCATGTTTGGGTAAATTCAAAACGTTTCTCTCATAATTTCTCAAAGACACTTTTTGTGAGGATGACCAGTGTTGACCAACGTAGTTGGGAAAGGGTTTTGTTTTGTATATTTATCCTTTTAAATCAACTCATCATGCCTCCTTTGTATGTTCTTCTTTCATGAGAAAGCCACGGAGGAACGTGCAGAAATGAAAGCCTGGCGATGCAATAGGGTCTCATAACATCTTCCTCAAATGAAACTGCCTGACAGCGGCTTCTGTAGGGTCGCAATGGCTACCAGCAGCAATGTGCTTCTCCTTGCCTCTTGTGCTGACATCGCTGCACTGAATCAAAAAGCACCGAGAGACTTAAACCTCATATGCTGCAGGAAATAGATTCTCTATCAGTACCTCATGTTACCGAGTTTTGCTATGAAAGCTTTGT
Organism: Gasterosteus aculeatus; assembly: GCF_964276395.1. NCBI lineage: Eukaryota > Metazoa > Chordata > Actinopteri > Perciformes > Gasterosteidae > Gasterosteus > Gasterosteus aculeatus. The sequence continues at coordinate 15,872,563 of NC_135705.1, forward strand.
GTGCCGCAGAATGCCAGGAAAGCTATATAAATCACAAAGATGCTGAGGGCACTACATGTCCACCAGTGTGACCCACCTGATGGGGTTTCTGTTCGGAATTTACTGTTGGTTGTTCAAGCAAGGCAGTGTCAAAAAGTGGAGAGCAAGATTCTCAGACAAAGTGTTTGAGTCATAAGACATAACAGGTTTTCGAGTTTACCTGCGATCCGCCTCTGCACGCCTACACACTCCGACATATTCAGGATCGTGTCAAAAAAGGCAATCTGACACAGTATACTATGAGGTCAAACATTAATAACTTGCTCCAAACCTATATGTTTAGCATGAAGCTGTCAAGTTTAGCCGGACAATCCCTCCTACGCCTCTGGCTCAGTGGTTCCCACGCCCCCCTCCCTATTTGTTGCATCTCCATCTTCACACTCAACACACCATTTATCCTTGACCACTCCCATCATCTCACGGTGCCAAACCCTTTTGCCTCCCCCTCACCTTGGCACAGGCGGCTGCACTCCTGCCAGGGCCCATAGACGTCCCAGAAGAACTGCTGAGGTTTGTCTTCTATTGGGATGTTAAAGGAGTACCTGACATCTGGGTTGTAAAGGTTCCCCACAGACAGCACCTGAGGAAAATGCGGGATCGTCTTTATGAATACCATCCCAGGTTTTCCACATCTTCCAAAGTACAAGCAATACTTTCAGAGGTCAAGTCTGTAGCATTAAAGTTGCTGCATACGTTTTACACACGACACTTGCTTTTAAATCATTGTCACTCTGCATCCCCTGCCTGGTATGCAAAGCCAACGGGATAAGGACAATTTACCTGGACGATTATCTCCTCTTCGATGCGGTCAGTGCAGTTGATCCTCTCAATGACATGGTCAGAGCCACTGTATTCAATGACGACATTTCCTACTTTGATTTCCCTTTTGAACATACTGACCACAAACTCTCCATTAAGCAGGAACCCTTCACGGTTATTTGATATGGCTGCAGAGAGAGAAAAAACAGTTTTGGGGTACTTGATGCCACTGTGGCTGAAAGCCAGATGGAGAAGTATTTTATGCTAAATCAAAATGTCCTTTGAAAAAAATTTACAAATGGGAAATATTTTTGCGAAAATGATCGTTCTTGTGACATTAACGACCTAACGTGAAGAGAATAATAGCTCGTGTTTTTACGTGACGCAGCAGCTTAGCAACAACGTGACTAGTATGTCAGGTACATGCAGAGGACAGAAGTTCAGTCTCATTGGGGTAATATAATCCTGGAGATGTCCAATGCAGATGTGAATCTGCTGCACTCATTCATCCTAATGCGATTATGGAGCTAATTCCCTCCCTTTCCTCACCATTTCACACATAACACTAATATGACTGTGAATAGCTGAGCTCATTCCGGCAAAAAGGACTGTGCCATACGCAAGTAGATATAAATACACATAAACACACCTCTGGTGACCTTGATGGAATGCTAACCAGCGGGCAATCTGGGTTCAAGTATTAGCATGTTCTTGGCAACAAGACATACGCGTGTTTGTGACAAAGCAGCCATGACTTGACATACAGGTAAATGGTACGGAGGGACATACATTTACAAATGTAAGAAATTCTTTATGAATAAAATATGTACCAGCACATAGCTTGATAAAAGGCAGGAGACGATATTTAAGCAAAAAGAGGAAGTACAAAGAAAAGAAGTTTCTTTAATCCAAAGGTTGGAGGTCTTACCGAGGTAGTTGTCATCTTCTGGTTTCCCAGAGTAGCTGTGTTGACGCACATCTATATTTGTAGCACCACTGGGTATTCTTACCACATCATTATAGCCTGCGAATAGCATAAGTATTATGTTTAGATCATTACAGCACTCTAGGTCTGTGTCTATTCCAACGAGTGACACCTCCTCCCTATTTATACTGACATCCAAGCATACGGAAACATGTGTTAAAGCAATAAACAAGGGTTTTATACTCTGCTGAAGATGAAATGTTAGTGTAATACAAGAGGCTATAGCTCACCATAGTGGACGATGTTGAAGGTGCCTGCCACAGTTTTGCAGGAGGAGTTGTCCCCTCCGCACACGCCACACTTGTCCCTCCTGGCTTTGGAGTTCAGTACATGGTCACAGCCTGCTTGCTGCCCAGTGAAAATATATTATATTAAATAAGAAATTAGATAATGCCAGGAGTAATATAAATGTTGCTGATTGGAAAGGAAAAAAGAAGTAAAGTAGAAGAGAAGGTCGTAGAGCAGGAGAGAATATCAGAAGGTGGATAAAACAGCACAATATGCACATTTGTCTTTAATTAGTTAGTTGGCAAAACTTCAACACTGAAATATTAGGAGATGAACATCCTTCTACTTTGCCATTGTTCTTTAGTTATTGATGAACTACTGGTCTGAACTTAGTGAGTTATGGATATATTGCTGACACGTGTCTGTAATAAATTTCCTTTCAAACACGACACTAGAAATGGCATGAGCTCTGCCTGTCTTTGCCGGTTTTTGCTAAATCAATTTTGGATTTTGTTTAAAGGATAAAGAGCTTAGCTTAAGTTCCAAAGCATCCAAATCCACTTGCAAAGGCCAGGAAGCCAACTTACTGAACCCCAATGTAACCAAACACTGAGTGTGGTTCAGAGTGACGTGTACCTCCCAGTGCTTCTTTCCAAAAGCATATTGATGTTTGTTAGAAATCAAGTTTCAGAGACAACCGTATCCGTCTGGCTGGCATTAAACACGGTGGTTTGGCAAAGAATGACACGTTTAAAAAAAAATATTTACTGTAAAAATATGGAAAGGATTAAATCCACTCCATACAGTAAATGGAAAGAAAGGTCACCGTTCACATGTATTTGAACCACACCGCCGAGCGTTACTATGAATAAGCGACCTCACCCTGCACAGGCCCTGGACACAGATGTCATTGGTATCGGGTCCGCACGGCGTGCCATCAGTGACCCTGTCCCTGAGCTGATAGTAGGCCGTGCTGCCTGCCACCCTGCAGAACAACTTGCACCGATCCTTCATCAGAACTGACAAAGGAAGCGAGACAAGAGATGAACACGTGATGCGTTTCAACGTCAAACCTTACATCATTTGAGACAGAGTTGACAAAAGGAGCAGGCAGGATGTAAGTGACTGAGAAAATATGTATTCTCACTTCCGCTGTACTTGGGCACCCAGCGAACATTAGGAGGTAGACCATTGATGTTGAAGTGCCTGCCATCGAAAGCCGCACATTGCTCCTCCCTGAAGTCCTTCTTCTGCTTGGAGCAGGGCTCAGAATTACAGGAACGAAACTTCATTCGCCGACCCACACAATACATTCCTCCATTTCTGGGCCTGTAAGGACGATTGTGGAAGGGAACTAATTAAATGAATGAATATTTATATTTTAAATTCATCCTGTAGAAAGCATTTTTTCCCCACAGATTCATAAATAAATGTTCTTACGTTGCGCCTTTAGCATTGTTCTCAGGTTCAAACTTCAAAATTCTCATCACGCCCGAATCCCAAACAAGAGGGCCTTTCTTGATGAACACAAGCTATGGAAAGAATTCCCTTGAGGAGGTTTGATCCATGCAACACTGCGTTTGGCAGCTAAGATGGAGACAAGGTCCACTAGGCAATGCGTGACTACAAAGGGAAGGACTGCTCACACGGGTCGGTTGCATTCGCGCACGGCCATCTTGATGCCTCCGCCGCATGTCCGAGAACAGGTACCAAAAGGGCTCCAAACTCCCCAGGCCCCCTCCACGGGTGTGGCGTCATGCTCTTTTGCGATACACAGGCCGTGTTTGCAATGCTGCGATGACAGAAAAGGGGAGAAAGAGGTCGGATCATTGAGGCGAGCAAGAATAGAAGCAGTAAGATAGAGGGAGGTAAAGGGGGGAAGGACAAGCAAAAGAAAGGAAGAGGAAGAGTCAAAAGGAAGAGGGTCGGACAGAGGGAGCACATGAAATGTCATCCGCGGAACTGGCAACACATCTATCTTCTCTCTTGTGCTTTGATGCTAATCTGGGAGAAATTACACAGTGAAGCAAATGGAAAGAATAAGAAGTGGAAAAAAGACTTTTCCAAACAGGATCTGGCTGGACAGAAGAAGAAAATGTCACACACATAGAATACATTGCAGCTCATAAGGATAATCTTACACTGTTCAACAAGCAGACTCCAGCTACAGTGTTTAGTCTGGTTTACTGCATATCATGGGATGAGAGGCTGGCGTAAACCTGACAGGGTTAGAACATGTGTGTGTGTGTGTGTGTGTGTGTGTGTGTGTGTGTGTGTGTGTGTGTGTGTGTGTGTGTGTGTGTGTGTGTATGTGTGTGCGTGTGCGTGCGTCTGAGCATCTTTAGACTTTATGTTCCTTTCATGTTTCCTTCAGGCTTAGTGGCAGGAAGCAAGGGGTTACTGAGAATGTCCTAATTAAAAGCTGCACTAAGACAGTCCTCCATCATTTACTACTTCATGCCACCTACTTATATGTCAGCCATTTTTAATTACTTGCGTTGGCATATGTGTTTAAGTGTTTGGAAACTTGTTTTCTTTTCTAAATGTCTGAATTAAAAAAAAAAAAACTTTTTTTATAGTCACGTGTCGTTTTATTTTACACCACATGTGTATTAAACCATAATGCAAAAGTGTAAAAACGTACCTTTCCAGGAGAGCAGTCAGTGCCGTCTGCCCACGGCATGTGCTGGGTTCTGCAGCCCCGCTGGGCGCCCTCTGGACTGGTGCACCACAGCCTGCGACACTGGGTCTGAGAAACACGCACACACAGCATTATCCCTGGGATTCCCATGAATTCCATGTTAACAACCCTGCTGCATACAACTCAAAGAATACATGGACTCCAGTTGGCCGACAGACTTTCGACCGCACATTACAATGTGTTTGCTGCATCATCCATTTTATTTACCAGGTGTTTCTCACCTAGTGGTTTACAGGACTTTACTGTCGGACCAGAAAACATGAGCCAAGAATTGATGTCCTGAAGACATTTCAGCCTGATTCCACCTTTCCTCAAAAACGTTTTCTTCAAGGAGTTATTAACAGAATTTATAGGTGATGAGATATAATTTTGTATACATCAATACTGGGTCTGTTAACATTAGTGCATTAATCTATGCGATTAATGCCTAGATTAATGCAACAAAATATTTTAACGTAGTTAACGTTCGTTTGTCTACTTACTTACTACTTACTTACTAAGTAAACCAGAAGTTGACCGTGGAAACAAAAAAGCCACTAGCTGCAGGCAGTCACACCAAGATGGCGAGAGCTTTTTGCATTGGAAGTAAAACAAACAGTGGTGCAACATACAGAGAACTGAGCAGAGGAATTACTCCACATGTTAAACAGAAGGGGGGTGAGTGTCAAACGGACCACCGCTAGGCTAAGCTAGCTGCTATGCTACTTCCAGCTCAACAGCCAACGTTACCCTGCGCGGCACACAGTCTGCAGAGGACCACAACTGTGTCCTTTAAAGACGTGGTTTGAAAACGTTCGGGCTAAATGTGGGGACATTGTTGGCACACAGCCGTTAAATTATGGAGAGTCGCTAGTTAGAATTTTGCCTCTAAGATGATCAAATGTGTGTAGTTTTGTGTTTAAAATAACATTAACAATTAAACAGCAGTGTCTAAAATACACACTTTCTAAAGTGATTACTCATTACTTTTAATATTTAGTCTTTTGAAGAAAAACCAACATTCATTATAAACAACAATGTAACAACAAAAACAACATTTATTAATCGCACATTTCAAAATGTGCAATTAATGAATTTTGTTTAATCTATTAACAGCCCTAATAAATACAATTTGGTTTTGTTTGCTTGTTTCTCGGAAAGAACAATCGGTATGCTGTTTAATACAACTTTTAATGATCCAAGTTCAGCTGAGAATCTCAGCAGCACATGAGCATAAGACTGAGGCTTCCCTCAGAGACACCACATGCGCAACATGACAGTTTATATTTGCAAGCCGACTCCACTCACCATATAAGGGCACACCTGCGTTCCTTGCCCAAATATCAATTCACACTGTTTATTGACGTCGTATATCTGTCCAGGCAGCGGCTGCGAGAGACTGTGCGGCCGAGAAACGGGCTCGTCGAGTAGACACTCACCATATCCTGTGCTATTAAGAAATAAAAATAAAATGACTTAAAAAAAAAAAGGAAAAAAAAACAAGACACACAGACAGAAAGCAAACTCAGTACAGCCAATTCAATTTCTACATTTATATAGAACCCATACTGCACACCGCTCGCTATCTTGACAAGCTTCTGTTCATCTTCAGTCAGCTATATGTCGAAAGTGGTTCTCAAGATTCGGGGACGCAAAATTAATTATTTAATTTCCTCTAAATTAACGATAGTTTGTAAAACATGCAATCATTTCTTTGAGCGAATAGAACTTTGTATATATTATTTGAAAATAAAACGTGCTGTTTGAGTGTTGCGACTAGAAAAACAACGTCTGCATAATGTAATCGGCGTGAATAAAACGGTGCGACATACTCGAGGAACTCTGTGATGTACTTCCTGCTACACTTGGACCACATCCAAGGGTTTGTGTTGTAGTTAAGTGTGGGAGCCATCACATGCTGCTGGATCTTGACACCGTCTTCCTTACACTTGTTACTATCGTCATGAGGCATGTTGAACCTGGCAGCGAGAGAACAGAAACACATGTACAGATGTCATAGAATACAGTTCACATCACGCTGATGTAATGCGGTTTAATGGTGATGATGCTCTCTATATCGCTCCTGGCTCAGACTTTTAATATGTTAGTGTTTTCTAAACCAGAATAAACCAGGCAGATTCTAAGCCCAAAATGCTATTTCATCTAACATTGATTATATAATAGCGGTGCCACTGGCTGATATTTGCTTTAAGGAAACCTTTTTCACGGCTGCAGCTAAAAATAATACAGCGCGCTTGTATTTTGTGCTTGTGGGGAATTTGGAATCAAACAAGCCCAATTGTGAATTATATGAACACTGGGCAGTCGACATGGCAGAAGCACAGTGAGCACAGGAGAGGCAATCCAGCTCCTGCAGGGAGAACAAATAGGATCCCCGTTGGTGGTGGACAGGTACCGCACCACACTGCCCACAGCCCCCCCCCCCCCCCCGAGCTGCTCAGCTCCCCACCTGACAGGTACCAAACAACACTGAGCTCCAGGGCTAAGCAGTCGACAAGCATGTTGTCACCACTTGATGCGGATAAACGTGGGATTGAACAATCCCACCTTTTGTTTAGTGGCCAGAAGGAGTATTTGTTAGTAACGATGAGGGTTGTTAAGGTCCGTAACAGTCTCCGCTTTAGAAGGCTAACACCCCCCGACACCCACACTGCATGAAGTATATGATCAGAAACACACCAAAGCCACGGAAACAGTGGGAAAACCAAAGAGAATGTTCCGATGGTGTGTTGTCCATTGACTGTACGCAGGATTCCTTGATCCCCATCTGCTGGTAAGGTATGCATGTGAATTCCTGATTCGTGAAAGCAAACCGTTCTCTAACCAGAAGGGATGGCAGTGTTAGAGGTAAAGAATCAGGGAAAACACGCTGTGCTTACACATGGCCAAGTTCATGGGCGATGGTGAATGCAGTGCTGAGTCCGTTGTCCTCGCTGATACTGCAACTCCTGTATGGATCACACACCGTCCCCAACTCTGCAAGTCCTTAACAACAACAACAACACAGTGTTCTTCTTTCAGGAACATGCGACTATCAACACCATGAATTAGTTTATGATTAAGAGCCTACGAGCAAGTTAAATAAACCCACAGAAAAGTATTTTACATACCTAAGGTGTCACACTTATCCCTCGCTCTGCAGATGTCCTCCCTGCCAAGACAATGGAGTCAAGGTCAATGGCACAGCACAAAAGAAGTACAATTGATCGGGTCCCCCTTATCTAAGTTGATTTTAAAACGGCAGTTCTATTTGTCGACCATCTGGGACCCATTTGATGGTTTTGATGCAGCTGGTTCATACTGGTTACACCGCTTTTGATTGATGGGATATTTTGTTGGGAAAGAAATGCGATAGGTGGATGTTGCTCTTGCACCTGGTGATCAGGATAGCGGTGTCGTGATGGGATTGGTGGTTATCATCCAGGATGTTCTGGCTCTGCTGCCAAATGCAGAAGTTCTTTAAAGTGATCTGTGCATTAAATGAAATGTCTGGGCCATCCTGAGAACATACAAGACAAATGATCAGAGGTACACTTTGGGAAGTAGTACACCATATACTTAACGTGCACTTATTTGTGAGTGTAGAATAATTGAGTAGTTGACTAATTTAGCGGTCTCACCGACTCGTGGTTTATTATGACTAACTTTACAATCACAATGTTAATCAGATTGCCAACGCTGGGATCCTTGTAGATGGAAGATACCTGAATAAAGAAAACAATACATGAGCTCAATCGTGGAATTAAAACATCCTTCAAGACACAATGTGTTTGGAATATTAGGATTAACCTGTAACCCAGGTGAAATGTGACACGGTTCATTTACTTTTGACTATCATGGGCGACCCTCCTGTAGATTACTACTACTAGTACTGTAGAAGTACTTTTGGTGAAATTTGGTTGATTGGAAGACATAGAGTTAGAGGTCAACTCAGCTTCCCCCTGAGGACCGTTGGCTCCCAGACGCCTGCGGAAACTACTATTTGAAGGGGCCGAGACTATGTGGTCTATGTGACATACCTGAACTTATTTTTGAACATTCATCAAAGCTGTCAGGTAGGCTCTACCTCAAGCTGCCCTCCTCCCCCTGACCGTTTGAAAGTGGTGTTTACCCCTGCCCTAGGCTGCCCTTTTCCATCCTGTGGCTCTCCTCCAAAGGCCGACTGACTGACTTTAGGTGGAGCAGAACAGGTACGTACATTTAGTGCCCAAATATGCACATATGCAGCTACTTTTTGGCCTGTATGTGCAGAGTATACAGACGCATAAACAACTTCCGTATCCCAGCAAACCACCTTCAGCATGCAAACATTCTCCACGTGCAGTCACGAAGGAACTTACTATGGACATTAATGTGAGTATGTAGTGCTGCAGGTTGCTGCCGTGATGCTCCACCATTTTGCTGTCGGCCACCAGCATGACTTCGACGAAGCGCGGGTAGGAGAGGAAGCGCTTTGATCTCCTGTGAGGTCCTGAGTCCCCGCTGCTATCGTTCGCCGGTCTGGAGCTGGCGCTCTCCGATCTGAGCAGAGCATTGGTGGCCAGGCCGGCGCTCAGTGACTCCACGTCATTGAACATGCCGGCGCTGACCGCGGATCTTTTCCTAAGCTTCTTATATTTGTGTTTGTGTCCTACGGAGAGAAGTCAGGGGGGGTGGAGCATGTGTAAATACACAACGATGATAATAAGAAATACATTCAGTCAGAAAAACGGAAAAGGTATGAATACATGTGATGATGGTCAAGATAACACATTGCTGTATGTCTTTAAAGGTGGAGATGAATGAGGTGGGTATTGTTGAAATTAGCTGCTGTCTCTTTTGCTCTTCTGTTTATTGTTGCTCTCAGAGTGGGTTGACAAATGAACACTGCCTGGAATGCCTTGTATTCCTCTCTTCCTCCACTTTCAGAAGAGGGGAGAGAGGAGGGCAAAGAGTTCAGACTAGGTAAACCTGGCACCCAGCCATAAAGAAATGGAGCACATACTGCAGTGAGTGCAAACACCAAAAGGAAAAGTTCAACAACTGGCAGCAAAATCTCTGAATTAATTCAACGCTTATTTCAATGATGTCATGGCAACTAAACTGCCAAATGCTAGCCCTTTTTTTGGTTTCACATGCAGATTATCCTTTCTAAACCACGAGCAATGCACCGACACCTAAATAACAGTGAGCTGGACCACGTTACATTAGTGGATTTGTGGTCAGTATGGATGATTTATGGTTCAAAATATTTTAAAAATGTAATCCTCTTCCTAACTTCAAAGGTAATAATGATACTTAGAAGTAAAAGAATGAACCATCCTTGGCCACAAATAATAATAATAATAATTAATTTAATGTTCCTCCAGGATGTGATGTCACTCAAATATTGTATTACAGAATGGATAAAAAAATACACACAGAACACACACACATTGATATAAATAGTAAAGCCAAACATCTGCAGAAAGATGTCGAGCACAATGCGTAAATCTCTCCAGATTTCTTTTATTTTTTGTCAGTTTCAAGGGCATGACTATACAATTTCAAGGCAGTGGGTCGATTCAACTTTCTTATCAAAGAGGAAGAGGAAGTACAAGAGTCAACAGGAAGTGCAGCCAGTAAACCGAGATAGAATGATATAACAGTGAACTTCCAAATGCTGGAAAGCTCGCTCACAACTCTGCTGCAGCTGTAGGCGCTACAATGTGCAGCCTAAGACACGACACGTCAGCGAACATAGATTCACACCACACTTTCACTTCAATTCCATCATACGCTGCTATTGGTCACATAGTGATATGTCTTTGTCATGTCACAATAGATGTACCATGTACTATACTACAACTGTAATGGCTCGATAAGCTCTGTTACTGTAACATAGTCAGTTTCTGTCACAGACTCGGGGCAACGTAATGATTGTGTCTGTTTATGTGGGAACCAATTTAAAAGGTTGCATAATGTGCAAACATAATGAATGGGAAATTCTGCAATCAAAACGCATCCTGTGAAAACACTCGGGAGCACAAGAACCAACCTCACACACGCTGTTTAGCATACAGCCCTTGGAGGGTCCACGCCAAGAAGCACTTGTGTGGTGTTAAACTAAAAAGGGGCCACTGCTCTCAAGTTCACTGCAGCCACCTCAGTGGTGAGGTCTGAATCACATCACATTCAGTAGCTGTGCATTACCCTTTTGTGTGTTTGTAAATGCGTAGAGACATTACAGTTGAGTTGTCTGTGTGGTCTAGAATGTGCAAAGTGGTGAGGTCCTTGTCTGCGTGAATGGCAAACACCATACCTGAAGTGTCGCAAGCTGAGTTCTCCACAGTGGTCTGTTTCGTGGATGCGCGCTTCCTGTATACAATATGAGGCTTTGTGTGTTCCTCTTCATAGTGTTCTCCTTGAAAGCTGTGAAGGGGCTCCACAAAATACTCCCCTTCTGGAGACCTGAAAGTGCCAAGCTGGGGGGCAGAAAAAGAATGCATTCCGTTAGTCTCGATCCATTTTCTGTAAATGCTCATTCCTTCACGGCGACAACATATGCAAACATGGGGAGTAACACTTGATCAAAATATTTAGGACAAGCAACAGCAGAATGGCGCTTATTCACTATTCATTAGAGAAAGTTAGCAATGTAGAGACCCGAGGGCTTTCATAAAAAGGTGAAATAAGTGCAATTTGCACGCATGTGATAATGGTCTCAAAACAAGAGAGAATGCATAATGGTGAGACATGTGATGCCTATCGGACTGAGATTGTATGTACTTGGCAAGCTTGCTGAAAGCTTTGTTATGTGTATTTCTCATTTCCAATTAGTGTGACTGCCCAACTTGGAGGTCTGTGATGCTTCAGATAAGGTACACGCCAACCCAAACACATTTTGCGTTTTGTTCATTAGCCGAGGAGAATCAGCAAGCCAGCTGATGCAAGCTTTGCACGATTACATTTGCATAAGTATTCAATTCTCCAGTTTGTGCAAAAACATGCAGCAAGTTGGATTGTTCTCGAGCAATGGGGTACAGGGAGAAGCTTCCTTATGTTCCCTTGTGCAAGACACTATTCCCATTACTATAGTAGGACCGGTTGCACTTTGAGTGACCCGGGCAGTTGGCAAAGAAAGGAAGAATCTCCCTACTAGTTCCCAGAATGAAAACAGCTAACACAAGTGTTTAGGATGTACTGAAATGTCGACAATCAGTTTTATTATTACAAATGCCCCCTGCGGCATCTTAAATAAACTTACGCGGAATAAATTTCAATTCAAGTCCCTAAAGCTCAGTGCATTCAGAGCGTTTCAATATTGTAGTTGTCATTCTGGGGGGGGGGGCGGACAGACCGCCTCTTCAGTCAAGTCAGATCTCTTATTTCACTGAGTGCACTTTTGCTCCAGTCCAAAACGCATGGCTGGGAGCGGAACCAATGTGTGATGACGTCGGTACCACCCGTACTCCCGCTCTACTAGCGTGCGTAAAGACGTCACCGACAACCGGGAGACCAGAACCAGGCGAGGGGGATTCAGAGCACTTGGCTGAAGGCGATTTATTTGGCATCTGTTTCAACTTCACTCGGACTAAAATTAGTTTGAGACTGGGATATGAACAACTTTTGAATTATGTCCTAAATACAGACATGCCGATAATCGCAACATGGCTCCTTGGGTTTTGTATTTGCACGATCACAGTTTGCACTGACGGTGTGTTTACTTTCTTTGATTTAGAAGTCTTGTGTAGGCAATGACTGCCCCTGAATACCCACGGTGGGAAAGTAGAGCCCGGTCGTAAAGTCGTCCCGTGCACGACGTGTCTAACCGTGCGTAAAAACTCACCAGTCCGGAGCACAAACTGATGACTGCTGCGTGTTCCGCTTGTGCATTTACAAGTCCTTTATAGAAGCAGTGCCTTAACTCCGTGTCCTCCTCCTCCTCCTTCTCCTCCACCTCCTCCTCCTCCTCTTCCTCTTCCCCATCTGTCGCAAAATCCGTTACGTTATCTCCTCGGGCCGCTCCGAGTACCGTCACAGTGTAGAGAGGTGCGATAAATCCAGAATCTAGCGTGAGGTTGAGGTGATAGTGCTCCCCGAAAGCAGATATCCTGTAGTGGACAGCCGGAGAGGCCCAGTGCTCCGCGGTATTCCCGGTGCTCTCGTCCAAGCTCCGTCTTTTCCTCATAAAGTGCACGCTGGTTGGAAACTTGTCCCCGGCTTCATTCACTCGCACCGGCGTTACAATCTCGTAAGCGCCGATCTCCTGCTTTACTGTGGGGGAGATGAGGGGGGGGGGGGGACAAGGGGGGGGGGGGGGGGGGTAGCAATGCACTTAAGGATAAGTGCAAGGCTGTTTTGACATCACTGCAAGCAAATGACAGGCATTCGGTGAACTTCGGGTTCGTGTAGCTGAAGCCGCGGAGTCGCAAACTCATTCATTCTCCGCACTCGGTGTTAGAAGAAACGCATACTCTACCTGTGCTCGTATTCAAACGCAATTTGCCCGTGGACGCGACTACAGTCAATAAGTCGGGGAAGAGCAGGAACCCCCAGCCCCAGAAGAGCACATGCATGGTTGTCCGCGTTCAGGGGAGAGCGGCAGCCTGCGCTCCCTGTCGTAGTGCCGTATTCTTCCAGTCACTCCGGGCTCTCCGCCTCCGGTCCGCCTGCCACATCCAATTGGATCACCGTCGACTCTTCAGTAGATGGTCTCCGGCCGGGGAAGTGTTCTGCTGGGTCGTGGGTTCCTGGCGAGCATGCATACTGGAAGGGTGGAGGGGTGAGGGGGGGGAGGGTGTGGGGGTGTGGGGTGTGGGGGGGCCGGCTGCTCCAACGGTCAACTGCGATGGGCTCCGTTGCGAGCCTGCGTGCAGCGGCGGCGGCTCTCTCTCTCTCTCTCTCTCTCTCTCTCTCTCTCTCTCTCTCTCTCTCTCTCTCTCTCTCTCTCTCTCTCTCTCTCTCTCTCTCTCTCTCTCTCTCTCTCTCTCTCTCTCTCTCTCTCTCTCTCTCTCTCTCTCTCCAGCGAGGGGCGGGATCAGCCAGGCAAAGGTACACTGCTGCTGTGAGAGGAAGCCGTGTGCTGTGCTGACCAGAGGGGTCGTGCAGATGCTGGGACGTGACCTGGTGACTGGCTTGTTCACTGGTCTTTTTGGGGGCTGTCGTATGCAAAGTTACCACCGGTCTGTAGAGGGGCCTTGCACAGTGACCAAAGACAGCCCCAATGAACCGACTTGATGAAGTACATAACTTTGTGGGGGGGGGGGGGGGGGGGGGGGGATTTATTTGCAAATGTGCAAGGCCACCATACAAATACTCACGTATTTCCAGTGGCTTTTGGTTAATCTGGTTTTAGACGTGTGAGCAGCAGCGCGGGGCGCAAAGCCGACCGGTGACCGCGACAGTGGGGTGGGCCCCATGTACGGAATGGCTGCCCCGGGGCAACAAGTGAGATGATCTGGGCATGTTCATGGGATCACATAGTGACAAAAAGCCAACTGGCAGCCAGCGTAGCCATATACAGCAGTGATTTGAGGTCTTAAGTAGGTGCTGTCTTAAGTAGGTGCTATAATGTGTAGGGATAATGTTAATGGTTTTATGAGCTGTGGTCTCCTGAACAATGCTACAGGCTGTATGGAAGCCTTTGTAGGTGCCCTTTTTACGTGGAGGATCAAGGATCGGGGCATCCAGTCTCCTCCAACCCCATTCATGCCCCCCCCCCCATATGCATACATGCAGAGCAATCTGACCGAACACACAACTTGTTCTCCTCACTTTCTATCGTGTTTTTGCCCATAGACTCATTACAGATATATCGGTATTACTCCATATGTCACCCAATAAGTAACAGGACCAATATGGCAGCAAGTAAATTTGAGTTAGCTGAGGGATAGTGTTGCCCTTACATAGTTTTGTCCATCAGAGACCACAGAGAAGTATATTTTCAACTGCAAAATGTCCCGCTCAGTCCACTGAATGGTATCGGTCATTTAAAAAAACAAATATGAAAAATATAATGTTATGCGTTTAGGTTGAAGAAAGACATTTGCGGTACAAGGATAACAACATTAATGTCAGTCATATGAGTGGAAATATGACTTGCCTAATTGAGTTTTGTCCTTGAGTAATATGCATTTTTCATAGCAGCATTTCAAATTACGACTTGTACTGTCTAGGATTGCTGTATTCCAATTAAGTCTCCTCTGTAAATTGGGCTATTAAGTGAGGATAAACAATACATGCACACTGTAACTGGATAGCCTAAATGAAATGCGGCCACCAACACTTATTTAATTTTTTTATGAAATGTTCAATAAAACTACTACTAATGTGACAAAAAGTCATGTCCTGCATTTAAAGTTCAACAAAAATACACTGGTTAGTTTTTGACTGCCGTTCAGCATTACAGCCAGTAGTGCCACTAGTGGCTGTAAGCTACATCACAAAGGTCCTTCATCAATACGACATAATAAAACTCAAAATCATTTTACAGTGTGAGGGTACTCACCCCAAAGAGAAAAGTGGAGAGTTCTGAGTGGATTAAATCTTTTCAGCTGGGTTTTGTAGGCTCAAGTCACAAGGTTGGTAATGGTAACCACACAGCATTAAGAGCGTTCAAATCTGGTCTCTTTATTATGAAGATCATCATTTTACAGAAGATTGTAAATTATTTTAAGAATTGCCTCAAACTACATCCCAGTCATTTCTAAAGGAAAGACTCTTCATAGTCCATGAAAGTCATTAGCATCGCTGTCCTGACCTGCACTGTGTTGGCGTCCATGCCATCACTTCTTCGCAGCCACATAACTGTGATGTTTCCCCAGAAGACCTTCTGTGGTGATGAATGCTAACAGATGGCACTTTATGGCTCACCTGCACAATCAGCACACAGGCTGACTTGGATTTGTAGGCGCATGCAGCAAACAAAAACATCATTCGAATTTCCTTCGATCTAAAAATATAAAGGGAGGATTCCTCTTGCCCTCTTGGTCCTTTGCAAAAAAAGCATCCCAAAAGCTTTGTTGCCCCTGTCATTATGGTCATTAGATGGGCAGGGCTGTGGTGTTGTAAAGAGTCGTAATAACTTTTTCAGAGAGACGATTATTTCTATAAATTTCACACCAATAATCATGACTTCTGCTGTTCACAAAACCGCCACCAAAACAGACATGGCCCACCCTGTAATTTGCACTGTTACACGTATTTCCCAGTACTGTTGAACTAATTAGGTGTTACCTTAAGGTTATTAAAAATGTTAGCATTTGAAGTCAGCTGTTACAATCAATGACACTGTCGTCAGAATGACTTCCACACCTACTTACCTTTGCACAAGAGCTGGTTTTCCCATTATTTGGAAAATCTTTCTCGGGGTTCAGCAAAAAACCTCAACATGGGCAGCTGCAGGTCACAAATCCCTTTAAACTCAACCTTTCAATCACAATTTGTCCCGTTTCCCAGAACTCTCCATAAACCATTTTTACAGCACAGAGGTCATAGATAAGTAAAAACAGTTGGGACAAATTGCCCTGTTTTGATGTGCAGGGACTACAACATGGACGGGTAATCCTTAAACAGGTTGTTGTAGTCACTGTATAGTTTCTACTGAGACCCTTTTATTTTTAATGAGTACTGAATAGCACTTTGACTCCACGAGGCCAGCACCGACATGTGGCGTGAGTGTGTGTTAACAAGAGGGACTCCTCCACGCCGCCTCTGACCGCGGCATGTGGCCACCATCTTCAGTCAACTGACCTTTTGCCATCTTTCTCAATGGAGCGGTCATCAAGGTCATCAGAGACACCCTTCCTGAGTTGTGCGTAGGCACCATCATTCAGAGCAGCTATCAGCAGAGTAAACTCCACTTCCCCTCTAGATCAGATAATAGGCCGTTAGGGAGCGGAAAGCTTGAATGGAGTAGCAAAGCCTCGCCTGCGGTTTCAAAGAGATGCAGCTTTAAAAATCTCCCCACTCAAACTGTCTTGGTCCGGTGAACGTGTCTTCGTTATGAGGCAGCAATATCCATTTGTAGAGATTTGGAAAGTGCACAAGCACTTTTTTAAATGGAGATACTTAAAGCCAGATGTGTTGCAGTACAACAGAGAATGGAGACTATACAGTGCACACTACCCGAGTAAAATTTGATGTGCCACGCTAGCAGCTCTGTGAGGCTGAAGTACGTCTGTGCTTTGATATAAATCAGCATACTAACATCCTCACAATGATAACGCTACCATTTAGAAAGCTCATATTTAGCTGATTAACACAGGAAAACCAAAGATGATAATAAATGAAGCGAACTAATGTATCACCCATGGAGCCTGTGGCGACCATCAATGTCTGCTGAAGAATGCATTAGAATCCATTGACAAAGCCGCACGGACACACATGCAGATGTGCACACATGTTCCGACACCAAGCTAAGTCACGTGGCCGCACTCTGCTAATGGCAGCAGGTGATGAGAGCTCCAACAGGGTGGGCAGTCATGCTGTGAATGGGCTCTCAGGATGGTCAGGGGCAAGTTAACGCTGAGGTCAGAGCTGAGTGAAAACAACGCTCAACATCTGAAGCGCAATTGGGCCATTGGAGGAGCTTTCACAGACTACAAGATAGGGGTCTGGACTCTGCCCAAGTCGAACAGCAGCTGTCAGCGGGGCCCTCCAAAATCAGAATGCTTCCCAGATTCTTTGGCTCTCTGTGGAATGGCAACAATAGACTTCATGCCAGAGGCCAAATTAATCAGGGACCAGGTTAAAGAGAGCGGAGATGGAAGAAGTCATTAGAGGTTTAGCGTAGCCTTGCCTGCATACTAGTGTGACATGACGAATGCTAATTACACACTCAAGGCTAGTTCCAAAAAGCTGTGAGTGATTCCACAAACTCTTTTGTTTACAGAAGAGTTTGCTGAGTGATTCCAACTCTCTCCACTAACGCTTTGAGAAAAGGCTGGTATTCTTTCATGACATGGTGATGTTGAGTGCACTTGGAAAAGGAGAGGGGCTGCAATGGATGGGGGTATAGCTGTGGTGTGAGGTGTGCAGTCCTTCTCTCCCGATCTGGCTCGCCTCAACAGGGATGATTTCTGTGTAGTGGCGATCTTGCTTCTCGGCATCCCGATGTCATCGCTCTGCACTCTGTCCC
The DNA here is from genome assembly GCF_964276395.1 of Gasterosteus aculeatus. NCBI lineage: Eukaryota > Metazoa > Chordata > Actinopteri > Perciformes > Gasterosteidae > Gasterosteus > Gasterosteus aculeatus. The sequence continues at coordinate 15,890,374 of NC_135705.1, forward strand.
CAGCACGTCCACTTATAGCCAACAATAGGACAGTACGATGACCTAGTCACGCTCAGCTGCAATAGAGAGTGGGGGAAAATGATGTTGTGTCTCCCTTTAACCACCTGGCTGTGTGCTTGGACACAGCACCTCTGGGAGAGGGAAGGAGTGGCTGCACAAGGGGGGGTCTGATTATCCCCCCTGCTGAAAACATATGTTTGTCTAAAGGGTCCGCCTTGAATACAACAGGCAGTGTCTTTGAGTTCCTTCGCTCCAGCGCTTGCATGAGGTATCAGAGAGGCGTGTTTAAAGGGTGAGGTTATTATAGACTTATTCACATATGAAAACCCACATTTCATCCAAAACACATGGGCTTTTTCACCACAACCTGGTTTTCATGCGTGGACATGTGGAATTTCGCATGCAATTGAAAGGAACATTGCCTCTTCGTATGTCAATAGAATGGTAGCATAATATATACCTTCAATTTAAATATACATATACATACTGTATATATATACAGTAAATATTTTGGGAGACCATTTTTCCTGTTTCCCTATTGATTGAAACTTGATCCGACAACTGTGTTCACTGTACCACAGTTCTAGTTATAGAGCCGGGATCCTTACATACTCACTGTTTCATCACTGTTTCTCCTGTGCTCCATCCACCCCTTTGTCCTATTAGATATAGTTTAGTGTTCTGGGTCAAGGACTCTTTTTAATGGCTGTCAAGCCTTGTAGAATAGGCTGGCCCGGGTCCCGCTGGCAGGGCCGCTGTTTAAATGGGTCGCCTGAGGCCGAGAGGAGCCAGCGAGCTCACTGCAGTTGACAGGCGCACAGCAGTTTGCACCAGGAGCCCAGCAATTAAAAAAAAAAGATGTATTTAAAGTACAATTAGACTATTACTGTGTATTTGGCTGCAGTCAGAAATCTTTAATCATCAAGTGGGCTTTGATATAATTGAGATTTGAAACATAGCATTCAAACTTATGCTGCGGTTACACTGCAAAGCAATCCTCACAAACATGCTGTCACAACATATTGAAAGTGTCATCTGGAATATTTCCATTGTTTCGTTTCCTGTACAAATCACATCTTTCAGCAGTAATTTAGGATTTTCACTTCACAAAGAAACTATTTTCCCCCAAATCTAGTTTAATTAATCAATAATCGTATTATGGTCTTAACTTAACATGGGCAATTACTGACGCTAACGGCTTTGACAGACAGCAGAACTATGTCCACACACAGGAATAAGGTGGTTTGGGTGGTCTGGTGAGGATTCGGCCAGCTGGGAAGAGGCCCCGGGGAAGACCCAGGACGAGGTGGAGAGATTATATCTCTGCACTGGCCTGGGAACGCCTTGGGATCCCCCAGTCAGAGCTGGTAGGTGTGGCCCGGGAAAGAGAAGTTTGGGGTCCCCTGCTGGAGCTGTTGGACCCGCGACCCGACCCCGGATAAGGGGTTGAATATGGATGGATGGATGGATGGACAGGAATAAGTGTCCCTATAAGTCTACAATACACCATGAAGAGGTATAATGCAACAGAAACTAAATCTTAATTGAAGCCTGACTCACGCCCTTGTTTTACCATAGATTCATTTTAAATCCAGTACGTTGATTTTCTTTTATCAACAGAAAAAACGAGTTCGTGGAAGATGTTTTTTGTTTGTGAGGAAAAAGACAATTCTGTTAAAAAAGACATCTGAATGTTTCTTCCAGCCAACAGAGCTGAACAACAGAGCCATTCCACCTAAAACCTTAATGAAATCAATATAGTGGATGAGAAGCAGACGCTTGTGAGTCACCTCCATCATCAGTCCAGCCTCTTCTCACACAGAACGTGAGGTATGGTGTGTAGATGTTCTGTTGTACAGCCGTTGTACCCATGATTCATTAGTCATGTAGCTGCACTAAACGAACCCATCACAGCAAATGATGTTCAAAGGTAACCGCAGCAGCACCTGCATTGAATTTATTGGAGCCACGTAGATGCTGCAAATGTGACTTTTAATATGACTAAGCTATCATTTTTAGTCTCACGGTGGGTAACTAACAATTGCCGACTCAAACAAGAGTCTAAAGCCTTGTTTACGCTTCTGCGTTTTCAGAGCGACGCAAGGAAACGCAGAAGCAAGACCCCCTTGCGTGTCCCTTGCGTGCCTTTTCACGCCTCCTTGCGTGCTTCCGTGCGTCGACCCATTTTTCTAGGCTTGCAACGCAAGCCTCTCGCAAGACTACGATTGGTCTGCTAACTACATCCTTTACAGAGTCTCACGTTTCCGTTTTCATAGCACAACACCGCCATTATTAAAACGAAGAATGTTTACAAGAGAATTAATCAGATTGAAGAGCTTTTGTCGGAAAAATAAATATAAAATAAAAGCCGTAAATATGACCACTTCGGCCTCCGATTCATGGAGGGAGATCTCCGCAAACGTTGGTTTGCCGGTCGAGGGGAACAAAGTTGTGGAGGAAAATACGGGACAAATGTGTCCGCGATGAAAAGCAGCAGTGGCGATGCACGGGGCAATAAAGTCTATGATAAATAAATAAACAAAACAACAACTTCCACACACAAAGACGTGACTCTCTAGGTCGTCTTCTACAAAAACACGTTACTCCACCTGTTGTTCTGGAGGTGAATTGCTTTGCAACACACGCAAGACTTTTAGAACCATGAATTGAAACGAGTGCCTTGACGCAACGGTGCATGAAGACGTAGAAGCATGCGCCGCTCCTTAACTCTGATGGGATGCAGTCTGAGTGAAGAAGAATCTCCATTCACTCGGGCCTTGAATGAGTTAAACAATATATTTGAGAACTTTTAACAGCGTGCATTTTAAATATTTTTTATTATTGTTTGCAACATACATTCATGTCCTAATAGACCTGCCATTTTGCAGGATTTGAATGTCAATTGGTGCAACTGAAACGAATAATTGATATTAACCTATTCATTTCCATTATAGATTTTTAACTCAATAGGGGTGGTCAAATTTTGGAAGCAGCTTACTTTTCATCTATCTAGGGTTTCACTCAAGGTTATGTGCATTCACTTGTTAGAAAGTCTAAAACTGAAATCCTAAAATTTTGCAGTGTTACTATTACTATTACTAGTCTTACTATTCTGATGTAGCATAGCTTGGACTCTCTGCTTTCTATTGTTAGTTCCTGTTCTCTTGATGGAGATTTGAAATGAAAAGAAAACACTGAATGCGTAACGCACAGATGGACATTTGGCCTTTCTGTGCCTCTTCCTCTGTGTACGTTTGTGTTTAGGAACAGATGGCTTCAGAGGTGCAGGAAATATCCCTGTCAGGTGGCTGGGATTCCTTCAGATAATCTCCAGGAAACAGTCATTCCTCAGTCAGATGCTAACATGAGGGCACTAGTCTGTGAAGGAAATTGGTTACCGTAGAAAGGATTGTTTTGTTGAGAATTAGTTCAATTTATATGTACTATAAGATGTTTTGAATGTTATAACACTATAACACTGGAATGTTACTCTGCATAAACAACATAAAACTTTTTCTTCTTTACACAAGGCGGCACACACACACACATAGTAGAATGCAAGCAAACCAACCGCTCATATTTGATCTGCTCTGCTCCGGCTGTTCTGTTTTTCACATTTACTCCCACTCGGGTCACCCTGAGGTTGTGTTTCGATCAAGTTCAAGCACTAGCGTCCCACGACTGAGGTCATGGCATCACACCTCGGTTTGGAGTTTGTTCTCACCTCATTTGAGATCCCCATGGGACTGAATACTCTGCCACACATCTGGTCAAATGTTTGGGTGGTAACTTAACTAGTCAGAGCCCTGTTTTTGTAGTTGAGTAAGAGGGGTCAACAATCTACTCAAGTAAATACCAATCCAGATATTTTTAAATAGTGTTGTTTGCCTTTTTGCTCAAGAATAGTTTATTCGCATATGATACCTGCACATAATAATAGCTGATCTCAGCTTCTGAGCATCTTGATCGATCTGAATTTGTCAAGTAAAACATCTTATCTTTTAAAAGATAAACATATCCATAAATATAGTGAACGAGCCCTGCAAAACACCTGGTATTTTGGAGGAATTTGTGTTAAGTGAAACAAAATGGTGGAAAAATATGTCTATTGTGTAAATGTAAAAGGTGAGGCAGAACGCTGCATTGTTGCTCGTGTAGTAGGAGCCCGATCCTGTTTTTGACATGAGGGTTTTTATAACGTACACACCTCATCTGAAAATATCACTACAGTAATACTGTATAATCAAAGTTTTGACCCCCCTCCAAGAGAGACACCCAAACATGGGTTGGCTTCCAATCAGTCAGGAATGGCAAGATAAGTTTCTGCACAGCTGGACTTTTACTTCAACGACAATGACTGCACCGACTTGTTGGCAAAACACCAGGAATGACTTTGAGCCTACGCAGAGTAATAAAGATCTGATGAGCGGCGTTTCTGACACAAACCAATTCACACTTAATTTAATGTGAAATCCCTCTGAGAGTCGAGGCCTTTCTGACTTGCTGCACAAGCTGTTCACGAGTAATATCAGATCCATTTGGTAGGTGAAGGAGGGTTTCGCTTCCACCCTTTTCGCCTAACTCCAAAATTAGCAAAAAAGCGGATCTAATGGACATCCTGCTGACACTATTTCACCCCCTTTCACAAGGGTGTGCTGACCGCAGACTGCCTTTGTAGTTTGCATACTAAATGCACAGCAGAGAGGGATCCCTTGTGGGGCCCGTGGTTTCCTTAAAACAAGCCATCTGCAACTGCTCTGCTCTCTATATGGCCTGAGGAAAGAGGACACAAATGAAGTGGATTCACATACTGTGCGGACCTCAACAAAGAGTTCATTTTGTCCTCATGTTGTGTATAGAATTACTCTGACCCATAAAACCTTTTTGTGGGTTCCACTCATGGCAATTAGCATTTCTTTGGATGTTTGGGAAAGTTTATTCTTTATTGGGGGGTTTTCAAAAAACTGAGGCACATGAACGTTCAAGGTCAACACTCGTCTGGGCTTTTTTCATTCTAACTTTCCTGCTACGTGTCCCGACGACACGTCCTCAGCATCTACATGAGGCCGACCTGTAATCAATAAGACTGATGCGCCGGTGGTTTTGCAGGAACACAACTTTTTAACTTACAACAGCAGACTCTCTTCTCTTTAAGATCATCAAATGTTTCAGTTGTTCTCTGCCTGGATTCTAATGAGCTGCAGGACAATTGCACACATCAGAGCTCGTAATCTTCACTGGAGATAGTGAGCGTTCTCTGGGAAGTTTCAGATTGCAGATGAAAGGAGAAGAGGAAAGACAGAAAACACAGAAATCTCTTTAACAGGATTTCCTATTTCCTTTGCTCCACCATTCCTCTCCAAGCTGCCTATGGAAATCGTTCACGTGCTTTTAGTCATGTCCAAGGAGCGGTGCTGATCAGGTTGTCCCGTGACTTCCTGTTTTATTTTGAAAATTAACCTTGTCTGCCCTGCCCCTGATTGTTTCCATATGTGCCCTTACCCTGTGTGTATATATTGTCTACGTCTCCCCTACTAATGGACACATACGTTTCATCCGGCTGTGCGACAGGTTTGGGGAGGAGCCTGAGAGAAAAGCAACAGCTTATTCATCACTTATGCTTCACCAGTATTCTGACCTTTATATTTAAAGTATGATCATGAACTTGAAACCATTTGGGCTCGAGATGAATCGAACAATGTCAATAAAGACCATATGAAGTACACTGTAGATTTATCATTGATGGATAATGCTGCTACGATGTTCACATTCAAAGCTAAATTGACAAACATGGATTTTAACAAAGCATGAGCTCCCATATTGCAGCTTTTGAGAAACATACTTCGTCCCACGTGGCTACAAGTGGACCTGGCCATTAAATGAGCAGCAGATGAATCTGATGACATTATTTTCATCTTTGTAGCTGTTGCTTTTAATGCATCAATTCCTTCATTTAAACTGGCAGGTAAAAGCCAGTTTAGCATTCTCACTAAACTCATAGCTTGCTGTGCGGAAGCACATAAAACATAGTCAGTGAATCAGTTTTAATGGATATACTCTGAGGTTTTTAGTTTTTGTTGTCATTCCTTTAGAGCTTTTGCTTGAGTTTGTCAGGACGGAGCATCATTTGTGTGTCGTGCCGCTGGCTCTGCCACAGACGATGCTTTAATTACAGTTTCATTGAAGGGCTCTTTCAAATAAATATATTTCTCCCAAACTTAGAATGCAATTGCTCTGGAAAAGCTCTTTGAGTGCTTCAAACAAAACCATGTATTCATCGATCAGCCACATAGTCTACACAAAGTCTGCCTCTAATTTGACTGTGGTTACAGAAAAAATGCCAATTTATTGAAGAATACATAGTTATTGCATCTACGTTTTTCTCTGATCATTTTTACAATCAGCATCCTGTAATCACTTTATTGTAATTGTGTATACAGTATGTGTTTTGGGGGGGAATTTTGTACTGAGATCTAACATTGCAAATTTGAAAGTCAATAATTATACACAACAGGCCCACAGGAGTAAATGAATGCTGCCAGATGAAACCACACGTCTCATTTGTGTTATTGTGTGTTGTACTTCGATCGGCGAGTATTTTCCACGCAGGCTGCAGATACTGACATCAGTCTCTTTTTTATCTGCTTATTATAAAATGCTGAAATCTACTCAGCAGCGCCCTCTGAACCCGTGACATCTGTTTTAAATGCTGAGATAAGCACAGAGCTGCACCACATGCTTTGATGACGTTAACAATGAATGACACGTCAATCTCTCTTTTTTAAGACCATTAGATATCAGATGACAGCGGTAAAGAGGAAGGGAATCGCTATTTTATCTCAGATTAAACTGTAAACTGGACCTCAGTTAAAATTGTGACGGATGCGTATTGTGGACTTTAATTCTTCTTCAGACTCGTCTTTCTGAGAGTCGCTCCATGCTGCAGGTTCTTGTCAACTTGGGCTTTTAGCCGGGGCAACCATTTACAGTCTTTTTTAATCAGTGTTTATAAGAGAGGCTGCCTGACCCTGATATGGGCTGGATGTGGTAGCCCAGGGGAGCAGTGACCCGGCACCCTCCCATCCTGCCCACCGAATGAGAACCAAACTGGAGATTAGATCTTCAAACAAAGCCATGTATCATACTACTACTCGACTAAAGTCTTGAGACCAGAGGAACTCTGCACGGTCCCCGTATCCTTGCACAAGAATTGTCAGCCACTGAAGCCCCTCGCCCCCACCCGCTGCCCTAAAAAAAAACCCACCGTGATCCCCGCCCTCTTGCCTCTCGGCAGGACTGACGACACAGCCGCTGAACAAATCGTTTCCAGCTCAGGTCACATTAGGGATGTTTAATCAAAGGGAGGTCCAGATGTGCTTCAGAAAACTCACTTGTTTGTGAGTGTCAGGAGTTTCTCCGCAGAATCGCAGACATTTCAAGGGTTTGCAAACGCCAAATGAAATATTCTCAATTCTTAAGGTTACCTTAACCGTTGCTTGTTCTACAGAGACAATCTCCATAAACATACAGGACATATGGGCCAACTCAACAAAACTGTGCAAGCAACAAGGTAACGCTCCGTTGCGTCACTGAATATTATGGTGGAGTTAACCAGCAATACCCTGAAAGTAAATTTAGTAAATGTCTGTTTTCAAAACCTGTTAAACATAATACAATACTTCCACCGGAAGTCTCAAAATAGTTAGTGGTGACCATCTAAACTACCTTGAGTGGATGATGCATTTGGTGTGATTTCAGTTTAAATCATCAATGAGCATGAACACGTCTCTCTTAACAATATAATTTGCAAGTTTGCAAATCAGGGAAAATGATCTGCCAGGGAGAAGCGTGCGTTTAGGAGAGAGAGAGAGAGAGAGAGAGAGAGAGACGCCACATGTAAATGTTCCTCTAAGAAAGCTGGGAATGGACCTGGGAGGAGCTCACCAAGTGTAAAAGAGCTAAGCCATATGGTGGGTCACACTTAAACAAGACACGTATTGAAACACACAGCACCCAGGGGAGTGAATCTGGACGTCTCGGGGAAAGTCCTTATGGACGAGAGACTTTTTGGTTGACATCGGTGTCTCCACGATCTCACTACACGTTTGACTGGCCCTGTAGGGACACAAGTTGCCTCTCTGCTTTGACTCCTCTGACATGCAGGGGAGGCCCGACAGGAAACGGAATTTGCAATCAGACCGTGAGTTTGACCGACACATAAATCCACTGTCCAAATAGACTGAAAGTTACTTATTTACTGCAGATTTTGAGATGTGTTTTAAGATTGAAGATTTATGACAGCGTTGCTTGTTTGTCCAAAGCTGTTTATTTGCCACTGCCTTCTCGTATTCCTCTGTCTGGGCTTTCTGTATAGTTAATGTGACATACATTTTGGGTTGCTGGTCATGTGTAAATAAAATAAATCACTTTACAAGAAAGGAAGGAAGGAAGAATGGTGAGCAGGTAGGAGGAAAGGGGAAATCAAGAAAACCTCAAGGAGTTTAAAGATCAGTCATTTTAGGACAGCACCAAGATACATGGCGCCCATGTTAACGGCCTGTGTTGGCGTGTTCCCATGGTGGTTAACGATATTATGAGGCAGTCTGCGGCTCTGGGTCAAGCCGAAATACGGGTTGGGTCAGAAAAAGCGGAAAAACAAAGATTTTATACACTGAAAATATAGTTTGCCAGCCATTATCAAAAAAAACTACTTGAAATTAGAGAAACAAGGCGTGATGTCTCAGAGTTGGACGTGTACTTCCCAAAGGTCACCTGCACTCACTGCGCAGAAAACACGCAAAAAAACCCACGACTTCTCTCTCCGTTGCTAAGAATACTGTTGTTTCTGCACCAGAAATAAGTCTTTATAAGTCCTTGAGCTTTTATGGAATAAACTAACTACTCTAGCTCTGTTCGACACTAGTTATCCTTTTGAGAAGTCCATTTGATGTGTTTGGTCAATGGACTGATAAATTGGATCATCACACCATATCCTAACATCAACTCTCAATCTTCTCAAATTTATCAGCTCGTAACTCCCAAGAACTATCTTCAAGGGGTCTTACACACGTTTACAATTCACTGCTAGACTTTATTTTTGAGTTTACATTCTGACATTGGACACAGGAAAAGAAGACCAGGAATTACAAAACAAGGGGCTTGGTTAAAACTCCACCAATCACATTGACAGGAAGATGAAAGGCAAGTGTTGAAGGAGCGTGGAGGAATCCTGACAGTCCAGTTTGTTATCGCCTGGTATCAATCAAACCGATTCAGGCTCAAAGCTCCAGTTTTGCAAAATCCAAGATGGTTTGATTGTGATACGCATGACATTCCGTAGAGCTTCCTGGGTTTCTAACCTTAAAATGAGTATGAGCATCTATTCCGTCATTATCAAACCCACTGAAAATCATTTAACTTATTTTATGTTTGTCACGAGCCGGCAGAACACAGGACACAGTTCCTTCCTAGTCTTTATTCGTAAGACTGGATCTCTCCAAGGCAGAGAAATGGTACGAGCTGTTAAATATATCAACAAAAGGTCGCTCCACTTTAGGGGGAAAACCAAAAGGCTTTTAACTTTAACAGAATACCGAGTAAGCACTCTTTGAACGGAGGCAACGCCACTAAACAAAAACTCTCCTTAAGGCACAACAAAAGATTAATAATACAAAATTCACCCCTTACGGAGGAAAAAAAAGACTATAAAAACATTAACCATTAAACTAAATCTATGATGCAAAATTTCTCAAAATCAGAATTACTCTCTTGGAGGAAACAACAAGGGAACAGAACACAATGGCGTGGTTCTCGAGGCTTGAAGACTACGGCGAGGCCGGAGCGGACGCATGAACCCAAGGACGGAAACGAACACACCGGCACGGGACAAAGGGAGACGCAGACTACTAGTACACATGGAGGGCGATGGGGAACAGGGGGACACAATCGGGAATCAGGGAAGACAATCACACGGGTGACACATGAGGAAGGGTAAGTGACCTGAAACGAGAGGAGAGTAACTATTTCAAAATAAAACAGGAAATGACAAGACAAAAAGACCAGACAAAATAAAACAAACCCAACCAGTTCACCGCGGTGTGACAGTGTTTGAACAGAAAATTCCAACTTCCTTCCATCAATACGTATGCAGTTCAGGGACTAAGCAGCCTGCAGGCTGTTGGCGTTAACAAATTTCACCACAAAATGTTAAAAGAGAATTGTTGACTGTTTTACAAATAACTAGAAGCAGAGAAACAGTTCCTAACATCAAGCAGGCACAGAAATCCAACTTGTTTTATTTTGAGGATTATTATTGATGCCAACAGACGTGGGTGAAATAGTTTGTGGCGAAACACATGTGTGTGTTTCTCCACACATGGGGACAACGCTATCTAGTTGTATAATCAAGATGTTTTCATCAGGCTCATCCTCTCATGTTCTGTCCCTCTCTGTGAGAGCGAAGAGCGGACACTGGGACTTAAACTGTGCCAGACGAGCCGTGGTCCAGCGACCACGAACCAGCAATTCATCTCATCCGTCTGCAGCACTCAGCGAGAACATCTAAGACGAGGCCAATAGATCACGCTGAAGCTACGGACACATCTTGAGTCATTCCATCCATGTCAACGCACTTTTCTCCTCGGGAATCACGTTTTTTTTTTTTTTTTTTACGTCAACATTGTTAGTGGAGCATGTGAACAAAAATATATTATATTAGTCAACCGGAGAGTGTGGAAAAGCACTAGAAGCTCTGTGACCGCCGGTGATCAATTCCCCAGGCTTGATTGAACAAACAGATGTGTTATGTGCAACGATGTGACGACCTGGGCCGACGCTTTTGGTTTGCAGGATGTGTTACTAATTCTCCCTTCCTGGCCTTTCCCGCCACTGGTGCATTATGTTCGGGCCCTTTTCACCAGCAGGATCTCGCTTTTCACAACCGTATAGGTGAGTTGTGCAACACATGGGGGGCGGGGGCTTTGGCCTGCACACTGGCCACTGTGAGGGATAGAAGTCATTTTGTACTGTGTTTGACCGCTGTTTAAACTGCAGGTAATCCTCATTGGACAACGACCCACTCTGACACACGTAACACAACCAGGCTCAGTGTGTGCGCTTGTTGTCATACAAAGATTTACGGTTTCCTTCAGAAATGCACAAGTCTCGAGCCAGAAGTCCCTCATTGGAGTTTCATTACTGGTTGAATCCCCAATTTGTTGGCAAAGACAACAGTTTAATTCACCCCCTTCTTTAAAAACTCTGCTTTTAAGTTGTTATATTGTTATAAGTTATATTGACGATGACACAACTCCAAGTTCCAACCTCTCACAACAAGTATGTAGCTTGTTGGTTGCATCAATGATCAGAAGCCCAGTTCATGTCACTACCTGGGTTGGTCCCAGTGATATCAACTTCTGAAGTGCATGAACCTTTATTCCTCACGTCCGTTGACAACTTGTCAGAGAAATCAGCAACAAGGGGGGGAAGACATGTTCTTTCGGGAAGATAAGGGGGAGGAAAAGAAGAGAGATAGATCTTGGACGTGTGAGGGAGCTCTGCTGCAGGAGGGATGAGCTCACAGGACAGCTGCATCTCGTGGGGAGTGTTAGAACAGGAGGAACAGGGAGGAAGGAGGAGAAACAGAGAGGAGAAAGATCAGAGATCATCTCTCATTCCGCAGACTCAGCTTCAAAGTCTTGCAAACGCAGCAGGGAGGTGAAGCCACAAACATGGCCCCCAAACTCAACCGGAGACCGAGACACCAACGTCTATTCTATATGCTTCTGCAGCGGGAGAGAGAGAGAGCACAAACATGCAGAAGCAATCCCTGAGAACACAGCTTGGGGGTCACAGACAGAAACAAACTAGAAGTGTTCTGCTGAGTCTGTGAAACGAGCAGGTCGAGAGGAGAGGAGAGGATCGGGGGGGTGAGAAGAGGGATGGAGTTTGTGAAATCAAGTCGTAGACAATCGCACCAAACCGTAATTTCCCGATGACAAATGCTGATTGAGGGGAGAAGTGACAACAACGTGTTTGTGGCTGGGGAAAGCATTTCCTTTATTACAATTCAGACCCCGAGCTGACGACAGAATGGTGCCGCTGTAGGAAGGCTGCATCGAAATTAGCATAACATCCACAGCAAACTTTGCTCAAAAAACATCTCCACTGACAACAGCTTATTTTCTTGACAAAAAAAAGAAAAGAAAAAACGTTTTCAAAACCACCACAAAACTCTTATTACTAATGCAATCTCCCTCTTTTCTTTTCTCCCCTGTGTAATATTCCCACAGTGCACCATTGTGATTTCACATTCCACAAAGGCATTGTTTTTGTGCCAAGGTACACACCACAGGTTACCCAGTAAGTGGTATAATGAGCAGGAGTTGACAGGGGTTGACAGAGGAGAATTAGTGTCCGCAGTGTCCCCAGCTGGGGGTAGATGAGGGCCTAAGTCAAGCCTTTGTTTGCCTCAGCAGGTCCCAGTCACCAGAGAGAGAGAGAGAGCTCCTAAGTCCAAAGCATCGACCCTCTGGGCTGCAGTGTCGGGAAAATACTGATTTTTTTTCATGTTCTTTTCTCAAAACCTCGTTTCAGAGCTGAGCCGCCGACAAGTGGATCTCACCACTAAACACTTCCCTGTAAACCCCGGTTTGGAGTGGGAGAAAAAAAAAAAACACACTGGGCTGGCCCACAAAAATGTGAACAGTTCGCTCAAATTATTTGAAATCTGCTAATCCTATAAAATGACTGATAGAAAACAAGTTTTCAAACTTCCCTCATTGGGATATTCCAACATAAACTCATGTGAACATCTAACCTCCACTCTGAGACATTGTTTCCTCCCAGATTAAAATGTCCACCCACAAGGATGAAAGATAATTCCTCTAAACCGCTTCGCTCCGAGGGGTGGGAGGCTAAACGAGAACCCGGTGGTGTGTCAGAGGACCAGAGGTGCAGATGAAAAGCTCTGTAGGCTGATAAGGAAGCCAGGCAGACCGGAGGATGAGAAACAAGAAACGTGGCCTGTAATGGGGTACTGGTGATTTACTGGGTCAGCCTGCTACTGGCTGTGGTCGGCTTCACTGACAAGACAAGACCACCTAGAGAGAGAGAGGGGGGGGGGGGGGGGGGTGTCTACGGAGAACTTGGGTCCTGACGGAGCAACAGGGGGACGCTGTTCACAAGCAGGAGGGAGCCGTTTTTTAAATGTGATTCTCCTCAAAGGTCACTGAACCCGCCGTGAAACCTCAACCTGCCGGTTTTACACTTTGCTTTTTTGTATGAATCAGACTCTGACAATAATTAACATGTGAATTTGTGATCGTTGGAGGGGCTAGTAGGCTAAACTTTAGCTTCGCCCATACAGCAAGTCTTCATGCTAAGCAAACGTCTGAAGCTTCATCCCTAAAGAGAGTGGTACCAATCTTTTCAGTCAACACTTTTCCTTTAGCCACTTAAACCCTAGATGCAAATAAAACAAATAACAAATAATAACGATGAAGCATCTTAACGGAAAACTGAATTCTCACTCTGCGCACGTCTTTACCGCCCCTCCTCGGTCTGTATTCCCTCACAAGGCTTTAGATCCCCCTGCATGTACACACACCACCACAGATACACACTAACAGCCTCCCACTCACCCCCCTGCGGCTTGAGCTCCTGGCCCCATTGCACCAGACTGATAGCTTGAACATCCTGGGAATGTGCCTTCATCAGAACACTCTTCCATCTAATTAACAGGCCGGCAGCCGGTTAAAGGGAAAAGTTCCTCTTCTCGCTGCCCTACTTTTCCTGCCAGGTTTGTGAAAGTAATCTGGACTTGGACTTGGTTCGAGCGGTCGGACGTGTTGAGATGGAAATGGAGTGAGAGTGGATATATTATCTTGCAACACTGAATGTTGTCTGTGCAGTAAATGGGTTTCAAGCTGTGGTAACCATTCAGGACATGTTATATTTATGATAGTCTGGGGAGATAGTATTGTTATTTCGATGGGTTTTAATTATCACGTTGTTTTGCATTAAAAAAAAGTGAATACTTTTATATTTTATTACAGATTTAGATAAAGCAAAAAGATAAAATAAATCATAGTGCCTACCAAGATTTCTCATGGGCAACATCCCATAGTGTCGGTAGATACGATGTATAAATACCTTCCAAATGATTGATTGAAATGCGAAGTGTTGTACTAAAGAGCAGGAAAGATTTTGGTTAGTGACATGTGACAAAAAGTATCTGAAGGAATTTGGTCTTATGACCACAGTATTTCAGGAATTTTGTCTATAGCCCTGCTTTGGCCCTCGGCATGACACGGACACACAAAAGCTGCTGCTGGACATTCAATAAAGTTAAAATAGATACACTTTATAATCAAGAGTTGTCTCTCCTGAATGTTCACGCTCAGACGAGCCTTTTGGTGATGAAACTGGGTGTCTGAAGTTGAGCCCAATTTGTTTATATCATTGCAAAATATTATTGTTTAAGTATTAATTTGATTGTGGCTTTTCTTTTCAGGCCACAAAAATGTATTGATTCATTGATTGCTAAATGTTTCTCACTTTTAGTCCCACTCTATACGCAAAACACAATTCTATCTATCTACTGAGAGTGATAACACAATAAAAATGAAATGAATCAATCACCCGATGATGACAAACCAAGACCCCCTAAACCATTGGAGAGCACGCTTCTGCTCTGTGCAGCTGTTTAGCTTCAGACTAGATAGAACCTGCTGCTATTCTCTCAGGGGGGCAACGAGAATTTTTTCAAGTCTTCACCGAATGAAACATTGCTTAAAAGCAGGGAAAACGACTAATGTTACAAAGGGAGGGGCTTCAAAGTGAATGACCCGATGACCCCGAGAAGCTTGAACTATCCAAAACCACCCTACACTCATCCTGGCAAGCGCTCCACAGGTTTACCACGACATCAGAGGGCTCCTGGCTAACATCATTAACTCTACAGAGAACTCACTTACATGCAAAAGTTGCAGTTAGAGATCATTAAGGTCAAAGGTCAAACAAGAAAAAGCCTTGTAGAGTGTAAAGAGTGAAGTTGCGGACAGAGTCCCCAAGCACACACACAAACATCTGGGGTTCTTTCCAAAATCTGGAGCTCTGTTAGTGCTCACGAGCAACTTCATCCCATGGGTCTGTGCTTGTGTGTGTGTGTGTGTGTGTGTGTGTGTGTGTGTGTCTGTGTCTGTGTGTGAGTGTGAGAGAGAAGGGGGATGCTGACTTAGCATGGAGTGGCTTATTGGACCACTGTCAGTCTGGTGGGAGCGTCCAAACACTCAAGGCCCAAACTACTCTGAGAGCCGGTTGTGATAACCTCTGGTGACCTCTGCGTCTGACATCATCACTGCCAGACAGAGGTCGGAGGGTCAACCAGGGAAGGGCTCAAGAGTCATTTACACAAAGAACAGATAAATGTATGCGTGTTTGTGTTTGTAGGAAACGATCAAGTTGTTCTATAGAACATAGTTTCCTTAACTGCCTCCTTTATTTGTATTTCTTCAGAATGGTTATTTTTTTTAATATAAAGAATAATCGTGTAATCATGTTAAAAATGTAAAAAAGTTACTTACATTTTTTAATACAAAACTTTAGTCCGGTCAGAATTTCTCACACTAACTATATAAATACTTCTAACTCCATGTGGTCGACGCGGTTATCTGTGTAAAACAGTAGCATCATCATGTAGTATAACACATCACCCAGATACTGTGGACACCGCCGGGTCAGGCTGATGCTGTTCTTGTGTAAACCCCTCTGTACTAGTCACAATAACCTGAGCCCAGTTGTAAACTCCTGAATTCAGCAGACGTCACAGCGTTGGAGAGCCAAAGCAGGGTGGAGCGCGGGGCGGGAAAAACCCGGGCGCACGCATTTTCGAAGAACAGCGCGTTGACTCTGAGTTCGGGAAGTGTCCATGCAAGTTTTTCTCCCCTCAGTACAGAACAGTCTGTACATTCAGACCCTAAGGGTTCCACAAACAGACAAAGGGGGGTCAAAACATGATTCAAACGCCAACGTCATCATGCGCTCAGAGATCTCATCTTCACATGGAAATAGTGTGTGAGAAAAAACGCAAAAGAAAGACTAATTTTTGCAAAGAAATGGAGCTTCTTCTAGGTTCCATCCCAGGAGAAATCCCCAGCAGACTGTGGAGAGGCTGGTCAGCAGGGGTCACCGAGCATGCTCAGTGTTGTTTTCCCACAGAACTGGTGTGGTTTAGGTCCTTGGCCCCCGCTGTGTGACCCTCTTTTACTACATACTGTGTCGTGCTACCCAGGGAGCGGTGTCTCTGCTCCGTCCCACAGTCTCGACCAGCCAGCTCGCCTGTATCACCACAAGAAGAAGAATGTAGTCGGCCTCAATTCTCCAAAGGAGTGGTGAGAATAGGTGAGACGCAGAAGTTGGAGCTCTCTATTTTTGGACCCATGACATATAAACTACCTCATTACTTCAACTAGGACCCTCCCATTCCCGTTTCCAGGATGCTTTTCCCAGTCAGACCTCATGGGGAAGTCCACGTACGAGCTCGTAGGCGTTTCGCGCAACCCATCCGGCTACTAGGTATGACACCGTGTTCTGTCGTGTTGATGACCAGGCCAACGCCCCCCCTGCATTGTCCAGGATAGGGTGGTGTGGGGTGTAAGGGTGTGGGAGGTCACCTACTCCCCCCCCCCACACACCCTTTGGATTAATTTACACACCCTTCTGAAATCTTCATTCATACCTTCGCTGTGGGACATCCGATACCGGACACAAAGGTGCTTACTCACACTTAGTCCCAGAGGATGCGACATGCAGCAGAGAAGAATTTGTGGAAGGAACACACACGCACACACACACACACACACTCACGTAGGTCCATCGACCTGGCTCAACACTTCAAATGATTCAAATCCTTTTGGCCCAAGATGAACATTCGTAAACAGAGGCAGGAAACCCTACTGTTTCACTTAGAAGTTCCTAAAATGAAAGAGTCACGATTTTACGATCTTAACTATCTCCACCCTCCTTTTCCAATGTAACATCCACCCCTCTAGCACGTCAGAAAATTGATAAGGGCTTCTGTACATGCCTAGAATATTAAATTAGGGGCCTAGAATATTAAATTAGCTTCACACATCTCCATCATTGTCTCCGTCTCCCTAAAGAACAACACCCACGGGGCATCCTGTGTAAGAATAGCAATATGTTGACTCTCTGTCTATCTAATACTGATTGTAATTCCACATTTTCACCTAAATAAAGAAAAGAAAAGAGTTCAAGAGGCTTCTGGTTGTCTCCTCGGTGTCTTCTTCCTGCTTCAAATTGCTTCGCGTTATCAAAACACACAGAATAAAATAGCACACATTGTGTATTCAGGGACATTCGGCGTTGAGATAGGACCTCGTGGATTGTGTCGATTGCAACATTGGTCTCACAAATCACGGTGATCGAAGAGGGAGGGAGAGGAAGGGAAGATTAATGAGGAATGACAGGTCGCTGCCCTGTCGTACCTCTAACCCTTCCAGACTATTCCCCCTTGAGGAAACAAATCAGCTTCTTTTGTGGAAACAGAAGTGATTCATTTTGTTTTATAGTATAAAAGAAGGAGCATATTCATTTACACATCACGTGAATGGCTTTGGGAAACAGCATTGATTATATGGGAAATATACGCATCTGATTCCAAACCACAAATTAAGTCATCGCTGCATTGATCCTTTCGGACCACTAGGGGACAGAACTCCACAACAATCCAAACACAGCACACATAAACTCACACTCATCGGCTACATTATGCACGTAGCATATGATTATCTACTTATTATTTATCTCTGGACCCACAGAAACATTAGCATTAGCATCGTTTCTGGTCTCAGATTGAGCTCTGGAGCTGCTAAATACTTTCATGTTCACCAGCCACTTGCTGTCTAGTGTGGTGTTTGTTGGGGTGGAGTTGCCGATGATGGTGGCGGTGGCAATGAAGAGAGATGTCACCTCTTTTTCAGCATAAATTTCATGATGTAGGCCACCACCTTAGATCATCTATCTTCAAAAGAATAAAATATTTTAGAGGCTTGTCGCAGGCTGAAGCCACAGCTTCTGTCTCAAAATACAAAATGACTCCAGCATCACGCGACCTTTCCGGCTGCATCCGTCTGAGCAGGGATTGAGCCAGGGTTTCTATGATGACTAGCGTTGCATGGCTACTCCAGAGTTTCCTCTAGTCAGCCGCTCCACAGCAGATCCCTGCAACCAGCAGTTTACGGCCACCGCAATCGACACCAAAGCGGGCCGATCGAGCCTTTGTTCTACTGCAACAAAGAAGGCCCTACAAAACAGAGCAAGGAGGCGGTCTCAAGACTGTCTGGTACCACTATGCGTCAGTAACAAAAGTTAGCTTAGGAAACCTGACAATACAAAGCACAAAAAAGCAGCTGTTTGTGGAAATCCAAATGTACTTTTCATTGTCTCTACTTTGTTTTGTGCCACAGGCTAGCGGGGAGGTCAAAACCCAGATGTACATCTGATTTGAGTATTTCTTGGCTGACTTCAGGCTTATTGAGTGTGGCCTGCGAAGCAGAGCCAAACTCCTTGTTGTTTCTCGGGCTTATTGTTGGAATTTCTTCCGTGGCACCTTTCAACTCCTTCACACTTTTAGCTATTAAAACCATTCAAATATTAAAATATTCAGAGATGGGGAAGAGAGGGGGGCTGTGACCTTTCAGCTTTCTACCTCTTATGCTTGAATTTATATAAATCGAACCTTTTTTAACATGGTTTTCCAATGGAGTTCAAATCCTCATCAACTTTCACATTTTTCTGCTTCGCCAATCTTCTACAGGCGGCATTTAAACTTTAAAATGTTGACAAATGTCTAAACTATTTTATAAAACAAACAGCTCGCTGATATCTTTTTGCCTTTTTTTATAATCAATGATTATGTTTCATTAGTTTTTTGTCTCTCTGCGCTCTGAGCAGCTCGTTAATGATCTCAGGTGTGCTGTTACCGCGGTAACTCAGAAACAATGCAGTCTCCCGTCTGTCTGTCTGTGCCACACAGCTGTTCCGTATTAGCTGATTACTGCAGTCTGACAGGACCGGATCTTACAGAGGACATTTCAGAACCTGCTAGTGGCGAGTGCGGTGAATGGAGGGCGCGTTGGTGGCTGAACGGTTGGCGGCTCGAGCCCTGGCTGCTCTGTGGCCTTTGCTGGCAGCACACTGCTCCCACTGTGTGGGACGGGTCAAATGCAGAGAACGATTTTTGGCTTTCTAACAAGCCAATTGCATGGGCCTTTTTATGTTTAATTTTCTTGCGGGGACTCTGCTGTGTTGAAGGGAGTGACACAGTGATGGAGCGGCCATCTTGCATGCGTTTGTTGTGTGGTGTGTTTTAATCATCTTATATGCTGTGCTTTGATTGGTTTCTTTGAAGTGGTATTCTCTTATTTTTTACTTTATGGTTAACACCTTTACAATGACCTCCCGAATGTTACAAGTTAGTCCCACATGGTATATCGTCTTTGTTGGTTTTGTTTGATAGAGCTATTAAGTGAACAGTATATAATCTCTTTTTATTGACTCATTTGAAGAATTAATAGTTAATAAACAGTTTTCGCTAGAGTTGTCATGTCCAGGAACATTTGGTAATCAGGTTGTCTGGTAATTTCCTGTTTCCCTTTGAAAAATTCTTGTTTCAGTCAACTTGCTCCACCACCTGTGTGCCGGTCCGATTGTCCGCCCTCCCACTCTTCTTTTTCCGCCAATATTCTAAGATATGATGTCTTATTACAGGAGGAAGTGAGTCAACAATTGAAATCAGGATTAAAGTGTCGACTCAAAGCTTTGTGTGTCATTAAATAAACAAAGACTTAAAATCCTTGTTTCACTTCAGTTAAGTCAACAAGTAATGAAGGCCAAGTGATTCTCTCTATCTCAAGAAGAAAAGAAGATGGATTCATTTGGTTTCACTTTTAATCCAAATGTATTTTCATTGTTCAGATAGTAAACAGATGTCATATTTATTATTTAACACCATATATAGCAAAACTCTGAAGCAGTTCCTGAGAAGAAAAAAAGTTTTTTAGATATTAATGTCAGTGTATACATCAAAATATTATAGTGTGTCTGTACTGTACATCTAAATGTTATCGTATCTTTGTCTACATCTAAATGTTAGTGTCTCTGTGTGTACATCTAAATGTTAGTGTGTCTTTGTCTACACAAAGTGTTCACAAAGACACACTAAAATTTAGATGTACACAAAAACAAACCAACATTTAGATGTACACACACAAACTAACATTTAGATGTAGACAAAGACACACTAACATTTAGATGTACACATACAAACTAGACCCCAAAAAGACCCCATGAAAAAACAGAAGAGGGAAGTAGTTACCCGGCCCGGAGGAAGACCGGGGCCCCCATTTGGAGCCAGGCCCAGATGGAGGGCCCGACAGCGAGCGTCTGGTGGCCGGGTTTACCATAGAGCCCGGCCGGGCACAGCCGGAAGGAGTGACACAGCAGCCCAAGACTCTACTCCCCATGGGCTCACCACCTGTGGAGGAAACCGATGGGGTCGGATGGGGAAAACCGCATTGTTCCTCTTTAATACTTGGTTCGACCGCTTCACACTCGACTGCGAAACGCTCCAGTGAGAGTTGGAGGTCACAGACGAAGATGCCATCAGGACCACATCACCCGAATTCCTCCCATACTCGCTGCTTTGCCTCCATCACGGCAGAGGCTGCTGCTCTTCGAGCCTGTCGGTAAACTGCAACGGCCTTCGGAGTCCCACCGGATATCATAACCCGGAAGGCCTCCTTATTCAGTCGGACGGCTTCCCTGACCACCGGTGTCCACCACGGGGTTCGAGGGTTACCGCCCCTTGATGCACCTAAGACCTTGAGGCCACAACTCACTGCCGCGGCTTCAGCAATGGAGGTTTTGAACATACACCACTCTGGTTCAATGTCCCCTACCTCCACAGGGATGTGAGAGAAGCTCCGCCGGAGGTGTGAGTTGAAAATCTTTTGGACCGGGGCCTCCTCCAGACGTTCCCAGTTCACCCTCACTACACGCTTGGGTTTACCGGGAGACCTGGAGTAGGCAATCCATCGGTTTTCTGCTGAGAACCATGGCCTCAGATTTAGAGGTGCTAATCCTCATCCCGACCGCTTCACACTCGACTGCGAAACGCTCCAGTGAGAGTTGGAGGTCATAGACGAAGATGCCATCAGGACCACATCATCTGCAAAAAGCAGCGATGAGATCCACAGCCCCGCGAACTGTAGACCCTCCTCCCCCCGACTACGCCTCGATATCCTGTACATGAAAACCACAAACAAGATTGGTGACAAGGCGCAGCCCTGGCTAAGGCCAACCCCCACCGGAAACGCCTTCGACTTACTGCCGAGCACCCGAACACAGCTCTCGCTTTGGGCGTACAAAGATTGGATGGCCCCAAGCAAGGACCTCCTCACCCCGTACTCCCGCAGCACCTCCCACAGTTTCTCTCGGGAGACCCGGTCATACGCCTTCTCCAAGTCCACAAAACACATGTAGACTGGATGAGCATACTCCCAAGCCCCCTCTATGATCCTGGAAAGAGTGAAGAGCTGGTCCGTTGTTCCACGACCAGGACGAAAACCGCATTGTTCCTCTTCAATCCTTGGTTCGACTAACGGCCGAACCCTCCTTTCCAGCACCTTAGAGTAGACTTTACCCGGGAGGCTGAGTAGTGTGATACCCCTGTAATTGGCACACACTCTCTGGTCCCCCTTTTTGAAGAGGGGTACCACCACCCCGGTCTGCCACTCTTTTGGCACTGTCCCAGACTTCCACGCAATGTTGAAGAGGCGTGTCATCCAAGACAACTCCCCAACACCCATTGCTTTTAGCATCTCTGGACGGATCTCATCAATCCCCGGGGCTTTGCTACTGCGGAGTTGTTTGACTACCTCAGTGACCTCCACCAGGCCAATTGACGATGATCCCTCCTCCGCCTCCAACTCCGTCTCTACCAAAGAGGGCGTAGTAGTTGGGTTCAGGAGTTCCTCAAAGTGTTCCTTCCACCGCCCGATAACCTCCTCAGTCGCGGTCAACAGGGTCCCATCCTTACTGTACACAGCTTGGATGGTTCCCCATTTCCACCTCCTGAGGTGCCGGATGGTCTTCCAGAAGCACTTTGGTGCCGACCGAAAGTTCTTCTCCATAGTTACCCCGAACTCCTCCCATACTCGCTGCTTTGCCTCCATCACGGCAGAGGATGCTGCCCTTCGAGCCTGTCGGTACACTGCAACTGCCTCCGGAGTCCCACCGGATATCATAACCCGGAAGGCCTCCTTATTCAGTCGGACGGCTTCCCTAACCACCGGTGTCCACCACGGGGTTCGAGGGTTACCGCCCCTTGATGCACCTAAGACCTTGAGGCCACAACTCACTGCCGCGGCTTCAGCAATGGAGGTTTTGAACATACACCACTCTGGTTCAATGTCCCCTACCTCCACAGGAATGTGAGAGAAGCTCCACCGGAGGTGTGAGTTGAAAATCTTTTGGACCGGGGCCTCCTCCAGACGTTCCCAGTTCACCCTCACTACACGCTTGGGTTTACCGGGAGACCTGGAGTAGGCAATCCATCGGTTTCCTGCTGAGAACCATGGCCTCAGATTTAGAGGTGCTAATCCTCATCCCGACCGCTTTACACTCGACTGCGAAACGCTCCAGTGAGAGTTGGAGGTCACAGACAAAGATGCCATCAGGACCACATCATCTGCAAAAAGCAGCGATGAGATCCATAGCCCCGCGAACTGTAGACCCTCCTCCCCCCGACTACGCCTCGATATCCTGTCCATGAAAACCACAAACAAGATTGGTGACAAGGCGCAGCCCTGGCGAAGGCCAACCCCCACCGGAAACACCTTCGACTTACTGCCGAGCACCCGAACACAGCTCTCGCTTTGGGCGTACAAAGATTGGATGGCCCCAAGCAAGGACCCCCTCACCCCGTACTCCCGCAGCACCTCCCACAGTTTCTCTAGGGGGACCCGGTCATACGCCTTCTCCAAGTCCACAAAACACATGAAGACTGGATGAGCATACTCCCAAGCCCCCTCTATGATCCTGGAAAGAGTGAAGAGCTGGTCCATTGTTCCACGACCAGGACGAAAACCGCATTGTTCCTCTTCAATCCTTGGTTCAAATATCGGCCGAACCCTCCTTTCCAGCACCTTAGAGTAGACTTTACCCGGGAGGCTGAGTAGTGTGATACCCCTGTAATTGGCACACACTCTCTGGCACACACTCACACTCTCTGGCACACACATACCCCTTTTTGAAGAGGGGTACCACCACCCCGGTCTGCCACTCTTTTGGCACTGTCCCAGACTTCCACGCATTGTTGAAGAGGCGTGTCATCCAAGACAACCCCCCAACACCCATTGCTGTTAGCATCTCTGGACGGATCTCACCAATCCCCGGGGCTTTGCCACTGCGGAGTTGTTTGACTTCCTCAGTGACCTCCACCAGGCCAATTTACGATGATCCCTCCTCCGCCTCCAGCGCCGCCTCTACCAAAGAGGGCGTAGTAGTTGGGTTCAGGAGTTCCTCAAAGTGTTCCTTCCACCGCCCGATAGCCTCCTCAGTCGCGGTCAACAGGGTCCCATCCTTACTGTACACAGCTTGGATGATTCCCCCTTTCCCCCTCCTGAGGTGCCGGATGGTCTTCCAGAAGCACTTTGGTGCCGACCGAAAGTCCTTCTCCATAGGTACCCCGAACTCCTCCCATACTCGCTGCTTTGCCTCCATCACGGCAGAGGCTGTTGCCCTTCGAGCCTGTCGGTACACTGCAACTGCCTCCGGAGTCCCACCGGATATCATAACCCGGAAGGCCTCCTTCTTCAGTCGGACGGCTTCCCTAACCACCGGTGTCCACCACGGGGTTCAAGGGTTACCGCCCCTTGATGCACCTAAGACCTTGAGGCCACAACTCACTGCCGTGGCTTCAGCAATGGAGGTTTTGAACATACACCACTCTGGTTCAATGTCCCCTACCTCCACAGGAATGTGAGAGAAGCTCCACCGGAGATGTGAGTTGAAAATCTTTTGGACCGGGGCCTCCTCCAGACGTTCCCAGTTCACCCTCACTACACGCTTGGGTTTACCGGGAGACCTGGAGTAGGCAATCCATCGGTTTCCTGCTGAGAACCATGGCCTCAGATTTAGAGGTGCTAATCCTCATCCCGACCGCTTTACACTCGACTGCGAAACGCTCCAGTGAGAGTTTGAGGTCACAGACGAAGATGCCATCAGGACCACATCATCTGCAAAAAGCAGCGATGAGATCCGCAGCCCCGCAAACTGTAGACCCTCCTCCCCCCGACTACGCCTCGATATCCTGTCCATGAAAACCACAAACAAGATTGGTGACAAGGCGCAGCCCTGGCGAAGGCCAACCCCCACCGGAAACGCCTTCGACTTACTGCCGAGCACCCGAACACAGCTCTCGCTTTGGGCGTACAAGGATTGGATGGCCCCAAGAAAGGACCCCCTCACCCCGTACTCCCGCAGCACCTCCCACAGTTTCTCTCGGGGGACCCAGTCATTCGCCTTCTCCAAGTCCAAAAAACACACGTAGACTGGATGAGCATACTCCCAAGCCCCCTCTATGATCCTGGAAAGAGTGAAGAGCTGGTCCGTTGTTCCACGACCAGGACGAAAACCGCATTGTTCCTCTTCAATCCTTGGTTCGACTATCGGCCGATCCCTCCTTTCCAGCACCTTAGAGTAGACTTTACCCGGGAGGCTGAGTAGTGTGATACCCCTGTAATTGGCACACACTCTCTGGTCCCCCTTTTTGAAGAGGGGTACCACCACCCCGGTCTGCCACTCTTTTGGCACTGTCCCAGACTTCCACGCAATGTTGAAGAGGCGTGTCATCCAAGACAACCCCCCAACACCCATTGCTTTTAGCATCTCTGGACGGATCATCAATCCCCGGGGCTTTGCTACTGCGGAGTTGTTTGACTACCTCAGTGACCTCCACCAGGCCAATTGACGATGATCCCTCCTCCGCCTCTACCAAAGAGGGCGTAGTAGTTGGGTTCAGGAGTTCCTCAAAGTGTTCCTTCCACCGCCCGATAACCTCCTCAGTCGCGGTCAACAGGGTCCCATCCTTACTGTACACAGCTTGGATGGTGCCCCGTTTCCCCCTCCTGAGGTGCCGGATGGTCTTCCAGAAGCACTTTGGTGCCGACCGAAAGTCCTTCTCCATAGTTACCACGAACTCCTCCCATACTCGCTGCTTTGCCTCCATCACGGCAGAGGCTGTTGCCCTTCGAGCCTGTCGGTACACTGCAACTGCCTCCGGAGTCCCACAGGATATCATAACCCGGAAGGCCTCCTTCTTCAGTCGGACGGCTTCCCTAACCACCGGTGTCCACCACGGGGTTCAAGGGTTACCGCCCCTTGGTGCACCGTCCACCGCCCGATAGCCTCCTCAGTCGCGGTCAACCGGGTCCCGTCCTTACTGTACACAGCTTGGATGGTTCCCCGTTTCCCCCTCCTGAGGTGCCGGATGGTCTTCCAGAAGCACTTTGGTGCCGACCGAAAGTCCTTCTCCATAGTTACCCCGAACTCCTCTCATACTCGCTGCTTTGCCTCCATCACGGCAGAGGCTGTTGCCCTTCGAGCCTGTCGGTACACTGCAACTGCCTCCGGAGTCCCACCGGATATCATAACCCGGAAGGCCTCCTTCTTCAGTCGGACGGCTTCCCCAACCACCGGTGTCCACCACGGGGTTCGAGGGTTACCGCCCCTTGATGCACCTAAGACCTTGAGGCCACAACTCACTGCCGCGGCTTCAGCAATGGAGGTTTTGAACATACACCACTCTGGTTCAATGTCCCCTACCTCCACAAGAATGTGAGAGAAGCTCCACCGGAGGTGTGAGTTGAAAATCTTTTGGACCGGGGCCTCCTCCAGACGTTCCCAGTTCACCCTCACTACAAGCTTGGGTTTACCGGGAGACCTGGAGTAGGCAATCCATCGGTTTCCTGATAAGAACCATGGCCTCAGATTTAGAGGTGCTAATCCTCATCCCGACCGCTTCACACTCGACTGCGAAACGCTCCAGTGAGAGTTGGAGGTCATAGACGAAGATGCCATCAGGACCACATCATCTGCAAAAAGCAGCGATGAGATCCACAGCCCCGCGAACTGTAGACCCTCCTCCCCCCGACTACGCCTCGATATCCTGTCCATGAAAACCACAAACAAGATTGGTGACAAGGCGCAGCCCTGGCGAAGGCCAACCCCCACCGGAAACGCCTTCGACTTACTGCCGAGCACCCGAACACAGCTCTCGCATTGGGCGTACAAAGATTGGATGGCCCCAAGCAAGGACCCCCTCACCCCGTACTCCCGCAGCATCTCCCACAGTTTCTCTCGGGGGACCCGGTCATACGCCTTCTCCAAGTCCAAAAAACACATGTAGACTGGATGAGCATACTCCCAAGCCCCCTCTATGATCCTGGAAAGAGTGAAGAGCTGGTCCATTGTTCCACGACCAGGACGAAAACCGCATTGTTCCTCTTCAATCCTTGGTTCAACTATCGGCCGAACCCTCCATTCCAGCACCTTAGAGTAGACTTTACCCGGGAGGCTGAGTAGTGTGATACCCCTGTAATTGGCACACACTCTCTGGTCCCCTTTTTTGAAGAGGGGTACCACCACCCCGGTCTGCCACTCTTTTGGCACTGTCCCAGACTTCCATGCAATGTTGAAGAGGCGTGTCATCCAAGACAGCCCTCCAACACCCATTGCTTTTAGCATCTCTGGACGGATCTCATCAATCCCCGGGGCTTTGCTACTGCGGAGTTGTATGACTACCTCAGTGATCTCCACCAGGCCAATTGACGATGATCCCTCCTCCGCCTCCAGCTCCACCTCTACCAAAGAGGGCGTAGTAGTTGGGTTCAGGAGTTCCTCAAAGTGTTCCTTCCACCGCCCGATAACCTCCTCAGTCGCGGTCAACAGGGTCCCATCCTTACTATACACAGCTTGGATGGTTCCCCGTTTCCACCTCCTGAGGTGCCGGATGGTCTTCCAGAAGCACTTTGGTGCCGACCGAAAGTCCTTCTCCATAGTTACCCCGAACTCCTCCCATACTCGCTGCTTTGCCTCCATCACGGCAGAGGCTGCTGCCCTTCGAGCCTGTCGGTACACTGCAACTGCCTCCGGAGTCCCACCGGATATCATAACCCGGAAGGCCTCCTTCTTCAGTCGGACGGCTTCCCTGACCACCGGTGTCCACCACGGGGTTCAAGGGTTACCGCCCCTTGATGCACCTAAGACCTTGAGGCCACAACTCACTGCCGCGGCTTCAGCAATGGAGGTTTTGAACATACACCACTCTGGTTCAATGTCCCCTACCTCCACAGGGATGTGAGAGAAGCTCCGCCGGAGGTGTGAGTTGAAAATCTTTTGGACCGGGGCCTCCTCCAGACGTTCCCAGTTCACCCTCACTACACGCTTGGGTTTACCGGGAGACCTGGAGTAGGCAATCCATCGGTTTCCTTCTGAGAACCATGGCCTCAGATTTAGAGGTGCTAATCCTCATCCAGACCGCTTCACACTCGACTGCGAAACGCTCCAGTGAGAGTTGGAGGTCATAGACGAAGATGCCATCAGGACCACATCATCTGCAAAAAGCAGCGATGAGATCCACAGCCCCGCGAACTGTAGATCCTCCTCCCCCCGACTACGCCTCGATATCCTGTCCATGAAAACCACAAACAAGATTGGTGACAAGGCGCAGCCCTGGCGAAGGCCAACCCCCACCGGAAACGCCTTCGACTTACTGCCGAGCACCCGAACACAGCTCTCGCTTTGGGCGTACAAAGATTGGATGGCCCCAAGCAAGGACCCCCTCACCCCGTACTCCCGCAGCACCTCCCACAGTTTCTCTCGGGGGACCCAGTCATACGCCTTCTCCAAGTCCACAAAACACATGTAGACTGGATGAGCATACTCCCAAGCCCCCTCTATGATCCTGGAAAGAGTGAAGAGCTGGTCCATTGTTCCACGACCAGGACGAAAACCGCATTGTTCCTCTTCAATCCTTGGTTCGACTATTGGCCGAACCCTCCATTCCAGCACCTTAGAGTAGACTTTACCCGGGAGGCTGAGTAGTGTGATACCCCTGTAATTGGCACACACTCTCTGGCACACACTCACACTCTCTGGCACACACATACCCCTTTTTGAAGAGGGGTACCACCACCCCGGTCTGCCACTCTTTTGGCACTGTCAAAAGACTTCCACGCATTGTTGAAGAGGCGTGTCATCCAAGACAACCCCCCAACACCCATTGCTTTTAGCATCTCTGGACGGATCTCATCAATCCCCGGGGCTTTGCCACTGCGGAGTTGTTTGACTTCCTCAGTGACCTCCACCAGGCCAATTTACGATGATCCCTCCTCCGCCTCCAGCTCCGCCTCTACCAAAGAGGGCATAGTAGTTGGGTTCAGGAGTTCCTCAAAGTGTTCCTTCCACCGCCCGATAGCCTCCTCAGTCGCGGTCAACAGGGTCCCATCCTTACTGTACACAGCTTGGATGGTTCCCCGTTTCCCCCTCCTGAGGTGCCGGATGGTCTTCCAGAAGCACTTTGGTTCCGACCGAAAGTCCTTCTCCATAGGTGTAGACAAAGACACAATAACATTTAGATGTAGACAAAAACACACTAATATTTAGATGTACACAAAGACATCTAAATATTAGTGTGTCTGTGTGTACACCTAAATGTGAGTGTGTCTTTGTCTACATTTAAATGTTAGTGTGTCTGTGTGTACATCTAAATGTTCGTTTGTCTGTGTGTATATCTAAAGGTTAGTTTGTGTGTGTACATCTAAATGTTAATGTTAATCTAAATGTGTGTCTTTGTGTATAACTAAATGTCATCTAAATATATAGTGTGTCTTTTTGTGTACATCTAAATGTTAGTGTGTATTTGTGTACATCTAAATGTCAGTGTGTCTTTGTCTACATCTAAGTGTTAGTGTGTCTTTGTGTACATCTAAATGTTAGTGTGTCTCTGTGTGTAAATTTAAATCTTAATGTGTCTCTGTGTACTACTAAATCTTAGTGTCTTTGTGTATAACTAAATGTCATCTAAATATATATTGTGTCTTTTTGTGTACATATAAATGTTAGTGTGTATTTGTGTACATCTAAATGTCAGTGTGTCTTTGTCTACATCTAAGTGTTAGTGTGTCTTTGTGTACATCTAAATGTTAGTGTGTCTCTGTGTGTAAATTTAAATCTTAATGTGTCTCTGTGTACTACTAAATCTTAGTGTCTTTGTGTATAACTAAATGTCATCTAAATATATATTGTGTCTTTTTGTGTACATCTAAAGGTTAGTGTGTATTTGTGTACATCTAAATGTTTGTGTCTTTGTCTACATCTAAATGTTAGTTTGTGTGTTTGTACATCTAAATGTTCGTGTGTCTTTGTGTACATCTAAATGTTAGTGTGTCCTTGTGTACATCTAAATGTTCGTGTGTCTTTGTGTACATCTAAATGTTAGTTTGTGTGTTTCTACATCTAAATTTTAGTGTGTCTTTGTGTACAAACAGAAACTAACATTTAGATGTACACACAGAGACACACTAACACTTAGATGTAGACAAAGACACACTAATATTTAGATGTACACAAAGACATCTAAATATTAGTGTGTCTCTGTGTGTACATCTTAATGTTAGTGTGTCTTTGTGTATAACTAAACGTTAGTGTGTCTTTGTGTATAACTAAATGTTAGTGTGTCTGTGTGTACATCTAAATGTTAGTGTGTCGTTGTCTACATCTAAATGTTAGTGTGTCTCTGTGTGTAAATATAAATCTTAGTGTGTCTGTGTGTACTACTAAATGTTAGTGTGTCTTTCTGTACATCTAAATATTAGTGTGTGTCTGTTTGTACTACTAAATCTTAGTGTGTCTTTGTGTATAACTAAATGTTAGTTTGTCTGTGTGTACATCTGTGTTTGTGTGTGTTGTGCATTTCATGCGTAGATCTGGAGCTGCTTCTGAGTGGTCGACTTGCCCTCATGGCGTCCTGATGGCGTCCTGATGGCGATGGCGTCACGATGGCGTCATGATGGCGTCCTGATGACAATGGTGTCATGATGGCGTCCTGATGACGATGGCGTCACGATGGCGTCACGATGGCGTCCTGATGACGATGGCGTCATGATGGCGTCATGATGGCGTCCTGATGACGATGGCGTCATGATGGCGTCCTGATGATGATGCCGTCATGATGCCGTCCTGATGACGATGGCGTCATGATGCCGTCCTGTTGGTCTGCAGAGACATGGAGATGAGACGTGAGGAGGACCATTGGCATGTGAGACAACATTCATAGATCCAATTATTTTAATTTGATGCACCTTCATTTAGTTATTTCATGTTTGTGTGTATGTGCACATTATTTATTTGTTGTTGTTACGGTGTATTTCTGTAAATGCTTTTCATGTTTAGCTAGTGTCGGTGCATACCAACAGCTCAGTGCGTCTCTGTTTAAGTGCATTCACACGCTAGTGTGTCTGTGTGAGTACTTTTATATATTAGTGCGTCTCTGTGTAAGTGCATTCACACGCTAGTGTCTCTATGTGAGTACTTTATATGTTAGTGCGTCTATGTGTACATGTACATGATAACAGCATGAATCAGAGGTTCATCTCAAGGTACTAACTCTAATTCACAGCCTTCTCCACCCGATAGACCGACACATCATTCACAGCAGTACAGCTCCCCACTCACCCTGAGTGCAGCAGAAGGCTTCTTCATCTCCTCTCCAGACTCCTGAGGCGTTTACGGTTCCTTTCTGCAGGTTTCTCTCCGGAAAACTTCAGTGTGTGTAGATGTGAGGTTTGAAACTAACTGACTGAATGTGCCACAGACCGTCTTTCTTATGCTTTGGTGAACGGAGCATAGAACACGGAACATGGAGCACGGAACATAGAACACGGAACATGGAGCACGGAAGACAGAACACGGAGCATGGAACACGGAACATGGAGAAATGTTCTGTCATGATGTCACGTCTCTATAGTTAGAGTGAAGATATCTAGAAAATGGAAATGAGTATTTAAAGTAAATGTGTGTTTGTATTGACGATCATCCATGTGCATAAAACACTTTGCTATACCTGTTTTTTTATTTGACCTGTTCATGTTGATCTTGAAAGCAAACACTTTAAAGAATAAATAAAGGACGATTTTTTTCCATTGTTTCATCAAGTCGGAAAAGTGTAAACTCTTGAATCCGGATTTTTAAACATCCCTTTCGAGCCCTCTTGTCTCCAGTCTTTGTGCTAAGCGGCTAACTTTAGCTTCTAACCAGCGGCTAGCTTTAGCTTCATGTTGCCAACGCTAAACCGGCATTTAAAACAACAACAGTGCCTGAACCGATATAACAACGATTGGAGAAAGGTTTTATTTATTGCAAAGCAACCTTTTTTCTTCAAATTGAACAATATAACCGTAAACACCCTAAATATAGATAAATAAAAATCACTTGGCTTCAAACTACAGCTTTGAACTTTTTGAACTGTTTAAAGTTCACAGTATGATTACAGTGTTTCCTCTGTACCAACCGGAAGTGTAGTTAATTGGAATTTGGGGAATATTAATCATTTAGTTTTAGATTGATGCTCATTGTACAGGAACTAATGATATGTAACATATATTGAAAAGCATTTACGTTAGATTGACGCTCCTTGTTTGTCAGTATTGACGTGCAACGCAGGAGAGCTGCTGAGGCACGAGAGCATATCGTTTTCTATCATGTGACAGAATGTATTATTTGTATACTTAGTTGACTCTTTGTTGCGTAAAATAAAGAGAAAACTAAAGGAATGAAACCATTTCCGGTCCTTTGCGTGATGAAATTAATACTTATGTATGGTGGGGTGACCAGACGTCCTCTTTTCCCCGGACATGTCCTCTTTTTGAGACCTAAAAATGCGTCCGGCAGGGATTCCAAAAACGTCCGGGATTTTGCTTCGTTGGATATTTGTGTTACTCTGGGTCTTTCACAAACTAGTTATTACGCCCTTACACGTTTTGGAAATGCCATTGGCCAGCCGATTTCAACGTTGCCAGATACACGATAATTATCCTCCAAATACAACCATTTTGAGCCTTTGGTACGATACTTCACCATTTCCAATCTGGCAACACCGAGCACCTTGCCGCCTCCACTAGTTGCATTGTTTATAGCACGCTACATCTGCATCTCTTATTTTAATATGTGGCCATATAAATAATTTATTATTTAGAATTGTGTATTTGTTATCATTATTGCTTTAATATATGAGGAGGACTGAAAAGTGTCTTCATTTTCTTATTTTAATATGTGGCTATATAAAGTATTTACTATTTAGAATTGTTAATTTGTTATGATTATTGCTTCAATATATGGACAAGACACATTAAAGAAGCGCTGGACTAAATCCCACAAAAAAAATGTTTTACATTTGCACTTTGCAGTTTTGTTAAAGTTCAACCCTACACGGAGGGGTCAAATCAACTATTCCTTCATAAAGGTTTGGAATAGCTCAAATTCAACGAACAATATCTATTTAACTGTCATTCATTTCCAAAACAGCTGTGCATTGTAGCCCTTGGCACTGCGTTTATTGGAGGCTGTTTCACATTATTGTGCACAAGGTGGCTTCTGCAGTGGTCCAGTTAGAGAGGACGGAAGAGGGAGAACACCTATGGGGAGAGAGGGAGACCCATCGTTGTGCTGCGCTCAGCATTTATTTACTCACAGACCGGACGAAACAGTCCCAAACGTGGTGTTTAAATACCATGATTTTGTCTCTCAATGTGAAGTTGGAATTATGATAAATTCTTTTATAGATGTTTTTCTTCGTTGCCAGCTGAGTGGAGGTGACATGTTCATCTCAATTTAGAATCCTTTCCTTAACATGTTGAAGCAGTGCTGTAGTTCTTCACCTCATTGACACACTTATGTAGAATATCTGCAAAAATAAACCTAAAACCAGAGATCCAGTAGCGCTCATGCAATAGCTGGCTGACTTTAACAGCAGAGGACTTTATATTCCATCAAAAAGCTTCAAGAAACCTGCTTTAATTGCTCTGATCATTTCACCTGTACATGGGAAGAAATGCCTAAAAAGAACATAGATAATACATAAAATAAATTTAAAAAACGATATATATTTGCGTGCGTCCTTAAATGCCATGGCAACAGAGCGATGACCCGACCGGGGTTACTTAAGGCCAGCAGACTTTGTGATTGTTCCATTTGCCCTTTGACTTGAACATGAACTTTAAACCTCTTGTGAAATCAAACAAACTCTTTGAGTTTTTAACTATTGGACGAAATCTATCGACACAAATCTTGTTGGAGAAGCAAACTCCTCGATAACAACTACAGCCAGAGAAAAATGGGTCATGTCTTTAATTTGCTAGCTAGACTTTGTGGCTACCCTTCACTTGCCTGTTTGGCCGACTGATGCACCTGCGGGCAGTCTGGACCACTCTAGTTTGCATGCTGCGTAGAGCTCCTTGCAATCCCCCCCCCCGGGGGGAGATCGACTCTGTGTCTGTGCACCGCCTTGCTAAAGCAATCCAGTTTGCGTACATAATGCTAAATTATACATGCCGAAGACATACTGGACTAACTGTTCATTTCAACAATGGCCTTGTTGACTAGTTCTGGAGTCATCGTGTTGTAAAGTGCCCTCTGATGGAAGCTGTGGCTCAACACAACTCTTCGCCATCAACTGCGATTTCCGACATTCCTTCAGTTTGGTTCTTACGGAGAAAACCGTTTAAAAACAGGGAAGGAAATAGTAAAATGGGACTTATGACAAAACACTGCACGAGGGCCGAGGTGTGAGTCCGTTAGAACCGGCTTGTAGTGTGAGTCATAGTAAACACGAGGCCTCCCGTCTTTTCTGTGTCCTTGCTGGAAGGCTTTTGATATCACACGTTAAATCATCTTTAGGGCCTTACGAAACCTTCAGTAGCAGGGGAATGTGTCTGAGCGTTAGAGGTGCAATAAGCTTTGAAAAAAGTCAAACTCAAGTGCTCAGCGTCATCCACTCATCTTCAGACCAGATAAATCACTTGAAGGTTTAGAGCTTAGTCGATATATTTCAAAGTGACGCGTATTCTTTGAAATACTGCGAGACAAACTTCTATAACGGCGCACTTCTTTCATTTTTTTTTTTTAGCTTGAAGTCAACCTCATTGAGGAAACCTCTTCACCTTTAGTTAGACTCAACCTTCATCTCCTCCTGACTCTGACTCTGACAAACACTCAAACAGGAACACAAGTTCCTACGGGGACGTACCGATCCGTCTCTTTGGCCTCAGATGTGAGTGACACCCGGACAGGAAAGCTACTGCGTCATGATGGAGCACGGTGGCAAAAACACTGCATATTGCTCTCATTTCAGGGGATCGGTCACACTCGAGGGTTTGAGTTGTGTAGCTCGGGAGGCGGCGACGTGTTCTGACACAGGAAGTGGTCTGTTGACTCACTAAACGGTATCATGGCGCTGGTGAGAGGGAGACGTCTCGAACTGGCCACAAGATGACAGTGTGGGAGAAAAACACGTGTCCTAGAATTAGACATTATATAAATACACACATAAATACATCGTACGTGTAGGGAGATGCCGATACACACAGCCTCATTTCCCGTGTGTGACACGTCGAATGAATGCGTAATAATTGTAGCCCATTAAATTATGCAACAAAACTCAGATGAGTGAACGGAAATGATTAAGTGTGGAGGATATTACTATTTGTTTTTCTCAAGTCAGCCAATATTACAATGGACTCCATGACAACATTTCCCTTGCTATGAGGTGTAGATAATTGCGACGAAAAGAAATTATTAACCCAACTCCAAGTCATTAAAGTGCAACTACTGATAAAACTGACTAATATTTTAAAGCTTATTTATTCAACTAATCAATAGAGTTCTGATGGACAGAATAAAGTGCCTCCATGTTGTAAGAGTAAGTAGGTAAGTCACCTAATGACTCATTAAAATATATATATACCCCCTGAAGCAGTTTGGTTTCTGTATTCCATTTATAACCCCAGTCATTTAAATGCTATTCATTTTAAATTATTTTACCTGTGTGTGTTTACCTTAATTATTCCCAGTCTTTCCCAGGTCAAGCTCCAATTTTAAGTTAATTTAATATCAGAATAACCTAATTTTCTATAGGGTGTTACATACACTCATCTAGGTCAATTTATGATATACAACATTTTAACCAACATATAGACGTACTTTGCCGTACAGAAACATGCTTATCCTGTTTGTCCTTCATTCACATTCAGTAACATTTCACCCACATTTACGTCCGCTATAGCAGCTGAGTGCCGTCTGAGTCACGTTAGATAGGTCATTGTCAGCCGTGGTGGTTGCTTAGAAATGAAGGTGAAGAGCCCGTTCTTCGTTACCACAGCAGCAAAGTTTGCATTTAGACCCCCAGTGGCCAGAATCACCAATAATGAGACTGTATTAGGGTATTTCCTTCTTTCACAACTCATCCTGAATTGTGTCCACTGTGTATTCGGGGAGTAAACTGATGGAAAGGAGAAGCTGCACTCATCCACTCAGGTGGACGATGAGGGCCCCTCTTCAGCAGAGTCCCGCGCGTCGGCCGGGTCGAAGCGGAGAGCTTTGCCTCTTTTCAGTAAAAGGACCAATTACAGAGGCATCGGTCCACTCAGTAAGACCTGGACATCAAGGAGAGGGCTTCTTTAAAAAGCCCACCATCACATCACTTAATGGCCAAACAGGTGACACAGTCGGCCCTGGTCAGAACCACGGGGCCCCGTGTGTAAATTAGTCACTTTACATCTGTGAGCAGCTGTCTGCAGCAGTGCTCGCCCGTGTTTACACCCGCCGTCCGATCTGCTTCACATTTGGTGTGAAGTTGTGTAGCAAGAGGCCCAACATGGCTGCATTTGTTACAGTTGAAACATTTTGGATGTCGATTGCACAGCCTTTGTCATTTTAAGTATTCATGAAGCAGGTTGTGCAATCAGAAATGTATATTTGGATGTATATTTTATGTACATTTGGACATATATGTAAGTGTATAACTATTATAACTATTGAACTAAATCAAGAATAGATTATCCTCTTTTCCAAATTCCACCACCCACATGGAAAACGCTCTATACATACTTGACAAACCAAACCTACAACTCTTCCTTTAATTAACAGAGTGAATAATCTCAACATTATTAAAAGCTGAAGGTTGTTGATTTTTTTAATGAAAAACCTTTGAATAAAAACACTCATCAGAAAGCGTTTACCTCTTTGAATAACCATGAACCTCCCACAAAGTTTGAAATGAATCATTCAGCGCAGCAGGAAAAGTACACATTTCTTACCACAGTATCGTTATTTTATTGGGTCAGTCTGACGCAGCTTTAAGAGAACCACTTACCTTTAAAGAGCGGATGAAACTTAAAACATAGTCTTACTAAGGGGTGTGCTGTAATTTGCCTTTGATCAGGAGCACACTAAGCTTGAAACACTTTACGGGATTTAGTTATGAGGCTGAGTGAGAAGACCAACACTTGATCATCTTCTCATCATACAAAGCACAGGATTTGTTTAATTACTCGTCAGACATGCTCACAATTCACCCGAGGGAGGAAGCCAGGAGGAACACAAAAGGTTCAGCGTATTGACATCTCTAAATCAGTGCAGTGGACGTGGTGGGGACATAGACCCTCAATTTAAGGAGCCCCCTCAGGACCTTCTGGATCAAGGCAAAAGTCACCTTGCAGTGACCCGAACTGACGCTGAAGGACTTCCCTCGAGTGCGGCTTGCCTCTGAACCTATTAGCCAAATCACAGTTATCTAATATAAAGGCACTAACCGGTTGGCAAAGTCAAGGAATTGTCATGAGGATCATGAAGATATTTTGATTATCCTCTAGATCCTGAAACATTTACGCAGCATCCATAAGAAATCCATAGTTGAGATATTTCAGTCGGAACAAATGTGATGGGCTCATCCACAGAGTACATCTTTTTAAAGACATTTCCTTGTTATAGCCTCTAGTACTCTGATGTGTGAAAATAGACACAAATAAATGCTTTTAAATGATTCATAGTTTAGATTATTTGATGGTCGTTTGAATCAATTCCAAAATCCACCAGCTTTTAAAACATCGATCAACTATAAAGTTATCTTGGGATCTTCAGTTTGTCAAACATATTTCTATATTTCTAACACATGAATCCTGGATGCCTCCAACAGATATAAATATACGACCACAATTTAATAATAAAGGACCAACTCTGACCTTATGAGCCGACCAGCTGCTGACTGATACGTAATAAAACCATCCAGCGAGCAAGTCTTAAGCGTCACATGCACACTCATATCCTATTGTGTGCCAGTGCTCCAAACATGACCAAGATTACACAAACCGCATGAAATGCCCCTTTGAGCAGCAAGAACACATTTATCCACCTCACTTGTCTCCCGTAGAAGGCTGATTTCTGTTAGCAGCCAAGCATGAGACAGATACTCCATCAGGACAAAGAACAGCTACTTCACCTCAGCGGCGTGGATGTTCATACGTTGAGGGCAATGGGAACAACCACATTCTTTTTACACAGGATGCTGAGCTTCATGCGAGAGAGAAGTAATGTCAAAATGCAGAAACACCCTCAGAAACAACTTCTCTTGAGTAAAAGAATCTCAAAACCCTGCGCACAGAGCCAAAAATAACCCTTTCATTTACTTTTATCCCTCCGCCTAGTTTACACATCCACAACTCTTGTCTGCTTCAGCCAGCTGGAGGAGAGCCCGCATCGGTGTTTCCATGGCAACGGTGGGAGCAGAGGGTCTCCAAGGTCGGAGAGAGAGCACCTGGAGCCGGGGCTGATGGGAGAACGGGGGCTTGTCGCTGCCTTGGGCTGCAGGCATGTTGTTATTGGACTTTTCATTAGTGTCTCCTCCTCCTCCTGCCTGCCACTGACATGATGAATTGTCACCAGATATGTGCAGTTAATCATCCCGGGGGTCACGCAGGCAGTAAAGCACCGAGCTCTGTTCGCGTATTTGATGATGAGAAGGAGAGGGGGTCTCTCCTGATGAAGATGAAGTGAGAGATTTAAAGAGAGGCGAGGAGAGAGTGGCGCTGCTGAAAAGTGGATTACATCCATTATTTAAGAGCTGCGTCCTCTCCACTGTGAGGAGGGGGAAAAAAAGGAAAAGCATTTGGAGGGAACTGACATCTCCTTTTAGCCCCCCTATTGTTACACGAGTAAATCAATGAGCTATTTGTAGCAGAGATGTATATGCCTTTATTTAAAATAAAATAACTTCAGCGCAACCTGCATTTTGTTATCCATTATGAAACAAGTAGCAATACACGCATGCTGCTTGAATGCAGGGAGCCTGAACCATAAATACAGTTGTGGAACGACCCTTTGAGATCATTGCATCAAACGGAGTGAAATGCATTGAGGCCCAGTTCAATTGAAGAGAAACTGGGCCAAAAATGTTTGATGTTAGATCGTGATGCTTCATCTCTGCCTCTCGTTTTTCTCTTATGAGCTGCACAGATTGTGTCCATGGGGTAATCTTCAATGCATTCTTTTGAACATACGGTATTAAATACCTTGGCGTGTCTTGTAGCAACTTCATATGAAAGGTCAGAAGTTGTTGACAGTTCTCTACATGTTAAGGGAGAAATGGGCAACGCAATGTGGGAGGAAGGCAAAAATGTTACTGCCTTTTAAATGTGCAAGTTGTCAAAGTATCTCAAAAACCGAATCCATCAGAGATTGAATGCAGCAGCTGCAAACACACGCTGTGCCTCCCGTGTCTCTCCGTCTCAGCATCAAATGCGTCGAGATGACACATTCCATTTCTCTGCAGCAGGGAAGCCATGCTGGCGTTCACAGGTCACCACGAGTGACCAGTCTGTTCTCTGCCGTTCCTCTCATCAACCCATTGTTGCATCCGGAAGGAAAAGAGAAAAAAAAAAAAAAACATAATCAAGAGCGTCCTTTGATGGACAACGCTGGCTGTTCTCCATCAGATGAAGAACCTTTGAGCAAAGAGAGAGGATACAGGAAGAAGAAGAAGAAGCTTGTGCTGAGGACAACGGCAGATAGAGGGCACAGAAAAGGCACAAATCAAATAAGCGGTGAGACGAGGTACATTTTTCAAGACTGGTCTATCCAGGCTTTGATGTTGTGAAAGGAGGCTGTCTTCTTGCTTTACTTTTCTTCAAAGTCTTTATTTTCCACACCCTTTTGGGAGGCCTGAGATAACGATCTTTTATTTGCCCAAATGAGAGTTCAGTACTCTACAGATTCTTATGGTTCTTATGGAAATGGTTTACATGGCAGTGAGGCAACAAAAAAACCAAAACTTGTTCATTTGTTGAATATATTATTTTATTTTAACATCATCATTGTAGTTTAAGTTTTGATTTTCCCTTCGTTCATTTAAAATGATCACCTCTGAACGTACACATACTGCAAACTGTCAAAAATATACAAACAAATGCAGGCTTGTGCTATAGTCTGGTCAAATGTCTAAAAAACAGTGGCACTGGGGGATAGAGAGAGAGCGAGAGAGAAAGAGAAAATGAAGGCGAGAGAGTGACATTGGAACCGGTAAAGACATGCACAGAATCATTGTGAGCACCGATAACACGATCCAGGTGCGTGGTACTTCCATGGGATCCTCGTGGAAAAGTACATACCTTTTATCATCCGACAGGGCGGCACAAAACGCCCGTCACATATCAAATCCAAAAGCAAAATGTTGCTCGTTAATGGAACTGTTAGGCACATCATTGTTTTTTATGGTTTTACATTTTCTGGAAAA
This sequence comes from Gasterosteus aculeatus, assembly GCF_964276395.1. Classification (NCBI taxonomy): domain Eukaryota; kingdom Metazoa; phylum Chordata; class Actinopteri; order Perciformes; family Gasterosteidae; genus Gasterosteus; species Gasterosteus aculeatus. The sequence goes on from NC_135705.1 coordinate 15,930,299, forward strand.
GTCAGATTAACTGTAAATGTAGAATGCTTGGCTTGACCAAAAAACAAGAAAAAACAGGGGTAAAACATACAATAAAAAAAAAAGGAAAAAACTTTTCAAAAGTTATTTTGGATTCAGTGTCTTGTTAGTAACTCGACATTTGTACATAGTGTGTGGTAGTGTGTGCGCATGGTGTGTGTCTGTGCGTGAGTGGTGATGTGAGTGAGTACTGGAGGTGTTTGCGGGTGGTGGCTGTGATTGGCTGGCAGCCGTCCATTCAGATACTCAGGTCTTTGGGGTTGTCCTTGTAGGTCTTCTTGGGCTCAGGCAGGGCGGATGAACGGCTGCTGTTGGTCTTCACCGTGCTGTAGTACTCCCTCACCTTGGCCGCTACAAAATCGTCGTCGTCCTCTTCGTCCTCCGAGTCGTCCCGTCTAGAGCCCCTGATCGGGGAGATGTCTCGTCCCAGGCTGCGGGCTCGGTACAGCGGCGCGGGAGAGGCGTCTCGGCTGGCGTAGCGCCCCTCCCTCACCGTCCTCTCGGGCGAGCGCCCCCTCAGCAGCGAGCTGTACTTCTGGAAGGCTGAATCAGAGTCGGGGGTGCGCACCCTGGGCAGGAGGGTGTCTCTGAAGGCGTCTCTCTGGCCACGGGAGGCCACGTCCCTCAGCAGGCTGTCCCCCTTGTAGGCTCTCTCCATGGAGGACGCTCTCATCAGCAGACTGTCCTCCCCGTACAGTTGCTCGTCCCTGCGCAGCGCCGCCTCCCTGTTCAGGCGGCCCACGAGCGGCGGCTCCCGGAGGACGCTGTCCTCCAGACTGAAGCTCGGTTCGGGACTCCTGGCCGGCTCCATCAATGCGGCCCTGCCCCCGGTGGGCTTCTCGTTGCTGCGGCGCGGTCTCTCTGGGGAGGCGTATCGGCGGTAGGGGTCCGAGGAGCGGGCTTGGCGTCTGGTGGGGGAGTGTTGCCGCGAGCGGTGGGGCGACCTGTAGCGGCGGGGGGAGCGGCGGCGTTGAGGAGAAGAGTGCTGACCGCGGCGTCTGTCGGGGGAGCGGCCCTGTCGTCGTCGTCCGCCATCGCGGCTGTCCAGTGTGTTCTCGGCGCTGCGCGACCGGCCGTGCCCCTTGCTAGGTGAGCGGCGGCGGCTGCGGTGGTTCCCACTGGAATGTTGGTGGTGGCCTTCACCCCCCTTGTCGTCCTTCTTCTTCGACAGCTTGTTCTTCTCCGTGGACTTCCTCCCTTTGGGGTTTCCCTTGCTGGTTTTCTTGTTGGGGGAACGGTGGTTGGAATGGTGGTGTTTGCCGGCGCCGGAGCCGGTCGCCTCCTTCTTGCTGCGGGATGATATTTTGGGTTCTGGTGGGTAGCTCGACTCCGATGGCGCGTTGGTTGGGGGCCGGGCGCTCACTTCCGCAGCGTTTTGTAGCCCTGCGGTTGGGTCTGCGGGGCCGCCGTCGACGGGGCTGCCGTCTGTAATAGTGTGACATACAGACGAGGGCACGGGGATCAAACACGCATCGAGACTCTTAGAACCCATCCGCTCTCACATTGACCATGCCGAATCACTCAAGACATGAAGCTCAGAACATTTCCAATGGGAGCCACTCGGATGTTAATGCCAGCAGAGATGGCTAGTTGTTAGACGGCACAGCAACAGCCAATGGTATAAAACAATGCTTTGCACATGAGGATAAAAGGCAGTGACGGAGAGGCAGCCAGTGCTTGAAGAGACTCGTTACCCGCAACAAACCTGTTCCCCGGTCAAACCGGGGTCACCTCTCTGGTCGGGCGGCTGGAACGGAGGCCGGTTACAGTCGCTGTCAATGTGCCGTTGGTGATGCTGCTTGATCGTACTGGTTAGCCATGCTCTTTCATGCGCTGCCGTGATGCCTTAGACACTTTGCAAATGTTTAGAGCAAATAAAACGCTCAAGATCAGATCCAGCCACGACGTGGGATCCGTTACGGTAACAGCGTGTGCAACTCAGGTGTAATTTTACGAAGACGAATGGACATTTACATTTTTACATGTAAGTAATAAAGCTAAATCAATGGTAATAAAAAGGATGGGCTTTGATGCTCTAAAGAAGGGCAAAAAAAAACCAAGAACAAATGAACATGCTTCATTTCACCCTCGGACGTGTCGGCCAGAGGTTGAATACAACTACTGCTGAGATTTGCATAAGATATCCATAACAGCAGCTGCGGTACTGGCAATGTATTTAGTGCGGATGGATTTGAATGGAGTAGCACATGGGTGTATGTGAGGCCACACCACACAGAGGATCGGGATGGCGAGAGAGCGAGACCGAGAAGACAGGAGGTTGGGAGGGAGAGCCGGACAACATGGGAGGACAGTTACAAACCGTGGTCTGATTTTGGAGGACAGAGGCCTCCCCATTCTTGTCATTTCTCATACATGCAGTGAGATGGGGAACGACCGTCCCTGAAGGAAGACAAGAGCCCAGTGCAAAACGGGAGGAAGAAAAGAGAAGAGCACAGGGTTTAGATCGCTTGGAACCAACTTGAAGGAAGAAAAGGAGAATTATTGAGTTGATTTTCAATGAAAAAAAAGTGTTTATTTAATCATTGAGTCATTCAGAATAAAGAGACAGTCCAGGAAATTGCCCAAACCCTTCAGTGGAACCCATCAATTACAGAGAAAAGTCCTGGAACCAAGCGTGCGCACACTCTCCGACACACTAACCCACACACACAACTAGACATGTGGACAAAGAAGCAGCAGAAACCCAAAACCAAAACAATAAAGACAGTGAGACTCACAACAACAGCATATGAAGCAGTTTCACATTGCTGGCAGAAATTAAAGAGAAATACTGGCAAGACTGCGCCAACTGAAAAGTACAAACAATGATCCAAAAAATACAAGTTCACATGATGTCATATTAGTGCAGGTTAAGACGGCACATTTTTGGCGCAAATAAAATGACATTGAGGAATTTTTCAAGACTCCACTGAAAATCAAAAGTAACAAAAAGAAAAACATTTAAGATGACTCGTGACTATCAATCAGAACGGGTCAATACGATAAAAAAATGGCTCCATAAATATTATGGAAAATAGACAATAGAAGGAAAGAAAAAGAATCAAATTTACATTTTTGACAAGTTCATGCAGCAATAAACTTTTATCCATTAATACGTGGCTTTGATCATGGCTCTGTACACGGAACAAAAATACTTGTAAAAATGCCTCTATTCTCTTCATCACTGTACAAAAAGTCTACAACTGGAGCGACTCTTTCCGTTTTTGAATGGAGATGCGTGGCGTTCCTATCACAGCTTTATAACGACATTAACAGTGTGGGTGCAAATAAAATCCATGGATTAGTGAGTAACGTCAACCACAGTATTGTGAGATTTTCCTCTTAGCAGAAAGGAAAAGCATCTGAACGCCTTTTCATTTCAATACAGTTCTCCCTTAAAACCTTTGAGAGTTCAGTAGCTTACATTCACCTTAAATAAATATCATAAATACGTCTGTGTAACGTCATAACCAAAGCTGTAAGATGTCCCATTTCATCATAGGGTGCAACGGATCAAGTTTTCCTTTTCCACACTAAATACGCGTTTGATGAGGACTCCATATAACCTCTTACTCACAACAAACACAGATGTGTCACTTCTCCGGTCGTTCAAACCCTGTAAACGGTGTCTGAAATCAGACCCACCACCTCTCTGTAAAGTCCCGCCAGGGTGCTTTTGCTCAGTGGCCAGAAGGTGAAAAGTGACAGCGGGATGACATGGAAACACAGAGCAGGCGAACGCAGGACGGGCGACAGACCCCGCCCCCCCCCCTCCACACCACCACCACAAAAAAATAAAAAAGCCCAGTCGTGACCTCCACCAGAAAGAGACCCGGGACACACTGACCGCTTCGCCCTCCCTGGTGGGTTTGTCCCAGGGACGGGTGAAGGGGTCCTCGGAGGGCAATATAGTTCTTTCCCCTTTCGACCCACCACCGTTCACAGGGTGTCCCCGGGCTCAGGGTGTGAAGATGGGGGAGAAGGGAATGTTTTCGTAGATTGACCCACCATATTCCGGCACAGAGCCATCACCCCTCTTGAGCACCAGGTGGGCGCGCCGGCCCCCACTCTTGATGAGCTCGATAGCCCGCGCGTGCTTCATGCCCTTGGTGCTCTCGCCGTTGATCTCCAGGATTTCGTCGCCGACCTACGGAAAGGCAAGAGGACGGGGAAGGGGAGCAGGGGGAGAGGGAGGAAGAAAAAGGTGGGAGGCAGAGTGTCAGGAGAAATGATAGGTGAAGATGGAGGGGAGAGGAAGTAAATGAGAGGGGGGGGATGAGAGAGAGGAGACAAGGCAGAAAACCGGTGACAGTGAGGGATAAAGTACCCAGGAGGAAAGATGACAGACATGAAGGTTCAAAGGGACACGATGGAGGCAGAAGAGAAGGGAGGGGAGGACAGAATGAGAAGAAGTTACACATTGAATCTTCTGAAAAGCAAATCGAAGAAAAGCAACAACACATTTTTTTCTCTCCAAATCAACAGTTTCCAGAGAGGGCAAATTGCATCGAAAAAACAGCAACTGTGACCCGGAGTGAGGAAAACCAGGGAGGGAGGGAGGGAGGGAGCAGATGGGGGGTCGGAGGGGACAGCAGGAGCCAGAAGAAAGACTTCTTGCTCTCCGGTTCTTCCCTCTATGCCTCATCAATACAAATCCATCGCTGACACCTACCCCCCCCCCCCACCCTTCACAGCGCTGCTAACTATTAATATCTCTGCTAATAAAGTACACAAGCAGCAATGTATGTATAAACGCTGCCTTTGCAGCTGACGTGCAGACAGTAACTGCCGACAGGCTGTCATACATCACATACAAACACATCAATTACCCCCCGTTGTATATTCCATCAAGCATCCCAGCGGAAGTGCTGAAGTTCATAAGTTAATCAAAGTGAAGGTTAACTATAACATTTTCACGACGAATTCTGCAGCGTGCGTGAATGCCACTCCATGAGCTAATAGAGAAACATGAATCAATTCTAATGTCCGTATCCGTTGGCGGGTTTGCTCCTCGGCTCTGCAACGCTTGCCTTGTGTTTTTGAAATTGCAGTAAATTCAATGAATCTCTTGTGTGCTGCGGTCTGGAGACGGCCGTATTTGTATTCAGCGAAGCGTAGCTTGCAGTAATTGGGGGGTAGATTATGCTAAATGAAAAACATATATTGATAGATAACGTTCTGATGGCTGCAAAGACCACGAGACGGTATCATCAGCCCACCCGTGTTAATCAACAACGTCTACTGGCTCAGACGGCACCTGAGAGCAACGAATGATCCGACCTGAATGGATCCCTTTGGAGACCCATTCTGATGCGATAACTGTAATAATTCTTGCGCTGTCCAAACCCCATAACTCCAGCTTTGGTGTTTTTTCTGACAGGCCGACGGATTAAGTGTTCCTTTAAATGCTGGGAAAAATTCTCCAACCTCTCGAGTTAAATAAACCTTTTAAAAATCCACTGGACTGTCTGTAATGCACCGTTAGAAAGCTGGAAAAATTCTACAGAAGAGAGAATAGTGAACCCCATCAATAAATCTCACAATGTTTGTCATTCCCTCCCACAACAGCATTACACATTTTAATAATACTTCTACTTCCAAATTCTACCAACCAAAACCATTTGAGGGAACCTGTATGTGCCATAATAAGCCAACAAATCCCAAATGGACCCAAGTGGACCTTTTTTGGGTGGATCCAATGAATTACGTTTGTTTTATTGTTTACAACCCAAAGTATGACTCCTTCAATTACTTTCAAACCTTTACTTAAAGGTCTCATTTTCAAGGAACACAAGAAGAGGTCAAATAATTTGAAATGTTTTAGAATTCAATACAATATGTGAGCAGCTAATTTGTATTTCACCGGCGAGAGGCACATACAAAAAGAAGTGCGGCAGAGGCTGAGATATCCTCGCTTTAACTCTCGATTTGCTGGATTTCAAGCCTGTACAACTCGCCCAATTCAATTCAACACTGTCAACATTGGACTTTCTAAACGCAACACCTCTGGAAAACAACCCTGGTGACATGGTCAGGGTTCCTTTTCTCAAATATTGAGAAAAATGTCTACTGTCTGCACACAAAACTGATGTTTTGGCGATGCTGTGAGGTCACATCGTCCGTACCCTCATCTTTCCGTTGCGGACGGCCGCTCCTTCCTCAGCCAGCCTCAGCACATACAGGTCCATGTTGTATTCTCTGCCTCCCCGCAGGCTGAAGCCAAAGCCTTTGTTGTCTCGCTCCAAGTCCACTGAGTAGAACTCGGCATCCTGATAGAGAGAGAACACACACACAAACACACCAACACACACACGGAAAGAGAGGGAGATGTTGAATCAAGTTTCGTCATTTAGATTGAAGTGTGTGTGTGTGTGTCCTGTGAAGTCTGGTTCTATTTCAAGAGCATGGGACAAATGCCACCTTCAGGAAAGTCACACCATCTAAGAGCTGTGCCAGGCTGTGTGTGTGCGCGCAAGAGTGTGTGTGAATGCATATGCTCAGGTGGTGGAGGGATGCTGAATTATTGATGCTTTGGGCCGGACCGAGCGATAGAGAGGTAGAGAGGAGGACCGGGCACCACAAGGACAGGCAGGCAGCCGCAGCATCTCCCGTCTTCACGCTCTCCTAATCTCCTCTGCTGCGGGATCAATGCTATCTGCGCGAGCCATCTCCACACCGCCAGATTAATTCAGCGGTGAACACGGCGGGCTGAGAGGCTACTTTGAAAGCAAACAGGCTTTCCTTAATGCAGAAAGTCCGATAACGCCGGCAGGTAGGCGAAAAAGCAATAATAAATAAATAACAATGCACTTTGCTTGTCCTTGGGAAGGTGGGTGGCCACAGTATATCGGATGATGCGTGAAGGGACAAATGGGTGCTAGAACAGCTGGATAGATGTGGGAAAAGACAAAAGACAAAAATGTGGGTCGGGAGCGCAGATCGCCGGGTGTTTGATGGGGGACAGGAAAAATGGATGCGTGAGTGAATGAAGGATGACTAGAGCGTCCTCCCTCACCTGAGCTGAGACTTGTTGCGGGGGTTGAGGAGGAGGGCCGGGGGGAGCTTTGAATTCAAATGATTCCTGTTTTGGTTTGGTGTTCCTGGGGCAGAAAGATGAAGCAGTCAGTGTCAAATACAATCCCGGACTGAATATCATGCAGGCAGTCACTGGGTACTTGCGTCTTTCGGACACTTTCTACCTGGCAGATCTTTACTTGTCTGCTCTTAACACTCAATTTCCCAGCATGCCCCTTACCTGGCCTCAGGTGCGGCCTGTTGCTGAGATGTGTGGGTGGTGGTTATAGTGGCGATCTTCTCGGCATTGGTCAACAAAGATGCATTTGATGACTCTGGGGAGGACGAGAGAAGGCCAGTTATTGCTTTTATGCCTGTGAGCGGTGAGACATGAAACATGCAGACTCTTGAAAGATGAAAGCTCCAGGTTATTCTGCCTTTTATGTTTTAACGCTGGTCCAGCGTTTTGTGGCATCACTGAATTACGCTGAACTCTAATGACACACAATCGTTACCTCCCTCTCGGTGCATAAAGAAACCGTCCTCGCACAACAACTGCGTCTTTCGCATCTGGAGGTGTCTTTTATTTGATTAAAGCTCTCCACTCGCTTTTCTAAGTCCCCTAATTGTTATTATTCTCACGGTCATCTCCCCTATAATCTATTCATGTCCTCTACCTCCATCAGTCCCCTTAGAGCCTCATGGCTTAACCATTCGATTGGTTTACTTGGAACCGTTTGGGTAACAGGCAATCAAGCCGCACCGTGGGTGAGGCTGCGTCTTTTTGGACTCGATTGGGGAGAAAAGTTGTAGGAGCTGAAAGGGATCTCTGGTGGAGTTGAGGTGGGCTACCAGCAACCTCGTAAGGCACCCACCTGTCACTCAAAGCGGCCACCTAGTTAATTAAACAGGACTTTAAGCCTCGGCATAATTCAAAACAGGTGACATTCTATAAAAATCCACCACCAATTAGCCAGTTGTCAATAGCTGCAGAGACCCAGGCCGTTTTTTGTACAAAGCTGTAATCATGTTTATTGTTATCACGGCAGCAATACATCCGATGTGACTTCTGTCATTGACGGGATACTGTGTTGCTGTGTTGCAGTTTTTTGCTGCTCATTTTTCACTTTCACCGCCTGAAATATGTCCCTGTAAACACTCCCCCCCCCCCCCCCCCCTCCATCTGCTCATTTCCATTCTGCTGCGTCTCCATGCATCTCTCCTCCAACTGTCGTCTGTCTGGTAATGAATCGAATAAGACTACAAATTCTCTACAAAGTCTGTCCGTTCCACACGCGGCCCACTGCTTCTCGCGGCGCAAAGAAAAAGACCCGAACCGTTTCTTGTAATGTGTCTACGGCCATGACTGGTTATTAGTTATTATTAGAGTTAGACAGAAGAGAAGATGCAATCACAATGAGAAGCGAAAGAGGCACAGGAACAGAAGAAGAAAACAAAAAGTGGCACATCGCATCACCCCGGGCTGCCCGTCTCCCTTGTCGTACACAGTGCGAAGCATCGAGGTGTGCTGGCTCGGCTCGGCGCCTCGGCTCTACGCTGCAGCGACTTCAGCTTTGATGAAAGCATTAGCGGTACGTGCACGCATTACCGCGCAACAGCAGGAAGAGTTCCTGTTTTCCTTGTCATGGCAGTATCGAGCATCAGCCGCAAACAAAACGCAGTCTGTGTTTCCACACAGGGGGGGGGGGGGGGGGGCGCAGTGGAAAGAGAAGCAGAGCGTCTCACAGTGGCACATTTATATCAGAGGGTTCAGACGGCATCGATCCACGCCGGAGAAGACGCACTCATGTGTGAACAGAGGGACGCAACTTGGATACGGAAGCCACGCTCCCCCCCCTCCCTCTCCTCCACCCGTCACTCTCCCTGTTTCCGTGTCAGACGGCGTCTGTTTGTCTGACACATGCACATAAACACAAAGCACAACTTTCCGATGGAGCATATCATGTCATTTCTCGCCGACGCCTCCTCGCTTGCTCTCTGCGTCTTCTTGGCAGAGCAATTTTGGCTCACTGTTCTCATCAAGCGCTCCACGGAAGAAAAAAAAAACACCTCTTCATCCACGAGAAGTGAGCCGGAGAGCAACGAGCGGCGGACAAATAGCTCCAATTTCTACCAGCGAGCGCGTTGACAGCGAGTATCGCCTTCCCCGTGCGCACACACACACACACACACACCTAATTAAAGAGCATTTGTGAAGAATGCCACGGTGATGTCTCAGCACAAAGTAGAGAGCTCTCAGCTGCACAGTACAACATCAAAAACGCACAAACTTTTCCTTGAAATCACACATCAACATATACCGAAGAAATTCTGTAGCCGTCACCCAAACGCACGCACACCCAATCTTTCATTTAAAGTAGCAATTCTGTCAACACACCCATTTCTGTTGGGCTTTGAAAGCAAGTGAAAAGGGTGCAACTTTATATAACACTTCAGCTACACTACTTTCCTGAGTGCTATGCCACTCAGGAAAGTAGTGTCCTACTCATCAGACTCAGACTATGTAATAAGCTAATAATTCTTCATGTATTATTTGACTGCTATGACTGTGCCCTTTAGCAAAGCAACATGGACAAGCTTAAAGAACAAGCGCTTGTAAATAACAACACCTGAGACGCCGGTACAGTCCCTGTAGCCAGGACCACGTTTGGCCATGATGATGACACACTCACACAAACACACGGGCACACTCGCAAGGTGCCTAACTGTCTATTAACACTGACTGTCTTGTAAACAGTAACTGTCTTACTCACCGTCTCCGGGGATGATGCGTAGCGTGACAGTGTTCCCGGCCTCCTTGATGAGGTTGACGATGTCAGAGTGGGACTTGTTGGTGATGGAGCACCCGTTCACCGCCAGGATGCGGTCGCCGACCTTCAGCTTCCCGCAGCGGTCCGCTGGGCTGCCCTCGATGATGCGCCCTATTTTGTGGGGCATGGCCACACATGCATTGCCAGCTATGGTCACCATTGACACGTTGTGAAGTGCGATTCAGCGCATGTGCGTGTGTGTGTGTGTGTTTGGAGAGAGAAGGGAAAGGAATGGGAAAGGGAGTAGAAAAAGAGGACCAGAAGGTTAAGGGTTAATTCATAGACAGCAGAGAGCCAGCCAAGCCCCAGTACCAGAAAAGCGAAAACGGAAACCACAACGTCGCCGAAGAAGGAGAAATGTGTGCTCTGCATCTGTCCTCCTCCAACCTGTCTCATAATACGTCCGGCTGCTACGCCACCCAATTTCTAAAATGGGTGTCATTACATTTGAACGAGTCTCTCCGGCAGCAGAAAGCTAATAATGAAAGAACTATGTTCCGTCGTCTGCATCCCAAACACCTGCACCCGCATGAAAGTCGGAGGCGACAAACATACATCAGAGCTGACACCTCACCAACTACCCGGAGGTCTCTGATTCCCTTCCTCACCCTTCCTGCGTCTGTCTGCAGTCTGACAGTCACTGCAGAGGAAAGGAGCGTGCAACCACTCCTGCCTTTAACCAATCTGCTTTTTCATTGTGTTTCATCCTTCCCTTCCGACCGCGTTCCGCTCTTTTATTCATCTATAACCCTGACCTCGCTCCTGTCTTTTTCATTTTATCTGCCCGCAAAATATCGAAAGGAAAGTAGATGATGGAGAGACGGAGAAAAAAATGGTTACTGTAGCAATTCTCAACAAAATTCTTTGGAGTGCTCCTCCAAATACTAACAGTATGCATGGACTAGTTTCATGTAGCCAATTGGTTTCCTTTCGATTTAACATGTCGGGTCAAGTTAAATGGAGCTTATCTGCGGGCCCATGCTCTCCATTCTGGCCTGCGAAAATGAAGCTTTGCCATTTTGTAAGCCAACCCGGAAAGTTGAGCATTTGCATGCTTTTTCAGTCATCCCACGCTGACAGAGATAAGAGCACTGAGAGAAGTGGGATGCCATAGTGGGAAGGAAGCCACGGCAGCAGGGGAAAGAGTGCACTGCTCGGAAAGGAGACTGCGAGTTTGTGAATAGCAAAGTAGAGTCAAGGGCTTTCTGTGGATGTGAGAGATCACACAGTAACAGCAACAATACGTTGCGATAGACCTCTATCAGCTAAATGCTGCAAAACAACCTCAAAAATGTAATGTGGCTTTGAGTTCCTGATCTGAGTCGTAATACGTAGTTATTCCCGCCTAGCATTTGCCTTTCATATCCTGCTTACACTACTCATTCTCGTTACGTTGTCATTAGGCTTTTAGTGCGTACCTTGGCGGAAGCTAGTTCAGCTGAATAATACAAATGCCTTACGTAAGGCCCACTTTGCTTGTGATCAATTATAAAAGCCTTGTGTGTGTAAGTGTAGCAGCAGCTGCAGGCAGGGAAAGGGTTTCAATGTCTTTGCTTGACAAGCTCAGATACAAATGAGAGAGAACAACAACTTTTTTGAAGAGAGTTGGTATTGATCTGGTGGGACTGTAAATAGCCGGAATCCGTGCTGGTTGTCGGGCTTTTTAGTGTTCAGTGGTTTTTATGGAAGATACAACGGCAGCCCGTAAAGAAGACAGGAAGATAAAAGGTCCCAGTGATGAGAAGTGCGTTTCATGTTTTACTGAGTGGAACTAATTTCCGCAGTATTTGTATTCGTCCAATCAGCGAAAAGTGTGACATCTCTTACCGAAGGTGGTGCCAGTTTCGGGCCGCGACACCGAAGAGACGATGACGAAGCCGAATCCCTCGCTTTCGCCGCGGCGGATCTCCACGTCATATGGCTGAAGGGCGGAGGGGGCGTTGGAGGCCACGTTGGGGGGCTGAGAGGAGGTGGTGGCGACTGCCGAGGAGACCACGGCGTTCCCGCTGCCGCCCGCCCCGCCGCCCCCTCCCCCGCTGCCGATGCCGGAGGTGGAGCCGCTGCCGGAGCTCACGGTGTTGAGGGAGTTCTGGCTGCCCTGTGGGGTGCGCTTCCCCATCTCCTCGGTCAGGCTGGGCGCCTGGTTGCTGCTGTGGTGGGAGGACGCCGGCGACGGAGGCACATCTCCCTCCGCTTTGACTAGACGAGGCAGAGGAGGACACGGAGAGAAAGATGAAGATCGTGCCGTTAAGGTCAAGAGAGGAGATGGTCTGAAGAACAAGATAATGAAAAACAAATCGTGTAAAGCGGGAGGTGAGACACGAAAGACGGCCTGACAGTGTTACATAAGGAGCTCATGGGAAAATAGGATGGGTGAAAGCAGAGAAGGACACCTGTGCATAATAATACTAAATATAACAACATTACAATATGTATCACCAGCTGTACAAACCGAAAACTGAGAAAGATTGTAAATAAACACGGACCGCTAGCTTGTGCTCATATGATAAAGGACGTCTTGGGGGAAAGAGGGTAGCCAACGATCACTCCTGTGATCTGTTTTGAACAAAAGATTAACTAAAGACGCGGCCCGACTGTAGAATGTGGACATTTCATTTCCGGTACAGCTGCTCGCGGAAGGCGCCTCATATCGTCTCCGCTCCGAGGCACACGGGGAGCAGCCAGGCACTAATGTCTGTCCGCTGTCATCGGGCCGAAGGTTGACCACCCTCTCCATCATATTTATGGGCCTTTCTTTATCGCCTGCTCAGGAGCTGGGTGGAGCTGAGCAGAGCAGAGAATGACAGTAATGGGCCGAGGGGCGGGGGTGGGGGTAGCGTTTGCTCAAGGTAGTGACTCAGTACTTCCAAGCGTTTCTGCACCCCGGCTATTACAGTGGGAGGCCCCACGGGCCCCTGATGGATTTAAGACAAAATTAAATAGGGCCCTTGGCGATGAAAGCTCAAATATGTTAACAGGGACAACGAGGAAACCCGGTGAGTGTGTATCTGTCGGATCTACTGACCTATATCTCACATATAGATATACGGCGAGAGGCACACTGAACCTGCCAGCAGGTCTACCGGGAGAGGCTCCCTTCTTACCGGCGTAGTTGGTTTTGCGCCTCACGGTGAGGTTGACGTGGCCCTGCTTGGCCGCCTGCTGCATCAGCTGCACCACCAGTTGGTGCGACTTGCCCACCACCGGCGTGCCGTCCACGCATATCAGCTCATCGCCGGAACGCAGGCGTCCGTCCTCGTCTGCCGCGCCGTACTTCACTATGTGGCCAATGTAGATCTGAAGGGCAAACAAGTCGATGTGTGAGACGTGTGAGACTGTGAGCAAACATCCAGATGGTGAAGGAGAAGATGAGCAAAAAGGGAAATACATTTGGCTTAAATGGAGATAAACTACACAGACATTCGTTCAATGTCTAAACTTTTTCAGCAGGTATTACATCAGCATGCAGTACATTTATAATACAAACCACACTATAGATAAGCAAAGGTAAATTACTTATTTTTTCGAAATGCAGGAGTGCAGGATGGTGAATGAGAAAAAAAACGTTGCCATGGTGTGAATGGGTGTGTGCAACACGGGTGGTTTTCTTTTCATGGAAGCTGTGCTCTCACAGATATGAAATTGGAGGCTGATAAATTGAAAAACCCACACAGAAGTGGGATCCTACAGTGCTGTGAACGTCCATTCCATCATTCAGGTTGCTGAATCTTGCCAGCTGTAGTTGACACATAAAGAGAAACTCACCGGCTCTCCCGGCTCATTGCCTCCAAGGATCCTGAAGCCGAACCCGGTGTCCTTCCTCCACAGGAAAATGTCCTGCTCTTGGAAGTCTGGAACTGTAAAATGAATAAATAGCGTTAAAATATCTGCATCAAGACCGAATGCTGTACGAGAAGAGTTCAGTCCCAGCATGCACATTTATACCTGCAGCCAACGGTATGGCCCCAACGGATGCACCCAATGCTTTTTAGGGAATCAACCCCCCCTCCCAGTCTGCTTATGTCAACATGCAAGTATTCATCCTCCCAATGATTTTGTGAGCTCTGTCACCAAGAAAGCGCTTTGCACAAACAGTCTGTCTGGAGGCTTTGGGGAAAGAACAAACAACTAATCTGTCAAAAGATGAAAGATGAAATCTATTTTGGGTAAAGACCATAGGTATCCGGCTTAAATAAAGAAGCCAGACAGACTGCCAGAACGATTCAGAGCACCTTCATTCACTGGTCCCATAATTAGAAATGATAAGGCTGAAATTTCACTCTGAAGTCAGAAATAGCAATGGTTTTATTTTGATTTACATTACTATTCCACTGAACTACACTCTTTCTCTTTCATGAAGTGACGTGTGACATGCAAGCTCATTTCTACTCCTGAAAGTGTAGGGGAGCACTAACACACAGGTCCTAACACATGCTGGAATACACTATATATTATTGAGTGTGGCTTGTTCACAGTCCACTCCCAGCAACAAGAGAAGGATTCTGTGTGTGTTGGTTAGTGCCGGCCACTAGTAAGGTGCTGTGCTATAAAAGAGCCATTTCGCGGCCGCGCCTGACAGCTCATGGTTCATGTAGCAGTGGGTGTGCACGAAGCCTCAACTCATACACTTGTGTACACTTCCTTGCTGCAGGCGCGTGCATACGTATTCATGTATGTGCATTTCGTGCGGCCGCAGCTGTGCCGTACTGGCTGACAAACACGCACGCACCTCTGAGCAAACTCCCTGGGAGGTTTCCCTCTCGCTCCAACACAGGCCCCTGAATCCACAAAGAGGTGGCAGGGTGGCAGGAGGCACCGACAGGCTGCTCCCAATCTGTTCCTTTAGTCAACAGATAAAATCCTCGCGGAACGCCCGCAATTTCTTCGAATCCGTATCACGGTGCGAGGGCGGAGGACCCGGGGGAGGAGGGCGCTGCGGTAGAGCCAACTGCACAATTGCACCTAGCTCCTGTCAATTGATCATTGAGGGAGGCAACTGGGCGGGAATCCATAAATTTTTGATAAAACGATGGAAAGGCCTGTGATAAGTACGCGAAAGCGGCAAGTGACACGCACGGCCGGATCAAACAGCGAGGAAATTAAACTGGGAACATGTTCATATATATTGTTTTGCATTCCGGCACCGTTGTCCTCTCATCTTGCCAACAAGCCTCAGCACCAGCGACCCACGCCGGGCCCTTCACTCCACATTATTCTCCTTTACAGGCATCTAAATAATGAAAATCCTTTTTTTTTCTCCCCAGTGGTGCCTGAGAAAGCGATGGAATGTTCGCAGCCCTTACGGACTCCCATTCTTTTTCCTCCTCCTCCTATTTTATTCAGTTTATCCATTTACAATGGATTCAAGGGCTGTTTTAATTAAAAGTCTCCCTTTGCTTTGGCGAGGTTAGACAAAGAGGAGGAGGGTATGCAAGCCAACGACATTCACTCCACTATTGCTGCTAATGATACGGGAAGTCTAGGGTACAAGTGGATCAATAGAGTCCACTGTTAGAACACAGTGGCACCTAGTAGTGACCTGAAAACGACTGCACAAATGACAACACCTTCTGATGCAGCTCACAAATCAATGCTGACTTTTTTGGCTTTGAAGAGGATCAACTCAATATTTTGGGGCATTTTTACTTGCCCCCTGCTGTGAGTTAGATGAAAAGATATCACTCTCATGCCTACATGTTACATTTTAAAGCTAAATATCTGATACATTTCACGTAGATGTCTCGTCAGTGTTGATGGTGAATGTAGCAGACTGAAGCATCACATTCCTCAGGCCGTGCTACATGTACTGAGAAGGATGAGTCCGCATCCGCAAAGTACGTAGCGCTTCTTGCACCCAGCACTGTTATTTGACATGAGTGTTTTGGCTGACTCTGATATTCATTTATTTTGGAGAGCAGTCGGAGAAAAGCAGCTGCAGTAGCAAGAGGATATCACTGACAGAAGGAGCCAAACTCTATATAGCAGACACTTTATTGCCTTAATGGACTGCATTTACCATCAACACTGACACTGGACATCCACGTAAAAGTTTGCTGATTCTCTCTGCTTTTGGTGCGAGCTCGGCGGAGCTATTTGGTTGCTGACTCAAGCTTTACATATAGCACACAGATTTGTGAGTGACTGTGCACATTTACACTACTGTTTTTAACTTTGAAGACATTTTATCATATTTTAAAATTAAATATGAATGGTATATTCTACCTTGCTATTTTCATCCACGTTTATATGTGAGTTTAGGTGGATGTGTTTGAATGTAAACAAGTTACTTACATGCACAAGACTGATCTCTCATCCCAAATCCTGCTCCAAAAAGATCAGTACCATTTAACGACACCAGGGTCCTCCACCGAGTCGACAGCCCCATGCAGCCCTTATCCATCCGCCACCAAAAATATATACTTACGCCTACTTTCATACATGCTCCTGGACTGGGCCCAGATCTTAAAGGGGTCCGGTTTTCTTTGGATGGTGCCGTCTGCCGGAGGGTCTTGGGGGGGGAGGCCTGGCAGGGGCTGAGACGGCGGCGGGGGAGCGATGCTCTCGCTGAGCGGCAGGGACGAGTGCAAGGGCGAGTCGGTGTGGATGCTCCGGTGACTGGACACGCTATGCTGGGAGCTGTTCTGACTGTCCTTTCGCGACAATTGCTGTTGGAGAAGCAGATCGATGTCATTTGAAAGTTGAAATTGGGCTGTGTGAGAACACCTGTGAACGTGGAGGCTGAGCTG
This sequence comes from Gasterosteus aculeatus, assembly GCF_964276395.1. Lineage (NCBI taxonomy): Eukaryota > Metazoa > Chordata > Actinopteri > Perciformes > Gasterosteidae > Gasterosteus > Gasterosteus aculeatus. The sequence goes on from NC_135705.1 coordinate 15,946,908, forward strand.
TTGCGACAAACATAAGCTATAAGTTATTGCATTATCAGCAGTGGAAGGGCAGGAAGTTATGGTTGGCGGAAGAAGGATCAGCGGGAAACATTAGAATACGGAAGGGGGTCGTCGACCATTGTGTTGCTGGAAGATTCAACGTGACAAATAATAAACTTACTGCATCAAGTCACTTTTGCCTAACCTGCATTGGTTTCTCATGATTAAGTCATTCTGCTGAAACAAAGACACAAATGTAGCTCAACTTACAAGGGGTGCATCTCCCATTCCTTTTGTTTAACAGAGCGGAATGTATTAACAAGGAACTAGTGAATAAAGCACTGCTGGGCTTTGAAACAGAGGGAAGATTTTACTAGTTAAGCCAGTAACGTAAAACTCCTCATAATTTGCCAGTGGCCCCCTCAATAACATGGGCACTTAAGCAGCTGCTTGAGGATTTGAAGGAAGCGGTGCTTGAGCTTGGTAAAGTGCATACAATACAATCCTTTCCATGCCACTTGTCACAGTGTCTTTCTTTGCGGTCCCGTCCTCAACACTAAGCCGATATTCAGAAGAAAGAAACCGGCGAAGGCAAAGGGTTACATACAACAACAAAAAAGGTATTTTAAGACAATGGGAGAAAAGGACAGCAGTTCTGTCTCTTCGCATCATGTGGCCTCCCAGCACTTTGGATACAGTGGACAAAAATACAGCAGGAAGAGGCGGGGGCAAACGCCTCATCTGCTCGCAAATATCAAAGCGTTTGGCCTTCAAAGCGCAGCCATGTTTTCAATAAATTCAGACTCATTACTCCCGGAATCAGCCGCCTACACCTCTGCAATTCATGTTTATATTCATCACGCCTGTTAGTCATAAAAGAAGCTTGACGCTTTGGCAAACATTAAGTCAGAGCCGTGAATCCAGCAGGAATGCTTACCGCGCTAGTATTATGAGTGTAACCCCACTGGGCTGTGATGTGGAGTCAAATTTAGTGCTGAAGTTAAACTTTCCTCCTGAGAGGCCACATTCATTTTTATCAAACAAAATAGTGCCTCCATTAGCCAATGGAGCAGCATCTATGTTTTGACTGGTGTACACAAAGTCCAAATCTACTCCACTTGTCATATGAAAACAATAGTGTTGTTTTTGAAGGGTTCATTAGATTTGACCCTCTGCAGGCGGCTGTGTTCTCCTTCTTTGCTCCGGGACTGGTCTACTACGATGGTTTATGCTGCTCCAATAACTTGTTAAGGAGACAAAGGCTGGGAGGGAGGGAGGGCGGGCTGGGGCTGCTGGGGCAATCACTACAAACCCTTGCAGCTCCTCAGTCCCGTTTTTGCCACCAGCAGGACCCACTCTGGTTCAGTACCTCGATGCGCCACGCCATGAGGCGTCATCTTCATCGCCTTTCACTTATCATCACCTCTTTAATCGCCGGCTTTAAAAAGCCCACACCGTCACCATTATCCCCCTCAGACACATTTCATACCCAGCACCAGTAATAATAACCAATAACTTTCACCCCCCGGCTGAACGACATCACATACCCCCCTGAAGTAATCTCTGTATGGTGGAGCCTGCTCAAAATCATCCTGCAAAAAAACAAACACAATATGGACAAACACACGTTTGGTCAGATTGAGTCAACAGGGTCCGTCCGTTAATCAGCAGATACCACAGGATGAGACCCGCTCTCAGCTGGGATCCCACATCCAACCCTCTCACACCTGCAAGCTTAGCCCCCCCCCCCCTACGCCATCATCACCAGTGTGTTAGCAACCCTGCTCACGCTGTGCACTAAAGCCCCTTGTTGCAGAGGAGAGGGGGGGGGGGGGGGGGAGATGCTAAACCACCCTCGCAAAGCGCAGCACCCCGTGTCTCCCAACAGACACAAACCATCAGAACAGGTTACACCTTACGGGGGGGGGTGGGAGGCGAGAGGAGAGAATCAGTCTTGAGAGGCACACCATGTAGAGGACAGAAGAGCGTGGAGGAAGGATGTGAAAGGATGAGACGTAAGGGGGAGGGGGGGACACAAAAACAAACTACTTACCAGTTTTGGGCTCTTCTTTGCTGGTGCCACCCCTGTGAAGCCAGACAGAAATGGGGAAAAGGGAGAACAAAAAAAAGGGAGAAGGTTACCGATGTAGTTACAGTGTACCGTTCACAAAAAACAACTGTGGATGCAAAAAAATAAAATACAAGAAGAAAGGAGGAAAAGATACAGGTCACGCAGACTCCAAAACAATGCTCATTTAGCCCTTGTCTCCTTCCCCCCCTTTCCTTTCTCCCTCCTTCCCTCTCCCTCTCTATCTCTCTCTCTCCCTGCTCGGATTCTTTGCTCGCTGTTCCTGACGTTTGAGGAGGAAAGGAGGGGAGGTGTGTGCGAGGAGATGTGGGAAGGGGGGGGGGGGGCAGCGCGACCTATCTGCATCACTGCCGTGGCCGGCGCTCGGCTCGGGTGGTGCGGCGGAAGAGTGGGGCCAGCCCTCGGGTGTTAAAAGCCTGGGAGAGCCCGGCTACCCGACGGCGGCGGAGCATGACAGTGAGTGAGCGAGTGAGTGGGCGGGCAAGTGAGCGAGCGAGAAAAGTGGCAGTCAAGAAAAAAAAAAAAGGGCCGAATCCTGGAGAGCAACTAAGGCAGAGAAAAGAAAGGAGAAAAAAAAGGGAGAGGAGCAAGCTGTGCTCTGGAGTTTCCCGGCCGTAGCATTACCCATGGAGAAGGAGTCCAAGATACTGAACATTAAATTATAGGCAACCGTCAGTTCCCCTCTTACTGAGACCATCTTCCTGTGTCCACTGAGCGCCGCGCTCCGCCGTCGAAGGCTCCAGCATCTATAGGCAGTAGCAGCTTCTTCCCCGGTTCTCCCTCTCCTGCTGCCTTTTCCTCCCCCCACCCCCCCCGTCCTCCTACTCTTTTTCTCTCTCTCACCTCACTGCACACTATCGTCCCTCCCTTTTCTTTCCTCAGCATCATCACCAACCCTCCCTCCCTCCCTCCGCTACATCTCCCTCCCACCCCTACATGCTGGTAAACCTCCACACACACACACGAGGATCAGGGGGCTTCAAGCTGCACTCCCGACACAAATCTATGTGTGCTTAATGTTTGAGTGACAGGTCTCAGCTTGAGTGAGCAGTGACCAGAAATATCATTATAGCGGAGAAGTAGCGCACAGAGACGATCTGAGGGACGCCTGAAATGATCGCACAGCCTGGATCTAGCCGGGGAAATTAGCTCCTTAAACACATCACTGCCCCTCTCCCCCACTCCCACCCTCGACTCTGCATGAAATAAACAGTTGTATGAAGTTATGGAAATGAGAACAGGAGAAGGAATGCATCAAAGAAAGGGAAAATGCTAAACTCGCACTGTGTATTTACCTCTGAAATATTCAAAATTCCACAATGAGTGGAGTAAGAACCACGCACACCTCAATAGAGGTACGCAACACATGTACAGCATGAGTGTGTGTCTGATCAAAGAAAATGGGCCACTTTTGTGTGTCAAACCTTTGGGGAAAAAGAGACACACACACACACACACACACACACACACACACACACACACACACACACACACACACACACACACACACACACACACACACACACACACACACACACACACACACACACACACACACACACACACACAAACACACACACACCCCTTTATCTCTCAGGCATCTGGGTTCATTCACAACTGTGTTGCATCTGCAGCTTCTCTTTCCTGCTCGCCTTCCTCACCCATCTTTCCTACTCTCATCTCTGCCTCCCTCCCTCCTTTCCTTCGATCAATAGGAATCATTCGTTCAGGAGCTCACATCACTCCCCTAAATAGGCCGCGCACGCAGATGCACGACGTCATTCCCGAGGTATTCTCTGTCAGTCAAAGTGTCAGGCGCCCGTTTGATCGTCCTTCATCTGTCCACCGCAGCTGATCTGCTGCTGCCGTCCCTCAACGGGCTCCGCCTGCGAGCTCTTCGATCGGATACACAAACCGGACACACCCGCGAAAGTCAGAAACGGACTCAGACACAAGTCGATTCAGGTCTTCGCAGTGCACTTCCCCACCATTGAAATTTAATCTATAGGTTTTACCGTAAAAGCTAATCACTGAATTAAATATTAATTCAAGGATAGTTCAACTAAACTGTGAGGCCTTGATGCCACGTGAAGTTGTGTATGTGTGTATACACAGTACCAGTAAAACGTTTGTCCAGAGCTAATTGCATATAAGAGGGAGGAGAGAGCTGTTTTAGAGACAGGTGGGAAACCTTGGCTGACCTCGGCCCTGACAGCCTGAGTAAGGGAGCGGTGACCAAGACCTCAGCGTCTCTAGCTTTCAAACAACGGGCCGGGAACATGGTTGGGTCCGCCCCGCCCCTTTTTACACTGCTCCAAAAAACAACGAGACGACCCCCAAAACAGGACTGAATGTTTTTGCCTCTTGATCTCTTTGACTGGTGTTTGCTTTTGTCATTATAACTACTGGGAACATGAGGTCATTTCTTACCCTACAGAAGTTTCACAGATTGTCCAACTCCTCCAGCATGGCGTTGCAGAGGAGCTCAGCTTTGGATTAATCGTGACAAGCCGAAATATGTTCAGGTACTGAATGTACAGTCAAACAGAGACGAGATGTCGCAACAACCTGGCAAACAGAGCAGTCACTTAACGGAAGCTATTATTAAGGAGATTATGTTGTCTGTCTTTAGTGTGTGTGTGTGTGTGTATGTTGGTATATCTGAGCTACGAGTGATGTCTCCCAGCAGACAGGTCCATCCGTCACCGTGGCGACAGTGCATGGTGACAGTGGGGGAACTGACAGACTGTATCCGAGAAGTGAAAGGCTCACATCAGCCCGAAGGTGACAGCCAGGCAGAGAACAGCTGTATGATGCGTGTGTATAAACAGGAGCATACCAATGTGACTAAATAGATGACAATAGGCAAAGATGACATGGGAGAGTTTCAATGCAAAAGGTAATTAAACAAAAACAACCACATATGGAACATAACGTTGCAAAGGAGGCCACGATGTTTTATCCTAAAGAAAAAGGATGCAGAGGAATGTTCAGCTGCACGGAGCGTAACCTCCCACAAACGCACGCATCCATCCAGAGGAAACCCCCAGCGCAGATTATCTGCAGAGCATTGTCATAGTAACACAGGGCGGTGCAATGGTGGGGATTTACAATTCGCCCAATAGCAATGTAGGCTTGAGGACACGGGAGATGGGTGAAGATAGAGGGAGAGCCCACCTCATCTCCCCCCCGTGCAACAAGCAGTGCTCCACAGGCACGAGCCTGCGGCGAGGCAAAAATGAGCGGAGGGGAATTGTGGGCACCTGCCGGGCAGACCTCGTCCCCCCTTAGCCTCCCCCCATTATTGCTTCTGAGGACTGCAATGCTGTTCGTTACGGTGCCACTGGCAGATGCAGTCAGCAGAATTTTTAATGCAAAGTGGGCAAAAATACAACACTTCCTGGCCATACAGGGGATTGATTCCCTGCTCGGGTCTGCGCAGGGACCCATCATCAACGTTTCTCTCCTCCTAATGGGTGTGTGCAAGAATGTCCACATTATACAGTTCCCGTGCCGGTAACTGAGTTGATGAGGGTCATGTAAGTTCGCAGAATGTCTGCTGACATTGTGTTCAAATTGCTCAAGTGCCAAATATTAGGCATATCAGAATCTAATGCAGCAATGATCCACTTTGTCTCGTTACCCTCTTTAAACTGCACTTCGATGGAAAGGACGGAGAAAACGCATTTCAACACAGCGTCTGTCTTAAAGGGAATAATTCATCTCTTTCAAACTGCAGCCAGTGAGAGGAAAGGCCAACAAACGCAAACAAGTGGAAATGCACCTTTCTGTTCTCGGAAGAGTTTTCCAAGCAGCGAACCTGACGTCTCTGACATTTGTTTGGGTATTTAAATTCTTATTTATTCAGAGGAGATAAAGAAAGTGCCTTTGCAGTGGAGAGGTTCATCAAACACACTGACATTTGGGAAATAGTCCAACACCTCTTGCCTGTGTTGGTTCCTCAACCTGCCATTTGAAGTGCGCTGGACACGTGGGAGGGCAGAAAAGGTCCATCTCTCATTCAGAGAGGAGAGTGCGAGGCCTGAGTGCCCAGCGGGGACAGGGAACGTGTCACCATTGACTGATGAGTCAGGAGCTGTTTGTGTGTGTGCGCTTGAGAGAGAGAGAGAGAGAGAGAGAGAGAGAGAGAGAGAGAGAGAGAGAGAGAGAGAGAGAGAGAGAGAGAGAGAGAGAGAGAGAGAGAGAGAGAGAGAGAGAGAGAGAGAGAGAGAGAGAGAGAGAGAGAGAGAGAGAGAGAGAGAGAGAGAGAGAGAGAGAGAGAGAGAGAGAGAGAGAGAGAGCGCGCGCACATCATTGGGGTTTTGTTGCCGCTCTTTCATCATCTCTCTGATCCTCTGACACCCCCGACCCCCCTCTATTTCTTCAGTCTGCAGCTGCCTCTACTTCCATTTTCTCTTCACGGCTACGAGCGGTTGCTGCAACGAACACACAATGCACCTTTGCAGCCATTGCAGCACCGGCCACGCCTTACAAACGGGTGGAGAAACAATAAAAAAGCAGCGGAACAAGTCTGCGTCCGGGCTGAAACAAATGGCCAGTCCCTTTATACCGCTGACTAGTGACGTGAGCCGTTGGGATGTGAAGAGGGCTGCAGGTCAGGTTCAACACCTAAACATGGGCTCTTCTGTGAGAAAAGGCTGTACAGCAGGTCTACGTTTCCCTAGAGGCCCTGTTAACATTTGCACCGGTTTAAAAGGAAATTAGCATTTGTGCTACGGCAGGACATCAGGGGCCAAAATGAAATTAAGTCAGCTCATCAGAGAGACTGGCCGGGTAAGATGAGCACATCAGAGCGGTGTAATTAGACATTCTTCCATCTGTCACTGCATCCCAAAACTCGGGCCTAATTGAAGTAATAAATCAAGAGACTTCTGTGCCTCGAGTTCATAACCTGTGAGACCCGGTCTCATTTTAACGTAACAGTCCGATCAGCGGGTGGTTCTCCCTCTGTATCTATCAATATGTGTAACTGCAGCAACTATATGGTGAGAAAGACAGTGGGAGAGAGGTTGAGGGGGCACGTTGTCGCGCAGCGGCTGCCTTAACGAGTGAGAGTGTGTGTGTGTGTCCTTGGTGCGCTGGTCTTCAGGGATTGGCTCTCATCTTCATGTGGGCGAGCGGGTGTGAACCGACATGCAGACAGCGGGGGAATTCGAAACAGAAAACGGGGATGGAGGAGCAGAAGTGGATCTCAACCAATTAACACTCTAGCAGACTCGATCCTTCTCAAACCCCTAATTGGATACGTGGCTGTTCACGTTCGAAACCGGCTCCGAGCGTGCACGCGCATTGATGTACATGCGCACGGTTATGGAAGAAGACATCCTTGATGATAGATAGATGAAGGAAGGGAGCGAGAGTAAAGGGAGAAGCGGATGAGAGCGTAAGAAAAGCAAAGCCGACATCAAGGCCCCAATTAGGGGCCGCGGCGTCTTGCTGCGTCTGGTGGAGCGAGCCGCAGTGAGAAAGCAGAGGAGTAATTAAGGCTCCATATCTGGAACCGTGGTTAATGCTCTCACGACCGCAGCAGAGTCTGTGTGTGTGTGTGTGTGTGTATGTACACTATGTCATGTATGACATGTATGATGGGAATGACGCAGTGTGGGTGGTGCATTGACTTTGATCAATCTCTGGTCTCGGCTCTCCCCATGTGGTAAATGGGCTAATTTTCGGTTTCCTACAATTTGAAATTGATTATTGATTATACATTTCTGAACATATTCTCTGACGTTTCTTCTTCCTGACATCATATTGAAGTGAATGAATGAATAGATCGCTAAATTAAGTAATCAATCAAATTAATCATCATTAGTTAGCAATTAGCAACACTGAGCCAGCTCAATGATTCCCGGCTGCTCTGTGGTGTTGGAGCCAGTAGGATTTCAGTAGCCACTACTACTGTAGGAAATGTACAAGCGGGAGGAGTGTAATGAGCAGACTTTTGTTCTATTATTAATCTGCATGAAGTAGTAGTAGGGCAGGTCCTACAGAAGACGATGTACATTCAATCGACTTTCATTCATTTGTTTCCTGTGTTTGTTTGTGTGCGTGCCGTGTACCTAAACCCTAAGCAGGATAAAAACATTTGGTAAATTTAGTTCAATTAAAATGCTGTATATACATTATTAGCTTACCATACCATGTATATTAGCTCAGTGCCATTCCTTCTATGGGAGTCAATGTGTCTGTTCGTGGCTATGAAAGCTAGTCACAGTGTTTACACAAGCTCTGCTAAACTGCCCTCTACATTATTGAAAGCCTATTAAGCCCCTGCCCATGATGAGGCTAAATCACATTGTGGGCCCGTGTACACTAATGCGATGAAGGAATACTAACCATTAGCAAAGGCCAGTGAGGAGGAGTGCAGTTTGCTCTGTGTGTGCGTTTGGGTGTGTGTGAGCATGGAGAAAGAGACAGAGACACAAATTGAGACCGTCACGTATGGAGAGAGAAAGACAGAGAAAGGGAGACGGGGACGCCATGCGAGACGACCATGCGACTTGGCCGCCGTTCATCTGACCGATTTCCCTCGACAGTTCAGGGCATGTAGCCCGAACGAGGAGATAAACTGCACGTGAGCGCGTGCACGCACGCACACACACATAAACAATCATTTTAGTTACTTGGATTAATGAGCTCCAAAGCAAGCTATGGTCAGTCTGACAGATGAAATAGTCAATTACCTGTATCACACGGTGCGTTTAGAGCGCTGCAGGACTGAGAGTCTGATGGGGATTGGAAGGGAAATACCAAAGATTCAATCATTGCAGTTTTATCTTCCATTGCCAGTTGCACGGTAGCATTCACGTGCAGGCGCCAGTTTGCGCAGCTTCAACTATTAACAATGGAAACGCACGTTAGCGGCAGAAAGTAAGGTTGGCGGACGTAAGACAGTCCCGCACGATCTGTGGTATCTTTAAAGCCACTGAATTTAACTTGGGAATAGACCAACAGCCTGAAATAAACTAAATGTGTTTTTCAACGAACATACACAGCAGAAAGAAAAAGAAAGAAAGAAAGAAAAGAGTCGAGTGAATAAGTTATTGGGCCAAGTGGGAAAAGGAGAGAATATTCACACTTTGACCAAAAAACATCCTGTGATGCTTTTCCTTCTTTTCATAGTTTCCAGTTCTTACTCACTTCCTCTTGTCCATTTCAAGACCGCTACGGCGCTCTGACTGTCAATACTATTTAGTGTGAACACCTCCCTCGCTCCCACTTTCATCAACGTCCACAAACGTTATTCCCTCCTTTCCTTCCCCCATATCATAATAAGCCCTCGATCTCGCAATCTCTCCTTTCGTTCCAACCTCTATTTACATGAATAAATAATTATGTGTGTCAATAACAGAGCTCTCCGCAGGGCGGGACAGCCTAATCATTGTTTTCACCATTGCACAGATTCATAGGAACGGTTTGTTTGGTTTTGCGATACTTCATCGTATGGGCCTTTAAATCAGAAACCGTCCTATAAGTTGACACCCGTTCCCTCCATCTCCATCTGGTCTCATCCATTACCGTGACAAATTCACTGCGACAGTAAGCATGCATACGGAGGGGTGGATGTCCGCTCACCTCTTTGCACCAGCATGGTGACCTCGCTGCCTTTGGGACATTTGCTGAGCAGGTCCACCACCTGGTTGTGCGACATGCTCTGCACGTTTCTCTTGTTCACCTCCACGATGATGTCCCCCTCCTTGAGGCCGCGGCAGCGCGGGTAGTCCACGATCTGCTTCACTCTCTGCCCTCCGCCCCCGGGGCTGTCGGCGATGGTGAAGCCGAAGCCCTTGTCCCCTTTCTCCATGTGTACGGTGATGAGCTCTGGCTGCGTGGCGATGGACGAGGCCAGGGTGACCACGTCGCTGGGGTAGCCGTGCTGGGAGGACGTATCGGAGGCCACGTCCGCAGAGGGGCTGTGCGGCCGCGGGAGGCCGTTGAGGGGGGCCCCGCCGTTGGTGGAGCCGATGTTGTTGTTCTGACTGCCGTGGCTGGGCGGCAGGTCGTAGTTGTGGGAACCGTCCTGGCCGTTGACAATGATTGGGTCTTTGTTGTCGATAATGGCCACCGAGGTGACCAGGCTGGTATTGGGGTCATCGGGGTCAAAGGGCAGCGGGTAGCCGCGGCACAGCTCCAAGTTCACCATGGAGCCAATCGGGATGGACTGGAAGATCTTTACAACTTGGGCGTGGGTGTAGCCCAGCACACATATGTCGTTGACGCTGACGATCACGTCGCCTAAAAAGGTGGAGAAGTTTGATTCCGTATGTCTGGAATTGACTTGTCAAAGCTTTTTAGGTTCCTTACTCATAACCATATTTGCTTCACTAACCTGTCTCCATTTTGCCATCGAGGGCGGCCGGTCCATCCAGGACCAGGCTCTTGATCTGCAGGAACTCGTCTGGCTCGTCGCCTCCCACAACAGTGAAACCAAACCCCCGGCGACTCTTTTTCAGCTTGGTGTTGATGAATGTCCCCTTCAGCTCGGAGCGGTTCCGGGTGAAGAAAGGCTTCCCTCCTGAACACACAAACGCAGATCATTTTATTTATGTCTTTGTGATACACTGGTGTAACAACCCAAACTGAATGAAGCTGCTTTCGATCTAGTGATATCTGGTGAAAAGTGTGCAACGACTACCGTCTGTGTGTTTTGCTCCAATGGCATAACAACAAAAAAATGATTAGAATAAATAGATCATCTAAAATGATATAGAAAAGACAGGTGAGATGTCATGTGGTATAAAATGGGTGTAGTTCCAAATGTTATTCCAAAAAAAAAATTATATATATATATACATACAATACGGATGAAGATCACACAACATCATCATCGTTTAATACTGGTTTGTGGGTTTAATGAACATTCAGATATCCACTATACACATTTCACAGTAGTCTTTTTGCATGAGAACAATCTTAACCCAATTACTCATTCTTCGTTCTTCTGCCTCATTATCTGGGATTAAGGAACCATTGAAGAGATGGGATCAGTCTATCTCAGAGGCTTGAGAGAGGTATTTATCCACCGGCTTAGCTGTCGAGAACGTGTAGAGGTAATAACAGCAGCCGAATACAAGGAGATCTAACGGTTTATTAGACACGTAAGCCACATGCCACAGAAGACGATACGCACCCTTCACAAAAATGTATAGGGAGATGATGGCAAAGGTGAAGGAAAGATTGAAACCTGGTGCATTTCAGAGAAGGGATCACGGAGGAATTTGTGCTTTGTGGCCGGCGGCACCACGTTAGGTCATTGTAGTGCAACAGTTAATGCATTCAATGAAAAATGCATTACCTTTGGAGACAGCGAGTGTCCCGGTGTTTGTGTTTTTGCAGGTTGTGCAATGCTTAGTTTCAAACATATCCATATTTTTGCCTTTATTTGACAGCACAGAAATGAGAGTGGAGGAATGCAACAAAGGTTCCATGGATGGCTTTGGTTATACGGTGTGTGCTATAACCGCTACAAAGACTCTTCATGACGAGCATTTTTCAGAACAGGAGAGATCTGACAAAACTGTGAACATAGACGGCGGCTTTATCCACACGCGGTCCAGTGATACAAAAGCAAAACGAGGAAGCAGGAGAAATGTGAGCAGCAGGGAGATGGAAACGGAGATTTCAAATGACGCCTTTCTCAGAGGAATGCCAAGGACAGCGCTGTGCAGGCAGAGACTGAGGGTGGAACCGACGCAGCAGAGAATGAGAGAGCCGATGGCATGTGAGCTAGAACATAAAGAGATCAATGAGGGAAAGGCAAAGACGTCCCGCAGAGCAGAATGGGGGAGTCGGAGGGAGAGTCGGAGGGAGAGACGTGGCGAGGCGGTTTAATTCTCTGCCCTGGCTGTGCTAATTAGACACGCTGCTCGTGGGAGGCTGGTATAAAAGGAAGCTGGCAGTAACGGCTAGACACTGTGTCTGTAGGTGTTTGGGTCGCTAAACAGTCGGGCCATTATTTAACGCAGAAGACAGAGCATCATAGCACAGGCTCTGTGTGGATCAACATGGGGGCCGCTGTGAAAACGTAGAAATATTAGAACCATCGCAGAGTTTGTCCGTTAAGAAAATGCAAACACCGCTTTCTGTAGTCCGATGTACATACCAGATGAGTAGGAGCATTAAGACTATATGACCGAATGGATGCAGAGAGCAGTCAATAAATAACTGCTCCTCCGTCAAGGAATGTCAAACAACCTGAAGCGGCGGCAGAGGAAAAACAAGCCGCATGATCTGAATTAGTTATTTTGTTATGATAAATTGAAGCAGGTACCGTTCAGCTTCCCCGGCCTGGAAGCTAAACGGTAACAAGCAGTCGTGGTTTGAGGAAGTCTCACGGTGTACGTTTATACCGATGGGAACTTACGTTTCTGTCCCATTGCGTTGGGCATTGGAGGTCCTTTCTGGGGGTCCCGGTAGGTCTCCTGGTGGTTGGCAGCATAGCTGGCCAGGGGGGCCCCTGCCAACGCAGAGTCCTCCATCCATTCTGTAAGAGCAAGAGGCACATGTTCTCTAGACGGGGTCTGGACAGGTGCACAGTTGCCCTACTTGTAAAAGAAACTGGGGCTGAGGGCTCCGGGACAACAAGGCCTACTGTCTCACTGTGCGATTAGAGGACACTACAGGAACACGAAAACTTCTCTGTAAGAATGAAACCGTTGCTGGTGTGGTGTCTGCCTGATATTCGGTAACAAAACCTCCCTGTGAAGGTGGTAAACTGACTATGACGGTATCACATTTTACCTGTAAATTACATGTGACCCCAACCTCTCTATTGAATACAAATGGAGGTGCGTGGAGAATTGAGCGACCCATTTCCCCATAGTGGCCCTTGTCTTTGATTAACCGCTTTGTTACAGCATCACGGCACCAATCAGACTACAACCTTCATTAATATTCCCAACAGTGCGATGGAATCAATGCAGAGTTGCAAAGAATTGGGGGGAAAACCCTGCTTGATAGTATTGAGTTTTTCTCAAAGAGAGATTGAGCTTTCAGACGGGGAGAAAAATCTGCAGGTAATCAAGTGGAATCGAATGATTTATGCTGACTGAGCAGAAGGTGGAGTGCGATAGGAGACTTCCCGTGTGGGCCGGGCTGCATTTACAATTAATCTCCACCTGCGGGGTGTCCTGTGAATGCAGAATGCTTAGGACGGGAGGCAGCAGCAACCCAAGGTTATCAATTAGCCGTGTTTTGGCAGGTTTGCGAGCTAAATCATGACTGTAATACTGGTAGCACTTAGAGCTAATCAGGAAGGAGGCTCTCTTCAGCAAGCAGATCATTTTAAGCAGAAAAAAAACAACTTACCTTTTCATTCCACAAGGGAACAAGCTTTCAAGTTATTATCAAGTAACAAGTGTCCGAAAGTGAAAGCACAAATTAACTTGAAAAGGGCTGCGAGTTACAGCCGCAAATAATAGTTATGCCTTTATGGAATGGCACTTAGCAAATTATATGGCAGTAGCAGGCAACATCAAGAAAATACAGTAGCAGTAGCTGTTAAAAAGACACAATCTCACACACAGACAGACGCAACCAACTCAGTCAAAGACATGAATAGAAAGAAAGGAAATGACGCCCATGGTGGGGGCTCGTGAACAAACCTCGGATGTAGCGCTCACCTTCGGGTGGCTGCTGGCTTTGGGGCTGAGGCTGCTGAGGCTGCTGCTGTTCCAGCTGCCTGCGCCTCTTGGCCTCCAACATCGGATTCTCATACTGGGTCTTTCTGTTGATGTGACTGTTGGGACGGCGGGAGGAGGGGCAAGCAGATGGAGGTCGAGGAATAAAGAAATGGAGGACGGGAGGAATTATAATAGGCAATAAGGAACAATAAGGATAGAAAACAGGGTGTAGGAGGAGAAGTAAATATCGGCAGGGAGGGAAAGAAAAGGCACAGTGGGGAGGAAAAGGGTGGAGAGAGATCGGGTCAGGAGAGGGATGGACATAGCGATAAGCCTTGATTAATACACAGTGGAGCACTACACACGCATCCATCTACACTTCACACACACACACACACACACACACACACACACACACACACACACACACACACACACACACACACACACACACACACACACACACACACACACACACACACACACACACACACACACACACACACACACAAACCACTCTCTTTCAGAGTGCGTTACACAATCCCGTCAAATAGATACATTTTAATCTAACCTTCCACCATGGAAGAGACGAACAGGAGGACATTACAGACACAAAGAGGGGGGAAACAGTGAAATGCCACAGTCTCGAGCCCCCGGAGGCTGCTTTGAACAAAAATGCTTGAAACATTTTCGTATTAATGCTGAGGCCCTGGGCACAAGATGAGATGCACACGCACACACAGGGACGCACACACGTGAGTTGCATGTTATCCCAAATGATAGCGACACAAACAAAATGGCCTACATTTTGCAGCACGCAAAAGACCAAAATAGCTGCAGCAAAACTATCGCTGTAGGACAGTGCATAGATTAGGCTCTTATTTACAGTAAGGTCAGGAGTGAGGAAGAGGGGAATTATCTATTTTTAATTGCAAGAAGTACATTTCTTCTTCTTCCTGCCTGTACATTTCTATAGGAGAGTTGGATGGCTTTACATACTGAACACTTACTCAACATAGTAGACCCCGTACACTGGATCATCGATTTTCTCCCATCCTGGTGGAAGTTCTGAAGAAAAAAAAAAATGGAAAAGGACAAATTATGAGCGAGACAGAGGAAACGGTGAAAACTCAAGGCTGTAGAGTTGCCGGGGGCCGTGTATCAGGCCATTAGAAGCAGAGCCGGCAGAGACTTTTCGCCTCTACGTTGTGACTGCCTGTGAGTCAGTCTCCAGGGTACGAGCGACGCCACAGATCCACAACCCCCCCATGGCTCCCCCACACACTGCTGACATTTCTACACATCAGATGAGAGCGTAGCAAGACCCCCTCTGGGCAGAGATGAAGGGAAGGATTTCAGGTGGAAAGACGGTGAGAGAAAGGAGTGGCGATGAGGTCAGAGAGAGAATAGGAAGAATAGAAGCAAGGAAAGAAAGACAGGTTAAAGTAAGGAGGGTGAACTGCTTCACTCTTAAAATATGCGGAGAAAAACATTTGCATAACGCACAAAATGCGTGCATGTTTGCATAATGACACATCTTTTCCTCGTATTAATGAACACTGTGCATTAGAAGCACATTTTGCATCATTCGGATTCCTACATTGGTAAAAACATTCCTGTCCTTGGCTCAACACGATGGCAGTATGATGGCCTCAAAGGAAAACCTGCTTCATATGAGCATGTGCCATTGAAAGTGGCTGCTCTCTCACAGTGCCAGACACTTTTACAGACTTTTAGAGAAAGTAAAGAAAAAGTAGCAATATAGTGGGGTCCCACAGCATGTAATTGCCAAATTTGCCTTGGATTGGGTTCGCAATGGAAAGTGATGTGACAGCAGCATTGCTTATTGGCTGCCCTCCACATGGATAACTTCATAGGCTTCTTATTGGCTACAAACTGATCCTCTGCTCTGATGCATGAGTTTTACATATCATTAACCCCCACCAATTAAGCCTCGCCCTGTGTGCAAGTAGAATCGTAATTGGTAATTACATCATAAAACTTGAAGAGCCTCCCTCTTCTAACTAATGAGGAGGGCCCTCGGTTAGAGTGGAGTAAGCAGCAGATAAAGAAGTAAAAAAAAAGGCCAGCTGGGGATGTTTAAATTGTGTGGGCGTGACACACACCACTACGGATCTGTTGTCTGTTACACCGGCTAGTGGGCTAAAAAGTGTTTTAGAGCAACGGCAGACAAATCTGCATTTAGAGTCATCAACGCTTGCAAGCGGGTCGGTCGTGTTGCTGCAATTGCAGATCTTCGGCACCTAACACAAAAAAAAGCACACGCGGCCAAAAATGGATTGCAAGGTCACAGCGTCGGTGCTGCTGGGCGGGGTGAAGGCACGCAGCGGCCACGGTGAATTATCATTCAGATTTCTGAACTGGAACATTAAATGGAATGCGTTCCTGCATGGCCTGCGGCAAAATTCTAATCACCCACTTGATTTCACACCGCGCTGGTTCCGCTCCTGGAGGAACACCTGTGACTGTGTGTGTGTGTGTGTGTGTGTGTGTGTGTGTGTGTGTGTGTGTGTGTGGGACAGGACATTTTGTGCTGCAGCCTTCTTTACAGCATTGTATACATTTCTGTGAATGTACACACTAAAGAGAGAGATAAAGAGAAAGGAGGCCGTCTATTGTCAAGCAGTGTCTTCCGCCCACTTTGTCCCCACGGTTTCCATGATCCCAACTTCAGGAGTATATCGGCAATTTGAGGGGAAGCCAAGCATGTTTAATTACATTTAACTATTTGCATCTCATTCTTTTGATACGGTGCTGCAATTGATTTCTCCTGAGTGAGCATGTACTACAAGGGCACTTTGTGTGTGTGTGTGTGTGTGCGAGAGCGAGAGAGAGTGTGCGAGTGTGTGCATTCATAAATGCTTGGGTCGGCTCCTCCTCACAGCACTGGAGTTAATTGCGTTCCTTCGCCCACTTGGCATTGAAACAGTTTTGATCAATAATTATTGAATATATTCATCCAGTAGAGGGCCGCTTGATGTGCCTATAACACGGCAGCTGTTTAACACAATAACCAATGAGAGCAGCTAAAAAGACAAAGGGTCTGTAAAGATGTTTGTGTCCTCCTGCTGCTGCAGGAGAACTGAGCTAAAGCTATGAATTGTGTGATGTTTCTCTGTGGCCCACCACCTTTCACATGGCATTAGTCATCTGACTAAATATTAATTCAAAAAATATTGATCTATGTAGCTGTGGCAGCAGAGAATTGATTTCAGGGCTCCCATCCAAGTCCCTGGGGCAGACGAAAACCTTTCCAATCCCATTTCACAAAACTGAAGGTGTTTAAAAATCAAACTAAGAGAAGAGGTTTGTTTCGCTTGTCTGTAGCAACGCGTTATTCCAAACTCAACAAAAACAGAACCAGGACGAAGTGAAATGTGTGCATCTATCGTTCTTGTTCCTTTATTACAATATTCTACAATTATTATTCAGATCTCTCCTCAAATGGAATGACATCATTTGTTATCTGTATATAACGATGCAGGGCACGGTCTCCAGACACCATTTATCCTGCACAAGTGGCCACGCTTCTGCGTCTGATAGACTAGTTAGGGTGCTGATGGAAGCCTGTCTTCGTCTGGCTCACACAGACACCCATTAGGAAATCATCATTGTCGGATTCGTCCCCGGATCGGCCCTCGTCTTGTATGTATGAAATGACGTGTGAACGTGTCTGATTTGCTGGTGGCTTGTGGGCACGTTGACGGGTGTGTCTGAGGCCGGCTTTCTGATCACCCCCGGTGTGCGTTTGATAAAACTCTGAGCCACATACTGAGAACGGATCTCTGCCAGTCTGACATAATGGGTCATTTCTAGACGATTAGAGTCTTTGGTGGTCATGGTCATCTCTCATCCACTGCAAATTACTTTATGTCATTATGCTGATTATTAACTTGTTGTGACTCCCAAATGCATGAATTTGGCTGGAAGGCTTTGAAATGCAATAGTGAATCAGATGTGTCTCTGAGCCAAGCTGACACTGACAAAGTGTAAAAGAAGAAAATATCCTACCGAGGTCATTATCCAGCTCCTCTGTGTGTACCCCTTCTACTCAGCACAGCAGCACAGGATCGTTGTGAAATGGAAAGAGAAAGTGGACAGGAGGGATGGGGAGACAAAAATCTACAAGTCAGTCAACAACATCTGAGAATCGCAGCCTCATGTGAGCAAAATCCCAGGGGCATGTTTTCCCCCAAACGACGGGATCCCTGTGTGTAGTTTGATCCAGCAGAGCTGGTGTACATTTATAACCCCCCCCAAAACTGGACATAAATGACATTTAAACCCCTCCCCCCAATAAATCACACAATTTTATGAGGAACCATATTAAATGTCTCTCTCTCTCTCTGTGTTTTAAACAGCGGGCGCGACGCCTCGTCTGAGCTACATGACGCCACTGATGCCGATATTCCACGGTGCCGTGCGGCATCTTGCTCTGACAAACCGCTGAGGGAGAAAATATAGAAGAGCCTTGTTGCACGACGACTTTCCGTGACTCAACACTGACACCCAAAGGCTGCTCGGGGAACCACTGTGATTTTCAGTAACTAAAGTGACTAAAATAACTAAACTGAAGTGTTTTCTCACCCAGGCTTAAAACTACCATTTGAATGCAGTGTTGGTTGATTGGGAATATATGAATAGGATCTAAGATGTACTTAATGAACAGGTATTGCTTTCTAATAGTGAGGCAGAATGTGATAAACGTGTATTTCTGCACTCGACAAAAAAGAAAATAGAAGAATCTGTAAGTTAATGGCCGAAGCCCTGCTCAACAGTCTGTGCCATATTTAAAAAGGAGTGCAACACACAAGTAGAGGATATTACATAAACACACAAAGTCTCAAAAAGTAGTCGTGCCCCTGAACGTACCATCGTCCTCACATTCTTCCAAGGGTTTCTGAGGCTTGTCCATGCACCGAGGGTCTATCCAGGAGGTGGTCTTTGTATTGTGGCTAAACAGAAAACACACACATATAAAACTCTGCTTGAGTATTCATTCATTAAAGGAACAGAGTCTCACAAGGTCAAAGTACTTATAACAGACTTCTTTGTACTCTGCATTTAGGATGTTTTTACTCCCACCGCTCCATCATGCAGACTCTATTTCCCAGTTTCTTATTCAAATGTACCTATGGGCCTTAGAGTACGGTGGCTACGTGTAAATGACATGCGGATAAAATTAACAGTGTTCTAGGTGCATTTCCCATTGTATACATGTTAATGTCCCTCAAAAGTCCACACTTTCTGAAGCTTTCAATGAACGCCCACAATAACATACATGCAATTAGGCAGAAACATGGAGCGTAGGAGAGTGTGAGGAAATGACTCTCGCTCCAGCCCGTGATGTCAGAACACAAAGTGGAACTTGGGTACTTTGCCTGCAGTTAACTCACTCTATGAAGTAGACCTCTCCGCTCTCGGTGTAGGCCATCTCCCAGTTGTCGGGCAGAATTCCCAGAGGATCCTCCGGGGGAGGATGGCTCAGGTGAGAGTTTGACTGCTGAGTGCTCTCCGTGGTGGCCGATGGTGAGGGGGTTCTCCCAACGTAGGGCGGGTCACTCTTGCGGGGGGCGTAGGGGCGCGCTGAGTGAGGAATCTCGTCTAATTCACTGGAATCTCCTACAGAATTCAAGGCAAACGTCACATTTTGGTTGGATGTGGAAATATTGCACAGGTCTGAACCCACAACAGTTGCTTCCACTGGCGGGGAGGAGTTTATTTTCTCAAGAAATGCCGGTTTCAGCCAAATTGTTTACATGACCGACTAAAAACGTGCAGAGACAAACGTTTTTGAGAATCAAACGGAAAAGGGGTAAAGAACTACACTTTTGATGCCATTGCATCTCTAAGCTGGATCCAATGAAACATCTCACTTACATGTCCAGTCTACATTCCTCCATGGTGGAAGTAGTCCTAGAGTCTTTAGAAAGCTTCATCTTGCCACCAGCTTGCCTCGGCTGTCCAAGGACACTCGGAAGCATTCGCATTGTTTTTAACTAAAATCTCTGAGTCACGCTCACAGCTATTGAGACATTCAATTGAGTTAAAGATCGCTGAGTGGGCAGTTCGCACCTACAACCGTGACGTCTAAAGTGCTAGCACCTAATTTCCTGCTATCTCATCTTCACACTCCCACCCATCTGGCACCCTCACAGCTTGCGCAATCAAAGGTGGCAAATAAACAACTTTTGATGCCACCTTCTCGAAACACATGGCAGAAGCTGCTTTAGTCAACCTTAAGACAGCGTCTGCAGACGTACTAACACACAAGAGGAAATATCAGAAAACGGGAGGATGGTATGAAACAAATTTCAGTGCCCTTTAAAAAACAACAGTGATGCATCATGCTTCCCAGAATTTGCAGTTCAATCTTGTAAATTCTCCCTCTATTTAACAGATAACCCGAGTACTGAGACAAATTCCACTATGTGTAACACATGTGCCAATAAATGGATTCCGATGCTGATTTAGAGTGGTTACTACAATGAGGTTGCTCAGTCATCCACTCTCTGCCGCTTGCAGCCAGATGGCACTATTTTACATTTTTTTGACGCATAGATACAGGCAGATGTAGTCAAACCCAGCGACCACTTACTCACCAATCAAAGACGCTCTTGTGTTCCGCTTCCCTCACCACACCAAAGTGTTGTCTCGACCTCCTTTCTGTGCTTTCTCCTACATCTTCATTTTTATGCGCTTACCCTCCTTCACTAGATACAATCCCTCCTTGCCTCTCCTTCTTTCTCCAACCAATCCTTTTCAGACTTTCCCACTTTCCTTTTCTCCGGCCACTCCCTCTTTTCTATTTAATTTCCTGCTCCCTCGTCTCCACTTGCATCCCCTCCCACTTCATCAATCACAGCTAAATATTCGGTTTTCTCTCCTTCCAAACGGCGCTGCAGAGCGCAGGATCACGTTCCAGTGTTATACAGCAGAATAAACAGAACGTGGCGTGTTCTCAGGCTGCTGTTAAAGACCGCTATGCACTCAGGTTTGCTCGCCTTTAAAGGTGTGCACTTCGGCTGAAGAAGCATGCAAGTCCTGTAGTAAAAGATAATGAGAATAAACCTACAATAAGTGGCCAGCGGCCAGTCACCTGACAGTTAGTTGCAGGCAAAATTGAGAAAAGGCGTAAAAATCGGTGTGAAAAAATAGACAAGTGAAACTAACTAGCCTGTGCTCCGTGTGCGAAGATGATAAATGTGGCACATTATTGGCAGTTGCCTGTGCGAAGCTGGCAAATGTTAATGCGGACTGTAGTACCAGCCAGTTGCAGCCTGGTATTTTTTTTATCCAAATGAAAGAAAATTGTGCCTAAATTCATTGGAGACAGGCGGTTGTTTGCACCTGGCTTCAGAATATGTTTCAAATGTTCTTGAGTGATACGACAAGTGACTACTTATTGGATTTCACCTCCGAACTCTCAGAGTGAAGCTGCTCAACAGGATAAGAAATGCACATCTGTGCCCAGCTAAGCAGCCAGAAGGGAAAAAAAGGACTCTGCAGGCTGTTCAGTGGCCCAGTTGAATAACAGACATCGACTGTATATGTGAGGTTCAGCATTCACTTGCATTCCACCGTTGGTAGTCGGTCGTACTAGTTTTGGGTTTGGTGGGTTGCTTTCATTATCAATTCACTTACCACATATTGTGTGATTAAATCATGTGTTCAGTCAGTCTTGAACGCATTGAGTGATGGCCTCAAACTCCTTATTTCATCCTCCCAACCATACAAAAACTAAATGGTGCTTAAGTAAAGGGTCATTGCAGCTATTTAGTGTTTCATCTGTATAGATTTGGGGGAGCTAAAGCAGAGATATCCCGACCTGCGTCATTGATCAAAAGCCCAATACACTGGATCCTACATTTCCCATTTTGCAACTGGATGATACATACTTTATTACCCCCAACCTGACTAGTTAACTTTCAAGGTTGTAAACACAAACGTTCTGTTCGAGATGTCAAGTCCCCACATCCAAGCAGAAATGAAATAAATCCCGATAACATCACCAGGGTTTTATTTATTTTCCCAGACTCGACAAAGCGCCTTCGAGAGTCGCAGGAGATATGAAATAAATATTTGAAAAGGCCTCGTCAAACTCTTCATCAAGAGAAAACGCAAACACGCTGCGCCTACCTGTGAAGCTACTGGTCATGTCAGGGAGGTCCTCGTCGTCGTCCTCCTGCCGCTCTCCGGGCCCTATTCCAGCATTGTGCATGTCATTGTAGGACTTGGAGCGTCGTCGGGGAGTGGAGTGCTGCGAGCCCGGCAGGCTACCGCTGAGCCCGTCTGGCAGAGGGGCATCACCGCCGATACCGCCGCTGTTAATTACTTTCCCACTGGGGGGCTGCACCGGTGGCTTGGGCGTCCCATAATAGTTTCCTAGGCAACGGAAGGCAGAGATGGGGGGGGATTAAATTTAAAAAAGGCGGAGAAAAGGAGGGTATTTCAGTAGGGCGGGTCAAAGGTTTAGTTAAAGCCTTTGTAAGCAAATTGGGAGAATGTGAATCTCAATAAAGTTGAGACCACCTTTTTTTTTGTTTTACTTAACGAAATTGACTTAAATGGTGTTTTTGAAAAAATGACATAATTGCTTCTCTATAATATTGTCTGAATACTCTTTTGAATCATAGTTGATAGCAAGAAATCTTTTACCATTGGATACACAAGTAGTGTGGTAGTTTTCTTCCAAATAGTTCAAACAAATGACATTTAGTGGAGCAATTTGCAGCCAAATTGTCTTCCAGTGGCATCACAACATTTCAGCTAAACAGACGAGAGGATCAAACATCCAAAGAAAAACGGATTCATTTTTAGTCAGAGCAGGAAGACTTATGGAGGCTGTACCATCTGACAACCTGAATATAAAGCCACCATCCAAAAAGCTCCCAATGTGTGAAGGCCGTAGAAAAATACATCTTTTCGTCCAAGTGGCAAAGTTACATTCATGAGATAAATTGGCAAACTAAAAGTAAAATAAACTTTAAAAAAAAACAAAAAACTTTCTTTCAGAGCAGACATCTTGGCAGGTCATAGCAGGAAATGCACACAGGTAATGGATACCAATATTAATGAACACCGACTGCAATCTCTGCAATCAGTTCTCAAGAGCTTTTTAATGACAATGAGAACCTGCCCATAAGATATTATTGTATTCCTGAGCCAAAACAGAAGAGTGTACATTTGAAGACCGGAAGAGGCTTGTATAAATTGGTAAAACTCATTGTGAGGCGTGATGATGGAAGTATTCAGATAGGTGGTTGCAAACGCACAACCCCACACTTTTCACTACACACAGACTTAAACTCAAAGCTGGTGGAAACAGTTTGTTTGATTCGATCATTTTGGTCGGACGCTCGTATTTTTTCAGCTCATTTTGTTTTCAGCAATCGCAGAGTCGTCTCGTGAAGTGCATTACATAGAATGCAACCCATGTTATTTATTGAATATTAAAAGCTAATCAGGCTCACAGTCGGAAGCCAACGCTGATATCTGAAAGCCTGTGGTTTCCTCCATACGGTCACCAGTGGAGAAGAGTAAGCAAGTAAGAAGCCCATTGGCCTCGTTGGCTTCTCCTGGCGTGAAGTCAAAGGGAAATCCATTGTTATGCAACAGCGAACAAGCTAAGTGGACACAGCAGACACTTAATTAAACATTATCTGGCTGGATGGAGATGATACGCGGTGGTATTGTTGTTGTTTACAGTGTGTAAGCAGTGGCTCTGGTTTATCACCAACGGTTGTGTGCTACATCTGAATAAATGCATTTTCGATGATGGAAACTATTCTGTTACAAAATTGTCAATTTGTCTTTATGTTATCGTCTGATGTTGAGAGATTGGTAACAGGCAAACTATGAATTCAGCTTGTTGCCTGCCTGGTCCCCACACTGGACCCCCGGCGGCCGGATGAGTTTGACACCTGTGTTCTATATAATCCAACACATCAATTTTTCATGAATCTACCCATTATACAAAAGACAAAGCATATCAAGATTTTGACAGCAAACTTTCCCTGTCAACTTTATCTAGTCTGCTTTTACTATAACCAGAGCTTTCCAGTGTGTCAGAGAGCTGCTTCCAAACACCCCCAGAGAAAGGAGGAAACATGTTGGACTGAGGACCGTAGAGGCAACATTTGTGTCGGGCAGAGAGATATCGATAGCGGTGAAAACACAACAAACAAATGTATTGTTATTTTTCCTCTTGAGAAAAATACAATAGGTCTTCCCGCTGTGATGCAGCAAGAAGACTCTCCGCTCAGTTAGTTTATCCGTATTAGTGGATTTACTTTGACGTGATTGATGATTGTGAATGAAACCAGAAACCAGGGTGAACAACTGGAGGAGACATGGTTCCCTTCCGCTGTGCCAGCTGGTGGACCTGGCAGGCTGATTGGCCCGGAAGGGGACAAAATACGCCGGCTTGCTGGGGATGTACCATGGGTGGTTGCTTGCTGGTGTAGAGGCACTTGGTTATTTTCTGCTAAGCTAAAATACACTTTGTTTGAATAGATGTGTGTCCCACTGTGCCAGCAGGCCACGTTTCAAAAACCAGTTATGTCTGAAACCCAACTTTATATACAATACATCCAAGCAAATGTGCAATTTGTTTACCGTCAAACGTTCCGATCTCCAACAGGGTCCCGCTCTTCTCCAACTTCAGGAAGTCCTCCACCGAGAGAAAGTTGTAGTCCACGCCAGAAACTTCTCCGTCACGTGGGCCACGCGTTGTACCTGGACAGCAAATCAAAGAGAGGAAGTTACAAGGAGTCCGGGTGAAGATAAGTGAAAGGAAGCGTTGTTTTTATCTTGCTATTAACTCTTTTCTTTAAGACGTTAAACAGTCATCCTGCACTTGGATTTAAGGTAAATGGGACCGGGGCCCACAGCGTCTGGGAGAGTTTCAATGCAATATAACATGAGCAATTATAATACGGGTATATAAACAGTCACAGCAGCAGTCTCCATTGTTTGCTGCGCTCTTCCTTCAAACTGGGGTAGTGTGTGAGGCATCGTAGTAACACCTCAGTGGGAGCCTGCCATATGTGGGGGGTGGGGAGGATGTGAATATGTATGTGCGTGGTGCGGCATGCAGCCTGTGAGATTCCAGCACTCGTCTTTATTGACTGTTGACAGTCGGCCAGCGTGGCGTCGATGGTAAACAGCTTCACAGCTGAGACAACAGTGAGATGACGTCACTGTGAATTTAAATCTTTTGTTCCAAACGTTCACTATTACTCCATTTGATCACACCGCCTTTGCCTCCCCCCTGCTCATTTCTTGCTGGGTGTCCCGCTCTACTGCATTTATTGTTTCGGACTACAAACGGAAATAAATCTGTCAGCGCTGAGAATGGAGTAAACGGTAGCATGCGGAGGAACAATCTTTCTCCTTTTGTTCTGGCAGACAAATGTTTAAGGGGCGTTCCCCTCTTTGCTACCTTCCCTTGCTCCCCCCTCTTGATCCATCCAGTCCTGTCTTCCCAATCACTCGGTCTCAAGCGGGCTGGTAAAAATAGATGTGAGGGGATATAGGGGAGAGGTTCCCACTGCTTCCGTGTTCAGTGACACTGGTGATAAATCAGGGCTGTGCAGATCCGTGCTCAAACAAGCACACATGTAGATTACACTCCCGCGAGCATATGTCACCTGTAAAGGCATGCCGGCTATCTGGAGCCAGAAAATCTCACACAAAAAGGAACTTATCACAGCTACCACAACCCCTCCGCTCCCGTATGTTATCTCAGTTATAAACGGATTCTGCTCATCGTTAGTAAAAATCATTTTGGTGCCCACAAACACAAACAGACACTTGAGAGAAGAGTCAAACAAATCCCATCTCGAGTCCATCAAACAAATAAGTCTGTCCGCTCACTCAGTCTTTTAAAGAAGGTCAACTTTGGAGAGCCTTCAGCGGACTGTCGGTTCACTTCCCACACAAAAGCGGCCATTGATGGGACTCCGTTTACACACTGCTGCTCTCAGAAAACCAAGTAGGAAGCGGAATTGTGACCAGTGTTTCAAAAAGGAAAGAAAAGCAGAGCCTTGGGTCAGACCCAGAGGGGAGACACTATGATCGCTATAGGCCCGATTACCCCCTCCAACACACACAAACACACACCAATAGCTTCATTGACCAAGCTGTGAAACTGATTGAGAAGGAAAGACAGGTTCCGAAGTGCAAAGACCCTTCTGCCTAAGGTTGGGACTGGGGGAGCTAACAGACAGCCAAAAGGAAGAGGAAACTCAAGGAAAAGTCAAGGAGTGGGACTGCCAAGGCTACGAGTTAGCATAATCATAATGAGGCCTTGTAGATTGGCTGCGATGGCTGGGTGGGCGTTAGAAAAAGCCCCAAAAATAGAAATCTCATCATTACCAGTTTATGAAAGTGATCAAGAAAACAAGTGTTGAGATATTGTCCGTTGAACTGTAACACAGGGAGCCGATGACACTGCCGTTGCAAACCAACACAAACAAACATGCCCCCCGCCCCCCTCAAAAAATACAAACATTGAGTAGCCTGTAACTGTATAATGCACGTCAATACAATGCTTTTTTTTTTAAACAACCAGAAAAAATGAAAGAAATGTTAGTGTCTTCATGCATCAGGCGATCTTTGCTGTTGCTAGGGACAACCTGGAAAGGACGGGAGAGGAAGAGAGAGAGAGATGTGGGGAAGCTGCGAGGGCAAGTTTGTCCTCCAGTGATGAGGCAGTCCTCTACAGTCAGTGTGTTTACATGATGGTATAATTCAAATCTTTGCTTAGTCGGACTATGCTATCTTTCGGGGGGAGGTGCTATTATCCCAATATACATGGCAGTGAATAAATCGAATCATTGGCCGATACGATAGGTGGCGCTGTTTTCATTACAACTAGTTGTGATACAGCCATTTCCGCTTGACCGCTTCACCACTACCAACAACATCACGAGAAAGATGGCGAACTGAGAGCAAGGTGAAGCTACATCCCTCTACTATTTTTGCATGATGTTAATAGGAGTATAGCGAATGCGAATGGCGCTATTGGCTGATTTGATAACGGAGAGAAGACGCCGTCGGGATCTCAAGCATGCGCAAAGACGCAAAGTCCAGTTCCTCATCCGATTCACCGTTACATGCCGCAATAGTCGAACTATCAACCGGATCGGATCGATTTATCCAGGGGTGTTAACCGGATCGTAGTCGGACCGCACATAGTCAGACAAAGGTGTTTACATGAAACGGATAATTCGATTTCAGTCCGACTAAGCCAGTTATTCGAATCCATGTAACCACGCTGAATGTCTCCGCTCTACCGAGTAGCACAGAGGTGTGACTCAAACGCCTGGTTCGTATGAGAAAGCATAATTTATGCATATGCAAATGCATTGAGAGCTGGACCGATTGCTAACCGAGAAAGAAGTAAAAGAGGGAGAAAAACTATTTCAATGACACGTCTTCAATCAATGGGGCAACGAGCCCAGTCTAAAAAAGTCTGTGTTCCTATTAAAACGGACCAAACCTAAAGCCTGTGTCCTACTCAGTGTCTCCAATACATCCATGAAACCAATACGAACTAAAAACAGCAAAACCTCAACAAGGGCACGTCCCCATTGTGACGAGTCATGTTTTATTTAAATGTTTATTCTCGATAGAGGGACGGCAGTTGTTTGGGAGCCAAAGGGCAAAACTCCACTGCTGAACAAAAGTGAGCAGTTTGTGAAGCTGTCATGTATGTGGAATACTAGTTTGGAAGATCTGAAACACGTAGGATTTAAAATAGCAGTGAAGCAGCAGCCCAAAATATAGAGCACTTTGTGACATGCTGTCGGGTTCAAAACACCAGAAAAGCTGCATTTGAACATGAGTGCTTTTTGTGAAATCTATATTCATGGGGGGGCGACTACAGTACGATTTTGGCAATTCATGTTTAAACATGTGGAGCTCTACTTAATTAACGGTTTCTGCAGCCTTCTCCCGGTCTGTCGATCCTCTGGCCGGTACCTTCCCGCGGACGGGGGCCCGACGCTCAGCCACGTCCTCCCACAGGCCAGCCAGCAGAGGGTCGGCTCAGATACCAGCAGTCACACTAGACTGCCATCCAGCCAGCGCACACACACCAAAACACACACACACACACACACACACACACACACACACACACACACACACACACACACACACACACACACACACACACACACACACACACACGCCTCAACGAGAGCGACTTAGAGCTCTTCACCTCTAAACCGTATCTGGTGTTACTGATTGCTAATGCTAAATAAACGTGTTGTACTTCAGGCTAACCACATCGCAGCCCCACCACCATAGGGAACCCGGGGGCGCAGGGTGACCGCAGCACTATGGCAAAATAACACCAGCATTGTCGTGTGATTGTGGGTGTTGCGACGGGGAGCTTAGAAAGGTTGTCATGGAAATATCTCCTCCCCTGTGTCAAAGCTTGCGAGGAAAATGTAGCAAAATACTACATGCCTACAAATCTGGTCTCACCCAGATTTTCCTTCCCGAATGTGCCAGAGCTGCTGCTCCAATTCCTCTGATGAAGAAGCCAACAAGATTAGACTCGTGCCTCTCACAATAGTCATTAAAACGGTTTGGAGCCGTTACAGAAGACACCAGATTCAGTCGGTCCATCTCATGAGATCCCTCCAGCTGCCTCACCGCCGCGGCATAGCCGTATGAACCTGCCTCCAAATTATCTTCAAAAAAGGGACACTCGCTGAATCCTCTAACTCAGGGGCCTCAAACTCGGTACCCAGGGGGTACCAACTTTGGCGCCCTCTCCCCCCGTCAGCGCCGCCACCACCCGTCAGGTATATCATCGGCTCAGCTTCCCTGGAATCCAGGTTGAGGTACCAATAAAGTAGCAGGTACCATGTTGTTCTAATGTGTAACTAACTGAGCTGAAGTGGACTGCTTAGACTCCAGTCAAGTGTCACTGAGACTTCCAGGGAGACGAGATTAAGCAGACAGTTGAGAGTCAACGTAAGCAGGAAGACCAATAAATCTATATTATTATTTAAGCTTGTCAAGTATCATGAAAGATGAATAAAGTTAGATATGTATTTAGATCCGAAGTAGCTGGACTGAATCATAGCTAAACGTGGAGTAAACATGGGATTTACATCCATAGCTGAGCTGGTTGAAATGAGGATGCTAATGTGGCCGTATCTTAAGGATGTTTACATGGGCGTTTGTAACCATAACCACAAACCGATCTCACATTTCCACTCCAACAGATCGCAAGTCAATTATGCAAGGCCTGAATTTAGAGAGACTGAATTAAGCACAAGTCCATCCCTTTCTTTTTGCTTTCTCAATGCTTCAAGGCATTGGTGGTGCGTATGAAAAAAAGCAACATTCTAGCGATCGTCTGATTTAGTGTCATTGTGGTTATAAAAATGTAATCTGTGGTTCTGTTAGATTGCTGCTGGACAGCTCCATAAATATTGTTACGAGCAGGAGAGAAAACACAATCACCACAGTAAAAATGTAGCTTTCAAAGCCGCATGGCAAAAAATCAATATCAATTAAAGCAGAATATTTTTGGAGGTAAAAACCCAGTTCAGTCAGTTTTGGATATTGAGATTGTTGAAGTGTTATAAATTAAGCCTTCAACTATTTAGTACAACAGTAATTATTACCTCTGTAGTCTTAACTCTTGCTAACAACAAGTATTGCAAATGCACATCTTTAGAATGCTTTGTTTTAAACTGAACAAAAAAAACATCCTAGCTCTCCATCCAACAGAATACGATACTGTGAGACTATCGCCAGTGCGATACTGACTCCATTCACAATAAGAAGCTGGACCAGAACACTCATCACAGCGAGCAATCAACCACCAGGATTTTCGCAAAGGAGACTAAAAGCAAAGTTGACGGTGAACTGTGGCAAATCCGTACGAGTGCAGTTTCTAACAATCGATTGATACGAGTTTATGATCTCAGGCTGCGAGTGTGATGGACATTACAACATGTGTGTCTCCAGTCCACAGATATTTATCGTGTCTAGATTTGTATATTGTTTTTCTTAAAGCGACAGCATCAGACAGGTAGTTGCAATGTGCATAACCCAAACGGTGAGAGTTTGTTGATTTTTCTGACACTTGGTTGTCAAACGTGTACCAACGTGAAGGCAGAGTCAAACATTCATTTGATCCTTGACAGGTCAGAATTACATATGCAGGGCTTCTGTTGAAAGATAAAACATGCTGCAAACCTGCCCGATTCAAATGTTACGTCTTTCAACTACATACTGAGATACCGGTTCCACCATGAGATCTTTCAAACCACAATCGATACACGACAACGCGCGGTCACAACCCTCGCTGTGACCTTGTTCTTCCCAGTTGCCCCACACTGTCACAAAGCTTACAGGGGATCAATAGCAAATCGTCTCCTTTCCGTCCCCTTCCTGTCATCTCAACGGAATTGACTCAGCCGAGGTGTTTATACCGGACTGCAAAGACGACATTGAGGCCGAAGGATGTATTTTTGCTTGTGGGGCCATGTTGAATGGCACATGAGAGGATCAACAATAAAATGGATCGTTCATCCAGTTATTTGTTAAGATGACACATTTTGACAAATGTCTATGTATAACTAGCTCTCCCTGCTTAGCATGAAAGCACAGACACTCCTGTCCTTCTCACACTCTCTGCTGGATCCACAGGTCACCCCTCTAGCTGGTGTTGAACAATAATGAGCTGCTCACACTACTTTTATAGGAATAAATTAACGACACAGTTGTTTGTATGTCTTGCACTGAACAAACCACCCACATGCACATCCCGAAATAGGCTTCATGATTAAAATACTGTAAAACAAAATGGATCTTCACCAGTTCCTCTACAAGCACAAATAGCACTCTGGTCAGAAACTCATCTATATTGAACTGATGTCAGACTATTTTAGGGAACATCTGCCCCTCTGGTGGCATGACAGACTCCGATAAGGTTGCTGACATTTGACGATGCCGATATTAGGTTTGTCAGGACAAAAATGTTACATGAAAGACCAAAATGAATGTATCATTCAAGTGGGCATCACTGACACACCTTCCACAATAAAATAAAAGACTGAAATGTAAGTATCGACTGCTATATCTTTCAGGATGTGCTCTGGTGGGTTAAAAAAAATGTTTTATTTCCTATGCTTGCTTTCCCCCCCGAGCGGTGGAGCACCCTGGGCCAGCGTATCCCCCAGGCCTGGCCTTGCCTTTTAGCTGTGACCTACATTTACGTCCCTCCACAAGGACAACGTTGGACTCGACTCTTTGTGCGACTTTGGGTTTATAGCTGGGAGCCGGGAGTCATCTTGCTTGACATCTTCTTTGGATCCAGTTTGGTGCTGTTGTTTGGCATTTTTCTCAAGTGTGTCTTCATCTTCTTTAAAGTGCACCGCCTTTTTTGAGCTTGAAGGACGCGAGCGAACCGGACTGATAAACTTCTTTCATGTTCGTAGCGGCTTTCCTTTCGCTTCTTGCAGACTCCAAAACATTTAGATAAAAAAGACCAAACATGACTTTATGCTGAAATTGTGGTCACTAAAGAGGAATCCGGGTAAGTGTGACCTAATATCCGAGAATGTGGCTGGTCAGAAGGTAAAAACTAGCAGCGAGATAACCGTATTCCTGTACTGACAAACACGGCTGAAATTGAAGGTCTTCCATGAAAAAGCAAAAACAAACAAACTCTGTGACATTATACACAATACACAAAAAGGAGTCGCCGACTTTCCATTTGCCCCACAAACTGGGAGGAGGACCTCGATCTGACCCCGGGGCTCCGGCAGCTTTGAGGAGAGTATTTTAGTTTTTGTCAATATCCACGAGCAAAGAAAGGCCGATAGACAAATGCAGCTGAGTGGAAAAGAAGATCCACTTCCAGGTACAAGAGGAACATATTTTTTTCAAACACAAATGTTGAGGTAATTGTTAAAAACAACAACACCACAAAAGGCAACAAGAAGACAAAATGGTTAAGGAGTTTAGAAGCAACTTTCAACTTGTATTTATCTAGTAAACCTCTTTGCCTGGAATCGATGGTGACCAATGTTCACATTGCACCAATCACTGACCGCCTCACACATGGCGGTGTTTCACCGATGATGATGCCGACACAACAGCATCATCCGTCCGAAAAGCAACACCTCTTGGGTCAATGCACACGAACCCCGGGCGTCACACTGCGTGGTTATTTCTTACATTGTCGTGCACCCTGCTGCTATCTCTGTACTTGAAATGAGCAGATTTTTGGAGCGCGTATCCTGTATGATAACGTCGATGACGGGCACAAGGAGTCTAGGTAGGAATGGAGTGGATCGCTAACTACACCTACTTTATTCCTCATGAGGAACCACTACAGAATACGTGTTCTCTGTTCCGCCAGTTGAGGCTGGAATAATTCACTATTAAAAGAGGAGGGGCCAAAAACTCAGTCAGGCTCTTAAGAAGAAGCACTTGCCTAAACACTGACAGACAGAACTTGCTAATGCAGTGTGTTGTTTTTTAAAAAGGCTAAGAAGACAAAGACGAGGAGGACGTTTGCGTACGATACGAGTCTGAATATTTTGAAAACTCAAAAGACCAATCATTTGACTCAGGTCTGAACACCTTTACAGTACCTAAAACACCAAATAACCCACAGTCTTTTCCATCAATCCATCTTGACGTTTGATGAGTTTACACTCCCTCCACCGACAGATACACAAGCTTCTGTGTGACCTACATACAAACTGTCTTCACAAGTCAGAAGGTTAAGAAAACGACATGCGAAGGTGGAAAACACCTCTAATTCAGAGCACTGTGGGTTCATTACTTAATACAACAACACATAATGGGGGAAAGGGTCATTTGCGTCAACATATTTACCAGGATGAACTGATCAGTGCCATGAGTGAAAAGTAGGCCGTCATAAATGTGTCTTATAATGATTCATTAGGAGAATTGTTCTATTAATAGTCACGGCAATTCATTTGCGTCCTGCGTCCTGATCTACGTGGGTCATTCAGGACAGGAGTTATTTGAAAGATTGCATGTTAAGCAGTTTGCAACTGAAGTGGACACAATGGGGGGGGGGGGGGGGGGGCTCCCTGCCTCCGCCAATACTTCAGTCTTTCCTCTCTGCTCCTGTTACATGTATTCCCTCTTATATCGGACCTCATATTGTTTACCAGTCACTCACATCTGCAACACCAAAATCAACTGGGATTTATCGGTTGTTAATCTTCAAACCACTACTCGTGTGTCCCTTGGTTTAAACAAAGAACGGTAATAGCACAGACTCCTCCTGCCAGCCTCTGGTTGGCTCCTTTGGGTTTCCTTGGGCTCTAGAATGTTTGGCAGATGCGAAGACTGCCTGTGTGGCCGCGCAGAACGGTTCGTGCTTGGGTTTGACTGGAAGACACCGCCGGGCTTTTCTTGAACTGCCGACAGAGTCCTGCCAAAAGCAGACTTGCTTTGGCCGCTCTAGTGTTGGTGATGTCATGGAAACCAAAGACACGCACCAATAACTGCCTCTGCATTGCTATTGGCTGCAACACTTTCAATTAAAATGACCAGCAGTATCAAAATCAAAATGTGTCAAAATTTCTCTGGTTGTGGCAAATGCACACTGAATATACAATCGACCTCAGGGACTATTAATTAATCTGTTGTGTCCTAGCCACCATTGCTCACCAGTACAAACAATTAAATGTCATATTAATGCACCTCACCTATGGATTTATGCACAAAATCTACACAGCTGAACAAGAAACATCTTATCTGTTTGATGCATTACTATTCTTTGTCAAAAATTCAGCCTATATTACCCATAATGCAACATAACTGCAGACAGTTTGAGTGTGTTGCACCAGAGACGGCTAAATTAGCATCAAGCTGGTATATTCAAAAATGGATGAGACCCAGACTGCTGAGGGCAGGTCAGACCACTTTCTAACACCATCACTCCTGTACGGACTCTTTGTTTTACCCACTTTACCTGGAAAATCTACGTAAAAATGGAAGTGTTTGCAGCATAGTTTAAACAAACCCACATCAGTAATATATTCAATCGGTTAAAGAAGTTTACATGTTTTCTTATTCTTCTTTTATCTTTGGAATACCTCGCCTCATTTCTCTGCCGCGTGTAGTCCGGGCACGTCTCACGTGAGAAAGTGGAGCAGAGGGGTGAAGCAGTGGGCCAATGTGATATGCACGCTAACAGCTCTGGCTCCCTTTCTAATAAAGACTGTGGCCTCAACATGCAGCAAGCAAATGCTTTCCATTAGTCCTCCTTGTATTCAGTGGAAACCCAAACTGCCCTGCGCACTGAATCCTGCTTCTTTGAAATGGAATGCGACAGAGTTGCGTTAAAGGCGGGTCCAGTGGAGGATTGAATTAGCCATCCAAATGTCTTTCAGAGAGTCCAGTCACTTCACTTCCAAGTAAAGCTCATCGCATGCAGGCTCATCTCATTATTATTATTATCCTGCATGTTAGAAGCGCATTATGGGACGGTGCCAAAGAAAAACGTACCAGTAAATCATACGTAAACACTTTCCCGATTTTTTTGGCTTCTGATGGTCCGCGTGAGGACGTCAATGGAGCCAACACACATTAAGCAAGCGCACAGCATACAGTCACACCCATCTTTTTTTTTGGGGGGGGGGGGCGTAATCCCCACGACAGGGTTTTACAAACTGACAGTATTTGGCTGCTTGTGTTGGGTTTACTGTTCGCCTTACTGACAAAAGTAAACCACATAAAGGACATTGTGTGTAGCTGGGGGCTGGTAATAGAGACACAACATGGCTTATGGCCCGGCCCCGGAAATCTGGCAACGTTCGTTACCCCGACTCTCGGGCAGAAGTTATTGCAGAAGCTATTCTCCACAATAAACATGCTCTGATGTCAAGCTAGCCGGCTAGTCCACATCATCCAAGAAAATACCGAGGCATGTCTTCACGGATGAGGGGAGGGCTAACAGACTGCCGTCTATTCACAAACCAAAACACATCCACCCACCATCTTTGCCACAGCTCGCCTTGCCAGTGCTGCTTTTTTTTTTCTTCTTCTTTTTGAGGGTGAAACACATGCACACAAATGCAGCAGGGGAGACAAGATGACTGGGGTTTGTCCGCACGGCAGGGGGACGAAGCCATCTGTCCCAGTGAAGGGTTAATCCAACCAGAAGCACAGGCCGCAGCTACAAGCATTTCATAGTCTGCAAATCTGTAGCTACGTGCTGGCAATGTTATTTTCCCTTTTCTTGTGCCGTTTCAGTTTTGTGTGGGAGTGTGTGTGAGTGTGTGTGGGGGGAGGGAGGGGGGTTACGGTCCGTCGTCCAGCTTTAAGGACACCCCAATTATCCCACCTGATTCTCCAA
Source organism: Gasterosteus aculeatus (assembly GCF_964276395.1). Taxonomy (NCBI): domain Eukaryota; kingdom Metazoa; phylum Chordata; class Actinopteri; order Perciformes; family Gasterosteidae; genus Gasterosteus; species Gasterosteus aculeatus. The sequence continues at coordinate 15,982,015 of NC_135705.1, forward strand.
ACACGGCAAATCTCCCCATGTGGGTTGGTGGCATGGAATTAAATAGGGAAGGGGGACCGTTTTAGAGTTGGTATTCCAATAATTGGAACGGATGCCTTTCATATGTGATGGAGTGTTTTGTGGTGGGGTCGGGGGGGGCCTTCACTGCTCACACACACACACACCACAATGAGATCAAAACAAGCCTTTCTCTGGACCGGTGACGTGCTTCAATCTTTTTCCCCTTCATAAGCAATGCTTTCAGCTCTAAATGACTCCCATTCAGGGGTCTGAGGGCCGGGGGGAGGGAATAAAAAGGAGAAGATTAGAATAAGAAACAAAAAGACCTGCAGGGCAGTAGTGCAGTGGGAAGCTAAATCAGACAGAAACTGCCTGAAAATGCCCCATGCGCACACACACACACACACACACACACACACACATAGCCGGCCTTTGTCTTTTTATTCCACCCAGAAATAAAAAGCACCATGGGCATGCTGCTATGCTTCTACCTACAGCAACTTGGAAATGGAAGAGAGAGGCTTTAAAACGATACATTTAGAGGGGCGAGCGGGGATGGAGGGACGGAGATGAAGGGATGAGGGGGGGGGGGGCGGTGTTCCAGACACAAGATGGATCGAGAGGCAGCGAAAGAAAGAGGGAGGATGAAGGAGAGGCAGAAGCTAATCTTAGCATCCTGGAAGCTTCAGACAGACAAACAGACAGGCAGCAGTTTGCCGCTGGAGCCGATGACTTCCGATGGGATCAAGCATGTCAACAGATGCCCATAACCTTCATACACACATAGCAGAGCTCAAACACACACACACACACACACGGGAAGTGACAGTTTGCAGACAAACACACACGCACAGACGCAGGCGTACCTGAGAGAGACAGACGCAGACAGACACACACAGCTTCCGTTTGACCACAACACATCAGCCTCCATTACTGCCAGCAATGTGCCCGATGCCTTCCGCCCGATGCACAGCCATCCGCACTCGCCTGCCTCTCCATCGCTCTCCATCCCCCAACACTTAAATCACAGCAGCCATCAGCTTCCCCTCTCCGAATGAAACACAGAGCCAAATACCTCAGTTAGGGAGCCCGTTTGGGGGCTTCTTCTCCTGCGCCTCACAGTCCACAGAACAACACGTCGTCGACAGGAGACAGAGGGAGCGACCAAAAGGGGGAAAAGAGATCCAATCAGGTGTGGGTGAGAGAGGGAATGCCAGAGCAGATTTACATATTCGCCCCTTCCTCCTCCCATGCGTCCGTCCTCTGTCCAGCTCTGGCTTTGTGATGCTAAGCTAATGGGAGCTAAGCTAAGCAGCATTCACACACACGGGCTTATAACGCGCTCCGTCTCATACCCGCACACGCCAACGTTAGGCTCAGACTGAGCCCCGCTGTCTCCCGTCTCACAGGCACCCACATGCACCCGCCCACCTCACCCACCCCTTCTCTCTCTCCTGCTCCCTCCCCTTCTCTCGGCTGGTCACCCCATTCTGTTCTTTCCTGTTGTCAGAGATCCCATCCGTTTATCTTTTCTCATGTGCACACAACACTTATTCTTTGAGACCTTCCACAGACACTGATCACCAACAAGAGTCATGGGGAGGATCTCAGACTTACGGCCCAAACCGTTCACATTGATAGTTATTCGGGATCCAAACCACATCAGCAGTTACTACAGGTGTCATAACCCTGGTAGACAAAGGGTAAATACGGAATAGGGACACAAAGCCGCCACGATGTTAGAGGGAATGAGTCTGTAGCCTACAAATGTATGGAGGATTTTGAAGAAGGAGGTCTATTCGTTCAGTATCAACAGAACCTCCATCCTAAAAAAGTCAACACTGACCAACTGGTACCCATTTGCATGCAAATGTTAAAGAAAGAAAGCATGTGTAGGATTCTTTTGTTATGCTCTACGGACAGAGGTGGGGGTTGGGAAAATGTAAAACGCAGCAAGGCCAAAGGTCATGCGATCAGCCATTCTCTGTTAATTACCCTTTAAACGTGTCTCAAATCCACACACGATACTAAATCTCACAAGGAATCCACAGTAAAACTGGAATGATGACGATCAACAGGAAACAGGAAAGACCAAAAATGATGGTGTAGCTTTTGGTCCACAATGCAACATGCATATGACATAGAGGGGTAACTAAATGTGGGAGGGGCCGTATCACAATACACAAAAACAAAGAGTCAAATCTTTGAACAAAATGTTTTTTTCCTGTGATTTTTCCAAATTCTAGATTGTGACGATGAAGCTGCACAGCCAATATCATTGATGTACCACAAAGCACTTTTTTTTATCATCAACTGCCACTAAAAAAAAGGAACACATTTGTCACTGCGAAATAGTTTATAGCAAACAATATACTTTGGATTGGAGACACATCTCTTGTCAATCTTTGCAGTGACCCCCAGCTAACATGGTTTTATAGTGAAGTCAGCACCCAAACACACAGCTGCTAGAGTAGCTGTGTAGCCAATGCAGTGCACACAACAGACAATTGACTGAATAAAGGATGGTTATAAAGTTAAATCTGAATTTCAGTAGTTTCAGATTGAACAAATAAACTTGACGGCTGTTGGTTGTGTTTGTTTCTCAAACTGCCGTCATGCATTTGTGTCCACCGGTGTGCATACAATAGGGGCAAAGCTGGGGGACTCCACCCATCATTCACTCTCCGTTTCACAGCATTCCTTTGACGTCTCCTAATGCCGTTAGCTCCCCCACCAGCACCATTTCAGCTGCTATGCAGCATGCTGGGATCCCCTGGTGCAAATGTAACCACCCTAGTCCCTCCCAATGGTCATGTATGAGAACCCAAGTCGAAACATTCCAAAGACATTTATGGGCGAGGGAAAATGTCAACGCCAAAGTAAACTTTCCCCATCACACATGAACAAAACATGTACAGGAGCCTTGGAAGGAATAGTTCTTTAAAATGCACTTATTCCCCCAAATATCCTAGCTCTCACTTCACTAACCGGCAGATATGAGACAGGTGTCAATCGTTTCATCCATTTCTCAAAATATCAAAAGATTCCTTTACATTAAACAAACTGTACACAAATAATTTGTTTCTACCAGCAAATAACCAGGTAATAATGTATGCCTGCGTATTTAAGGGGGTATACAAGCCCATGATTGCATTGTTTATCAGTAGCCTAATAAGAGATGGCAACAACATTACCTCACTATCAGAGCACCTTACTTGTAGAATGTCCACTCAGGTCAACACAGTCGGTCCATGGATTGTTCAACTAGTCTTAGTACTGGTCTAGGAGAACAGTATTATTCAACCGCTGTCAGCCGTAGGGCGTAGTCCAATGTTCAGGCAAACCATTGTTTCGTGCTGGTGTAATTCAACGGGGAACTGGTATGACTGGAAGAATAAGTAACTGGCAACACGTGTTTTCCCAACCTTCACAGAATCAACATCCTCACCTTGCGTGATGCACGTCAAACAGAAGACACAAACACCATCAGACTGACATGCTTTCTGCCTCGTAGGAGTCAGCAATCAAAAACAGTCTGGAGTTCCCTTCTAAATCTTTCTTTAGTTTTCACTCCCCCATCTTGATTCACCACCTTCTGCTGTTCAGGAATGACACGAGGACTGACAGCGGTTCTTTTGTTCAGGGGACACAATGTGATTGGATGCAACCAGGCCTCTACCAGCAATGCTGCTTCTGCATAAACTGCAGGGACACACACAGAAATATGCCCCGATCAGACGGCAGATCTCAAACATACACGCGTGCATATGTTTGTGTTAGCTTGGCTGCCTAGCTAGCTAGCGCCAGCACTGATTAGAGTGTGTGCTCCCTCCCCCTCCCTCCCCATCTCTCACGGCCAAACTCCACCCTACCCCCATCAGTATCCCCACGCTCCAGCCCCCTCCTCCCTCCGAGCCCTCCTCTTAGCCTATATACGGGGGTCATCAAATCGTCGGTGCTGCTAGCCGCGCAATACCTCAAGCGTGCACGTGAACGCGACCGCTCGGCAGACCTTTGTGCGTTAAGAGAAGCAAAAACGGCAAACCATCAGCATGACAACAACCACAGCAGAGAATACTGCTACTTGCCTAGATGCAGGGTGGACCAGAGCTCCCCCCTTTCAAGAGCCGCAGACTCACAGAGCGGAGCGTTAATATCGGGTACAAGTCTCTTCGTCTTCTTGCCACTGCTCCCATCAACTGGCAGAAACAAACGAGGGAGAGAAAGAGCCACACAGAGGGAGAGAGGGAGCAGCAGTGGCAGCGAGAGGACAGGAGGCAGCGGTGTCATGAGTGGGGGGAGGAGGAGGACGGGTGGGGATAATGGGAGAATGTGAGGTTGTGCCGACCACAAGGGAAGCCGATGGACGCCTTGACAAACGGGGGAGGGTGAGAGTTTTGTGCTTGAAGTTTGAACACAGTTAAGGGAACGACTGACTTTTGGGAGATGCAGATGAAGTGACCAGTTCTTGTTCACAAAACCTGTACATCTGGACGTCCGGGTCTGGTGAGCTTCACTGCCGTGTACTTGCTGACATGATGCCATGATGCTGGCCCCGCTAGTTCCAGTGTTTTTCGGTTTGCTGAGATGATGGAATAGTGGAATGGAACGGACCACACTCACTCGCCACAACAAGGGAACTGTATTCTGTTCTGGCTGTGGTGCATACGGCATGGCAGTCTACATCAAATGAAACGGAGAAATGGATCTGGTGCCAGGATAACTGCTTTAAACTTGTACACAGTCTGGGATGTTCATTTATTTACTGTTTTTGCACAATATATTCAACCTGCTGCTGCAAAGTCAATGCAATTACGCCCAGTTGACAGATACATATCTGCTATAGTTTATCGATTGGGACAATAGGCTGCAGAAAGGGGTTACACAAGCGTGCACAAAGGTTAGTTGATTTAGAGACAGGAGAAAGCCCCAACATCCACTCACTTCTCCATCTGTTTCTCCACCTGCTCGCTGGGCACTGATCAAAGCGACACCTACACGTGCACGTTGACATCGTTTCGAACAAGCCTTTTGGACGTACGTCCACGTGGGCACACGTGACTGATTCACAATCACAGGCCAGCACGGGCCCCGTCTGACTCATGCATTAACGGTAATAACTACGGCTGTCAAAGTTAACGTGTTTATCTATGACATTATTGTGGTTGAAATATTTTACCGCAGTTTACGCTACTTTGTTTTACTTCCGGCGTGCGTCGACCTCTGACAAGAAACCACCACGTGCCTGCAGTCAGTTAACGAGAGACAGAGACGGTAGTTGAACGTGTAAAAAAACAGACACGCTTTCTAAAGTGATTACTGGTTAATTTATTTAAGATGTATTCTTTGGAAGAAAAACAAACTTTTAATCGTGAGTAATCTAGATTATTGAATTTCAAAATGTGATTAATTAGTTAATCTATTGACAGCCATAATGAAAACATAAATATATGCATCCTATACGTAGCCGGTCTTGTATTATTCTGCACGCGTGACTATTCGCAGAGTGATCCGAATGTAACATGTCCTCCCGTAACAAAGAAAAAAGAATAAACTGCGACAAATGATCTGTAATGCAATATTCCAGCGAGTCTCACATTCCTCTACAAGTGGATGACAAAAATAACTAAACGGTGCTATAAAGCTATAAAAACGCCCAGCGAACACCTTCATGCTTTGTTTACTGCTGACACCACCAGGACCTTTTACTGGTGTGCCATAGAGCACTCAGTGATTAAAATGGCCATTGTGGCCAGACCCCCACCCTCCACCAGTGTCTGGCTGACATATGGCCCTGGAGGTAATACAGATAAAGTCCCTTAAACAATCCTCCTGAATGCAGACGGTAATTTGCGTGAGAGAGCCACAAATAAACTAACGGAGGAAAACTATTACGGGGCAAAAACGTGGTTTGGGGGAAATAATAGGGGCTTTCTTTCTGAAGTCTGAAAGTAAGTCCACAACAAAGAAGCCAATATGGTCGTACTTTAGAAAATAGATGAGGGTCAAACTCCAAACATGTGTTTATTGTAGAAAGTATCATGTTATACGTCTAAATATAATCGTCCTTGGTGGTACATGCAAATCAAGGATAACACAAGATTGGCATCATGCAGCATTGCTCACCAGTCTGACCATCTCTGTGTTTTATCTGCCCTCCCCTCCCCCCACACAGGGAGAGCTGTGGCATTTATCCCTCTGCCATTATGATGCTAATGCCACATTCTTAGCACCAGCGGTATCTTTAAGGCTTGTTTTTCATAGCAGGGAAAAATAAAGAACTTTACGCATCTAGTTCAGCTTTTGAGCAGCAGAGACAACAGAAATATGCAGCATCAAAACATAAATGGGCCTTTAGATTGTTGCTGTATTGACAGTGAGGAGGAAGAACAGTCACAGCCACGCGCTTCTATTCCTGGATCACACAGACAGCTCTGGTAGAAAAGGAGGCTCTGGTTAGTGATTGGAGGTGAGGGACTTGGATGAAGCCACCTATTGTCACCGAGATACGCCCAACCTCTTGTGTGGAGTCACCTCAATACAGGTAAAGACAGGCGGTGCTGAATGAGTTTGTATTAACTCACCGCTTGTTAGCAGCTTCAGAGGCAGGTGGACAAACTGAAACCAATCACGAGGAGGTAGGCTCAGAGGAGAGCACCAAGGAATCAGCGGGGATAACTGCGCGGCCAATATCGGCCAAAAAGCAAGTGTTGCTGTGCTGGGATTAGGCTGAAATAATCAGGCTTAATTAGATAACATTCCAAAAGGTTTGTGTGAGGCAGCAATAAACACAATCACTGCTTGGATCTAAAACTGGGCTCGCTTGGAGTCGGGACTGTGGCTCAAATTGACCTCACCTTTGTCTTTCATGTGGAAGTAAAAGAGAAAATATATATATAAATATATATATATAAATAAAAATGTGAAATCTCACGCAAACAAGAGAGTGGGAAACTGAGAAGAGTCGCTCACATCAATGCCAGGAAATGGAGACGACAGTAGATGGCAGCGGATGGAAGACATGAAAGTAAGGAATGACAGAGCGGCGTGTTGGACAGTCGTGGACTCACAAGGCACGGCGTGGCGATAGAGGTTGTCTCGGATGGTCTGCTGCAGTTCGTGGTCAGGCGAGGATTTCTGGAAGCGCTGGCTCAGGTAATGCTTCAGGTCCTTGTTCAGCTTGCTTCCTGTAATTGCGGACACAAACACAGGAGCATGTGGTAACTGCGTCGGGGCAACAGTAAGGCACACATGAACAACCCGGCAGTAGAAATGGCGCTGTTGTCATTCGCAGTGTAGTGTCAAACGGCCACACAGTCTGGTACCCACAATTTTTAAAGAAAATACTGACGTTTACAGTGCAGCTAGGGCAAAGCTGCGTGCCGAGTACAAGGCTGTGAATTCTCCACTTGCCATTGTCACTCGGAGGGGAAGCTGGCCGCAGACCCACCAAGCAGCCAGCCGCTGGCCAAAAGCTGAGACGGCGAGCACAGGGAATCAGCCCTCCTGCCGCTGCGCCATCTGGACCTCAGACACACATTAGGCTACTGAAGGGCAGCGTGGCTGGAAAGTGACTTGTGTGCGCGCTTGGTTTGAGTGCGTGTCCACACATTACCGGCACTGCTGCACGTGTGCAAGCGCAGCACAAACAGTGTGGCAATAAAACAAGTGTGATGTCACGCAAATAAAGAGAACGACAGAATTTACCCGATGAATATGACAATGATTTGATAAAAATTCAATAACAATACAGAGTGAGGCCACAATAAACATCTTATCACCTTGTATATTTAGAAGTTGATCAGCTTTTTCTCCTTCTATATTATAGAAGATATTAAGTTATTGATCTCTCTGCATGGCTGCGGAGACATTTTTAGTGGTCTTGCTGCATGTAAACTGTGTGTGTTTAATAAAAACAGTATAGTAAAGAAGAGCATTCTGCACAGGTTAGCATAACGATTGAAGAGGTATTAAATACAATTATGTGTGTGTATTTGTACATTCCATCTGTAGATTCCACAGATGTGACATGAATGCTTTTTTTCTTTTTATGTTTTTTCATGTGAATATTAGTTACAATAACGTGAGGGATGCAAAATAAAGTGATGATTCTCGAATCATCATTGCATAAACAATACATGTACTATATATGTAAATAATAATTCCAGTCTGAGATTTGTTTGAATGATATAGTATTCATATATCGTCTTAAAATGCATAAGAAAAAAAGGATGAAAGGTATTTTTAAAAGCAAAGCTCTCAAAGGAATTTACATTTTTGGTAGAGATAATTATTTCCAGGCTGAGTGATTGTATATTTAATTTAATATAATTGTTAAAGAATATATTTGCTTATGGCAAATGGTAGACAGGCTTACAATAGTATGCGCTTTCATTTAGATGAGTGGGCCACATAGTTCACAATAGAGACGGCTAAACTGACCAAATTTACAAAAAGCTAAACAATTGACTGAGCGGCTAGGTGAAAGCTAAGCGCGGCCTCACGTTCGGTTGCTTGATCATCGGCGTTTATCCAACAGCTCTTTAAGGAGCCAATAAATAAACTCTTACCCAGGTGTGGATTCTGTCCTCCGCTCAGCACATCTCTATGCGAGCCCATCTTAAAGAAAGCACCATTGTTGTAATGAAAATGAGCAGATCAGCACATTGATGAATGAGGGCAAGGTAATCACTCAACGACGACTCGATTCAGTAGATCTGCCCTGGTCTCTCATTGCACTTATATTGTCATTTGTTTATCAAAAACACGTCCAACAGCGTCCCCAATGCCCCCTAGCTTTTCATTGGCCTGCGCTGAGGTGTTAGCTGGGACCAAAGTATGCCATGAGTTCTGGGAGCCTAAACTAACTCGTTTAACGGCAGCCTACGTAACATAATGTTTCTTCTTGTCTGAGGTCCACCACGTTTCCTTCTCTTTCCCGTCCACCGGTTTTAATTGCAGAAGACTACTTTAAAACGACTTCCTTTCAATGTGGACATTGGGTCTTGTGGTTGAAGTTAGGTCAGGATTTGGTCCAACTGTGGAACAAATAGAGTCGACTTGTCCAAGAGATCAGTGTCCTCTGGATGCATCACCAGCAATCGGTCATCCATCTATATGTGCCAGAAGATTAAGAAGATCACCACTCACCTTAAGCCTATAAGACAGCTCGTCCGTCTCTTCAAAGCAACAGCAAGCAGGTTAACACCATAAGCCCATTAACTGCTGCCGCGCTCTGCTCTGGCACCGGGTATATGCAGAGCAGAGGTGTTCCATGTAACAATATTAGATTGCATAGATGACCAAACCGTCTCAATGATCGGGCTTTACAGATATCGATCAGTTGCCAATCTATGGCTGCAGGGTTTCCCCGGCATACAGCTGTGCAGAGTCGATGCTAAACCATTAGACAACTCAGCTGTGTAAAGCTTCCCCATGTGCAATAAACTCGCCGTCTCTATATTTAGGTATCCATACGTGTGGTAAAAAGAGAGGTTTATTTAAAAAAAAAAAAAGTCTAGTGAAAAGTCTTGATGGATATGAATAAGAATACGGATAACGTTATTGATCACAAACCTGCCTGAAGAAATCATATATGTGTCGTGTCGCTCGCTTCTAGAGCCTGCTGCCCCTGAAACAAAGGACACACCGCGCTGACCCAAAACAGATGTGGACTGATTGATTACTCCTCCCCCCCCATCCCCGAAAAGCACTGAAGACCTGAGATGTTTAAACACATCCTACATCCTTTTGTTGTTTGCAGTTGTTTAGTTCCTGAGGGTTCACCAAGACCGCAATTACTCGCTTCTTGCATTATTCAAATAACGTATAGAACTCTTTTGTTGACGTGCAGATGAGCGACTCTGGGTTCCTGACTGCGTGGATAGTGCAACGAACCATTCATTGATTATCTGAATTCAATACAACTCATAGGCGACTAAGGGCATGCACGCACGCAGCAAGGGGGGAGGGAGAACAGTCGGCCCAGCAAAACGCCGCCCCCCCAAAAGCCTCTGCAAACAGATAATTAAAAATGACATATCCCTCAAACACGGCCCACCTGTTATAGATTTTCCATAAGCCCCCTAAAAAGAAGCAAGACGTTGAGAAGGAGACAGGCAATCCATGGCAGAAGGGAAGTGGGGGGAGAAAGGGCTTTAGGCGAGGGAGAGAGGCAGAGTGTGTCACACAGGAAGAGTGCGGCACTCTGAGCCACGCAACACATCCCAAGAATCTCAGACAGAGCGGAAACGTGAGCGGCTCCACTGCTTTCCGGGCATCTCCCATTGGGCCCGGCCCGCACCCTTCAGCTTAGATCAGCCAGCCGAGGCCCAGCTCAGACGTGCGGGGCCAGACGTGGCACCAGGCAGACCCTCCACTCGCAGCTGACATCTGTATTCATGGCATGGAAAGAACTTCCCTGAAACTGGATCCTCCCGCTCTTAGTGGGAAAGGAAAGGGTCGACCGATTTCTGACGATTCGGAAATGGCAGGACGAGCGGTGTAATTACATGGCGGGACCGCCGCGGTGACCTACAGCTATACTAATAATAGTATAATGTAGTAATAGTAATAGTAATTTAGTAATACTACAGAGACGTTATTGTATGTGCTGTTCCTGAAATCCATCTTTTTTTGCGAGGACTGTAGAAAATTAGCTGAGGTTGACGATTTGAGACCTGGGCTCAGGCCCAAATCCAAACTTACCTACGCTTCATTGTTTTCATTGGAAGAACGGAGGTGGTATGTGCAGGTCCAAAAGGATCCGCCTTCTCCTGAAGGACTATTAATAGCTCATTCGCAGTATTAGTCCAGCATTTATTATTAGATTACTGGACCGATTGCCGTTGATATGTGGAGCAAAAGTCAATTTGTGCCCAGAGGAGGACACTGATCGACCTTTCCTCTTAGCGAGGCATCTCGCCATCCAGTAGATTGTCTGGTGGTCTTAATGGCTCCTGAACATTTTCTCGTGCACCACCAACAGGTCGTACGTTTACCTTTCTCCCGATCAGATTTTCCCCCCGGCTGAGGGCTTGTGGTTTTTTGGAGTAGGGTGGACTTTGCATTGGCTAGACTGCCTCGGGATAATTTGTAAAAGCTTTGATGAACCTTGAACCTTTCAGTCCAGGAGTCTGCATATTTAGTGCTGTAGGTTACACAGGGGAATGTTGTGTGCACAGGATTATCATTACATGTACTGTTGATAATTACAATGCAATTTGAAAAGGTCTTTATGCAGAGTTATCTAAGAAATATTCTCCCTTCCATCGGCCCACTGGGCAACGGTAGAGACACTCTCTCTTTTAACAAAATGCACAGTGACAAAGCAGAAAAGGCCGCCATATGCCAGGCTGCCAGTCAGTTTTTACATTTAGCCAAGTCAGATCTGGCAGCGTGAACATGTTTCGTTGGGCACGGCGTTGTAAACAGTCTGGCATGCAAGGTAACATACACCCCCCCTTCTCTCTTCAATTGTCTTTTTAACATCAAGGGAAATGTTGCCAAGCAGAGGCTATGATTAGAATAAAGTCTTCTTTGAGTCAGCTTTATGGCTAAATTTAGATTCTTGTACATGGGATTGGGATTGAAACATAGGAACTGGATTAGTGCCTTTCAAACCTGACCAGCTACTGTACAAATTTAACTTAGCTATGGGACAAACACAGGCTGTCCGAAGGCATGTCCTAAGTAATCAACTAAGTGAGCAGTCCAACCACAGCTCTAGTTAATCAGATAATCAGGGCTAATCGCCAGTTAATTGATTCAAACAGCAGCAGCGACCTACAGTTAACATTTTCCTCATCTTAACCATATGCCACATATGGACATGTGGAGAAGTCAGAGAGCTCGATCGGACCCTTGTCAGGTGATCAGAGATTATATTTCCCATCCAGGGTATTAAAGGGCATTTCCAGGTGGGTACCAGTGACTAAACCATCTTAAACCATATTATTATCATCAGCAGCTCCAAAAAACATTCTGCAGAGATGTGGAGACCAATCTTTTATATCCACTCCACACACCGGTGTGTGTGTGTGTGTGTGTGTGTGTGTGTGTACATCCCTGTTTCTGAGCTCAACACTACCCCCTATGTTCCTCTATTGAATGTAGTTTGCATCGCGCAGCAATGGCTGGGCTCTGTAGCCATAGCAACAGCTGCCGATGAGTACAGTCGGTGACGGTGGCAGCCAGTCATGGACTGCTGCCCTCATCTGGACAAAGACAGTGTTACAAAAACAAAGGAGAGATCTTCCAAATAGAAAGAGATAGTGAGCCACACTGATATCCTCAGTATGAATCAGAGCAGTGTGACTTTAGCAGACAAGCATTACAAAAACAACCACGTGGATCTACATGTATGCAGGACCCAAATTGTCTATTCCCACAAAGGGAAATCAGTTGCAAACAGGGATGTGATTTCCCTTGAAACAGCCAAAACAAACTCAAATGGCATAATGAACAGAACCCGATCCTCCGCAACCGTGACGTGTACTAGTTGGGGTTTCTTGACAGAAAATGCTTCAAAATTCATAATGGAATCGACAGAAGACATGAAGAATCCAGTGTCTTAGGTGTTCGATAGTGGGGGGTTTTAATCTACGAGCTGCTGCTGAGTGTTAATTGTGAATTAGGCACGTGACCAATGGATATAATCACTTTGACTCTTGAATCAAACACTCATGTCCATCCTTTGTTAGCTGTTCCTTGTTGAGACTCGATCCAAGACGGTCACGGTTAAATTACCGGTGCTGCGTCAGAGTGTGTATACGGTTGTGTGTCCTAGTGCGGCTCGCCTGTTGACTAAGTTACAGATTGCTTTCATTGATCGTAGTCCTCCACACCAGAGGATTAATTGCAGCACCAACAGCCACAGTAGAGGCGGCAGTATTCCCGCTGCGAGCAGACAGAGGACTGAGAGGAGCCGACGTGGGACTTTTTATGGTCCGACCATACGCGTGTGTGTGTGTGTGTATATCCATATGTGTGCAGATATTTATCCATTATTCGCACAACTCGAGCGCCTATCTAATTTGGCAAACATCAGCATCCGCTAACTAAGGACTCCGCCACTATAAATAACCACAACACATCAGCCGCATTATGATTTGCGGCTGCTGAACAGAATACTAGAAGATCTCCGCGCTATTTAATATTCTTCTGATGATAAACTTGTGAACGAGAGGATCCATCATCCACTAACACAGGATTTCAACAGTAAATCTATACAAAGAGCAGACCAGTGGGAGCCCATCACTGCATAACACACTTAAGGGACAGTTCTCCTCCTTTGGTGCTATTTATCAATCTAGATTGTTTTTGTGTGAGCGGCATAGTTATGAAAATGTGCCTGTAACTCAAAATCATCCACAAACCTTATCGTATGCATCATATCTCATCTAGTCCCGTTATACTGGAGATACAACTGATGTCCCTACGGTGGACACCAAAATCCATCTGGACTGATAAATAAAACCACAGGTAACAGGACAAATATGCTTTTTTGCTCAAATGTGGAACGTGCAAACCTCTTCAAATGACACTCAGAAAATCCACACATTACAACTGTAGATTACTCTACATTCACTTCTCGTATCAGCCTATACGGTACATGTTTGTGTATATCTAATAAAACAAACTAAAAGGCATTGCAAATGAATGTAATATGTGAGAATATTACGGTCTTTAAATAAGTATTACACCACTGATAAGTATTTCTCCTCATTGACGGGTGCCATTTTTGAGACCAATGGGAGCGTAAGTCTCACGTGACATATGCGTAGGGGGCATCAGCACTTCTACACAGACGGGAGGCGGGGCAAATAAAAACAGCAGAGGATGACAAGAAAAGGTACAACTGAGAGGGAACAGATTTTGAGGGAGGGAGAGAAGGTTGATATGATCAGAAACTAATAGGTTTGCAGTGAGTGACAAATGTGACAGCAAAGGCCTCAGTGTGTGTGTGTGTGTGTGTGTTCAAAGGGAAGACATTTAGACAGTGATTAGGAGACGCCCCGAGATTAAACCTTCACACACTTCAACAGTCGTTTAGCAAAGTGCTCTTCAAACACAACCCAAGAGGCACGCGTCAGCAAAAGGATCAAGCATCGGAAATATACCATCAATACAAGCAGGGCTCCTCTGAATTTAATTAAAGCATCGAATCCAATAGGAAAATAGGGTATTTATCTACTTGAAATGAAATGTATTTATGTACGGTATCATTTAAACACCACTAAGGGTAACTTAGGCCCGCACTAAAAAAAACAACAAAGTCGACATAAGGGACATATCTTGATAACAATTATAGCTGACATGCATGTGTGAAGTTGGTAAACCTTATGATACATTTAAGACTATAACGCTTCCAACGCAAACTAAAACGTTTGTGTCATTTGGCTTTCTTGAATAGTCTGTTCTCTCTTGATTCTTGTTGTTCTGGGGTCTCTACCCTCTTGGTCGAATGCACTTATTTTAAGTTACTTTGGATAAAAGCGTGTGCTAAAGACAAACTATTCAAGTTCCATATCCTCAATGCCAAAATGCAGACAACTACAGGCACTCAAGGATCAAACATCACATTTAAAAGCTCAAATGTATTCAGATTAAAAGCAATCTCGAGAGAAGACGCCACACTAACATAAATAAATAAAGGACAGCAGCTACGGGTTACTACAGCAGCGTGTGACTAAAGTAAACACCTCAAGAGAGCTGAGAGATGCCACATCATAATACCTCCTGGCCCCCCTACCCCCCCCAACCCCTTCTCCTTCTTGTCAAGATAAATCGGCAACTGCTGGGGTGTAATCAGAGGCCGCCTGCTACGTCACCCCCACTCCCACTGTGGGGGAACGCTGTGCTGACAGACCGACCGCTGGTCACAGCCGGGAGACGGAGCGCTGCGATGGAGGCACAGACACAACGGGAGGAAAAGACACAGAAACTAAGGGCAGGGGAGATGAAGACGGCCTGTCAGGGGGACAGAGGTGAGGATGACAAATAGAGACCAAAGAGGTAGGGAGTGACCAATTAAAGGGAGAGGTGGGAGGACGAGATGGGAGGCTTCATGGAAGTGTGTGTGTGTGTGGGGGGTGAGCTCGTTAATTCTGCCACTAGAGGGCAGATGTCACTCATTAAGAGTGAGGGACAGCATGCTCTCCCCCTACGTGTGTTTACGTTTCAGTGAATACTGGAGGGTTCAGCGGAGGCCGGAGTGGGAGAGCGGTTGTTGTCCTGTGGGTGTGGAAACGTGTTCCTGTATGCTAAAGCTGATTAGCAGTGCTGTGATCGGAGCACAGATCATGCAGCAAAGAAACAAAATGGCTACACGGAGGAAAAGAAACTTCCCAGCACTACAAGCCTGCTCAATGAATTTGTCAATTTTTAAGAATTATTCAGAGCTCAAAATATTGTTTTATTATGTCCTGCATTTGTCGGAGCAGCAGTGCAAATCCCACCAATATTCAATTAGTCACCATCCCAAAATGTTTTTCTCAACTTATCGGTTCATCTAAAGATTGCATTATCAATACTATTGTTACTTATTTATTTTCTTACAGATATTGGTAACTAATCAGCACTGATCTCAGCCAGAAGCAGACTATTTTATGCCGTCCTCATTTTCATTGCCTCTACCTGTCTTATGTAATTTCATAGTAACCCCCCCCCCTCCACACACACACACACACACACACATACACACACACACCCCTTGCATTCTCAAAACACGTATTTCCTTCTCTCATCCACACCCCTTGAGCTGCTGTCATCTTCTTCAGTCCATCCTTCCGTCTGTGCGTCTCCGTCCTGCAGAGTGAGGGCATAACCGACCCACTTTCCTGCCCCCGTCACCCCGTTCCACTGCTGACTCAAGACGCGTTCAACATGCTGTGTGGATGCACCACTACAGCCATGCATCCGCGTTGATGCGGATGAATACGTTCGACAACGCGCGCTTACAAAAGGGACACTCAAACGCACCACATCTGCTCGGTGATCTAATTTTAGATGCAGGATGGGAGCACAGTACAATGGAGCACGAACAGAAGTAGAGGAAACTCTATCCATCATGTCTGACAGGACATGAAAACAAAATGAAAAATGCACGCATCATTTCCGGCTTCGTCCATAATCGTCATCGGAAGGTAAGGGAAGTAAGATGACACTTTCAATCCCCAATCAGGAGCAGCATCTTTCACAAACAACATTTTCTGCCGTTGACACAGAGAAGAAACTAGTGAAAAATTGAGAAAATACAAAGCAAAAACATGCGTATGAGTGTACACACACACCTCCATTCAAAGCTGTGTGTTTCAGGGTTGTGGGCTAATGGGGCAGCAGTCACTGCTGGTTACGTCTACAGTTGTTTCTGGGTCAGCATCAGGCAGCACTCATCCAGCGCTGCATCCCCTAACAGCTGACTCCAGGCCAGACACAGAGGCAGGCCTAAACACACACACACACACGCACGCACACGCACACACTATGGCTACAGCTGTAGTGCTACCTTGCAACCAGCAGGGAATGGTGTACTTCTTGTAAAGGAGAGATTTACTTCTTCATCAATAACATAACAAATGCTCTATAATGCACTATAAGATGCTTTTGGCCTATTAACATGCTGCATGGACCCAAATCACCCAGAAACACACACACGACGAGCTTGGGAACAGCTTCAGTGTCAGTATACAGAGGACATGCATCTGCTGTCTTTGCATCCATGCCTTGCGAGTGCACATGACCAAGAGGCTGCATTGTGCCGAGTGCTGTGTGTGTGTGTGTGTGTGTGTGTTTCTAGCTTGTGAACTGAAGCACACGGATGTTCAAACATGAGTTGTGGCGTCCTAACACGATGGCGTCCAGTGAACCATGAGAACAGCTTTGTGTGCGAGTCATTTTGTGTGGAAGACCGAGGTAAATGCTACATTAGCTTAGCAAGATCATCATTGATGTAACAACCTACAGGCATGACTTAAGTTGTTCACACGCCATCTGCCATCGTGCATGAGAAAATGTTAAAAGTTAATTTCATACTGGTCTTCATAACAGATGTGGAGGAGCTACACACAATGAACGAAATGTTTTGGTTTTGATAGTGACAATGTGTAGAAAATGACATTTGTTTTTAAATTGCACAGCATGTAAATAAATGGTTGATCTATTTTTATTTATTTATTCACTTAATTTTGGTGAGGGTGAGTTTCCTTTTTATCCGTCAATATTACAGATTCTAAAAACAACAAAGTAAAAATAGTGAAAGCATTTCCTACTTTGGTCCTTTAGGGTTTTCATATTATACATCCATGCCCTTTTAGCAGCAAAGTGTGTCACTGTTGGTAACTGAAGCAAATGATGGATGATGTTTATGTAGTCATGAACAGAACACTTTTGTAAGTTGAATCGACCCTTTTTATTTCCCCCTCAAACCAGCATGCATCTTGCCCTCGGGTCTTGGGCCTATAGTTGTGGAAAAATAACCACACACTGACACCACAAAGGGATAAACACAAGGTGAATAAATGCCGCCGACCACACGGCTGTGCATGTGCGTGTGTGTGTGGAGCGCTAGCAGGCGATAATGGAGGTCAAGTCTGCGGTGCGTCTGCGTCCGTCTCTCCCTCCACCGACCTCTCAGCTCCTGAGTCACGTCACACGGCCAGTTCAGTTTGCGTGAGTGAGAGGCGGGAACACAGACGACGCGTCTGCAGCCTCCACAATTCGACCGCAAGAAGAACGCTGAAGAATTTTGCTCATTTGATGAACGTCAAGCGCCGGAAGGAAAATGGAGTTCAAGGTTTCAGCTGCAGGTTTCAGCTGCAGCTTTCACAAGCGCCAGCCCGGGTTAGTTATTATTATTATTTATATTACTTTGTGCCTTGCGAGAGGAAAAGCTGGTGGATGTTTCAAAGGCAGGAGAGCTCAGTTGGAGCGGACAAATTATGGTTGTTCTTTGTAAAAAAAAAAAAAAAAAAAAGATCTCCAGCTAAGATTGGGATGTTGACTGCTCTATACAAGTCTAGCTTTTTGTTACTCATCACGGGATGTTGCTACTTAGCCTGTGGAAACACTCCCTGATGAGGTCATCCGGGGGTATTTTGGATTGTAAGAGAAAGCCTACATTACACAGGTGCCATCATTTTTGGAGTTGGAGTAATGATATCTCAGCCTGCCGTTTCCTTTCTTTCCTTTTTTAAATCTATCTAACTGTCTCAGGGCACAAATGGATTTGGGAAGATGAGGGCACAAAGAGGGCCGAGGGGAAACAGGGAGGACAACGCCAAGAGAGGAGCGACGAGCAAAAGCGGCGGAAGGGGAAAGAGGAGGAGAGGAGGGGTGGGGGGGGTGCGAGAGGGTTTCGGGTCAGGGATGTAAATGTGCTGAGCGGACGGAAACGGCCTCCTCACACACACGCACCCCCACACTGATATTCATACATACAGTGCTTTGCATAGGTATTGACCCCCCTCCCTCCTCTTGGACTTTCCCCCATTACGTTCGGTTATAAACTGGAATTCATATAGACTTCTCGGACTCCCCGATCTTCCCAAGGCTCCTTGTTCAGTAATGTTCTCCAACACATTCACAGAACAGATGTATTTATACTGAGATAAAATTGCAGACCTTTGGGCCTTATTTACTAATTATGTGACTTTGTGAAGGCAATTGGTTGCTCTTTCCGTTTTACAGGTTTTGAAACCCAACTGGACTATTTTGTTTTGGTACATTACATAAAATACCAATGAAGTGATTTTGAATCTATACCAGGACACAATGTAGAAAAGTCCAAGGGGGTGAATCCTTCTGCCAGGCAGTGTTCATGCATAGACACATACATACACACACGCAGAACCTCCAGTCACCCGAAACAACAACATATTTATAGACGGTGGATATCAGTCACATGGTTTCTCAGCCTTCACTTGATTCAGATTAATTTACACTGAACGTAGTTGGGGGGTATTGGGAAATAGATTTTTTCCCTTTTTGCGTCACTTTTACCTTTTCAAAAGAAAAAAATTCCATCCGACTTGAGCCTTTGTGACTTTATATGGGCGTTATGCAGGAGTCTCTCCACCTGTCGACCTCACTGAATGACTACTGCTATCATCATCATCATCAGGCGTCTGCTACGCACACACAGTCTCCCACTCTTTAAATATTATTCTAAACCCCCACTGAACAGACAGCAGTGCGGAAATATCTGCCTCATTCCTCATCTACATGACCCGCTCTCCTCTTTTGTCTAAAGTTTGTGGGATGATGGAAATCCCACATTTTTATTCCCGTCATGGCAGGCGGGTGAGAGGAAGTGTGCTTTGCTGTAAAACAACACGCTTAACAATGTGTGCGTCATCATATTCATATTATGTGTGCCAAAAAACCAAGCGAAAGGCAGTATTTGTCTTACCTGATGGGGTGATGGAGGAAGAGTCATCATCAAGCAACATCAGATAAAACAGGACCAAGGAAGAGAGGCAAAGAAAGAGGGAAAGATGTTTAGAATTATGGCTGTGGGACATGTGAGCTTTAACAGCGCTTTAAGCTAAATGAAAACATGATTTAAAAGTTGATATGCAGACGCTTCAGAGATGTAATCTTCACCCTTGTTCACCATCTTAGGTTAGCATGTCGGCATCTTCACATCGGCTGGTTACAAATGAAAACAAAGCACAGCGGAGAATGATCGGAGCGGCATTGTTTGATGGACAAATGTTGACTTATTGCCAGGTACATTTTCTAAAGCCACCCATTAAACCTCATGGTAGGACTTGTGATGTAGTGTTAAAAGCTTCACAGAGAAAATAAACAATTTCAACCGGAGGTAAAAAACGCAAAACTAAGATCGGTTATGCGGCGTATTGATCTCCTCTGCACCCACAACACTACAGACTGATGTGCTGACTCAGACACCTGGCATCTGATAATTGCTCTCCCAGACGAGACATCAACTACGACCGCTAACATGCGAGAGACGACCTGTGGGCGCATAGTGTTGATGTTAGAAATGTGCGAGAGGCGGACGCAGAGCCAACATTACACAGAGCTGAAGCTGCTGAGGCTCACGCACGTGTTTGCCTCAGATGGGCAAACGGGGAAGTGGAAAAACAGCAGTGCTGAACTGAAATACCCACCAGCTCTAATTAAACACAGCAGCACACACTGGGACGTGCACACGTGTGGACAAAGTCACATGGGAACGGTGGAAAAAACGGCGTAGAAGTGTTAAGTTGCACCGAGTTGGTGCATCACACTTGAAATGTAAAAGTCTGACATGACATGATGGTATTATGGTAATTATTTTAAAATTTCCGATATACTTCCGATTTTTGTTTTGTAGCAGAGGTGGTGCACCTTTGTCTGAACTAAAGTAATAGTTACGTTGCGTTTATTAGCATCCAGAAAAAAAAGCGAGGTGTCTAAGTATCTGACCGCCCCCCCACCCACGGACCATGGTGGAGTAACTATTGGAGAAGGTCGACAGAAAGATGATTCCACAAAGGAAGCAGGAACCAACAAAAGGGCTCCCCGCCCACAGGACGTGGGCGTGGCTTGATTGACAAACGGCGCCGCAAAAAGTGACAGTTGTTACAAAGACTTCTTTTTGGTGGAGTTGTTCTTAGCTGCACAACAGATAGCTGACACCTCTCACAAATCCAACCCACCGAGAAAGAAAAAGCCTGAACGGGGGAGAAACATCGGAAACATCTGGTGCGAAAGTTGCAGTCTTGTTGATGACAACGGTAATGACTGTTTGTGAGTGAATGCTTGTTGATGCTTCATATTTTTCAAAAGCTGGGGCAAGCTGGCCTTTTTTTCGTCTCGGAAGGCGGAGCACCAATCCTCTGGCAACTGTGGGTGCAGGTGAAGCCCAGATAATGATGCTGACTTCGAGAGGGATGAGCGAGAAAAAGGAGTAGACCTTAGGAGTGTGTGTGTGGCGGGGGGGGGGGGCGGAGGGAGGGAGGGGGACACCGATGGGCTCATCTAGAGGATTAATCAAATAGACAGCGAGGGGGAGAAGAGAGACGGGAAAAGACAACCGGGAACTCGGAGGTCAATTTTTGAGACGGTCGGCTGTCAGACACGAGGCCCGTCCTCCCGCTCACGAAGCTCCTCAATAAGACGCAGCATCAAAATCAGGTCGCGTGAAGGTCACAGAAACCTTTGAACCAACTAACTTCAGCCACTAAGTGGAAGTGGACCGCATGATTATACGGACGCACTAAGACCAAGGAAAAGGTTTCATGGCATTCTTCCACCTACTCGGGTCAGAAGTTATTGCCCCTCCACCCACAAGGCGCTACGACGATCAGATCACAGGAAAAACACCGGCCTCTCTCAAACACGCACACGCACACACACACACACACACACACACACACACACACACACACACACACACACACACACACACACACACACACACACACACACACACACACTCAGTTTCTGCCTCAGTTTTTCTGTCTTGCAAATTCAGCTAAAAATGTGGTAATGAGAAGTTGTGTGGAACGCTGTGTTTACAGTGTGTGTGTGAAAGGGAGACAGCGGCGCCGGTGTCAGCTCCAGCTGCAGGCTGACAGGGCCGCGGCGGAGTGAGCGGTCAGCCTTTTACGCAGCGCCTGCGTCCCGTTCTCCCTCTCGGTGACAACAAGGTAAAGCAGGCGCACCGGCTGTTGAGGGTCTACCCATCACCAAATGAAAATGTAGAGATTTGCCATTCAACCTGACACTTGACTCAAATGCAGTTTAACAAGATGTAAGAAAGATTAATCAAATTCCCCCCAAAAAGAACATCCGACTTAATAGAGATTCATATATTGTCCTCTCTGACACGTTTAGATTTCCATGTTATGGTCCTGCTTGTGATTCTAACGTAGCGTCTTGCTAACACTATATGGCACAGGTGTTTCCTAGCAACTGAATTGCACATTACCAGAGACTATAGAACCGAGAGGAATGTTATTAAGAAATGGGAGGCAGCAAGCACAGTTCTCGTTAAAGCCAGAAGTGGCAGGCCAAAAAAAAAAAGAGGCAAAAGCAAAAAATGGTCAGAATGATCAAGTACAACGCGCAGACAAACTCCAGAGACCTGCAAGGTCTCTCACAGCAGATGGGGTCACCCTGCACGGCTCAACCACAAAAAAACAGCCCTGCCAGAAAAACACTTGCTGCCCACAGTCAAATGTGTTCGGGGGTCCATCATGCAGTGGGGCTGCGTGGATAGTGCAGGAACTGTGAATCTAGTTAAAGTTCAGGGTTTGCATTGTTTCAACTCAGTAAAAGCATATTCCTGACAATAATCTTCATGATAACAGAGCTGGAGTTACAGCGAAGTTGAATACAATGTTCTGGAATGGCCATCCCAGTCCCCTGAGGCTGAACATCTACGGGATGACTTGAAGCCGGACGTGTGATGGGCGCCCATCACACATCACTGAGCTGGAGATGTAATGTAAAGAATGGTCAAAAATATTTTCACCCAGGATCTAGACTCATCAGAGGCTATCTGAAGCGACTAGAGGCTGTTATTTTTGCAACATTATTATCATTATTTCTCAGCAGGAAACCGATGGATTGCCTACTCCAGGTAGGGAATGTGTCCTTACCCCAAGTGAGGGAGTTCAAGTACCTCGGGGTCTTGTTCACGAGTGAGGGGAAGATGGAGTGTGAGTTTGGCCGGAGAATCGGAGCAGCGGGGGCGGTATTGCACTCGCTTTACCGCACCGTTGTGGCGAAAAGAGAGCTGAGCCGGAAGGCAAAGCTCTCGATCTACCAGTCAATCTTCGTTCCTACGCTCACCTATGGTCATGAAAGATGGGTCATGACCGAAAGATCTAGGTCACGGGTACAAGTGGCCGAAATGGGTTTCCTCAAGAGAGTGGCTGGCGTCTCCCTTAGCGATAGGGTGAGAAGCTCAGCCATTCGTGAGGAGCTCAGAGTAGCGCCGCTGCTCCTTTGCGTCGAAAGGAGCCAGTTGAGGTGGTTTGGGCATCTGGTGAGGATGCCCCCTGGGCGCCTACCTAGGGAGGTGTTCCAGGCACGGCCAGCTGGGAAGAGATCCCGGGACAGACCCAGGACTAGGTGGAGAGATTATATCTCTGCACTGGCCTGGGAACGCCTTGGGATCCCCCAGTCAGAGCTGAAAGGTGTGGCCCGGGAAAGGGAAGTTTGGGGTCCCCTGCTGGAGCTGTTGCCCCCACGACCCGACCCCGGATAAGCGGTTGAAAATGGATGGATGGATGGATATTAATGTGATGTTTCTGTTGGGGTGCCCAAATGTATGCACCAGTCCCAATCTGTTACGATACATATGGCCTATTTTTTGTTTTTAAAATAAAACTTATTTCACTGCTAAAATATCACTTTCTCCATGAAGTATTATGACAAAGAAGTTCCTGATCCAAACAATTTAGAAATGAAAGTAATGGCCAAACTTCTGCATACGAATCTAGCTGATCTTTGCTTGCAGCTATGCATCAATTATAAATGAGTTTAAAGGGCTTTACTTGATTTAATGTTTGGGATTAACCTCAATGACCAGAAGGAAAAAGTCATCCGAAAGTATGACGGCCACTGTAGTAACATGGTGGAGTACACCAAAACACTGTTTACAGGGAACAAAACCAAAATAGTTTGTATGATGACCTCGAGGATATTGGGTGAGGAACAAACAAGAGGAGAAGGAATGTAGAAACGATATGAGTTAGGGAGGAGAGGGGGGGGGGGGGGTGGAGAATGTCAGGAAAAAAAGGGAAGGAGGAGAGGAGAGTTCCATGTGTTGGGTTTCTTCTCCTTTACCAGCCTACATTTGCCCTTTGCCCCCTCCTGCTGCCTTTAATGGACGGAGCACAGATAAGAGGACCAGAGTGGAAACTGTCCGGAGAGGGTGGGGGAAGGAAAAGACAGATTCATCTGGGATCTGGGGGGTGGGAGGTGCTGGAAACTAGGACGGCCTGCCTGGACTCCCTCCATCACTGCAATCACATCATAAGCTCTATCAGATGCAGACGCACACTCACCCTTTACAAATTACTTTACATATTGAAAACAAATGATTTGTCAAATGTAGAGTCCTGCAAAAGACATTTTTCTTTTTCTCCTTTGGTGTAGAAATCTTTCGATCGAGTACAATTAAGAGCGAGAGAATTAGTTGTCCATTTATATGCAAATAACTCGGTGACAGCTCGCTGGAAGGGGCGGATGCAGCGAGGTGTGGCCGACCCCTGAATCCACCAGAGCCCTAGTGGAGGAGATGGCTTTGTGAGTGATGGGAGGTGAAGCAGAGTGCATGAGGGGTGAGGCAGCAGGCAGCAGAAAGGACAGAAGGATTCTTCCCGCGCTCCCATGACCAACGAAGAAGAGCTTAACGCGTAAAGCATCAAGTATACGGCCAATAACGTAAGCATTGACGAATACGATTTTAAATAAATAACTCCAACTGATTTTATTTTTATTATTTTTAGAATCCATGAGCTTAGCAGTGATTTACCAGTGTGCCTTCCTGTGTTTCAACCGGTTTCTGGACCGGGACACAGATGGTTAGCAGGTAAGAAACACCAACAACACACCATACGATGGTCACATACTGGGCTTCCAGCTTTGTTTTAAATACTTAAGACCACCGTTCCTTAAAACCCTTGTCAAATAATTATCAAAAACAAAAAGCGCTAGATTTCAAACCGTGGACATAAAACTGAATGAACCTTTCTGTAGGGGCCGGCAACATAATCAACCTCCCTAACAATCACAATAGTTCGAACCAGTTGTTTTTAGTGAGACACACAGACTCCATCATTTCCCAGCATGCAATCCGCCATTACGGCTAACCAGAGCAGAAGTCAATAGCCGCACTAAACGGTGGAAGCGTGCAGGGGATTTGGAGGGGAAATTGTGCCTGATGACATAAATGCAGGAAAAGCAAACACTGAGAGGGAGCGCATAAACTTAATGTTTTGGGTTCGACTCCCCCGGGGTGGGTGGGTGTGTGTTTGTGTGTAGATCACTCCTTCTGCAGCTCATTTGTGCAGCGTGCATGATAAAGTGTGAATTCCAGACGACTGAGGAGAGAAGCACTCAGAGGCAAGTTCACGCAGACCGGCGGAGACCAAGCGAGTGAGAGCCGTGCACTGACAATTAGTGGACTTCAACCCCCCCCCCCCTCCCAAAACTACGTCACCATTCCTACTCACCCTGCAGGGGAGTCTGTACGTAATGCTGCTGATCTAGAAACAGCTCACCAAACAATGGAACGAATGTCTGCGCCCTACCAACGATGGTCAGACGGTCATCCGAGGCCGCCGGGTAGCTTTGCTTAGCAACTTCAGCAACATGTGTTTCAACACTTCCTACCGGTAACAATCTGTGGTGAAAAGTGTGTGGAGTATGAGGCGGTGATTCCTTGCACATAATTTGCGGATTAGGGGAAGGAATATTTGTTCGACTTCGTTTCACTCAAACACGGGATGAAGAGGGGAATGAGTCAATGCCCAGTCGGCCCCTCTGCAGTCAAATTAACGGCTAAAGATGACTCATCACAGGTACCAGCAAATTCATGTTTAATTGCTCAAACACTGACTCAACCGCCATTAAAAACCAATTTGGCCATTCGATGACCACTGAGCTGTAACCTTGTAACGTGTCTGTAATGACGTAGATTAATTCTTGAACTGGCAGCTACTTGGTCTGGCAGCAGCAGCAGCTCACTAACTCTTTGGTTTGTGGGACTGCGAGAGGATCATGGCGAGTGATTCATTAGACCTCAGCGAAGCGCCCTGCTCGTGCCTCCTTCCATCCTCCAAAACCTCTCCTGGTTTTCCCTTTTGAAAATAAGGGAGGCAGGATGGTTGTGTTGTTGGGAGGAGGGAGCAAAACACAAACTGTTCAGAAGGTCAAATCGTCTGCCCGACCTACTTGTGGCCGATCTGGCACGTTAGTAGAAAAAACGGATTCAGGGTCCAGTAAAACATCGGGATACGGTTTATTGTCAGAAGAGTGGAGCCCTCTCATTCGTTGGAATGGAGGCAGTTTGGTAGAGCGCCATTGATCAGTCACTCCAACTCTGATTTCACTGCCTCACCTCTACCTTAAACAACAAGTTCACTCCAACGCAGCCCTGTTCTGGTGCGAATCCCTGAGAGTAGTAAATACATTACTTTCAGTTTGTTATGTTTGTTTGCTTTGATTGTGTTCTAGTTGCCACCACAAGGCTTCGCCCAGGTGAGTGCAGGTCCAAGATGATGTCATTCACAGCTCCAGGTTTTAGGGAAAGACAAAAAAAACCCCCAAAAAACAGCTCAACGGTTGACGTTTATATTTGGAACACATGCTGAGGAACTTTGAGGGATTCTGGGTAAAGGAACCACTGTTAATATACAGCACTGCACACTGATCCCTTACTCTAAACTACAAGCTTAGTCACTGTGATAAATGGCTCTAATGTAGGGGAATGGTTTAACAACAAATGAATGGAGCTGAATAGGAGACGTAAAAGAGAGTTAAGGAGGGTTTTTACTTCATCCTGAAAGGTTGGAGCATGTGTTCATAATTTGAATCGCCGGCTTTTTGTATAGTGTTTCTTTAATAATTGAAATCACATTTTCATCCACCACGGGCCAAAAGTTAAGAAAAACATGAATTCAATCTAAACTAAATACAGTCCATCATTTTTCTTAAGTGCTCCCAGCATGAACAACTGATGTGGTACTTTAAATGACATCTAAGGAAATATAAACCCGGGGTTCTGCGTTGTCCATCAGTGCTCTACTGCAAAGAAAACGGCACTCCACAGGTTTTTATGCGCCTCATCACTCAGTGCAAACCATACAAGGCTATCAGCCTCATACTTGGCTAGCAGATCAATGCTAACAATGTAGCTGCGGGGCTTCGGTGAGGTAAAGAGTGTATCAGAGAACGTAAAGTGATGCTAGACCCAACAGATGTGCAGTGTGGAAAAAAAATCAATGACTAATCAAGATGTATGAGGAGAGCGGTTAGGATGTCAGGCTGGGGGGGCTTTGAAGGTGGGTATTGAATAAGAGGGTTGGGAGAAGGAGGGGTCCCGTCGTTCACTCTGAGAGAATGCATGCGAGTGGACCGTGTCTAATGGCATTTAAACTAAAGACTTCCATCCATCTCCTTATGGAGCCTCGTCAATGCTTGACCAATGAAAAGCGTCCGTTGGCCCTTCTGAGCTGTGGTTACAGCCAGTTGGAGCCATTCCAAACTTTATTCGGCTCCTGCTTAAACTGACGCTGGCTGTGATGTTCTGAAGGAACAGAGGGGCCGATACGTGCTGAATCATCTTTCTCCATCGGTCTGCTCCATTGAAATAACTACACAACATCTCCAACAAATATGTTATCGTGCCCTAGCAAACTCCTTTTTATTTTACGGACAGTGTTAACTTATTCAATTCAAGAACTTTGAAAAAGCGTTAGATAATTTACTATTAGTATTCTTATCTCACGGTCTGTGTTATTACACCCTACTATATATTTGGAGCGCTCAAAGAGGTCTACAGAGGCGAACGCGGCCGCCGTTTGCAATTAAGGACACAATAATGACGACGACGGTGATGAAGCTCTCCACTATACGGTCGGTGCCGGAGGAATCGGTCTCCTGATAACCTCCATTATTATGCAACGGAGCAGATGGACTGACTGAGTTCACACCACTGTAAAAATGTAAGTTGCATCTCTGGAGCACAGAACCAAACTGCCATTGTTGCAAGCTTTAGGGCATCGGTGTTACCAAACACCTCACGTTTCCTGGAACACTCTGAAGAGATAAATGGTAACTGGTTAAAAGCTGAAGAGCTTTTAACGAGCCGCTGACAAAGTCTGAGAGCTGGGCAGGTAACAACGTTATCTTTGATTTCAGCCCTCCATGGTGGGAGGAAACAGATTTGTGAAGTTCAAAGTTGGAAAATCAATGGAGGGTGAGTGCTACATTGCAACATTTCTCACTCCAGACGCGTTCATGAAGCACAAACAGGAGAATGAGTGGCAGAGAAAAGAAAGAGGAAAGCACAGAAAAACACAATTGCTCATAAGACGGCTGGCAGTTAACTAATCACGTGTCAAAGCGTCATGGCAGCATAGTGCTACTTTGGTGACCCATTAAACACAGCCTTGTGATTTTGTCCGTTTTCTGCCACCACAGCATGATAATAAATAAAAGATGGAAAGTGGACAGATGCATAGAATCGAAAGCTATTTACTTCAAATTCTTCCATCACTATTTTCCAAGTAAGTAGCTAAACTCCTAACGGTATATAGAGATAACGAGTTATAAACAAATAACCAGGCAACGGTCCTCGTGACAAGCGGCTTCCCTGTCTGCCAATCTCAAGGAAGTCCAAACTGGAGACCGCTGATCTCCCATTGAAACCTGTAAGATTCAAAAAGCTCTCTGGCAGTGCGTTTGTGTGCCCAGAAGTTAACCTGCTGCTGACCTCATAGTTCTCGGCGCCAGCTGCTGACGTGCTCATCCGCCTCTACGCGAATCCCTCGCATTCCACAAACGAGTCGACTGTGGCCGGAGCGCCTCTGCCCTGCAGACATCAGCCCCGTGCCCTCCTAATGAGGCCCTTTAATTAGCCGTTAAACACGGGGGGGGGGCTCTCTCTCGCTCTCTCTGATCAATAGCTATGACATTTCTGTTCTCAACCCCGCTAATTACATTTTGGAAGAGTGGTTCATTCTGCTACCGTTCCTATTTAGCAGCAATCCAAATACCACACATTGGAAACAAACCCATGAAACTCACTGACCTTAAAATGATCACCTTAAAATGTGTGGAAGTTACATACTCCCATTCTGAACCGTGGTTCTTAGTGGTTTTGTAATTACACCCATGGGAAGTATTCCACATGCGGCAGCAACACTGACTCCGTAGAGTTGAATAAACAAAATGTGCACTAAGTTTGGGCTGGTCACTGAATATAAATGTACATCCATTCCTAAAGGGTTTGCTGTGCGCGTGCGATCCAGAGCTCCTCATGTCATCATTGGATGCATCCAATTGCCCTCCGTGGGAAGCATTAACTTCAAGTTGATCCACATTGCAAACAATCAACGTCTGTAATGACCTCATCTCTTTCTGCATTACATCAGCCCCCATTTGAGCTCCTGAAGTAATCACGTCACCATCAAGCTAAGAGTGGGACCAATTACTGTATCATCGTACGGCGGCTCCGTACATGGTGGTGGTGACCTCGTCCTGACCTCAGCCTGACCAAAGGCCCAGAGCTGCTGCCAGCACTGCAGCTAAAGCACAGCTGGAATAATAAGCCGCCGCACGGCAAAAGGACGAAGTCGCCGTGGATTTTTTATGTTTACCCAGAAGTGTTTATGGCCCAATTCACTGCAGCTCAGAAGACTGGAGAATGACATCTCTGAAATTGTGAATTGGAATGTTACAATGACTCTTATCTCCTCCTCTGCTCCACTGACTACACACTCGAGGACCACGTGCTGGTCACACCGCGACAAAGCAGCCGCAGCACAGTGAAGCGCAGGCAGAAAGAAGCGCGCTCCAACTGTTCTAACTTCCTAGGTAACAATTTAGCGTTAAACAACTCGGGCACTAAAAGAGAGCAGGGAAATATTCTTATGAACGTTGCTCAGTGGAGCATGATGAAAAAAACCTGGGACATGGGAAATAACTTCAATTGAGCGCAAATTACAACTTTTAGGACCTAATGTTTTAGATTATATGTATTAAAGTTCAGACTGCATTTGATTTACATCAACACATCTAAATAGCTGCTGATAAACAGATGTCCCACAAGGAAAATCCCCCCTTGGTATGACGTGACGGATCTGTAGCTTGTGCTCCCAGCGATTGGCCACTATGTCAAACTAAATTCAAACGACGAGCTGAGCCGGCTTACATTAGAAAATAAATCATCACTCTTGCCACAGACGTTGGTGCGTGAAGCAATCATTTCTCTACTTTTCAGCACTCTCATAGCACACCTCAACAATTGCATCAAGTTCAGAAATAAAGCCCTCATAAAGGATACAGTACTGCAGGCCTGTATTTCTGAAACGTTACGTCTTGATTTGTGTAATAATCGTTAAGTGGAAAGATTTATTTTTGCAGAGTTGTGCTTGCGCGACGTCAAGCATCATAAGCAGCCAGTGACAAACATGCTCGACCTTAAGCCAGCTATTAAAAACTGCAGTTCTCCTGGAAAAAGAGATAAAAGAAGGATCTTACCTCCAAGCGATCTCGTCCGGAGAAAGACAAACGGTTTCTGTGCGCCGTGGGAACATCAGTCTGCCTCGTCAGCAAGTTTATTGTGACTGAACCGATACGGGACACTTGCTGCGCGTACGAGGACACACGTGCTTATCTGTCCCGGTGCTCCAGCGGGGAGCCGTGAGCGTTTGTGACAAAAGTGTCCCTCAGCACGCCGACATGTAGAGGAGAGCTGATACTTCACAACATGAACACCAACAGCGTTCTTTCAAGACGTCGCTTTGTTACGTTGTGTCAGAGGGTCGGGAACATACCATTCCTTTCAAAATGGTGGTGGGCTGAGATCTGAGCACACATCTGTTGTTTGGACAGTGATTTTTTATTTTTTTGGACGGCTATTTTTCCGGAGGGAGGGGAATAAGGAGGCCTTGAGTTGCTCTCCATGTGCCCCAAGACTTGATGTGATGAAAGCTCAAAGAATACGCACATTTGGAAATTGTACACGTGGAGGTTGAAACCGATGTGGGTCCGTGCAGCACGGAGGCCGAAACTGGCCGCATGAAAGAATGATGACATCAGACCACCCACAGGCCAACGGAGCAGGTCCCGCCGCATTCGTAGCATTCAGGGAGTGTGTCTCTCTGCGCGCGCAGACACACACGCTTCTTCACCTACTCAGTTTCACTCACCGATCTGGACTCAACTGGAAGCTTTTGAAATTACAACACACAGTATAGTACGGCCCAACCTCATTTAGGTCAGGCAACATTCAAGTTGTTTGAGAAAACACAACTTTAAACCGGGCAACAACAATTGAGCTCAAGTGAACTGGTAACAGGAGAGGACCAATAGGAACAAACCGAGGTAGATAAAGGAGAGAAAGATTATGCATAGAAAAGTGTCAGATGAGACAAACACACACAAAGCCGCCATCTGCCTGCCGCATTGGTGGCGTGTTGTGTCCTCCCATAACCGCCCTCTCTAATTAAGCGGTGAGATGGAGCCCGGTGGAGCAGCCATTAATCCGCCCATCCGTCACACAGCAATACACCACCTATGAATGAGGCGCATTACAGAGCAACAACAGGGCTTAGCCTCAGGAGCTCTCAATCCACCAAGTGCATAACAGCCAAGTGGGCGTGTTATTACACAGCCATGTTTGGAAAGAAGTGGGAATCCCAGAAAATGAGGCTCGGTATTTAGCCACAAAGAGTTTTTAAATCACGTGACATGACCGAAGGAACAGCCTTTCTGGTCACGCTCTGGCTGTTTCAATTACTGAATATTCCTCAGAGCATATCCGGTTGGGCTGCTCCTTGTGTCAGCTAGAATAGCATTATTGCTGAATAAACACAATGATTCTCGATCATTTTGCATGGATGATCACTCCTACGGATCCTACGGACTTAATTCAACATTTCGATCCGTCCGTAGGAATATCTGAACAGTAAACAATACGACTTGGTACACATGTTGACATTCGCGCGACAGCCTCCTCAGGTGGCAAATGAACTCAGTCGGCTGATATTTGGTGTTTCCAGCAGAGTGGCCCGCTAACAGAGTCCCTGTCGTATTACTGGCTGACTGCGGGCAGAACCGGGGTCCGGGCGGCGGGTTGGGGGCGGTGGAGGAATGCGAGGCATATGGTTGTGATTAAAACAGGGGCAACAGAGCACAGAGTTTACATTAGCCTGCTGCCTGAGGGGCTTTACGCAGGACTGTGCCAGTCACGGTGCTCAGTCTGCCAGGCTCTCACTGTAAAGTTAAACAATTAAGCATGAGTGTGTGTGTGTGTGTGTGTGTGCGCGCGCAGAGTTGTTTTTTTCTAACCGTCTGCTATATCGAGTAAGTGTGGCATCACCATTTGATGTTTCCTTACTCCTAGATGTCAGTGTGACAAAGTGTTGGGGGAGAAGAGTTGAGCTTCAGGACGAGTTGCGAGAGATCGAGGGAATCTGGGCACACGGTTAGGCTCAAAATAAATAATTAGACCTCATCGTATGAAAGAATCAATGGGTAAGAAATGCGTGGTCTCTATGGCAATGGGTGCAGACAAAGAATGTTCTTTCAAATCTACATGTAAATAAAGATAAAACAACCATTTGGGGGATGAGAGAGAGCGAGAGAGACAGAATCTCACTGTCCTCCGTACAGGCAACAAAGCGCCGTAGACAAAGAGCTAAATCTTTCACATTAACTAAGCGTACAGCTTTCAATGCAATTGAGGGCAACAGTTTTAACATTCGTTGTAGGTACTGCAAGAAAATACAAAAAACAGACTTTCACTAAGTTCAAACCTCATACGACTTCTGCACACCTGCATGGATGGAATTACACAAACACCAGAAGTGCACACACACACAATCACTCACCCACTTGCACTCCTCCTATCCATCATTAGCATACTGCCACCCCCCCACAAAGCCTCCAGCCGATTGACAGCCATGGTGGAATTTGGGAGGGAAAGAATGCAACAACACACCTCTCCCCGAAACCGGAAACGAGAGTGATTTGTGGCCGCTCATTATTGGCACGGTCCACTTTGGGCGGTTAGGCAGCGGGAGTGGTGGGGCACGTCCATTCCCCCTGACATGAAATATGGAGGTAATATCTGTTGCCTTCTGTTGGAGGATCCCGACAGCTTAATGATTCACCCCGCAATGTTGGACACACACACACACACACACACACACACACACACACACACACACACACACACACACACACACACACACACACAGACACAAACCACCCCATCCGGCTCTATGTTGCTGCTGTCAAATATAATCCGTATGACAAATTTTGTGAGGGATTTTATAGTCACAGCTCTGCCTCCCTGAATTTCTCAAACACTGAACAACTCCGCTGTAAATTTTCAAAAGATACATAATTGTCTTACCCCAGTTAAAAACAATCAAAAACATACAAGACATCATTTAGGTTTCTGTTTTTTTTCCATAGTTAAATATTCCATTAATTTGAGACAGTAAAGACCCATCACCACCTCAAAGCTCCTCCCCGACCTCCCCAGTGCCAATATCAACCCGTCCACGGCCGCTGACCTTGTCCTCATTCACCTGCTGTGTGTCAGAAAGACGTGACGGCAGCATCCCAGAAGTGTCAACACAGCCACTGTGAAGTGTGGGAAGGCAAAGAAAGCCAGGCACCCATAGGGGCTGGGGGGGTTCTTAAGCTGAACAGGATTGAAGCAGGCGAGCAACAGTTGGTATTCGACCGGGTCGACTCGTGTGATGGAATTGGATTCCTGGTGCACCTTCGAGTCTGTGTCGAGCCAACCACACCGGCCCAGATCTTCTGACCCCATAACTTTTTCCACTTAATGGCATAAAAAAAATACATATTAATAAAGAGGGTCAAATTTACTTTAACAGCTGGAGAAAGATGTATTTGCCAGGTGCACAGCTCATCAAATGCAACACATCAAGAGTACATTTCTCCATCTGTTAAAGCTCCACATATCTAGGAAGGAATCACATTTCAAAATAAAATAAAACAAGCTTCAGAGAACTTCTGGTATCCGACATCCACATGCTACGACGCCATCGGACCCACGTCGTCCTCTGGCTGCCTTTCATCCCACTGCGCGCAGAGCGATGGTTCCGTGGAACACTGTGGTGCCGCTCGCTTTACCACCAGAACTGTCTCCCTGTACAGCTGCCGGTTAGCAGGGCAGAGAGCAACGAACCAGATGAATACACACACAGTGATCCAGGCTGCTCCTGTGTCTGCTCTAATTCATCGTTGTGTCAGGCAGATGGGTTGATGTGTGCTTTCGCCTTGTAGCCGCCAAAAAGAGTTAAGAGTTAAGCCAGGCTCACAGTTTGGATGGGGGTCGTCCCCCCACCCTCCTTCGTGTGCTTGATGCACCACCTTTATGCGCACGCCATGGAAGCTCCTAATCACAAGTTGGTGACATTTCTATCTTGCAGAGGTCACCAGCTCTACGGACCATGACCGTCTAGAAACACTATCTTCAATAGTTCCACCGG
Source organism: Gasterosteus aculeatus (assembly GCF_964276395.1). Classification (NCBI taxonomy): domain Eukaryota; kingdom Metazoa; phylum Chordata; class Actinopteri; order Perciformes; family Gasterosteidae; genus Gasterosteus; species Gasterosteus aculeatus. Next base: position 16,016,232 of record NC_135705.1, read on the forward strand.
TCAAATCAGCAGACGTAAAATAAAAATTCATAAAAAGTCAGATGTGCTAATAAAAAGAATATTGCCTCGGGTTCTCGGCATCTCGACAGGGGCGGAATGTAAATCCGTAGCTTACTCATATCCAACAAAGATTCAAATCGCCCTTGGAAAATAGTGACAATGTAGAGCCGGTCTATCTTTAGAACAACAACATAAAGTCACATTGTGACCTTGTTTGTGCCTTGTGGCACACAATGATTTGGGCAAGAGTAAAGCGCTGTATTTAGACCACACACACACACACGCACACGAGCACACACAAACAAACACGGCCTGCGGTCAAGAGTCTGGATACTCTGAACAAAGCAAGGTTTTTTTTTTCTCTGCTCTCTTTTTACAATGCGGAGCAAAGCTGTGACATAATTTTTTTAACTGCATTCAAATGGAACTACTTTCCCAACAGCAATATTCCTGTGAAGCATTAATGCCACTTTCCCTTACCTCCCTGCTGCTGTGCCACTCTCTACGGTCCACTCATGGCTAATTTGCAATGTGCACATACATTCAAAATGTACATGTGTAATATCGTCAGTAGCAATTACACTTTAGTGCTACACCTAAGCAATATTCCCACGTGTATAATGACTGAAGCAGGCCTTCATCAGTTACTTTGACAAGCTAATCCCATGACCTCGTCTGTGCTGCGGGCCGTGGATTAGTAGAAGCTGGGAATGAGGAGCAGCCAGCCTGTATCTTATCTGTAAGGGCAAAGGTGCAGCAGAGCTCTGACGAAAACCACGTCTTCCTATTCACAACTAACCAGAATCAGGGCAATCAGAATGACTAAAAAGGCTGTATTCTATTACTACGACCCCTGTATTGAATGGAAGGGCAGTAAATAACAATTCATTGTAGTCATAGATTCTTTATAATATCAAAGGTAACATTCTGAAACTGTGGATTAAACCTCTAATATATCGCCTAGATATATCTTTATTCAATTAAATAAGTTGTAGAACATGACTGAGATACAAGTGTCCTGCCCTTCAATGACTGGCTCAACTCCAAACAGATGTGCAGCACAATGCTTTTGTACCTCTCAGTCTGACACCAGGAATGTGGTCCGTCCGTCTGAGGACAGATAAACAGTCATCTGGCTGCAACATCATGAGACTAAAAGCGGCTCCTCTCTCCTCACCGCTGTGTGTGTGTGTATTTTATTTTGTAACCAGCCAAGCCTCTGGAGATGACTGGCGCTTTGGGATTTAGGACCCCGTTGCTGTGACAACCAAAAGGTCACCTGACACCAAATCCCCTCAGACATCACGTTTACACTTGATGAGGCTTGAGAGCGAACAGAGGAGAGCGAATCATTCTCTTTCACTGAGGACTCAGAAATCGAAATGAAATCAAAGAAATCAAATGAGGACTCCACAGAGGTTTCCACTGGCTCCGGGTGAATTCGCCTGTGTGGAGGAGGGGGGGGGACCTGTAACGCAGCCTCTGATCCCTCGTCTACATCCGCCCTCGGGACGCTCCGCCCAGCGCACCTGCTGACAGGTGCAGCGCAGCAATAGGCCGTAGTTTCACCCCGACCGGTCCGACTGGATCAGCGGGTGTGTCTCTGAGCCGCGAGCGACAAAGAATGCTCGCCCCGCCGCCCGCCGTGTTACTGCGCCGCTCTCTGACAGCACAGCAGAGAACTGCTGGACAAACAGCCCCGACGAGCTCGCTGGGATTCCAGCCATTCCTACCGGAAGGACAATGACCCGGCCGGGGCCGCGTGGAGCTCGTAAACACAGACTTACTGGCAGCATGGGTGGGGTCTTCATGCTGCAATGTAACGTGGTTCACAGTACGGGGCAAGTATAATGTATTTGAAGAGCAAATACCAGCTTGCCATAGAGTTAGTTAGGTGTTGACTACAGCCCAACCCCTGGATTTTGTAGCCCATACTTGCCAAATTGGCACCATAAATTGCATGCACAATACAAGCTCAGCAGTTTTGGTTTAGAATATAGCCATGGAAGGAACACTAACTAGATCACTTTAAGGGTCTTTCATCTTGAATTTCTATGTAGATTTATGGGCCTTCATACTTTATGGGTATTGGGAAAGAAGACATCAAACAGTGTAAGTCAGTTAAATTAAAGCCATGTGTATCATGTCTGATCTGGCGAGTTACTGAGAAAAAAGAACAACCTTGATTTAAAATAGCGGTTATAAAAAAGGATCATATACCAAGCTATGTTTATAAATTATCCTTGATAATTTAATGGCTGATGTCAGAGAAAGATCTGTGATTGAGAAACACTGCCAAAATAGTTTCTTTAAATCACTGAGTAATCATCAGTTGAATTTTTTTTAAACTCCCGTATAACAATATCAGTAATATCCTCACAAATTCAAAATCAGTTTGAGTTTGCATGATGCCGGACACAATTTACAGGAAATATATCAATAAAGTTATATCTTACATTGATCTTTTCACCGTGGCAACGCAGGGAGAAATAATCACAAAGACAACCTTAAATGCTCTGAGAAGATGAGGCAGCCATCGACCGATGAAACTCATGGTGTCTTAACGGGAGAGAAGGGGAGGTCAGACTTGAATATTAATGCAACCGAATCATCTCAGTCGTTTTATTTCCAGACAAAGAAACGCTTGGAAGTCTTTGGGACTGGCGGAGTCATCAGTTGACGGGTTTTATCAATCCGCATTTGATTTAAACATCTGCCTCTTGGGAATACAGATAAACTAAAATAGCCTTTTGGCACTAATGCGTTACTGAAATGTTTTTATGGATGTCCACTGTCTTGTACCAAATAAACCAATAATAAAAAAACGAAATAAATAAAACATTGTCTGGTTCGCCTCCCTTACAGAATATGTCATGTCCTGAACACAACCTTACAAAGCAGGAAACATCTGGAGCACCTCCCCACATCTACCAGAACAAAGAGCTCGGTGGACAAAGCGCCAACAGGATTTAGAGTGGGAGCAACGGAGAGTCAGGGAAGTCAAAATGGATCGAGAGAAAAGCAGAGTAACCAAAAAAAGCCCCTACGAGAGGAGACAAGAAACGCCGGGCTCAGTAACGCTGAAGGATTATTACAGCCGTACCCATTCCAGTCCTCCAGCTGCTTTCTGTGATAACAATGTTTAACAGTGTGAAGTGTAGGGACCTACACAGCTTTACACTAAACAACAGTAGCTCCAGCTGAGAGGAGATAAAACCGTTAGAGTGCTACTCGTCCACTGTGACTCAGCAGGCAACTAGGCCACAGTCCACTTCCCAGTGTCCCTTTTCAGCCCATTTACATCATGAAGAATAGAAATCAAGCAGCCCTGAAAAGAAACTGTGTGTCTGTGTGCACTTGGATCATACGAGCCCCACAGGGAAATTAGATTTCTTGTCTAATTTATGAGCTCTGGAGCCCAGCAGGAGCCCGAGGTCTTTGAGGGACGTCTGCGTTCGACAGCAATCTTCTGCCTATTTGCGCAGACGAAATTTAAGAAAATGGTTGACTCTCTCTGTAGAGAACCGCTTTGTGCTTACTTCAAACACAAAAATATGTATATGGAATTGTTTTGTACTAATCACCTTTTCCACAAGGTTTTCTGGAAATTTTCAATTGTTCTCTCCGGAGGGTCTGTCCTCCAGAGGAGAGTTTAGAGGAAGGTGTGGCAGCAGAGTCATAAGTCGATATAACTGTCAGTGAAACACAGCAGACACCTGCGACACTAACATGCTAATCCAGGCCCGCTCCAGCTACGCAAACAGAGCGTTCCTGAACAGTTCACAGTGAGAGGGAACAGCGCTGTGTGTGCGTCGGCGTGCCTGCATGCAACTTAAGCTTACTGATTTATCTGAAGGCCGTGGATTATGCATTTAACTCTAAATGACTGTGTGTGTGTGAGAGGGAGACAATCTGAAGCAGTATGATAGTACTGTGGCACGACAAAGTGACAACACACACAGCTCGACAACAGGAGAAAGAAGACGAGTGAATCACATGGTGCCACATGAGAGCCTGTGTGTGGTTAACCTCATCAAAGCCTCCGTCACGCCAGCGAGCTGCAGAGCGCCCGTCAGAGACACGACTAGATCCTCCTGGATGGAAATATGAGGCTTGTCACCTCGTCCACAGGCCAGTGCTCCGCCGCCATGAACATGCAGGAATTTGACACAGGCTTGTTTACCGAAACCCCACACAACTGCTCCGGTGTCAGTATTTGGAAGGTGGCTGCTTTACTTTAATTACAACTACAAAGAGTGGCTTGAGAATTTGTTCAGCATTTTTATGAGAAATGTGCGTTCCAGCTTAAAATATTAAAACGTGAATACAGCCAAGCCTCGTCACATTTGTTCACTGCAGGGAAGCAGTTTAAGTCCATAATTTCATGGCGTGTCAACAAGTGTGTATACAAGATTAGAGATGGAGAGAAAATAGACAAATACATTTCAGAGGGATACAGCGGCAAAACCTCAACAGATGAGAAAGCAGTTATTGAGTACAACACAATCCTGACAAGACAGAGAATGCAGATTGTAAAATGTTTGGTCTGACATACGTCATTCTGGTACGTGACCTACAGTAGTAGTTCTTCCCAATGGAGGTTCAGCTTTCATCTGACTTTACAGCAGGTGCTTTTGTAGTGAGTTCAAATGGAAAGTGGGATCAAATCAATGTCAAAGAGTCAAGGTGAAGATGTACAATATCTTCTTCTTAAGGCAGGAGGATTATCATAATCATGTGGAAAATTTACATATAAAGTAAACTGCAGTAACAGAACGTCAGATCCATCGTCGGGCACATTTCCAGCTTTGATAAAAAGAAACTTGGGGCAATGAATGAAATGAACCCAGTGAAGCAGTGTTTACACCAGCTTCTGGCCTTGTGTTCAAGTTGGTGCACAGAATGCGCCGTGTTGGACGTACAGCGAGGCGGCCGAGCTGACCCGTAAAAAGACGTCACTTGGCAACGATGGCAACCGTGAGGCTGAAAAGGTGGACGCCAGTGACCTCTTCATTAAACCGAGTCCTCTTTTGCTAATTAGACTCCGTCCTCGCCGTGCTGCTGTAACGAAGCTGAGCACACGCCAGGCGCCAAATGTTTCTGTGTTGTAGTTTTTCCATACGTGTGCATTTTAACCTTTACGCTGCACACTGAGGCGCTCAGAGGAACGTTGTACACGAACATGAAAAATGAATACACCCCTTGAATACAGCCCCTAAGAAGGCTTTGTGTGTGTGTGTGTGTGTGTGTGTGGTCCCCAACGAGCGGCTAATGGTTTAGCTTGAGCACCGTTAAATTGAGGCGGCGTGACGCTGCTGGAGACGACAGCCTTTGAAGTGAGCGGCGAGGGGCCGCGTGGCGAGGGGCCGCGTGGCGAGGGGCCGCGTGGCGAGGGGCCGCGTGGCGAGGGGACGCGTGGCGACGGAGTCATGCGGTGAGCGCCCAGCTTTGGGGGACACATGGGACGCAGCAACTGCAAAGTTTTCTCGAGGAGCCGCGCAGGTCGACGCAGCAATATCGAGTAGCGGTAGGACGCATGTCGCTTGCTGCTAAGCGGCGGGAGGCCGATGACACGCAGGAGGTTCACATGCGTACATGGTACCTTTTAATGACATCACAGCGTACAAAAATATGCTTTAATTACTAAACGCTTCTGGGCAAAACCTGAAGACATCTGGTATCTCACAGTCCTTCACTGCTAATTGATTTCCCCGTAATCCAGCACTCCCTTCAGTCACAGTGACTGCCACCCACCCACACACACACACACACACACACACACACACACACACACACACACACACACACACACACACACACACACACACACACACACACACACACACACACACACACACACACACACACACACACACACACACACACACACACACACACACACACACACACAGTCATCCACAACCGGTTGGAATGATTCTTTTCATTAGGACAGGGTGGTGGTCGGAGGGGGCGGGGGGCTTAATTAGAGCCGTCACAATGACCTCACTCACGCGACAATGGGTGAGGAGAGAATAGACGAAGACTTGAGAGGTAAAAGGGAGCAGACGAAATGGATGGAGCAGTGTTGTGTGCCACTGTGGGAAGACCCGTGTGCGCGTGTGCACATGCCAGTGTGTGCGTGTGTTTAAGTGTGTGTGCTCACTGCTGTGGACAAACTGGTGTCTAAATCCTCTTAATGAGAGCTGGACTGTAGATAGTCCCGTGTTTGGTCTGCGTGTGCGCGTGGGTAAGCTTCCCAAAGACTTTACATTAATGGGATTAGTGTAAACAGACACTAAGGCCTCAACTAGAACGTAATTAAAAGTAAAGAAAGGGAGGAAGCAGACTGGGGAAGAAAGGCCTTCACATCTCAAGGAGTCTGAGAGATAAGTGATGGATTTTCTGGTTGCGACCGCGGCTAGAAAGATAACCACGCGGTTTGCTTTCACGACAACAAAGGAACTCTGCTTTCAAGTGTCTTTTCACGATCATGTGTGTGAAGTGGAATGTCAAAAAATGAACAAGCACTTTCCTACGTTTTTGTTGTGCAGGAATAAAATCCCTACCGAGTTTTACAAAATACAAACGCAGACAACTTTCCAGAGGCTACAGGCATTTCCCTCGGCCACATCCACTTGCTACTAGTCTCATATTACTGCCGGTTACGCTGTAAAGACTAAAAGCAAAGCAAAGGCTGGCAGAGAGACTGAACAGCAGTAATTATGCATTAACGGCAACGTTACAGCTTGAAAACGCCCATTTCACAAATTCATAAAAATGGAGTCACTCCAAGACACACCAAGATGCTGGATTGGTGCCATTTGAACAGATTAACAAGGCTTCAACATAACAAGCGGAAACGAGGATGTGAACAAACACATGAAACCACTAAAGGACCAGAAAAAGGTGGGCGGGACCACCGGCTCGTAATTCAGGGTCATGCTAGATTGGATTTTTCACATTTACGGGGCAAAGCAATACTGGATTGAAGGAAAACATGGAGAAAAAACTTTTAATGAACACTACCAGGCTGGATCCTGAACAAAATGATCTTCTAAGCAATACGATTAATTTACAGCGAGGTCCATTTTTAAGCACCTGACACACGCGTCATCAGAATCTCAATGCTTACTGCTTCATGAAAGAAAAACTTTGATGTCCACCTGCTCTGAGATTGGAGACTAATTTCGCTAACGCGGAGCATCAGAGGAGGGATTATGCAAACCAAGCAGCAGGATTGACAGTGTGGAAATAAGCAACGGCCTTTGGAGCGGACTTGTCAACTCATCCCACTCATTGGTGGGATGACGGTTACCGTAGGTGCTGAACCAACGCAGGCCGATATTAAGCTCAGAGCTTTCATTTCCCTGTGTGCGCCGACACTCGTAAGGAGGCTCAGCGTGGCTTTGATTTCCAGTGCAGACCGTAGCAAAGGACGCTATTCATGATGATGCTGTTGAAAGCTCGAACAAACCGTTTCTCTTTGGTCCGTCCTGGTGTTCCAGACCATCTTCGGGAACTTTTTGTCAACCGTGTCCGAATCTCGAGGCATTCCTGAGGAACGCTCACTCCTCTGCTGTGCACGTTCACAATCTGAGGACAGCGCATAAGAGCGGTCTTCAAAAAGGAAATGAGACGGCCTCGCTGAACGCCCCCTCCCCGCCACACTAAACCCACTATTGTAAATTAGTTGGCCTCTCTCTTCTTCTGACAGAGTGTGTAACTGCAAGCGCCAAGTGTGACCGATTGCCATTCACACTCAATACGTCAACCTACACTGGAGCCATTTACAAAAAGGAAACGCCATTCTTCAGCAAACAAGAAGAATAAAGACTGCGCGCGCACACACACACACACACACACACACACACGTTTGCATGTGTACGTCTTTAGACACAAACGTGTTCCAGGGTCTATTAAGTTGTTAACGGATCGTTTCTCCACCGTTATCTAAATGCAGAACCTGGGCAGTGGGCACCGACACAGGGTCAGGGCAGAGTAGGCAGGATGCTTATCTCTTGTTCTCACACGCGTGTGTAGGGATACAGAACACACCCTGAAATTGAAGCCAAAGACCTTTCCTGAAGCTATTGGGGAGGAAGGGACGTCCCTCCACCGCTGTCAGGAGACACAAAGGTGGAGGAACGGTCGGGGTGAGGAGTGGCGTCTCACATCCTGTTGATAGAAAGGAAATGCAAACACTTCCATATGAAATGAAATGCCTGCCAGAAACAAACTCTCTCACACACACACACACACACACACACACACCTCAGAGTTAACACAGTGACACGTGTTGTAAATTTGAGAAGCTTCGTTTAGCAGCTTGCACCGCAATTATGAGAAGGGAGAATATTTTCTTCTGTAAATTTATAGCAAGTGAGGCCTCGATCACACCATCTCCCTGATGACATGCAGCTCTTTTAATCATTTTACCAGAGCGACCCGCACTTCAGCAACACGTGCACTAAGGCCTGGGCCCCGTTCCTCGTACGTGGTTCGACTAAGTCGATCAAATAATCCAGCTCAAATTACCGAGATGATTGACACGAGGCTATCTCGGTTCCTCGAAGAGGGATCCTTAGTTTCGTTAGTTTGAACCAGATGTCAATCACCAGGATAATAGTCTTACGTTAGAGTCGATCACCGAAACCAGGATTTTTTAACAGTATAACGGCAAACAAACTTTAAGGAAGAGCGACTTTTTTCTCCGCCGACGAGCAGGAAATGATTATGAACACATATGAGGAGATAATATGTTAATTTGAATCATTTCTGTCAGATGAATTTAATATATTATACATATTTTACGTTGCTCATTCAGACAGACAGTCCGTGGGACAGTGGATGTTCGGCTGCAGCGTGTGGTGTTCATCACGTAACGTAACGGGGAAATCTTGTAAATAAATGATTCCTTGTCCTGAGCATCTGTAGCGCTCGTACAGGACGTCATCGCAGCTAAACGGGTCTTTGTGATCTCGGAGAAGTCTCTCAATATAAAACGTTAATCTAACTGATGTCGCTCCTTCATCAATGAGGAAGAGAGCTGCCCTTTTCTCCGGGGGAGTGATGAACTAATCCAGCAGCTCAGATGAACCTGCTCCGGTGCAGGTTCAAGTTTTTCCAATGTGTTGCTATGGTGATTTAGACAAACCTGCTTCGGGGAACCGAAAAGCGTGATCTACGTCATCTCATCCTGAAAATGATCCGGCTAACTCAGTTAGCCACGTACGAGGAACAGTCACTGTTGTGATTGTGTGTTTTAAAAGCAGGTGTGTTGTTGCGTTATCCATAGTACTACACAGTAATAGTTGTGCATATGTGGAGTACACTAGGTCCTCTTCCTGAAGGGATTATCCTTTAACGTAGGTGTTTATCCGATTGACAAGTTTTTATCATTGCGTTACTTTGTTTGCAAACGTTATCGGACTCTAGCTGCCATTGTAACAACACAGTGAGAGCGCATGCCTGTCTTTGTATGCACATAATGACATTTTCCGACAGCTTCTGCCCGATCAATACACACTGAAGTGAGTTTCTCACGGCTTGGACTCGGCAGCAGTGCACACAGTGTGTGTCCTGCAGTGAATGAGTGTGTGAGTCCTACACACTTTTTCAGACCGACACCCAAAGGAAACAATGCAATCTCTGCAGCAGAACTGGTTGGAGCATTTTATCTACTCAGACTGGAAGTGTCCCTGTGTGTGTGTGTGTGTGCACGCTGATAGGTCTGAACGGAGCGCTGAAGGTCCCGACCGAACGCTTTTTTAACAAGTCTTTATATGGTTGGCAGTCAGCAGCAGCGACTTGGCTGAAGTGAGCCAACATGCTGGAGCAACGTCTCCACACATCGCACTCGATTAAAGTGAGAAAAATGGCACAAGCGCCGGGTAGAATTAGGTCACTTAGACTTTACAGATGGCCCTTGTTGCCGAGCATATTTTCTCAATTAAAACTGATCAGGGAGGGGAAATTCCCAGACAGCGTGAATTATTAAAATACTTGAAAATGGGTTCTGATCATGTGACGGTGTAAAGGCGGTGACCCACGACATCCCCAGATGGGTCCTGGAAAAGGAGGGGGGGAAGCACGGACTTCTGATTGGTCCAAAGTGAGAACGAGAGTTTCCTTCTATTGTCTACAGTCATCAAAGCACAGAACGGACCGGGGGCGCTGATGTTACAAAACGGGGAATTTCAATATTCTGAACTCACTCGAGATTTTACAAACACCTCCAGATGTCAACTGGCCAAACTGCTCCCCACTACACGTTCGGTTTACTGTCCTGCAGCCAGAGGCCTGTTAGAAGGTTGAACGGCAGAGCGACCACGATAGTGAACCGCCAGGAATCCGAACCGAATCACCGGCATCCGGGACGTCCGGAGTCGCTCACGTCCAGCGCTGGGATCATCACTCCTTCTGCATGACGTCGTCTCTAGAGTCAAGACTGCGTGTGGGAGTTACGGCACGAGTGATCGACACCAACCCTACCGGACCTGTTGGTTTTGTCAAACTTGTCAGGCCGATGATGCCGCACGGCCCTTATCATCAAAACAATAGAAAGTCGTTTAAAAGCTAACAAAGTGGCCGCGAGCGTCACTTTATACAATGCAAACGGCCTCTGCTGTGGCGCCTCCCTGGGACGCTGGAATAAAGCGCTTTCGTTAAGTTCACCTGCGACATCACATGGTCACCAGCGCTCGTAGAGGCGTAATTAGTGGTTAAGTGAAAACACCTGACCTGTGAGCGGGGCCCTAATAGGGCCGTACCGGGACGCTCACTTCCATACTGAGCCTTAAAATAAGCCGCTTCTGAGCAGACGCTGACGTTATTGCCGCCAGCTGAATTCACAGGTTCTAAACGTGTGAAATTGTCCTTGAAGAGTTGCTGCTCTTTTGGTCCGCGTGGCCCCCAGCGGCCTTTCGGCGGCCCGTCAGAGAGGCTCAGGGTCAAACCGGCCGAGTCAAGCTGCCCATGAGCAAGACAGACCAGCTACACAAGCCTCACGATCGCATCGCTCCTACTTAACTTATGTTCCACATTTTTGGGGGAAGTTTCTATTGAGAAGCGTCGCCAGTCCATTCGCTTCCATCAACAGACGCCAAAACCACAACAGACAGCAGGCCAGCTCAGCCTGCTGAGCATCTGCTTGTTTTTACCTCCGCGTTATGACGTTTCCTAACATTGGAGTCATTTCCAAGGGTTTGCAAAAAGGGGAAGATGAATAAACAGCGTTTGGGAGCCCGTGTGGTTTCCATCTCCCTGGACCAGCGAGGTTGTTTCTCCAGAATACAGAGAAGAAAAAGCCAAACTTCATTCAAAAAGCTGTCAGTTGTACATGACTTCCCCCCCCCCCCCCCCGCCAATATTTCGTCTGGAACATCTTATTTTGACATATTACTGAATCCAAGATTACACAGAACTCCTCCCCCGAACGCCAACTTTTGTCCCTCTTTTGATGCAAGTTCTCGCTTAATTGACTACTTTAGTTGAGCCGAATTCACGAGCGCTCCCTTCAGTTCCAATAACCGTCCTGGCTAAACAAATAATTTCAGCCCCCTTAAACTTTTAAGTAAACCAAAACAACACTAAAAGAGCAGAAGTTCCAGCGGAGTTCTGCGCGTGACGTCTCTCACTCACCTTGCCGGACGGTTTTTAACCTGACGGGACCTTTGCAGTTCTTTATCACGGTCTGCACGTCGTACAGCGGTAATCCCGAAATGGGGAGCTTCTCGACTTCCAGCAGCAGCTCTCCTTCATATATTTTCCCACTTTTGAAAACCACGAGCGCCTCGTTCACGGGTCCGATGTGGGCGAACTCCCCGTTCTCCGCGCCGCCGCGCAGCGGCACGCTCAGCTCGCCGCGGGCGTCTTTGGCGACGGAGCACTCGCTCACTCTGGAGGTCCAGTGGTTCTTCTTCAGCGCGGGGTTGGACATTTTGGACAGCCAGAGAGCCAAACACCTCCCGAAACTGGCGGGCTCGGCAAACCGGGATGAGAAATAAGTCACAGCAGCGATGCCTTCTCAGGAAGTGGACCCGTGTGCGGGTGAAGCGCAGCAAACTTTCTTTCTCTTCCACAGAAACATGAGCACAGTAACGTCGCACCGCGCTCGCTCCCGGTGTGACAAATCAAGCCATTCCCTTCGGCCCTGGTGTCACTCCTCGCTGTGTCGATATTGTTTTCATCGTTTCCTGAACATCCCTGCAGTTTAATCCATATTTTTTAATCGAGGTCCTTCAACGCGCGCGTCGGCTCCGTAGACTCACTCGGTAGATCCTCTCGGTTGTTTAAAAACTCACTTTAAAGGGTGTTTCCTCCTCTTCTGTGGTTGACAGCGTGCACGACTCGTTCGACCAGGTAGGGCGCACTTAGCGGAGTCTCATTCCCAGTCTGCTCCTCTGTGGCAATGGGAATGTGTTGGTGTTCGTGCTGCATTCAGGTGCTGTCGGAATGTTCCACCTCGGGTCACACGACTGGTTCTCTTTATATAAAAAATATTGAAATGTCGTGTGTATAATATACAAGTGGAGGTGGACATTGTCAGTACCTTGCGTTTAAAAAATGTAGCCATTTGCATTATGTTTTTATGATGAATTGTTAAGTAATTATCCTTTTATCACTAGACTAAATTCCAAGTGTAATAAGTCCAGTGTAAGACTGAGAGTATGGTATATACCCTACTTATTCATCATGTCTCATCAGATACAACTAAAGCTACTATGTGTATATACACATAATATATACCTCTATCAATTACAATCTAATTTGAAGTAAAAGTGTCATTGAAATCTGCTAATGCATGTCTTAAATTGCCTAATCATTTCTCTCCGCCCAGTAGCCATGGCATTACATTGTCTCTTGTCTTTAAACATTAGAATAACTACCTAGATCGCGCTTAATGTACAGTATCAGCATGGGAATGAGTTTTAAGTTGAGTTGACTTTTTAATGTTTGATTTCCGGAAATCCGGAGTCTACAAAGAGCACGCGAATGCAGCAATACCAGGCGCGTGCGTAGTGCTCAGGGCTGGGGGGGCTACATTGGTTGTACCTTTTAAATGTAAGAGCTTTTGGTTTTCCAAAATTAAAGGCTGATGTAATTTTGTGTTTTCATTCAAACTATTGAAATATAGATCTGATTAAAAGCCACTCCTGAAAAACATAATGTATTGTATCAACATGTAATATTTTAGTTAAGCAATCTGGGGGAAACAAAAGGAGTTATTTTGACTCAAAGTGATGGTTTTGACTGAAATAATAATTTAATAATGTCAGCCCGCCAAGATTGGTACCTGTGATGTTGCCTGACAGAATTCCTTCATTTCAGGCTAGTCTGGAGGTTTGCAATGTTGTTAACCTCCTCTCTCGGTTAAGATTCTGCTAATGATGCTGTGTGTGTGTGTGTGTGTGTGTGTGTGTGTGTGTGTGTGTGTGTGTGTGTGTGTGTGTGTGTGTGTGCGCGCTTGTTTGTTTGGCCCTGAATATCCAAAACGTATAATCATCATTGCAATACCACCTATTCTTGCTTCTTCTGCCTGTGGTAAAGAGATGATTGGCGAGTTAGAAAATAGTAAAAAGAAAAAAAAAGGCTATAAAGTTGAATGATTTTTGTAATGGAACAAATATATAGACAATACAGTAAAGACGGGCTAAGAAAGCGGGGATGAATACACTGCCTGATGCAATCAGATGGGCCGGGTCTCTCACCTACGTAACAGCAGATGAGCTTCTACAGACATGAAAATAAATGTGAAAGTACTCTTTGTGTCTTGGTAGAAGCCACAAAGAGTACTTTTGTCTGGATGGGACAGGAAATAGTAAGTGCACTTTAAGAGGAAAACATACAACAATCCTCATCCTTTTATCAGCTGCTTATATGAACAAGCATGTTTAATATTGTGTTCACTTCATTGCGGTTCCCTCCAATTGTTTGACAATCAACATTAATATAACAGTATAGTAAAGTACTTAAAACACAACATAACCCTCAAGAGTCATAAATTATGAAAATCTTCACATTCATCTACGGAGCACCATTAAACCAAACAACGCTAACACTGCATTTCTAACTATCCTATGAAAAATACATTAACCAGAAATAAGCTATTAAATAGTACGGAGCTTCTGACCCCGTGGGAGGTAACCTTGAGTTGTTGGAACCTCTCGTTAAAAGGAAAACTACATAACGGATGGTCGGGGTAAAGCAAGTAACTTGCGATGGAAATAGCTCACGAACAATTTCACATATTCATGGTCCCAGTATGATGAATCCTACCCACTGCCTAACAGCAGGTCACTGTTTTCCCATATACTGTGAATTAACTCAACATTTACACAATAACTTGGCCCACTGGTCTTCTGGGCAAGACTCGCCCTGGGGAGCATTCAAGCACTAGGAATAGTCGGGTCCACGCGCCATGCATAACCTCAGGTGTGTGGCCACTTTGACCTGACCAATAGGCAGAGATGGGAAAAAATACAAAGCAAAGTGTAATTTGATACAAAAAATACCTCTCAAATAAATGTATTAAAGTAACATTCAAAAATACTGGTGCCAGAAAATGTAACAAAACAAATACATGTACTTTACAATATAGAAATACCTTTTCTGGATATATATATACCATGGTCCTTCTTGAATATCATCTTGCTGATACATGGCCAACTGTAGAATGTATGGACTAAAACAACTAAGAAAACTTTCATAATATGCCTTTTAAATAAAATACATTGAATATATATATTTATATTTAAACAAATGGACATCACGGCCTGGCTGTCTGTGAACTATACTATCTGCCAGTCATTTATTTGGCCTAAATGTGAGTATTTGCCAGTTACCACCATCGTGACTTGTGTGTGTGTCTGAGTGTGTGAATGTGATGAGGGTGAATTATAGTTTACTGCACTCCACATATTAAATCCGTGCCCACAGCGCATGTGCTCCATGTCAATATTGATTTTTAGGAGTTGGATAGAAAAGTCAGGACCCCTGTGTTATAACACGGTTGTTATTTAAAGAGGAAGACCTGGATGAGGATGTGTTGTTTGTCCTAAACTGTTATGAGCCACCATTTCTATTCACGGCTGGCAGATGCGCCTGGTGGCCTCGCTGAACAGTAGAGTTAGGGTTGACACGGTGAACTTAACAGTAATAACTGCGGCTGCACTCATTTTACTTTGGTGCTACACTCTGGCAGTCCTCCACCATTAGTGGCTTTTATGGTGTACACCGCGGATGACCCATCCATCACCGCATCCCTCCAAATATTTATTGTGATGTGAGCATTAGGGCCTGTTCCACTATTCACATCTGCAGTATTTGCCAAAAGAGGCAACTTGAGTGTAAATGTATTTTCACTCTAAGTTCCTGTAATGATTTTAAAGGCGTGGAACATTTTGGTGATTCTCTGACTTTTTGTCCATCATTGTAATCAAGTCAAAATATAAATGTGTGGATTAAATTAAGATACCGCAAAACTATTGAAATTGAAAATGAGCTTCAGTCGTAGTGCTAATTAGCTAATGTTAGCACTTTAACACACATTGAACCTGCTCTGCATGTTAGCGGTGGCGTTGGCGGTATACTGTATTCCTATTTATACTTCACTGTTGACCTAACCACCGGGGTGCACTGCCGCCTGTTTTGCGTCTAAATTGTTTTAGAATTGGCTTTATGTAGAAATGCAGGAATAGAAAAAGGTGGGAGAGACATTGAAGTAAGAAAGAGAGAAATAATCTGTAGCTGTCATAGGCGTGAGATCATATTGATGCACCGTTTTGTCCATTAGAAAGGCAGCTCGTGCATCATTCATAAGTCATTAAAAACTACTTTTTAAATACATCTGAGGCAAGTCGTAGCTTAACTCCCCGAGTGGCTCCAGCATTGTATGACAAAAGATTTTCGCTGGAGTCATGTTCTCTGACCCGTGACTCATCTGTGCTCATCACTCAGCGCAGCCTCTGTAGATGAGAAGGGTCATTTTCCTGCTTTAGATGTCACTTTAATCTACTTTACCTCTGTTCCCTGATAATGCCTCGTTCATCATAATATCTACAAAGCGTAGAGTGCGAAAGCGGGGGAGAGAGAGAGAGATAAAGAGAAGGAGGCGGGGAAAGAGTAAAATCCTTCTTTTAACTAAAGCAGCACTGCAAAGCTCAGTGTTGCCCTGGAAGATTAAGCATGAACTGCGCAAAAACGCCACTGGATTATATGACTGGGTTACGGAGAGCTGTCACATCTCCGCCAATGGCAGGGAGGGAGGGACGTAACTGGGACTAATAAAGTAAAAGTAAAGTTAGGAATATATTCTACTGTACTAAAACCCTTTATATCCCGGGTCGTCGTGGCGCAGGGGTTAGAGAAGGTGTGCTGGGAAGCACAAGGTTGGTGGTACGATTCCAGGCTGCCCCATGTTCCATGTCGAAGTGTCCCTGAGCAAGACACCTAACCCCTAATTGCTCCCCGGGCAAAAATGTGAAAAAGCCACGGGTTTAAAGTGTAATGTAAGTCGCTTTGGATAAAAGCGTCTGCTAAATGACCTGTAATGTAATGTAATGTAATGTAATATCTTTGGGCCAGGGCAGGGGTGGGACATGAGGCCTCAGCCAGGCAAAGGCTTGTGCTCCCGGCTTGTGGAGGAGGCCCAGTCGAAACGCCTGCGGATGTGCATCCAGGGTGCCTGGCAGGAAATGGATCTGCCAGGCCGGCCCAGTTTTACCGACCCGCACACCGCAGTCTCGGCCCATGTAAAATAACCCAATGTCGGTCCATAGCTCCATAGCATTAACCGGCTGGACTTTTTAAAATATATTACCTGGGGCGCGGTGCTCTTCAAAGGCGGGTTGAAGGGGTTTAGTCCGGTGTGGGGGGGGGGCTTAAGTGTGGGGGCCCGGGACCGCCGGGGAGTGAGTGGTGTTTAGAGTCTGACTTAGGTGCTCCTTTTTGGGTCAACTGTTAAATGTGAAACAAAGTCCTGATGTTATTTCAAATGTATTTCCTACAATGACTGCTATATGAAACTGCAAGACCTTCTTTGCTGAAATGAGATGTGGAATAAAGCCTATATATATAGGATACTTTCCACCAAAGAGAAAGCCTGTGAGGAAAGTGGCTCAAAGATCTTATTAATCCCAGAATAAACTGAATTATGTCCCTAAATGTATTCATTTATATGCAGAAAAAAGGTGTGAATTTATGTGATTGAGTGCGACACAGAAGCATGGTGACTTTCAGGCTTTAGTTTGGCTGCCAAGCTCAGGAGCAGTATGGTGGCCGCTCTGTCATGGAAATGCTTCCCACATATCCATTCATCTCTCCCCTACTGTCTTTCTTGTTCTGTGTCTCTGGGCAGGTAAAAATAATCCTTATATCCAGCCTATTAGTTACAGAGGATTAGACCCTTGGCAGAGATGGGAGGTGAACAGAGAAAGAGACACATTAAATAGCTACAGCGTTATGTGGTGATATTCAGTCCCCACAAGCAAAAGTTTCTCTGTGTGTAGATATCTAGATACATTTTAAAGGAATGGAAAACACTTCCAGCGGAAAGTTTGTGGCCTTACGCGCAATGAGACTGTAAGATATGTCATAACATAGCCGTATGCCAAAAGAATGATAATTGTCTGTGTTGAAGTTTCTGTTTGCTGCTGTGTATGTTCGGAAAAAGGAAACAGTCTGCCCCCCCATCTTGAACTGGTGGTCTAGTGGTTAGTCTTCGTAGTCGCTGCCGGCCACCTGCCACTAGGGTTGACCTTCATGTGTGTGTGTATAAAAGCTCAGTACTTTTACTGCTTGGAAAACCTCATCTCCACAGAGCGCTATAATACATGCTCGTGTACTTGACCTCCTGCATGCAAGCAATAAATTGACTTTTACAACTTTGATCATTCATAAAGACTGTTTTTATCAGACAAACATTGAAACAATGAAACAGTTACAATAAAATATTCCACAACAAGACGCGCTTTTGCTGCAGGAAAATGCGTCTGCAGTGATACTATATGTGCTTTTGTCATGTATGCATTTGTATATGAGCCAGAAAGCACTTGCTGTCTGAGAGCAAACCCTTCAGTCTTGTACAGAATCCCTGATGAATTGCAGACTCTCGCCAACTTTATTATCAGTGTGGATAGAGATCTCTCCACCTCTAACCCTTTCAGAAGCTCATTCGAAAGTCAAGACTCATCTATTGGCTTTTGATCTAATTAAACAACGTGGAACTGCGATGAAAAGAATGGAGCAGCCATTACCTGACTCCATTAGCTACGAGCACGGAATAAAGAAATTGCTCGGCTGAGGAGCGATTCAGCCTTACTATTTCTGCTCCTGCAGCAGCCGTTAAGAAATATCTTTTCATTCAAATCAATGGCCTGAGGAAGAACAGGTATCCCTCTGTTTTTACATTGAAACAGAATGACATGTGCCTCCTCTGCTGGTCATTTGAGTTATTGCAATGTGGCACATCGAAATACTGAAAACACTTCTTCGTTTTTGAGCCCTTTTCGTCAGAAAACGTTCATTGTTATTTTACCAAATGACGTGATGTCATTTTTTGTTATTGCCAAGCATGATTACACTGCCATCAGTTTTCGTAATATATTTATAGCCCCTTGTGTTCAGATTCAAAATTCAGTAATCATTGAACACATCATATGAGTCATTTCCAGCAGGCGGGCGGCGTCGATGAACATTGCCAGTGGGTAAATTAGGGGGCAGCAGTTTTCTAAGATGAGAAAAGTTGAGCAGAGCAATTAGGATAGAAAGACACATTCCCTCAGTGGGAAAACATGACGTTGGAGATGCCGGTGGATTGTAATAATGTTTACAGTCCAAGCTATTAACTCTAATTTGTAATGCTTGGAAACAAGGCGCCTTTGCTCAGTTGAGTTCATAATATTAGCGACATTTAATCACATGAAGCTTTCATTCAAGTTCTTGACCCGGTTCCATGGTTTCACTTTGGGAGTCAATGACAGGAACACAGAATAGACTGTCACATCTTTTCACTCCATCATCGGCAGTTTGGCCGGTTTGTGCTGTGTTGAGAGGATCATTTACAAAAAATACAACAATACAAAAGATGAATTATTCTCCATTACAAATGAAAGCGTCATCAACACATTTGGAGTTGATGCATCAATATGTCAAGTGCATTCCCCTGTATGCCAGTAATGGAGCTTTTGTATATACAGTTTAGTATTCCAGGCCAGGTCTCTCCAAAGGGTCATGAGATAAACCTGAGGGGCCACCTGATGGGTAATGGGAGAGCGAGAACTAAAGAACAAAATCCTTCTCAATTTGTGTTTTTTCACAATTGGTGCAAGTAAAAGACAGCCGAGTGCTGTCATAACCAATAGAAGGAGTGGACTTACAACGAGACAGTCGGCATGATCACTCTCTGGTACTAAATATCCCCCAACGAGCCACTCTGATGATTTAAAACATCATTTAGTAGTCAGTGGGTTTTCAGTGGATTGTGCTTGTAGAGCAGAAATTAATGGATATTAGCTGGCTTCCTAAAATTGATCGCCGGTAAAGATTGAGGAAAGGAGGTGATTGCAAACAATTAAATACTTAAATGATCTTGAACGTATGGCATGAAGCCCCATCATCATGCTTAATTACGCAACAGATCTATTATTTAACATTACACGCATACTAATGATACTAAAATGATGGAAGTGTCAGAACCGGACGGGAAGTAGGACTCAGACGCAGAGTAGGTGTATACGATGACCGTTTTATTCGCACAGAGAACAAATAGGTCCAAGACATAAAGTCACTCCAAGGGAGGGAACAAGGCTACTTAAGTTAACCTCACTGAGACTTGACGCCGGACAAAAGAGCAACAACGAAAAATCACTCGAACGAGGTGAAAACTATGATCATGAGACTAAACTAACTATGGCACGGTAAACTACGGTCACGAGACTAGACTAACTATGGCACAGTAAACTATGGTCACTAGACTAGACTAACTATGGCACGGTAAACTATGGTCACAAGACTAAACTAACTATGGCACAGTAAACTATGGTCACTAGACTAGACTAACTATGGCACGGTAAACTATGGTCACTAGACTAGACTAACTATGGCACGGTAAACTATGGTCACTAGACTAGACTAACTATGGCACGGTAAACTATGGTCACTAGACTAGACTAACTATGGCACAGTAAACTATGGTCACGAGACTAGACTAACTATGGCACAGTAAACTATGGTCACGAGACTAGACTAACTATGGCATGGTAAACTATGGTTACGAGACTAGAGTAACTATGGCACGGTAAACTATGGTCACGAGACTAGACTAACTATGGCACGGTAAACTATGGTCACGAGACTAGAGTAACTATGGCACGGTAAACTATGGTCACGAGACTAGACTAACTATGGCACGGTAAACTATGGTCACGAGACTAGACTAACTATGGCACGGTAAACTATGGTCACGAGACTAGAGTAACTATGGCACGGTAAACTATGGTCACGAGACTAGACTAACTATGGCACAGTAAACTATGGTCACGAGACTAGACTAACTATGGCACAGTAAACTATGGTCACGAGACTAGACTAACTATGGCACAGTAAACTATGGTCACGAG
Organism: Gasterosteus aculeatus; assembly: GCF_964276395.1. Lineage (NCBI taxonomy): Eukaryota > Metazoa > Chordata > Actinopteri > Perciformes > Gasterosteidae > Gasterosteus > Gasterosteus aculeatus. The sequence continues at coordinate 16,036,850 of NC_135705.1, forward strand.
ACTAGACTAACTATGGCACAGTAAACTATGGTCACGAGACTAGACTAACTATGGCATGGTAAACTATGGTTACGAGACTAGAGTAACTATGGCACGGTAAACTATGGTCACGAGACTAGACTAACTATGGCACGGTAAACTATGGTCACGAGACTAGACTAACTATGGCACAGTAAACTATGGTCACGAGACTAGACTAACTATGGCACAGTAAACTATGGTCACGAGACTAGACTAACTATGGCACGGTAAACTATGGTCACGAGACTAGACTAACTATGGCACGGTAAACTATGGTCACGAGACTAGACTAACTATGGCACGGTAAACTATGGTCACTAGACTAGACTAACTATGGCACAGTAAACTATGGTCACGAGACTAGACTAACTATGGCACAGTAAACTATGGTCACGAGACTAGACTAACTATGGCATGGTAAACTATGGTTACGAGACTAGAGTAACTATGGCACGGTAAACTATGGTCACGAGACTAGACTAACTATGGCACGGTAAACTATGGTCACGAGACTAGAGTAACTATGGCACGGTAAACTATGGTCACGAGACTAGACTAACTATGGCACGGTAAACTATGGTCACGAGACTAGACTAACTATGGCACGGTAAACTATGGTCACGAGACTAGAGTAACTATGGCACGGTAAACTATGGTCACGAGACTAGACTAACTATGGCACAGTAAACTATGGTCACGAGACTAGACTAACTATGGCACAGTAAACTATGGTCACGAGACTAGACTAACTATGGCACAGTAAACTATGGTCACGAGACTAGACTAACTATGGCACGGTAAACTATGGTCACGAGACTAGACTAACTATGGCACGGTAAACTATGGTCACGAGACTAGACTAACTATGGCACGGTAAACTATGGTCACGAGACTAGAGTAACTATGGCCATGGGTCTTGGACACTGGCTGGTACGACGACGTAGGACAACACACTGGCACGAGACAAAGGGAGATGCAGGCTATAAGAACACATGGGGGGAGGAGGGAACACAATCAGCAATCAGGGAGGACAATCACACTGGTGACACATCAGGAAGGGAAAGGAACCTGAAACGAGAGGAGAGTTAATCTTCAAAATAAAACAGGAAGTTACGAAAACAAACGTGGAGACAGGACAAAGACGCAACTAGACATACAGGTGTGACAGGAAGCATGTTTCCCCAACTCGTAATGCATTTAAAATTGTGAGCAATTCACACAGAAACACACACGTGAACTCAATCAATCACTGAAATACCCTCCCCCCCACCCCCCCCCCCCCAAAAAAAAGCGCATGCTCTGCACGCTGAAGATTTCCAACCTCTGGCAAATCTGGGTTGGAAGGTACCGTGAAGGTCCTGATGCTCTACATCCTAGAGGTTGTACTGGTGCTCGCTCGTCTTCGGGGAGAGAGTGATTTTGATCATGTTGTTTTGTTTCTTCTGTAGCAGAGTTCAAAGATCATTTGAAAAATGATATTTAGGATTTCCAGCAACAGGGATTCCAAGATCTGGCTCCAGAAATAATAAATATGATCCGTTTGATTGCTGTTGCTTTTTAGAACAGAAAAATAAATTAAATGCCATCCATAACTACTGAGGAAATATAAAAAGTCTGGTGGGCGCTTTTCCACTTTATTTGATCCATTATACCGTGTCTTCCAACCCCCACAGAAAAATATAATAAAGAACATTGCAAAAAGTTGTCTGGGACTGCATTAGAACAGGAGAAGTTGCAAGATGATTTAGCAAAAGCATTAAGCTTTGATAATACTAGTTACATGAGATTAATGACTTAGTTAAATCTCAATAAAGCGACTGCTTTATTTCACTCTTAAGTGACTCGACTAGGAAACAGGAAGCAGTAATCAAAATACGTCGCTATTTAACAAGGTTTACTCTGTTCAAGTGCCGCAGGAATGTTGATGGATGAATTAAAAAAAAGTGGCACATGCAGTATACTGAAACCAGTCGATGCTTATAGAAAAAACACCTGGTCCCTGTTCAGGTAAAACGGGGGACAGCCAGACCTCTCTGCCTTACTGACATCCCCAGTGGGTCACCAGTTAACTCCTGGACGGGTCAAGTATGGTTCGTATGGTGAAAGCCAGTCATCGTTAAAAAAAATAAAAGGGAGGCGTAGGTTGACGTTCCCCCCCAAAGAACAAAGACAGCCTGCTTTGTGCTATTTTGCATGCCACCTACCTTTTGCCATTCACTATAAATCAAAATATAGCAGCCATTTAAAACGTCCAAAACGGTGTCCTACAAGCGAAGGCCACACTGTCTCGGTTTTATATTGATGGAGGCAATTATAGAAAAGATGAATTGCAAAATTAGCATGTTAATAGGTTACTCTCACGCAATCAAGTACATTGGTCCCAAAAGACCTTCTTCCTGCTGGTGGTTTGATGGAAGGAAGCGTTCTTGAGGGTTGAAGATGGAAAGAAACAATATTTGGTGCTTGTCAACTGATAAATTGGTGACCTGTCCATCATTCAATTACTTCCCACAATTTGGGCTGCTATGCGTTTCCGAGAGATTAAAACTGGTGCAGCACGCGCCACAGTGTCAGTGGCTCATTTGGCCACTAGGTGGCACTCTAACACTGCAGTTAAATGAAGCTCAAACTGTCCAGATGTTATTCAAATCTAAAGGTTAGCTTCTCCCCCCTTGTTTGCTCTTTGCTGTTTGAAAGGTCAGCATTTTGCCAGCAGAGGACAGTCTGATGTAACATCTATGTTACTGAATCATAATTGTGGTCTGTGACAGTTTGCGGAGTTGATCACTATCACAGTTTGGATGACACTAATTTCCAGACCCTCACAAAGTTTTGTAACTTGAAGATGAGGCCCCATACTAATGTCCACAGTGTCCTCTCCCCTGTGGCTCTCAGGTAATAGGTCTCCTAACATGAAATACATTTTCCCTTATTCACAGGAACAATCTCTCCCAGAGCTCCCCTGTGACTAAAAGCGGCACAAAGTGTCGCACAGTGTGACACAGTGTGTCTCATCCACAGCGATGCACTAGCTCGTGAATGGATGAATCAAATGTCACTGTGACGGGGGGCATGCGATAGCAGATCCATATTTCTATTAGGCTCCACAGGCAGACTGAATTGCCGAGCATGTTTGTGCATATTTCACCGTAATGCAGCTCCTCCATCTTCTTTGACCTACAGCCGAGGTGATAGAGATGCCCCCCCTCGGCACACACAGACACACACACACACCAGTCCCGTCCTCCGCTCCCATTTGATGTGCATGTACTGAATTGATCCACAAAAAAATGATAGATCTGCGCATGCTTTTGCCACAAAAGCCCCCTCCAAGACGTGTCATTCTGTCTCTTATTGATCCATCTGCAGTCGCCTGATGGGAATGACTGCCAGCAAAGATGAAATCTACTTGTTTCACATCTGGTCCCGATGCAGCAGAGGCCTTTAGCACAGCCCGGGCGATCGGCAGGCCACACATCAACTGTGAGCTCTCAGGCCCACGCGGCAGGTGGATATTGACTGAGCCGCTCACTCCGAGGGATGCTAGTGGAACTTTGAAAATAAATAGATGGGTATCATCAAGACGGTTGGTTGAGAGGCAGGCGTTGCCTATTTCTGCATCTGGAAGGTTGCAGAATACAAACTAAATTGAGGTAATAACCAAACTCTTGTTGAGGGCAGCGGAAGTGGCAATAACGCAGAGCAGAATAATAGTAATGTAAACTGAATTGTGTTTTTTTAAAAGGGAAAACAATTTTGGAGTTTATTTGCAACGTACCACGGTGATACTCAATGGGATAAAACCAAAGTACATCTACGGTTCTGACCGACTGTACTAATAGACTTTCACCTGTTTTATAAGAATAAAGATCAGGGATGTTTGGCTTTTGACCATATTTAATGTTTAATGTTGCCACTTCCAACAACGTGTCCAAACTGTGCGTTGCCTTCTAGTTTGACACATCAAGGACTGTTCCTACCAGTAGATGACAGTCCCAAACAGGCTAAGAGCGTGTCGGTGACGTGACCCTGACTGAGCTTATTTTGATTCCAAGTTGCTTTAATTGACATCATGGAGTCACAACAGGCCAAAACAGGAAAGACGGTGTGTGCCAAGTGTTCGTGCGGGAGACAGAGAGTCTTAAAAGAGACAAAGTCAAGCATTTGATAATGCTGTTGCACAGGGCTGTTTGTCAGCCACTAGACGGCAATCAGGCTCGGCCAGGACATCCGTCACTGCAGACACCAGGAGAGTCAACGAACCGACGAGTGTGTGTGTGTGTGTGTGTGTGTATGTGAGGTTACACAAAAATGTTTTTCATGCTGAACAAAGTCAAAGGAAGTTTTTAGTTTTCACGCTTTTTCTGTCCTTTAAAGGCCGTTGTGTTATTGTCACTCATGACATTCTTCCCCGTCAGACCATCACATTTTGGATGCGTGTAATGGATAAACGAGAACAGTTTGTTTTGAAATAGAAAGTGCAAACAAATGAAAGGTACGTGGCGAAGTGATTTATCAGAGGGTGCAGGATGCTGCAGACCAAGCTCCCATGGTTCATTTTGCAGCTCTTTGAGGAGTATTGTTTTTTGGATGCGCTCACCTTCTCCTTGTTAGACCCAGCACTCAGGCCGTGACAAATGCAAGTGCCATCTGTGACCAAGAACCAAAGTAGCAAAAGGCCAGTCAGTGGATACCAGTGCGGGGAGGAAGTCAGCCACACCTTGATGATGAATCGATATCTCTCTCGCTCTTTGTGATCAGTTTGCTTTCCTGCCTCTAGTTTTACTAGTTGGATTGTGACTACATTTTACATTATTATTGATCCTCTCTGCCAGTTTTTCTTACTCTCCTGAACATTTCAGGTCCTGTAATCCCTTGTCGCCCCACCTGGTCTTCACGCCCATCCGACCTGCCCGTTCTGACCCTGTCTCTGCTTCTGACGCTGGATTCTCCGTCTGCTCCTTTTTGGATTTGTTTGTCTGAGTGACTGACCTTCTGGTCACACTGACAGGGCTGCTCTGTGTTGTTGTTTCGAGGCTGAACTTATGCACGTGCACTACACATTTAGCAAAACCGTTTGCTATGGAGAGAGTTGTAGATGACCAGAATGTTCAGTTAAGTTGAAACAATGCGGCTTAACTTGTTAATGTAACTTTACTGTACTAATTAATGTTATGGGAAGGCTAAATCCGACCGATGAGCATAAGATATTGGTCCTTACTTGATTATTACTATTCTCTGCAATAAATAAGACCAGAATTGTCTAAATGAAATCCACGTTTAACCTATGAACATACAACATTTAAAGCATCGCCTCCAGCTAAAGAGGTTCTGTCAGCTGATGCCTCTATTGTGGCCTCTGGACAGCTATAACACAGGGGTGATTACACATGTCCTGACCGATCCGACGCCGACGCAGTTCATCTCATGTGACAGCCCTTCGCTGAGCTCACCTGCCCTCGCGGAGACGACGGCAACGCGGGGCACAGAATCCATCAGGGTGCATTGTGCTGAAATTGATCGCTGCGATCGATACGTACCGGTGAAGCCATCGACAGTGCTGCTACAGAGGAGCGGGCACGGGGAGTGCTTTGCCTTGTCCGTGATCCATCTATCTTTAGGCCGGATCAATATGCTACAGGCAGCTCATATTTCACAGGTCGGCCCAGGCAGGGGATGAAAGAGGGCAGAGGGGGGGCCGAGCTACGGGGAAGATGGGGATGATGTCAAGGCTTTCTCTAAGGGGGTCAATTCCGCAGGGCAGGAAGCGCGGAGAAGAATAACAGGTGATATGGACACACACAAAGGTGAGAAAGTGAGAGACGGGTTCGGTGTGTGACGTAGGAGTCGATGGTGCAAGCGGAGGCTTTTATATGTTACTCCGGCCATTGCGGCCTGACAGCTTGTCGATTCAGTGAATTTATAATGAATGTTCTTTTATTCTACTCTTACTCTCTAACCTTTCTCTTCTCCTTTACCCCCCCCCCCCTCTCTCCTCCCCTCTCCGTCCCGTTCTCCTCCTTCCTCTCCTCCTGTTACTTCTCTCGTTTTGGGAGCTTCACTCCCACCCTCCCTTTCGCCTCCCTGTCACAGACTCATGTAGCCTCTCGTGCTGAGAGTAAAAACAAAGAGTCGTGTGAAAGGCGCTTAGTGGCGTCCCCTCCTGCCCCTGCTGTTACGGTGTCCAAACGATGCAAATGTTAGGCCGGCTAATGAGCAGGAGTTGTGTTGTGGCTGAAGTTAAGCGCGCCGCTCGACCACGCTGTCTCATGAATAACATCACCGTGTCGGAATCAAGATGTGTGTTCCTCTCAGCTCACGATTAATGACCATTACAGATGGTGCTTTCTCAAGTTGCTACTGAGGAGGAGGGGGGGGGGGGGGGGGGCCGTAAAGACAAAAGGTGGGGTCCGTGGTGGTGTCCGAAAGGAGCAACTGGGCCCTGAAAAGGAGGATAATAAAAATTCACTTTAAACAATTCAAATGTAAGCAATCTGCTCCGTCTACCTTAACACACACACACACACACACACACACACACACACACACACACACAGACACAAGCAGAAAAAAGGTGTCTAAAAACTTCAGGTGCAACTCTGAATACCCTTTCACCTGTTTCAAGTCCCGTAACCTTTTGCCCCCGAGTTCATTCTGGCTGTCATCTAACACACATGCCTCTGACAGAGAGGGGAGCCGATAGATGCCGGCTTCTGTGTTATTACAATAACCCTTTTGGCGGCTTACATTTCCCTCCCCTCCCCACATCGCCGCTTAATCCGCCGCGCTTTTGCCCTTCAGTTTTTCAAAGACAGCCCGCGGGCTAGAATTGTCCTTTGCTGACTTATGGCTGACAGTGAATAAGTTCCCCTCTCGTCTCCTCCCTTTTATGTCTGATATCATACCTGGAGTGGGTCAAGATCAATGGTGCTCCCTGCAAATCTGCCCAGACTCCGGGTGCTTCTCATTAACCTTAAACAGGGGTAACTGACTCTCACACAGCCGCAGCTTTTGCAACAACTTCACCTACGGCTCTGTGGGCTTTCATGAAAAAGGCCCAGACTGCGTTGGTGTGGACTATTTATTTTCTTCTTGGCCTCAAATTGAAAGCTTCACTCCTTGACATGTAATTGGTTCAAGTATAGGAACACATGCTGGCAAGCTTCTTGACGGAGTTAAAAGGTAAAAGAGTTTCATCAGTGCAGAAGACATCATTTACGTGGTTTACCCAACTTTCATTCAAGCCGACAAAAGTCTCTCAGAAGTAAGACGCTCGTTGAAAAGTTGATGATGGTCCAGTCTGGTTAAGAAACTGTTGTTAAGAAACTGTTGTTAAATTGTTATTGCCACCTTAAGGTTTGCGAACAAGCCTTCGACTTACATAAATAGAGCATTTGGAGCACGGCTGACAAAAATCAACCAAGGACGTAGTGTGACAAGGTGATGAATGGCTTTGCATGATGGAACAGACAGGACTCTGGACGCTGCAAACTTCTGGACAACAACAGAAAAATCAATCTCAGGTATGGCATAGAATTAATGCGTTATATTGAATGGACTGAGGCACTTCCTTAGGGATGGGCTGTAATTTAAAAGCACCAGCACAGAGACAGCGTCATGTTCAACGACCATTGTATATGCTCCATGGATTAACACACGACTGAATGACATCTATTAAACAGAAGAAGCGCAACAAGGAAATCTTGTCTATCTCGTGAATTTTATCAAGACAATAACAGTGCGTGAAGCTGTGCGTAAGTGATGCTACTGCCTTCCTTGGGCCCAATACAGATTAAGAAAGAAGAGGCAGCAGCCCAGTCCAGATCCAGCTGTGGCTCACATCCAATGGGATCCCTGAGAGACTCTCTTCAACAAGATGGATGAAGGGCACCGAGCCTCAAACTGGGCGCACTCAGCCCAGACATCATTGGGTTTGGGCTGAATAAAGAGGTGGTGGCCCCTCGCCTGCTCTGCCCTAATAGGAGGTGCAGCCTGGCTGACAGGAGCCCATTAATAACCTAGTGGTGTCACTGGAAAAGAACACACTCACCTGAGCACACTCACTCAACGGGATCACGAGGGAGAGGCGAAACCCAAGAATATCAGGGCTCTCGGTTATAGGATGGCAACACAAGTGAGTGTTAACCTCGGTCACATATCTAAAAACAATGTTTAATGCTATTTTTTTATTACTGAAATGAGTAATTAGGGTTAATTTGCCATTACAATAGTTAATATCATATTTGTGTTAAAATGAAAATGTAAGTATTGATATTATAAGAAATATGTCTCTATGATGATCTGACTATGCTGCGACCATAGCTTCATATGTTTGATTCAGGTTGTTTTCACTCCATCAAACTTTATGGACAATTTATTTTTATACATTTATTTGTTTCAAATTCCCTTTTCAGGCTATACAGTAAATAACATGCGTACTGAATATATCTAAAACTCACAATCACTATATGACTAGTGCGTAATATGCATAATATGCAAAGTGTATATGTACACTTTGCATATATATATACATATATACATATGTATATATAATATATATATAATTTGCATATTCATATATATATATATATATATATATATATTTATATATATATATATATATATGAAGCGTATATATATGAAGCGTTGGTATCATTTAAACTTAGCATTTAACCCAATTTAATGGAGAGACAGAAGCGTACTCATTTGGCAGCTTTAGAGGTCATGTGATGCCATGCGTCATGACGTCATACGGAAGTCATGCAGCCAAGATGGCAGCGTCCTTGACACTCATGCTGAGAGTGTTGTCAACTGTCTAACATGGACAACAGTGGCAAATGTAAGTGCTGTTCAACTAACAAGAGAAGATTTTGAGAGCGCAGGATGGAGAGACGAGAGTTCGTCGCGTCACTTGTGGTTCGTTTGCTCTTTTGTACGATGTTTTGGTTACCGGTTTTCATTCCTAGCAGCCTTTAACGTTGATTTAAATAAATATTGTCAGTTGAGCACCGACTAGTTACCACCAGAGCTTCGTTTCATGTTCGCGTTATGCACATAAAAACCGGAGAGTTCACACAAAGGGATTTGTGTTACTAACGTGTAGTTGTAACCAACGTTACAACAACACCAGCTCTATAAACACACCAAATAGTACGTTACATTAGTCCAGAGGTCGCTAACTAAGTCATTAGAAGCACCATCATAGATCAGCTAACGTTAAACAACGTGTGGGTTGAAGCGGCTCTGTGTGACGTTATTTGTATCCAGAGTTACGTCACGTTTGTTTCGGGGCAAACTCGGTACGTCACGTGTCTAAGGCGCTCAGTCATCAAGTGACCCTTTAGTGACCCTTCACTGAAAATGTACTGTTAATTGATACAAGCAAGAGTCAATCGTATCCATCTAATACAATTATTCAGTTATTTCTGTATAATTCATATATATAATGTTATGTATAATACTTCAAATGTAAAGTCCAAAGACAGAGTGTTGGAGAAGATCTGTTTATTTGTGTAACGCCCTCTTTCACTGCATTTATAGCTTATTTATTGAGCCATGGTACTGTGATTAAAGAGTAAATACAAGGTATGATCAAATATCAGGTACTTTATATAATGTTACTTTAAACTTTGTGAAGTATCCACCAAACTTATATATGTTTGTTATGTGGGGGATTATCTGTATTATATTGACTTTTTCAATAATGATAGATATGTCCACTACTTATTTGACAGTTTTGTTTTTTGAGATTTATTTACCTTACTACATTACGTACATGACCAATTAAAATTGATTTTAATTCAAAACATGATCATATATACCACCAAACATTTTTGTAGAAGAAGCTCCAGATTGACCCACGACAACATTACAAATACATCAGCAATTGTATTTGAATGCTTGAACACAATGAAATGCGTCTTTTGATACTTCATTGTTAGAGCTTCAGACCTGCTTATTTAGTATTGTGGTTGATTATGATTGATTGTAGCATTTAGAGGCTAAAGAGGCGGATATGTCCCCCAGAAGTAATAGACCAAAGCACATTCATATACGTCAGGGGACCGAAAACGTCACTCCAAATCATTCCCCATCCTACACTGTGTCTGCAAAATTGCAAGCAGGTTACGACAAACACATTTGCCACTTCTTATGAGATGAGATGACATGTCGGTGGTGTGAACTCAGCCTGTTGAGTTCAATAGCTGCAAGTTTAAGTAGATGGTCTGAATATGTGCCGTGTCTTACGGAGCAATTGTCTCTCCAGGCAGGCGGCTGTGCGGGGATGTGTGTGGATCTGACCCTCTTCCCCCTGGACACCGTGAAGACGAGACTGCAGAGTCCGCAGGGCTTCTACAAGGCAGGGGGCTTCAGGGGCATCTACGCTGGAGTCCCATCTGCTGCTGTCGGCTCCTTCCCCAACGGTGTGATGGCTGGATATATGACGCCGAGGGGCCGCTGTTCACTCTTGTTTGTCATTGATGTCCTCACCAAACACCACAAATTGCCCGTTCTATGTAGAGACCTAAGTCTCCAGTCGGTGGTTCATAATATCCATAAAGGGTCTGTTTGTTCTGCTTCCAGAGCCTCTTTTACACATTTTTATGAATATTATACAATGACAAGGATGACTGGAATCAGGATTTTAAGATTGACTTTTTTAAGGCTATAATTCGTTAGTCAGTTTAATATGTAGGATAGATTGATGCTACTCACTTTGTCTACTTAAAGGGGGAAATCTCTGGTGTTTGATAATCAATAGACCATTAAATCAAACGGTTCCCCAACATCTTTTGACTGTTAAAGGAGTCTGTGTCTCAAACTCCCAGACTCTTATGGTATGCATGTCAGGGACAGAATGATGAAGAGGATCTGAAGTAATACGTTGGTGGTTTGAATATAATAGAATCTTTTTGGTGCAGTTTAAAAATAAATGCATCACTTCTGCAGAAACCTATGACAGTACAAAAGAACTGATCTCTGAAACACAACTAACTTTCTTATCTTTTACCCCAATTGACCGTGCAGACAAACGCACGCACACACGCCGCGGTTTCTCCCCTGTCAGAAGTAGTGAGGGATATTAATTGCTGTATGCTGGTTGACTAATGGGCCTAAAATGGCTGTGGTTCTGCTTGATTTCAGCCGCTGCTTTCTTTGTCACCTACGAATACACAAAGTCCCTGCTCGGCGCCGGCGGACCGCTAGCAGCGGTGCACGCCGCACCTGTCGCTCACATGCTGGCCGCCTCCCTGGGAGAAATAGTAAGTCTTCCTCTCCCTCGTTCTCCCGACTTTTGCCTCCTTTCGTTTGGATTTTCACTCCACTCTCAAACTGCCAGCACACTTTGAACTCGTGTGCATTCGTATTGCTCTCGATCTCTGGGAGGCCACCTTCAAATGTCACAGAGCGCTGTTAACAGAGGGCGTTGGGGGGGTTTGCTGTGGGCCCCGGAGTCCAGCAGGGTGCGTTAAAGGGGCTTCCTCAGGACTCCCAGCATTTCTCCCCACTAGCTGGGTAAATACGATGTCATTACTGCCTATTGGCTCATCTACTTTGCCAGCTCAGGCCCCCGGACACTGCCAACGTAGTCGGGGGAATTCAGGCATGAAACCAACAACGAGGCGAGGCGATTTCCTCAGTCCATCCCGTCCCAAATCACTCGCAGTGAACCACGGAATCGGAGCCATATGGGGGCCTTGAATACTCAAGAGGAGCGCCCCCCTGCTATACCGCCAAAATACTAGGTTGTTGGTATTCATGGCTTTTGGATGGATGTGATTTAAGCCAAGTTTTGCATGTTTATGAGATGGGATTATTCCACATGCGCGGGTGTTCTGGGGGTCTGGGGGTCTCGATGTGTTGAGGTCACTCGTTACTCTTATATCGGCACAAATTCGCTAAGAGTTGTAGCGATCGACGTCTTTAGTCAGTGCCGGCGCTTCAGGAGTGCAACTCTTAACACTTTTGGTCTGTGGCACTTTCCCCACGAGTGTGAAGGGTCAGGCTGAGGTTGCAGCTTCTTTTAACCCCTTCCCCGCTTTTCTGGATTTGAGCACATCAAAGGCCCAAATCCTCTGAGCGTAGCGGAGCGGGAGAGGGGGTGGGTGGGGGGGGCGGTATCCCACTGCCTACTGGCAACTGGATACGTCTTGTTCAAGCAGAGTAAGCTTCAGGCTTAGCCATGAAAGGCCTGACCCAGTGCTGCCCCGAGTGGGATTCCAGGACTAAACACCCGCACTATGATGCAAGCGCCCGCTCAGTCACTGCTAATGAGATTTTGTATTAGGCAACATGAGCCTGAGTGAGATTTTCCCAGGTCGGCAGCGATATGTTTGTTTTTTCTAGTCGTTGATACATTGATTAGTGGATTGACAGAAAAGGAGCAGGATGTGCATTTCTGTTACGTATCATTATGAATCGAGTACCTTTTGACTCCGAGCTCACAAAGGACACAAGCCTGTCGAAGCCATTATTAAAACTATTTTTACTATTTTTATACATCAAAGGCTCTCAAAAAATGAAATAGGCCTTTAATAAAAATGGCCCCTCCATGCTGTTAATGTTGAGGGGAGAAAGTACCGTTTGTCCACCAGGTTTAAGCCGCCATTATTCTTTTTCCAATGGTCTGAGAGAAGATGGCCGACCCAACTATTGCCTCTTTATCATCTACTTTGTGACTGTGAAGGTTTGGTTTTCTTATATTTACGTCCAGGATGTAATAATATGACAGCTTCATTTGGAGGTATAGCTTATTTTTATTTAAACCACACAGGTGCAAACAACACTTCTTCTGGCTTCATACCAAACCTGAATAGTTAAAAACAAACCCGGCCCATTGCCCCTCTTCATCAGCCCTTGATCCATTCCGCAGGATCCATTTGGACGAGTGTCACCGGGTGTTTTCCACGCTACATCATTCAGCGCACAAGCTTTATGCCGCTTATTTCTTTCCCCAAGCCTCCCATCTATCTATGATGCGCTCAACTTGGCACCAACTCACGAAACGTGGAGTCAATGTGTGTTACGGTCATTCCAGAGGGAGATGGTGATCAGTAATTATACTACAATAAACAACAAGGGCAAAAAAACAACAAAATCAACTTAATATACGTCCTTATAGCCGAGCCTTTGGTTTAATAGATGTTCATCACGGGGGATGGAGGAATGGTTGTAAGAAAAAACAGTAAGCAAAAGCTCCTTATTTGATCATTATAATTTAGGGGAATCATTATCTTTATAATGAGTTTAAAGTTCGTTAGCTGAGTAAGTTCCTTCATTAGATTTAGGATCACAGGTTGGGGAATAGGACTACCGATGTAAAGCAGACGTTTACTGCAGCTGTTTAATGGCGGTCATCGAATGCCCCTTCCATTTTAAACGGACGGATAGAGAGCGAAAGGACGGAGAGGAGGACAATCACAAGCAGCAGAGAGAAAGAAAAAGAGACAATGAGAGAAATTCCCCCCCCTACCCTGCTCGAGTCCCTCGCCAGAAGCATCCCGGTGTTTGTGCGGGTGTTGGGACGCTCCCATAAAGAATGTGTAAGCTGATGGCGTCTGTCAGGCTCTAGCAGGCTGTTATCCAGCCATTAGATCAGATTTATCTTCATTCCCATTCGCTCGACGTCTGCCCTGAAAGCTCATTTGTCAAGGCCGGGCGGCAGGTTTTTCTCGCATCTATAAATCCCCCCCCCCACCTCCACCACCAGCACCAGCACACATCTGTAGGAGGATGTACTGGAAAATACAGTGTGACGTGACAAGATGGGGGTTTGGGGGGGAGGGGGTGGGGGGGGGGGCAGGGAGCGGGAGGGTGGAGTTTGGCAGGGTAGAAACTGGCAGCCACTTAACTTGGCACTGAGAAATAATCCATGCATCGCCTGCGAGCAGCGCCACGCGCCGTGATTTATTGGCTGTTGTTTCAAAGTTGGAGACGCTCAGTGTCCTCATATCTTCCCTATTTCTTCATGACCTTTTTCTACTTCCATCTCCTCCTTTCCTTCCTTTGTTGTACTTCAGTGTCGGTACTCTGAGGTGTTTGCAGGACTGGACGTGTGATCAAAGTCGTGGGAATTAGTGGCTCATGCAGGGCCGCAGGTGTTTACGAAGGCTTTACTTCATTGTATCTGACATGACATTGAGTGGAAAGCGCTATTTTTCCACCATTGATTACCGTATTAGTGGATTAAGAATGTTTTAGAAGGTATTTATTTCAATCATAATTCATCCCAGCTTATTTTGTTTATTAGTGAACCAACGTTGAGGGACGTTTTTGGTGGTGAGTGCAGCACATTTGAACAATGAACAAATCCAAACATTTAAGGCACATAACAGTCAGCTTGTTTCTCTCACCAGCCGTCTCTTTATGGTGCCAAATGGTGTTCACGTTCCTGATTGCCTGACCGCCGCCATGTGGGGCAAAATAAGGCGAAGGAAGGGCAGGACGGAGGGAGCTAACGACTCAAGCTGCCGATTGAATCGCTGGAATCTCTGCTAATTTCTCACCGTTGTTCGCCCCATGATTGAGTGCCGTCCTCTTACCTTGTTGTTTGGCGGCCCGTTGCTGGAAATTGAAAAGACGCTCCATCATTTGGAAAAAAAAACCCCAAAGGGCCGAAGGGAAACGGGACGGCTCCAATCACGGGCAGTCAGCCTCCTAATTAACGCCGCATGACGAATCTGACAGCTTGTAAATAAAGATTAATGCTGGCGGGGAATTTAAAAGACAGCCGAGGCAAAGCATCGGAAAGTGAAGGATAAGCAATGTAAGGTGAAGAAACCTGCAGCCCTCTCCCAACACGAGCTGACAATCACCTACTGTACCTAAACCTGTCACTCACTCCGCTTTCGCCAATTATTTTAATACACTACCAATCTTTTCTGAGCCCGAGTCATATTGTATCGCGCACGCCTCAGGTTCATCAACCCGTTTGCCAATTTTCTGCCGTTTTTACAGATCTAAAATGGCCTCAGAGGCGGCACACTCTATCTTCTGGCCACTCAACATGATTCTCCCCGCCTCGAGGCGCGCAAATTACTCCCAAATAAACAATGTCCCTAATTTATTTGGTATAATCTTTGGCTCACTCTGCCTTCCTCTCTGCAGTGACAGGAGAGGAAAGGCCGTCTCATCTCCGGGCCCCCCATCCAATTACGTCAGTAATTACTTGTCATAGCCACTTTCTTTCCATTTAGCCGCTTTATTCCGGTCCTTTGGAGAATTGGTTTGGGGAAAACATGATGTACAATGTATTATAAACGGTAAGCTGAGCAGAGGGAGGGCAAATGAGATCCCTGCGATGGATGCGGCCAGCTTAGTTATCGCAGTGATGGGATGCGGCCGGATGTTTGGCCACTTGGTGGTACTGTTGCACCACGGTGAGGCTGCAGCCTGAAACGTCTTCTTTCGGCACCGATTCAAGTGCTCTTCTGTACAGGATGATGAGGTTGTGTGTGCTCGTTTTGTCTTGAAAACTGACATCTGCCTGCAGCAGAAGCGATGCATCCAAGGTCAAGACAAGGCTGAGAAACGGAGAAAATATTAAACACGAGTCAATATTTTTTTCTTCTTCTTCTTTTTTTTAGAGATACAGAGCAAGTGGTGTGTCTGTAAAGTCTTCCACAGCTCCGTCTGTCATCTCACTTGACCTTGGGGGCCGCTAACGTACCCCTTCCATTGCTTTTGTGCTCCACGCACATTTCCGTCCTCGCTCATAAGGTGTCCTTGGTCTCTGGGAGAGGAGACGAGCTGGTGAGACCCTCTAACAGGTCCCGGAGGGGGGACTCTTTCCCTCTGGGGCCCACCGCATGGAGACATCCTGAACGCTGAATGCGATTTGAAAGCTGAGCGGAGACGGAGGCAGGCGGGACAGGGGAGCGTTTTCTAATCTTTACCGCAGAGCCGACATCACCCTTTCTCCCCCCCGTCGAGAGAGAGAAAGAGAGAGAGAGAGAGAGTGATGTCGGCTCCCCATCGCAACGCGGCTCTGGGCGACGGAGGCGCCGCCGGCATCTGTACAACCGGGGGGGGGGGGGGGGGGAGTCACAGCGAGGGGGCCGGTTCACGACCCTTCTGTGAGATTGCTCGCCGGCGTTTCCGCTCCGGTGCAGAATAAATGGTTAATCGAGTCACCAGGTGGTCAGCGGTGCCCACCGGCCTCCAGGTTATGAAGGTCATAAATATTCATGTCCGTCTTCACTAGCTGTCGGCAGTCCATATTTTTGTTGACATATGGTGGATGTGTTTAGAACTCGTAGCTGGGGGGGGGAAGGGGGGGGGGCGCTTTATGAGGTGTGTGTCAGCCCGGATCTATCGGTGTGTTTTGAGCGAAGCGAATGTTCATCGGACGCAGATGCACAGTCGGCCTTCTGACCCTTTTTCACCTGCTCAGGTGTCCTGTCCGCTCTGTTAATTGGCCCAATTGGAAGCTCAGCGTTTGTTCTCTTCGCAGCAACTGCCACGTGTAGAGATACACAGGCCAGTGTGGGGGCAATGGGGAGGGCAATTAGGCACGCCGTAGATATGGAATGTCCTGCAGGAGGAAATGCAGCAATGTGGATTGGGAATGTACACGAGGAAACACTGTTGACCCGTTGCTCCATCTGTCCCGTAGGTGGCGTGTCTGATCCGGGTTCCCACCGAGGTGATCAAACAGAGGACCCAGGCTTCCCCCTCATCCACCACTTACCACACGCTGCTGGCTACACTCAGGGAAGAGGTACACAGCAATCCGAGGCAAACGGAGAATACGTCTGTTTTATTACCTATTTTGATATTTATTTTGTGGTTCTGGCTTTAAAACCATCTGACACCTCAACCCGGGTCTTGGCGCTTACTTCAATGAGTAAAATGTCTAAAGATGAAGGCCATATCTAGAACAGCCAAGTTATAGTAAGATCAAATTATTTCTTATTAAATATTTTTTTCTCGTATTATGATTTCTGAGATTGGTTTGAACAACGTTTCATATGAACATTGGACATGTAAAACGAATGAATGGAACAATTAAAATAAATACGTACAACTTCTCACAGTTAAGCATTTTTTTGGTATTTATTGGTGTTTGTCTGTGATTGTAATAAAAGTGTGTTGTGTTCTCAGGGTGTCCGAGGCTTGTACAGAGGATACGGCAGCACGGTGCTCCGAGAGGTAAGATGACGCCAAGCGTGTTTTTCTCCCGCTTGTTTCATTCTCCTCAGCCAACAAGTTCACGTACTCGTTATGTCTGCCAAAGATTTGTTTTTGCTATTTGCAACGCTCATCTTACAGCTACTATATCCATTCCTAGAGTTCATTCTAAAGATAATTACCAGACCACTTAAAGGCTGTGTAGTGAATTATTTTTGATAGGCCAAGCGAACATTGAGGCCTTCCACTCTTCTGACTGAAGGCATTTTAATTTCTCTCGGGCTTTATTGAGGCAGGAAATATTGATTTACAGCTTCTTTTTTTCCCCCCATCTCATTCAATTACGGTTGCGAGATACTCTTGCCTTTCTCTTCAAATCGAATCTGATTAATTAATGCAATTAGTTACCTTTACAAATGCAAAACAAAACAGGGATAAATGGGCATCACCCTTGATGGACGCTCACCTTTTTGTAAATGAAAAAGCTGCGCTTGTGTTTAATTGCACCTGCAGTGCATGATAACACAACGTCATTGTTGGAAAGCTGTGCTGATCTCTCTGCTGCCTCGCCTCTCCTCGCCTAATAAGTTTCAATGGAATGGAGAAAAATCGGAGGGGGGGGGGACAGAAATGGAGAAAGGTGTATGAAGGTGACACTTTCCATCCTTTTTGGGTGGGGGGGGGGGGTGTAATCTAGTCCTCTCTGCTGTGCTAGCCTGTACTTATTTTCTGCCTCACTAAACTGATGTTATTCACGCAAATTCCATCTGGACAGCCGGGGAGAAAAAAAAAAGGAAAAAAAAGGACAACAAGAAACTGTGATTTCTCCGAGGGGCTCTGAATAAATGAATACATTGGGAGGCTGGCGTCCGGCCTGTGTGCATACTAACACTGGCAGATGAAACGCAGCAGCGGTGGCGGCGGGGGGCGGGGGATTTTGGGGCGCGAGGACGGCGAGGGATGCTGCGCGTTGATTGGCTTTGACGTGTGTCAGAAAGGTAATTCCTTTTCTCTCGTCCTCCTCCGCTACCCTTCGGACGAGCGACCCCGCCGAGATAAGTTTGTTTACCGGGCGTGGCGTTGTGCGTCTCCTCTCGCGCCGCCCCACTAATTACAGGCCCCTCTGCGCTCTGTATTCATTAGGGTTCAGGCGGCTTTTCGGACGGTCATGATATCACATTAGTGCAGGGTGTGTTCTGGTCGACCGCGACGGGCCCGGCCTGGTTTGTAAAGGTGGAGTTGGAGGCGGGACTGGTTTGGGGATGCGGTTCACATTGCAGCGACCGCCCAGCAGTCCTGGTTGATTTTTACGCAGCACTTTCCAAGTTTTATTTAGACATCATATCTGAACTACTGACATACAATCATTTATTCCTCGGCACCACACTAATCTCTACTGTGGTCGGAGCTCTCCTTAGAAGAAACTGTCAAGTGGTCTGCTGAATCGGCACCTTTAGGGTTCCGGCCGGATGGAGCGTGAAATTAATTCCATCCCGATTGTTGTGTGTAAAAACGACTTCATTTGACTTGACTTAAAAAAATGCAGGCTTGATGATGAAAAGTTGCACTGTTTAGCATTTTAAGGAGAGTACACTCCCAGGTTTAAGATGTTCATCTCGTGTAAATCAATTGTTCATTTTTATTCATTTTGTGGAAATACAATTAAGACAGACTCTAATTATACTGAGTCTAGTGATACCTCATTTCGACGGGATCGATATAGCAGTATTTCTCCCGCTGGAGTACCTCCTTCCGTCACTAGATGGCATGCTAAGATTATCACTGTTCTGGATTGTTAGAACGCCCCCCCTCATTTCTGCCCCCCATCACACCAATCCAGCTTTATGGCATTTTGGAGCAGCAGACACTGCACTGCAAATTATGGCCTTTCGTTTTTAATGGCCTCTTTTTCTTTTTTTTTGCTCTAAAGCACCGCGAGGTGATCTCAGATTTGATCCAAACTGCTCCAATTTGAGTCTGAGTAATGAGGCTGAGATGGGTTATTAGATAGTAATTTCGTATTGCGGGGGTACGGGTGCCGTGGAGGAACAGGTGTAAGTGAAGCTGACAGCGTCTGAAAGAGTCGACTGATTGACTGCAGCATACGGCTTCGCTAAATGCATCTCTCGTGCGCCTGCTCTTTCACCTGCTCACTCCGGAAGCCTTTATTCCCAGTCAGTTTTCCCACATTCATGTGGGTAAGCAGTCCGACAGCAAGGTACTCGAGCCAGCTAAATGAGACTGAACACTTTATTAGTGATAATGTCCCTGGTCTTCCTTTTTACTGGGGTCATGTATGCTTTTCCTTAGCCAGGCCCCTGAATCCACCTTTCTGTTTCAGCTGCATGGCTACCAGAGGTATCTCATCTGGCCGTAGGGCTTCTGATCTAGGTTCCTCCCCGCCACGTCTCTGCCTCCCCTCCATCCTTCTCCTCTCCAGTCCCCCTTCTCTGCTTGCTCCATCAGGGGGGTTAGCTGGAGGAAAGACTCGCAGGAACAGATTTGAACTTTTACCAACTGGCCAAATGAACAAAAGCACATCGAGAGCTGACTTTGAGCCACATGTGGCTGTTGAGACACAAAAAGACCCACACACAGATCCTTATTAAGGCGTTTGGCCACTACAGAACTTCAGACCTGCTTCAGTGCTCCTGGTCGGATTTGAAACCCTTAATTCATTTGTGGGTTATTGAATGAATAATTAACTGTTTGGTTCATAAAATAGAATAAATGTCATAACAACTTCTGAAAGCCCAAGTTGACGTTTGCCAGACGAAGGGTCCAAAAACACAAAGATCTTGAGCTTAGAGAACCGGCGAGTGTTTCTCCTGAGTATTAGTAATATTCTTCCCGGCTGCGTTTGCTGGTCGAGCTGACCCTTTTTTAGAAGAGTGATGGCCTTCTTAAGCTCCACTGGATGATCATTATCTCTTTGGGGGGGTATAAGTTAGTATTAGTTGGGCCAACGAGGTAGTAGTGGTGCTCTCTGCCCCGCCACACGCACATATTAATGTCAGTGTGGAGCTGCTGTGCGTGGAGAAAGAGCCCAGTTGTTGCATTGTGCACATTGAGTTCTAACAGAGGCAGGACGAGTCTGTACGGAGCAGCGACGGGGAATTCGCTCGGCAGAGCGGAGCTGACGTGGCCTTTTTCCCCCTTTTTTTTTTTTGGCAAGAAGCTGCTTTTCAATGTCTGTGACGTAGGTTCAAACGGGAGAGGTGAGGGGAATCACTCTCATATCCTGTGTCTGTGTGCACTGATCCACAGAGGCTTGTGTTTATACACCACCTCATATGACTTGAGACAGAGCAGACAGAGGCAAGAAAGACAGAGCAGGGGGAAGCAAAGCCTGTTTATTTTCCTTTACATATGCAAAGGTGGGACGCGCGTGAAGGAGCGGAGGCTTCCTCCCGCTCTGTGTCTGCAGTCGGACCTCATCTGAGCAGATGCCATTAGTCCCTTGGAGCCGGACAGCAAGCACGCTTTTACAAATGCTGTCAACGCCACAGAACGCTCAGCAGCTGGATCGAATGAAAAGGAACGTGTCACAAGATCACTCGGTGAAATAGACAAAGCAAACCACGGAAAAGTTTAATACATACCAGCGAGATTGAATCTGCCTTTTCGCTTCCTTTTGGACTGACAGCAGAACAGCTGCCAATGAAACAGACGTTGCCTGTATTGGTGGATGAGGAGTGAATGTACTTCAGGAACACCAGCTACTGGTGCTGCCTTATCTGCTTGCCCTCGTTCATCAACGGGTAGCTTAAGAGTCTTGAGAAAACCTGTTGACCTCCTTAGATCCGACCCGTGACACGACCTGACCCGCAGAGGGGTGTTTGAGCGCTTCTGTGATAAGGAGAAGCTACTGGAGAGGGAGGCGTTCTGTCACACTCACCGTACATCTAGCGCTGACTTAGCGGACTGCGCACATACAAACAGACCTGCTCCTCAGCTTCAGACATTGGTTGAAAGGCAGCTGCTATAACACGAGGGGGGCCTCCACCCAACAACAGTAGTCATCGCTCCGACGGATCTCCGTCTGTCGACCTGCTCGAGCTACGGGACATCCGTCCCCAACGCCGCCCTCGCTGGAGTCGTTTGCGGGTTGAGCTGACCCTTGTTGGAAGAGTGATGGCCCCCCTTAAGCTACAGAGAGCGATTCCTCTTTGTCACTGGATGATCACTTTACCACACGCGCCCCACCAGGGAGCAATGGTTCACTCCCACCGCCGCGGCGGATGACGGATGGGCGGGCTTCCGCTCACAGCGGCCGGCTGCACCTGTCGTTCGCATTAGCGAGGTTGGGCGAATACAGCGGCACCGCGTACTTTTCCTCCCGTGCGTCATCTCAAATGGTTGAGTGTGAGAGTCTGTGAGGGCTTGAGGTGGTGTGAATGTGAATGGGACGCCACTTTGCTGCTCATCAAGTTACCATGACAACGTCAAAAAATATGATTTACATGTGTATTTCTTTTTTTTTTCTCTGGTTATGCTGTTTTTCTTAACGTGACATTGTGATGACTTGTGGGTCATTTCGTTGGGTTAAGTCAGCATCAAATGCTGACTTATGGAAAGGGTTCATAAAGGGCTCAAAATGTCTGCCAGAGAGCCTGAAACTCAATGGTGGGACAGAACCAAACCTTTATAGAGTAGCAGCGCGCATCAAAGTCCGTAAGCGGTGAGATTGGGATTGTTCCCCGGTCTTCTTACTCGCGTCTTTGATCGGATGTATTCGAGGAGGGCGCTGCCCTGCTGTCAGTTCCTTCGCTTGCTGCTCGGCGCCACGCTTTGCCCCTTTCCCGTTCCCAGGAGGATGCATCGGAAGTCCGCGCCACCGAGCGCCACGGATCACACGCTTCCGTTACGCACATTTGTCCCCTTTGAGCTCTTTAATCCACTCAAAAATCCATCATTGTGGCTGCGATTTGTAACGCAGAGATCTCTGGGTGGAGAGTTACCACCAAATACCTACCGGCAGACATCCCTCCCCGGAAGCAAAGAAAGAAGCGCCGGCTTGTTCTCGACGGCTGTGGTTGTTTGTATGTGCGTCAGGGTCTCGGGGCTGTATTGGCTTCAGCGCAACTTAACCCATGTTTGTCTCAATCCGAGCAGAAAACCTTTTGGTGCTGTACATGTGCTTCTAATGGCACACAGCCATGACAGGGACTGAGGGGGGGGGGGGGCGAAATGGGTCGGCATCCGAGGGAAAAGGGACCGCAGGGGGTTCGGATGTCACGTGGAAGGAAATAAGTGTCAATGCCCCCGGCATGTCGGAATCCGGTGCCCGTGCACAGGATAGAGTGTGAAGCATTATTCCCCCGGCAGCGATCCTTGCAATGTACGTTTTGTCTGAAACGGACACCTGTTCCACTTTAAAGTGTCAAAGACATTAACGTGACTCAATACCCCAACTGCCTAAATAGTGTAACTCCATCTCCGGCTTGAAGTCACCGTTGAACGAGCTCAACTCTGAATCACATCCAGTCAATATCAGCTACGTCTTCTCTTCCCTCCGTCCCGGAGTGACGGCTGATAGCGAGAGTCAGGGGAGGGGAAGAAGAAGACCAAATCGATGTGGTGCAATAGTGAGACGGGTGGAAGCTCACAGTAATTACAGCGCCAGAAGCTACGGCGCACATCATTCTCCCTCTGCTTTCCCCCCAAGAACAGACTCCCCTCTCGTATCTGCGCATTCAAACCAGTTTAATATTTCAATTCAGTTGACTTTTTGGAACTTTAAATACATTTTAGACAGACTTTCCTTTTTTTAAATCCCAGCGCCTGACTGTTTTGTAGTTTGCGAGGTTTTCTGTTGCGTAAGGGCCCTTATTCCCAGATAGTCACATAAGGCGTTCCAGAAGCCCCCCCTCCACCCACCCACCCAAACAGCCAGCCTGCCCCCCCTTTTCCTCAGTCACAACCGTCCTCCCGCTAGCAGCAGCGCTTACGGCACTAACGCATCTGGAACAAACCAGCCGAATGTCACGGGTCAGGCTATGATGTCACTCCTTAATGTCGAATGGAAAAAAATATATATATATAAAGTGTCACCGCGCACCTCGAACATTCACCTCACTGAACCCCGGCAGAGGTTAGGAGTTCAAACCAATCCATAATTTAACACTCATCTGCATTCGCTGCAGTCCGGGCTGGAGCTGCTGTTTATTTGAGCCGGGGGGATTACAGGGTTTAATGCTGGTGCTTGATGTGCCGCGACGGTAATTCAAACCGTGCCAGATTAACCAAAAGAAATCACATGTTTTTGTACGTTCTGCGCCAACCGCGAGACGGTCTGCAACAAGTTCTTCTTTAAAAAGAGTTCAATTATTCTCTCTATCTGTACACAACTCTTTATCCCCCGTGTATAAAGTATTTCAACAATTACCAACTGGTGTAAATTGTGCGCAGACCTCTTTGTTCCCCACAGCATGATTCCTTCTGTTGTTCCTCTCACTTCGGATACAGCGTCAGCATTTGATTCAGTTTCCATTTTTATCTATGTACCATTTCTGCTTCAGATATTACATGTGGTGATTTTCACTGCAATCAAAAGCTGCATTGGCTAAAGAAAGAAAGGAAAGAGTCATTTCTTTAAACGTTTGTCAAGTCAACTAAAAACTTCACATGAGAAATCTAGTCAAATTATGATGTGGAGATGAATGACATCTTTTTTTCCAAAGACACTGAAGATGAAATAATGGTTTACGGGTTTGAAAATAAGGGACTCGATGACAAGCTATGCAACATAACGCCTTTTAAAAAGACTGATGTTTTCACCAATGACGGCGCAGCTCCGCATTGTGTTTGTGCAGCCTTTTGTTGAGGCCTTTAACTGATTGATCGGCTCCTTGCGTGGTTTTGTTTCACTCAGCTCATCCGTCCGTGTGTGTGCGCTTTCAAAGTGGCCGCGTCACTGCCAGCACACACTCTTCTCAGAATGGAAATTCTGTTGTTTCCAGCTGTGCTGCTTCTGTTCTTATCTGATCCCCAGCTGATAAGATGTGTTTCTGTTAGTGAGAAACATTTCGTCTGGCCCACAGGCAGTGATTGGTTGGTTGAGAGGACTCTGGTCTTTGTTTTATTGCCGTGGGCACTGCTCCCAGAAAGCAAAGTGAGTGTGTGTGTGTGTGTCTTTGCCTCTGCCATATGTTTTCATACGGGTGTGTGTGTGTGTGTGTGTGTGTGTGTGTGTTTGCCATGCTGGAGATATCAAAGCAGGCAGCCTTTATTCTGCACCTTCCTACCCACTTTACTCCATTTAAATCCTTTAAAGGAAAACTCTCACGTCATTAGCGAGGCTATTTAACGGTTTTCAGCGTTAACCACATTCATGGACAGAACTCATTTTCAAAAATAGCTTTGGAAATAAAGTTCAGTATTCATTTCATTGCCACACTGGCACGAGGGCGACCCGTTTCCTGTAAACCACCACAAGCGTGCAAATGTTCTCACCTGACAAAACCACCCGAATTTTGCATGTACTGGTAAAACACAAAACGACGTTGGCACTCCTGTGTGACTGGGTAGGACCAGACCAACGGTCGTTTAAATAAACTTTTTTTTTTTTGCATTATCATGCCCTGCACGCTCCAGCCTCGTCCAACAAAACGCTTCTCAGTGGCCTCTACCCCTCTCGGGCCGGCCGCTTAGCTTAGCAGCAGCACCTTTTCTCTCAGTCCTTTCTCCCCACGTCTCACTGCGCGTCCCGGCCACATCCTCAGGCGGCACATTCATCTCTCCTCCTGTCAGCAGCTAATTGGCCCGACCCTCGAGGCATCCTGCGTCCCACCACGGCACCATTCATCCATGTCACCCGTCAGCGGCTGCGACGGGTCCAGAAGCACCGCCAATAACTAACTGTATCAAACCGAGGATGTTTTTAGCCTCGTGCTTTACTTTGCAGCCCCTGATTAAAGACTGTGGAGGAAAAGCAGCGTGTTGTGCCGTTGATAAGGAAGCCTGCCTCCCCTCGCGCTCCTTTATCAGGCGTCCATTTTAGAAAGCAACAAGCAGCATACAGGTGGGAGGAAGAAAAGGAATCACTCGCACAACATAAATATTATCCCGAGTTTCTGGGAAGCATTTCTCTCATGTCGATGGAATTGCTGTCTTGAATTGTTGCCAGCACGCCGTTTCCCCACCACCACCTCCCCTCCCTCTCTTTTCCTCGGCTCCCCCTCCCTCGCCAGAACAAGTCTTAATGTGTCGGGAATATCACTGCCCTGTGCCGACGCTCGCCGGGCCGCGGCGGCTTATGGGAGCAGGCGGCCAGGTGCGATCTGATTTGCTCACGGGAGACGTGCCGCCGCTCAAACCTCTCCCTGCTTTGGCTTGTTCAAACACACACACACACACACGCACGCACACACACACACTCTGCACGCTGCCCTCGGCATTCAAAGCTGTCAGATGGAATTCTTCGGCAAGTGCACTCACTCCCGTTCTAGTTTTTACAGCGCCGGGGAGCTGGAAAGGTTTGGATGAGTGATTGCCAGTCGCTTAAGGCACAACACTCCTTATGCAGCAGCGGGCCTTAAAGGAACCCGTGCTGCTGCTGCAGGACGCGCACACTGCTCCCTAATCGGGGACAAATGCAGGTTCTGAGGAACTGCACCGAGCACGGGGGGAGTTATGATTTGTATGTGTGGTAGGTTTAGGTTTAGGGGGCCATCTGATTTGTGTGAAGTGTGCCTCAGGCGAGCGTAAAGACAGGTGTGTGTGTGTGTGTGTGTGTGTGTGTGTGTGTGTGTGTGTGTGTGTGTGTGTGTGTGTGTGTGTGTGTGTGTGTGTGTGTGTGTGTGTGTGTGCATGAACTGAGACAGCATATCGAGGCCTGCTTTCTGTTAAAGGGGGAGCAGGCCTTGGCTTCCACTAAACAGCCACCGAGAGAGAAGTAATCCTACCTTCTCTCTGGCACTCTGAGTTTCCCCCCCTTTTTCCCCTCTCTTCTCTCCCTCTCTCCCCCACAGGCCTCTCTTATGAAGTGAGAGGCGAAACACAGGCCCGGAGTGCCGGATCAGGCTCCCTCTATCGATTGACTTTATTTATGTGTTTGTTTATTTATTTAACAGGCCCTGAACCCCTCTGTCCCTGAGGTGTATTTAGGTGCCTCACACACACGCACACACACACACACACACACACTGGACTGTAGACCTCTAAATCCCGCCCTGCTCCTGTGTTTAGCTATGGGCTTTTGCAGCGTCACAGCCGGGTGTACCGTGTGCCGTCACTGCAGTGAGTAGGTGTGACATTAGCTCATATGTGCACACACGGCGTGTGTAGGGTGTTAAGAAACATAACATGCAGCTGCCCATATTTTCAATAATTAACAGCTCATAGGTAATTAAAGGTGGAAAATTCAAAAGGACAATGCAGCCTATTTCACAGTTGGTAGTTGTATTTTGATCAAGTCAAATTTTCCATAAATGACACGAGAATGAAAGGTAAACACAAAATGTATCAATAGAAATTGAATTATGTAAGAATAAGTTTAATAAGATTGGCAAATTGCAGATTCAACCTTTATTTTGCAATGATGTAAGGTTGTAACTAATGAAGAAATGTGCCCAGCATTAAGTCAGAGTGTTTCAACATGCTTGCTTACCGCATATCCGTCACAGTGCGCACACACTTATTCTTCATCATTCATTTATTACTATACTCATGCAGGTTCCTCGTGCGTGCCGTCTTTTCGCTGGCTGTGCCCTTTGTGTGCGTGTGTGTCTTTTACCTGATAAAGACAAACCGGTCCGGCTTGTTCCCGCTCTGTGACTTTGTCAAAACACCCTGCGCTGTCACACACACACACACACACACACACACACACAGGCGTCCATCACCACCTGTCGCTCTGCACTCATCTCTGACTTTATCAGCTTTCAACTCATTAATACCTGATTTGTCTGTCTGTCAGTGCGTCACCAGTTAGTTTGTCTTGATGCGCTTGTGACACACGGCTGATGGAATGTGGGTGTGTCTGAATGTTTTTAAGTAGTGATTCCAGCTTACAGCCCAGTTGCATTAGCAGGTAATAAATGCGGACTTACTCGAGGCTTCGCCTTCGCCTGGCCGATCTGTTTCTTCTTTTTTTTGAGTCGTCATGTGGCCCGTTGTGATTGTGCACTTCAAATAAGGCCGCTCTTGATCGCTTCCCCATCTGACTCGCATCTGTCCTCTCCTAAAATCCCCACTCTTCTCCTCTCCAATAAATATGCAATCTCACTTATTGTCTCATTGGCCGAGGAGAGCGCCGGGCGCTTTTGCAGACACAGTTGAAGTCTACGGGGTTTGCATTACTGCTACAAAAAGAATGTCGGAGTGAAGGAGAAATGCTGAGACTGATGTATTCGTGCAGTGGAAAAACTTCTGCTGTAAAAGGCTCTGAAGAACAACAGGCGACGACTGGACAGTTCTGCTGTAATTTCAACCTGAACTAGTGACTCACCATGTCCTGAAAATACTACTTTAACATTTCAAAGGAGCCATTGTTGCTTTCATTTTGCATATAAATTGAATATGAGCGAGTACACATGGTCTCATTTGAAATGGTGCGTTAGGCAAATTCCAGGTCTACGGGTGTTACGGGGTTTGTTTTGCCAAATGGATTTGGAAGAATGACCATTCAGTATCAAATACTAACACGATCCAGTAGACTTCTCTGGCTCGGGAATCATATGCTCTTTTGCTCATTTGCTCCACATCTGGGGGCAACAACAGTGCAGAATGAGTTGCATAGAAGTGCGAACGATTTTTGTGTTTAAGATTGCGCCACAGTCTCTTGAGATGGAGTGTGAGTTTTCTAAATTCTGTCATTTGTTTCTGGTATTTCATAACATGGCAGTGAAGCCATTGTAATGACGCTAAACAATGTCCTTGAGCATAAGTTAATCTTGTGAAAAGTGAGAATAAGAATTACAAAATAATTCCAACAAACCGTGTGATCGACTCTCCACTCGTTATCCCAACTGAAGTATATCTTCACCACGACAGGACCGACAGCCCTGAGATTGGTTCCACATATTCATGGAGCCCAGATGACACATTCATGTGACTATGGTGAGCCTCTTGTACCTCAAGCGATTTTGGGTGAAATGTCTCTGACTTTTATATGGCTTGCCAATACATTTGGTTAAAGCCATTTAGGCTCCTGAGAGAACTTTTCAACTGGCACCCAAAAAAAAAAAAACGGCCACACCAACAAAGACCCGTGTGCTGTTTTAGTGCCGTCCTCTTTGTACCCAGTGAGAAGGTTCTGATAATATAATGTGGCGTGGTAGTCATGTAATATTGATCAGCAATTAACTTTTCATTTAAATTCAAACGATCGACCAAGTGTTTGTCTATTGCTGCTAATTTTCCAGTTAATTATATTATATAATAATCTTACTGATGATTCGGTCTTACTTTGGCCCTGGTGTAAGTGCCAGGTTAATGGTAGGTGAATGGTACCAGCTAGCTCTCAATGGTACTATAATGTGTTTCACCAGCAGGTCAGTAGTCTTTAAGAAGGAAAACTGTAAACATTAAATAATGAGAAAGGGATTTGTTGAAAAAGGTGAATAACGCCTGGTTGTTTTGGCATCTATACATTTGTTTTGCTTGTCTCCCCATCGTATGAGCCACCTTCCTTCCTCTTTCTCGCTCCTCCTAAATACTCATCAGTATGCCGAGGCAGCAGTATGACCTATTAAATGTCATTTGTCAAATTGCAGCCAACTGGCGTGCGTGCAATCAGGCTCAATGTGAATGTATTTTGACATGTGTTTTTCCTGCCCTCCGCTGAGTGCCTAAGGACCTGTGACAGCCCGAAGCCCCTCTGAATACTAATAAAGTTACCACTAATACAGTTAGGTTAGGACCCATATACACACACACACACACACACACACACACACACACACTGGAGTACTGTCAGCAAAGTGACACAGCTACAACAATCTCCATATTTGTATAATATAGTACCTGACAGTCACAGCAAGTGGCACTGTCACCTTTGATCAGTGGCAAAATGTGTCAGCCAGCTAACATACATTCCACACACACACACACACTCACACTCACATCTGCGGAACTATGATTAAGTATGCTGACATATTCATACAAAAAAGCAAGCACACTCATGCAGGATAGCAGATCTTTGTGTGAGCTGCTCATGTGTTTCCCAGCAGTGGAATCTGGTTCCTTGAGGCCATCTGGATGACACAAATGTTTGGGAGCTTTGGGAAGCAGATGCTGCTGAGCTCCTGGAGCACATTTTTCAACGTTGTTGCCAAGTTTCAGAGTGATACTTTGGCATGGTTTGATGACAAACAGGTATACAAGGCAGAAGATAACTCTAACCTCAGATCGGACCGATTTCACTGTAGGTTGCCACAACACAACCAACACATCAGAGAAAGTGAGTGGAAAAAAAGGATGATTGGTAGACGGGGAGAAAATAGTTTGATGGAGGTTTGAAGTAGGTGGTGAAGAAGACGAATATCGACAGTGCTTTCGACAGCCAGATGTGTGAAAGGACCAGACAAAGTGGACACCAAAGACAGACACAGAGGACCAGACAGATGAACAACGATGCAAAACTCAAAGAATTAGTCCTCCCTGTCAAGACATTACAAAAATAGAGCCGAGAAGTCTTTTATTTCAAGTGGGGCATTTTGCAGACCATAAAGAACGTGTCTCTGCCTGGTTACCGTTGTCACCGCTCACATGGCCACGCGAGGGCCCTGATAGGCTGGAGCTGGAGCTGAGTGAGCTAGCACAGTTATGGCAGCCGGAGGGAAACCTCAGCGGTTCTCACGGACATAAACAGCACCGCCGCTCGGCCTCCAGAGTAGCGATTTCCTCTGCTCACTGGCCATTTGAATAACAGCCACACATTTTGTCCTCCAAGTGATGGGCTGAAACCATAAAAAAAAACACGCTCTCTCTTATTGGCCTTGTAAGTAGACTTTCTGCTTTGTTGTGTGGCCTGACACACCTTTGCACACGTGGCGAGTTTGGCAAGGCTTTACGCCGCCGAATAGGCAATGGCAGCTGAGGCAGTGCAAAGCAGACCAACAAAAGCATGCGTCCACCGGTCAGAGACAATGTCTCGCTTTTGACTTGAGGTTCTGCACCTGCAACCTTTTACAAACAGGTGTGTCACAGTGTCCCCAAGCGATGCGCTGAGCCGCTCAGTCACAAGCTGCACAGAATAGCAGTGCAGCTGTCTGAATAACTTCCACATCCATTGACTTCTATTAGTTTAGGATATCATGTTGGCAAGTGTCATTGTGATAAGTATTCCTAAGTCTTACATTTCAGTTCCCACAGTGTCTGATTTAACATGGAATTACAAAGTAGTGTTGGGCACTTTTATTCAACAGTAAACAAATAAAGTCTTTGTTAACAGCAGTATCGCCTTAACACAACAGCAGTTTAAACTGCCTTTTGCCTTTCCCTGGAGCCAATTACTTCCACACTTTTGATGGTCCGTGATTTTACCATGAACGGTTCAAAATACAAGCAGCTCCAATGGGTGTGGCGTCCCTGATGCTCATCGCCAGACCGCAGGGAGGAACCTGGAATGGACACAGACGATTTAAACGTATTTCAACGCCGTTTGGACATCTCCGCTCGTAACCTTCCTGTCACAGCAGTTCTAAATGAAGAAAGATCACTCGAACCCAAAGTTCAATGTTGATGCATCAGTCCGTCCTCAATGTTGCCACACCTCAGAGAATCAAGAGTGAAAACAAAACGCGCTCCCTCGGGTTGCTTTGAGGTGTCTTGCTGGTGTTTTTAGAGCAAGTTGCAACGGGGATCGACGTTGTGGTGAATTTCATTCAACACACTTCATGCATTTCTTAGCTGGAATGAAATTAAAACAACTTTTGATTGATTGAGATGCTCACAGTGGTGTGACGCACTGTAGGTGGGACAACATTGGTAACTGACTTATGTATCGCCATCGAACTTGGAGAGGAAAGGGGAAAAAATGCCCTTTCTTCCCCACTTCCTTTTTGTGTCTCTGCCTTTCTCCATTTCTCATTCCGCCGAGCGATTCATTGTGTCTGTCATCTCCTTCCATCACTACGCCAACATCAGGTTAAAGCATTGGATTGGTTGCACATTAAAACCGGGGGGGGATAGCACCACAGTGATTTGCTCACGTGTCATTTGTGGATCGCTTTTTCCAGATTGTCTGAAGGAACCAATGTGTCCTTCTCTTTTTTTCTCCACTACATTTCAAACTGAAAAAGTAACGGTTACAAGAAACAAAAAACGAATCCAGTACTAAAAAAAAGCTTTCTCATTCACATGAATAGAATCACTTGACTATGAGCTATTTCCATTTATACAAGTGCAAAATGTTAAACTTACACTTAGTAATCGTCTCTGTAACCCCGGCGCCCCCCTCTATTCCATCTCCAGTCCACCTGGCCAGGGTCATAAAAGACACGTGCACTTTGATTCCTTTTTCGAAAGCTCTCTTATCTCACCGCAGTTGGAAAACATGCGGAGGAAGTTATAATACTCCACTTTCAGGGGGCTGGATACAAGGCCTACATCAGATACCGCGTTCACGCCATCGCCAAGGACGCAGAGGATTTGCTGCTGTATGTCCAGAAAGACTGAATGTCCCACTTCCACTGGGACATTTAGTGAATTACCATTCTGGCTTTACCGAACAATAATGAAGACTCAATTTTTCTGTCCGCCTTTGTTTTTTCTCCAACTATTCATCCGATCGACTCCCCACTCGGCGAGGCGACGCAGTGTCGAGGGCCTGAGATCTGGTTTATTAATGGCGCGCTGTGTACACACCAGTGCATTGAGAAAGGACACCGCCTTTCAGCTGTTTCACCGCCAGCCCTCCTCCGACGTGCCTGTGAGCTTCAGCACCTGAATCCACACCCGTTGAAACTGGTATCTGGCATCTGGATGAGGCCCCAGGAAGCTCTGGTTGTGGTGTGAAGTTGTTTGCATGCGCTGTGAGCGAGAATCGATCGGGCCGTTCCCATCGGTCACTAGTGCAGCCGATCATTTGTAGAACCTTGTTCGCCTGCTCCACCGGTCTCCCGCTCGGGACTATGACATCCCCCAGCGTGGACGCCTGAATTCGAGCGGATACACATATTCTCAGATGAGGATGCTGACTTTATGCTTGCAACATGTGGCGTTAGCCTTTTAGCATTGTCCCATATATGCAGGAATTGTGAGCCAGGTTTTGTTTAGTTCTGTGTGCCAGAAGCGGAAGCTTGAGCGGCATATTTTAGGCTTTCCTTTAATGCCGTCGGTTACAGAAACATAACATGCTGTGGTCCGCTGTATTAATGCTCTTTTGAACAGATTTATGCCCTTTGACTCCAGGTCATTGAAAAGAAGTTGAAAAATATAAAATAATATTTTCAGCTCTCGGAGCACATGCAGATGCATGCAAGTTAATCTCCTGAGTGTTTGTGTGAGGTGAGTTCCTCTGGTCCGAGTGCTTTATAAGCACATTAAGAGGCATAAACACAGGTTGTGGGTCGTCTTTGTGCTGCTGGAATGATCCAAGACCGCTGACACCACGCAGTGTCACTTTATTTATTTCTCTTTGGTTTTTGGTTTTGTTCTCTCTCTCCCTTCCTGTAGCCGCTCTTCCGTTCCAAGTGTATGAGTGTGTGTGTGTGTGTGTGTGTGTGTGTGTTTGTGTGTGTGTGTGTGAATGTGTGTCTGCATTGTGTCTCTCAAATGAGTGAAAGAGTATGTTTTTTTGCTTTCTGTATGTGTCTGCAGGGCATGCCCGTGTGTGTGTGTGTGTGTGTCTGTGTGTCACTTGCCTGTTGCCTTGGCACTGCCGCTGATTTCCTCCCGCTGTAACATCCTTCCTTCGGCGATTTAGCACTTCCAGTAGCAACACCCGCACTCCAACTATCCCTCCAGGGCCCTCCCTCCATCCCTCCATCCCCCTGCTCCTCCTTTCAAGTTTGCCCCATCCATCCATCCATCCACCCATCCACCCATTCATCTATCCATTCAGGACTGCCAGACCACAGCCTGTCTCATTCATTAATCATCAGCAGTGAGAAGGATCAAGGGAGCAGTCAGATGAGGAAGAGGAAACAGAGAAAGGTGGCAGGAATGACAAGTGCAGGAGATTAGAGGTTAAAGATGAAACTTACACCCTCCTGAGGTAATCCTTGACGATTAAAACTTTACTTTGTTTTTCAGATCCCGTTCTCTCTGGTGCAGTTTCCACTTTGGGAATATTTAAAGGTACGTACCGCGTCGTTCCATAAAAGTGTCTAACTATTACTGCTCTCTCTTTAGTATCCGTACCACCACTCCTCCGTACCATCACTTACAGTAATTATTCTCAGTAATAAATCCGTAGTAAAGCTATAATAGTGTGCTTTTGCTCTACACATTTACAGCGCGTCACACCCTCTGCATTCCCCCGTATCAATGGTGCGAAAATGTGAATTTACGCCCCACTTTAATGGGTTGTCACGACTGCCATCAAACCAGCCACTTTATTACGACAATCATTTTTACACATTATTTGCATTTATGTCTCTTCCTCTCGTGTTCCTCTCCTCCTTGCCCCCCCCCTCTCTTTTCCTTGTGTGGCCCCCTACTCACATAAAAAAGGCTGTTTCTCTTTGAAAAGACGTTTTGTTGGAGTGACATCATGTCTCAAGGGCGCAAGAGGCGGACAGTCAAACATTCCATCAGTGTTAGGAGCTAACAGCCGACCCGGCGAACAATACGCTTCACAGCTGTGTGTGTGTGTG
The DNA here is from genome assembly GCF_964276395.1 of Gasterosteus aculeatus. Classification (NCBI taxonomy): domain Eukaryota; kingdom Metazoa; phylum Chordata; class Actinopteri; order Perciformes; family Gasterosteidae; genus Gasterosteus; species Gasterosteus aculeatus. The sequence continues at coordinate 16,070,764 of NC_135705.1, forward strand.
TGTGTGTGTGTGTGTGTGTGTGTGAGAGAGTTAGATTTGGTCGTTCACAAGTGTCTCTTTGTCCCTCGGTCAAAGGCCCTCTCTCTCCAGGCCATCTGGACACGTCCGTTGGCGGAGAGCTGAGCGGCTGGAATCTGGACCTCTCCGCTTCTCTCTCGCCGTCTTCTCCTTCTTCTCCATTGGCTTCCTCCTCCCATGTGCATCCTCCGTATGAACGCGGGGCTCCGTAAAGCCAACGAGGCCTTAACTCAGCTGCCGTGGCAGAGGCCGACCGGCCGACCGACCGACCGGTCCCAGGCAAACGTCTTAAAACGAAAACAAGTTTTGGACCACCGAGATGTTCAAAAGGAATAGCGGATGGGGAGTGAGGGGAATTATCTCGAAAAAAATACCAGAGAGGAGGAATCTGAGAGTGCATGTGTGCGGCAAGATCTCCCACCTGCTCTGTAGGACAGCAATGTGCTGCGTTGTGGGCTTTTTCTTTTTCATTTCACGCCGAGCCAGCACAGCTGTCAGAGAGAATTAAAAAAAAAACCCACTCGAGCAATTGCTACGGGCCTGCTGGAAAAAGAGTAAGCAGACGTATCCTTTGGTAGAGGGCAATAAGTTCACCCTTGATTTCTTTTCCTGTGACGTTTTTATACGTTTTATAGTCCCACAATATGAACAAATGTCTCACATTGGTCAGTGGACACCAGACGTCTTATAGGGTTCTAGTAATTCTTACTCTTCTTTCTCACATTTATTCTCCAATATCTTGTTTTTTTTTCCCCGACACCAACTGTAGAATAAGACTTGACGGTGTAGTCCCATCTTTTCTGACCTTTAAAAAAAAACAGGAGGGTGTAACACGTTCAGGTTATGACTGATCACCATAAGTCAAAGGCATGATGGGAACTCCAATTCAACCAATGAGATGCACAGACGAGTGTCTGGCAACACGTACGTGACGCAGTAACACATTCGCCTGCACACAGACCTCCGCTTCCTGTGGGAAGTCTTCCAGGTGCAAACTGTGACCCCGACACAAGGGTTCAGAGGTCAAAGAGTTTTGTTTTCCCAGGTTTACCCCTCATTATTTATTCATGAGAGTCACGAGAGACTCGTAGGGAGAAAGAGAGGAATCTCCCAGCGCGAAGCCTTTGATGTGGAAAAGCCGAATCTTCCTTTTCATCCGTCCATCCTGAGCTCGTGCCGGGGCTCCTTTCTGTTTTTTTTTTCTTTCTTCTTACTTCTCCTGCGTGTTCACCTGTTTGTGTTTGTGCACATATGGTTTCCGTGACGTCCACATGTGTGAGCGATGGGAGGAGACGGAGATAACGCGCCGCCGATTAGACTCTCAGTGGGGGGGGCAAAGAAAGAAAGTATTCCTAATCGCTCCACGCTGTTCTTGAATTGCGCCCCCTGACAAGTAATCATACCTGTCCAGATGCAAAGAATAACCTCGCGCCTCCTCATGGCGTTTCTGAAACCGGCCTCGAGAGGACGAGAGAAGCTCCTTCCGTCGGTGGCCAGTTGCCTTTTGGTGGCCGAGCCGTCCTGAGATGTCAGACACGCACAACCCTGTTTGTGTTTTACTGTAATGTCCTCGTTATTGCCGAGCGCAGCAGGCGTCCCGCACGCACCAGACCAAATCCGACCGCATGCCAATCTCATCAGCTACGCCAAATTATTTCATATGTCATTTTTCTGCCACCTCTGGCCGGCGCTCCACAAGAATATGATGCCAAGCGTCGTTACAGCGCTGAACATGCGGAACAGTGCGCCGTGTGCGAGAGGAAGGAGAAGGAAACGCCGGTTTCTCAGCCGCCGAGTGGATATTGTTGCAGTTTGGCAATCTATTTTTCTTCCTGTGGGGTGTTCAAACGCCCCCACGACGACCTGTCCGGTGGCCCCCCCATGTAATTTGAGTTCAACAACCCTGTGGATATTTATATGACCCCCAAAAAATGTTTTGTTTTTTTATTTTTTGAAAGAAAATAAAAGTGTGTGGATGTGTGCGTGTGATAAGCTAATCTGCGTTGACCTACTGGACTTCACCACCGTGGCATCTGGACCAAAGATGCCGGGATGAGGGAGACAGCAGCAGCAGCAGCAGCGTTCTCATGCCTCCCTCCCGTCCGTCCCGGTTCTTGGGAAACAAATACTATGACATCACTGGGGAGAAAAAGGCTGCACAAAAATAGCCGGACGGCCCGGTTCCCAGCTGCGGGCCCCGGAGCCCAGAGCAGACCAAGGTTCACAATGTGTTTTCAATGTGTCTGATATCCCCACTAACTGCAATCTTCTCCCTCTTTGTTTCCCTCTTTCTCCCTCTTTCATCATGCCCCTCTATCGACAACCCTCCCTTTCTCTCTCTCGACGTCTCCCTCTCTTTCTCCCAGACTCTGTGGTCGCGGAGGCAAGGTCACACGCTCTACTCTTGGCAGGCTGCAGTGTGCGGAGCTTTTGCAGGTGCAGGGGATTATTTGCTGCTTTGGGAAAGAAGCGGGGAAGGCGGATTGGGGGGGAAAGGGGGAGGAAGGGAGGGAAGTAGAAGGGACGAATGGAAGCACGGATAAATTGATAGCTGGATTGGTGAATAGATGACGAGGCAAAGCAATTTTCTTTTTAGGTTCCACAAAGGTGAGCGCAGCTGGGGGATCCTCACCTGCAGAGCAGATCAGAGTAGAGAAGAGCGGAAGCAAATCCAGCCAATTTCTTAGACATTGTTCAGCACTAAATTAGCACATGTTAATACAGGGAGTCTGCGTGGTTCATTATCAGAGTTATTCAGATGCTTGGCAAATACAAAAATCCTACCAAAGCGGACCGGTATGATTGTGCGTGACGGTTCAGTCTGGGCGAGTATCAGGGGAGAGGCGGACAACAAAGGGAGGATGAGATGGGCCGGTTCCTGGGAATGGGCCCCTGCAGCTGTGTGACCTCCTGAGCACTGGGGCCTGAAGTGGTTTGAGGGAGAGGGAGAGGGAGAGAGAAAGGCGCAGGAAAGGAATGAACGAGGGGAAGTGGAGTGGACTAAAAAACAAGATGGATAGAGGGGGGAAGGAACAGGCAAGAACTAGAGAGGATTCCATCGGCCGCTGTAAAACACAAGCAATAAATAGTTCTGCGTTTGATGGTTTTCGGTTTGAATTCCACGTCAAGATAAAGAGAGAGAAAAGGTCACGTCCCAGGGCCGACCTCGTCAAGGATATTGTTTTATCAAACTGCAAGAAATCTGGGCAGCCATTTGAGTTTTGTCAAATTTAGTTCAATTTGCACACAATCAGCATTATCACATTCATTAAACATTGGCTTCCACCTGACTAGTTAGTCAGGTAGTTTATATGTGTCTGTTAGGGCGGGTCGACCCACGGCTGCTCCTACACCAACTCTTCTTATTGGTCCATTGAGTCCTGTGACGTCGCGTGTTTCCGAGCATGACTCCTCCCAACCTCGCGTCTAATCAGTCAGAATAAGTGGAACCACCTGTGTGGCTTCAGTTCGGCTGATCTCAAGATTGCAGCTGTCCTCGTCGCGTATGTTGTGCTTGGACGAAGGTGTGTATGGACGCTATCTGTCTGTGCTTTTCTATCTTTTGAAAGATCTTTTTAAGTTTGAAGTTGATAGAGAGGCACGGAAAGGGAAAAGGTGGCCAGATACTGACATGAAGGCACAGCACAGTCGAGCTGTGACCAGAGAGAACGGTCTGGAGAAGCTGGCGGACCAGTCTATTGTCTGAAAGCTGGTATGCAGACCCATGATAACCGAGAATTGATGGACCCGAATCCTGATTGGTACTGATTTCCCAACTGATTGCTATTAAGTTGATGTTGATTTACAAGTTTTCCAAACAAAACTCTCAGTCCAACCTAATGTATCTAATGTGTTTGTAGCCGTCTAGCCTCTATATTCCATGCTCCTTGCCAAGAAAGCAAGTAAAACAAACGTTTTCTTATTCCTCTCTAGCTAATGGGAACAGCATGGTGAATCCACTCATTATTTCCACTCTATTATTTTAAGATATCTGATGACGAATAGGATTTACTTGGAATCAGCTTTTGTTTGTTTGTAAAGTTGGATCCTGATTCGAGGCCTTCTCGGACCCGGTCTCCCAGGGTTCAGCTCAGCTTGACCTCAACCTCTCAGCATTGTAACTCTAAAGGATTGAAATCTACATCCACCTCTTTAAAGATGAAATAAAATGCATAATTTCAGTCCATAACTCCTGCGACGCTCCAGACAGTAGAAGGGGAGTGGAGGTTCGCTTCTCCTGGGGCCATGGCAACATGGAGAAGAAGATGTGGAAACATTACACCAAGGAGCTGAGACGTGGCCCTGGACGGGAAGAGAAAGAAACCTGAATAGAATATTAGAGATATGGGGTAGATTGACTGACAGACATGCGGAAGAAAAAAAAAAAAAGTGACTTTGATACCAGTCGTGTTTTACGAGAAAGGTTATTTCATCGCACACTAAACTGTATGAACCATAATGTTTGGATTCCAACCTTAACGATAATATAATGATGTACGTTATTGGAAATAAGCTTGAATTGGACGGATGAAAGGCATTCTGAGGGAGTAGAGAAGGAAAGACTTGGGGGGGGGGGGGGGGGGTTCCCAGCGCAGGAATCAAGTTCTCGTCCCTCAGCGACCGAGCTGCTGTCCAAGAGGGATCCTCATGTTTCAGTCACTTCCCCTTTACATCGCGCCTCACTCTCACTCACTCATACTTAATCTGTTTGACACTGGAAATGCTCACACAGGCGCCTTTTAATCATCCTGAATATCTCCACTTGTAACCCTTGACTCCCTCGATGGACTTGACCCCATTGGAGTCAACGGGCGGGTGGGAGGGAGAAGGAGGAAAAGAAAAAAAAAAAAAAAAAAAAAAAAGGACCTGGGCAGAGACGAGATTACATCACTTTAATCACGCGCTTTCTCCGGCTGAATTTAGATCCTCTGAGGATCCAAGTCCTTTTTTTTTTTTTTACTGATATCACAAAACAGTCTGTACAGCAGTACAGCATGAATGTTTACCCTTGCTTAACATTTATCCACCCAGGTTGAGGAAACAAATAAATAAATAAATCCTCATCTTTTAACGAGCCTGCAGTAAAATGAACCTGTGTGTTGCACCCTGATCCGAATGCTTTCCTGTATCCTCGGCTCACTCAGTCACACACACGTGTGGAAATGTTTACCGAGCACAGTTGCTATGTTTGTGGCTGAGTGACACACACACACACACACACACACACACACACACACACACACACACACACACTCACTTTCACACACTGAGCCTCTGGATTCTGCCGCCCATCCAAATTTAAGGGATGGAGGCAAGTCAGGGTGTAACTGCTCTATAAAACTAATTGGCGTGTGTGTGATTGTGCGCACATATGTGGGCTTTATTATGTCCATGTGTGATAATCTGAATCTATCAAACTGTTTTTGTGTTTATGCTTAGGCATACTGTGTGTGTGTGTGTGTGTGTGTGTGTGTGTGTGTGTGTGTGGCTCTGATCCAGCGGTGGGAATAGAAGTGTGTCTTTCTGGATTTTGTGGCCTAATAACAGGAAAAGTCTTGGGGAATATTGGCGTTTTTATGAAGTAAACTCAACCCTTGTAAGTAATTGGACTTTTTTACAGGGTTTATTTTCAATGTTAAAAGACTCCTTGCAGCAAAGAGAGCCTTTTATTTCAGCACTTTGTGTGTGTCTTTCGTAGGTGCAGTAGCGGCAGTTGTTACCACTCCTCTTGACGTGGCGAAGACCAGGATCATGCTCGCAAAGGTATACAAACACACCGAGCGCACACCTCCTCCTCTGGCAGCCACTTTTAAACACTGCTGTCAGGTGACGCCTCCCAGGCAGAGCGAGCCGATCGGGCCTGAGCGCATTTCAACGGTGTCCGCACACGGGACAAAGCAGGCGGAGGTAGCGCGGGGACAGCAGTGAGGCATGCGCACATCCATCATCTGACCTGGAACACGGACGCTATCGGGAAGACGTGTTTGGGTACATGGTTACTGTTAGAGTGAGGAATTGTTGTTGCTCCAGTGGAATTTCCATCCCAAGGCTGCTTGTCACTAAGAGGTGAACCAGACGGCCGGTGTCCCTTCTGTTGAGGCCTCTCTGTGTCTGTGTGTCTCTCTCTCTCGGTGCAGTGGTGTCCCTCCTCTTCCTACCTCTGTCCACCTCTTTTGCTCCTGGCTCGCTCTAACTGGGTGCCTGGCTTCCCTCACTTTGTTCTTTCTGTGTGTGTAAAGGGTAGCGAGTTCAAAGTTACACCCCCCCCCCCACAAACAAACACACACTGCCTGTCCTTGGAGAAGTCAAAGTGTTCCGTCGCTGCACCTCCACCCCCCCTCCTGGCCCCCGGACAACCAGACTAATTAATGAGGTCCTTGAATTGACCAAACACTCGGGCCGTCTCGATCTCCTGCGTCGGCTGTCGGCGGAGCGGCACGGAACGAAAAGCTTCCTGGAGAACGTGTTTTGAAAGGCGGCTGCTGTCCTTCACCAGCGGCCGAGGACCCGGCCGGCGCCGCGAGCCCCGCTTCTAACTGCATAAGTTTGTGCTTCTGCGTTTTCAGAGCGACGCAAATGCAAGACCCCCTTGCGTGTCCCTTGGGTGCCTTTTCACACCTCCTTGCGTGTGTCGAGCCATTTTTCTAGGCTTGCGTCGCTTTCGACGCCATTATTTTAGTGTCAGACTAGAAGTTTGGTTTCAATCTTTAAACCTCCACATCAGCAAGGGATGACAAGTCCAGGCAGGAGGCTGTTTGGAGAGCGGGAGGCCGGTGTTGATGGGTATGGATAGTTTGGGTTGGACGCAGGGGAGGAAGTGTGAGTGTTGGGACTTGTCACGCCAGTTTCCGTCACCACAGTAGCAGACGTGAAGGTTCTCTCTCTTCTGCGGCGGGCAGAATGAAAGGCTGGCGTTGTGTGGCAGGCAGGCAGCCGGGCGAGGTCGAAGAGGGCGGGACTAGCAGAACACAGCTGGACGTGTGCACACCCTCCAGGGCGGGGCTCCTGCCCGCACGGCGCTGACCCGCCGCTCTGGCAACATCTTCCTTCCTTGCGTGGATCAGCGTGGATGTCGAGAGCATGTGAGGAGCATGTTATCACTGCTCACACTGTAAGGACACAAAGATGACTGAACAACACAAATACATGTATGGATTGAGCTGCCTGAAGATATTTTTGTATTTCAGCGTGTGTGTGTGTGTGTGTGTGTGTTGGACAACCTCTTCTCCGTCCAGAGTTCCACAGTGGTGAAGGAAAATAAAACTAAGTCAAATGTCTCCAACAGAAACATGAATAATAGGGCCTTTTTTTCTCACACATCTCATGAATGAAAAGTGGGAATCTTCTTCTCGTTCCAGCAGATCTGGGAGTCCCAAGTCACGACACACACACACACACACACACACACACATTATGCTCCCTTCTCTTTCACAGTGTCCTGCACGGTGTCTTTGTGTTTCTACCACCACCCACACTCACTTAACCCTGGCCGGCCTATCCAGCGGTTCTCATAACCTCCCCCCCCCACACTCCACAGTGATGGATTAAGAAGTGCACGGCCGGCTGAGCCGTATTGTGTACATAGAAGTTCTAGTCTGGCGGGCTCGGGGGAGACGGAGAACTTGTTGAGTGTGTTTTTTGGGTGGCCAAATGGCTGGCTGCTTTGCTGAGCAGGTGCCCGAGGGGGAAGTTGGTGGTGGGGGGGGGAGGGGTGTCACCTTCGCTTACAACAGCTGTCCGTGAGGACAAACGAAGGGAGACGCGGAGGAGTGAGAAAAAGAGGCAGCGGGGAGTTGAAGGAAGCTCAGCTGAGGAAGACTAAACAGGGTGTTCGTTGGAGAAGCAGGAAGTGGAGGAGATGATCCATCTGTCATCACGCCTCTTTCTCTCTCTCTCTCCTTCTAGGCAGGATCGACCACGGCGAGGGGCAACATCCCGCTGGTGCTCCACGGCGTGTGGAAGAGCCAAGGCCTGTCGGGGTGAGTGTGTGTGTGTGTGTGTGTGTGTGTGTGTGTGTCTTCCTGTTGAAGAAGCCTAAAGGCCATCAGGACTGTTTGGAATGGAACCGCCTCTTCACGGCAACCTTCCTTATCTCAGCCCATTTGAAAAGCTTCTATTTAATGGACCCCCACCCCCCCCCCTCCACCACAAATCAGGTGTGATGATGGAGCCGCTCTTGTCAGGGGGGGGGGGACGTGAATTTACGACCGCAGCTGAAAAATGACATGTTTTAAAAGCTTTTCCCCGCCCAGTGTCCTATTGATTCAGGGGCCAAGTGGAAGCGTTTATTTGAGTGTTTTGATGTGTTTATGATGCACGCTGGACAAAAGGCCGGGTCTAATGGGGCCGCAGAGGGCTGCCGGCACTAAAACAAACCCTCTGCCGCGGTGAGTAATCGGCCGCCATCATTTAGTTGAGATGAGCCTCGGCTTAATGCTCGTGGCAGATTCGGTTTGGGACTCTCTCTCTGTGCCTGCAAACACAAGCCACTGTGTTATTGTTTGCTCGTGCTGGAATGGAATCAAAGACAAATTGCATTTCAGCTTTGTATTTAAAATGAGCCGGGGGGGATTCCCCACAAACTGCTCTCAGGCATCAGTAACGAGCCAGCCTTCGATTTGAATGAAGCTCATGTTAGTGGCTACGATCTCAATGAGGTGATGGTTGGCGGGCCGCTGTGGCGAACCCCTCATCCCCCCCCTCCCCCCTTAAGCTGCAACGGCAAGCAAGTGGTGATGTTCGGTGGAGCTCTTTGATGCCGCAAAGCAAACTCTAAAACCCACTCAGAGCCGCAGCGTGAGCTCCTCAACATGATACGTGATGGGGGGGCAACTAGGAGAACGAAACACAAAGAGAAAAGCGAGTATGTGGAGCGCTAAAGGGGGGGCGTCGCTCCGCGGGGCCAAAGTGGGCCCGGTGGTTGCGCTGCTGCATGCCTGGTACAAATTGCTGGGGCTTTAAAGCTGTAATTATGGTAATAGGCCCAATTGCAGTGTAGTGAAGCTCTAAAGTGCTTCCATGTGTGTGTGCCGTGCCCCAGAGACCGCTGGTTAACAGAGAGCAGCGGCACCGGCAGTACCCAGAATGCACCGGGAACTGGGTCACGACAAAGACTAGTAAGCGTCGGGTCCTCCGTGCCCCATGCGGGGGGGGGGGGCAGTGGACGGACGACACGTCCGCAGCAACTGACGTGCGCTCTGATTGCATCGCAATGCGTACCCATCTCCTATTGAAGGAACTAACGGTATCTGTCTCTCTTAATGAAGGACCACAAGCGGCGTCTTTCTAGTGCTTCGCCCTGGTGAGAAGCTGCCTTGTTTCTACTTCTTCTAAACCAGTTTACTTTGCCTTTTGAGTTCTGGAACTATATTTAGCCCGATTCCTCAGGAGAGGGGATTGGCCGACGATGGGGAGATGACGGCTCTCTGCGGCTGGCCAGGCCGTGATGTCAGAGTGAGTCAGCCCACTCTGGGAAAGGAGGGGGGGGGGGGGGGGGGGGGGGTCTGAGCTGTCGTCCACTCTGACGTCTCAGAATCCACAGGTGGGTCTGATCCCAGACAGGAAATGTAACAGTAGTCCAGAGAGCTGAGACAAAACAAGCAGCGCAGAGTTTAAAATGAGTTCATTCCTCACAGTGCTGGCGATCACTCGGGGAGCTGGAGGGGAGAATGTCGTCTCCCGAGTTGTTGTTTAGCCGTCCAGCTGCTGTGTGCAGACGTCTTTGTTGTCGGACTTTGATCTGCTTTGGATATTGTGTGTTGTGTAGTGATGCTGAGTACTTTCCTGCAGCAGGCCTCGTGTTCCAGCAGACGGTGATGGAAAGCGCACGCCGACGGGCTCCACTTCTGACTAATGTCTCTGCGCTTATTTGCGGCCTTTACGCCAGTCGGTGCTTAGACCAGCGCACTTGGTTTCTCTGTCACACACACACACACACACACACACACACACACACACACACACACACACACACACACACACACACACACACTCGCACTCGCACTCGCACTCGCACTCGCACTCTCTTCACTGGCTGACTGTTAGGAACACCCGATCGGGGCCGAGGCATTCTGAAAGGTGGAGTTGCGTGAATAGTTTGGATGGCTGAGAGGTCGCTGACGTGCTGTCATGTGACCCAAATCTTAGATTTACACTCAAAAGGCTGCACTTTAAGGGTCAGAACTTTCTGGAGTGAAGTGACAGTATGGAAGTACGGTCTTTCTAAAAGGGCCAAATAACCCGAAAATGGTCCACCTATTTGAATGAACGCTGGCTCACTGTCATTTTGTGTGCATGGACTTTTCTACACACACACAAACACACACACTATACTCTTCATCCAGCACATCTGGCTTGGATAGGACCAGACCACTTGAGCATGGGGATTAGCAAAGGGAAGATGTTGGAAGTCAAATTCACAGCGAGGGAGAGAAAGAAATGGGGGAAAAATAAAAGTAATTAAACCCAAGAAGGCCGACGAACAGACGGGGCGGAGTGAGCGTGTGTGTGAGAGAATGACGCAGACATGGGAGGGGAGGGAGAGCTCGACCGACCCCCCCCCCCCCTCAGGGAAGGGGGCTTGAAGCCTAATCCCCAAAACAGCTGTGGGTAGCAGGAAGGGGGGGGGGGGGGGGTGTCTTGGTTGTCTCATGGCTGATGACATCCTCTAACCCCCCCAGCAACGTCAACAGCTTCTTGTTGTGCTCGGGGGGGGGGGGACCACGCCCAGTCCCCCCCAACAAGGCCTCATGCTAGACCTGCTCCCATGGACCCTCTGCACCGGAACACGAGGCCCGGGTTCCACGAAGGCTTCGTAAACCAGATCCGTTGGGTCGGTGGGACGATACCCGATACGGAGCCGCCCTCCGCTCTGTTCACAGGGGTTTTCTTTCGTTTTGTGCGGGTAAATAAAGCTGCAGAGGGCTCAGCTCGGAGAAGTAGAGAAGAAAGAGCTACTTTATTCTGTAACTGTTGACACAGCAAACCACTTGGGGGAAAATATAGACAATAAACAAGTATATATTTTCTGCACATTTGTCTTAATGGCTTTAGTAAGAAATCTATCAAACTGGCTCAGACTATTGATCACACGTATCTCCGTAGCGTGTGGGCGGGATGAAACGATTGATTCCTCTGTGTTGTAACGGTTTGCGTTGGTAGTCGTGATTTGAGGATTCACAGCCTGCGTCGCTCCTTCTCGTCTCTCCCTGCAGTCTGTTCGCGGGCAGCGTACCGAGGACGGCCTTCATCAGCGTGGGAGGTTTCATCTTCCTGGGAGCCTACGAGAAGGTCCGCGGCTCTTTGCTGTAGAAGCTCGCCCCCCGTGGTGTGGTCCAACAGCAGAGGGTCGGGTGGGGGGGGAGGAAGCAGCTGTGGAGGCAGCAGCCTTGTTCCCCGAGCGTTTCCCAGGGTGCCGCATTCCTACTCATCGGGGCGCCGAGGGAAACCGGCCGGGCTCAAGCACTTCTGTGGCTGATAAATGGAGCCACGCCCTCGCAAGAGATGAGCCATCTTTACTGTTAAACGTGTGTGTGTGTGTAAAGTGATGAGCTGGGCCATTAAAGAATGTCTCTTTTTATCCTTTGAGGTGCGGTTTGGTGATTTGGTCCTCTGGGAGTCACTCCGTACATCTCCCTCTACTCGGTTTTATTATCAGTTTAGTGTTTTAACATATTTTCCTCTGCTAGGCCGCCTTTGTTAGAAGACCCACCAGGGGAGGCACACGGTAAAGTGTCACGGTTTGATTCCCGCTGAGCTCATCGTCGTCCTACTGATGCCGACAATAATGCAACAATGTTCACTAATGTGGGTTAAATTATCTGTCGGGCTTATTGGGAAATATTCGTCTTTATAGGATGGTTCATTGGAGCTCTTATAGGCTTCAGGGGTGGGACTTAATCTTTAACTGAAAGTGCTGCCTTACCCAAGATTAGTTTATTTATCAATAGAGCAATGGTGTTCTACAAGTAGCACCTGTTCAATCCTCCACTTGAAAAGATGGATTTTCACTCAAGTGGTTTATTTCTGTCTGAGAGCCGGATCGATCGATCGTGTTGGTGCTTTAAACAGGAAGCTGCAGCTGGTATCCTGTTAGCGTAGCATAAGAAGTTGGGTAAAAGCCACCGACAAGCAGCTCTGCATATGTGATAATGCTAATTGAGTCTGTCGACTGAGCTCGTTTTAATGCTAAGCTAAACTAGCAGGCTCCGAAAACTTAACTCTGTGCACTTCCTTTAGAACTCAAATCTTAAGGAGCAGTTCACTCAAAGGCATTTGTACCCAGTTGGCCGTTGAGATGAGCGGATATTCATTTTGAGTTAAGTCATAAAACTAACAAATATTTGTACAAATTCGAGTGAGTAAATTAAGTTTTTGTTCAATATATGTCTGATGTTGTGAGTTATTGGTTTTCTCAGTGATTTGTCCATTTGCTCCTTTTCACTCAGTTTACACACAGGAAGGGTGAAAATCAGGAAGAAAACGCAATAATGGCAAAATGTGATTTTATTAGACACTTCAATGCCACGTTAGACACTTCACGGCTTCAGCTTTGACATCGGGAAAACGGTTTTCACTTTATTTTGCTTTCAATAAATTACGTGAACTTCACCTCTCTCCCTCTTGTCCCTTTTACCTCGCTGGTAAAAAACCACCTCCGACAGGTGCTGCCAGGTGTAACCGAGGAGGCGCGTCCTCCCAGTTCACCGTGACAAAGGCCGCTGGTAACGGAACACGGCTCGCACTGTGAATGCACCACGGTGGACGTAGTTGAGGAACATTACAGCAGTGACACGGAAGCGATATCCGTGCTCGAGTGCGCGTAGCTGTAGGTTTTATAGTGAATGTGACCTTACTGGCTTTTAGAGTTAAAAAACAACAACAACCCATCAAAACTGGACTCGCACCTTCTTAGACGAATGAGGACACTAATCTGAGTCAGAGACAAAATATTTGTCCGCTGACCACCACAGAGCAGCTTCTCTGGTATTCTCAGTATTGTGAGAAACGGGTGGAGGAGCCTGAAGGGAACAAAGGAGGTTCCTCTCCAATCTGCAGACAACAATCCACTCGTTTACGACGCAAATACAGAAAGTGCTTAAACTACCAATATCCCGGCTCAGACGTACCGAAAAATAATTTACATCAAAGCTCTTCCTTCATACAGCTGACAAGATGGATGTGAGCTGTGCTTCTGTTGTCCCAAAAGAAAGTGCAATCAATTGTGTGTTTTGTTTGCTATAAAGAGCGTAACCAGTATCTCAGAAAAAGGTCTCTCTCGACGTTTGCGTTCACAAGTTGGTTTTTTTTTCTTTGATCATGCATTAAGGCACCGCAGCAGAATGTTGGTAAAAGCTGAAAAAGGCTGTTTGTGTTCTTTTTGAATAAAAATAAAATCACTCCTTTCTTTGTCATGCACATAAATTCAAATACTCTCTTGTAAAAGTTATATAATATATAATATAAGAAAACTCTTATGTACAGTCAAATGTCCAAAGGCATATTTCTCTTTCCCCCCTTCTGCACATACATATACTGTACAAGATTCCCCACATTTACATGCTTCAAATGCAAGTCACATTTTTTTGGAGCTAGAATTTGTATTGGTCACCTCCCAAAGGAAAGTTTTTAAACTATGTACAGCTGATACGCTCAGATGGGACGCCACCCACTCAAGCTCCGCCCTTCACACTCCGGTTGCCCTCTCCTGGTGCTTCTCTTCAGTCCAGATCCAGGAGGCTCAGGATGAACTCACCTCGACGTGAGGTAGCAGTTTATTTCCCAGTGCAAACAAAATAAAAAAGTCAGCTTTCGGGCTGGGGGGGGGGAGCGCCTGCTAGTCGCTGGTTCTCCTTAGGGGGGCGCTCTCTTTCGGAGAGCCTCGGTGGGCGTGTCCGTTGGACAGCAGAGTCTGCCTGAGCTCAGACTCGCCGTCGCTGTCGAGGCTGCCGGACAGTTTCACCGGCTTGTGGAAGGAGTCCTCCGGTGATGGGGAGCGCGCCGGCGTTTGTCCCGCCCCGCCCACTGATAAGACAAGAGAAGAGACGGCGGCGGGGATGAGAGGTCAGTGACGTGTCACGTGTGCTGACAGGTATGCGTTCAGATGTAGGATGCAGGAATGTATGCACAACGCTGTTGCGTTGATGTGCGGAGGTGAGAATTGGCATTAGGAAGCCAATTCCACGGGTATTACTCCCTGCTGAAGGGGCTGAATCCCACAACAGGCCCAGACCAGTTTGTTTCTTTATAATGGAACTACGATACAATGTCAAATTCCTTTCACAGCCAACCAATCAAAATCATGTTCAAGGGAATTCACTTTGACAAATGGTTCCTAAATTCCTAATTTCTCAGGATATCACATGACAGAAATGATCCAGCCTACTGGATGTGTGTGTCTTTTCCAGCGTGTTAGCATGTGCAGCACTGGGTGCGACCAACGCCCGCTACGCTCTGAACCCCTTACCTTTTTTATCCTGTTGGTTCAGCTGTAACGCGTTGTGGTTTTTTGGAAACGCGGATCCGTCCCTCCGGATCCCGTTGGGTGTCCCGTTGCAGAGCGAGGTCGAGCGTGGCCCCGCCTCACGGTGCTCCACCGGGTAGCAGTGGGAGTACGGTGGGGGAACAGAGTACTGCTGGTACTCCAGGCCAGCGGCGTGGCCAAAGCCGTGCGTCAGGTAGTCGGAGTCTTTGGAGTAGCTGCTGCCGCTGTCCAGGCAGTCTGTGCACACCGCCGCGCCCTCGAAACCTGCAGCCAGGGAGAAGAAACAAATGATAAAGGACTTTGGAACACAGACAATCAGCAGCAGTCCAGCGTGTCGCTGGGGTCCTACGCAGATCAGACTGGGGGGGGGGGGTACCTGCGGGGTCCTCGATGTGTCCGTTGGGCTGAGGTCCGCCGCCGGCCTCCGCCCGGATGCACACGTCCTGCCGCTCGGACAGCGTGCCCTGGGAGGAAAGGTAGCTCGGTACGTCTGGAGGAACGATGGTTTCGTCTGGACGGAATGAGAGCACCATTAGCACCATTAGCACCATTAGCACCATTAGCACCATTAGCACCATGCGGCTGGCGACACATGGTGTTGGGTGTTGGACGAGACAGATCCAAGCTCACCCGTGTTGGTGACGCTGCACTCCTCGCTCTTCTTCCTCGTCTGGTAGATGATGCACACCCACACCAGCGAAGTCACCACGATGCTCGTCACCACGGCGATGACCACGATCCCTACGGTGACCGTGCTCAGGCCCGGTGGCGGTGGGCAGGCGCCGCGTTTCCGGCTCACCACCAGCTGGCTGTGGGCGCGCTCCGTGCCCAGCGTGTTGGACATGAGGCAGGTGTAGCGCCCGGCGTCCTCCAGCGAGGCGGAGCCGATGACCAGCAGCTGGTTCCCCGGCGTGAAGTGGTGCCTGTCGGAGGGACGCAGCGGCTGGTCGTTGCGCAGCCAGGTGATGCGGGGCGGCGGGCTGCCGAGGGCCTTGCACTGCAGGGCCACGGTGTCCCCGACCACCACGCTGCGGTCCTCCAGGTCCTGGTCCAGGTGTGGGGTTTCTGTTTGGGAGGGCGGAGGATTAGGATTCACGGGACATCGACGACACACACAGAGTCAGCTCGCTGAGCACAAAGTGAAAATGTTCCAACTCTGATATCTGACCACAGAAAGCTTATCTTATGACAGTCTTAACGGTCCTATTTATACATCGGAGGTGATCTCTGTGATGCGGACAGGTCCTGTAATCGCCCCACTCGGTCATACGTTTTAATTACGCCACACAAACAACAGGACAGGACCCTCCTCAGAACAACGTTCTCAGTGTTTCCTTGGAAACTTCTCATTCAGCTGAATGGAGCACATTGAGCGTGTGTGTGTGTGTGTGTGTGTGTGTGTGTGTGTGCGCTTCTCCTCTCAGACTGAGCACTTCCCCTCACAGTGGGACATACACAGATTAAGAGATCTCACTTAACCCACTTCAGTCGCCGGTCTCTCTTCTATCAATACTTTGTGACTCCCCATCAATCCCCCGGACCGCTCGACTACGCTCCACCCGCTTTCTTCTTCTCTAAACCCCACCAGCCTACCTTCCCCCACAAACTGACTCCACCATTCCGCCTCCTCTCCGGCTCCCATTTTATCCCCCCGCCACTCGTTTCCAGACAGGGGCCCCTCAACTGCAGCCCCTCCCGACCCCTCTGCTTCCCCTCCGTTTCTCAAACCCAAACATCACAGATTCCGTCCAGGAATTATTTTACATTGTTGGGTGGATTAACACTCAGCTTGAGCCGCTGTGAAGGTGCACGATATGTAAGAGTGTCACATCTGATCACAGCTCTTTCAAGGGTTTCAAGTTGAAGGCTTGTAAATATTATGTTTATTATGTTACGTATGCAAAGACCCCCCCCGCACCCCCCATTCCGGCCTGCCTTTTCTCTTCTTACTCTCTGCTCAGCTCAAAGACAAAGTACAAAGATGATCTGTGTCCTGAGAGGTTGTAGGAGAGACGCCCTGTTTTGTTTGATTTAACGGTGTAAAACAGCCAATAAACTGGGAGCACTGAGGCCTGCAGTGAAGCAGCCATGACTGTCTCTCCCACCGAGAGGGGAGAAGGCGGGAGGGTGTGTGGGAATGCTTAACAAACACCCTTCTGTGAGTCGCCCTCGCTTCCCCCACCCATCCCCCTTTGACCCGTGACCTTTGGCCATTGACCTGCGGCGAGGCCACAGCTGCAGAGAAAACAAAAAATATTGAGCCTGTCGTCCTCCGACTGACCAATTCCCAACTGAGCGCCGAGCTATTTGCAAGTGCTCCTTTTTCAGGATGTGGGAAAACCGCGCGGTCAGAAATGCGACGGCGCTTGCCGGAGGCTCTTACCCAGCACGGTGAGGGTGGCGTTGGCGGACACGGTCCCCGCCGTGTTCTTGGCGGTGCAGCTGTACAGGCCCATGTCCTCCGGCTTGACGTCCGTGATGAAGAACACGTCGTCGTCGGGCATGACGTGCATGCGGCGCTCCCGCGCGGCAGGGAAGTCCGTGCCGCCGTCCTTCTGCCAGGCGATCTGCGGCGTCGGGTGGCCCTCGGCGGCGCACTCCAGCCTCGCCGTGTGGCCCATCCTGATGGTGCCGTCCCGCGGAGTCTTCACGAAGGACGGCAGAACTGTGGACGGAGGAGACGGCGATTGTGTGAGCGAGGTTGGCGCTCAACAGCGTGGACATTTTCTGCGAGGATTTAAATGCTTTCGCAGCTGGAGGCGGATGCTGCCGGAGCGGTTGGGGTCACAGCCCCCTCGGTCACGTGACTCTGACCTCCATTGACAACTCTCAAGGCAACGGGCAAGGAAGGATTCTGCTATTGTGCCACAATGCAGGTGTGATGCAGACTTGGGCAGATTAATACCCTCCACGGCTGAGCGACAGAGGGAGACGGCCCGTTAGCGGCGACGTGCAGATAAATCAATTTGTTCCGAATGTCATCCGAGGAGAGATGGCGGCTCGGCGAGGAACAGCGAGGCCGCTCATCTCAATCGCTGTCACACGGGAGCATTCGAACCCATGCGTGTAACATAAACAGGCATTGTGTTTGGTGGAGTGATTATGTAATCACACACATATCAGCACATATTACCAGTGTTTTTGTTTATTCTCGCTTAGCTTGACACTGGATCACTTGTAAACATTTTCACCGCAGTGAGACAATGATCAGTGATGATACCCTAGTCCATCTTAACAAAGAAGCTGATGATCTAGTAATTCAGTTGCTGGAAGACTATGTTAGCTTCTATAACATTAAAAAAAAGAAAGCTACCATTGACGATGAGGCGGGCCTTGGTGGAGTAGGTGGAGCCAAAGTGGTTGGTGATGATGCACTGGTATCGGCCCTCGTGGGCGAAGGTGACGTGCCGCAGGTGCAGGATGGTGGTGTACTCCATCACGCCTCCGGCCGCACCGGGCGCGTGGTGGTGATAGTTCTCCATCTCTGCGTGGCGAAGCAGCTCCTGGTCCTTACGCCACGCAAAGGTCATTGGGGAGCTGCTGCTGCTCGCGGCCGTGCAGGTGAGACGCACGTCGCTGCCGAGGACCGTGACGGACGTTTCCGGCTGCACGGTGATTTGGGGCTTCGGGACGTCGTCTGAAGGTGGAGAGGTAGAGGAACGAAGGAAAAGGGAGGAGGCAAAAGACAGGATGTTAAAATGAGGAAAAGGAGCCCCGGAGTTGGTTATGCATATATTAATGTGAAGGAGCCACCTAAAAAAAACACGCATAATGAGCGATTAGCATGTCTTCAGAGTTCAACTGCAAAGCTACAAAAAAAACCTGCCCCCCCCCCCTACCATTAACGCAGCCTAAGCATAACTCACCACACACAAAGCTGCTGGACGGAGCCTGGAAGACGCTGGTGCCCTTCAGGCTCTCCGGGTGGGCACAGGTGGCATTGACAGCGACCTGCAGGCCGCGTGCCACCAGCCAGCCGGGCAGCCAGTGCAGCTGGCAGTCGCACAGGAAGCTGTCGCTCTGAATGAGACTGCAGAGGCAAAGGAGTCAGTACACGTGGCATATGCGTCATGGCTACTGCACCTGTAACTGAATCTGCCTCGCCGTTCGCTGTGCCAATGCGGGGGCACCACTCACAGGCTTTTGAGGTTCCTCATTTTGCTGAAGGCGTCGGGCTGGATGGAACGAACGGCATTGTGTCCCAGGTTCCTGTTGGCACATGGCAGAAGTCTCATCCACTGAATACACATTACAGCCACACACGGCGGTTTCATTAGCAAGGATCTGACTTCTATCGAGGCCTTTTCCATCCCTCCCTCCCTGCCTGTATTTTTGATGAAATCCTGTGAAAAAGCTTATAGGAATCCCGTTTCTTCTGCGCAGCTCCCCACATGCTCCATAACTTTCTTCCTTGCGTGTAGACAGGAAACAGACGAAAAAAGGCCCAATTTGAGCTTAAGCTAAGCTAACGAGAAAGAAGCAGCTGGAGGCTCGCAAAGGCCTCCGTCTTCTCCTTTTACAAAGACGCTATTAAATTGCTGGCAGTCTGCTTTCTGCCAACTTTTGGCAACCCGCACCCCCCCCTCAACCTACTCTTCTTACTCTCCCTCCGGCGGGGAGGAGGGGCAGCCGAGCAATGTGGGATACTCACAGGTGTTCCAGGGCTTCCAGGCCAGAGAAGGCCTTCTTGGCCACCGACTTGATCTTGTTTCCAAACAGAGTCCTGCCGTTTCCAAACATGAAGGGTGTCGATAGATGAGAGGGAGGGAGGCAGGGAGGGGGGGGAGGGGGGTGAGAAGCAGGAAGGTGAAAACAGAGAAGGAGAGAAGCACAATTAGCAAGGCAGAATCTGATAAGAGTGGAGGGGGGGTTGAGATATTGGAAATATGAACTGTGTGGAGATTAGCCAGGAGGAAGGGGGGGGGTCTCTGCGCTGCTCTTCAAAGACCACCTTTATCCTTATTAGAATTAAAAAGCAGTGAGCGGGCGTGGTTGTGTGTTTACGTGTGGCGGCTCTTTTCCCCCACGGAGCACGGCCCCAACCCCCCCTTCACAGGAAGAGGGGACACGGCTGGCCGGCTCTCAAGAGAAGACCCCGGTGTTCTAACTCACCCCGTGTGCACGCAAACAGAGATAAGAACCGAAGGAGCAATAGAGAATTAGCCCATCAAAGACATTCTGATTTGAATAAAACGCCATATCTGTTCATGGGTTCGTTTGGCGTTCTTGCCTCCCATGTGGCGGCATTCACGAGCCGCTTTGAGAAGAAGCCGGCGAGTGCGTGGCGGACACTTTGATGTTTGGCGCCCTCCTTCCCCTTTCTGCGCCTCCTTTTTTCCCATGCCTCGCTCTGGCAGCGCCGGGATGCAGCGCGGCCGCTTCCGCCAACGCCGTGACAAAAGGGGGCAGGGTCAGGGGGCGGGGCCTATGGGGTGTTTGATGTTGATGACTGAATGCGGGCCCTCAATTTTACCCTCTCTCAGTTCCAAACAACAGGGACTGGGAAAGCGGGGGCCGGGAGGAGGAATCGAAACAAGCATATCGGGGAGCAACCCCCTGCCGGCCCAGAGAAAGGCCCTTTCTCTTTCAGCGGTGCTCACACTGGGAACCATCTTGGCTGGACATCATCTTCTCATCCTGCATACTGATGATTGCCCGTCGGTGCCAGAGACTCCTCGTCCGTGCTTGTAACTCTGGATATTAAACTTTTTTTTACTAGCTGCTTGATGAGTAATTGTGACAGTAATGATTCACTCCGTCTTCTTCTTCTTCTTCTTGTTCTTCTACTTTTAGCATTAGCAGCAAAGACTCTAGTTTGCCCATAAAGTTACAGCAAAACAATAAAATCATGCAGTAAAAGCCGGATTGAACGGAGAGGAACTGACCTAAGCCTCCACAGGAGGACGCGGGGTACAATATTTCCTTTGATGTTTCATGAACTATGTCCCTTTACTTCCCTACCTAGTGAGGTGTGGGGTCCTAAGGGGACAGATTACTCAAACTCTGCAGCCCCTAAACTGAACCAGCTGACCTGAGCTGGCAATGGAGGAGGAACTGGGACTCGGAGGGGAACTTTTGCATCCATTGGAGAAAGCTCCTTTCTGTTTTTGCTTTTAAGCACAGCAGAGAGAAGTGGAAGGGCCGGACAGAGGGAGGACAAGGAGGGGCGGAGGGAAGCAAAAGAAAGAACAGGGGGGGGGGGGGGACACACTCACAGCTTGTTGAGGCTGTCCAATCCAGAGAAGGCCCCATTGGTGTCCTCTATTGTGCCCGAGATGTCATTATGGTCCAGCTCCCTGTGGAGAATGAGAGAAAAGAGGGGGATAAGAAAGATGCAACGGGGGAGGGAAGGGGAGGGGGCAGTGTCTGCCAGCGCTGAAGCGTTTCACAGTCCTGGCAGAGGCTGGTCTTGAAGTCACGGGTTACCCCCCCCCCCTCCCCCACATCGTCCCCCGCCCTTTGCACCTGGCCTCAAGAGACCCTCTGCTGTGCCAGCCAAGTGCATTCTTTCCGTAGAGCGGCGGAGGACGAGTTGGTGTGTCGAGGCAAAAAAGAAAAAAATCATCACTGGGAAGCACATGTATAATTCAGGACGCCATGGAGAGATTGGCGGGGGCAATGAGCCAACGACCCCCGTGGCCGAATTAGAGGGCAGGCTGGCTTGTTTGGAGCTTTCACACCCCGATGCAGGCTCCAGTCACATGCCGGCGCGGCCAGCAGCGCGGGGCCCAATTAAAGCTCCACCGGCTCCTTTTCAGGGCCCGGCCTCTCCCCCTCTGCTGATTCGATTACGGCTGCCTAGAAGACACCGAGCGCAGGAGTGGCACAAGGCAAAGATCACGCCGAGATGCAGATAGCGGCAGTGTCTGTATCAGGGGGTTTAATAGCCCGAGGGGATGGCAGAACACAATAGGGGAGAAATGGGCCGTTGTGTGCTTTGAAAGTGGTGAAGCCAACAGAAACCAAGCAATTAAAGACAAGAAAGGAAAACGTGAGAAGGGGTCTGAGATATGGCAGTCAGGGTCGGCTCCTTATCCCTGCCTCTGTAGCTAGTTATCAAACCCCCAATGGGCCTTATGGGCCTTGGCTTGTCTCCCCTCCCCTGGCTCTCTCGCAAGGAAGAGCGACAGCCAAGGACCTTGGTTAGGAACCAAGACCCCCAAGTCCCAAGTTTCTCCTGGATTTATCCCCTGACTTTCTCCCTTTCATTCCTTCCTTTTCTTTCATCGGGCCTGTTTGGGCTTCTTGTGCAAATGGTGGATCAGCGGGAAAAGAAACCTCTTGTCCTTTAACGATGGGCTTCTGAAAGCGAGGGGGGGGGCGGGTCTTGGGGGAAGCGAGGGACACAGACCACTTTTAGGTCCAAGTTGGTTGGGAACCAGTGTTGAAAAACAAAAGGCCCGAACCACACAAAAGGAGAAAAGTGGGGAAAAAGCAGGAGTTGCCATAGAAACTCGGAAAAAAGCTCAAATCAGTCAAATCAAACTGAAAAGTAAACAACTCCTGCTTTCTGGATTCAAATGAAGGCACCACGTAAGCCCAAATATCAAATATCACAGGGCCCAAAACCCAATATCAAGCATCTCAGCTTTCACTGCTCTCAAGCGGCACACCTTGGCCTTATCGTCAGCAAGTGGCCAAACTATAATAAGTGGGTTGGGGGTGTGGTGTACGGGGCGGGCGGGGGGGGTTACTTACAGAATGCGTACGGCCTTGAGGCCTCTGAAGGCTCCCTCTGTGATGTGGCTGATGGAGTTGTGCCCCAGACGGAGAGAGTGGAGATCCCCGAGCACAGCCAGACTGCCTTCGTCCAGACGAGTCAAGTTGTTGTGCGACAGATTCCTGGAGGGAGAGACGGAGGGAGAGGAGGACACAGGAGGGGAAGAGAGGGAGACATGTTCTGTGTGAGGTCTGGGAGGAGACGACAGGTTGGCACAACGCTGAGGCAGCTCGCAACGTCATAATACTTGAATTTCATGGCTGACTCAACGTCTGCGATGTGCTTTTTTTCCATTGCGCCTTTTCCTCTCCACCGAAAGATGTTAACAGAGAATGGGCTCAGCAGACGTTGGTGCTCGACTGAGGTCCAAAGCGTTTGACAGGGAAGAAACGCGAACGACAGCCCTCAGACGCGTTTTGAATGTAGCCGTCAATTACCTAAAATCGTAATTCAATGTGAGGACGGGATTTGAGAAAGAATAAGCTGCTGGACGCGTCATGACAGGACGTGACAAATGATCTAAAGTCAATTCACTCAAAATTGTTTGTGAGAATCTTGATGAACCCTGATTAGAAATGGCAGTGACCCTCACACTGGCATCCCTCGTCCAGCATTCAAAGGGAGTACTGTGCATTTCGTTGCCCTCCCTGTGGCCCTTGCTGCCTGTCTCTGCCGCCGGGCCTCAGGTTTGCTTGACCGGTCATGTGTGCAGAGATTCTCCCTGATGACCGGCCTCAGCCCGGCCCACTGGGAATGCAATAACAGGCCGCTAATAAAGACGAGTCACTCTCTTCTATCGGGCCGTGGGTTGGGGGGGGCGGCGGCGTGCGGTTGGCTATCACAACTGTGAATCATAAAAAAATAAATCACATAACCGCTGAGCGCGGCGGCCGGGGGACGATTGGTAGACGGTGCCGGGAGCGACCGGTCCTTCGACAGCCGCGCGCACAGGAAACCGCTTTGAGATACGCAGAGCAAACTGACGGGAACGCACGCCGACCTCTTTACTACTACCTCCCCCCCCGCCCCCGCGACCGCCACACACAAACAAGCGGCGGCGCCACGGATACCCCGGGCTGCCTCGCAGTTAGCGACGCCTCGGCTGAGCAGAGCACTCTACCGCGGCGACGCGACAGTCGTGTCAGCGGAGGAGGAAAGGCTCTCCTGATAATAACGACTCATTCGGCGGACAAAAGGCCGCGGGGGGGGAAGGTGGATCTCCTTCGGTGTAATTAGCGCAACACAGCCGGCGGAGGATTACACGGCGGTTTGACAAACCCCAGCGCTTCTCAGCAGCGTACAAAAACTCCCGTCGCAGGGCTTGAGTGCTGTTGATCCGAGCTCTAATTATGGGATAAACAGGCTTATTTTGAGAATAGCGTAGCGCGTCGAGTGTTAAAGCACAATGTCATTCAACCATGGGGAAGGTGGATGGCGGATATGTGTTTTTGGAGGGGGGCGGGAGCTGAATTCTCAGTCTATAGGACAAGGTGTTTAAATCCCTACAGACGGAAAAGTTGAAATATACATCTTTTAACATTTCTTTCTTAATTAAACTTCTGCTACAAGGCTATACAAGGCTCTTTAGTGCGCGGGCCGACTCGAACGCTTGTACTCACAGTTCCCTCAGCTTCTGGCAGAACTTCCACCCGTCGGGGTTGATGCGGGCGATACGATTGTTGCTGAGGAACAGCTGCTGAAGCGAGGACAGGCCGTACAGGGAGCCGCTGTTCACCTCCGACAGGCTGTTGTAGTCCAGGTGACTGCAGGAGACAGAAAGGAGCATATGTATAACCGGTGAGCAGGATGCATTTGTAGGATGTTGACACAATGGTTTACAGGCAACGGGGGGTCTGGAGTTTGGAGTTTGTAGGAGTTCTAAAGAAATGCAATGCGGTTTGTGACCACAATTTTAATTTGAATGAAATTAAAGTATTGTGTAAGAACTGCAGGTCAGTAACAAAAGGTGTGATGGATGTGACACTGGCCATGTTGCATGAAGAAAGGATGCTGAGCTGAGTTTTGGTGGGTGAGTATTCCTAATAAGTCAGTAAAACGTGCAAATAGGATCAGCCTGTCAGGTGGTGCTCGCTCCTGCAGACATAAACCACATGATACCTTTCAGATATTATATGTTTTATGGATTCTGAAATGCAATGTTTGAATAAAATGGCTCACATAATGAACAATATTTGTGTATTATAGATATTTTCATTTATTTTTTACATACAGGACTTTCATCTTGGCCAGGTCCCAGAAGGCCCCGTCGGTCAGTTTGGTGATGCTGTTTCTCTGCAGCTTGAGCACCTCCAGGCTGGACAGACCCTGAAAGGTCAGACCCTCCACCTGACGAATACGGTTCCTGTTCAGCTCGCTGCAGGGCGGACGGACAAAACAAATCACGAGGGAGAAAACAAATCACCACTTAATCATACTGTCAACTTCTCCCCCACAAAGCGAGAAAACCACATGTATACCCCCACCCCACTGAGAAATGCTTTGCCTTCATTCTATACTGGCATCCATCACGCTGAAGACAAAACCAAAGGATCCCAGAGTCTGCACGCTCCAGTTAGAGCATTTTGTCGTTAACAAACCCCCCAACTTAACAGGCATTCCTCAGTGGTGTCCTTTCCGGCTGTTGCAGGGGGCCAGTGGGGTCTCCCCCCCAGGCCTTAACTCGCAAACAAGGGTTAAGTTATGACCCTATAAAATTACACTACAGCACGCTATAAGATGTAAACCACTGGTGGTTTTATTTTCATTTTGCGTTGGAGATGCGAGTCTCAGCATGGAAATCTGTACATTGTGTGTGTGTTTGTGTGTGTGTGTGTGTGTGTATGCTGTTAAACATCCACCCTGTTCCTTTCAGACTGATGTGCATCGCCACTGGCCCGTGTAGATTTAGTGTCACTCGGGCACCTGGGTAAACGGCGGGAGCCCCCGGGGAGGCCAGGGTCCCATTACGCGAGTTCCTCCGCTCTCCCGAATGGAGGCGTCGAGCTACAAATGGGTCCAACCTCGCCGCTGCGCTGGAGGGAGGTTTGGCGAGATAAGGCGGCGGCGTGGGGAGCGAACTAACCACTTTGGGGATGTGGAAGAAGGCAATAAATCAGCAGTAATAGGTCTTCGGTGTTTGCCTTGTCAGACATTATTTGCCCCCGGAGGTACCGCTCACACTAATAGCGCTCCACATGTTACACACGCAGGGCTCCATCAACACACCCCACAAACTCCTCTTCAATTTAATTCTTTTCAATTCTGCAAGGTCTAAAAAGGCTACAGCTGGGGGGAAAAGCAGGAATGGCAGAAAATCCCATCATTTTTCGCAAATCAAACTGTTCGGACCACAAACAACGTGCATTGTTAAGACTGCTGTAATCTGCTGGTACTCACAGCTGGGTGAGCCTCGGGAGCTGGAAGGCTTTCACGGGGATCTGGCCGATGCGGTTTCGGCTCAGCCTCAGGACCTGGAGAGTCGAGCCCAGATGGTCCAGAGCGCCTAGCTCCAACACGCTGATCTTGTTGTTGCTCAGGTACCTGGACACAGAAACATTTCATTTAAGAACATCCGCTTTTTAAAAAGAAAGCGGTCCCGTAACACAGTACAATGCAGATTGGACTCACAGGTCTCTGATTTGGAGGCCCGCGGGAAAGCAGTGCCCTCGGAGCTCAGTGAGGTCATTGTTGCTCAGGTCCAGGGTTTCCACAGAAGACAGCTCTCTGGTCCGCCTGCCGTCTATGCTGCCGATCATATTGTGATGCCTGGAAAATAATAATAAAAAAGAAAAACACATTTAAAAAGGTATTTGTATGGCTGAAACTCCATCTCCAAACATAATACCCTGCTCAGCTTCAGATTCCTTTTCCCTCCTGCACCCACTTAAAGGCACGAAGAGAGCAAAGTACACAGAACAAAGTGGTCTTCAACCACCACAAGATGTGTACTTAAAGCGCTTCCAAACTGAGGCTGGCCTTTTTCAAACAACCCCAAGGACACCTGTGCTTCTCCCAATCGGGGAGCTGGATGGGGCCTCTGTGATCACCCAGAGACACTTGAAGGGGGGTTTGGGAACCTCTTCAGCGCGTGATGGAACGGGAAGACGGCCGTGTCCGTCTCCAAAAGGAGTGGGAACTTGGACTAGAGAACACTTAATTAAACCACACGCGGAAGCGTTACGTCAAGCCCCAACTCCCTTTTGCCAGATCTAGTTGACCCGACAGAATAGTTTCCCCAAGGACTTTCCTGTCCTCTTCAACTTCCGGGGTGGGTTATTTCGGCGACCAGGACCACATTAAACACAAAAAAAAGATGAGAAGAAAAAAAAAGTTACATAGAGCCACAATCATTATCCTCCAACTAGGAGGGGAAGAGGATTGAGCACAAGGAAAGACATCGGGAGACAGAAGCTCCTCTCCATCAAACATGCACACATGTATACATGTGTAGAGTTCAGTAAGGCAGAAAGACACCAGGCGCTGTGTGTCTGTGTCCGTACTGTGTCCGCTGTTATCTGAGCATACATGAAAGCCTTTGCCGGGTGACACATTCGACACATGCCTCGGTGCTAACTAGGGGTCGGAATTTCGATTGGTGTCACTTTCAGTTACCCGACTAGTGTGCAAAAATATATAAATAAATTTAAAAAAAGGCTTTCCGTGGATTGAGTGGAAAGGCAGCAATTAAAGTTCCCCTTTAAAGCACACGGATGTCGTCCCATCCGACTAAGAGCAACGCAGCATTTTATTCCTCACTTTATTTCCACGGAAGGACAAAATACTTTTTTTTACTTGTCCCCTCTGTTGTTTTTTCTGAAACATTCCATCAAACAAAAGGGGGCGGGAAGAGGAGTGGAGGGTGGGGGGGGGGGGGGGGCAATACAGCCAGAAGAAGTACATAAACACATACATTTCTCCCCTTGAACAACTAAATCACACATCTTCAGATGGACGGCGCATGATATTGCGGCTGCTTTGCTTTTTAGGAAGGTGAGAGCAGGTGTCCCTCTGGTCAAACTCGTCAAAACAAGGTCAGTCCCTCCTCCCTGCTTCCTTTCTAGCCTTCAGCCCCCCCACACACACACACACAACTTTATTGCTGTCTGAGGGGAGGAGGGGTCACACCACAGCGGCCCACCTGAATAAACAGTGGCAAAAATGGTTAAGGATGAGCCATGCAAGCCCGCCTGGGCAAACACACACACACACACACACACACACAACACAACACAAATAGCAGCGGCAAACATGGGACAGAGCAACAGACAGTGGCTACAGTGAGCCTGAGCAAAAAGCAGGGAGGGAAAGAATGGGGGAGGAGAATGAAGGGGTGAGGTGGGGTCAACAGCTGGTGACCTTTGATGGGAAAAACAGATCAGTCTCAAACTGGTGGGAGAGGTTGACCTCTCTCACTCGTTTGCCTTCAAACCGAAATTCCCTTTCCACCCCCCCCCCGACCTCCCCCCTCCAACCACCCCCCCGGCTTCGTGTGATAGGCGGTTAAAGCCGCAGAGCTCAGCGTGTTTGAAGTCCACACGTTTGTAAAGACTGATCATCATACGGCCGGTGACAGTTTTGATGAAGCGGAGCTGGTTCGCACTTGGTCATCCTTTCATGTCCGGAAGGCCTTATTGCCCTTGGTTCCACGTGATTCCAAATACCGCTACCCTGCCCCGTTGACCGCCTGATTATCGTGCGCCTGCCTCACTTTGACACTTCTTTTGATGCATGGAAAGTGCATCAGCGGTTCCCAATGGAGAGCCCGTCCTGGCGGTTCCAGTGTCATCTTTGGGGGCGATTCTTTGGGCCGCGCTCTGCGTTTGAAGCTGACGGCCGGGACAATGGGAGAGTTATTTCAAAATCAGACCAGCCGTGTTATTTCCACCCAGAGCTGTTATAAAGGATTGCTTTGATGTCGAGACAAGCCAGCGATGAGCACAACGGGAAAGTTTGTGCTGCTCTGCTGTCACTTTGACACTGTTTTCAGTTCATTTTTTAATTTTTTTGTTTTTGTTTCTGTTGCTTTGTTTTTTTCCCATCCCGCTGTGGCATTCGGGGAGTCTGCGGGATGCCAATGGCCAAGTGCATTATGGGCCGGTAGGAATTCCACTTAAACGTGATGCATCTGTTGTATTTGGTTGATGGACATCTGAACAAATCATAACGATTGGACCAAAGAAGAGCTTGGACTGGCAAATTAATTATCTCTAGGGCTGCAGCAATAAAAAAAAGAGGGGAGGAAAGGAATGAAGGTGACGGGAAACAAAGAAAAGACAAAAGAGAAACACCCTTTCAATCAAGCAAAAGATTAAGGAAACAGAACGAGAAAAGGAAGAAAACTCTGGCCACCTCAGTGAGGTTTTTTGTCCACTGAATTCCTTTTTTTATTTTAATACCACTGTACTTCTTCATAAGCCTGTGTATTGTACTCCCACGGGACCTGGTCATCAACTTCCGTGTGCAATCTTTCAAAGATGAATACGGTCATCTGATTAACATAAAGCATCTTGAAGCCCTTATGAAACAAACGTTTGTTTGAATCCAATCCTCTAAAAAGCATCGTGCGTTTCTGCTGACCAAGCATTTGTGCAATATTTAGTGTAGCTGCTGCGTCACTCAGTCCGGTGCGCGGCATAACCGGAGAAAGGGCAGCATTATAACGTAACACGGGAAACTAAACTTATTTGGTTATCCCGGAAACTTCCCCTTTACATTCGCAATTCAACGTGAGAAATTCCACCAGCGTTCTCGCATGTGATTCTCTCTCAGCATTTGATACTGAGTGTGATGAAGGGGCCGAAGAAAAGTTTCTCAGTCAATTTGCTTGCGTGTGTTTGTGTGTTTGTGTGCGTGCAAACCACTGTCTCACACAAACCTGCAGTCAGACGACATTCCGGACGCTGTGGCCCAGCGGCACAGGAACACTGGCCTGCAGTCTGTGCTCAGACACTCCCTCACTGTGGAGAGCTGGCCGGTTGTCACGGGAGACGCTGTGCATCGGATTTACTTTAGGGAATATAACCCTGTGCACGAGCTCACCTTTTGCTTCCCTTTTGCCTCTCTGTGCCCCCCCACACACACACACACAACTTCTCCTTTACCATTCCTCTTTCGGCGGTACGGTGGTGTCACCCTGATCCGACGCTATTCGCCCCAGCCCTACGCCGCCCTCCCTCCCTGCTTTCTCATACTTCCTCCCCTTCTCGCTGTCACCCGTTTTAGTGTGAGCCATGTGACTGACGGCCGACAGCTGCGAGTGCTTCAGCGGGCCTTCGCTTCAGCTGTGTGGCTTTGTAGAGATCCGACCCGCCCTCCAGCCTCCACACCCATCGGGCCCGCGGGCCTCCCCCCCACCTAGCAACAGACCTCCAGTCGGGCCAAAAAAAGACACCCCCATCACTCGGAGGGGCTGCGGCCCGTGCGCGGTTTGTGCAAGTAAAGGTGAACTTGCTCCAGCCGGATTGCGAACGCGAGTTTGTTTCTAAACTCTTTGGATCCGACCTCATAAAAAACACATTCGTGACAAAAGCTCCAAACGTACAGAAATAGACGGACGTCAGAGTTGCCCAATCAATCCTCAAATTCCATACGGCTTAAGAGTAATCTTGTGACCGCGTTCAATTCTGAGAAGCGGGCGGATGACACACGGGGACGGGCCAAGGTGTGACTCCCGCACGGCTCACCCTGACCGATATCACAGAAACTTCACCACCAGGCAGTCAGCCCGACACACCGATAGATATACAACCAGTGAAGCCAAGCTGACCATGTGTGTGTGTGTGTGTGTGTGTGTGTGTGTGTGTGTGTGTGTGTGTGTGTGTTTAGAACTGGAAACCAGAAGGACTTTATCTTCACGGGAGTTGTAGTAAGGTTTCACAGCAGAGCCATTGGATTCTTAACTTAGGCGTATTTTTGGATGAAAGCTTGTCGTTGAACTGCCGGGGTTTTGTGCGATGGACTGCCGAGCTCACGTTCGTGACACGCGCAAGTGCACACCGGCCCGACCCAAATAGGGCAGTAAATCTCCAGTGAGATGCCAGTGCAGGTCCCCGTCCCCACAGGCGCTGTTTCACAACCGCGCTGGATCTGACACACTTGGGTCACTCGACCACGCGCTAGACGCTAAAGACAGAGCGCCATATTTACACCAACAGAGCTTAGGCGGAGAGGGGCTGGGGGGGAGGAGGGGGGGTGGGGGGTTATTTCAATGTAATGTGACTATATTCATCAGCAACTTCACACGAATGCGTTACTTCGGAGATGCAAAGGCAAAGAGGGGGACTATTTTAGGAGCATTTCAAAGAGGCCACTGACTTCAGGGTAAAGCTACGGAGGGCCAGATAACTCGTCTACGGGTAAATGGGGGCCGTACTCACAGGTAGAGGGACACGATCCTTGAGGCGGCCCGTCCTAAATCTGGGATGGAGGTCAGCTCATTGTGGTCCAGGCGCCTGCAAGTGAAACAACACACGCGGGTTAGAGGAGAAAACTAGAGACAAGACACGCATGATATGTGGTTGTGAGGTCTGAGGACAAAGACACTTAAAGAGGAGGAAGCACAGCAAAGAATTCAAGGAGCTCTACTGGTGAAGTAAACAAAGCAGATTGTTGTGCGTTTTCAGTATTAAACGCTCGCTGAGACGGTCGTTCTATCCCACGTGCTCCATCACATGAGGCAAAATGCAATTAACCCTCGCACCAATCTGAAGATTAAAAACATGACTTGTCATGTCGTCCCCGCCGAGCAAGGAGCAAGTCACCCTTTTGAAAACCAAAAATAACCCAGGAGTGAAACAGATGTCCGGGGAGCATATGACTGGCCTGCCAAAGATGTCACCAGTGTGTGTATCACCAGTTAGCTGCTGGATGTGTGTGTGTGTGTGTGTGCCTTGTGTGCTGGTCGCTGAGTGACACAGAGCCAAGCGCTCTCCTCACCATATAAAATATTTACAAGGCCAGCGTTGGCCACAGTATCAGGTGGTGGAGAGGAGGCTTAATATAGAAAACCACCACTTTATTCTCAATTGGACTTAGTTCAAGGAAACACACACACGCTGGGAAGCAGAGAGTGGCGATCACGTACGATGCTCGGGAATCAAAACCTACGCCGCGTTTCAGAGTCGAACATCTGAAACACACCGGAGGAAAACGGGGCTGTACACACACTTCAGGGAGTCCATTAGAGTGTCTAGGTGTTTGTGGATGGAGATGCTGTGTGTGCGACTACTTACAGCTCTCTCAAGTTGGGAAGGCCGTCAAAAGCTTCAACGTCGATGGAAGTCAGCTTGTTGCGGCCGAGGTTTCTGAAATAAAGAAGAAGAGGTCAATTTAAAAAGCAGTTCAAATTTGCCGAATAGTGGACAGGACACTGACCTTTATATATTGTATTCAATCAATCAATCAATGACAGCAAGTTTTCACCCATTCAGCACACATAACGTACGCCTGAAAACACAGCAGTCCATCCAGGAGCGCCGGATCAATACTATCGATAGAGAGGCTCTCACAGCTCACTTTTCAAACACATAACCTGCAGGCCATTCATCCGCAGCACTCAATTAGCACTTCAGGCTAACGCCGCGTTTAATAGCTGCCGCTTGACTGGCACGGGGGCTTATTACGGAGTGATTAGTCCCGTGATGTAGCGCTGCGCCACGCGAGCGTCTGCGTTTCAGATGGAGCGTCCCACGCCATGTGGAGCTGATTCAACAAGCGCCATCTCTTGCCTGGGCGGCCTGTTGGCAGAAAGGGTGTAGGAGGGGAGGGCAGGGGAGGGTAGGGGAGGGGCGGGCGGGCTGCTACAGTGAGAGTGCCGCTTGTGTTTTTGGCCGCGGGTGAGACAAAGGGAGCCCACAGCTCTGAGGCCGCGGGCGTCCCGTCCCGTCCCTCTGTCCGTCCGTCCGTCCAGACGTGAGAGACGGCGCAGGAATGTTTCACAGGCCTGCCGAGAGTTGGCCGCTAGTTCCCAGCTGCTGGGGACACTTTCACCTGAAGCAACACATTCCTCGGCCTCTCGTCCCACCGCCGTCTTGTAAAGAATGCCGCGTAAGGGGGGCGGGACAATACGACAGCAAAAGGCTGCTATTCAACACACTTTTTTATAAGGTTTACGCCTGTCAATCTTACTCTCCTTCTCCCGTGACAGATTTATCTTTCTGTTGCGCAGTTAATTACAGTGTTGGTCCCTAAATCTTTTCCCCGTGTGTGTGTGTGTGTGTTTGTGTAAAGAGTTAATAGTGTGTGTGTCCGCCCTCCAGGCACAGGCCTTAAAAGTGAGGCTTGAAGTGATTTTTCAACCCGAATGCCCAAAGCCTGGACGGGTGCGTTCCCGTGGAAACCGCGAAGTACAGTACCAGTCAATCGTTTGGACACACATTCTTAAATTGAATGAGAAAATGTTTCCAAACGTTTTGACCGGTACTGTATGACTTTTTATTAGATTACAGATGAGACGGGAATCAGCTCATTGGCATTTTCTAAATGGATCTGCGGAGTGTCGGTCTGGTGTTGAGTAATGGGAAACTTTCATTCCTTAGCGGTATGACTTAAGGGTTACGGCCATTCATCTGGCAGGTGAGACATTTCCTGATGATAACAAGCCTGTAAAGCAAGTGACAGGAGGTTTCCTCCATTCGTAGCTAATTGGAACGCAGTCAGTACAAAGGCCTTTAGTGAAGGCGACACATCGGCATAACAACAGCTGAGCAGGACGTTACATAGTGTGCTCTGTGGCAGGGCAACGGGGACTGGACAGGACGTCAACTAAAAAGACGTTTGTCCATTGTCCAGCTTGGGATACATCCAATATGTGATCGATATCTTAATAATATTATTGTTGTCTTCACCCCCCCCCTCCCCCCATCGCAGCCCCGAGCACTGAACTGTCGGCCCCGCGACAGGAAACTATTACCTCGTTACGGTGAGGCCAAGTGAAAAACCACACCGCTTGCCTGGAGATATACATACTTCAGCCAACACACACACACACACACACACACACACACACACACAGCGCTGTTTCAAATCGACCGGATTTGGGCACAAAACAGCTCAAGAGATATTGCGAGTCAACTCGCACGTGAAGCCCGAGGCTTAAAAAGGAGGACTATGGGGACAAAAAAGTTGCATTTAAGAGCCAAAGCTGCAGTGCTGGTGCTAAAGGCCACGGCGACAAAACAAAACGGGTCCTTTGTGCGAGGGCCCAGACGCACACATGTGTCGCTCTCTGATTCACCGCCGATGTTTACACAACTGGGCCTTTTTCTCTCCAGGCTCGTTCTCCTTTATTATTCTCTCGCCTATCAGATCAGATACAGCTCACAGCATTTTAACACCTACTGTACGGCGCAGTGGTGATAACGCCGGCCGGCCTCCCTCCCTCCCGTGGAAAGAAAATGAACCTCGGTGCGAAGCGTGGTTAATCCGTTCCAGAAAGTGACCTTAGAATCAGGTCGTTTCTGGGAGAGCCATTCGTTTTTTCTACCTTTGAGGGATTCAGTCACCAACGTTAGCAGAATCCAACGCACGGAAGAAGAATGAGAATCTGTTTTTAAAGATCTGGTCTATAAGCTGGTCACGGCCTCTGCGATTAACCGACTCAAACAATAAGCGGCGGTTTTGCCTTTGTGAAGCGCAGCATTCCACCGTATGGTACAACTAGTTTACACACATTAGTCAGCAGATCACAATCTCCCTCCGCCAGCTACTTAACCAAAGTAAGACATTGTGTTGAGCCAAACACTTAATTCAGGCCGCTGCGATTGGTGCAGGGTGAATATTGTGCACGATCTCATAATTATTTATTTTATTTTTTATTTCATCCCGTGGAAATGTATCAGCTAATCAAAAACTAACTCCTGATAACAGAACATATGATTGATCTGCCGGCACACCCCGGCCCTCCATTCGGAACAAAGTTCCTCTGAAGTTGTCTGAAGCCGCACTGTGTCCAAGCTGCCGGCCGCCCATCAGGTCGCCATAACCCCGCTTCTGTCAGCCGGAATGGAGACGAGAAACACGAGAGCCGCTGCAGCCCTCAACACCTCCCGCTGCGTTGCAAACCCAGAGGCAGTGGTGAACATCAGCAACCGGCAGAGCTTCTAATCACCCAACCACCGGTTGCCCCGGAGCAAGGTCACTCATTTCACCAAACAGACAGTTAATAAATCCATACAACATTAACTGATCACTATTTACAGCATCAAATAACACATTCGTCTATTGCAACACATGAGGTCACACTCCCTTCCTCCCTCATGGATCAATATCTTTTGGTTTTTGGACAGATTTTCTAACAAATGCTTCTTGGGAAAATTTACATTGGCGTAAAAACTTGAAATAAGAGATCGGCTGATAATATACCGACTACTGGAAGTTGTAGCTTCGAAACCCAGACTCCCTTGACTGAGCAAACCAGTGCCTGAAGCACAGCGTCATCGCTGGACTGCGCAGCAGATCTGACATATAAAACTCATTAAAAGACCTTCAAAAAGATCTGCGCTACGGGTGCTGGGGGAGTCGAGGAAAGCTGGGCGTGATGTCATGACGTATGACGCTATGCTTGTAGAGCAGCACACAGTCGGTGTGTGGGAGGGAGGGAGAGGGGGAGAGAGATACGGGGGAGGGAGCCCCGGATCAGCCAGGGACTCGCACATGGAGAAATACATCATCATTATCTTTCCTGTTCCTATCGCACACAAATGCGGCGTGAACTTTGCTCGCCGAAAGTGTGAAGAGATGTCAGCGATGAGCCTTCTGTGGTCCAGCAGGGAGACAAAGGCCCTTTAATGTGGTCGATTTCAGAGCATCATAAAGCTAGTCAAATAATAACCTGAGTGTCTGAGGGGCCCCACACACACACACACACACACACACACACACACACACACACACACACTCACACCACTCTTCCTGTCATTAAGGGCCAGTTTATGGCCAGGCAACTGCAGTGAGAGTGTTCACAAAGCCAACACCAGCTCCAGGCTGACATTCTACACACAAAACAGAGTCAAACAGAGGAAGCAAACCGGTAGACCTCATATCAACGAGGTTAAAGGGATTATTAGATGGGCCAAACAACGGGATCTGCAGTAATGACAAATAATGATGAATGGGATGAGTAAAGCACCCGTCAGCGCAACATCTTGGGGAGAGGGAGAGAAACTTCTGTGCAGCGAGGTCAGAGAAGTGTAGTGCCGATGGGATCAGCATATTTCACAATTTGCATTACAGCCCCCCCCCCCGCCACACACACACACACACACACACACAACAACGCCTTCGAAAATCAGCGAGCCTGTGACTCAGTTTCTGAAGTTTGGCCGAGGCACATCTTGGGGCCATGTGCGCCGCCGTTCTTCACGCCGGTTTGGGGCTGGAAAAGTAGGGCGCAGATTGTGGGGGGGGGGAAGGCACTGCGTGAACCCCACAGCCAGGAGGAGGAGGAGCACAATAGTGCTCCCGGTGCCAAACTGCACACACGCCTCGTGCACCCGTCGTCCGCAAAACACGCAGGGGTCACGCTCCCGCATTTAACAGCGGCGTTCTAGCGCAATAACGGTGCAATTGGTTACAAATGGCGCCCAGATTACTTCATTGTGAGTAAAGGGGGAAATGAGCGTCCCCAATTAATCTGAAAGAATAACACAAATATTGTGCGTCTCTTCGGCGGGGCTATTGTCTTAGCGCTGCGCAGAGCGCTGACCCTGCGACTTCAAAAGCGTAGAAAGAGACCGGATCATTAGTCAATTTTTCCCCCGCTTGTTGTTTATTATACCGGCGGAGCGCAATTCAGCGCTAATTGCGCTACAGCCAGAGGTGGAATACGTCTCTAAACAGAGGACTCGGAGTACATGTGGGTGTCTAGACAGTAGAGCTCTGGCGCTCATTTCCTCTCTGCAATATCACAGTGCGGGGGCTGGAAGGCGTAAAAAAAAAAAAAAAAATTTAAAAAAAGGCCCAACTTGGCACTCCAGCGCCGCCCGCTCCTCTGAGGCCTGCCGGATTTCTGGGGAGAAGCTGCTTCGCTTGGCCGGCACCTTTTCCCCCTCTTCGTCCAAGTCACGCTTTTTTCTTCTCTTTCTAACATCTTCTTCACATTTGCCAACTCTTACCAGATGTAGAGTTTTCACAGATGATTCATCGATCAACCCAAGGAGGTGGTGGTAGGGGGGTGGGGGGGGGGGGGTCCTTAAAGTGTCTTCACAAAAGGACCATCTATTCTGCTGACTGGATTCCTGTAGAATGACCTGTGGCAGCAGCTGTTTGATTGTCATTTCTGCCGTTACTAGAGTAAGAACCGATGAAGTTTTTACCTCATAATTTGTTCTCGGCTAGGGAACAAATTACCTCAATCGGTTCAAAGAGGATCGCCTACAACATTAATTGATTGACACGTGCTCGCGTACATTTCCCTAGAAAAAAACCTGCACCTTTTCTATTCAACGTACCAGCAAAAAGGCTGATACTGTGGAGAAAGGGAAGAGCTGCTGACCGAAAAAAAGGTATCTCTGCCAACAATAATATCGTCTTAAACCCTTCTAAGCGCTCGAGCTTGACTTTAAAATATCCACATGTGGATACCAGAGCCACAAGGGTAAAGAAACTATGACAATAAACAAACTTGGTAGACCCCCAATACCACAAGGTTACATGGCTGCCGAGCGAGAAATGCCCTTGTAACCACAATGGGCTCGGCCCCAAAGAGCGCTGCTGCAAACACCCCCCCGACCCCCAACCGCCCCCCCCCCCTTCCTACACTCACCTGTTTGTGAGGAAGGAGCATTTCTGCAACTCAAATCAGAAAGAGCTCTGTCTGTCAGCACATGGGACGTCCAGGCAGACAGCGATGTTTCTGCTCCTCTGGGATTTCTGGGTGTGTTATAATGTGGGACAGTGGTTTGGGTTTCTGACCACTGACAGAACCTCCACCAACTAGTGGAAGCAGCTCTGGAGGCAGCAGCAGCAGCAGACCGTGACATTGACATCCATGCAGTGGGTGGGAAAAAAAAGTCCACCCCCTGTGCCAGGTGATCTGCGGCCCCCCCACCCCTCTGCAGACCAGTTCCGTGAGCAGCCAGCCGAGAGCCCGCCCAGCCCCTGTCTGGATAAAACCACCACACAAACCCATTCCCTGAGGGCAGAAGCTAAAACCAACGGTCGGGTTGGTGTTTACCAATAAGGCTGCGCTGTAGGGAGCGGGGGGGCTACGGGGTTTGGTGACCAGCGCATTGGGAAACCACTGGGTTGCAATTGGGACCATTCAAGTTTAGGCGTCTTCTGGCTTTTCCCTCGGGGTTAAGCTGGGGAAGCATGGAAGACTAACCCCAAACATACGTAAATATATCTCATAAAACACGTAAAAGAATGGGCCAAACAGACACCATGTATCTGCTTAACCTCTGCCCAACAGCAGCAATCTCAGCCTGCTAAATTAGTTATGTTTGTGATTTTATTTACTCGTGAAATCCTATTACGCCGGGGCCACTGTGGGCAGAAATGCTTTTTATGCACATTACTGTGGTTGCAAATGAGATAAGGCACCACTCCTGAGAGGGAATATGTGACCGTGTGAGAGCAAACTTGCCTTGAATGTTATTAAGCTATTCATCAATCAGAAACAATGGACGGGCCTCCGAGACTGGTGGTCACTTTATTAAATGTTAGAAGGACTGACGTAGAACAGCAAAGGGTGTGTTTGACGAACCCGCAGAGTCTCTAAAGATGCTTTAGAAACTGTGTGTGGTCAATCGCGCGGATATATGGGACTTAATTCAGCATTTCTAAAGCAACACAAACATGTTCAAAATGCATTGTCAGTTCATGAAGTGAATTATTATTCGGATGTTCCATACGTAAATCAATCACACGAGCCCTCAATCCCACCCCGTGTCTCCTTGTGAGCTCGCTCTGCTCTGCCGCCCACAACCCTTTTCCCCCCCTCATCAAGGCCACTTTCTCACAGGGGACCATTAAAACCAGGGCCCCGAAGGGACGGCATTTTGACAAGTGGAAGGAGCTTTTCTCTTCAGCTACACCTACGGGGCTTTTAAGACAGCTACTGGGGGGGAAGACCGCGTCGCTCGAGGGAGCAGAGAAGCTCCACTGCGAAAAGACAGAACCCCCCCCCCCCCTCCGTCCCCTCTGTAAACTGCTCCGTAAATACGGCTCCTGGGGTGCTACTGCTGTGTTCACTCCCGTACTCCCAATTTATGAGCACGAACAGAGATAATTGCAGCAAATACATGACAGCTCAATCAGTCTTCGCCCACAAGAAAGGGTGGGACGGCTCCATTACTCCTGTAAGCCAATAAGACGGCCAAGCAGAACTGCCGGCGGTAGGTGTGCGGAGCCCCGTGGATAAGTGTACAAAGTGCTTCTGATGCCTGTGCGCGCCCCCCCCCCCCCCCCCCCCTGCTTGAAGGTAGTCTGCTTTAAGGCCGAGGCATTGTGCAAACTGTCTCTGTTAACAGGATAAAGCTACTGTTGTTGCACAGTGCAGTAAATAGACTTATATTTAACAGCACAACAGTTTCCCCTTTTGTCTGTGAATAACGTAAATCACAGGCAGCACAAACACACATAAACAACGACTAGGAACCCCAAAAAAGCAAATTGAATCTACTCAGGTAGACAGGACGTGGCGTATGGTGCCTTTATATTGGGATCAAACTGGGCCACAAGTGAGACCGTCCATACTTGTCTCTTTGGGGGTTTCAGTAATCATCTGCTAAATCTGGCTCACTTACAGGCCCCGGAGCAACCAAGCCGATTCCCTTTGAGTCCCCGGCCAACGTGGAGTGACTATCTGAAGTGGTGTGGAAATATGCAACCTAGGTGTTTTAAAAAGGTAATCCAAAGCCATAAAGCCATTCCCTTTGAAAACAACCAGATTGCGGGTTCTTAAATCTTGACCGATAAGCTTTAGCCGAGATAACGGGAGTAGACGGAGCTCACGAAAAGGACCGTATCCTTGCAGCGGTTTAAAACCCGCCGTTTTCAGACGGGACATTTGTCCCTCACTATTTGCCCTTTGTCCGCGAGGAGACAGGAGGAGCAGTGTGTGTCTGCGTACTTGCACGATAAAACAGCACTTGAACTTGAGCTAAGTGGTGCTTCAGGGCAGCGAGGCTCCCCGGGCACAAGTGCCGTTATTCATGTTTTTAAGAGGACTTTTTTTTAAAAAAAAAGTTGCATTCCTTGCTTCCCAGGGGCCGATAAACGGCCCAACACAGGAACCTGGGAGCCAGAGGAGTCTCTTTTGGTCTTTAACCCCACGATCTCAGCAACACACACACACAGGCCGATGCGTCCATGACAAGATGCCCCATTGTCACTGAGGATTCTCTAGTGCCGGCGGGGACAGTGGACGCAGCACACTGAGGCAGGAGCCCAAATGTTGATTGGGAGGACAGAGGCTCGCGTTGTCTGCAAATAAATTGTGTCATCGGGCTCGATTGAGCGCTGAAGTCTCCTAAACATTGGCGGGTGTTCCGTTAAAAAAGGGACAAATCTCCCAAATTGGCTCATTTCCTCGACGAACCAGCAGGCAGCGTTTCGGCTGATGTCGGTCTTTTCTAGAGGAATAAGTGCTATTTTTCCCCGTAAATGTGTGAAACACGGCTAGAAACAGAAACAATTGTATTACCCGTCATAAACATCACCCAATAGAGCCGAAATGTATTTTTTACGACACACGCGGGGTTTGTTTACTCACCGATTTTAGATGAATTCATTGCATCTACAAATCTAAGACATCCGAATGTACAGACTGGGACATAATAGAGTCATAGCCGCTGATATTCCTGTTAAACCCAAGTTAAAAAAAAAGGGCAGAACTTTCCACAAAGAGTTTGATAAACGCGGTACAGAAAAGTTGTTTTTAAGGGCCCACTTTCATCTTCAGGACACCATTATCTTGGATTTTAGTTCTGGAAGATCCCCGCACGTGCCCTTGAGCAGGGCACTCCGCCCGCTCAATACACGGGGACCACTTTTTGCACCTGCGTGGGGGGTCCGGGGGGCTTCTTCTTATTGGTTAACGGGGACATGAGCAGAAGTTTGTATTTCACCACCGAGTTCAACGTTTAAAGTCACTGCGGCGAGGAAGGAATAAACACTACAGCTCGCCGTTTACTGAAGACACATGTGTTTATGCAAAGGGAAATCAGGACCACTCAAATACTCTCCCCCCTTCCCACCGGGGGGGGCCCTCGAGGGCCCACTGCTTACTACTAGCTATTTATTTGCAATTCAACGTGCTGTGTCTCCCCGTTGGGCACTTTACAAGCAGTGTAATTGGCAGGTCGATAAGCGGGCTCGGGCTGGTACTTACAAGGAGACAGTCCGGACCGGAAGGTCCAGAGGCGCAGCCGTCAGCTCCCGGTCGCTACAGTCCACTGAATCCCCGTCGCAGGTACAGTTCTGGGCGCACGGCAAAGGCGAACCTAATCCAGGACCCGCTAACAGTTCGAGCGACAAAAGTAAATAAAAAACACCGGGAGAAACGGATCCAATTCGTCCCAGGGACGCCGCCATTTTGTATCCAGTTTTAATAGCGCGGCCGTTGGGCTCTCTCCCTCTTCTCCCCGTACCCGCAAACCGGGACGCTAACGCGGCTTCGGGGAGATGGAGACACACCCCCCCTCCCCCTGGAAGCGCACGGACCGTCTTATTGTACGAGGAGGGAGGCGGTCGATGGCGACTGCGGTGCGGTCGAAACGTGTCCCATCCCAGTCACAGTGATTCGGGACAAGCTCACCAGTCCAACTTTCTCCTCCGGGTGTCCAACTCGAAATCAAAGGCGACCCGCGGGTGAACTTTTATGTCGCCCGGGACTCAGACACAAGTCGTAGCGGCGCGTTCACTCAGCACCGAACACACTTTGCTTCTCGGTGACATGTCGGGGGGGTTAACGCGCAACAGCGCGACGTTAAAAGGACACACGGAGAGCGAGAGACTGCCGGTCAACAGAGAAGCGGCAGAAACTGTTTAAAACTCCAACCCGCAACACAAGTTGAAGAT
Source organism: Gasterosteus aculeatus (assembly GCF_964276395.1). Taxonomy (NCBI): domain Eukaryota; kingdom Metazoa; phylum Chordata; class Actinopteri; order Perciformes; family Gasterosteidae; genus Gasterosteus; species Gasterosteus aculeatus. Next base: position 16,112,004 of record NC_135705.1, read on the forward strand.
GCGGCAACTGCCAAGTCAAGGGGCGCCGCGCGAGGTGCCGAGAACTCCGGCGTTGATCTCCCGAGTCGCGCGCTGCATGTCGCCCGGATCTCCCCGCGGACTGTGGGCGAATAAATCCAACTTCTCTTGCACGCGCGGTCCGTCCCGGTTGATCAGGTGCGGTCTGCGGTCACACAATCTCGACGATCCGAGTAATAGCGAAATAGGGTTACGCAGCCTCCTCCTCCTTCCGACCGTGTACCGCCACCGGGACTTTCTACAGTTACTTTTCCTTTTTTTTTTGTTTGTCCCGAGTGATCGTTTCGAAGTCCCACGTTGGATTCACAACAGCAATTCCAAGGTCCGCCCATGGCTCGAGGGGATTGGTTGTTTTCGATTTGATGGACGGGTCGAGTCCTAACCCGATTGGTCGTCCCGGGTTCTCCGCGCAACGCCGAGGGGGGGAGGAGGAGGAGGGGTGTGAGTGGCCGTCAGTCAGCGGGGGTTGGCCCCGCCTCCGTTTCCCACCCCGGGGTGTGAAACCGCGTTACCGCCTCTCTCACTCTCACTGCTCACTACTCTTAAAGAGACAACCGGCGTGATCACGCTCTGTAATCGCGTTATAACAAAGTGGGATAACTGTAATTGTTTCGAGTGCCGCAACAATTCCGTTTCGAGCGGTTTGTTGGCGAGATCAAGGTTTAAATGAGAAAAACAAACGCTGAATTTCCCGCCGCGGTCAGGACGAGCAACTGGTGTCCCGTGGCTTATTTCCCTAGCCCCACTATTATTACTGCCATCAATGATGATTATAGGACTGGGGCTAATTGTACCTTCACAAGTTGACTTTTACGTACTCATCAACTATGTAAACAACTGTTGCAAGGAATGCATGCGCCCACAACTTTGCCACATTTCGTTGCCTCATGTGTTTGGTTTTAATTTGTTTGTATATTCTGGTGTTTTTCTTAAAAGTAACAATACCACAGTGTAGAACTGCTTGGTTATGAACCAAAGTCCTGCATATAAAATGTACGTAGGCAAATAACTATGATATAAAGTATACTTAAAAGTCAAAGATGTAAAATTACTATTTTTAAAATGACTAATTTTTATGCAGTATGGTCCAGAATGATTATCATCATTGATGCATTAATGTATAATAATTACTCATTTGGTAAAGGTCTAATTTACAGTTGCTTCATATACTGATAATAAAAAATATTGAAAGCAACTTGTAGTACATCTTTCGGATGAATGTAGTGGAGTATCAAGAATATTTCCCTCCAAAATGTAGTTATTAAGTGCCATAAAATGGAAAAACGCAAGTACAACAGTTGAGTTATATATATATATATATATATATATAGTTCCATTATGAAAAAATATTATATATATATATATTGTTCCATTATGAAAAAAAGATATGGAGTGTTACAATTGGCTTCATGGGGCTATTTGCCAAATGAGTGCTTTTACTCCAATACTTTGATATACAGTATTTCACAGATAATACTTTTACTCAAGTAAAACGTTAAATACCCGGCTTTCATTTGAGGTGATGAGGGAAATTTAGTTTAAATATTTTGCAATAGTAATTTCATTTAATTAAAAGGATCCAAGGTGCTTCTTCTATAACTGCCAGTGGATATTATGCAAAAATGTCTGTGTACACAGTTGTGTGCAACCGGGGGTGTGTGCACTTTTTGGCGTGCTGGCACACCCATGCATGCCTGTGTGTTCTGTGCACCCAGACTGGTCTTTTCAGCATTTGAGCGTGCCCTATAGTGGCCACGCGATGATTCTTTCCAAATGTTGAAGTCTTGCTCGTCCGTTGCCTTCGAAAGGCACATCTGCAATAAATCAGTGGCCCTGTCAGCCCCCGGGCCGCACCAACACTTTTTCTCATCACATTCTTTTCTCCTGGCACTGACAGTACGTATTGATTGAGTTTGTCAGAGCCATTGTGACCGTTTGAGGTTGGGAGATGGCCTGGATTTCATTGCTATTAATCACAGCGGCGAGGAAACAGATATTCACACCTGCAGCCCTGCAGGCAGTTTTGTGGCACAGCTCCTTGTACCTTTTGCAGGAAACAGGCGAGGGTTTCACATTGCATCATGCGTGTGTGAGTGAGCACAGAAGCCTTCAGGTGAGACCTCCAGCTCTTAGAAGCAAGGGAAATATTGTAGAAATGGGACCCTGTTAAAACATGACTTCATCGGTGATGGAAAACTGAGTAATGGGGGACGACAAGCAATTTATTTTTCCTGAAATCTTATTAGTTTGAGACGTTTGAGATTTGTTCGGAGCTGCAAAGTGGCAAATCATTCTCTGGCCAAGCTATCAATCACAGTGCACTCACCAACGAATCATATATTAATTTTGAAAGAACTTCTTTAAAATGTATAGTAGTACTAGTAGTAGTAAGGCAACTTGTAAACACTCAGATAAATAGTGACTGCATTTCCATTTCATATTAACTTCACTATTCCATATCTCTTTCATTTCGAGGCCTTCAGCACAAGCTCACAAGGGACGGGAGGTCTACCAATGCAGCCATCCCGAGTATGCGCCACCCTGCGTTTTGATGTTCCTTCGACAGATGGACCAGGTACTTTGTGGGCCTATTTTGAGACAACTGTTGACACGTCTTTTAATATGATTTATTTGCTGGATGACCAGCTCAGGAGGACTTGGAACACAAATAACTACTAATGCAGCAGGCAAATACCAGGTTCGAGTTTTGACCAATACGCCAAGCTCAGGTTATAGGATCTTTCACAAGATATGTTGGGGTATTGCCAATTTAATCAGAAGTCTTATTGAGGTTTTGCAATAGAGAAAACCTGCAATTTCTGAGTGTTGTCACAGCAAAATAAGGGGCAAATATCTTTTTTTTTCCAGCGAACATTTAAAAAAAAAAGAATTCCATCCCTTTTTTTAAGTCGGACCATTCATTATTTTTACAACGCTGAGCAGCGCGAGTGTGTAGATCCTGCATAATTTCTTTTAAAGACCTTTCATGGCAGCATCCTGACAGTATGGATGGATTTATTAACCGAGGAATGGAGATCCCTGCGAAGAAATCACATACTAAGGAGAGCCTAACCGTGGCTGGTCCGCTCCCCATGCTCGCCCCGCACCCGTTCTCCTGTGATCTGCTGTGTGAAGCTGTGACTGATGAGAAGGGTGGACGTGCGTCTGTCATGAGAGTGCATTGTAAAGAGGATAATGACTGCAGCAGATGAGCCCATGGGTTTTTTTCCTTTGTGTGGATCTTTTTAACACCAACCGTATTGCCGTTTACACAGCTGGAATGGAGTGCAAGTGTAAACGCTGACACGTCTAAAGATTTTGGGGCGGACGTGACAAAAGGGAAAGCAGTAGCTTCATAGTTGTACTCGACTCCATATTGTTCACATTTCACCTTTGCTTCTTTTCCGTCCGTGGCCGGAGGGGGCAGCGGGGTGGCGTCGGCGCTGAGGGTGCCGACAGGGCCGGTGCATGCGGACGGCCTGGAGCGATTCATCACGCTCCTCTTCCTGGTATCTTCAAAGATCAGAAACCATCTGCTGCAGCCATTCGTCAACTATAAAATGGAGAGGCGTGAAACCGGTCCAAGTCATTGCAGTGGGACTGGATGGCTAACGGGTGTTGCAGGAGCGTGGAGATGCTTTGCTAATAAGAAGCAGGAGCGGTTCGGCCATTTCTTGTCGACTCCAGGCGGCCTGCTAAGTGGCGTAATGCGCGGCCTACGGAGGGGTCGGGGGCACGAGGCAAAGAGGGGAAAAGCACAACCTAACAGATGCAGGGAGAGGGAGATGGCCTAAAGTTTGTGTGTGTGTGTGGGGGGGGGTTATGCTCCCCCGAACTTCCAACCCCCTTTCTTGGAGCAAACCCACATTCAAACTCGGCCTTCGATGTGATCCACACAGCAAGTGAAGTCTCGCACGTTTCTGGCTTTAAAAAAAAAAAAAAAAGAATCTTTCCCCAAGCAGACAAATAAACACCCGGCCAAGTAAAACCACTTCTGTGGTCGATACATGTCTCAAGAATCACATTCTGCCGGGGTCACACAAACACATACTGACTCACAGGGGGAACACAACACCAGCATTGCCGTCCCAGCTGATAAATGCTTGCGAGATGAGTGTCGTCCTCATTCCTCCATAGCGGACTGCCACTCCCCTCGCTTCTTCCTCTACCCTCTCTCTCTTTTTTTGGCATCCGCTCTCCGTCTTGTATTTTGGCGACCAATCCAAATGACCCACAATAACCTTTGGCGTTGAAACCGTCTGGCCTTTTAACACAGCGCACCTATGAGGATTCATGTGGTTCTGTTCAGACTCGGAGGACGTGTAAACCCTGCAGCTCCGCCGTGAGGCCCTCTGAAATGTCGTATGAGGGTCTGCTGTTGGTGTATATTTTGAAGAGCAACGACTCGTAAAAACAACTGCAATTGCTCAATTTCCATCTAAATTACGCGCATGTTGAGTGGATTCGCAGTGGTGTGAGGCACCTTTCAGCTGAGGGCTGAGGAACAACATGAAACATAAAAGAAATGATTCACTCGTGGAGCAATTGGTAGCTTGATTACTTTTCAATGAGTCATCGCAAATGATGAAAGAGCCGTGATCAAAATTGGAAGCCCGGTTGGGGTTATTCTGCGCAAGTTCAGCCGAACAACTTCTCTCGTTGTGGTCGATTTTATTAGTCAGAGCACAGGTCAAGTATCAGCGCTGCGTTTGCAAAGGTAGCAGCAGTTTTACGTTTTGTACTTGTTGTTAGATATAAAAGAAAAGATTTCTTTTGGCCCTAAACTGGCGTCGAGGAGAAGCAGGTCCTCCCACCGAATTACGAGATCCAATCACATACAATGTGGGGTCTCCTGACATCAATGTAAAAATCACAAACAAAGCGTGAGTGTCGCATGGTGCTTGGTGTGTCTCTAACTTTCTGCTTTGCCCTCTGACCTTTCACTCCTCAAGACAGTGACTCCCTAAACGAGCACTACGAGTGCTTTTGATTATCAATGAGTCATTTACAATTCTGTCATAACTTGATGAACAGGTATCTTACCCACGTCGCTAAGCAGCTGCTATTGGACGATGAAGAAGAATTAACCTGTCGGGATCAACGCAGCCTGTAGCGATTTGCAGGTGTCCAAACACCACAGCTCTGGCTTTTCTTCACCCTGTATTCTTTTTCTAATCTTTTATTCAAAGTGTGCGCCGACATTGACATTTCTCACCAATGCTCGTCTAACGAGGACATTGAACCGGGCGGCTCCGTGCCAAGTTCCTGTCAGTGAGGCTTGCTGCTCGGCGACCCGATGGCAGGCGATCAGCGACGAAGCGCACCAGCTCCCTAACCTGTTCCATCACGAGGGAGGCGTGGTCAGAAGCGCTCGCCCTGACTGTTTTGCTTACGCTTCAAGTCCCAGTGTCAGCTGAGAAGAAGGTATGCATTGTTGAGAGTTGGGCCAAAAATGGCAGTTCGTTTCCACGTCCTTTCAACAGGTGTTTACTTGTGTCTACAATGCTCACATCCTTACCCTGCAAAGACAAAGTTGAAGCCTCGGCTTGTTGGTTTACAGCTCCTTTGACAGGCAGGGGCGGGGAAGGGTTACTCTCTTGTGTATTTGGCCGTGGTTGTTTTAATAAGCCGTGTCAATAGAATATTTCATAAAAGAAGCAATGGCCTGGAACAGTTTTTGTTCTGTGCAAGGCGAGGAATGTGTTCGTGTCACCCTTTGAAAGGTGACTTCTGGGTTGCACGGCTGCAGCGGCCAAACAGCTTTTTGTCTGCCAGCACTCTTTGTTTCTGTGTTTTTAGTGTGAATGTATTTGCCCCAAGAAGGAATCTCATTCTCTCTTTTGTCTTTGTCTCTCCCGCTAGCTCTCATTTCACTATCTGGAGGGGTTTGAACAAAGAACATTTATTATCGTATCCAATATAATTACAAATCGTTAAACCCGGTGCCCTTTTTGTATTCAACCATGCACGTTTTACTCAAATTAGAAAAGCCATTTTCTGGGGTTTTCGGCTTAATGCAAAATCAATTGGTTTCAAACTGTGAAATATAAAATTACAAGACCGGACCTCTAACATTTCATGGTTGGTTACACATAGGTGCAGTGTTTAGACATCCACTGAGTGCTTTAATTAGCCGGCCAAATTAGGAGCGGTCCGCCAGTCTAGATTCAATTATGTCTTCAAACACACTCGATGGCAACACAGGCCGGAGGTGGAAAATTCAATTTATTTGAGGTAACCGGATACGCATTAACTGCATGGTCGACCATATGGCCTCTCCCTTGTGGTGCGTGGTATATGTTTACGAGCACTTCATTCAGTATCATTACATTATCTTAAGTACATTATTAGCTGTGGAGAAACGGCAAATTAGATGATGGGTTAACTGATGCTGCTGTGCGTGTGTGATTACCAGCTACTAATAAAAAAAGAAAGGTTCAGGGAAACGTTTTTATTTTTTTAAATTTTTTTCAAGAAAGACTTGGACACAAAAGTTTTTGCTCCGAATCACACAAATTAAAGTTATCCAATACAACAGTTCAATGCATTTTCACATTACACACTCTCTATAAATATTCTAAAGGGGGCATGCACAACACAAGATGTACCCAGTGGCCTAATGAACACAAGACTGACATTCCATCCGGGAGGAGAATGAACCCATATTAATCAAACCTTTTCTCTTTCACAAACCTGCTACTCCCCTCTCACAAACACTGCCGAGGCCCACTCATTAGCGGAGGCTTTGGGGACGCTTGTATAGCTATGTGCACCACAAAGAGAGAAAAGGCTGATCCCTCCTTTTTTCCTCTGTGCTCCCTTGCTCCTGACAAAGTAGGGCCCCGGTGAATAGCGGAGGCAAGAGCGGCGCTGAATGGAGCCGGAGGAGTGGGGCTCGCTCATGCAGAGAGCTCCCGGTCCCTCTATACCTGCCCTGGAGAAAAGACTGGCCAGCTGCTGCTGCTGAGCCTTTTTTCCCGGCACGGCTTCAATGGGGACTTTGTGAAAAGGGCCTGGACGGGGTAGCAATAGAATACAGAGGGATGGAAGTTAAAGAAGGGAGGGAGGGAAGGAAGGAAGGAAGGGAGAAAAGGGAGGGGAGCGGTGTGGGGGGGGGGGGGTGTAGGAGGAGAGAGGGTACAGAGTTTGCACACGCCCACCGTGGTGCCCCCACTGAGCACGGAGGTCCTGCGGTTGCTGTGACACAGAGAAGAAGAGCAGGTCGGTTGAATCAATCATAATGAACACAAGCATGTTATAATGGTCGGGGACGTCAATTATTTGGGCAGTTCAAAAAATTTGGAGCTTATTTTAGAGCTTGGAAATCCACATCAAGTGCTGTACTAATATTATTCAATGAGAAGGTCACTGAGGTTTGAGGGAGGGGGGGGGGGGGGGTAATCTCATTCATCTCCGTGCCATCTCTTTGGGTCTCTTCCATTACACATCTCCATCCATAATCCGAGGCACGGGCCCAGTTGATGAGCTTATACCCTCTAGCTCTTATTATTTATTCCTATCCACCTCCCTCAGTAATATCTGACTGCCTCCCTCCTTTTACCCACGGGCTGCCGCTTCAACTCTTCCGCTTCTTCTTTTTTCCTTTGCTCTGTTTCTTTGCTCTTTCTTCCCCTCTGCTTGCCCCCGGGCCTCTGCTGCTGCTGCTAATAGGATAATGGCTGCCATGTTATGCACACTTAAAACCCACGGAGTAACTCTGAGAGCCATGTGCACGTGTGAATGTGAATGCCTGCCTGCTCCACTGGGCTGCGGGGAATGCACGATGTGTTTTCAGAAGTTATTCTCTTTCCAATTCCTGCATTACCTCCAAGGTAAAACATTAAGAAAATGACACACCCTTTGCTTTTACGTTCACGGTTCCACAGAGCATTAAACATTTCAAAACCCCAGAAAGAACTTTTCAAGGCCGTGCGTCAGCCCAGAGGCTGTAACTCGTACTGTGTAAGTTTCCTCTTCTTTTCACCGTGTCAACCGATTGAATGGAGTTTATTTAAATTACGGAACGTCATCTACAGGATCTCTTTTAATTATATCCCAAAGTTAGATTTTAGTTATTTATTCCACATTGAATTCTATATATAATTATATTAAAGAAAACTTTAAAGAAAACTATAAAGCTATAAAGTTGGATTACAAATTACTTTACAGTCCCTTTAAGTATTAGGTGATAAAGTAGTTGAGGAACAATTAGAGTAGTGACAACACTCCATATCCACATGTGTTTATCAGGAAACGAGCAGACAATGACAAAAGGCCTTTGAAGCTTCCGCCAGATTCAAACTACCCAGCAGATGTTCACTGCTTCTGATGTACGTCCAAGTCCTTTACAGCGCACGGGACCTATCGCCACACATCTGCGCGGGATCTTCGGGATCCTGCAGGCCCTGAAACTCTGTCAAATTGAAACAACAGAGGGAGAGCGTCTCGCACAATGAGTGAAAGGGATACGGAGGTTTCCCTCAGCCAACGCTCTCGCCCCCGTGAAAGAGAAAGCACTGCAGATAAAGTGGAGCGAAGACAGAGGTAGAAACAGTGACGGTTTCGTGTCCAGCTGGAAAAGATCCTGATAGCCCTTAACTTTGTAGCATGAAACCGTGACTGTATTCTTTTGGAGCTGCAGAAATGCTCAAGAAATCAAACGTCTTCACACGTGGAGCCAAAATATATACACACATATAGATTAATAGACGCATGAGCATGACACTCTCTCTTAGACACACAAACAGTTATAAACGCAGTGAGCCCTTTGTTTGACATCTTAAACTCAAAAACTCATTAAGGTGAATAATAAAACTGTTATCCAAATAACAAAAGGGAATCGGCTAAGCGGTGTTTATGAACATGCCTCAGCACCTTGACAGATTCGAAAATGCTGCGCGGAAAAACCCTCCACAAATCCAGTCTGCCTCGCCATCGAAAGCGATCGCAGCATCTAACATTACACAAGGACTTGACAATGTCTTCCATATGTCAGGCTCCAAACGTGAATCCTCGCCTGCCTGGTAGCATTTGGTGTAATTCAATAAAAAGCCAAAACATCCGTGAATTAGAAGCACCCTGGTGGCGTCGAACACACAGCGAACAGATTTGTGGAGGAGGAGAGGCGTCTGAGACCCATGATGTTATAAACATGACTTTACTCCACCGCTGAAGTCATTCAACGGGTTGCGTTTATTCCTCATTAGTTCATCACCGCCGCTGACAGCAGCAGATCGTCATTCACACTCAACTGCTGCAGATCAATTTAACCTCTCGCACTGCAGACATGACAAGGTGTTTGGTTTTTACCGGCAAGGTGCCGCTACGTGTCAAACTTCCCTTATGTTCCTCCCAAGCACACACACACACACACACACACACACACACACACCCCTCCTGTGCTCAATTTGTTGTTCATATGTGCGTGGGCACCGCAGGCAGTTTGAGGCCAGGAGCGTGACAGGGCAGATGCACTTCAGTTCCGCATGTCTAACGGCAACCACATTCTCACCTTTTGTCTTTCTCTTTCTCTCTCACTCTCTTGTTTTGTTTTTTCTGTAAATCTTTCTCCTTAAAAATATACGTCGCAAATGCATTAAATAGAAACAATAACAATGTTACGATAATAATAATATAATAAATACTCGAAATAAAAAAAGAACCACACAGCGGAACAATGCTCAGCACACGCGTCTTGTGAAGTAATCAAACATTTTGGCCTCTGCTAGATAGTTTACTGCAGTCAGACTGGATCCTCAGAATAATCCATTTCTTGACACCTGTGGGGAGTCAGACACGCCGAGGTTGATTAAAACAGGAAATTTGCCGTGGAAATCAAACTCCGGGCTTAGGTGAGATGCAGAGCGCTGAAGTCTGGAGAAGATTGACTGTTTTGGATTAAACTCACTCGTCTCAAATTTCATCTTAAAATATCATACCGGCCAGAAATGTATTTGTAGCTCCTCTAACATTGTTTAACAGTAAGCGCTCGGTATGTTTTCTTTAGCTGTCTTTCAGGTTTCCATGGACATGCATGCTTGGCGTACTATTTTTCTCCACATGCCCCACCAGTCATGTGTTTGTATACGTCAACATCCATGAAAGCATGCGTGCAGGCATGTGAATGAACATTCGCTCTACAGATTGCTGACCCATTTGCAGGTGTGAATATGTGTGAGCGTGCACGCAGACACGGACAGTCCGCTGCAGCAACGTTTCTGAGGTTTCTCCAGAAACAACCCAGCTCCTTGTGCATGATTGGAAAGATTAGATAAGCCTCAGCCAGCCGTTGAAGAAACGCGTATAGAAAGTTTAGGAGATGCAGTCCCAGGCTGCATGTATCCTCCGAGCGCTTTAATGGCTACTGCTGCAGGCCGTGATGTTTAGCATCAGCGTCTGTATCACCTTTTTCACAGAGTATTTTCCCCCAGCTTCTGCCCTAGTTTGCTGAGTGCCTGATTTCGCTTCAGGGGAAGTTTGGTTCCAGGTCTTTCCTGGAAAGAGTTTTTATTTTAACCGCTGAGACCGTTTGGAAAGGAGACGCTCCACATGGAGTCAGTTTTCTTATCTCTGTTCGTTAATGGCCTCTTGCTCAGACACACTTCATCCAACGTTAAAGCTTTCAAACATGGTTTGGGGGGGGGTGAGGAGATCATGGCTTGACCACGCCCACTTATGCAACATGACTACTTTCAAAAACAACGGTGGATCTTTTAGTTTTAACGCGTCTTTGCTTCAACACTAACCATGATTAACTACCGAACGAGTAGCTTTTTGGTCATTGGTAGACAAAGAAGTGCTGGACAGGCAGGCGTCGGCTCCAAAAATGTGCTTCTACTGTGAATTTATGAAAGAAATTAACTTCTGCTGTTCATTATTAAACGGAGGGTTATTCCTCATAAGGCCAGTTTGTCATCATTACTCCTCGGGGTGTAGTGAAACCTCTGAATCAGGTGACAGTTTTATGGACTCTTGTGGAAGACACTGTCACAAGGGAGTCTGTGTGTCTATGCCAAGCTTACCCCTCCGATCTATTTCCTCCTCAGAAGATTATCCATCACAGTTTGGTCCGCTCCTCTAAATGCAGGTCAGGCCCAACAGGCAAAAAAAAGGCTGCCCATCATTCTCTCCGTCCACATATTTCCCTGAATATCACCAAATGCTACTTTAGTCCGCTTTGCAATTCCACCAGTGACAAACTACTGTGCAGGTTTGGAATGTGTGGGACAAGTCGGACATTTTTTAGTGCAATAAAATATTTTAATAAGGTGTCACCTCCGTCGAAAACAGTAGTCGGGAAAAGCCTTCGCTCAAACTTAAATCATTTTCACCCAGCTTAACCGTGTCAAGAAATCTTTTGGAAGCCTTTGTATCATATAACGTAAACCACAAATCTGCACTTCGGTGCCTGACCTTTTGAAAGAGTTAAAAGGTATTGGAATGTGAAAAATGCAATGCAGTGTTCGTCATAGCAGAAACATTTGATCCGCACCTGGGACAGGTTGCCTAACACAACCTTCACACCTGCATGCCCTGGACTTGTTTGGTGTGTATGTGCGCGTGCACGTTTCAGTATGACAAGAACACGGCAAAAAAGAAAGTGGAAACCTTTTGGTGAAATTCACAATAAAAGAAAACAACCCAAGATAGACCTATTATTTTATGCTGCCATTTTCTCCCACGCTGTTCCTAGTGGAGGTTGTGAAGTTTCTGTTTTTCAGGGGCCCCCTAGAAACGGCCTGGGACCCTCTTTTGTTCCCCCCTCTGCACAGTTGCTTTTTCAATCACCCAACAACAGCCTCAGCCTGCGAGGCATTGAGTCTTCCTCAATCACTCTTGTCTCACTCTTTGGTCAGGTCCAGGAAGGCTGCTGTGGGAACAGAGAGATCCGTCCTTTCTGGTTTTCACTTAATCTCACGCCACATTATTTAGAATGCTACATCACTCTGCGTCAAGGTGGTATGTTTTGTAAAAGCAGTCGGAGTGGTATTCTGGGTGCAACGGCCTCTGAACTGCTAGATGTGACATACTCGTGGAGGGTGAGAACACTGATGTTCATTCACAAGGCTCAGCTGCTGAGCGATGCACAGACAGATGGGAAATAAGCCACCATTACTGACTATTGCTCATTTATCTTTAAATGGCTGCATTTAAACATAATTATCTCTATTGCACAGCCCATCAAGATGGGAAAACATAGGACATCTGTGTGTGTGTGTGTGTGTGTGTGTGTGTGTGTGTGTGTGTGCGCGTTTGCTTGCAGATGTGCCGCTGAGCCAGGGCATTGCTGGAAAATTGAGCCGGTGACGTTCCTTGTGTTTTTGGGGTTGGAAATTGCCATATTCTTCACTCTCTCTCACGTACACACGCACACAGCAGATGTTTTCACGTGCACTGCTTTTTTTTTTTTTTTACAGATTGGAAATAGTCACAGCCCCTTCTGATAATTCACTAATGTGCTGTCGTGTTCGGCTTCGAACTGTAACTTCATGCTTGTTAGTCGTCTGATCCGCTGTCGGAAAGAACCACACAGCGGAACAATGCTGAGTAGCTGGTAGTCAGTGGTGAAACAAGTACTCAGGTCACGCATTCAAGGTATAGCAACACAAATACATAATTAAAAATACAGTTATAAGATAATATATTGCCATGGTACATTATTGGTATGGAAAACACTGACTTTTATTCCCTGCAGGTCACACTGAGACAGTCATTGTGGAGAGCAAAATAGCCACCAAATGTGATCTCAGAGCTCAGAGTTAAATTGTCATCTATGCAGGAAGCCACTTTAGAGTTGTTTCAGAGTTGTGTTCTTGGCCTCTTGATGAATAAAGTCCAAAAACTGGCCGATTTGGCCTTCCAAAGAGTAATAGCTTCTAAATGCACCAAATACTCAAAATCTCTATAATACTCTGAACTCTGTTGAGTTCAGTTGTGATACTATTTTTTTGTTGATATGAGGTAACTCTTTCACATTTAACACACTCCTTAGTAAAAAAGTAAAGTTTAAGTATCCAAAATAAGTGTTTATAAAGCATTAGTCATTGTTATTGATGCATTAACATGAACATGGTATTTTTATATTGTAATTAATCATTGTTATTGATGCATTAACATGAACATTGTATTTTAATCTTGTAATTAGTCATTGTTATTAATGCATTAATATGAACGTGGTATTTTGATATTGTAATTATGAAGTACTTTGTATACTGTATCCTAAATGCAGTATTTGAGTGTCACGTTACGCTAAAATTTCACAAAAAATAATTTCCCCACAAATGTAGGACAGCATTGGAAAATTAGTTTTACATGACTTGTGGCCAACGAGCAATCAGCCGTCATTGTGAAGATATGGAAGTCACCCGAAAGCTGTATTAAATGAGCTGAGCAGCTTCTATAGAAAATGCTTCACTGGCCACACAGTTGGTACAATAGACCAAGGGGAGGAAGAATGTGTGCAGCAACACGTCCAATGTGATGATTAGGCTGGATCTCACACAAAACAACCCAGCTGGAGGGTAGCTACCGGTCCGGAGGCACTTGTAGCACAGGTGCAGCCTTGGTGGCTCCCTCAATTGGAAAAAAAACAACACACAAAAAAAAAAAAGCCTCGACCCTGTGACATTTAAACAAAACAAACACTGAGCCGTGCACCGATGGCGGCCATGGTTGTTCTTTCTGTTTTACTCCTTTCTTTCTGCTTCAGCATTTTTCCGGGGCAGCCTCCCGTCTCAAAGCTACAAAGCAAACAGAGTGGTGTGAACACGGGGTGGAATGAGGGTAAACACGGGTTGTTGTGACGTGTGTGGTGAGTGAGTGACCGTGTGCGGTGGACATTCCTGATATTGAGCCTGTGGTGCTATTTTTTTTTCTTGCCGGGCGAGATGTTTTGAGAAGCCCGGTCCCCCCACCCGGGCCTCACCTGTTAAGCCATGACAACTAAACAAATGGCCTCCGATGCTGCTCAAAGTGACCTTTGACCCCTGGGCTTTGAGTTGCCCTGCAGTGTGGGGCTGTTTGAGAAGCCTTCCTGGTTCAATAACATCTCTTCCCTCGGAGCAGCTGAAGCGCTTAGCTGTTTAACACCTGTGGCTCCATCCGATGATCTCCAACGCAACTGCTGCTATCTTCCCCAAATCCGCACTTCATGGGCCGTCGTGTGTCATGTTAGTTTGTTGGTCACCTTGAAGTTTGTTTTGTTCTTGTGAGACTGACAAGTTGCATGAGGGATGTTTGTCTTGGAACCTTCAGGATTTTCAGGTAAAAGAGTAAATAAATGAAATGCCTTTTTGCATGCTTCCCAGTCTTGGATGAATTGATTGCATGCACAAATATATATATATATTTCTTTGATTATTTGTTTGTTTTCTATTTGTTTTTACCGAGCCAGTCACCATACTGTAACTGTGGCATCTCCTGCTGGGTTCCATAGCAAACAAAATCAATCATCCGCTATGTCATTAATTCATTTTATTAACTTATTAATATGAACGATTTATGTGACACAGTGCCAGAGAAGCTGATCACATTAAATCACACGGTGCCACATGCATATTGCAAAGTCAATTCAACCTACACAACATAATTTTTATGTTTAGTTTGTTCCCCACATCTCCAAATAAAATTTACTAGGTTTAATGTGCAATATATATTCCCTCGCAGAGAAATACACAATTTATGGAGCTCAAAGGTATTAAACCTATACAGATGTGTGTCCAGAGGTTTATTGAGGTAGGCTGTGTAGTGAACACTAGACATCTGCACTACTCTCTTCTTTCAACCCCCCCTCCCTCCCATTTCGACTCCTTGGCACTGAAGCCGTTTCATTGTGTACACCTCCGACTTGCACGCCTCTCGTTAAACATCTGCAGCTCAACTGGTAGAAAAATTGCTCCAAACTCACGCATGAGTACTCCCGATCTAAGGGCAAATATTCACTCACCTATACGGCATGATAAACACTCCCTGTCTTACCTCATGAATAAAATAAACAATCAACCCTCGTAGTTTATCAGTGGAAACATCTTACACACAAACTTTGATTGCTCGGGACACACAACCACACGCTCTTACTAAAGTCACACGCATCCATATTGTCTCGCTGCTCTAATCCCCTCGGTCTGGTTTGTTGATGTGTGATGTGCAGTCATTAAGATGCATAAAACATCGGTGGGCTCCTCATTCAGATCAACGCAACCTTCCACTGGAACAGTAAGGCCTGTGAGTCTGGTCTGCAGCATACCACCAGGAACACGTAATTGCTGGTATCAAGCGGATGCAGATGCACCAGAAATGTGGCAATACAAGACTAAACTGCCAAGCGCTCGGACAAACAACAGCAGCACCTGCCTGAAATCTGGGAGTGTGTGCAGCGTAATGCTTTGGCCAAAGAGACGGGATGTGTATTTCATTGTATGTGTGTGTGTGTGTGTGTGTATGTTCCTTCAGGAGTGATCATGATGAAGCAGGACTAGTATTAGGTCATCAGATCTGCAGGCGTCTCTGCAGCTGCTGTGCTTGACTGGTGGAGACATGTCCACATATGGAGGTTCTGGCTGCTCTCAAAATACTTCACTTTGCAGCACTTTGCTCCAAATTGGAACTGGAGATTCGACTTTCGAGGCTGCTATTGATCAAATGAATCAATGCAATTCTTATATATTTATTTGCCCATGAAGACTACGGTCGTGTTAAGGTTTGAGGTCTGTTATACTGATTTGGGGAAACCAGGACAACATGGATCGGGACAGCTTTTGTAAAAACACGGCTGTGAGGGAGGACGAGAGCAATCTTTGAGAAGTCCCTGTAGCTGTTGTAGCAATGCTTAGCAGCTGTAGGCCAACTCGCGACAATAAGGGTATAAAAAGTGCTTTGGGAGTGAATTTGAAAAAAAGAGAAAAGAGGGGAAAAAGTTATGGACGCTTACGACTTTATCTTGCCATCACTGCTCTGGCAATAACACAAGCTAATTTGAAAGCGAGTCACAGCCCCAGGCTACCGGAAACAGACTGGGGGAGACGTTTTCCTGGAGGAGGAACGTTCTCTTTGTAACCGGTGACGCCAGCCTCACTTGAGGCCATGTTTCACAAATGATCCGCATAAGGAGACAATGTTTAAACTGTTATGATCAATAGTGATAATGGGACAAAACTATGAGAAAAGTAAGCAATTGCAGAAATTCCCAGATTAGAGGCATTGTAATGTTGAGCGTTGGTGCAGTCAGTGCTATTTCCCATCTGGCTATAAAATTAAAACATGATTACACACTGGCTTATCAGCACTTACGTCTGTTCACTGACTCATAATCCATATGCTCACAAAGTAAAACAGCTTTCATAAACACACACACAAACATGATCTGTCCTTTATTCCCCACTTCCACAACCAGCAATCCTCCCACCCAGTCAACCAGTATCAGTGGAGATGCTCTCCCGCCAAAGTTGATGGGTGCGAATCTGTGTTTAGCGAAGACAGATGTGCATTTTGAGATTGTATTGAGAGTACAGCAGGTCAATAAATATTTGATGACAGTCGATGATCTCCTGACCTTCACACACACACACACACACACAGGGCCGGATGAATTATTAAGAGCAGAGCTGTCAGTCACCAGCGCCGGGCCAGCTCCCGGTGGAATAGAGAGGGAGGGCTATCTGTGATCACATCTCGCTCAGGTGTCAATCGCCAGACCACCACCTGCTGATTGGACACTTTGACCCAGAGGGAAGGCTTCTGTTGGCTCAGTGGGATTATCTCAATGTGAGGGCTGAAGCGGATTCAGAACGAATAGATGGATGACAGAGTTATCGATGTACAGATAAATTAGAAACTTCCCTTTTCATCTTCTAGCCCGACAATGGATGCTTGCCTCCGTCGTGACATCCCAAGACCAACGAGATGATTTTATCCGTGTAGCTCTAGGAATGCATGCTGCCCCACGTGGATTCATCATGTCCAACTGAGGCAAATGCCTTCTAAGAGACTCCTGCTTTAATGTTTGGGATTTCTTGCGTGGTTCAGAGGTTCTGTGGTCTCATGGCCCTGCAAAGGACACCAGACTATCGAATCGATCGTGACCTGTTCAGCTTTGTTTGGGTGGAGCCCTCCGACTTCACCACCCAGCTGTTAGAGGCTGCTGTGTTTGTGCTGGTCCACATGGATCAATCAATGAGTGTGTGTGGAGGCAAGTGGGCCTCCTGCCGAGAATGTGCTTTGGTGCCTGCTTTCATCTTTGAATATTTGTGTGTGAATTAGAGCAGAGTGTGTTTATGTGTGTGTGTGTGTGCGCGTGCCCGTGTCTGTGTGGACTTGTGTATCCGTCAGCTTTTCCGCAGGCCTGTGGTCCAGGAGGCTGGCTCGGCCCGGAGTAACCTTCTCGCATGAAGCTGCCGCATGTGATACTTCCTCAGGCCTTGGCCAAACATCACCCGATCCCTCGTCCAACACTCACAGGCTGATCCCCCTCCGTCCCCCGTGTTCCCTTTTCGTACTCCTACTGCCACCTCACCGCCGCCCCTTCCCTTCTTTCCGCACTGCAGTCCCCACCCCACCGGGCTCCCTCTGCTCCAAGTGGCCCGGCCAACAGCTGGGCTCAACCTTTGCTGTGTTTGGCTGTGGCCGGATGCTGTAGCGGGGCCTGATGGGACCGAGGCCGGCTGCTCCGATCATACAAAATTGTGTCTCGGATGCGACACAAGCAACTGGCTCCTTTTATAAACTATGGTTTCACCAAAAGATTAAACTCTTTGTTTAACGTTCAATAAAAAAATCAGTATCTTCTTGTTGAGGGATTTTCTGGAGCAGTTCAACTTAGCTAAGATTGGCAAACATGCATACATGTTTAATATCACTTTAAAATGACTAGGGCACTCCTAGTGTAATTTCTTATACTCTACTTAGGCTTTAGTTGTGGATTGAAACTTCTAATACAGTACAACTTTTACTTTTTTTTAAATTTTCACTTTATTTATTTACCTCACTTTTATTGCTGTTGTATTCTAATTTACTATAGTGTAGTAATTGCTATTACATTCTTCATATATGTGTATAGTTTTATTCTATTGTTTTTTCTTTGCTATTCTTCTGTTGTAATGTTTAATGAAACTGTGGTATAATAATTGTCTTCTGGATTAATAAAGTTTTTTTATCGTATTCTGTCTTATAAATAAAGAAGAAAGAAATTAAATTATTAGCCGTTTCTGACAACTTGCTGCACAACTTAACAAAACTACATACATTTCTATCCGACTACGTCTTGACCTAAGGACTATCCATCCATCCATATTTGTGGCCAACTTATGTCTGCAGTTGACTGCGGGGTTTGAACCACGATAAGCACAGAAACAGAGGGGCTTTTCATTTCCTTAGTGAGTGAAATGCTGGCAGGCCCAACTAATCAGATCTCCTGGGTGCCATAAGGGTTTAATGCCGCTTGAGAGTGACAGGTGACATTGTCGTTTCTCAAAGGCACGTGCCCGTAAGAAGAAGTGGTTTGGCGTGGTGGATACACTGCAGATTGCCTCCAGCTGCCAATATGGGTTGGAAATGAAAGGCTAAAGACGTTCTTCAGCATGGAGCTGACAAACAACATTGCATGAGCCTGATGGATTGGACTTGAAAAGAAGCAGATGATGCAATGTCCATCACAAAATGAATGGTGGAACTGAAAGGTGAATTTCCTTCTCTTAAATGCTTAAAGAGGAGGTCAGAGTTAGGACATCATATCAATACGTTGTGTCCTTGAACGTGAAAGCTCTCATCTTTCTCACGTGGACATTTGCATGAAGCTTCAGGCGCACACAACTCACGCACAAGCACACACCAACCCGTTGTCATTTACCGACGGAGATCAGTGGTCAGAGGCCCCCTTTAACGGCGGTGTGCGACGCACCGCTGCCTAAGTAAGAGTCTCTGTAGAACCCATGAGAATCTCTTCGGGTCGGTGGATCAAAGATTCAAGAGTTTTGTCCAGGAGATCAGTGTTTGTGTCAGGCAGGTAGTTAGCTGTGTAACGGCACGCTCTTCATCTGAACCTATCCAAGTTGCTTTTTTCCTAACCATACTGACTAAAAGGAGATGGTTTATTTTGGTTTATTTTGAAAGGACAAATTTCACACATGCACACACACTTGTTTGCAATGTAAAGAATGCATTCTCTTGTTTCCATTAGAGTGATTAAGACAGCATCAGCTTTATTGTGCCCAGTGGACACAGGCTTGTGTTTATTTCAAACACAGCCGGGGGCTTCTGCCATCATTTGCTATCTCAGCTATGGGCGCCGGGGGAGGAATTCTGCTCAGCGTTTGGATTCTTATGGGTTTTCTAAGTGAAAAGACAGGCCCTTCCAGGATTACTCCTTCACGTTACTGCAATGTATTTTCCATGAACTGGACACTTGCGTACAGTGAAGGTCTTTCATAGGAAGGGTGGTGCTTTCTGTGCTGTCGGTGCGTTTTTTGGACAATGCTTCCACTCAACACAGGTCTGTCTGCTTTCTAGATCTATTGTATCTGGCAGTGAAAAGCGAGATGTATTTCATGTCTCTTCCTATCATTCGGCGGTGGATGTCTTGAGCAGCGCGTTGCTTTACAAGGTCAGCAAAAAATAAGAAGTATTTTTCTTTTACCTCCATCAACACTCCAGCCAGTGAAATATAATCTGGTTAAAAGCCCAGGTGCTGAATATGACATGCGTCTGGCATCAGTCTCTCTGACAAATAATCTCCTCCCTGTACTACTTTTCTTACTTTCTTGGTGTCTCTTAAACATGTATCCCTATCTATCACTTCCCTGCCTGTTTCACATTTACCATTTTTCCTCTTCCCGTCGCTTTGCTTTTCTCTCTCTTCCCCTCCTCCGTGTCAGAATCCCTGCATCTTTTCTCTGTTGCTGTGCGACTCGTCATCATGTTACGATCAGGCTTTGTGTGTCCTTGTGTATGGATTTCAGCCTGTGGACAAATTTGTTCACAATTAACCCTATTAGCACAAAGTCCTGTGGGCACAGTGAGGCGGACAAATTGCTTCTTGTATGGAGGAGGACCGAATACGAACATCTTCCGTCTTTGTTTATCTGTGACTGCGGTCAAATATATCAAATGGATCTCTGCATATATATTGGAATATAATACAAATTTCAGCCCCAGAGCATTGATCTCCACTTTGCGCAATGCATCACCCAATCAACAATGTCTAACTCAGTAGTTTATCTATTCCAAAGGCTCTCCAAGGTATATTGCCTATCAGGATTTTCAAGATAATACCATAGAATTACAGTAGACAAATCCAAAGAACATTTAGTTCATCTTGTATTTCCGTGGGAGGCTCTAAGAGAGAAAAAGGGGAGAAAGAGAGAGTCGAAAAGACTTTGGCGGCTGTGATGTTGAACTTTTCCCCAGTTCCACCTGGCTGCGGTGGAAGGCTTTTCAGCCACGACGGGCCCCTGGGATCCGGTGCTCGGCCGAGCGGACCATGCGTTTGGGTTTTGATCCTGAGAGTGTGTGTTTATATGTGTGTCTGGAGAGACAGCTGTCCAGCTCATCTTCCCCCCTTGCGGCCTGCTACATTTATAATTAACCTAGATGACCAGGTGGCTATGTCCCTCTGTTCCTGCCAAGGCATGCTTCGTTCTGACCTCCGAACTTCTGGGAGACATTCCTTGGCTCATGTTTACCGCTCATGTACTGCTTGGTTGACTAGACATTGCTGCTAGTACAGTAGAACAAAATGAAAAGCCATCCAATATAGTCCAAGTGCATCAGTTAGCTTTACCCGTGGTGCTTGTAAAATGTCAATCAGTCAATGGCTGCAACTTCACACAGCAATTTGCTGCATCCACTCTTTTTCACATTTTTCACACACATGCCTTTGATTCTATGTGTGAACCTATACGGCATCTCGCCC
This sequence comes from Gasterosteus aculeatus, assembly GCF_964276395.1. Lineage (NCBI taxonomy): Eukaryota > Metazoa > Chordata > Actinopteri > Perciformes > Gasterosteidae > Gasterosteus > Gasterosteus aculeatus. The sequence goes on from NC_135705.1 coordinate 16,132,924, forward strand.
GTCTCTATGACAGCAGAGAGGTGCAAAAGAGTTTTACCGATGTAGGAGGCTCTCTGAGATCCATGGTCAGGTCAAGGCATCGGGAAGTTATATATGCGGCATGGTACTCTGCTCCTTCTTTAACCCTGGGATGACTGCCCTTGTATCAGTATCCCTACGCCTTGTATTTGCACCATTGAGTTGTGTGCAAATACCGGTTATTTCCTTCCTTCGTTTTGGGTCAGAAATGGAAAGAAAATTGGTCTGGTTGGTCAGCTGGACTGCTCCACTAAGCAAGGCAACTGGTCCTTAGATCTGCTTGATCAAAATACCAGCCTGCAGTTTGACCTTTGGCTTCTCTACTGCTCCAGCGCTTCTCCCAAACATCACCAACTCAAAGCATTTCTCTCCTGCTTATTGTTGCCCTGGTAACGTTAAGGACTTTTCCAGACTTGTCTTGGACCTTTCGGGCTAATAAGGCAAACTCTCTACTGCCTCCATGCAACCGTTCATCCACAAATCTGTCCTGACAGCCAATGGAGCTGCCCGCCAGCATTCAGTCTAGAACAGGTTGAAGCTCACACATTCTCTGAGCCCTTCTTTCGTCGCCCTCATAATGGTACGAGGGGGGCTGAGGGCAGGAGAGGGAACCCAAGGTTAGCGAACAAGGCATATCCCATTTCTGTTGTGTAACAGCAATACCTCCTGGCTTCCTGTGCACATGTTCTGTGAAACGCTCATGTCCTGGTGATTGGGTGGGCCCTTAAAGGACATGAGGCTAGTGAAACTCTACCTAATTCATACTTCCTCCCACTGCTGCTGCTACAAGTTGGATTAAAAGAAGATAAAAAAGTAGATTTCTATAAATGGGCAGAGAAAAGAGAAAAGCTGACTATCGTATTTTTCATTTCCAGTCTTGCGTGTCTTCATACTGAACTCTCACTCGGTTCTAAGGTGATTCATTCGGCATCTTGCTTGAAATCACAAAGGCATGACGCAGCAGAATGTGACCCTGTGTGTCCTGACGCCTCTCTTTTTCACTGCCCGCACCTCCCCAAAGGGCAGGGCCGCGGCACACTAATCTCCCTATACCCGCTTTACCCTTCTGACTGCCCCACCCTGACCCCACCTCGACTCTCGGCGTTTGCTTTGGCACCCAACAGGACATCCGTCACGGCATCTGCCACTGCGGCCCGCAGCCTGCCTCCACCCATACTCCCTCAAGCGTGCTAAAGGGTGAGCCACGTGTCCCCGGCACCATCTAAATGGGTCTCAATACCAATGTCCTCGCCCGTATGGATTAAGCAGCGGTACAGTCCACTCTCCGTGCCCATGTGGCTGCTCCAAGCGGAGGGAGTGGGGAAGGTGTTAAAAGGGGAGAAACAGGTGTGGGTTGTTTTCCCTTAGCCGTGCCCGAGGCCCCAATACAAAAACAGTTCTTTCTGTCCCAGCGACTTTGGGTGTTACTGGGAAGGGGAAAATCCTAATGAGCTGGTTTTGTAGAGGCCCAAATTAATTTGAATGTTGTTAACATTTTTGTGGCTGTGACGCGTGTTTTCCTAAGGACAGAGCAAATGTCAGAAGTTATCTATTTTCAAAGTACATCTGAATTCCGATTCACCACCCAGCTTACATCCAGGATTGTCAACAAAAAAACATCTTTGAATGGACAAAGTAGAAGCAGGCCTGGCCTTTTGGGGGCTCTGCTGCTTTACCCCTTTGAGTAGAAAGTAACCTAAAACAAGGGTTGAACTCAACACACCGACCAGTCAACATGACCGAGACCTCTTGACACCTATATCAAGGCGTCTTTGTGTAGGTACCCATATGTGGAGCGTAGTGGCCACAACTAGGCCGGACTGAAAGGGAGAGAAGCTGCTTTTGTCCTCGGGGCTCTGTAATGGACCGATAGCATCGTTCTGACCTCCCTGCTTCCCCACCTGCTTCTTTTCCTCGCTTTAGTCTGCTGGCTGGTAAAGGCCCCATTTAGGGCCGCTGATACTCTTGACCTTTGGCTATCAACGACTAAGGGCCAGTGAGAGCTGCAGATTGTCTACTGCGATAGATGAAATAAGGGACAGGGCCGAATGCAAAGAGGAAGTTCTCGTTCTGAGTGAACGCTGTCTTTAACCACGTGTTACACATTACTCACTGATACGAGCTCATAAATAACGCTAACGCTGCAGGTGGCTTTGCAATCCTTATAACATCCCCATCTTCGAAGCTCCCATCTCTTCCACCAACCAAATAGAGATGACAGGATCACTGTGATGTTAGATCTCCCATGGGGGTCATTAGGTCCCCTGAGCACTCCGACAGCCAACATCATATCGGGATTCCGTTAACTGTGTGAGAAGACCTCTGTCTCAGCAACAGAGCGAAAGAGACCACTTTTTTCTCCCCTCGCTGGGACATCTGACAATCCAATCTACCAGGCCAGCAGTAACATAATATCCCTCTTTGCATATGGGCTCTCTCCCTCTCTTTTCACCTCACCAGCTTTTCTTTCTGCCTCCTTTCTTCTCCGTCTTTTGCTCCTTGTTGTTGTGGCAGGGATCTGCAGAGAGGGGCGAAGGTTGGCAGTGCAGGTGTCTGATTTTCATTAGAATTGCAAATAAGAGCGAGTGGATGCCCGATCAGATAAGAAGGAGAGGAGAGAACAACGGGGGGAGAGCAAAGGGGAGAGAAGAGGAGACGGGAGGAGAGGGGAGGACGGTGTTTTGGTCTGGCTGGGCTACCCTTGATCCCTGAGGGTTACAGCCATGTCTCATCTAACTCCCCAACACACCCAGAGGACAGGGCTCCTTCCTTCACCGAACCTTCCTGCTTCCCTCCATCCATCCGCTTCATAGGTTGCAGCGTTGCCAATAACACACTAACTCGGTTAGAAATGGTCTTTAAATCTCAATTACATGTTCAGTGATTTTATATCTTGATCTCACTGATATTTCACCCCTCATCACGGCTCATTCCAGTCTCTCTCAATCTTGCTCATATCATTTGAAAGGCACAATTAATGGTGAACATGACACTGCATTACATCAGCTATTAATTAAAAAAAAGAAAAATGGACATAACGGATATGAACCACTGGATAACTTATAGGTGCATATTAGACACACCCTCACCCACACACATGGACACACACACACACACACAGAACACAAACAGAAGACCAGCTGTGCCCTTAAGCTGTCAAACTCAACAGCTGGACTTTACAATTCTCCCCTCTCTGTGAAATATCACACCATCATTTCTGGCACCGAAACCCAAATTAACAAAAAGGATTTGCTCAGCACGTCTGAATACGTATCTCAGAGCAACAAGCAATCGTCTGGGTTGTGTGAAAGAATGACTACGCTCTGTTCTCTGTTTCTAATCATATTTGTATTGTCTTTTTGTCTTTTCCGTTGACATAGACACACCTTGCAGTCCCTAACGTCAGCAATCAACACAATCCCTAAGGGGGGAGTGTTGAAAATCATCAATTCCTCTGGGCTTGTTGCCGTGGTGAGGGCTTGCAGCGACAAGGTTGGCTGGATGTGTGTTTGTGTGTGTGTGTGTGTGTGTATGTGTGTGTGTGTGTGTGTGTGTGTGTGCGTGTGTGTGTGTGTGTGTGAAAAAGGACAGGATAGGCCGGAACGAAAAAACAGCTATGTCAATAGCGCCAAAACGGGAAAAACAAACATTTTTTCAAGTGTTTTTTTCCCCCTGAATAGTTTTCCCTCTGTAAATTTCCCCCTAGTATGCAGACTATGTAGTCAGACAAAACCGTTTTCCCTGCAAATATTTCAGTATTTTTCTCCTTGATGCTCCACATTTCCTACAAAAATGGGCCAAATCGGCCAACGTTCCTGCTTGCTACGCATCTACAGCGGTTGTTGTGACAGACGGGGATTTGAAGAGGTTATGAGAATCTTTGTGAGTAACACGTCTCGTATCCGTGCAGAGGCCCATGAGGCAATGTGAGCCTGCGTGGGCGAGCTGGCACTGTGTTGAACTCTGCTCTGTCCTGGATCAAGTTTACAGTTCTGCTTATGGTTTAATGCTCCCCCCCAATGAACATGGCTCTGGAGCACCTGACTTTGCCGTGGTCCCAGTGGGCTCTGTGTGTTCTCACGACACCGCGCTGCTCAGCAGCACCTGTTGGCCGGACCTCGGGCAGCAGATGTTCCAGCTACATTCCGTCAGAAAAAGCGTGACCATTGATTTGAAGGAAATCCCTGCCAGATCCCATCATGTTTTTGGCTTCAGATTGTGAAAGCGGCCCGCCACGGTTTTTGCTGCTCTTGAACTATGGCGAGCGGATATACTTATGGCGAGGAGCTGTTTATAACTTATAAGACAAACAGGTTAACACAGACACATTTGCATTTAAACTAACGTTTGCAGTAAGGCAGACACACGGTTTCATACCAGCCAACAAATTCCTGTCCTCAGACATTAGTCATGTTCTCTTCTCGCTGAACCTTTAAAATATGACCACCTTTTACGCTGAAAGGTGGTGTTTTTCCTGCCACTATAATTACGAGAACTATGGACCGCAGCGCTTGTTTGCTGACAGGTAGGAGTGTCCAAACGACGAGTGGCTGACTGACGGAGCAAATCGACTGCTTAAAACTTTTGTAAGACGGAAAAACTTTGGAGGCCCCCCCATTTAACAACACACAACCCCCCCCCCCAAACTCCCTCTACTCCCCCGTATCACCAATGGCCAAAGCCAGGCTCAGTCACGGAAGAGCCTGTGCAGCTGCAAGCTCTGAAGTGCTAACAGACAATTACAGGCTCCGGTTGCCTTGGCAATGTGTTGCTTTCTTTCTTGTGTCGCCGTACTCACCGCAATGTTCAATAACGTGCACAAAGCCAATGAAAGGCCAAACAATAGACCTTTGGCCATCGCTTTCCTCTGTCCCTCTTCTCTCCCAAATGATGCATCTCCCTCAATGACTTCAAACGATGCCGTTACAAAAACACCGCTGAATGTCCCGTGCGTTTCACTTCTCTGGGACTCCGCGGTGCAAAGGGGGGCTCCTCGAGCTGCTTCTCTCGTTATTGTGCTGCTTTCTTTTTATTATTAGGGCATGAGAAGGGTCTGGCATGGGTGTGTGACACGTCCCGTGTGCTGACGCACTGTGCGTGTGTGTGTGTGTGTGGATGTTTGCGGCCAGTGTGTGTGTGTGTGTGTGTCCTCCGCATACAGACCCCATCTGTTTGGTGGCCGGACACAGTCTGGGAAAGTGTGTGCAGGCGAAGAATTCAAACACAGCATAAAGGTCCAATTATGAGCCCCCCACTCAGAGAAGAAGAAGGGGGGGTGTGAGGGTGCATAATAGGGGCTTGTCCATCTCGGAAGGGGGTGTGATGGTTTCCTCGCCTCTCACCTCGGCCTCCTCTCTGCCACACCACAAACGCATACCTATTATCAAGAGCCGAGCGTTGAGGAAATTCCCTTGAAGAAACAGAGATAAAAAGCTTTGTTCTAACGCTGTGAATCAGCAGTCGAGAGAAACGCGGAAACTTTCAATTAGAATCAAAACTGCATGAGCAAAAGAAAACATTTTGTGTGCCCTCTACAAAGAGATTTACGCTCTCGTGTGCGTTCAGTGAAAGTGCCGCTTTCCTTCCTAGATAGACCGCTTCCCGTCGCGCCTGATGTGAGATTAATCTGTGGAGTGTTGGGCTTCTGGCGTCACCTCCAGCCTGTTTTTATAATAAAACAACTGATTAGATTAGCCCGTATTGCGGGAAAGTGATAGTAGCTCTGCTACCGTCACCTTTCAAGCCCCAAAGGTGGCCGGATCAACTTTGATTCCTTATCTCCAACACTGGCCACACACTTTCGGCAAATTGCTGTTTGATTGAGGATTGTGACGTGCCTGTTTTTATCTCAAACAAATGTCAGGCGATTCTGCACTTTAGTTTGACAGGCGAGTCTAGACGCTCTTTGATCGCACTTGTCTTGTTTGAAGTGGTCAGGACGATGTGGTGGTGGTATCAGCGGAAAGTTGTGTGCACAGGTACGAACCTTGACATCCGCGTCTGGGAAAACCACTAGAAGTACGAGACCAAGTTAAGAATTACGATGGCTGAGCGGTGGATAATTCACAATGTCAAAGACACTGTTAAAGTGTGCTTAACTACTGTTTACTGAGTGGTAAAATGAAATAATCCAACACAGGGACTATTCATCGTTGGCCAAACCTTCGGAATATGTTGGATGTATATTATGTGAGGAGCGAAATCACTCTTCCTATGTCACTCTCAGCAGGAAAAAGAATAATAATATTATTACTTCCCAAAATGTTGAAATATGAATTTAAAGGTCCTTACTTTTACTTCAGTATTTAAGTTTATATTAAAGTTTGCATACTAAGGGGAATAAGATGAGTGTAGGTACATTGTGGTTAAAGACAGAATATCGAAATATATATTCATGCATCTGTTGACATTTAAAATGCACTTGCTGGGGTTTCGACCAGAACATTTTGGCTGAGTGTGTCGTCGGGATAATTTATATCTTTATAGCTCATTCTTTGTTGCACTTGACTGAATGTCAAAATATGAATGCATGCATTATGTCAATTGCGAGACACGAAGGAGCGTATGTCAATGTAAAGACGTGTTGTAAGGAATGGAACAAACAAATATACCGTTTGAGCGTGCGTGCGTGCGTGTGTGTGTGTGTGTGTGTGTGTGTGTGCGTCTGACATTCAAGCATCAGCAGCTGGTGGAGTGCTCTCACACACCAGGTGCGACTTGTAGCTCCAGGCGCTGTGTCAGCACATAGTGGAGCAACACGACACTCCAAAGCGCACAAACTCACACGCAAACATTTACAGTTTGCGTGCACGTATATACGCAGAGACCAATGCAGAAGAAAATGTGCATGTGGATATTTTGCATACAGAATGCAACAGGTTTAAATATGGAAAAGCATAAATCAATGATTGTATCTCTGCATTCATTTTGATCCGCCTTTGTAGAGTGAGAGGGCGAGAGAGAGAGAGAGCTCCGTGTTCATGACTGACGGGATCGGGACACACAAGTGGTAAAGGCAGGCAATAAAAGGCATTTGGTCGCCATCTGTCACTATGGCCTCAGTGGCAAACAGTTGGCTGTCAGGCTCATGCCATAGACACACATCCAGGATAACCATTAGTCCATAAACAGGCCAACGGTTTGGGATTTCTATGGTCATATCCGTGGTGAGATAATGGTCACAAAGCTATGGAATATACAGTAAAAAACTTTCCATTTTAGACAAGTTGGAACCGTCTTACTCCTCCTTCTCTTTTCCGTCGCTCTAAAAGAAATGCAACTGTCTGTCAAACGAAATGGATGAAACATCATTTCTATATTCACGCAAGCAATAACCCTTGTGTTTATTTGCTAGTGGTACAATAATGTACTCTTGGATACTCTAGCAATACTTGTTCAGATATTTTATATGTAAGTGTCTTGTCTTTACAAGTTCTGGAAAGGCTAAATGCAATCAGACTTTAAACTGCATGACTGTGGCAAGAAAGATAAGAAGATAATGTGGTTCCACAGTTTCAGCTGACTGCTGGACTTGACATTTGGACATATGATATTTGTTTGATCGCTCTTCACCTACATTCCTTCTGCCTTTTCCCTCCTCGTTTTAGGGGAAGGTTCGTCGCTGCGTTTACAGGTGTACCAAACCACAGACGTACGCCGACGGGCCTCCGGTGTCCTTTACCCCTGTTTGACCGCGCGTCCTGCAGGTCTGCACAAGGCATCAACTTCTCCCAACTGCTACTTAACAGGGAGTACTTTATTGGAGATAATCTGCAGAATTAATCTTTTTCTTATGAGCAAAACAGAGTGGGCGATAGGAGCAGCGCTGACAGACAAGCTGAGGACACAGACACCGCCGGCTCCCACATCATCGCTGCCTCTCAGCAGCAGACTTCCCAATCGTCTCCGGCTTCACATAAGCCAGCCGTCGGGATTTAGAGGTTATTACTTTGTGTTCCCTACTTTGTCTGCGGGGGTCATCTTCCTGAGTTGGGCTGAGGTGGGGGGAGGGTGGTGGGGGGGGGGCAAAACGTAGTGTAGCTGGCCCGATGCGGTAATGATGTAAAACACACACAAACACACAATCCCGAACCGCTCAGCGACTCTGGAGGAAATAATCTTTGATGACAAACGTGAGTGTGTGCGGTTGACTAATATTTGTCAGTCTGAGGTAAAAAGAGGAGAGGAGGAGGAGGACCCCCCCGGACACCCTCCTTCCCCCCCCCCCCCTTGCCCCGAGGACCCCTGCCTGTGAGGCCTGTAGTGTTTGAGCACTGAAGGTCATGGGTGACACCTGTTTCCCGTCACATCTCCCAACATCAAGTTGAGTCGCTTGGAGGGGTGGGGGGGGGGGGTCGGGGTCGGGGGGGGGGGGGGGGGGGGGGGGTCTCAATCCCAAGCGCAGCGTAGCACAAAACCTCCTGTGTTTGTTTCCTGCCTCAAGCAAGAAGAGAAAAAAAAAATAGAAATCACTGAGAAAAGGATGAAACAGCCAAGTTTGTGTATCAGGGTGGGAAATTCATTTCCGAGGTGAACGGAAAGGAAGGCATAACTTTGAAGAAAAGAAAGAGTCGCTCTTCACTCGAACGCCTCGTCTGAACGACAGACTCAAGCTGCAGGCCGGGCTCGAACACTTGAGCCTGAGTAACTGCAGCGGACCGTATTGGCGACTCGGGTTAGCGCAGGTCCACATGGACTCCCGAACACTGGAGAGAGTTTGCCCCCTTGTGGAGGAAGACAGCTCCTCTATGTCTGATGAGCGCAGTTAGTCAGGCCAGAATGTCTGTGAAATCAGACTGTGCTGCTGGACGACAGAGAACAATCTGGTTCCTATTGTCCTGGTCCAGATCAGGCCCTCAATATTTGCTAAATAGAATACACAAAAAAGAGCCACTGATTAATACAGTACATACATAGAGTCCAACACCTTTGAAACAGACTTCGAAGTGGGGAAAAAATCTCTACAAAAGCAGAAAGTCATCCGCTCCTGCTTTTTATTACCCCCCCCCCCCCCCCCCCCCCCCGGTTCCCAGTTGACTGCTTTGCAGCTGAGGCGTGAAACTGCTCCGTGTTGAGGCCCGGCCTTAGACTCCAGACAACACAGCTGTATGCCGACTCAAGGTACGACCCCAGCTGGTTCTCCTCTCCTCACCAACCGCCTCTTCCGCTATTTGTCTTCGCCCTCTTTCTTCTTTTTGATCCTTCCTCCATCCACACGCCGAACCACTTATACTTCAGTTCAATTGCCTTCTCTTGCACTTTCCCCAAAAAACAGACGTTTACGTGGTCTTCAGAATCCTTAAGCCGCGCTTACTGAAACAGTTTCACCAACACTTCCAATGACACTTCCCCTTTCTAGGGAAAACTTGTTAGTCCTTTATTGAAAAATCTGACTCATACGGAAGTGAAACCAACAAAATGCAGTTTTGTGACCTGAATAAATCTTGCAACACCGGGTGTGGACAAGCAATACTGCTCATCAACGTTGGTAATATCATTTTTGTAAATGCACTTTTTGGGGGAACAGACAGTAGATGGCATCAGTGTGCCAGACCTCTGTGTGTTCTCAGCTGAGCTCTGACCAGGTTATTCAGAGGAGCACGTTAGATGCTGAATGTCTAACTAACTAACTGACCTCTCTCTACCCTCTGGTGGATCCACTCCTAATCACGAGCCATAATAATAATATAATTAGCATAAAAGAAAGTGAGTCTGAGCAGCGTCAGCAACAAAAAAACAACCTCTTTTTCGGGGGCTGCCTTTGCACTCAGCAGTTTGGTACGTGTGCCCCGTACGGTGCCATTAAGGGAAGGGACTCACGCACAGTTCATATTCTAACCGCTACATTAACAACACCAATCAGATACGATTACAACACAAGTGCTGTAACCCGATTCGTGTAATTCTGCGATGATGTCAGCTTCTTCACCCCCCCACTATATCCAGGTGTTGTAATGGGAACATGCCGTCGATGGGAGATGACAGCTGTTTGGTTCTGATGAAATTATTCAGGCAATCTGGCAACTGCGCCTCTTGCCCAGATGGAAAGGTTGGCATGGTGGCGATCACATTTAGCAACGTCACACATCACTCTGGATTTGCGGGCAGCCAACCTCATTCCACCCCCGTCTTCCCTCCTCTCCCCCATGAAAACACAGGTCCTATTCCTAGAGAATAACAATCTGGAGGGATAATGAATGAATAACAATGGGATTCCGTTTGGGACTGATGGGAACACTTCTTGCTTTCTTCAAAAAGTAGCCTTTATATGCATAGACTATTATTAACATGGATACATTTATATAGAGACATTGGGGGTCAACGAAGTCTTGGACATTTTCTAGGAGCTATGAATGGCCATGAAATTGTGTGCCAATCAGACGTTTAAAATGACTCCATAACGACACAAGTCAACATTTCTCTCAATGTTATGTATCTTTAAATCAGAAAGGGTTCCACAGGAAGTTCTTCTGCAAAGGGTTGATGGATTACTTCGACGATGAAGCGCCGCTCATCTGAGGAATGTATCAATATGGCCACCAAATACCTAGTTAGTCTCACACTCCGATAAGAGTGGCGGACAGAGAATGAGTACGAAGCAGGCCTCGCCCTCTCCTCCGCTCCCCCCCTCCCTCTCCTCCTCACCCTCACCTCTCCGGGTGCTCTGTGGTCAACGCTGGAAATGAGCCTTGAAAGTAGAATTAATGAGTGCGACGGTGAGATAATTAGAGAGAACAAAATTATTGATCAGGCCAGTAAACTCCTGAATCTTAAAAACGCCGGCCCTGAGAAGACGTACCTCATGCTGCTGTCAGGAAATATGGCGAGTGAGGTAACGCCATTCAGTGGACCATTCCTGGGAGATTACTGGGACTCATAAAGAATGAACTCTGACCTTTTGATTCAACCAGAGCGGACATTTGTCTTGGTGGAATGATTGCTAATTTTGACTGGGGGGGGGTTATTACAACAAGACAATGCCAAAGGTGGTCTAAATCACGGTTTAAGTGGGTAACACATTAAGCCATGAGTTATACGAGTGAGGACGCAGCGTCCTCAGAAAGGTGCAATCAGAGTGTTGTGATGTGTGAATCTAAGGCCATATAAATAAATATGCATAACATCACACTGTATTATCTGAGGGGCTCATTCTACAAAAATCTGCTTTTTTCTATTTCAACAAAGGAGTTTATGTAGACTGTAGTGAATGGCGGTAGGTGTGGTGCTGGTTCTAAACTCCACACTGATTACAAAATCAGCCACATGACCTCACAGAGTCTTCGGTCAAGCTCAAGTGACGATCTACAAGCTATCCCATCGACTTTGGCGGTCTGCTGAGTTCGCTTCTAGATAGATCGATTTTTATTGTCCCGAAGGAAATTTGTCTTGATGAGACATACGGTCAGCTGTTAAGAAATGCAAACAATCACAGAGAGCATGCATACAGCACATCCACAGACCGTCTCAAGCCAACAGAACATTTCACACTGCCCGTCGTAGAACACACCTGCAGTGTAGTGTGAAACTCCTGTGGATTTACATTTATCCTTGACATTTTACATTAATCAAATTGACTACAGGAATGAACAACCACCTGAGAACGCCTTGTTGATCCCTCAACAATTTAGTCAAAATGATTGATGTGGTTGTGACTAGTATTTATTAAATGTTCTTATGTTAACACATCGAACATGGTGGACTTGGTGAACAAAACCTGCTAAACAGCAGCATGTTTGCCTTTTCATTGTGGCCTTTGTCGGCATGTGGACGGTAACGTTTAGCCCCGCTTTACAGGAATGTGAAGGAACTTTTAACACAGTAATACAGATTTTAAGAATGTATAATTCCATGTATAATTGGTCAAAGAGTTAACTATCATGAACTAACCAACCAAACTGATGTTTTATTGTGAAACCCTTTGGTGTGTCTCACGACTGCACTTTTAAAGTGGGGCTGAACTTGTAACTGAAATATTGATTATAGGACAGAAGAAAGATTATGATATTGCCTGAAATTAGATCAAATGATTGTCTGACATAGTGCTGCAGGCCTGTTAAATGACATGTGTGTGCGTGTTCGTCTGTGTATATGAGAGACAGAAAGCAATAGAAAAGTATGAATTGTCATTGATGTATTTGACTCTCTCTCCTCCTCTGTCCTTCCCCTTACTTTCCTTCCCTCCCCCTCACCTGCCCTGTGCAGGTAATGAAGCTGCAAGCTGATGCCCAGGTGAAAGATGGACAGGCGATGGGAGTTTTTTTTTTTTTTTTTTGAAGCGTCGCGTGTGAAATATGACGTGCCAGCTTGAATAATTAACCAGCTTCAGCTATCTACAGATCAACAGACACCACTGAAATGGGACATGCCACATGCTCAGAAATGTCCCGTGTCATCACAAACCTGAAAGAGGACGTCCCTTATATTTCTGGCAAAGAGCTGCTCAGGTATGAAATGTGTCACAGATGGTTTAATAAATGAGCATATTTTACTTGCAGCAAGAGGCCCGTTATAGCATCATCTCGTTTGACCGACAGAGGTTATGAACGTCTTGCTCTAAACACAACATCGTATCACGTAATAGTTCCATAACACCCTTCCTTCCCTGTTCACTCTCGGGCTAATACCTAATGAATACTCTCACTGTCATCGCTCTGCTCTCAGGGCTCAATTTTCTGTTCTACTTCTGTGTATTGGACATCAAACGCTGTGCGGGGCCCTCGTGTGGGATTTGAGGGCTTGTTCCTTCCTAATAGGCCCTTGACCTTCGCAGATCCCTCTCCTAGCATTAGCCCTCTGCGCTTGCGTCCGCTGCCCGGGCTCCCGTGATGCAAATTTCATGTCATAACATCAAACGGCGTGCTGATCAAAGGTCAACCCTCCTTTTTTTGTAGGTGTGTGATATCAAAATTTCTATTTCATCTCCGGCTGTCAAGGGCTGTTAGCGCTGAAGAGCAAAGGATGGAGGGAGGCAAAGGAGAGCAGGAGAGGTAGCCTGATACAAAAATATTTGCTGCAGATGTATAGCATTGCAGACTCTGTAGTGAGTTGCACACAGTGTTGTAATAAAAAGCAACATCGGAAATAGCCATACCCCTTTTTGGGTTCTCTGCTTTGATTGTCTTTCTGTTGCCTCACGCATTTAAACCCTTGAAAATTGCAGCGGAAAGGGAATAAGGAAGTTTTGATCGATGGATCATTTCGATTAATTAGGAGCATGATTTGCCGAGGCGTCTCAGAAAATAAACCAATCTGAATGTGGAATTAGGATTCAGGAGAGAACAATCGGGCAGCGCAGCACATCTGTGACATTATGCATGAAATGATGGTTAAGGAAGAAGACGTCTCTCTCGGTCCTAATGACACACTCCTATGGTATTCGCTGAGTGTGTCTCACTGTGCAGATGTTTCCATGTAGCCTAATAAAAAAGAAAAGGGCCTTGCATCACACACTTTGATGCCACTGCTGCCATCCCGACACTAGAGCAAACACGCTGCCTTGCAATCTTTAATGCAGACAGACTCTCAACAAAATGCACTTTGCTAAATCAGCCGGGGGAAATTAAATCCCATCCACACATACGAGGCACTGTTTTTTTTCGGAACCAGCAGTAAAGCGGGATCATCATTTCCACAATGTGGCTGCATCGCCATATCCCATGCAAATACTGTACACCACCTGAGCGCAGGCCTGAGGAATAAATCCCAGGACGGCGATGGAATTCCCATCCAAAGGCAAGCTGGCAACATTAAATGCATCAGCACTGCCAGTATACCGTCATGGCAGAGTGGTGGAATGGAGGCATCATGTTTAACCTGTTTAGGATGCAATTTATTTACTTGAAAAAACACATTTTTGGGGATTATCACTTGAGGTCAATCAATCTTCTAACCTATTAGAAACACCTGTGGATTGGTTGGAGAATTCTGTAAAAAGAATCTTGTTGTGGTTTGTATCACCTGCAGACATGTGAAACATCCGATTCAGGGAAGACAAGGCCAGCCAGCTGTTGAGGTGCATCTGCATTTCAGTTTCTCAGTGATAGATGGCAATGTTGCTCTTCCATAGAAAAAAATACTCAGCTTCAATTTTCTGGTTTGGGGCATTTTCAAATTCTTCTCGCAAACACTTTTACTCAGTAATTGTTCAATTTGAACTCATCAGAACACGATTTTGGCAAATATACTGTTATAGGGAAACAGAAATGAAGGAGACGCTTGAGGTTATGAAGGTAGGGAACATGCATTATGAGGACGTAAAACTTTAAGATGAGAAAAGAGGAATCAAAGAACTGTCAATTTTCACTACAGAAATGCGTTTTACGCCTATAATTGAGCAATCGCATAAAAAACACATAAAAATGGCAAACATATGACGGAGTTTAAATGTTAAATGTTCATAATGCCTAATTTTGTCTTTCTCTTCATTCAATTAGAATTACCATGTTCCTTTCTCGTAGGTTTGGATTACAATTTTGACCTTTTTATCCTGAGTCAGTGAGTTTTTTCTTCTATATCTCTTCATGCAACCTTTTTCATCCACAATCTGTTGTCCTCAAATCGGCTTGTAGGGTTCACCAGGACGAAGTGGTCGTGCTACCGATACGACCACAGAGGTCCAGATTCTGCAGTTGGGAGACTGAGAAAAATGGGGGATACCTCCTTATAAAGGATGATCATCAGAACAGCGGTTGCATAGATTAGATTAGTTGCGTGGGGGGGGGGGGCAATTACTCTCCCCCTGACACAAATAAAGGCAAAGGGGTTATCTTCCAGCTCATGAATGGGCTTTGTTCATAATGCAGAGGCTCTTCATACCCGAGTAGTTGCATTAATTGCCTGATAAGCTCAACCCTCACGATGTTCATGGAAAGGCATGAGGAGCCTATCTCTCTATCTCTTTCAGTTCTTTTCCGGTCTCACCACCTGTGGAGGGATCGGCAGTGAGACAGATAGGGTGGGGGTGGGGGGTGGGGGGGAGAGAGAGGCAGAGAAAAATGGGAGACAGCGGCGGACTGAAAAATATTCAGTGACATTGTGAAACAAAAAACAAGACGGGGAGGGAGGTGGGGGGCATCTCTCTTCCCTCATGTGGGGCTTCTGGAGTTGAATACCTCATATTAGAGCACTTACACACACACACACACACACACACACACACACACACACACACACACACACACACACACAGCAGTGAAACTACTGTAAGTCTTTGAAGGAGTTTTAAAAAAAATGTCTGCTCTAATTGAAATAAATGGAAAACATCTCAATCTGGCTGCACTGATTGTGGTGTAACAAAATAATTGTGCATTGCCGAAATATCTCCATAATTAGACAAATGAGACGAGACGCGCAGTTTGCTATCAGCCCCGACCGACTGAGGGCGAGCCAAGCCGCAGGGAATGAACTCTGACATTTTCAGTCTTATGGTGGCAGACGGTGTCTGGCTGCACTTAACCCCCCACACCTCGGGTCAGCATGTTTGACTCGCTAACCACCGTCATTAGTATTCTAGAAAGCTAGGTGGCAGACATCCAGTTTCTGTGTGTGAGGGGGGGGGAGGCAAAGACCGGCTGTAGAGTCGTACTGTAGGATTCTGCTTCTGAAGTTGTGGTGATGTGACTGCAGCAGGTGAAGAGAGAGCGCCGTGGAGCGTTTCTCCTCCACCACGTTTCAGTCTCTGAAGGAAACGTACATGAAAATGCAGCGACGTCCGTGTACAAACTGAGGGGCTGTGGTTTTGATTTATGCCTCAGAGGTGTTAAACAACATTTACTCAAGTTCTTTCAGAGCTTCTACTTGAGAAAGTTGTTTCATCAGATAACAACATTGTACTTTTTTTTCTCTATATTAGAATATATTCTATACATTCTAAGAGTTTAAGCTACTTTGAAGATTGTGTACATTGAATTCAGTACTTTTACATACAATGCAATGCTGTCAAGTTATGGTACCGCTTTTTTACTTAAGGAGAGAACTTATATATACATCAATTCCTCGTAAAGACCAAGATCAACAATGAATAGATTTAATTTAGTCAATTTTACACCTTTAAGTGGTCATGGGTCTGAAAACCAAAACGAGTGTAGCTTATGTAGGAAGAGACTGACCATAATAGCCTAAAAGGAAATACCTATAGCAAAAAATAATACTACCAGTGACCTGAACTTTGCCTAAATCCCCAGGGTGTACACGTATGTTCTGTGCCTGTTTTGTTGTTTTCATGAGGATTTTTTTGTCCCTGGAATATGTATTTGTGTATGAGCCAATCGACTGGGCTGATATTTAAGGTGTCCTCCTCACAGGCTCCAAAGTGGTGAAACAGAATTACTGCCCGTCAGCGGCCTCCAGAGGTGTCTATGTTTGCGTCCGCAGGGTTTGTTGACTAAAAAAAGCAAAGAATGTCAACAGATTTTTCATAACGTAAAAGAAACCATAGACTGAAGCACACATCTGGAATAGTGCTTTTTCAATATACTGCATGAAACATCTCCATCATGCAAGCAGGCACATGCACGCATACTCAATACAAGCAGTCCAATCAGTCAAAATGAATACAGTGTGTGTTTTAAAGACCTAAATAAAATACATCTAATAAAAACAAATTGCTGTGATAACTGTGACTCGGTGTAATTTAATCATCAACGTATTACCTTAAAATTGATTACGATGGCGCAGTTTTAAATTACCACCATCAGCCAGCTCTAAAGCTTTGCTTTTATGTGATATAAAACGCCGCCGGGAGGAGTAATTAATGAATGTGCAGCTGTTTAAAAAAGAATCCAGATAATATACAGTGTGTGGTCATAACTGCGATTCATCTTTCGCTTAAATCCTACACGTGTTCCTTTTAGATACGTCCCAAACGCACTGTCTGCGGCTAATTCATCAAACAAATAGCTGTTGGATAAATCTCCCGGTTAAACAACCTTGCCCCCGCAGTTTGAGCAGCACTGTTATGCCTTGGCCACTAATTCACTGACTTGGCCTGCAGTCATGGGATTAAAAGGGATAAGCACTAGTGAATATTCCATTGCTTTTGGAATGCAGCCCCCCCCCCCCCTCCCCATTTATCACCCAGTGAGACCAGTGAATAATACATGGGCTTGTCCGGTCCACACACAGTAAAGCAAGGGCACTTGTGGTAACGCCCTTGTCTAACCAGTTAGGCCTCCCCGCGGCTGAATCCGACAGGTCTATTTGGAACGGTCTTGTTTGACCTCTCCCGATGTCTTCCCTTGGAGCCATACGTGCAGCCGATCAATCACTTGATAATACACACACCTCCCTGTCCATTTCTATGCATTACACACACACACACACACACACACACACACAAACACATACTACTTTTTCTGTCTCTTGCTTGGACAACAACACAATAGACCTTTTCTTTATCGGTTTCCTGTCAAATGTGAGCTCTGTGGCTTTATAACATAAAACGGTAACATGTGCTATAAATGCAAGTAAGCCAACGTCACTAGAGGCCCATATCACTCTGCTCGGGCATGCATGGTCTTTCTCAGCGGCACGGCATTGATCACACAAAAAACGACTCTGATTGTCGCCCCAGTCCTCAGTGAGGAGATGGGATTCATAGATCCAAGTGTTTCAGCAGGGGTCGGCAGGTAACATCGCACCCAACTGAGGTCTTTTTCCGCCTGGGCTGAATCGACATATAAGCACAGGTCCGGGGCAGAGAATCTGCTGATCTTCAAATGGGAAGCCGGGATACGGGGGGGATGCACAACAGCATGCCCACCGTGAGGGATCTGGTTTCACATTGTGTGGAAAACCTTCCCATGGACTGGTGCGGCAGCTATGGGTGAGATGATTAAGTGCTAAAGTTGCATTTTCTCCTGCGAGCAGGCAGCCCTGAGGCCAGAGAGCTTGCATGATTGCCTCCGTGTGCTAGATTACGTTGACATGATGGAGAATACTCTCCTGGGGCCTGAAATAATGTAAAAGGAAAGTGGAGGAGAGGATGGGGGGGGTGGAAAGCCCCCATCCCGGCCTTTTTTCTGCCGGGACCTCAGAATTCTCTGCGTGCAATCAGATTTGCTGATGGATCTCCCCCCCGCGCCCCCACATTCACACACGGATGCACGGCGCCACGCACCAGGGGGAGTCCTCTAATCCGATTCTGCTGTTAGAGCCCAAGACCTCCCCACCGGGCGTCTTGAGCCCCCCCCCCGGACCCTCCGGCTCGACCGTGCAGTGGACGCACAGGTCTGTGAAGAAGACCTCAGGAGAACGATTCAGAAGGAGAGAGAGAAAAAAAAATAAAAGCTCGTCAAGTCAAAAAAAATGTGTGGAGTGCAAGTTTTTTTTCTCTCCCTTAACTAATTAGCGCAGGCTAAAAACAGCCAAATTTTTAAAAAACAAATCCATCAGCTGGACAAGTGGAACAAATGAGTCGACCTCACAGCGGGAGGCAGCGCAGCGTTATTTGTTTGCTTCTACAGTTTGAAGGGCAGATGATCCACGGTCACCCAGCAGCAGCTTAGTGAGATTGTCCCCAAAGTTAGATCCAAAGCGAGCCTGGGCTTCCTGCGCGTCGCTGTGATTTTTGGCAGACAAAGTTGAACATTGACACATGAGCTGTGAGCCATCGGCGTCGGTTCGGTTACGTTTTCGGGCACAGTTTCAAAACAGGAAAAGAAAAACATTTCTTTCTGAAAGATCAAGCCAAACAATTTAAAGGGTTCGTTCAACATTTTGGGACTTAGCCTTGTATGCTATCTTGCTGCAAGTTACTTTTTTTTTTTTAAAATACCACTCTCACATCCGCATGAAGTAGCAGCAGTAAGTTCAGTTGGTTTAGACTAAAGATATTTTTTTGTATTGATTATTGTGTACAAAAACATTTGCCGTTCTATACGGGTTTACTGTTATCTAGCAATGAGTATTGCGTGTAAAACAGCATAGTTTTGTTCTTTATACAAATTAGATTAAACAAAACAAAACAAAACAAAAAAAAAATATATATATATATAACATTTTAATTTGTGGATGTTTTAAAAAAGCCATGCTGACTCTTTACCCTGTTTCTAGTATGTATGCAAAGCTAAGCTAAGCGGCTGCCTATTCAGTGTACAGCGTTTCCATAGCAAGAAATTATCCTTTAGAACGAGGCATTACATTACATCCGGGATTTATTTACAATCAACAAAGCCCTCAACAAAACGTCCAAATCCAGAGTTATGCAGCGATATAACTCCCATTAGCAAACAACTTTCCCAGCAGGTTGAGGTGCTAAGCGTCCACTACAGTTGCTATTGACTCAGTTTATCTGCTCATCTGCTGCTCTGCGTGAGTTAGTAAGACAGAAGGTCTGAGGACAAGAAATGGACTTTTTAAACATGGAGAAAGGATCAGGTCGGTATTTACAGCAGCCTCCCATAGAGCTCCTATTTGTCTCCTCCTGAGCGGCGGGGTGGGGGAGCCACTGGCTCTTTACAACATCTGCAGGCATTCTTATACAGGGATATAATAACCCATTACCTCCATCTCTGACAAAACACTCATTTAAACTACAATTACACCCCCTACCTCCTCTTCCTCATGCATCCCATATCGTGTCTTCCTCTCTTCTGCAATTCAAACGTTGCAAACATGCAACTCCACCGTTCAACCCCCCGCACTGTCTCTCTCTCATCCTCCCGTGATCACATGTATTGGCCTCAAAACAAAAGAGGATACTTGTAGAGAAGATGAGAACACTTAGTACAAACGCAAACCCTTTTACTTGTGCATATCCATATTATACAAAGCACATCATCTATGTTATTTAGATATCAACAGCGATAGACATTTTCACCTCACTTAGGACCATTAAATAAGAGTTACGCTTAACATATAATCAGAAAGCGCGGTTGTTTTCCTGGATTTGAGGGTGAGGAGAAAACAATGATCCCATTTCTTCTTAAATATTCTTTCATTGGTTACAGCCATTTCTGGCTGAACCAGTATCGTATTGTTAACGCACACTATTATAATAAACCTCTGGTTTGGTGTGCAGGCCAGACAATTTGGTGCAAGATGGGGATGGTTCAGAGAGTGCAGATATTGGCTGATCAGTTTCAATGTATCAAATAGGACATCTGTGGAGAGGTAAACAGAAATCAGAGTTTTCATCAAATAACAACAAATCCAGGAAGCCTTTTTCTCTCATTCAACAGTAGGGAGGCTCAATTTCAAAGGCGGCACTGTGGCTGAATGGGTACAAATTGGAGAAAAAAGTGAAATCGATTGCTTAGATTGCAGTTGTACTTTTATTTCTCTCCTCTTCTATCATTTTACAGTGCTATGTAGTGTAGAGATCATCTCTGGCCTGCACAGCACTGGTGGTTTGGCTGAAGTAAATGTGCTAAGGTTTGCAACAATTTATTATTTCATTACTGCCTAATGAATTCAAGGTGGGCCTAATGTTGGCCAAGAGTGTTGTCTCTGGCTGCATTATTTTAAGTTTATTGTATTATAATATCTTCATAAAATCCTGCTGCTGCTGCTTGCACTATTTTGTTGGGCTGTGATTGGTAGTAAAAAGCTATCAGGATCACCAACGCATGTAGTCAAAAGTTCAAACGGTGACACTTCTTTTATTGGTGCTTGCTCGACTAAATCTGAATAGTAAACAATGTTAGATTCATCTTTACAATAATTTAACTACCAACTTTTATAGAGAAAATTTGCATTTTTTTATATAGCTGGAATTCAATACAATTAATATGAACAGTTTGAAGTTCGTCCAGAACAAAGGTTGAACTATCGTCTAGGTGAAGGCACTGAAAAGTGTTGAAGTTGACAACGTGTTAACGATAATATGCGACGATAAGTGTCATTTGAAAGGCAATTCCTGAAAGAAAGTGCCAGATAAAATGTATTAACTGAAAGACAATGTCACCTGAAGTCTTCAGGTTTTGAATGAGTAAAGTTCCGGGACTCTGTGAGGAGGAGAGAACACCTTTCTTTAATTGTTTTAATTCAGTAGAAATAAAATATATCCTAAGTGTGACTGGTTTCGTGTGCAAGCAGACCACTGAAATGCACCAACAAACCCCCCCCCCCCCACAAAATAATTATTTGAAAACTGTAATTACATTTTATACAGCATTAGAATAACATACTTTATCTCATGACACTTTTTAAACATAGCAGGTCTATAATTTACAAAAAAATAGCATTCCCTCGTGAGCAAACTCTATGCCAGCAAACTACTACTCTATATAATAACAACAATACATTTTTTTAATAAATTGATTAAAAATGATTTTATATATTGGCTGGCTTTATAGTTTTAACTCACATTCACTTTTGCTGATAACAATTGACATACCTGCTTGACTATATGACAAAGCAATAAGGGACCCACGGCGTTGGAATGAATCTTTTCAGGGAGAAGATTACTCTGCATCCACCTTTTTAGATTCGCTGCTCTGATCTTTTGGGAGGACAAACGTTGCGTCGAATGCAGTCTGTTATTCTCTTAATGTGCATAATTTGTCCACACGACTAACAACTTTTCCTGTCCCAGATGAAAAGAATATGATTGGCTGCGAGATCCGGGATCCTCTTGTGATTGGTTGCTCCTTGTTTCCGGGGCCCCGTTGTGCCCTCTGACGTTTCTCGGTCTGCCCCGAGATAGACTGGAGAGAATGGCTGCCAGTGGAGGTTCGCAAAAATCTTCATTGTTTTGTGTAGTAATCAGAATGAAATAACGCCTTCTAAAGTTATAATTTGTGTGTTCGCATGTTCGTGGAGTGCAGTGTTATAGACCGATAGAGAGAGTCGTGACATGTCGCATTTTTGTTAAAAGAGGTCAGGCTCTAAACGAGTCGTCAAAAGTGTCGGTTTTCGTTAGCCTCGCTATGCGGCTAAAGCTAGCTGTCTAAAGCTAACTTTCGGCCGGTTAGCTTGCTACCCACAGCTGATTGTGTAAACACTTGTTTGTGACCAGAGACAAAGGTTAGAGAAGTGTTGTTTTAGTTACCGTTTTCGGTATTAATCTCCTGGTAATGGTGCTAAACAATGTCACGTTTCTGAAAGTCCGAAATGTTAGGACTGGAAGCATTGCAGTTATTCTCGCCCTTTAAATCTCGCAATGTTGTGTCAAAGAAAGCCTGCTAATGTTAGCTTAGTGCCTAGCTGTCTGCTAAAAGTTACGCTCGCTTGTCAACTGGCTAACGTTACGGTACGCCTAGCTGTTTTCTTGATAGTCCCGACATTTTCCGACGATGAATTATCAGCAAATTGTTCCCACTCCCCCAGTTGCCTTTCAGTCCAGTTATCCACCCACAGAGCCAACGGTACTGCGGCCACCGGTCCATTTGAGACGTTAGCAAGCTAGCTACCAGCGGGCGACACAGTAGTTTTCTATGCACTCATCGCGAGCCTTTTGTCCTGTCAGTGAGTTGGCGTCGTATAACACGAGGTATTTGTTGGAAAACTTTTTTGCTCTTAAGCTTCGGACAGTATTAGGCGATATAGTGACAAGTTACAGAGTCGTGACGTTCTGCCGGCCCTTAAATAACTTCCCACAACACGAGTGATAATAAACGTGTTTACTTTGCAGACACTACTATAAGGGGACTGAAGCCGCGAGTCCACGGGGCCCGTGTGAAATGAGGTGTTTTTTGTACTCGTTAGTCATTTATATATCTAGAAAACAAATCTATTATTGATTTGTGGTCACTGCAATTCGTGAATGATCATTGTTTTAAAAAAATATGTATATATTTAGAGGCCATATTTGATACTGTTCCTTTTTCAGTTTAAAACACCCACGCCGTATTCATTTACATTAATATTTTGAAACACATTTTTTCCCCATCATGTTTTATATGTACATTCAACATTGTCAGTATTTCTAAACACCTGCATCATTTTTAACTCATCCGGTGTTGAAATGTCGATGTAATGTGACCAACAGTCCGTGTCAATGCTTCTGTTTGACCAAGGCTTTATAAAAGTGATTGAAAGAAGGGTCACAAAATGCTATTAGTCAGGACTGTTTACCTGCTAGAACTTTTAGAGCCTGTATAACATCACGTCTTCTTTATTTACACAATTTCTGTTGTGATGTTTTTCCTCTCTTTGCTGTGTTGTTTAGAGGTTGGGAAGCTGTTACAAGTACAAAATGGGACGCCTCCAAGCACCAACTACAACGGGGTAGACGCTGTTCATGCCTGTAACATCCTTCAGCAGCTCAAAGCCTTGTACGATGAAGCACAGCTCACGGACATCGTGGTAGAAGTGGACCATGGCATGACATTCTCATGTCACCGAAATGTCCTTGCAGCAATCAGCCCGTATTTTAGGTAAGACATTTTGGATGTTTACGAATGTTTGTATCCTACACATATCCTTCACAATTGATGTCATATTAAGATCAAATGTCCGTGTCACGTTTTAGCAGTGTGTGAATCCTAACGTCTTTGCTGCCTGAAAATGGATTCGTATAGTCATAGCTTTTTTTTGTTGTCTTCCGTCACCACCAGGTCCATGTTCACCAGTGGCCTTACAGAGAGCAGCCAGCGCGAGGTCCGAATTGTTGGTGTGGAATCTGAATCCATGAACCTCGTCTTAGACTATGCCTACACATCCAGGGTCATGCTCTCGGAGTCTAATGTCCAGGCCCTGTTCACTGCAGCCAGCATTTTCCAGATTCCTGCCTTACAGGATCAGTGTGCCCAGTTCATGATCAGCAGACTTGACCCCCAGAACTGTATTGGGGTCTACATGTTTGCCGATGCCTATGAACATCAGGAGCTCAGGGAACGCTCACAGGACTACATACGCAAGAAGGTCTGTTAAACGGTAGCACAGGAATGGATGTGAATTCATGGTTATTTCTGCTGTCACCATATTACACTTTCAAGACATTCTGTTATTTTGTTCTTGTAACAGGGCTGTCTATGTGACCAGTGTGTTTAGTTGTTAATAATTTAAACATTTTATGTCTTTGTGGTAGTTCTTGTGTGTGTCATGGGAGCAAGAGTTCCTCCAGATGACCAAGGAGCAGTTGGTCAGCATTTTGAACAATGATGACCTCAACGTGGAGAAAGAAGAGCACGTCTATGAGAGCATTGTCCGCTGGCTGGAGCATGACCTGTCTGGCCGTCAGGCCCACCTACGTGAGGTTTTCTCCCAGTGCATCCGTCTGCCGCTGCTGGAAGAGGCCTTCCTCCATCGGATACCTGCCCCCTTTGCTTGTGCCCTCTCCCTGTCTAAGGACCCTGCTGAGGCCAAAGCCCGCCTCGCTGGCACCAACGGTTGCCCCCAGCGCCTGGGAATGACCGCGTCTGAGATGGTCATCTGCTTCGATGCCGCTCACAAACACTCAGGGAAGAAGCAGACGGTGCCTTGCCTGGACACAGCCACGGGAAGGGTGTTCAAGCTCTGCAAACCCCCCAACGACCTCCGGGAGGTCGGTATCCTGGTGTCCTCGGAGAACGACATCTTCATCGCCGGAGGCTACAGGCCGAGCAACAGCGAAGTGTCCATCGACCACCGGGCCGAGAGCGACTTCTGGCAGTACGAACACGCGGGCAACCGCTGGCTGCCGCGTGCGCCTCTGCTGAGAGCCAGGATCGGCTGCAGGCTGGTGCACTGCTGTGGGAAGCTCTATGCACTGGGAGGCCGAGTATATGAAGGGGACGGGCGCAATGCGCTCAAGTCACTGGAGTGCTACGACGCCAGGGACAACTGTTGGACAGCAGTCAGTCCTATGCCAGCGGCCATGGAGTTTCATAGCGCCGTGGAGTACAGGGACCGCATCTACGTCCTCCAAGGTCAGTTACTGCTGCCTCGGTGAAACTTAAGTGATCTTAACGGTGTGGCTGAACGTTTTGTGATGGTGTCCTCTTTCTCATTTATTCAAAGTATTTGGAAAATGTGTACAGTATTTGTTTGACAAGCACTCATGACGAAGGATGTCAAAGCTCTAAATTTCATACCTTTTCTTGCAGGTGAATATTTCTTCTGCTTCGACCCCCGTAAGGACTACTGGAGTCATCTCCCCCCGATGAGTGTCCCGCGCAGCCAGGGTTTGGCCGCCTTGCATAAGAACTGCATCTACTACATCGCCGGCATCTGCAGGAACCACCAGCGCACCTTCACCGTGGAGGTTTACGACATTGAGAAGAACGCATGGAGCCGCAAGAGAGATCTGCCCTTTGACCAAGCCACCAGCCCGTACATAAAGGCCATGCTGCTGCAGGGCAAGCTGCACCTGTTTGTGCGAGCCACGCAGGTAATGGTGGAGGAGCACGTGTTCCGCACCAGCCGAAAGAACTCCCTGTACCAGTACAACGACGAGCAGGACCTATGGACCAAAGTCTACGAGACGCCCGACCGCCTCTGGGATTTGGGTCGCCATTTTGAATGTGTGGTGGCCAAACTTTACCCGCAGTGTCTGCAGAAAGTGCTTTGAGGTGGCTGGTTGTGTGGAGCCGCCCTGTGAGGCAGAGGGAGTTGGGTGGTCCTGCCCGCCTTGTGCCTGGTGTGTGTGACCATTTTTGGTTGAGTCTTAAGTCGTTCAAACTTTGGTTTAATGCGATCAAAATGGGGTGCTTTTAAAGATTGCAGTATTTTTTTTTTTCCCCAGACAGCACCAACTACCCACACTGATGCTTGTTTAACAAAACCGTTCAATGAATCATAAGTGCAATTATCCTTTTTTTTGCTTGTTGTTGAGCCATGTTGTTCCATTCTTTGTCTTAGGGTTTTTACAAGTGATGAGCATGCAGATGAGGGCGTTAGATAAGATAAAAGTGCCCTCTGGAGAAAGATGCTACGTGTCAGCATAACGTGAAAATCTATATAAATCTCTATAAATAACTATATAAACTATATATTCATACGGGTAAGATGAGTACCATAGCTCATTAGTTGGTTTGCTGGCTCTGAGGTTTGTGTGTTTTTCTTCCTATTCTGTCCTCAAGACCCGTCAGCTTCTTTTATAGCCACGTTTTAATTTGAAGTGTTGCTTTGATTTACTTGGGTGTGTTTGAAGCTAGTATGTTGTTGTTGTTGTTTTTTTTCATGCTCCCGCTTCCTTAACATGCTTCAGTGTGTCAAACGATACACTACGTGTGGCTTCCGAGCTATTTTACGCTTTGTTTGGGATTCCGGCTGCGTGGGGGCTCACACCTCCCCGCTCTTTGAGTTGGCATCCATTTTGTGTCACATGCGAAAGACAACTTAAGTGAAATGTAAGAATACTCACTCTCCACATTGGAGAAATAAGGACGGAGTCAAATTTGTGTCAACACTAAGTGAAGAGTTCAGACCAACCAACAGGCTTACCTCAGAAACTTGTTTGATTAGGAGAAAAGGGACATTTTCAGGCCACAGTGTTGATTAAGCGACCGCGTTGAAAGCTCAGCGAAAGCAACGACCTCTGTCGAGGTTGTTTTTTGACATCTGATTATAATCATTTGGAAGAGCCTTCCTCTTAAATGCCCAAGAAAAAAAAAGCATTTACGGTCTTGTTATTGTTGATCTGAACATTGGAACGATTTTTTTGTAGTAGCAATAAGTCATGGAACTGTGATCGGACTATATTACTTAATATTACCTTTTAGTAAAAGTGCTTTAATGGTGTCGTGTGCGTGAGTCCCGGTGGTTTGTGTGGCTGCTGCATGGGTGCAGGCTTGAAGTGACGCGGAATTTAGTGCGGATCATTTTGCAACGCCGACGTGCCTGTGGCTGGAAAAAAAAAGAAAGGGGGCGACAAACCTGCTCCTCCCGATGAAGAACATCTGAAAGGTCTAACTCAGTGTCACACTGCGAGCTTCAGCGAACCCCCCGAACAAGCGGACTGTATGAACAAAGTAGGGGGGGGGGGTTGTGCTGGAATTCATCGAAAAGCCATGGGTCAGTCTTTACACGGCATCACGCAGAGGGCACAAATTGTTGGTGCTGCTTTTTTTTTTTTTTTTTTTTTGACAATCTTGTATAGAAGAATTAATACCACGACCGAGTGGCGTTCCCTGTGAAAAGTGTGATATTTTTCCGTGCCGTCGATCTCCTCATGCAGGTTCCTGTGTCATCTTTGCACTACACATTTCTCTGGTGTTTTTCTTTTGAAAGAGTACTCCCTTTTTACCACGAAAAAGCCCACATAGCGATCACCTCCGAGATCTGAATGGATGTTAATACCACAAGAGTCACATTCAGTAAGGACTTGAGGATGTGATGTAACTTCTCCAAGAGAAGATCCACTGTTGACGGACTTGGAGCTCATATTTTATTGGCCCGGCTTGAACAAGGCTCTCAAAAAGGGGTGTTTGCGAGAAGGTTCGAGCTACATCCACGTGTCCACAGACGGCCATTTGGGAACCAGGACCGGAGAACTCTCAGGATTTCTACTGATACACAGTACTGTATTTAAGTGTTTTTGTTATGTGTAATATACTGTACTATAGGTTTGCTGTACTTGCACAGTTTTTTTTTTTTAAACTTCTCTTTAGTTTATTTTATAACTTGAAAAAAAAATAGATGTGATTTCCTTATTTTGTTTCCAGTGACTGTTTTTTTTCTTTATATATTTGCCTATTTAGTTATTGTAGAGTAAACCTGATTTGTTGACAAAAAAAAGCCCCCTTCCTTCCCCCTCCAGCTCAGTAGTATTTTATTGTAACATCCCACCACAACTAAGCATTGCGGATCAAGTGAGAAGCTGGTTGCGTCCCGAGTACCACGATGCTACAAACCGCTTCCCGTGTCCGGGAGTCTGGTCCTCCACATGTGTCACTTATGGGTGCTATTCCATCGTGTTCATGCTTTCCTTTCCGCTGGTTTGTCTACTTTTGTTTTTTTTTTTTCGGGTTATAGCGGTCGGTTGAGCTCAACTGTGAAATTCACATTGCACATAATTTGAAAATAAAACTATTAAAAGTGAAAACGCGTCACTGTGTTCGCCGTCCTGACTGTCTTCTTCCCGCCTCTGGACGTCATCTGACGCGTGACCGCGCCGCAGGGGGAACTCCCCCGCTCGTCACCAGGGCAGACGCGTGACACGTGACCACGTCAAATAAAAGAGTGGGCTGAAACCTTTATGGTCTCCAACTGTGCGAGAGGAACGTCCTGCCCGGTGAAAGGTAAAGTGGACTCTGATCGATACCCGCGCGAGCTTATGCTGTTACACGTTTAACATCGCGGCGACTTTGTGCGACTTCTTCCAACAGTTGTCCACGTGTAGCGCGTGTCCTCCCGCGTCCATTCGCTTCCTACATGTCCGCGAATAGAACTTAGTCAAATACACAACGTCACTGCGGATGCGCTCCGCGTGACTGCATTGAGTAACTCGTTGAGCGTGTTGGGCTCCGTATTTGCATTATAAATGTTTATTCAGGAATACGACCATGCGTTTGCTTACAGGCTCAACGCGCTGTCTTTCATAACAGTGACTATTTCATGGTTTTCTTCACATTCAGTAGTTCTCACCCAATTCATATGAAATATTGCTCATTCAGTCGCAGCTTTGTGTTTTTTATAAATATATATTCTTACGTTGCGTAAACGAGCCTCACAGCATCGCTCAGGTTCAGTTACCTGTCACAGGTAGGTCATGTTTTACGTTAGTCCAATTCATTTGGAAGTTACATAGTCACTCTTCAAACAATCTTTTCAAATTCACCTTTACAGGCGGTAGATGTCAAATGGAACGTTTCTTTTAAAAAGTCCTTGTGTTTTTACAATCCAGCACCTGTTTCCCTCTGGTTGAACAGGATCATGCCCCCTGCTCCGGCCAATGAGTTGGGCTACAAACCCCTGGATGGTGGTTGGGGATGGATGGTGGTGGTTGGGGCCCACATTTCTATCGGATTTGCGTACTCCACGCCCAAAGTCCTCTCCATCTTCTTCAAAGAGATCCAAGAAAACCTAGAGGCCAGCTCCAGTGAAATAGCATGGATCTCCTCCATCATGCTGGCTGTCATGTATGCAGGAGGTGAGTTCGTTCTGTTACTTTTCGTCTGTTGGAGAGATAATCAGTATCAGTAGGACTCGCTGGGACCAAATAAGCAACCACTCTTACACCTTTTTACTCTATTAGAACATCCTGGGGAACTCCAGGTGGCATTTATGTGTCGGGATATTCAGCAATGTGCAGGAAAAGTCCTGGCAGAAGAAGGCCGTGTCGTAATGAGGCCTAATCTAAGCCTCCAATTTTGGGTTTCTTCGTCTTTTCAAATGCTCTAATAGCAGAGGACCCCTGCTTCAATTCTTCATTTCCTATCAGCTTCATAGCGTAGCGTGAACCGGTCTGTCCAGATGATGAAGTCTGACAATTGTTTCCATGCGAACATGCGTGTAACACAGGAATTTGATCTGCATTCTTATAATTAAACCTTTGATACATCACTTGATTTTCGTCATAAATATAACATACAAGAAAGCAAATGGCCAGCTCACTGTCTGTACGTTAACGCCAGTAAAAAAGAAAGTCAGTGTTGTGTATTACTCGGTAATATCATTTATCATGTTTTAAATGAAAAGAACAACATAAGACGTCTTCGGTGCTGAGAACCACTTGGCTGTACATTCATTTGAAGAAGATGTGTAATTGTTAAATGAGTTCCCGAACGCACGGAAATAGTATCAGTGAGCCTAACAAGAGGCGTGATGTCAGCGAGTTTTAATCACCTGACTTGAATCTAACAATCAACTCTGACGTCGTCAGTGACGACTTCAAGCTGAGCAACATTCGCTTTAAATCGAATGGCCTGGGTCATTTTTCGTTGAAAAGTCTTTTCACACACTTAGCTGAAAACTACGTTAATCTCACGTAATTTTCAATCATTATAATTAGCGCCCATAAAGTTAAAGACAACTTTTTTTCTAGCAGGCCCATAGAAACACAGGACAACATTTGCTTTAAGTCTTCTATGAGTAGTTTTGCTTTTCCTCCTTAAACAAACTGGTTTAACACTAAATGCGTGTACCTTTTTTTTGGTGTAAAGGGATCTAAGGCCACTTCATACAAAGTGGGTCTCAGTGGCTTGGTAGACCAGCGGGGGGGGGAGATCGTGAACAAAATGTATTTGTCCGATCACAGGTCGGGTATAAGCGCTGCGTTTGCAAAGGCAGGAGCAGTTCTGTCGGTCTGAAGGCCGGAAGAACAACCGACTAACATAAGGAAAAACATTACATTTTGTATTTCTTGTTAGAAAGAAAAGAAAAGATTTCTATTGGCCCTAAACTGGCGTTGAGGAGGAGCAAGTCCTCTCGCCACAACACAAGATCCAATCGCATGCAACGTGTGGTCTTCTAACGTAATGTGAACATAACGAGCAAAGCGTGAGTGTTGTATGGCGCTTGGTGTGTATCTAAATCTCATCCTTATCAGATCTGTGTCCGCCCGCTTGACACTTTCTGCTTTTCCTCTGGCCTTGCACTCCTCAAGACAGTGACTCCCAAAATGAGCACTGAGAAAGAGCTTTTGATTATTATTTCAGAGGTCCGACACGTCTGAGCCGTCAGGCCGACAAACCAAATAGTGATGTTTAATGTAATAGAGTCTTATAAAGAGGGGGAATGTTTTTAAAAGATTTGGTAAGCGTCAGGAACAATAAGGACGATTTTATGTTGTGAGGTTTTACGCGCTTTCCGTCTTCTCTTCAGTCTCTTTTGGCGACTACGTCTGTGTCCAAACGGAGAACAACATGCGGTCTCCGTATGCATTTGAATAGGATTTATTTGTCAATGCACCGTGCGAATGGCTGCGCAAACAGACCATTCAGCAAAAGCATTGTATCCTCAACTCTTGGAACTGAAGGCAATGGGTTGTGGCAAGGTGCTGCGTTGGCCGGTCTAATACACCTGCAAACAAACACTCCTGGTAGATTGCTGGGTAATGCTTCCTTTGCCTACCTCCCATAGCTTTTCTAGTTGGCACTACATGCTTTCAGCACACACATTTCTTTGTTTCTACCACAAAAATAAAAAAATGTGGAAGTCTTCTTCAGGCTTTACTTGAGTTTATCAGCCGCTGCTTTTCAAGGTTACGGGACAACAGGGCGTGCGACTCGCCTGCACGCTACTCAGAGAGGCCGAACTGGTGAAATATTCCCCTCCACTGTGGCTCAGGCACACGCCTTTTATCATATTGTCCTTGGCAATGTCACCCAGTGGAGGAGAGAGACAGGGGGAATATATCAGAGGAAGGTTCAGCACACTTGGGTCTGCCACCAGTTCCTCATGGGAGAGACATGACAGCCTTTTCCAGAGAACCTCTGACTCGAGCAGCCCGAATGATGAAGTTATAATGGAAGAAGAATGGTGGTGGTGTGGGAGTTGCCCTATTGTGACACGGTTACAATGGGAGAGAGACGGGATCCATCTTTGACCCCCTTAGGCACCTGGTTAACTATATAGACACTGGGATGGATATTTTTATTCCGTGTACAGTAGTTAAAGTTGTACAGCGGGCTCGGTTGTTGAGGACATTTATTTTTCCAGCTTGAAGCGCAAAAAGAAGATAATTGATGTAAGCGAGTTAATAAGCAAGGAGGTATTTTCCAATCTTAATTGTGGTATCCGTGCACGATAATCACAGAGCTCAGTCAGTGAGTCCTTGAGCCGAGGATCCGGGTTTGCAGCTTGTTTGACATCTTCTTGGTTCTCTGAAAGGTGAAGACCTGAAACATTTAGTCCATCAAGTATGAATCAACTAACTAATTCATTTTTCAGGCAAAAGGGAAAAACGTTTACTGCTTTAAGACTCTAAATTGGGAGGACCTACTGTTTTTTTTTTTTACTTTATCGTAGACTAAATAACTTTTCACACTTTTGATAAAACCAAGCAGGAACTTTTTGGACATTTTTAGAGATGATTTTTTTGCGAAAATGATGAGCATTGTAATTGTTAAAGTATAATCCTTATTTGCAGCCCTGTGTCCTGGTAGTGTATTTGTTTGTGATTACACATTACATTACATTAAGAGGTTGTGTTCTTTTGATGGTCAAAACTGTTCAACGTGGTCCTAAATGTGTTTGTTAGCTCGTCCCATGTGCTACTGCTTTTTTCTTTTCTATTTTCAGAATGGAAGCTTAGATATTATTCTAGAAAAAAAAATCCTTTGGTTGGCACCATTTAACACCGCATACATTTCCTCTTTGTGCAAATGTGCTTGCTGGTGCAATGAGAAATGACTCATCAGCCTTGTTAAACATGCTCTTAACGTCAAGAAGTGACATTATGACTCACTGCACTGTTTGCAATTATCACCATCCACACGGAAGCTCTTGCCAACGCATACTAGTAATTTTTCCATATGAATTAAGCGAAATGTATATTTAAGCGGTTGGTCTTTTATTGCAAGGAGAGGAAAGAAGGTTTTCACCAGGAGGAGTTACGGTGCAATGTCACTCTCTCAGGCAAGGTTACGAATGAAGGGAAGACTGACAGCATATAAAAGGCTGTTTAATTGCTGATTGATCATTTTACATTATATGGTGAGAGCATAATGAGTCGTCAAGTTGCTTCACGGTGGATGCTAAAGTTTAGAGGTGTTCCATCATCCGTGGTGATCTCCTCCTGCCCTTGGTTTAGAACCAGAGGGGCAACTCGCAGTGTCGTGTGAATCCTTTATCACCAGACGTAGGCAAGTTTATTAAAAACTGCTGTTTGTGTTCACATGTAACACACTAATGCTTATGTGCTCTCTCCTTCTGTTCACAGGACCGGTGAGCAGTTTGTTGGTCAATCACTTTGGAAGCCGGCCAATTGTCATGCTGGGGGGGTTGCTGTGTGGAGTCTCTATGGTAACCGCTTCCTTTGGGAACTCCATCGTTTACCTCTACCTTTGCATCGGCGTAATAGGAGGTAACGTACTTGAATTTTTTTTTTTTTGTGTGTGTTGCATGAAAAATAGATTGAGTACTTAGTAGATTACGGCCCAAAGTAAGACAAGGTACCCATGTATTTACCCATGTATCAAGAAAATAAGCCAATGATGGCAATCCTAGTATTTATCTCTTTTCTCTGTATTTCCTTCAGTCGTTGTTAAGACCCTTTGTGATAAGGAAGGTTTGCAAGGTTGAAGTTCCTTTCAGAATCTCTGTATAGCCAGATCTGCTGTAGTGATTGTTGGGGTTTGGGGGGTGCGGGGGGGGGGTGCGGCATCTGCCCCAGCTCCTGGGGTGTAGTTAGAGCACCAAGGGGACCACAGCCAGGACGGTAATTAAGGGGACCTGTCCCCGATGTCAGAGGGAATGGTCGTCCGTGGCCCTCATTGCCCTCCCTTAGGCTCCGATCACGGCCGTCACATGGGGCTCCCCGCCACCCTGCGAGGCTCATTACCCTGCCGAGGACTGTTGTGAAGGATTAATAGGCCCGGCAAGTGGCTGGGTCATGTGTGGTGCCCAGGGGCATGCGTGTGCCCTGCTCTGCTCCCCCCTGTGCTCTGACGCACCTAGCAGACATCTGTGCATACACACATGCATGCACAGATGCACACACACATCATGACAAACTCATTGAGTGGCTTTTGTTAAATACTAATCTTTTATATAGATAGCTCCTGGAACTTTATTTATTGCCCCTTATTTCTTCAGGAATTGCTGATTTTTAACTGCTTTTGAAGTATGAACAATCAAGGGCAACTTAATTGTCAAGATGGCGGTTTGTGGGGGGGGGGGAGGCTCTGATTGGCGGATAGACTGTTGATAATGAAAAATATGGAGTGTTTCATTAACACCATTTCTACAGCATTTGTAATTTTTATAAATCCTCTTGTTAGATTCCCCTATTGGATGTTCACAAACAAAACTTTGCCATGAAGCCTGAGAAGACTGTCATTGTAAAAGGAGGATGTAGTGCCCTAACCAGCCACCTGTAACTCTTCCTCCTCATAGAAACTAACATTTCAATTTGGGGGTAAAAAGGTAAGCAAATGAGTGTATTAACCAGGCTTTCTAATTTACTTCTATTCAAATGAGGAAATTATTCTGCAAATAATTCAAGCATTCTATAATGAGATCTTAGCCAGTCGAAAGTAAACAGGCTGAAACCCTAATGAGCACCAAGCTGAATCAGTCTTGATTTAATTTAGCAAGCACCCTTTGGAGTTTACATCCAGGAGGGTTTTCTCACCGAGGCTTGTCGAAATGTGACTTGTTTTTGTCTTCTAAATCCGTCTGCTAACAGGCTGTGGACTCTCCTTAAACCTCAACGCATCCCTCACCATCATCAGCAAGTATTTCCTCATCAAGCGTCCTTTAGCCAACGGACTAGCCATGGCTGGGAGTCCAGTGTTCCTGTGCATCCTGGCTCCTGTCAACCAATATTTACTGGACATGTTTGGCTGGAGAGGAAGTCTCCTCATCCTCGGGGGCCTGATGTTAAACTGTTGTGTTGCCGGCGCCTTGATGAGACCCGTCGCTCAGCCTGGAAGGCGCTCCACGTCCGGGCCTCTGAATGAAGTTGAGAAACCGCCAAATAACACAAAGCCCAAAATAGATTGTATGAACAGGGCTAAGACGTTCATGGACTTCACCTTTTTCAAGGACAGAGGCTTCGTCATCTACCTCATCGGGAACGTTCTGTTCATCTTCGGTGCCTATGCGCCCATTGTGTTCCTGTCCGCCTACGCCATTGACCAAGGCGTGGAGGAGTACTCCGCAGCCTACCTGCTCTCCATCATGGGCTTTGTCGACATGTTTGTTCGGCCGGCCACTGGCCTGATAGCTAGCAGCAAGTGGATCAGGCCCAGGATCCAGTATTTCTTCAGCTTCGCCATGGTTTTCAACGGCACGTGTCACCTGCTGTGCCCGCTGGTCAACAGCTACGCCTTCCTGGTGACGTATGCCGCGTTTTTCGGCCTGAGCTTCGGGATGGTTTTTGCCCTGATATTTGAGTGTCTGATGGACCTGATGGGAAACCAACGCTTCCCCAGTGCGGTGGGACTGGTGACCATCATCGAGTGCTTCCCCATGCTGCTGGGACCGCCTGCCGCAGGTAATGCGCACTGACCTCCAGCACAATGTAAAATGTCTTCTGCTGATCCCTCCTCCTCCGACTGAACCGCCAAGATGCACACATGTATACAAACGCACACTTTGGAATAAGCATTTGTACACGAGAAATACAGTAAATAGCCACTTTAGCGCCAGCTCCTTTTTGTAAATAATGCAGTACTGACTTAAATCAAAGCTTCTGTTCGGTCTCACACCACGACAGTAAGTTTGTCAGGGATGAGTAAGCTGAAGGTAATCATGAATCACGGTTGCTCAGGCTTTTTTGAAGTCTACTATAGGATATGGCCTCTGTGCAAATTATGGATTATAGCTCAAAGCTAAGCAGCTCAGGCCTTTAAAATTTACTGTTTTGATATTGGATATTGAAAAGAACCGAGAGCCCGTGTCACTTTCTGAGTGCCTGTGTGTCCCGTGCAGTGATTGGATCTGATGAATGGAGCTGCGTTCTGGCTGCATGATCCAGTCATGGTTCCAGTCTGAGCCAAACTATTTTTCAAGTATAGACAAAGAGACAGACCGTTGCTTCTTTTGATCATCAAATATTCTCATAAGGATATTTAAAAAAAGAATAGCCTCATGAGAATTTGAATTGTTAAAACAGTGTTAATTAAAAACAAGTGAGTATCTGTTATATATGTTGCTCAGTGGAGACTTTTATTTATTATCGCTGCTCATCAATTTACAAGCTACTGAACTACGTGTTCATGAGCCAATCAAATACAAGAAACGGACCCTTTCCCATCCGATCCCTTCCTGTACATCGCCAGCATTCTTCTGTCTCAAAGACTCTGATACCTTTGGATTGAAGCGTTGGACACCTACTTTCATGGTCCAAATAACCGTGTGATCGGAAAGATATTGTTTACCCTCTGTGCTTCCCGGACATTTCTTTTGAGATTAGACCAGTTTTGAAAACTCCCACTATGGAACTGTCTTCTCCTGAGTCAGTAAAAACAGCAGCATGGTTTCTAATAAAAAAAGGAAGTGAATGTTTCTTGTGGACAAATTGTCATCTACAGAACAAAAGCACGCAACATTACTGCTGTTGTCATCAGTGGACTTTCTGCTGAGGCAGCTGCTTCCTGAAAGAATTATTTTCACTGTGTTGAAACCATGTTGTATAGCAAAAGTACCACACCCAAAAGGTATGGTAACAGTCAAATGAGCCATCTGAGTGCGGCTTTGTTGCAGAAAAAAGGGTATCGAAAAAAGGGTCGAGGTATTTATAGGGCCTATACTCACAACACACGGTTAAACACCCTCCATCTTTAGCGCTGCAAAAAATAAAGTAAATAAGGGGGATTGGCTTCAAGATCCTTGATCCTTATGTGGAAATAATAAGCTAGATGCAGGTTTTAGCCAATGTGTGAGCTATCAGGAACATTTATTGCCAAAATACGTCAGACATACAAGGAATTTGACTTGGCGGTTGGTGAAAGACATCAGACAGTAAGACAATGGACAACAAGACCGATAAGACAACACAGTGAAGAACAACATATTCAGCTGTACATATCGGCCCACTGACAAACTCTTTCTAATTGGCTGAAAATGAATACCCCCCCAGTTTGCCTGGTGCGACCCTGTTCATTAAATAGGGTAAATAAGTGCCCCGCTGCACGTCTAACATTCTCCGCCAGAGGACGCAATCCTTACGTCTACCCCAACAACTCTGCTTGTTGCTACCCCCCCCCCCCCCCCGAACCTCCGGGTCAATCCAATTAGGAGGAAGTGAGGTAAGTACGTGTAATTAGCCCTTTGCTTTGGGTGTTTAATGACGCTCAGTTCAAACTCTCATTGAAATCCTGTACCTGGGCCATAATTAAGCTGTGAATACATTAAAAAGAAGGAAGGGGTGACCATGCCAGATGGATTTAATTACCGCTGAGCAGATCAAGGTCTGCCCTAATGAGGGTGATGGTCATTGTCGTACACACAGCAAATGAGTGCTATCAATCAGATGATACAGACTGCATTGAGATCATAACACAAAGAGACCCCTCCTAGGTTGGTACCAGACAGTAGATGCACACACAAAGCATCACCATTTGTTAAAAAGATGGCGTTTGGCTTTGGAGACCGACCCACAATCCTTTTTTAAAGATACTGTATATTGCCGTGCAGTAAAGGTGCCTGCTACACTCTTAAGTGTACCAGGTTGTCAAACACGCCCCGGAGTTTGGTTGGTTGGGGATCCCGTTAAGACCTGGAAAACCTGGAGGCTTAAATCTGATCTAAACAACATCTGTTACTTTCCTGCAGACTTTGGCTCGATATTTATGGCTTTGAGAATGGGCTTCTCTTCTGATTCGTTTCGGTAGCAGCCGTCCAAATTGCCTTCCCAGAGATACGGGGGAGAGCTAGAAAGGGTGTCCTGGGTCATTTCCGACATGGCTCTTCTCAAATTGGCCCCTGTCACTCTCAATCCCTCCAACTCACACGGAAGCGTGAAGTTTGGTCTTGTTCTTCACCATCAAACTTGTAAAGTTGTACGGAATAAAGATCCTATTCAGTTTGTGTTGTGCGTGTCATTGCAGACAACATTTCAGTGTTTAGCTGTGGAATAAAACTGGTACCACTGACGCCCCCCTGGTTTGTAACGCACCCTCTTTGCATCCTTCTGCCCTTCTGCACACAGGGTTACTGGTGGACTTCTTTGACGACTACAGGTACCTTTTCTTCATGTGTGGGTCAGTGATTGTGACTGGCGGCCTGTTTCTCTTCGTCATGAACATCTACAACTACTACATGCTGGATAAGGAGAAGGCAGCAAAGGTCCGAGAGCTGAACCAAATAACCATGGAGAACCAGGACCAGGTGAACATCTCATCCTAAAGTGCCAAAGCCCAGCGAAATCCACGAAGGAAGAAAGCACAAAAATGCCATATTAAATACTGACTTGCCAGTCAGGAGGAGCTGTTTAATTATTGCAACCAGATGAACCGACTAAAGGGGCGCTGGTCAAAGCTAAAACAAAGGAAAACCCTTTTTAAAATATGATGAAAATAAGGCATTCCTGTTTTTTTCCCCATTTATTTAATGACTGTTACTGTCTCCATAGCTGTGTCTCAATTCAGTGGGTTCCATCAGTGTAGGACCCAGCCTTCATGGTAGACCTTCACGGGGGTATGATGATGTTCTATAGTATAATATAACAATTTTATCTGTAGATACTCAAGTGAATTCTACTACTTACATTTAAATATGAACTGCGGAACGAGTTCCAGGCGAGTCGCGGCCGAAGTGACGTATCTGGTTGCCGAATGCGTCTCAAAGGATGCAGCCCAATGAATTGAGACATACCCCAAATGACTTTACCCCTCCTATATTATCATTATTAGTGGAAGGTTAATTAAGAAACAAAAGTCACAAGGAATACTTGAATGCACACAGCTTCAATATCTCCACTTTTTCTCTCACTTGCTCATGAAGGAGCACTTCACCGCTTCATGAATTGTTGTTGTACAAAACCTCAGGAGACTGTCATGAGATATTCTTCCCTTGAAGTGTTTACATCATAAAACTGTCAATTGGTTTTGCACATGAAAAAAATGTGTCTGCCAGCAAAGATATGGTAGTATTTAAAGTGTTACGAGATGCGTTTCCAGTGCACAACCTGCAAAACCACAAAACCTCAATTAAAAGCCGAGCCACAGCTTCACTCACCGGATGCCTCCATTGGATTCCGAGTGAGGTATTTCAATATCGACATGCTATATACACATCTTTAGACTGTCTACAGTTACAGAAATAAGTCATTCCATTCTTGTGATGTCTACAAACAAGTCGGTGAAGCGCTAATGAAAAAATAAACAATTTGATGGTATTTCCCGCCTTTGCTGAAAAAGAGTGAAATCGAATCCAAAATATACACCGGTGGACTTGGGCTACTGATTTCAGTTTTACGGTAATAGTTTTTATAAATTTGTTATTTAATTTTAACATCTTTGCTTCAACACATTATAAAATATAATAATTTGACATTTAGATGTGACATTTGTCGTTTGGACGAGAATAGACTTGCATGCACTGTTAATTGATCTGTTGCTGTGTGTGTTTGTGCACATGAGGGAATGTATTAGTTGGAGTGAGACTTTGTTTAAAAATAATCCTGAATCTAAATAGTCTAGGTTTTATATTCCAAGGTGATGGCAGCTTTTTGGGATCCTGTTACCAGATAATTTAAAAGCTGTATTATGGCTACTACGCACACTCACACTATGGATAACACTGTATTGTTAACCATAATAAATTACTGTTGCATTTCTTATTGTGTTGTATTCATATACTTTGCAAAGTAAAGTCAGACATATTTGATGAAATTGTTGATTTCTTCGTTCAAATGAGGAAGGGTCTGATTTCCTTTATCTCTTATCGTAACATTTTTGCCTTCCACATCCAAGCAGCGAGGTAAATGACGGGCACGAGAAACATCCTCCGCGCATTGTCTCATTCACTGTGTCAAATCCTTCCCTACAATTAGAAGACTGGCGAACAAGTTTAGAAATGTCAGCAGCTTGAGGGCGTGAGCACCTAATGAAGCGAGGCCAGGATGTTCCAGGCCGGTGCTCTGAGCTGCATGTAGCTCCACACACATCAGCAATTCAGTGGGCCAATAAATTAGAAATGCAGACACACACATATACACACACACAAGTACCATCTCCCGTCCCTTCGCTGACTGTTAGGCAAGGTCTTTGGACATGACAAGGTGGAAAAGTCCCCCAGAGGCTGGGCGATGGCCGCTGTGACCGGCAATCTGTTTATCATTATTATATTTCCTCTCACCTCCTGTTCCCCTCTCACCTGCTGACCCTCCTCTGCATCCCACCCGCTCCACAAGGTGTGTTCTCTAGGAATTTCATCACAGTTGTGCTCAGTGTGAAAAGAAACACTCACTGTGTACCAGACAGGAGCTGTGGTTGAGGTTTCTGGCTCATCTCTTTTTTTTTAAAGGAGTACGGTCCGTCACCATCTCGGTATAGAGCAGCACGGGGCCGAGCGTCGGGGCTTTACAGGCTTCACTTTTTGCTGCCGTAAGGTGGATATTGTCAGATTACGACCAAACTCCACTTCCACTTCCCCGCAGCGCGTCCGGGAACAGTGCGGCTCAAAGCCGCATGGTCACGTGAAACCAACGGCAACCGACGAAAAGGCTCCACGTCTGTGTGTCTCTGAGCAGGTAAACCCTATCGGAGGGTGTGTGACTGTAACACAAACCGTCCTCACAAACATTGTGTGTTCGTCAGCAGCTGCTGAAGCTGCATAAATGGATCGAGTGCTGTCGAGAGATGGGTGTCTCAATGTTGATTATTAAGCCCCTCTGACCTTTAGAGTAAGATCCTACTTGTTTACAATAGTGGGGGGGGGG
Source organism: Gasterosteus aculeatus (assembly GCF_964276395.1). Taxonomy (NCBI): domain Eukaryota; kingdom Metazoa; phylum Chordata; class Actinopteri; order Perciformes; family Gasterosteidae; genus Gasterosteus; species Gasterosteus aculeatus. The sequence continues at coordinate 16,173,293 of NC_135705.1, forward strand.
TCGACCTGATGCGTCTCGAGTGGTCTCGCTAGCCAGCAGTAGTGGGGAGGAAAGAATGTGCTCCCAGAGGGCTCAAAGAGCGCCGGCATCTATCAACAGAACAAATTGAAATGGGATATTTCACACACGCAAAGATTAGGTGTTGAGCAAGCAACTGGCTACCGATGGAGCGCTTCCCTCCCCCGAGTGGGGTCGAACTTCCAGAACACAGCGAAGCAAGTACACACACACACACACACACACAGTGACCCCACGTACCACAAACCTACAGTGGCCTTAAGGTCTGTAGCACGGATGTGATGCTGCTTTTATTAGCTCTGGGAATACACTGAGGGATGAGGCCAGTTAACACTCCAGATAAGCAATTTCCACGTCTTCATTAGAACACGCACAGGTCCGGTGTGGTGTGATTCTCCTTCCTGAGTCTTATTAACATCACAAAGGGCTTTCATAGTAGTTTTCTTTGAGCACCACCTGAAATGCCACAAAGTGCTCCAGTCGTTTTACTCAAATATTACGTTTATTCCAAAGCCCAAACGTTTTAAACAACCTAAATATCCTTTGGATCCTTTCTAGTCGATTCAGGTACCATGTCACACATTATTCATTCATTTTATTGTTTCCTTTTGGGTATAAAATAACTCCAACTCTGGTACTTGGTATGAATATCAGGCATTGCAATGGTCAATTGTCATAAAGAAAGTCACATTGCAGCACTTGAAAAATAATCTTGCATATAGAAAACTTCACAGTATAATAAGATTTAAATATTGATACAGTCCCAGTATAATATCAGCACACTGGATCTCAGAATCTCTTTAATACATTTGACTTTTCTTTTTGTCTTTTATGTAATTATCACCAACACTCTAAAAAGATCTAAAAAGTCATAGTATAGTACGTATAAAAAAGTAATTGCATATGACAGATTGATGACATGTCTGTTGTAATTCACATGGCGTACTCTTTACAGCGTGTTGTACTTCACCATTCTGCCGTACAATGGTAAACTTTACAGTTTTTATGTACTTTGTAAGACGTACCCCATAGCAGGTATGTTACATGAGTTTCATAGCTTTACAGTTACTTTAAAAAATAGTATTTTATGGCATAATGTTTATTGCATTCTCATGACATATTCTTTGACACATACTTCTCCTTATGCCTTTTATACAACATACTGTATTACACTATTATATGTATTATTTGTTTTGATTACTGTAATTGCATTCTTTACCGTAATGTATAACAAAATACTGGCAAAAATAGCTTTTTTATCTACGATTTTTGAATGACCTTTAAATGGCATTCCAGATAGTAACTTTTCAAATGAGCTTTTTGTGACACTTTTATGGCTTACTATAATAAGACTTTTTATGACATACTACATCATGGCTATGACTGATTATCACTCTTTTTTTTTGTTGAGACATGACATTTCCAAGGCACTGTGAACTTTTTGCCCTTCATGACGGTTCTATGAGATATTAGGACATGTGTGTAACATTTCCATGTATACAATACAATCACGTCTTTCGTAGTCTTTGTTTGGCATAACTAAGAACGTTTTTACTGGTGTTTCCTTACTATGACTTCATCCATCCTCCGCATGTCTTGCTTCGTCTCTGAGGCTGCAGAGAACAAGAATACCGAAGCAGACAAAATGGAGGGAGGGGAAGGGGGGGGGCAAAAATCAATTGCCAGTCACCACGAGATTATAAACATTGACCACAAACATCTTGATCATCAGATGACCCAGAACACAGTGAGCCTCTGTGTGAGAGAGCACGGACTCTGTCGTCTAGTGCCGACTGAGCTGAAACATTAGTATAGACATATAATAACGTTCTCATGTTGGAGTGTCCATGTTGGTTACAGATCCGTTTTTAGTTTCCAACAAAGCTAAAGACGTCACTGAATTAACGTATTTTGTACACTTAAATTCACACAACACATCAAACCTCAGAGCTTCGGCAAAGAGAAAACGATGTGTCTGTCTTTGTAATGTCCCTATTTGTCCCAGAGTTCATCGACTGAGGAGGCAAACCTACAAGTGTGCGACATCCAGAAACAACTGGCTTAACATGCAACAGAAATGAACAACAACACATGTTTACATAAATGATCAAAATTGTATTTAGTGAATACTAAAAAGTGGAGAAAGTCTTTAATTATCTTCATCTTCTATTCAAGAGGTTACATCCACCAGAGCCCCAGTGAGTGACGAGGTGCAGGGGAGGAGAGGGGCACCGCATGTAGCGCCGCCCCGGGCAAATGTTCTCCCTCTATGTGTCCGCCTTATTCTCTCTCTCTTTTTCTCCCCCTCACTTGTTGCCGTTCAGTCCACGGCTCCCCCCTCATCCCTCATCCCTCATCCCTCCCCCTTTTCTGGCTTTTTCTTTATTTCTCCAAATATTCTCTCCTTAAAAAGAGCGAAAGCTCTGCAGGAATCCCTTTCTTTTCTTTTTTAGAGCTTTGTACAAACACAGTTCAAACCCGAGTGCCCTCAGTGCTGTCTGCTTTTTAAACTCCCTGCTCTTTGAATACACCCCCTTTGAAGAGAATGCCCTCTGCATTTCTTTAACACAGCCACTCAAGTGTGGTCACGCTCTCTCTTGCCTTTTTCACACATGCACAGGCACAGTAGGCTTACCATCGCACCAGAATATAACGGCATGCGCGCACACTTATCAATGAGTAGTGTCATCGATAGAGACAGAATTCCTTTTCCACTTGGACTCCTGCAGCCTTTTTTCATGTCCTCTCTCTGTCTCTGGCAGAGGTTAAAAAGCCTCTTTCCCTGCTATCTTTCAGTATATTTTACTCGCCGTGTGACACTATGGGCTGTTTCTTTTTCAGAACGTGAGAAACGAGATAAACGAGATTGATCACGTAGATGCAAAACAGACTCACTTTCAAACACCTAGAAAAAGGAAGCATGGATAACTAAAATGAATGGTAATACATACTATGTGCATCCTATTAAGTGTACTGCAAACAGAAATGGTCATGAATGAAAGGTGATACGCAATAAAAAAAATACACTTAAAAGTGATAAGTGATAAGTTTTGTGTTGCAAATCTAGTGACATCGGTGTCTTAAAATACAGTTGAGGTGGCAAAGAGTCCACAAGCTGCATGTGAAGAGTAGTGTCACTGTCGACGTGAGGTCTGTGAATAATAACATTACCGCTGTTACATATCTAAAACCTTACATTCAGAGCTGTTAGCACCACAATTAATACTTCATGAGACTACACTATTTTAGTGTTATTGACACTATTAAGTGTTTTCTAAGTGAAGTGTGTCATTGACCTCCACTAATAAAACAATTTTCACATCCTGCATTCATCATTCTGCTGCCATCAATAGTGATATATTAATCTGCAGTTGAAAAGTCTTTGATTTAACACTGTACACACTGGTGTGTGTTTGTGATGTAGTCGGGCGTCTTTCCTTTTAACTGTTGAAACTGTAATTTGGGGAACTGTTTTTTACATTTACTTACATCTTGGGCTCAGGGCTTCGGTCGTAGGATGAAAGTACTGAGACTTGGGCGAGCACACTGTGGATTTGAATTGTTCCATGGAAATCGTTATTTCAATAGAAAAATGTAGAGAACACCAGCATTAATATTTATGTGTCATTTTACTAAACAACCATTTAACTAAATGTTCCTCTTCTCTCACTGACCGCTCAAATGTGAATGACTAAGTAATGCAGAGCAATGCCAACCCCGACTTCCAAAGGCAATGATACATTTCTATCTTGACAGCAAACCGGGTGAACAATAATCTCGTAAGAGTTTCTCCAGATGTGGAAAGTCAAATGTTGAATTATGGGATGGCTGAGCGATGAGGATTAGTCCCACTGACCAGAAATCAGTTTACTTTAGTGTAACCATGTAAATGCAGAGTGTCTGGCTTTGCTCGGCCGTCCTTTCCTCCTCCTCTTTGCTGCACGGGGGTTCAAGGCTCCGTCAACAGATGTGGGGAGGGTCAAGAGGTGCGGGGACATTGCCAAGCATGTACCCACATGTCTGATTTTAATGGCCAGCATATGGAGGCAGTGACTGATGAGCGGGACTCGGCCAGTGACAGGTGCTGAATCGTCTGTCGCGCTGACCCCGCCCCACCGGGGGTCAAACCAAGCGGACGCCGTCATTCAGCAGGCCGGACCCTCACATTTATCCCTCAACATTAAAGCAGTCAGAGAATGCAGGTGAGAAGAATTTTGCGCACAACAAAACTTTCCTACTGGCATGAAAAGTATAAATGATGATAATTGTATATAATTATGTACACTAATTATAAGTAATGACCTTGCAACTGCTCATCCCTCTGTTCTTTTACCCTTTTCTCTGCTCCCCGTGGTTCAAAGAGGGGAGATCCAGAGTGACGCAGGGCCCAGAAGACGTTTTTCAGAATCCACGTTAACTGGCGCCCGCCATAAGGTCGCTTAGGAGGCGTTTAATTAGTGGACCACAGCCATCCCTGCAGAGGAGATTTTTATTACCTCAATATGTCATAGAGTACATCAGCTAGCAGCTACACAAACACACATAAGCACAGAGGAAGGCGTGTACACACACACACACACACACACACACGTCGGTGCTGACCTGCGAGAGGACGGCAGGGCAGACAGAAATATCCCCATTGAGCGTTTTATGTGATGGAAAAAAGCAAATTATGCATTAGACAGAAAGGCAGGACGGGAGGGAAAATAGAACAAGAGGAAGAGAACGAGGTCAGAAGATAGCGAGACCGACTGAGGGTCAGCGAAACACCAGCTCGGTAAGGATCGGCCATAAAACTGGCAAGAGCGGGAAAAGGACAAACAGAAAGTAGGCGGGGGAAGTCACCAAGAGGAGGATTCCTCCCCTCCATCGCTGGCCTGCTGGGATTGTTTAGGTGTGTAGCCAGCTGATTGCTGGGTCACTTTGGCCAGCAGATATGAGTGGCATCTGTTCGGGGGCTGACTGTGTTTGTGCCGCAGAGCCAGTTGGATGTATCGCTTCAGCGTGTGGTGCCAGGGCCATTAGCCCACGCCAGCTCCGTGAACGGCGACGCGGCCGCGCGGCGGCCTGCCAGGACGTCATTAGGCGAGTTACAGGATGACTGAGAGACAGGAACACACACACAGAGGGTGGACGGCTGTGTGATGATCGCTGATGGCTGTTCACTCGTGAACTGCATCGTTTTCTTTTTTGTGTGTTGAATGAACAGATCAGGAATTCAGAACGTGGATCATCAATTTAAGTGCGCGTGCGTATTTGTGTAAAACGGTCATACTATACATGCCTTTATCTCAATGTGTCCCCCCCCCCTTCTTGCTCTTTGTTGTCTGTGGCACCCTATGTAGCCAAGTATTACTGAGCATGTCTGGGCCTTCAAGGACCCCTGGGGGGGCACCCCCCCTCCCACCAACAGCCTACAACTGCTGTGCCCGTCTAAAAATCAAACGAAGCTTTTAGGGGAGAATGGAGTCGAGCCAGGGGGCCCTGAAGGGGAAGATGAATGTTTCTTTGGGATATGGATGAGAGTAAAACATTGTCTGTCACCTTTGTGTGTTGTTCACTTGCCATCTCTCATTTCCAAGTTCACTAAAAAGGGGGTCCAGTGTAGTCGGGTAACCAACCGAATACACGTGTACGTTACCTCCACCCAGGTGACCTTTTCCCGTGGCGGCGGGCTGGTAAACTGCAGACTTCATTGTGGGCGGCCCTCGTTGGAGCAGGTGATTGATTACGTTTTTATAAGAGCAATGTAGAACCCCTGCCAGTAATTTTGTTTTTCCTTTTAAATGATTATTTCTACCCCTCCACGTGTTTGATCTATGCTCCCTTTCGCTCACACCGCCAGATGATTTAAGGAAGCAATCTTAAAGCCACTCCGTGCGTAACAAATACTGACAAAAAAAAGATGTGTTTGCCAGCAGAGGTCAGTGTTGCTCCACTGATGAAGTCAAAGGCCACTTACCTCCCACCTGTCCATCATTCTCAGGCCGTTTTCTCCCTTCGCCGTCTCATTCGTACTCTGTGCCGCGCTGTAGGAGCTGGTATGTGGAAAAACCCCCGTAGAGCTTCTCTTCTCTTCCCATTCCTCCCACTAATACAGCAGATACCTGCTGGCATTGAACAACCATGAGTTGCAATTGCATCTGACTCCCCTTGATCTAATGGCTTTTGGAACAATACAACATAAACGCTTTAAATGAGGGGAATCCAATGAGCAACGCCGGGCAGAAATTAATAGAGTCGCGTGTGAGAGATGCTAACAAGATATCGACACACACGCTAAAACACATGCACGAGAGAAAAGAGATTAAAATCCCCCCATCAAAGGACCCCCCCCCCATCCTATATTGATTAGTGAATGTGTTGTTGTCAACGTTGAGATTTGATTACCAGTGACACGCAGGGCTGATGCTGAAACACAAGGCTGGTAATGGCCGCGATGCCTCGTGCATATCAAATATAGCTGGAATCCTACCGGAGTAATTAATATCGCACTGTGGTGATGAATTTCCTGGCATAAACGGCAAATCGGATTTGCATGGCTTGCACGGCGGTAATTAAGATGAAGCGTCTGGGAAAATGTAACATGAGTGTTTCCGCTAATTCTCTGTCCTCTTTGTGTTTCTTTTGCGTCTCTCTGTGGACGTCTCCTTTCGTCGCAGTTTTCTGAGATGTTTGCAGGGAAAGCTGGGTGTTGAAATGATGGCCTCAGAGGAGCCCATTGGGGTAACGTCCCTGCCGTGTGGGGTAATGGCTGGCAGTGACACAGGCCATGCCCAGGTCGTTTCTAGCGTTTGTTACTCTTCCTTAATAAAACTTATTCCACAGCTCTTTGATTTGACCATGTTTGAGCTTTTGACGGCTCCGAGTGCCGTGTGTTCTCTGAGGAGAAACCTCCTCTGCCACATCTCACACTGGATTGTATTTCCCGTGTGCTATTGGTCCAAACCTTCCGGGGATCGGCAGGCGGTTTCTCAAAAATCATCCCATCAAAAAGCTGTCGGTGTAGTTTGAGATCAGTTGGCTGCCATCATCTGGGGGGGGGGGGGGGGTGGGGGGGCAGATAGGCAGATATTGACCTTGTGGTGGGTAAGCTACACCGCGCGCTGCTATTTTCAGCAGACGTGGTGGTGATGGGGTCGCGTTAACGATCGAGTTTGTATGTTAGATGGCGGAGCGTGGTGGTGGTGACCTAAACATCTAACTCAGATTGAACTGAACACCATTAACACACACAGTACTGCAGTGCCATTTTTCAGAGGCATCAGAAAATATGCTTTTCTATTTTTAACTGTGTTTGCTTGTCTCAAATTGAAGATACTTAGTAGAAAATAAAGGTAACCGTGACCTTTATACCCCAAGCTTTCTGCCTGGTCAGATACAGCCAGAACAATGTACACAATTGTTGCTGTCTGAATACACTCATGTGTTGGGTACTTTTAAATAGATTAAGTACACATAATATCCTAAAACGTTCATGAAAACACAGAATAATCCCTTTTAACGCCATATTTAGAAATCACACAAAAAGTATTACGTTATGGTTCAGTGTGGATGCATGTGTGTCCCATGTGTGAAAGGACAACCATGCATTTCCAGTGAGTGTGTGTGTGTGTGTGTGTGTGTGTGTGTGTGTGTGTGTGTGTGCCCGGCGGTGGGGCAATGCGTCTTTGTCCTTTCTCCTCTCCCTCTACAGATAAGATGACTGATTTTGAGGTACGGGGGCTCTTCCCTCACTCTGTGTCATTTCCAGGCCAGCACCCCTCCAGGGACCCTCCTCAATGCTCCCCACCCGGCAGCCCCCGCAGCCCCCCCGGGCACGGGACAGGTATAACACATTGGTTCTGTCATCACCACAGCTTATTTTAGAGTGGCCTCCTCGGCTGCCAGGAGAACTTTGACTTTATGTAAATCATATTAATACATTTTGGAGGAGAAGGGAGGGAGGGTGAAGATGCCCCGAGAATTTCAGCCCCACGTGCCAGCGCCATAAGGTGAGCGGGACACTGACAGTAAGTTGACAGATGAAGGAGGAGGAGGGGGGGGAGGGGGGGCGTTATCCAGTACGGTCCAGTAAGCACTGCAGTGGTGCAAAAACATTTAGCGCAAAAGGAGGTCAGGAATAAAATGGTTTAGAGTAACCTGCGGGTGGGGATGGTTATGGTGGAGCGATTCTACAGGTAATAAAGGAAAGAAGCGACGGGTAACAGAATAAATACAACGCATCGGCAGCAGAATCTGTAAAAGCAATTGGTGGAAAATCATCTCATTCTGTGCAGCAGACAGAAAAAGTCAGTGATTCAAAACCTAAAGAAAAGATCACACACGATGACAATGTTACGTTAGAAGGCATTAAGTCGGACAACAGAAATCAGGTTGATTTACGGATCCCGTACCTTCAATGTGGGTTTGCATGTTCCTGTTTATCCTTTGATAGAATTGCATTCAGTCGAAAATGGGAAAGCAAAAGAGGAGAGTGTTTCTATCTGGGCATTTGAGCCCCTGCTGCTGGCCTCTAATAGGTCTTTTAACTGAGCTCATCTTTTCTATTCCAACCAACACCTGCTTCCCTGTCACAGCTATTGAGAGAACATGGGAGATGGACAAATCGTCCCTCGGATGAGATCCAAACTCTAGTAATTCCTGATTTTCCCCTTGCTTTTCTCAACAGCGAGGCAAATGTAATGGGAAAAGAATTACAGAAGATAACCATAAATATGACTGATGACATTTCATTTCATGTTTCACCACAAAAGCTTTGGAAAGTTATTTTTATTAGTGTGAGATGTAATCGACAATGGAGACAAACTAGCGGTTGGCCTGTGACCACGGGAGGCGAAATTCTGCATGCTGAGCACAGAGAGTCATCGATCGCTGAGGAGGAGATACTAATGCGATCGATGCGACGCGCTGATGAGGGTGTTTTGCAGGAAGTGAAGCCCATCATTTTCCTCTCTCACCTCATCTGACACCCGCATTAGGGAAGCAGGGTTAAGAGACGGGGAAGGAGATCGTGAATAGAAGACGGCCCGTGACTGTAATGTACTCCGGCTAACATGTGATGCACACGTCTACTCAGCGCGCACGATTATGCAACAGAGACGAGCTTCTCTGTATTTAATTTACAGGTTGCATCCTGTTATAGTTACAATTGTAAATCATTTACCGCATTGGCCTCTAAGTATAAAATGCAATTTTCATTTTTTTTTCTTGTCTCCAGAAAGAAAAGAAAGTCAAAAGGAGTTGTTTTTTTTTCTTTTAAAACCCCAATGGAACACAGAAAGTTGGTTTTATCGGTGTCATATTTGTTCACAGTAAGAGACATAAAATATGGCCACTTCACGCAGAGAGATTTCCATATATTAGAAATAAATGGATTTTCCCATTTCATTTTTTGGCTTAATCTGTTTGTGTCTTGCATTATTACCTCCAAAGATAATACTCACTCATTTTGCTCCATTCACACACACACACACACACACACACACACACACACACACTCGCACACACACTCCGCCTGTGTGTGGCTCTTAATTACCGGCAGCCTTTGGCAGGATGGGAGTGCAGGCAGGCAGTGAGGAGGCAGTGGGATCTGTGTGCACCCAGAGGGCCACTGTCCCCCCGCTCGCTCAGTTTCTACTGACAAATACTGATAACATCTTACGCGCTGGAGGCTTGAACGAAGGAGAAGGGGAGAGAAAATGTGTTGGTCAATGAAATGAATTAGCTTCCTAATGCTGTTTGGATCAGTTGCATTCAAATGGCAACTCTTCTGAATTGTTTTCATGGGACTGTTTATGTGCATTTGTGGGCAGTAAAAATAATGATCTATTTGCAGACTGTAAATCGGATTCTGTTTATCTTATCAATCACAGACCTCTTTTTATTGTTTCTTGGCTTGCATGCGAGCGTGATTTTGGATACACCCGCGTTGTGTCTTTACCTCATTTCCCTCAAACACATGAGAGCCTTCACTCCCCGTCTGCAGCAGGCGACTTGCAGCCCATGTGTTGATTACAAGGCCCAGCACACATACATATGTTCCCTGTCCGTCTGGCTCAACGTGATACAGACTGGTCTACTAATCATTGCCACAGCACAGGCTCTAGGGACACAAGCCAAACTCCATATTTCAACACACGCTTGTCAACATAATGGTATCAGCCGCGTTGGAAGTACGACGGGAGACGAGGACAAACAGTGCAGTCTGCTGCCGCCACCATCCTGGGCTTCTGCAAGTTCATCAATAAGTCATTGCGAGATTTGATTTAGTCGGGAGGCAAAGCTGTTTCATCCTTGATTATTTTCATGATTGTGTTCTGAAGTGATTCTTTGGTCTGTAATAGGTGAAAGAAGAAAACCCCTTTAAGGCTTCATAAAGTCCATGTTTATGTCTTTATAAATCACCTGTTCTCTTTAACCAACAGAAGCATTTTAAAAGAAAAAGGATATATTGAAGTTTACAGTCACCAGGAGCGGGATTCAAAACATGTTCACATCTTTTGCTGATAATAAAAGCTACACATTAATAGTCAATCGTTTTATTGGTTAATTGTTTCAACTGTATGCGTATGTAATAACCATTAAAATAGATGGCTGGTGTGACAGATTGCTTTGACCACATTGTCAATGCATGACATTGAAACAAAAGCGTGTTTAAACATCGAAAATGTTTTTGTTGAAGCATGTTGGATTCTTTTGAACCTGCAGGTTGGATCTTTTCTATTATAATACGTTTCTATTGCTATTATTCAATTCTTAAGAATTTGCATTCAATGAAACATACCTCAACTGTATTTCTTTCTTTTTAACTTAATCAGGCACCACTGTGTACATGAGCTGTAATTTAAGATTTTCTTGAACACAAAAAGTTCAAACAACAATAATTATCCCTCAATGTTGAATCAAAGGTTTTTGAAAACAGAAAAGAATCTTTATCATTTAAGGGCTCAACAGAACAAGAAGATGTGGTGCTAAAACAGGCGTGGAAATCGTTTGCCTTTTTCAGAGTTCCGGGGAGGAAGATTTCAGCTGTAGTCTGATATGAGGTAAGCGCTTGGCTGAGTGTATCACTCACACGGATCAAACACAGCTTCCTTCCCACTGTCAGATGGTAGGATTCTTTAACTATTGGCCAAATCCTTTAACAGTTTACCTACGTACCTTTTGGGAACTAATATATTTTAAGTGCTGATGTGCACAAAGCAAGTGCGGCTCCATTATGTATCAAAAACTGTGCATTAAGTGTGTCTAACGCTCTTGGTCTCTGTAGCATAAAAACTGGAGGGGCAGCGCATTCAATCATCTTCACCCTGTCAGCACAAAGACAAAGAGCTGCCTCCCAGCTAGCAGCGCTGGTCACAGGTGAGTCACGCGCCTATATACATGCACACGGATACAATGACCGCACCCCCCCCCCCCCCCCCACACACACACACACACAGTGATCCACTAGAGACAAGGCTGGCTAGAGGAGTGGCTGGCTGGGTGCCCTTGGCTTGATCTTCAGGCCTAGCCACTGCTAATGGAGACAGTGAATCCACACCATCCTCTCCACACACACACACACACACACACACACACACACTTTCATCATTCCCCACCATCCACCAACCTTTGTTGTCCCTCTGACCTCCCCCTACCTCGGGGTCTCTGCTGTCCTGTCATGCTGCTGTGAGATCACCGCTGGTCTCCAGCTGAGCACTCAGGAGGTGGTGATCAGAGCTGGCGGCATGGGTGTATGTTTGTGTTGAGGTGGAGGAGAACATTACCAGGAGCAGGTCACGTCTCTGTGGACCTCGATAGTGGACAATTTATCAGCTGGCTCTTCCTCTATCTGTCAATTATTCCACTTCTCCTTCTATTCTTTCATTTCCTCGTCCGTCCACCGGATCCTTTTTCTAAGGATGAAGAACAGGATTGAGAGGGTGAAGAAATCTTCTGCTCCTCAAGCGACCGAGGTGCGTGTATGTTTGTTCAGGCTGCATAATTCATAACGCCTATTGGCAGGTCATGTAACAACCTGCTACCATGTGGCAGCCGCTATAGTGACCGACACAGTGTAGCCGAGAGCTGTTTGGTCGTGTTTCTGCGTCCCGATGGGACACTTCATCTGCTCCGCGTCCCTGACATGTATTTTTTTTCTCATCCAATCAAAAACTGACGATCGGATTCTCACGCTTTTATTTTTTATTTTTCAGGAAGATGGTTCTGTGTGACCATTTGCAACCTCCAGTGTTTAATGTGTCCCCTTTGAGTCTTACCGTCTCAAACCGTATACCTCTTCATAGATGCACAGTGTTATTATTTGTGCACACTTACTTACTTTTAATGCTCAAGGCCTTCATTTGCATTAAAAGATCCAAAATCGCGAGCAGTTGGACAGTTGTGGGTGGGGACTGCGTGTGTGAGCAGCCAGTTGACAACACTTACGCTTCTGAATATGAAAGCAGGGAGAAGCTCCGATAACAAACAAGACGGAGAGCGACTTCATCCCAGAAATGACTCGATTACATCTTCAGACGCAAATAGTTGTTTGCTTCTATTCATTTTGATGCTATTTCTTTATTAAAGTTCAGAATGAACATTCACATGAATAGTTTGTCTAGATTAAAACAATATTAACATGGTCATATATACATTGAATAGGTTAGTAGTTTGTTGCTTACCCTAATTGTTGCCGTGGTCCCGACCGTACACCAAAAAAACTTTCAACGTTAAAGCCACAATTCTACATCAAGAAACTGTACAATATATTTTTTTTAAATGAACATCCAGCGTCCGAATTTGATTCTAGATTTCAATAAATTAAACAGGTGATCAATCTAACAAGTGTTTCTTAACGGTCTTAGAATACATGTTGAGTCTGTAATTCTCTTTCTATCGGTAGGAGAGACACCAGTGATTGTATTCAAAATGTAGGCTTTGCTAGTAAGCCGGGGCCGCGATGCCGACCAACTGTACTTTAGAGATATGGCGAGGCCATAGGAAGTGTCTCCTGAAGGGGTATTTTTTGGGGGGGGGGGGGGGATTACAGCGGCCTTACTAAACCCCGCTCAGAGGGAGGAAGTGGGTAGCACCGAGCAGAGGACAGATTCATTAGCGAGAGTCCTCACCGGGCGTCCTCGCCAGTCTCTTTTTTTTTTTTTTTTCACTTCTTGGCGTTAGAGTAGTTTCTTCCTTCCGTTTTTCGCAGTATTTTTTTTTCTGACACACACTTTAGCTCACAGTTCTGTCCTCGTGTTACTTCTCCGTCGCCTTACTGTTTATCGTGCGGAAAATCCCATTTGACTGTTTTACATCGGAGAAATGTACTGGCTTGTATTTGTACTGCAGTAAGCATAAGGTCCCTCAATAAAGTATGCATCAACACATATGTGCCGTACGCCATCTGTGTACGCCGGCTAGAAGATCACCTCTCTTCCCCTTCCTTCCATTGAGCCAAAGAGCAGCCTCTCCAGAGCGGTGGGACCTGCCCTCTGCTCTCTCCTCCTGTTCCTGCTTTGATTTCCAATATGTCCTCCCATCACCACAGATGGCTGCAGACGAAACGTTTCCTCGGCCGGCGGTGCTAGCGAGGCACTCGGGCCCCCGAGGCTGATAGGGGGCAGAAATTGGAGAATAATGTAATAGAATATTCTATCGGGCTGTGATGGGCAGTACACTGGGAAGACTGCCATGGTGATGTGCACGGGCTTGGCTGGATGGGTGCGTTTCCTCCCTCCACCCCTTCACCCTGTTCCTATTTCTCATTTTGGTCGAGCTGCAGGTTGTGATTAAATAATATTTTGCCACTTGGCGCAGCAGCTCAGGGGGCCAGAGACCCCGGAAACAGGAGCCCTGTGCTCCTGCTAACAACATGACAAATGTTTGGCTGGGCTGTAAGAATCTGGAGGTGTATCAGTGGGGGAATAAATGCGGGTTGACTAGAAAAGATAAGCTTATCCGTGCGGTTAGGGCCAGATGCACCGACCGCTGATGTGGTGACGTCGTGTTTGTCGATACAGAAATACTAATAACAATCACCTGCCTCTTTAAAAGTGATATGTAATGGTTTTTGTAATTTCTTCCTCCAGCCGAACCAAGACAAAAATACTTAATTGAAGAAACAGCCAAAAATCAAACCCTCGCCATCATCTGCTACCTCGTCCACTGAGACATGGAACCCATCCATGAGCAGGGACCGGCGCGGCCAATCAGCCCTTCTCTGACCAACCAGACGTTTAGCCTCGCTCCCGGCTGAGCAGGCCGTAATTGTCAGGCACAACTTTGCCCGACTGGCGAGCTGCCGTGGGATGCAAAGAGGAAGCCTGACAGGAGGGAAGGGTGGACGCGAATGAATGGATATTCTCGCCGAACAAACAGACGGTCAGAACTGGCACGGAGACGTGTGGCCGAGCAAACCCGACGACTCATCCGCGGCACGACTCTGCTAAATCCATTGTTAAGTCACACACCGTCTTGCCTTCCCTCCCTCCTCGCTGGGTTTGGCTCGCGGTGCTTCCCACTCTGCCATCCTCGGCCACCATGTGGTGATTGTCATTATGCTGCCTCGGCAGCGCGGTGCCCCGAAGAGAAGAGCAATCACGCTGGTGTAGGGTTTTAAATTTCACAGCCGTGCTGTGGGAGGGAACGGGACATGTGGGAGGGGGGGGGGGGGGGGGGGGGGGGGGGGTATGGACGAGGTGCTAATTGAGGAGGTGATGCACCACCTCTGCGTGCGCCACGGCAAAAATTCATCCAAACAGCTGAGACAGGAGCTTGTGCTCTGCGGCGTCGGCTCACTTCTTTCACTGCTCCAGAGGATGCTGAGAGAAGCGATTCTAAATGGGGCCCAAGATATACTACAAAATCCATCTTTGCTGCACTCGAATGTGGAAAACATCCAGCTTATTGATATTTCATGACTGCGTGGGTGTAATACACCTCGGCCTACCAAAGGCGCAGTTATTCCTCACTGAGCAGCCATTCCTAGAGTTGCTGTAAGCTGCCGTCGGGTGGCGGAAGGCCCGATTCAGATGTCCGCCCGTCGACTGTGGCTGTCGGGGGAAATCAGAGCACTCCCCCAGTCATCCATCACCTGGATGCAGCCAGCGTGGGAGTCACTGCGCACAGGCCTCGGGCCGCGGGATTCATCAGAGGGGACGAGGGCCTGACATCCGGAAAAATGAGCTCAACCCCGTCCCACGCCAGGACAGATCAGAGCCCCAATGTCACTGACTCGCTAAGCATGAGAGGTCTTCCTTCAAAAGGGATGAAAGAGATAGAAAACGTGTATCCTTCACGGTACCTTCCTCTTGTTCTGTTGAAAATTCTGACAGTCGCCACCCCCCCCCCCCCCCCCGTGATTGGACATCTTGGCATTTCTATAAGAAGGAGCCTACATGCATGTCTCTCACTGGGAACTCCCCCCACCTGACAAATCCTGTGGGTTGAGGAGATGAAGGGGAGAGTCATCAAGCTGAAAATGATTAATGCCCCTTTTTGGTTCATACTGCCATCTGGAGCACATCTGCCCCGCTGGGACCAGGACAGATATGGTCCACGCTTCAGGGATTAAGCCGCCCCTCGACCCTCTCCTGAGGCTGCAGGTAAAGAATCCTCCCCTGCAGCCAGAACCCGCCCACCTCTGAGAGAAGTGCATTAAGCGGGGATGATATTCATGATGTGGAAATGGCCTGCTATTTATTCAGCATACAGAGGGAACGAAGTCCCTTGGACTTTCTCTCAATATATATTTTTCCTTCACTCTTCCTCAGCGTTTAATTATTCTGCATTCATCTTTAGTTCTCACAATCTGTCAGGAGTTTCCGGTTGCATGTTTTCACCATTCCTCCTGTAGTTGATATCTCATGTAATATTATTATCCTTGCAAAGGTTGACTTGACATCTGGGGGTCCTGAAGGGTACCAGGTGGTTATATGATTTGAAGAGAGAAATGAGAATAAACATGAATACATTTTTGTATTAGAGTCCTCAGGAGATTTTTTACTACACCGATTCCAATATAATTATTCCCATAGATGTTTCCATTAAATAATGTGTGTGAAATTGTTGTTCGGTCATGAAATTGTTTCTTTCCACCTACCTTCTTTGTCAAAAATGTTCCAAATTATTCAAACTTTGAATTAGCACAGTTAGAAAAAAAAAGCAGTTATATTAAAGTAGCCTATGACATTTCAGTGGTACTTTGTTTTACAGGTCTGTAATCTCCTAATTATCAATCATTTCCAAAAACACTGTCAAATTACTACTCGTATATTAAATGTATTTGTACTTTTCTCACATTCACTTAAAGTGACGTATTTTGTATTGAAACATGATGTTGGGAGGTAATGTGACACAAAGGATCATCATCTCCGATCATTCTACATCGTAAATCGTAGTCATGACAGAAAGGAAGAACAAAAGAAAAGCTTATTTTCCAGCATGAGGTCACCTTAAATGATTCACTTTTTCCCCAGGAAGTTGAAGTCCCACGTTGCATTAAACAACCAAAGTTCATATCATGAACTCACATGGTTCGAATGCCCATAAACAGATTAAAACAAACGGCTGAAAATAAATAGAAACATAATGGAAGGGCCGAAGCCCACAGGAGATACAGGAGCCCATCAATACCCCCAAAACCACATCATGGGATCCGTGACCACTTTGGAAAGCATTTTTTAGCCTGGTTGACACACACCTACATCCACACACACACACACACACACACACACTCTACCCAGGCAGCAAGAGTAGAGAGAAAGGCCGAGGGGAGAAGTGTGTGAGAGTATGACAGTGGATCAATAGTCATGTTTGTGGCGGCGCTCCCACAGGAGAGGAGCAGTATATGAAAAGCCGCTGCTGATGGCTGAAGGTCCTCTCAGAACATTCCCTGTGTGTTTAGCCCAGAGCCAAGGTTAAAACCAGCACAAAGACGCCACAAAGCCTCGGCCCGCCTCCCCGGGGCTACATACACTCACACAGAAAGAGGCCCACAGGAGCCCTTTCTTCTTTCAGAGTGTGTGTGTGTGTGTGTGTGTGTGTGTGTGTGACACACAGTAAATTCTCCAATATCATGACACAGCCAGAGGCCTGCACAGAGGCCACTGCTTAATTCCTCCATTTTGTCTGTGTTAAGACAAGTGTTTCATTACTAGCCGTAATCAAATTATTCATGATGCTGGACAGGATTTCTTACGTTGAAAACAATGCAGAGAGGGTTCATCATTTGGTCGTATACAAAGGAACCAATTACATTGAAGGTAGACTGTGATTGTTGCCAAGCCGAGTTAACCTCTGTGATTCATCGCGACTTAATGTCCAGCCTAATACCTCTTTATTGCTATTACTTGCATTAAACAGCCCCTCTGAGAGAAGCAATAACTGCGGGCCCATAACACTGGTAAGTCATGCATTTAAAGACACACACGTGTGTATTGGGGGTTTCACTGCACCCAGGCCGAGTAGGAGCTGCATAAGCTCAGACTAATAAAAGTTACATTGCTTTAGTCTAGTTGAAGTTAGATATAAAACAGTGGCTCATTGTCCCTCCCAAATTGCATCTTAGCCTGTAAATTCTCCCCAGGCAAAGGAATCGTGTTGTTGTCGATAACGGACACAAAACAATAGGAAGCTTGTCATCCTCTCTGCTGTAATGACAGGATACTCTGTCAAGCAGCTCTCAAGGTGTCCGCATTCCTCCGCTTCAGCCATCTCGTCCTCGCGTAACTGCCTGCGATGCGCCTCGACCGGCCGCCGCCGCCGAGGACTGATGGAATGCTAATTAGCGCGCCACCACTTGAATTATTCATGCATCTTAATTAGGGGAGAGATTTCCCATTAGGCTTTTAGATGTGGCTTAAGTTTGGCTCCTACTTTGAGCGAGAGTCAGTGTGTGTGTGTGTGTGTGTGTGTGTGTGTAAACAGATGAACGCACACGCAAACACAGGCCCCTACGTGAAGCGTGCGCTCTCACGCCTTCTCCTAAAATATACAGCTTTTATGAAAGTGTACACAAAATTCCAAATCGCCACAACTTTCTTTATGCATACAAGCACATGAATAATAAATAACAGCTGCTTGTCTGCCACGCTGCTCAGAAAACACACACGTCCCTGTGCCCTGCTAGGGTTCACTTACTAACTAATGTGCTACAGCTAAGACAGCAGTCAGTGGCTCCCGGTGCATAATCCCCCTCTCCATCCCGGTGCTTTCCTTAGATGGCGAGTTGCAGAGCGCTAGCTGCTTCGAGCCGAAGCAACATCCATCTGCTGCAGTTTAGCGGGGAAATTAGGCACTCAATGTAGCATATTTGTGTTAAGTAATTGGAAAGTAATTAATAACCTGAAAATATAATAATGCGCCCAGCAACATTCTGGAAACCATTCAGGGGAAATGCTGTGGCTGATGCCAAGTGTGTGTGTGTTTAGGTGTGTGTGTGTGTGTGTAGGTGTGTGTTTTTGTTACAGTGCAGCTGCTTTATGTAAATCTGGGAATGTGATAAATAGGAATGACAGTTGAAAGGTCAGAGAGGATGAAGTCAAATGTTGATTCAAAGATGAGCCACAGATGAGGTGCCCCCCCCCCCATTTGGCAGTAGACACTCACTGGCGCACTGGCTCCCAAAACCACACAGCGAGGACGGCGGGGAAATCGGAGCCTAAGGATTAAGCCAACATTAAACCGAGCCTCTAATTACGCTGTTCGGAGGTTGTTTTTTATAAATATTTGATGAAATGTCATCTGTGGCTCTGAGGTGCTTAAAGAGGGTTCACACACACACACACACACACACACACACACACACACACACACACACACACACACACACACACACACACACACACGTTTCCATATAATAACCAGCCGCTGAAGGGCAGCCTTTTTGTGGCAGACAAAGTTCTTTATTTTGAATCAATATTCAACAGTTTCTTCTGCACATGAACAGAAGTGTTTGAGACAAAATGCACAGGAAAAAATGTCTATCCCTTAAAAAAAAAAAAAAAAAGTACTGTTAAAAAAAAGCATATCTTTTTACTGTAAATGCTGTTTTGAAGAGGCTGAATGCTGAATTGAAGTTGGCAGTGACGACTGGGGTGATGCATCGGTACTTTTCAAATGTGGGGATTATTTGATTAAATTAAGTTAAGTTAAATTTTAATATTTTATACGCATAATGTATTTTATCATACAAATATCATATATTTAGTCTCTAAGGATGCTCTCTTGGATTAATGCATTTCACAATAGCAGTAATAGACTGTCAGTAAAGTGACAATAATCTTCTAATATGACAGGTGTGCTATTAATTGCTTCAGATGCTCGTGTTATTTTACATTCTTGCAGCAGGTGGTTTAGCTCTGTGGTTCCTTTTTGACAACTTACCTGGATCTCCTGGGATCTTCTCACTCACAGTTAAGGAATTGCCTACAAGCTGTTTATAAGATCCCTTCATAAAGTGCCATTAACCTTTTCAGATGAATTAAATTGTTCCATATTTGTCTTTTAAACAAACACACCGCCCAGAAGTCCAGGCAGCTGCAGCACAGGGACCTTCTACTTTGTGGGGTGTCCTTGAAAGTGTTCGTCAAGGGCGATGGATCCAGGTGGAGGGAGACAGGAGGGATCTCCCAGCTTCCCCCCCCCCACCAGCCGCTTTGTAGCTCCACCAATGTGGCAAATTGACAGCTGTTTCACTGCTTGAAAGAGCCGTCGTGAAATAGTTTTTCCATAATCTGTTGATCGACGGTGATACAATGACTCACACAGCGGGGGGATGAAGACGTGTTTATCCAACGCTTATTTAACGGTGGGGTCTGGATGCCTTTATTGGTTAATATCAGCAATTTTCTGCAGCTTGGGATGCTGATATTTGATGGAATTTAGCATGTGTCCTAGGAAATGGAAAAAAAATGGTTATAAGATACGGACCTTGCTGTTATAAATTGCCTCCATAGCGCCGCCTACAGATTTTCTAGAATGCAGCAGCTGGCTTTTTCCTAACACGTACAAATTGGCAGGCACATGAATAGTTCATTTTGAATTAGGAACTTTAGCAGAAGGTTTGGACTAAAACCTCCCAGGAATATTAGTAGGTTTAGGTTAGGAACATAATCTCCAGCGAACGTAAGCGGAAGGTAATAATATAACCTTGAGGGATATAACCTCCAGGAAACGTCAGAGGAAGGTCAGGAATTTGTAGGCGCATCTCCTCAATGAACTGCAGCGATGTTCTAAAAATGTCCACTTTATTTTTCTTTTGTCCATTTCCTGGTGTGATACTTTAACAAACTCCTCCAGATCTGCTCTAAAACTTGGTCACTGCAATCTAAAGACCAATGGGATTTTGGTGGAGTTTGTTGGGATGCTGCAGCTGTGGTTTAAGTTGACGTCCCATCCAACAGCTTGTGTCTCTCTACTGGAGCTGCTCAAGTCCCAGTCGTGCAATGATGGACAACTGTCATACAATCCACGTTTCAATACGAGTCATAACGCCACACGTGAAAAGGAACTCAGAGGTTTTCACTTGATGCAGAGCAACGTAATGCATCGTGACGCGTGTCGTCACAGCGGATACAGGAAGTGGTGGACTATTAGCAGAGCATCATTTGGCAGGCATTCAAAACAGCGTAAGTCCCTCCCCCTCTCCGGCGCATGTGCAGTCAGTAGGATGCAAAAATGACACTGTATATTTTTTTTTATCCTGCTGCGCAATACGACCTTTTTGGCCTACCAGTGATTATTAAAGCGGAAATCAGCAGTGGAATCGGTAGCAATGAAAGCAGACATGATCCCTCAGATTGTCGGCGCCAACATGAAAGTAAGAACGAGCAATCGGAGCAGTCCAGGAACTTGAACGTGAACTGTACCGGTTTGCATAATTTAAGGTTAATGAGGAAACAGCGGTAAAAATGTGCCCCGTTTTATCCCGGCTGGCTGAGCCCTGCTGGGGCGTTTTTCATTAAAAAGGCATCAGAAGCAGTGCTTTAATGACCTGTGAATTCATCAAAGTTTCGACTCATTTAATATAACAAACGTGGAGGTGAGAGCGTATTTCCTTTTCAAAGTGATGCCTCGTGTTATTTTGCTCGGGTGGATCAGTGAAGCAAACATGCACCTCTCTCCAATCAATATTCTAATGTTGCTGTGCACTAAAGCTCATATACCGTGAGGTTACGGGCATTTTAATACAGAGGGGGTTCCACTAATGTGTTGATGACCACACTTAAATATACAGGAAGCTATGAATCTCCTTTGGAAGAAATGTAAAAGGTTAAATAGGCTTTGATACAAGTTAAATACGATCCATCACATTAGCAAATGATACGGAGTCCGCAGCGTTTCTGCTAATTTACCAAAGCAAACAAACACACTGTGTGTGCTGACTTAATACATGAATTAACAAAGGCAGAGACACGATTCTCCTCTTGGATCCAAGGAACACACCACTCTCCCCTTCAACAGCTCCGTCTCCTCCGTCTGTAGCCCCCCCGTGTCTAATCACACCTCCATTTGCATGGAGAGCCCTGAGAATCAGCCTCAATAACGCCATGCTGCTTTGAAAGATGAGTTTTTAATCTGGGAGAGGAGATGAGTTTCTGACCCTGGCCCTGTTTGTTTCTACAGTTTCTTTTTCCTGTCAAACAAAAGTGACCTGCGAGTAAATTTGCGGCGGCAGGATAGCTGCTCGGCCCCCTAAGTACTGTCATTGTGCATTCATTAATATCCCCATATCTGCCATGGCGGGGGAAATGGTTCTTGGCAAAATGGGTACTTGTCGTGGTGGGTGAGACTCCCTAACAGGCAATCAGAAGGGCTGACAGCGAGTGGGTATATGTGTGTGTGTGTGTGTGTGTGTGTGGGGGTATTTATTCTTCTCCCATTGCCCTCTATTGACCCACGTAATGGAGAATTTTACAAGGGGAAGTGTATGAGATATCTTTTGGATGTAGGTAATGTCTTCATCCATGGGAGCCCAGCTTTCATTTGTGTACCATCCGCCTCACAGTGGTGGAGCCCGTGTGTGTGTATAACATAAGACAGCAGGATGCTCTCATTTTATAAAAGAGTAAATAAAACAGACTCACAGGTCAGTTAACAGCGTTTGCTGCTTCCCAAGACCAGAAATACTAACCTTTAAAAAAGTATAACTTTACAGTTGTATTTCCAACTTGCTATTAGACAATATACTGTATGTATGTGTATCATTAAAGTCTTAAGGGACAAAGGCTCAGCATTGTTCAACACTTAAAGGCTTCATCTCAACACTTTCTGCTTGTTTCTGCCCAAATAAACACAAGCATTTACCAGCAAGCACAAGCCCCCTTAACAGGGCATTGAATCCTCAACATAAGAAGAGGAAGGCCGGGCTCTACAGTGAGTGGAGGCTCCTGCTAATGAATGTGTGCTACAGTGTAAACACCCGGATTCTGTGTGCTCGGCAGGTAAACAAAGGTAACACAAAGTTTACAATTAGTCACAGTGCCGTCTGAAGTATTCAGCTCATGCAAATTGCTTCCATATGATTTACGAGTTCCAGGCCTAGATGCGCTACGCCGGCAGCAGTTCGCCTTTTTGGGAAAAGCAATTGACGAGAACAAATACACCTTCAGGCATATTTCCCTACATGAACAGCTCAGCACATCATTTCACAAAGAATAAACAGAGCGCACGCACACACGTGTGCGAAGATTCGAGGTTCAAGTCGATTTTGACACATGTGCACAACTAAAAGGAAACACAAAGACACCTCCTCTGATTACCCACAGCTCCGGCATCAAAAAAAGCATCCTGAACGCGGCAGATCGCTAAACCCCCCCCCTTGTTTACTCCTCCTGTTTATCAGCTGGACGGGCGAGCGGCCGCTTCGGCAACCTTCATCTCGCCATTACCGCTCCGCTTTATACCGTTGCCAAAATCACAGGTGACAGGCCACTTTTCCCGGGCGCTCGGCAGCAAACCCTCCTGGCAGGGCCGAGAGCGCTTTGACGGCGATGGCCCCCGACACACGCAGGTTTCATGTATTCAGCCCGGGGGGGGGGAGGGGGAGCTACCGTCGTCGCTATTAACCGCCAAGGTGACCTCCACCCCGAGGCCAACACACAAAACACACATTCACGCGCTGCAACGAGCATGATTGTCTGGGGGGGGTCGATAGTCAAAGTCATGATTGAGTGAGTGTACGTTCTATGGAAATCAATGGAAAGCGAGTAAGACGCAGGAGAAACGAACAACATTCTCCCCACCCCCCACCCCCGTGCGGCCCTGCAGGATTGCGTCTCACCTTTATTTTTACCCAGCAGGCGGCATTAAGGCGCGACAATGGGAGTGCCTGAGCGTGTCAGCCGAACACCTGCCGAGCGCTCCACCAGGATAACTCGGGAGCCTAATTATCGAGGAATTTGAAGCGGCATTCTGTTGCCTCCGCCACTGTTTTAATTAGGAGCCTTGTGCTTTCAGAGGTCAAACCAAATGAGCTTTTAACTACTGTCATTCCGTTTTCTTACTGAAGGCAGCTGTCCTGAAGCCACGGCGGCGTCACGGGCCGCTCGCCAAAGACGACAACGCAGCGGGGAGAAAGTGTAGCATGCAAATGGAAGCTACGGGGTATTTTAAAAGGGAAAGATGTGTTTACCCACTTCAAATCCCTCAGTTTGTGGCCCCTTAAAGATTACTGTAATTGTAATCCTGAGGCAGGAAGGAGACAAGAACGCAAGGAAGGAACGAGCGAAAATGATGGATGAACAAAAGGAAGGAGGAGACCAAAAGAAGCTGGCTGTTCCATTACTTGTCTTTACTCAGCGGTCAGTTAATTATCACAGATATTGAGTAATGATATTGAGAAAGCTTATATGGTCCACCTTGGACCACCTGCACTAGAAAACCATCCATAATATCATTCTAAACCCCAAACTTGAACCTAGAAGACACCCTCCAAATGTATTGATCGTGAGAGACGCTCGGAGAAAACAAGACATTGTCATGGAAAAGGGAAGATTCAGAGGGTACGTTGCTTATTGCAAACTTTTTAAATCTGCCTCCCCCTCTTCGCTCAATTTCCCGGGACAGCCGAGGTAATTCAAATCGATTCCAAGTCCTTCAATTACAGACAAACTGACAACAGTTTGGAGGGAGGGAAATGGATTTTTCTGCTCATCTGCGAGCCAAGGCCGAATGTGAGGAACCTCAACGGGCAGCCGACAGCCCGACTCCTCCTTCACTCACTCACTTACTGTGTTGCTTCTCCCCCCATAAAACCTGCCAGCGCCGATCTGTTATGATTTCCGACCGGCGGTGAGACAACGACAGCTGCAGGGAGGTGAGGCCAGACACCTTCTCTCAGACTATATTTCAGTCAAACGTACCTTTCCGCGTTTGGATCATCGCACCGTATTCATGCAAAGAACTGACGAGTAAACACATCATCACACCGCGCACGGGGACAGGAAACATCAATATGATAACATGAACACACACACATACACACACACACACACACCTTATCTCCTGGCGGTCAGGTCGACAGATGCACGGGCAGAAAATTGTAAATATCGAGCAACCCCTCGTCCCTGAAAGATGAAGTACAATAGCCGAAGGCAATTCGTACCGCAATTGCTTCATTATGAGCTAATATGTTCGCAGTTGTTGCTTCCGGATGACTCAATAAATATCCAATACTTTCCTGAGAGACAGCCTTGACCCTGTAGTGTGAAAGAATGCGCTTCACGGGGGCCGCCTCTCACAACGCGCTCGACGGCAGCTTCATAAAGTGGCAATTACCGCTTTGACATCCATAGAACCACAGAGAAAAAAAACAAAAAAAACGGCCACGTTCTGTGAAAGCAAAATAGACAATTACAGAGACAAGTGAGCCACTAAAAGATGGGAAGTGGGGTTAAAACTCCTCGGGCATATTAATGCAGCTTAATTAAAGGAAAGACCGCCCAAAGGGTGGTTTAAAACAACACCCTCCACTCTCACCTCCAGAGGCATTAGCTCAGTTAAAGACAGCGGGCTACATGATAGATATCCTCAGGTTGACCTCCAAAGCTTCTCCCCCCCCACCCCCCCCTCATCTATATTTATATGAAGGAGCGGCACTAATTTTGCCGAGTAAATCAGTGTGCACATTTCGTTGTGACCTCCAGCTTGACACCGAATTAAACAATATCAGGGCCCGAGGAGGCCGCTTTAACAAGCCTTAAATTCCTCCGTCCAATCCATCAGCAGGGATATTTCTGACACACAGAGGGAAGAGCATGAAATAAGGCAATTATTGAACCCTTCAGCCCATTTCTACGGCTCGGCTTGCTGGCTCGGCGCAGCACAGAGACACAGACCTTTCAATTTGTTCCCCGAGATGACTCTCGGTGATAAGGACTCTAAAAATGAGTAAATACAAAATGAAGTAAGTCAGCTATTATTTGTATCAGTGCCTATCTCCACTTTGTGGCCAGGTCGGCAGTTAATACACAGCGTGTCACTGTATGCAAAACAAGAAAGTTGGATATAACCAAAGGGGTCCTCTTGACTTTGCGCAGTAAAAAGAAAACTAGTGTTTAAAAAGACAACGTCTTTGTTTTTTCTCTCCCAGCGTTCTAGTCAGAGAAAACTTCCTGGTGGAAAACAAAATGCAGTGAGTGTGTCTCTCACGGAGGAGGCAGTGGATCCGGTGTGTCTGGGCGTCCTCTCAGATTGCCTGACAGATAATCCATCACACAGTCAGTGTGTCTGACAGGAATAAGTCTCAGTCAACTGTCTGTCTCTGTCCAGGACACACAGGACCCGTGAAGGACAGTTTCTCCTCTCAAATCTCTCCTGGGACATCCTACAGTTGGGTTTCATTAGGACTGGAGGTGTGTGCTTTAAGGCATTTAAGTGTGTGTGTGTGTGTGTGTATGTGTGTGTGTGAGAGAGAGACACACAATATGGTGTAGAATATGTATATAAATATGCTTGATCTTCTCAAACACATCAAATCAACAAAAACAGTAATTATTTTGTATTCTGTCCTCATCTTTGATTAAAACATTTTAAGCCAACAAAAACTATTTATACGTTGTCACAACAAACAAGGCGGTCCAACAGCCAAACTTAGAGTAAAGGTTTAATAGGACGTCTTACTTTCCATCTTCACGGCAGGATACTCTGATGCGAGGTGGGCAAATGAACCAGAACACGGCCGTGAAATATTTGTTTTTAATCTCAGAAATTATACACACAGTTTTGACACGGTCTTCGATGTATCCTGTCAATATACATTCATGATCATACAAAGACAATTCTGTTCTTGATTTTGTTTTCTCCACACCTCCGTATGAACGTACCGCCATTGTAGAAAGAGTTGCCACGGTAGTTAAAAAATCCCTCCACCTTCATCAAACAGGCACAGATTTAAACAGTTTGCCCGGGAGCACTTCACAATTAAGACACGCTGTATACATTTCACAGCGGGTGACTTCATTGACCTCACTTGATACACAGATAAGGCATTCGATGATTGATAGATTTGTTTGCAGACAGGCTGCTCCAAAGTTAAGATTAGCTCTCTGTCCTGCTGCCTTTTTACATCGGTTTCATCTGGAAACAGGCTGGCTCAGTCACACAGCGCCTCCAAAAACATGGAGCTAAAACTACTTCTAAACTGGCATTCCTCACAAATGCCGCACAACGCAGAAAGAGAGTCCGTCGCCGTGGGAATGCACAAAGTGTTGGATCTAGGTTCCAGTTTGTGAATGGTCTCGCCAAAGATAAGCATGATGAAAACCAGGACAAGACCATGTGGGCAAACCAATTAAGAAAATTTAAAAAAAGGTAAAAATCTGCTAATCTACACTGCATAGTTGCTGCGAGAGTAACATCCGAATTCTGTACTCGGTAAGCATCGAGATGATGCGGCATCTGAAAACCTGTGGTAAAAACACAGAGCAATGTCTAAGAAAAGATTGTTGGTGATGAGGACTTTTCTATTTCCTGATGGCGGCCACTGCTTTCTTGGCGGCGTCATCCAGGTTCTCTGCTGGTGTGATTGGCAGGCCGCTCTCAGTCAGAATCCTCTTGGCCTCGTGGACGTTGGTCCCTGGAAGACGCAGGAAGACTCTGTTACAGCCGGCGACAACAATACTGACAGAGATAAAGGAACACGGCGTAACAAGTTGGGACCCAACGCGCCATCTGAAAACCACGGCGTGTGAAAGACAAAGTTCCTTTGGAGGAATCACTGCGCGCGATGACAGATGGAGGAAGTTATGGGTGAACGGTAGTAGCTTCGTCTGAACACCGTCAGTGTGTGTGTGTGTGTGTAAAGTGAGCTCCGCCTGCTGCAGCAGGTGCTGGGGTGGCGTCCATGCTCTGGTGGACCCCCAACCAACCAGACACAGAGGTGGAGACCCTCTCCTCAGCCTTCAGGCTCAGCGCGCTGCACTGCGCAGCCAAACAGGAGCCTGACGAGCCTGTCACAACACAGAGCGGGGGGGGGGGGGGGGGGGGCGTCGGTGGACGGAGACGGGGAGCGAGGGGACAACGGCGAGATGGAGAGAGCGAGACCATCACAGTAAAAGGTCAAATGAGGCAGAATCGCCTGCGCTGCTAAAAACAATACAGGCGGGCTGTTTATGTGACATTTACTGAGTTCACACATGACTGTCTGATCTGGGATCAGCGTTCTCTACTCAGTCTGCTGCTCGGAATTATTTTTTATCTTTTATAGCATCCCATTTACTTATTTTTTATTGGTATTTTTGTATTTCACTTCTTATGTAAAAAACCTTTTCATATGTAATTTATTCAGTCTTTATGTATCCGCAACACCTGGATACCTCCGAGTGATCCACGAAGACGAACAGTCGTTTACTCATCACATGCTGCTCCGGTGAAGAAGTCTGAGAAGAAGTCTGTCATGTGATTACTTTCTGCTTATTATTATTATTATATATTTTTTAAAGCGCAAATGGCAAAACGTCACCAGTTCCAGCTTTCTAACGTATGTGTGTGTAGTAAACTGAATCTTTTTATGTGAAATACATTTCATGCATGGGTGTCTCTCTGCGTTCCTACTGGACGATTGTCCAGCAGTGTGTGTGTGTGTGTGTGTGTGTGTGTGTGCGTGTGTGTGCGTGTGTGTGCGTGCTCAAACGCTTACAGGTTGACCTCAGCTCTCCTGGCTGACGTGCAATTACGACGCCATGATATGTGAACTCTCTGGAGGCGCGGCCACGCTGATCAATACCTTTCATGAGGAATTCTATTAGCAGCGCCACTTAACGCCTAACATTTCATCTCTTTTGTCCAGCGAGATAATACGTCATTCCAAACACCTTTTTCTTTGCGGCTTCACACCGTAAACAATCAATTCTGAGAATACAAGCAGGAAGAGACCTTGCTCTGGCACATGAAAACAAAGTTATTTTCTCATCAAAAACTGAAGCCTGGAATATTTTTCCTGCGTGCGTCCACAGACAAATCTGTAGTCTCAATGCTTCAAGACGTTCAATAGGACGACCTGTGACCCTTCATTGGAATTGACAGATCTGAAATATGAGGATTCAAACAAAGTAGCAGCACAACAGAAAAAACGTGAGATAAACATCTGGCAGAAGCAGCCAGATGTGCCCACAACATACAATACATAATGGCACATAATGGAAAGTGTATACGGGACAGAAATAAAGTAAACACATGCACTCCTGCAACTTGCATGACATACATGTTCATGAAAAAAACAGTGAGCGCGTCATTGCTCTCTGTGTTGTCCCTGTAATGTGTGAGTGGCTAATCACACATCTGTGGGAGTGAGAAAGGAGAGAGAGAGAGAGTGAGAAAGGAGAGAGAGAGAGAGAGAGAGAGAGAGAGAGAGAGAGAGAGAGAGAGAGAGAGAGAGAGAGAGAGAGAGACTGCAGTTCCACTGTGCGCAGTAGGGAGCAATGATGGCTCACAGCAGCAGAGGGAAAAGGACGGAAACAGACCCATTAAGTGTGTGTGTGTGTGTGTGTGTGTGTGTGCGCGCGCTTAGTATGTGAATGTGTGTGTTCACCTGCAGCCACTAGGTGCTGCAAGAGACCTACTCACAGCCTGGACCCAGACACAGAGCAATAGAAGGAAATCCCACCAAGACAGACTTTCATTTTAAAGTGAAATACCATTTAGATTAATTGAAAAGCCGAGGAAAGAAAAAAAGAACAAAGATTCTTGCTGCTCCGACAAAACTATTTACACAATTCCCAGGGTTTTAGTTGTTATCCATGCTGCCAATGACTGGTAATTACTAGATATTTCTTCTTCTGTTATTTTAAATTAACGCAAATTATAATTGCAGAAAGACGTTAATACAGTACACACACACACACACACAGATATATAAATGCATTGGAGAATTGGCAAAAACTTAAAACGATGTTTGGCGGTGGGTGACAAGTGTCTCATGGAGACAATGACTGTAATAAAAACTCAAGCTAAACAACACATTGTTTAAAGCGGTTGAACAAACCGTTCAGGCCAAAACAGCAAACAAAGAGTTGCTTTAAAAACGGGCAAGATGCCACAGTGGGCGGATTTCTATCACGTCTCTGCTCAGGCGGGACAAAGTCTCTATAGGAGGCGGGCAGAGCAGCGGCCAACCAGCGCAGCGCTCTCGTGCAACACCACGAGCGACCTGTACGCGGTCAACGCGGCAGCCGTTAGTCCACCAGGTCTGTACACGGGTTATAGTTGTTTGCTGCTATATTCATTCTCTGAATAGAAACACATCCTGTCCCATTTCTGTTGGATATCCACACAAATGTGCAGGCACTCTTTTGCCCATTGTGGGAAATGTCACTTTCATGCGTGAGTCAATTAAAGGCGGCTATATTTCAACAGGATAATAAGGCTTCTGCTAGAGCTGTTGATGCTGTAGTTCATGAATTTGTGACTAATTCTGTCATACAGAGTTAAATGAAGATCAGATCTTCTGATGATTCTTAAACCTGCACAGTTACTCTCTGCTTAACTTTGCTCCTTGTATCACAGGGAAAACCATGAGTGTGTTCGTGTTTAAGGTAATGATGAGAAAAGCCCTTTCCGGCTGCAGGTTTGGTATTGGCAGACTTTACCTAAATCATGGGACAGTTTGCTGACTAGTGTAAATGTTCTTTTTCAAGACATTTGGACTAACCATAGCTGGAAAAGCTTTACTAATTTTACTAACTTTACTAATTATTACAAACTAATAATTTGTAAGCCATGACAGGTGACAAGGAATCATTAATCTGATTATTTACATTTATTTCGTACCGTGATGAGTTTTGATCAAAATGACGTTCAGAAAGCTTCCATAGTGTGCAACAGGTTTTTTTCTTCCCCGTTCCTTTGTGACAACATGAAAAGGTGTTAAAGGTATCAATAGCAGACCTTTTAATTGGCTTATTTTTTTGGTCGACAAACACTTACATTTGGGCCGCGCCTCTCGGTGAATAAATGAACCGGCTACACCAGATGAAAAAACCCACAACCTATGAATACAACACCCAAGCAGCTCACACCCCATCTGCTATTCAACACGCTACCGAGTACACGGTACACATGGCTTCTCACGGGGACCTCAACATATCCAGATTACCAAGAAGCTCCTCCCACCTTCTTCTTCCGTGTCAAACATCAAATGCGTCTCATTAAACGCTGAGAGAATCCTGACACTTTTCCTTTGATGTGCTTGGCAGCCATTAATCAAAGTGTTCATGTTTCTGATGAGACAAAAACCCAATATTAGATTTAAAGGGCGTCTCTGGCAATGAGAGGTCATGTTATGCATTAATGCATCGAGTCATTCAGGTTTTCATTCATGTTCAATCTCGCTGTTGAAACCAACACCAGCACTGTATTAGCGGTTTGGGTATCTGAAGCAACTGGACAGCATTGATTTCCATTACCGTTCCACTTCCTGTCTGGTGCATTCATTGTTTATTACGTACAACTAAACTTTTAATGAGTGCATAGTTTTTTTTATTGCATTAAAAAGATGATTTGGTCAAAACAAGCCAGTATATTTTATATTCAGTGCACGCTGTGTATGCAAATGTACACGCATGGTTCTTCGTGTGCATCAGCTGCAGCAGATGGCTATTTTAGCTAAGATGACACCGTCTGGACTGAAAGGGCCTTTTCAACCATACTATTGGACCCTGCATCTCTTTTTGAATGAAGTGGGAGGAATATGGCCAGATCACCTTTTAAGGAAGAAAACAGCCCCTATTCTCTGAGAGACAGTTGGAATAAATCAATAGAGCAGGGAACACACTTATGCGAATGCACTCACCTTTTTTTCTTCCTGGACCCTGAGGGCCATTCAAGGGGATTTTTTTTATCCCATAGTGGCATTCAGCCTCCTTACAGAGCAATATTTCCATGTGTGCACTGTGACCAAAGGGGGCAGTACAGTTCTTTGTGATGGATTGCTTCCATTCAATATTTTAAACGTGTGTGTGGGTGTGTCTGTACATTCTGGGCTGATTTTTTTGCGAACATTCGCAATGCACGAACATAAGCGCTTATACTTTAGCCACAAAATTGGGTTTGTTCTAGTTTGACTCCATGTCAGTCTGCAGCGCAAGTAACAATCAACTAGATACAAATTCAGCCCTATCAGACAACATGGCATCTCCTCTACGTGTGGGAATACGTAACTCTCCACCAATGTAATCAACCCAGGCCTTTTAAAAAGAGCCTCCCCAATTAAAAGTGTGCCAGTTAATCCATTCTGATCCCGTTGAAGAGCGCTGGGCCGCTCTCACTGCCCGGCGGTCAGCCTAGCAAGCTGAGCTGATTGATTCTGAACCAATCTTCTCCACAAGACCGCGGCCCAGGATGTAATGACCCACAGCTAAAGCTTGGATTAGGCCCGGGCCAGGAAAACGTGGTCGGCCCCGCCGCCAGCGTCGACCTTCTGTACTGAGGCTTTTTTTTGTGTGTCAGGTTGCATTACACGGTGTAGTGTGAGAAATATGTGGCCACTAATTAAGGGGTTTGTTTTGATGCCGTGCCGGCCCAGTCGCGTCGGTGGCCGTGCATTTCGGGAGTCCGGACACATGGTCAATCAGCAACGTTTGCTGAAATGGGGAAAAACTAAATTGGACACGCAAATTGTACCAGACGATACCCCGCAGGTTGTCCCTGAATCACAGAGCTACGCAAGTTTAGCTTTGGCTCAAGCAGGGAGAATAGTGACATGTCACACACTCTTAAGGGAGGGGGGGTATTCCTGCTTTGCCTAATGTGTGTCTCACATATTCCCCTCACCCTCTGAACAGCCGTGTCTATACCGTACTGTATAGTGCCTTCGTGCACAGCTTACGCGCCCTGACCTACAAACCATATTAGCAGTGTGTGAGGACATAGAGTATGAATTCCTCACACACACACACACCTCAGTGGGATCTTGACAATTAAGCTAACCACCAACTGGCCCCCCGCGCCTCCGGGAGTCACCGCTGCCATCTCTCACACACACACACACACACACACACACACACACACACACACACACACACACACACACACACACACACACACACACACACACACACACACACACACACACACACACACACACACACACACACACACACACACACACACACACACACCTGAGCGGGTTTCATTAGCATATACAGGTGAAAGGTGAACCAATCAGTGCATCTCGACTGTTATTCTGGCTGCTGCTAATGACGGTTGCGGCACAATGTGACACGTATGAGAAATGCACTGCTGTTCTTACTGGGCCACTGGGCCACAATGAAGACGGATCGGCTCCAGAGAGCCCAGCAGAAATAACACAATGGCTCGAAAAGTTTCAAACAAGAAGGGAAAGATGCGCTTCAGCTCCTGCAGCACTTGTGCGGTTTACCATTTTCTATGTAAAGTGATGATATTTATTATTATCAAATCCTCATTACGAAATAAATCTCATGTGTGTGTGTGTGTGTGTCTGTGAGGGGGGGCACGTTTTATACCTTCAAGCCTGACAACCAGCGGCACCTTTAGCTCCAGCTCTCGACACGCCTTGGTGATGCCGTTGGCGATGATGGCACAGTTGACGATTCCACCAAAGATGTTGACCAGGATGGCCTCGACCTGTGAAAGAAGGGAACAGAAAAAAAGAGTAAGTCAAGAGGCAGCCCCCCCCCCCCGTAAACAAAATCAAAATGGCCCTGTGCAAAGAAACCTTCATTGCAATGGCTGAACAAAGTGTGTCCAAACAGAAACACAACTATTGACCAATCCTCTGTAAAGTGAAGACGGTAGAAGCAGGTAAAATAGGCGACATTTGGGCCAAATAATTAAGCAGTATTTCATTGGGAGAAATACACGGGGAACAAAGGAAGCTCCACAGCCGACACGAGGCAACGCCATGTGTCATAATAGACGTTTGAAAGTGTGCAGCATACCACGCTTCTTTCCTCCAATCAATTCACAGATTTTTTTTGCAATAAACAGGGTTCATATTTTCTGATGAGATCTCCCAGCTTGAAGTAGATAATGAAGGGTGTTCGGATGAAGGTGCGTCGACCTATTGTCACCCTTGGCAGAGGTCCTTAAACACTGTTCTGTCTGGATTCACAAGCTCGTGTCTACAGAGCCTTTCTTTGGGGAATGAAAAGTCGCCGATAACATTGACTAAGAGGCCAAAGGTGGATTCCAACACGAAACCCGAAATCAACACGGCGGTCTAGAGTTTTGCCAAACCATCCCACTGTCTGTTCCTTTCTGCTGTCTTGCAGTTTCTTTGCAAAATGAGCTTGAAGCTGATATCAGTAAGTAGTGATGCAAGGCGGCTAGTGTGTGTGTGTGTGTGTGTGTGTGTGTGTGTGTGCGCGCGCGTGCGCGTGTGTGTGCGTGCAATTACACTAACAATCTAGCACTTGGTAATTACCCTGGCTAGCTCAGTGAAAAAGTAGACTGAGAGCAAACAGGATTAATCCTCCGTGTTTGTTTATAATCACTGCTAATCTGTTAGCGGCGATTTGGATGAGCAGCTTGTGGGTGTTTGTGTGTGCGGCTGGTGAACGTGTATTTTTTTTCAGTATGTGGTAATGATGTTTAAAGGGATCAAGGACTTGGATAGCTATCAGAGCGACATTGTCCTCTACGTGCCATCCTAATGACCATCTCCTTATAAACAGCCCAGAACGACACAAGGCCAGGAAGGAGCTTGACAACAAAAACAAAACAAAAAAACAGCAGCACAAAGGCTCGGACATCATGCAAAGATAATAGAGCACGCCGTTATGTGAGCACGGAGAAGTGTTTCACGCTGATGGAAGTGTATCGCACAGGGATGTGGCCGAGGGGGATAAAGGCAGGGAAACATTATTACCTGTAACTGTACATTGTACACAAACTGTACACATCATAAATGAAAAACAAATACAAGCAAAATGATCACTAACTAATACAGGTAAAATGATCTCTTGCAAAACGGGGTATTTTGTGCATTGTGTAACTGTAAATATGTAATTGGCCCCTCCAGCAATTTAGTGTTGCCTGAAACAAATAATGCAACACGTTCATGAAGCAATGGTCAAATATTGTGACTTTTAGTAATTCGTATGAGACTGGACAAGGTGATCACAGCCAGATGTACCAACACACACACACACACACACACACTGCACAGCTCTGCCACAGAACTACATTCACACACTTGTGAAAGAAAACTACATTAGTACCCAATACTCAGCAGTCATTTACATGTGTCAGGAGGCGCGGAGTGAGGGGACTGCGTGTGAGTTGAGCAGTCAGAGAAGACACGAAGGAAAGAGGTGTGAAATGTTCACGGCTTGTTGACCCTCAGACCTCGGCCGTGTACTAAACCGTTCTTCTGACAGCCTGTTACCTGCAGTTCACACATGTATGCATGTGTGTTGCCCCACTGCCCTGCGCAGGTGTGGCAGTTCAACTTTGCCACTATCACTACGAACAGACGGCCAAGTTAAAGAGACGCGAAGGAGAAATTCATACTTCAATATAACCGACCAAATCTGTAAGCTTGAGTCTGAGCATTTACTCTTTCTGATGCGTTTTAAATCCGGTAAACATACCGTACTGACATGAAATGAATGGAGGTTAACAGTGATTGTGGCTGTGTTACTCACACATGCCCAGTGAATCAATGATGGAGTCACAGCTATATGGGACACTTACCTCATGATATCAGTGTACTTTGGCACATAATGACGACTACTTGCCACAGGGTTCGAGTCGGGGTCTCACACAGACACACAGAGCATTATCTGGCCCCCACTGGGGGGCAGCAGAGATTTAGATGCCTTTTTGCAGCCCCACCGGAGAAGGCTCGGTTTGCGGCCCATTTTTCAACTCTGTCTCTATTGGGAAGAACCATTTTTCTTCCATTCATGCGTCTCCTATTGACACCCATGTATATTAATGGTACGTAGGACATGGTTTATGCCGCTTGGTAAAGAAATAAATACGGTTTATAGAAATATGGATGTGGTGAGAAGGACTTAGTTGCACTTTGCTCTACGTTTCCTCTTCTTTAGGTTTGCAAGCAAGTCTACAGCCTACAGAACATTACTTGTTGGCACAAACCGGCAACATGTATACATTGAATGTTTAAGTAGAGCCACGTTTGCCCACTGCGAGTAAATTACAGATGCAGAGTAACAACACCACACACAACTGTAATTTGAAGAGAGATAATGTGGTAACTACTGTGTGCCCAGAGGGAAAACAGCCTATAATTGAAAATATGCAAAAACGCTGAAGCTAAGAGCCGAAAAGGCACGAATGTGTGCATCTTTTTCATCTCTGTAATCATGTTCTCTGCGAGGACGGTTAATTCAGTACTTAATAGCAGTATTTACCTTTGATGAAGCAAATTGGTCCTTTTGCAGTGGACTGCACAATCCTCATTAGTTATAAAAAAAAAAAATGTCATTTTAGCGAGGTACTCGTCCGTAAGAGGTTAAAATACCACAAGAATAGACTCACCAAAAGAACAGAAGTCTAATTTAGGGTCAACCTCTTTGGCTAGATGCCCTCTCTCCAATCAAGAGGCTAACAACAGCTCTGCTCCACTCAGCTCACAGTGGCTCACAAAACCAGCCTTAAGGTATGAAATAACATTGCACACGGCAATCTGTCAGATCTGAAATCTCCTACACCTCTCTGTAGCATTTTCCCTCAGTTATTCCTTTCTCCTTAAAGGCATTCCTTTCAGGTGAGCTAACTTAGCAGCGGGATGAATTTCTTTCATCAGAGCTCAGCATAAGGCACCAGGTACAATGTGCCAGCTCGCTCTTTTTAGCGAGATCTTTGTGCATTCTTTCAGGCGCTGTTACGGCGTGAGCCGGTGCCTTCTACCTGGGCCTGCGCTGAAATGATTCTAATTTCACAAAATAGGATCATTGCTGTCGGCATTCCAAATCCCCGCCAAGGCTCTTTTTTTGCCTCGAAGTAAAAAAAAAAAGGCCTTCACGGGGGAAACAGGCTTTTCTGCCTGCTATTGTGCGCCTCACTAAGTGCAAGAAATGTAACCCTGACAATTGGACACGCTCACATGGGCCTGTATGGTACTCCTCCCGCCTTTGTTTTTATGTTTCCTGGATGCATGTTTGACTAAATGTGCATGTACTTACAAAACGCACATCAATGGGGAAAACGTTACGGACTGAAACATGAGCGCAACATCGTATAGGCACGACACATGCTCAGTAAGTCTTCATATTCCTTCCACAGACTGATTAACAGCAAACAAACATGTTGTACTTCTCTCCTCCAAGTTTCAACCCAGAGGGGAATAGAAGCATTGTGTTTCCTCGCATTCTGCACAGCTTGTTGTCACAAGCTGCACGTGCGTTGCTGAATTATCACTCAAACACACATTTTCATGCCCATACCCCTCTTAAGCGCCGCTAATCTCTCTGCAGGAAAGAAAGGAAAGGGAAAGCATCTTGTTTCCTTTGTTACCAGCGAAGCAGATAGGAGTAAGAAAAGGCAGGGCTGAAGATGGGGGTTTGTCTCTCTGTGGCCTATTAAGGGCAATTGTTCTGTCTTATCTACTGGAGACAGCCTGCACCGGCACCGCCTGTTCTGGCAGGGCTTGTTTATTTGTTTTTTCGATCGGCAGAGAGCCCCGTGCTCGGCCTGGGGCCACAGGTTAACATGCACGGCTTCCAAATCAAGGCAGGCTTGCGGACTCTAATCACACTTCTTGCAATGACTGTACGGCTGTTCAGGGAAAAACAATTATTTAGTTTCTGTCCTAGTTTGACGCGAGAAGGGAGTAAATTGTCTTACATGGTCAAAGTGTTGTCTAGGATTTTTTTGCATATATCTTTTGTCTGGACTTGATGCCAGAGGTTTCGCCTGTCTCGCTGCATCCGAACCATAAAGCACTGAGCTTAGCCACCGACCATTTACATTGGATGGGAGGGGGGGGGGGGGGGCAGCAAAAAGGGACGCGAGAACTCGGGCCTGTGACAATTGGATGGAAGTACAACAACACAACATTATCCCGCGTACAAAGCAAATGTCGTGATGGCACCAAATGATCACTGAAGAGTGTTGTTGATACCGGTTTCAATAAAGATAAGCAATACTCGGCCTGGTTACAAGAGACAGAGGTAGGCGCTGTCACAACAGAGCACTCGCACTTAAAACAGTTTCTTGGAATTCCTTAAATTTCTCCCGCTGTGTTATTGTGCTTCGTGTCACAACACAAAGAGAAGGCTCTGTGGATGAGCACGCTTCCATAAGTTCTGTCATATATTCAAGGCGACATATATATATATATATAGACACCCATGCAAAAATGCAAAGAAAAAGTGCTCATGTAGCGATCTACCAGCTACTTTGAGCTTCAATTCTGTCAAACCGAGGAACTATTTTGCCCGTGCATATCTATTCTCAGAGAGGATACGGAACAAGACAGAGGATGACACAAAGAGTCTGAGCGAAGAGAAGGTCTTGAAGTCAGAGAGTGAGGCGAAGTGAAACAGATGGAAGAAGAGAGATGGAGAAGAAAAGAGACGCAAAGAGGTGATGGGAAGTGGTGCGGCCCCTAACTTCTATTGAAGGCTAAGATTGGCGCTGGCAAGGAAGGATAAGAGGGAAATAATTATCCGGCCTGCTGAAGCATGACAGCCTCTTCTTGGGACGGCGGAGAGACAGACTGAGCATTACGCCAAAGATTGTCAATAGGTGTCTCCAGCAGTGACATGGCCAGACAGCGGCATCTGAAGTTTCACCTGACGGGAAAAAACTCACAGCAGCAGTCAGCTCAATAGCTGCCTGATCGATGACGGGTGTACACAAGGTTTCATCCGGGGAACATGGAGCGGTTACCACTAAACCCATTCTATCATCTACGTTGCCCGATGTTAGTCCCAGTTCTAATGGAACTTATTCATAACCAGTGTACACCTTCAGGATCAGGATCAGGAAAGGATCCTATAATATAATATAGTGTGGTTGCTGTGGGCCAGGTATCTGCATACCAGAGCACCTCTTTGAAGTTTGGATAGAGACCAATCAAGGCTGGAATGATTGTGCTTGCAGCCAATGGAGGTGGAAGAGGCGTGGCGGTGATGGAGGTGGAAGAGGCGTGGCGGTGATGGAGGTGGAAGAGGCGTGGCGGTGATGGTGGTGGAAGAGGCGTGGCGGTGATGGTGGTGGAAGAGGCGTGGCGGTGATGGTGGTGGAAGAGGCGTGGCGGTGATGGAGGTGGAAGTGGCGTGGCGGTGATGGTGGTGGAGGAGGCGTGGCGGTGATGAAGGTGGAAGAGGCGTGGCGGTGATGGTGGTGGAAGAGGCGTGGCGGTGATGGTGGTGGAAGAGGCGTGGCGGTGATGGTGGTGGAAGAGGCGTGGCGGTGATGGAGGTGGAAGTGGCGTGGCGGTGATGGAGGTGGAAGTGGCGTGGCGGTGATGGTGGTGGAGGAGGTGTGGCGGTGATGAAGGTGGAAGAGGCGTGGCGGTGACCAGAGGGGGGACATCTGGAGATGCCCGTTGCAGCTTTGAGGTTCGTCGTTCTTTGTAAGGGAGCAGCGGGGCTCATGGGCCATGACGGCTGCTTTGTAGCCATGTCTAATTAACCATTCTGCCCTCTCCTGACACACAAGCATGGTAGTACTTTCATTGCACAGGGAGGTTTATTTTTACAGCACAATATGGGATTTGCAGGTTTACAAAAGCTGAAGTTCCATTGAGTTAAGTGAGCACAGGAAATAAAACATTTGCGGTGCTATGGATGAGGTCCGATTGTCAGCCTAATGGCAAAAGTCTAATAACTCCAGTGAGAAGACTTCATGCCTGAATCGCCGCCTCTTGGTCGTCAGTTTGCATTTGTGCCTGTCAAACGCCATCACTATTTAATTTTATCCTTAGACATTTGTGTTAGATGCCTAAAATAAAATGAATTCCTGAGTTATGGCCCATATTGTGTTTTGTGAGATCACAGTCCGTTCCAATTGAGTATTTTATGAGTACTCTTTCAAATGGATGTTGAAAAAAATGGGTAAAAAACTCAAGAGGATTGGAAGGACGTGAGGTGACTGTGATCTTTGATCACCAAATTAAAATCTGTTCATCCTTCAGCGTGAGTGGTTCATGCCTTATTTGAGGAAATTGCTTACAGCGTTCTTGAGATACCGCGAGAACGGATCGAATAGGTCCCACCGAAATAGTTTCAGTTTACGCTTGAACTCAGCCAGATGACAGCAAAGTAAATTCTGTACTGATTCCCTCCAGGCGCTGCAGATATCACTCACAAAAATGGAGTGGACGGCCAGACAAACCCAATGCGTCCGACCAAAAACAAATGAAACCTTTGTTGTGTGGTGAAAACTGAGCATTGCATAGCGACACATTGTCGCACATGATACTAGTTTGCCACAGCACTTATTTTTTTGTTCGATATGTGCTTCTTTCTGACTGCAGACAACACAAATAACCGTGAAATGTCTCTCAAGCACTGTACTCAGTCATATGTGTGGCACGCACTACACAACCAGCACAACACATCAAGGTAAATAACACCTTTTACACCGGCATCATGGCGTGTGCGGGAATCCCGCCGCGAGCACAAGCTCTGATTGCAGCAGCTTACTGCGTGCTCGGGCACGGCACGTTTATTCCTATCAGTTTGGGAAAATGTCAACTGTTGAAGGAACTATACGGAGTACGACTTCAGAGTTGAAGCAACCTGTGCTTTATAACACGGACCATTATCTTCATGGTTGTAATGGTGGTCATGTATGGATGCAACAAGTCAAAGCTGTGGTTTCAAAATAAAAATGTTGTCCATATTGTTTAACCTGCTATCAACATGCCAACAAACCAATTGGCATTTCTTCTCTTCCATCATGTTCCTCATGTGCGCTCGTAGCTTTGTCTTTGTGTTCAAAGATTAAGAATCAAAACTGTCATTGTTTGCATTCAATACTAAAATAGTGCAATCTCCATGAACAAAATTCCAAACGCATACTGCGCAAACATCTACTCATCACTGACATTATCAAGATTCAAATTTGAAAATAACAACCTTTCATCTCGACACAGATCGAATTCAAGACCAACCGTTTGTTGCCTCAGGGCAGAGAGAGTAAGTCTGAAGATGTGCTCAGTGATGTAGTTCATCTTGCCTCTACTGCAGCCTTGCAATTTCAATTTCAGCATTTTATCATAATTCTTTGGTCGGATAAAGAAAGTTATGACAACTTAATAGCCATTGGTATATATATAAAGAAACAACATCAGGCTATATCGTTGTTTAGTAAAAGAGGAAGGTAGACCTGTTATATAGTAAACCTTAAATTACTTCTGCTGTGTTCTGGTGGTATAAAAATGAAATTAAACATTGGACAAACATCACAGTTCATACTTAAAGGTAGATTAGGGGATCACTTTGTGGCTGTGGGGTGTGGAGGGCCAAGAAGAAGCGTAGTGATGGTATTGGCAGAGTAAAGAGCCTTTTATAACAATGGTAGTCAAAAAGCTGAAGAAGCCATCCTGACCGGTAGCGTTGGCACAGAAGCACCCGGCCTCCAGTTCCGCGTCTGGAAAGCAGCGAGCTCGGTCAGCACTTGTTCTTTGCACTGGTGGCACTTTTGCCGTTAGCCGCTGGCTCATCGTTGCCATGTTGAGAGCTTATGACAGTTCATCGAAATGCTTCCGTATCTCGCTTCTGTCTTGCACCTTCAAAAGTTAAAGTTAAAGTTAACAGGATATACATAAATAGACGTGATCATTTTCATTTGTGCACTTTTCAGCTCACTTTTTCAAAATTATCTGCGACCCCTCTTGTTTATCCCAATAATCCACCAATCAAAAGGCGTGAGCGCTCTCCATGCAGCCCGAGAGGTGATCGGACTGGTGCACCGAGCTCTCAAAGCTCGAGTGGGAGGAAATAAACACATGTGACTACAATGTTTGTTTCAGTTCCCAGGGGGATGCCACTCTTTACTAACTATACTAAAACAGAAAGGAGTGGCAGGAATCAGCTACCCATGTTAGGCTAATTAGGCAAAAAACACAGTGACTGACAAATTTACAAACGCTGTTCTCGGATCTTTTGCATGACGCACTGAGGAGGAGAGACACAGACTTCTGCGGTCGGCCGTGAGGTTTGTCAGATGTCAGCGAGGGATGTAGAACTCGTCTCCTGCTGCTCACCTCAGGGTATCCGATGCCCCTGAACAAACACCCCCCCCAACTATCACACCCCGCTCTCTCACAAACGCACAGACACACATCACTTGAATTGGACTCAATATTGGAGCCAGTGTAGGGCAGGCTTATTATTCATCCCCAGAGGATGTTGTGACACTGCTGACAGGAAGACATAAATATTCCTCCACCTCTTCACCAAGAGTTAATAGCTGTCCATCAGGCAGCAATGAGACATACAGTCTCATTGTGCAGACACACACGGTATGGACACTTTTCCTTGGAAAAGCAAAGAAGGGATGACCAGAAGCGTCGTGAGGCAGGACTGGACACGCTGCTTCAGCATGTTCACCGATTTGTAGGTCTATATAGAAAACCCCGACCACCTGACTGAAATATGCATAGAAACTCTGTGCTCTCACATAAGTCGATACTTTTTTTGCAGTGTCAGAATGAGGCTTAAAACTAAAACTAGACCTAAAAAGTTTGGTTCTGTCTGATTGTGTTGAGATTTACTCGGCTCAAAGGAAGAATTATTCTATTTAACTGGGGAAATGCGTAATAGTTGGGGAATGGCATATATAATCACTTTAGAGACAGAGTACAAGAAACCAACAGCTGAATATAAAAGAACCTCCATTTCCCACTTTGTTCTTAATGCTGCACGGCCAATCAAAATTAATTTATTCTAATGTATGCACACAGAGGGTCAATTATCCAAATGATTTCAGTTCAGATTGCACCTGATCTTGGGAGCCAATGAGCCATTGAAAGGGCAGATGAGTGTGCTTTGCAAGGCAAATCACAGTTCCACCACACTGTTTTTGACATCTTCCAGCCATTTGCATGTCTAAATGTGAGTGGTTATCCGCTCACTTTTAGTCAAGAGCGTTCTTCTAATGAATTAATGAACAACTTAGCATTTCACCTGTGTGGTAGGAGTAAGGCCATGGAAGCATATCCTGTATACAGGAGGTGTAGCCATGATCAAGTGCTACAAGAAAAAGCCACCTAGCTTCATGTGACCGAAAGCCTTCCAGAGCTTTTAAAGAATTCCTTGTGGTTCCATCAAAGTGAAGAAAACATCGTCTTGTCCTTTAAAAGATGAAAAAAAATAAAAAATTGAATCGAGAAAAAGGTGTCAAAGGGTTGGGGTTAGCCAACCAGCCAACCAGAAATATTTCTGCGCAGATA
Organism: Gasterosteus aculeatus; assembly: GCF_964276395.1. Lineage (NCBI taxonomy): Eukaryota > Metazoa > Chordata > Actinopteri > Perciformes > Gasterosteidae > Gasterosteus > Gasterosteus aculeatus. The sequence goes on from NC_135705.1 coordinate 16,216,149, forward strand.
GACGTAAGTAAGGTAAAAGGTTTACGGTTGTGTGCAGTACTAGTTACTTTGGTTTAATAAAAAGTAAGAAGTTACTTTACAATATGACACCTTCTTGTGTTTACGTTGTCCATTTTCTACCCTGTTATTTCCTTGCGTGGGTATAAACAGATGCTGGTGTAGTAGAAAAAAAAATTCCTCTATCCCTCTAATGCGTTGCTATCCATATAATGGGTGTTTATCCAAAATAACTGCAATTTAAGGCATTATTATATGCAAGGAGTTGTTTCAAAGCGGACATTTAGTTCACAAAGAAACTGTAAAAGGAGAACAGAGACAACAGTATACATGCTGCTCTCCAACACAAACAAGGGGATTGAGAGATGTCTTTAATTTTATATCTAAATTTTAAAAATAAATAAAAAATTGTTCCCTTGACTGTTTGAATCTGCATGTGGGAAATCTAAAAGAAAGATCTTAAGTATAAAACTAGACGTTTCATAATAGGAAGCAAAATAATAATAAGCAGACTCCAGAGAATCTTTTTCTTATGTACATCAAGACTGACGCGACTACGCTACCAGTTAAGGGGTACGCGTAACTACAGACAGGGATGATTTCTAAAACATGAGTATATCATTTTCAAAAAATGCCAGAGATGGATTCCAACGCTGATCAGACATGTCGACGTGCTTGCTTTCTTGATGCAGTGGGAGCCGAGTAAAAAACTCCCATGTCGTCAAGTATCATCAAAAGGAGAAGTGGTCTGCTATCGCATGCAAATGTGAAGGACTTTTAGTCGCTTCGAAGGGAGGGGGCGACCACTGGCTCCAAGGATGACATTTGGCCCTGAAGACTTTTGATGGAGCTCAGCAGAACAGAGCAGCATATCAATTAGCCATTAAGGGTTTGCTCGGGTATTAGAGGGATCAGAGAAACCAATAAAAGCCTCAGGAGAAAAGGGAAGCGGCTGAATACATTGCAGATCGATGGAGGTCTCATCTCGGGACTTGCCCCATGCCACGAAGGGCATACAAGGTGGAACAAATAATGACACCTTTGGACTCCAGGTGCATGCTTAAGCTGTTATCCTAATTAAAACCTTACACCTAAAGAGAGATATTTTTAGCTGGTACCTATGGACCAGGTCATTAGTCACAGTCAGATAAATAATCCATCCGCTTGTTTTTGGTTGTCCTAGTCAGGCTTAGATATTTAAAGAACATTGTAAATAAATATATTGCATGCATATAAATTCATGAAAGGTAAATCAAATTAAATACACAACAAATTCACTGACAAAACAAAAATCAATTCCATTTTGCCCATTTAGGTGGAAGGCGACTGATGGGGATGATTACACTAAAGAAGTTTTGGGAAAGGATGTGTTTAACTACATTCAAAAGTGAGTCGATGTAGTAATACATGATCAAGATAAATATGAAATGTGAGAATACGCCTGAAAATACATCGGAAAATAATAATACGATGTTATAGCTTTATTTATGGACGTGAGACTGTTTAGTGAACTACTAACTCCAAGGTCATGAATGAACTGTCAATCTCAGTGTTCTCAGAAAATCCACAAAAAAAGGGGATTATCTTCCTCTGGAGACAGTTGATCGGAATAGTTACTGATCTACATTAGGGTTATTCATCAAAGTGTAGCCGTTTAGTATATTTACATATATCCTCCCACTCCTCAAACACATTGCAGTGGAAGAAGCATGGTCGGGGGGTCTGCAGTCCCACATCTCATTCTTCTGCCACCCACTGTAGTAAAACTCCACCTAATTCATTTTTTTTTCAGTCCATAAACCCTTCCTCTAGCACCTGTAAAATCATCAGTGTTCTCCACTCTCGCCGTCAGTGAACCAGTGAGTGAGGTGCCACACTTGCCTTCATACTCCACCTCTGCGGATAAGAAAAAAGTAGGAACACCCCCGTCCTACCACTCTATCAACCCACTGCCCCGTATACCAGTCAACCATGGAAGGCACACGGACAAGCCTGCTTGTGTGGGCTGCGTCTGAGTGCGTTTGTGTGTGCGCGCATCTTTGGCAGAAAGCGAATGGAAGTCCTCTTCGGCAAGATGAGCTCCAGTGATTACAGGCTGAGACAGTTTTCTAATTATTCTGTCAAACATCAATCCTGTGGGCTGATGCGGGCCGTCCTGTGGCCTGATGGACAATGTAATCACCGCTGGAGGCCCTCCAAACACCCACCACTCCTCCACCCATTTTACCGCTCTCCACACCCGTTTGGTCCCCCTCTCTGCGCCCTCTCTCATGTTCCCATACCGCTGTTCTCCACACAACTCTCTCATTCCCGCGCTCTCTGCACTCTCCTATTCGCCTCTTCTCACTACACCCAATTTCAGTCATTTTCATGCTTGCTACAAGAAAAACAGAATCTGTGGATCCAAAAGAGCCAAAAAACAACAATGAATGTCCCATGGCTGTTAAAAATGATATATCCGTCTGCAGGAGTAAGGAAACAAACTGTACAAAAGGCAATTATGGAGAAAAAAGAGAAAGAAAATAGACAGAGGGAGAAGAAGCAAATTCAAATTGAGCTGCGGCAGTGTACAGACTAAATCTTACGTTTCTATGGTTACACATTTATGGCAAAAATTTACATTAGGAAAATAGGATAGACCCAGTGATGTATTAAAGCAGCCACATCCCAAAACCTCCCAAAAGATGATGAAATGTTTAAACCGTACGATATAAAGTACAATATATGCATCTAAAATGAAGTATAAAGTAGAGTAAGCAGCAAGTACCTTAGACAACAACCGTCAAGCGAGTAAAGAACGGTCATGGTCACCAAGTTAAAAAAAATATTAGCTAAAAATGATAGCTAGCAATATCTAACATTACATAACAAGGCGCAACATTATTTACACCAGCCAGTCTGAGCAGAAACTTCTGTACTCATTTAATTAATATCATTGAGTGCTGGTATTGTCTGTTGTCGTGCTGAAAAGAAATACAACTGAGTAAAGAGCCTCCAAAGCAAACATACCACTAGAAATGGGGTCGAAGAAGAGGACACATGTAATCTAAAAAGGACATCCGGTAAAAAGCAAGGTGGGAATTCTTAGCTCATGACATTTTTGTTGTTAGTTTGGAATAAATTAAGAATTTGCAATGTTCTAGTATTGTATGCAACCCTTTTCATTTTTCTGCGTTGACATATTGTAGTTTTGTGAATGTGTAAAATATAATGTTGGAAGATTCTATGACCTTTGTGCCCTGGCTTTTGATCTTCTGCCGCTCCTTTATGGTACTTCTCACTTTCCCCACTGCAAATAACTCATCCATATGTATCCCAAGATGGCAGCAGCAGATACGGAGATAACAGTGTAGGAGAGCCGTGTTCTACATCGCCTCCGCTGCTCGGTGAACAAGGCCGACTGCAGCAGAAGCAGCCGTTCATGTCAGCTTGGACAGCGTACCACGGACTAAACATGGATCATGAACACTTCCTGCCTTCAGCTGTCCGTCATCCAGACTGTAGCAGCGATAGGATCCAGATAAGGAAGATGTGAGGTGGTACAGAATGGCTGAACAAAGAAAATAGAAATGTATGATAAATTCTTGTATATCTTTAATGGTGTAAATGTAAGGAGTTGTTATTACAGGCTATATGCGGTATACACGTTTATTTTCTGAATTCAAAACCGCTCGCCTGCAGCATAGGTCTACAATAATGTGTGTCTGTTTCTGTATTTGTGAGTGCTCTCAGTGCTGACCCCGAGCGTGGAAACAAAAGAGGCGATTTCTTCTGAGATGTGATGAGGTGAACGTTTCATGTGAGCCACAAAGTCTTTCCATTACGCTCGATAATAAAGAAGTGCGCGGATCAAGACAAGAGGATCGTATCAAATCAGGCCTGGAAAAGCCAATTACACTGACAATAATCTCTCGCTGTACTGCTGCCGGCATGTCTTGTCATACAGAGCAACAAATACCTGAAACACGACGAGCGTTAGCATGTGTTTCTTTGAGGCTGCTGGGGTTACTGAGCATTTCAAGATATGAAAAACACTTGTGAATATTTCACAGTAGCTGGGAGGGAATGCTATTTCTTTGGAGCCAGCGTCTTGGGGATAACATTTGTATTCATTTTTCTTGCTGGATTTCTTTGGAATGTTGAGGAAAATTGTGTTAATGAAAGTGCAGAACTCCTAACCTCTCCATTATAGGACGCGCGTTCGATGAAGCGAAACGTTACTGCTGTCCTTGCAAGTGTCGTACGCAGGGTGTTATGGAAGAGTTTAAAACCATGACCCTTCCCAAAAAGCCAGGGGGCTACAACAAGTGAAAGGGCAGAAGGGCTCTTGGATTTCAGCAGTCAGAAGGTTAATGTGCGTTTGTTAGGGAGCCTGAGGCTTTGCTGGAGCCAACACGAACTTCAGGAGCCTGGTCACATGCATATTATCCACAGCCAGGAATCAGCAAACCACTGGATTCATACACAGAAGGATGCACATTAAATATGCACACATTGTAGTAACGGATCAACACACAAAACAGAAAACGATGATAAAACCCGATTCTAAAATGACTCTTGTTTGGAAAGAAGCATCGATGCTCACTTTAATCTCTACATACTGACGTGATGGTGACGCTGCGATGTGTCCAAACCTTGTTTTTTGGTGTCGGTACATGGCTCATAGAGCACAAATTATCTTATCAACTGGGTGTTTGAGTGGCCTCCCATAATCTCCCATCATGTGCACACAGACAGTAAGCGCCAGGAGAGCATGACCTGCAGGAGGGGGTAATAAAATTACACTTCTGCCACAATCTCTCTTATCATTGGACATGGCCATCTCTGTGTCCCGGAGAATGGGCAGATGGAGCGACGGAGAACTGGAATGGTGGAACGGGTAGCGTGAAGGCAGCAGAGGGTTTGGATAGAAGGAGTCTCCATTTATAATACAGACAATAGTCGAAAAGCAGTTTATAAAGGAAAACATTGGCTAGCATCAGCATACCACATTTAGTATGAGGCATTAGCGTGGGCTACCGATCCTAGACTATGCTGTAACCATGTGTGAGGTGGAAACACATCAGAAACGTCGCTCAAATGGCATCTAAGCTGGAGAGAATCATGGGTTTGGATGCCAAGACCATAATGCCGTATTCTACCAAGGACCGGCCTCAGCAGCAAGTCCAAGAGTAACGAGTAAGAGTAGAGACCAGTGGTTGCGTTAGATTCCCATCTTAAGCCTCTTTCAGACTTGCCAATGAAGAACAATCCGTTCTGTGCGGTCAAAATACATATAGTCTGTTATTCAATAGTCATTCTGATTGTGTATCGCACACTGCTGCCACACTCTCAGAACCGGGGTTTTCCCCACAGCACAAGAACACGCTTAACAGGGTGGAAGTCATGCAGCATGAAGCCCCTTTGGCACCGGAGCTGCAAAGATGCACTCCAAGACCGCCAACGTCTGGTACAGAGGGAAAACCACAACTGCGACTTCCCGAAAATGAAAAATGAAAAAAAAAAAAAAAAAAAAAAAAAACAGAAGTCCGTTGTGTCCGTGTAATCAGGTGAAAACGCAGAAATATCAAGCAGCTCTTATGTAGGCGCACGAGGACAAATTAGGTGCTTCGTTGCAATGCCCTTCCTCGGAGTGCTCAACTTCACAAGGTCGCTCAATCACACGCGGCTCCCCCTCCCTGTGGCATCCAAAGGGCCTATCTGATCGCCGGCTGGCTCCCGCTGGCCCCACGGTGTGAACCAGGTGCTGCGATGACAAATCGCTCCTGGCAGCAATAAGAGAACAGACAGCGCAAAGCTCAATTAGCTCGAGCTCCAATCCCGGATCCTCTATTGATTTCCAACGGATGAGGAATGGCAGACAGGAGAGAGCTCAATCAGACATGCCCATGGGACCTGTCGGTCCGTGTGTGTCCGTGTGCGTCTGTGTGTGTGTGTGTGTGTGGGTACCAACAGGGGACAAATTGGTGCCAAGACAAGGTTCTGGAATGAAGTGAATACATTAGCAATCCATAGTCTTTATGCATACATGATGGCTAAGTTACAGTGTTGTATACTGATGGCGCAGTGGAATATGACAAGAGTCTTTAGAAGCATGTCGTGCTGTCCTTACCATGAGGAAATGGAGCGGGAGACGGACAGAGCATCAGCTCCCCGAAGGGCAAATCAATCCGACAAGTCATCAGCTCCGTAGTGCATCTACGGACAAAGTTTTTCTCTTCAAATGAACTTTCACAAGAACAATGAGGGGGAAGAATGTATAGATGTATAGAACCACATTCGTCCTCAGCCGATGAATCTCCATTAGGTGCAAAGTGTACATTCTTTGCCCAAATTCCTGAAATATGCATGTCTGGTCAAAAGACAGCACTGTGTGACAGCGACTATGAAGTGAACAGCAAAGTTATAAATCAACTCGTCCAGACCACACAAGCTTCTAACTTCTCTCTTCCCCTTGCCGACCACAATCCCAGTGGTCCCCACATAGGAGCCTAATCTCTATCAACCATAAATTAAACAACATTTTCATTGTGACGTGGCGGCATAAACACTCTGAAAGACGAAGAGACAGGAAATGTGTCTCCAAGGGTTACACGTAAATACTGGATGTCATAATAATAATAGAGAAAGTCAGGAGAAATGTATTGATTGGGCAATTCATATGCACTCGCTGTTGAATTGATTAAACCTAACTGTGCTGACAACCAATAAAGCGGAATGTAAAAAGAGCAGAGTAATTAAATGAAAGGTCGCAGGGATGGAAATCTGTATACACATTTTATCTAGTTAACAAAGTCAGTATAAATCCACAGTATGACTCCATCATACTCTAATCACAGTAAAAACAGAACCTAGAGGATGCAAACAATTGCTGTGAAATGAATTATGTATCCGAGGCTACATGTGTACTTGTACAAATGTTTTATTTGCTTTTATGCCCCAAAAACACCTGCAAGATACGAGTTAAACACCACCCATCGCCTGCTGCCATCTATATGCCTATTAGTATAAAAAGAGCGTGAGTGGATTTTCATTAGGGGACCACCCTCTCAACTAGTCACTGCTCTTCCTCAGCAGACACACACATACGGCCCCTTTAGGTTTTTAAGCCCCCATAGGCACGTTTGTACACCTTGAATAAGACATTTGGAAAACTAAAATACATCTTAAATCCAAAACTGTTTCCCTTTCAACATACATCTATTATAGAAAATACACAATGAGTACTGACAGAGCTGAAATAATTCATGGAAGTTAAACCAGGCAAGAACTACGAGGGAGCAGTTTGTTACGTCCCGAGTTCACGGAGCAATGGTCGCCGACAGATGTGCCTTTCACCAAGGCTGCACCGAAGTTTGGTTTGGTCTTGCACTTTCAATACTTGCAATGTACATCCTTGAAATGTCAACATATTCCCCCGCTGGAAAACACACACAATATATAAATAGTGTGTCCATGTGCACAGACAAAATAAATACATTGCATCTTTCTCATGAGAAATACATGTCAAGGTCTAACACATGGTCAGCACACTGGGTTTATGCACAACTATCCCACGTTGTTCCAACTCAATCAGTCACTAACGCACGATTTAAACTTTATAGCATAGCATTTATAGCGTCACCTGGAGAGCCTCCTCTCTCTCAAAGAATCCCCCTCCACCCCAAACGCTGCCCGCCAGTAACAAGCAACAACATGGCAGCCCCGGGTTTCTGGCTGTGCTTCCCCCCCTCCTCCCTGTTTAGTCCTGCTGCAATATTGTGTGCACTGGGAATGAACTCCATTACCGCGGTGCTTTGTTTTATGCCTCTTCTTTTCCCAACTGATTTGCATTACTTGTGTTTATAACACCGGGAACCAAGGCCTCTCCCACGGGCCCCTGGCTTCCTGCGGGAAGGTGTTTTCTGTCCCCTCCAAAATGAAACACCACACGGCCCTCTCACATCACAGGCGACTTTTTGTGATTAAAAGTTGTTGATGCCCATGAGGGGCAGCGGGTGTGTGTGTGTGTGCAGGTTGAGCACATCAGACCCCAGAGAATCCGAGGTCCACCCAGCAAAGTCCTGTGGGGAAACACTGGTGTGCGATGTGGGTGCAACAATATAAGTATGTATTAGCACTTGTGTGGATTTCTGCACAATGGCGGAATGAGCTGTACAGGCAGCACCCCCCCCCCCGGGGCACAGCCCTGTAAAATAAGGGCTTCTCTCCAGCTTTCATGTGCAGCATGAACACATTTCTGTCTCTCACCTGGCCGGGACCAGAGCCACTGCCTTTTGGTGACTCCGTCCACATGTTGAAGCACGTTAGACATGGACGGAGACGTCCATATGGGGACAGAAAAGAAAAGTCGGTGCCGTGGGCTTTTGTGGGATTTAGCTAGAAGGCATGAAACTGAGGGAAGCTGCTCACATTGACTTTAACCGGATTTAGTTAGATGAAAGGGAAGGAAACCGAAATGAGTAGAGGCAAAGAGACACTGGGACAAAGGCCTGAAAGAAGGAGAGGAAGACACCAAAAGAGGAGATGGCCGACCGACGGGAGGAGGCACTGGGGCAACACTAAATGTTCACACATTTATTTATCGCTGAATAATACCAAGAAAGATGGAAGATAGTGTTGGAAATAGTGCTGTGCCAAACGTGTTTGTTTGAGGTCACATTTTATGGTGTCATCACACTGAACAATGGATTTCATGTTCTTCTGGTTGTATAAATATCAATTGTGTCGCTATCAGGCTGCCTAGTTAATTCACACCCTTTGTGTGCAGCAAGATGGAGAGAAAACTGTTGGATAAACCATTGTGAATTTCTGGAAATGATTACATCCATCTTTTTTCATTTTGAGGACAGACACTGAGCGCAGCGTCGCTCGCCGTGTGTGTGAGAGCGAGAAAGGAGGTGAAAAGTGGACTATATTGCACGCAATGTTAGTTGTGCAAGATATTAATGATTATTTTGAATGAGGCGGTGAACTAAAGAAGCATTTAACTATTCCTTAAAGCCCGAGTTGGAAATGCTTCAAGAGTGGTGCGTTCCCTGTGGCGGGGGAGATGGTACAGAGAGTTGGCCGGCCTCAGGAGAGTCACGGCATCAAGAAGGAAAGCTGTTTAAGTGGGACCAAAGGTGAGTTAAAGCAGAGCCACTGAGCTGGAAGGAAGGGAAATTGTGTGTAGTTTTGCTTGAAGGCCACGGGGGCTGGAGCACCAGGGGACATGCAAAATAATAGCAAAAAGTAGCGGCAATTCAGAGAGAAAAACTAAAGATTATACGCACCCACGCACACACACACACACACACACACACACACCGGAGAGCTTCAGCAATCCAAATTGAGATCACACACATGCCAGGGGGAGCTGAAAAGATGGGTCATTATCAACAGCGCAATTATGTAACATCGTTAACACATGCTCATGAACACACCTCCATATCTGGCTGGGAGGTGGGTCACCCGGCTGAGCTAATGCTAATGTGCCTCTTTCTCCTGAGAGAAGAGCCTTCCCACTGTGCACGCCTGCTCCTCCACAAACAACGCGGCTGCAAGGCGCCTGCAGGTAACAACCGAGAGCGCGAACACAGAATCACAATGTCATAATGAACGCGCGCGCACACTCTCAGGGTGTCACAAAGCCCCAGTTTGTGATTGGGAATTATGAAAATATCATGAGAAAACGGATAACAGTTGCCACTTGACTTTCCAAACTTGCTCTATTTTTCCCCTCTCTCTCTTTTTTTTTATAACAGTATGTTTATGTTCTTCCTCCACCTCCTTTTACTCTTTGTGCATTCACAGGAACACAGACGCACCGAGCAGAACGTTCTCACAAAAACTGTGACTCTGGCTCTCTGCCGACAGCGTCAGGAGAACAAAACGTTATTCTGAGATGGAAAGACTTTTTCTGCGCTCATAAACAGCTCTCTGCAGGGTTGGAATACTGGGGATTCTGTAAAAAAAAAAAAAAAGGGGGAAAAAAGGACAGAGATTGTGAGATTGTGTGTGTTTATTGTGAATAGAAACACAACTCTGATAGCCAGGAGACACCATTGATCTCCATTGTCATCCCGCCTCACCCAAAGTAAGTTGCGGCTCTATGACTTTAGTTTATATTAAATTCGTCCTCTATAAATGAACGTGATATATTGGTCAGCTTCATACAGACGTGGAGCAAAAACACAGGCGTGTTTTAGAAAAATGCCATAATTTACTTTGAAAACCTCTGAAAATGACAGAAAACTGCCTTAAGCCCTGAGAAAAAGAAAGGATGTAGAGTTGGAAAGAACATCCATCTGCCACTTTCTTTACGGCTCCGGCACAAACCAATAACGAGGTTATTTGGCGGTTTATATTTGCTGCCTGCTCCTGTTTTGTGCCCACAGGTTATGTGAGGGGAAACCTTAATAAATTCAGCCATTCTGTCAACAGACTGTTCTATTTGTAGATATGAAGAAAGTAGAGCTATTCATTTCAACATGCAAAAAAGTATGTGTCCCCGCTTAAAAAGCTGGGGAGGGATTTCAAACAAAAGTGTAGCATCTCACATATTTAACGCACTGGGCTATGCACTGCTTTATGACCCCTTTTTTCTTGTTTTTTGTTCCATAGGTTGTTCTCACTTCCCATAAAGTATCCTCATTTCATCGGTTTCCTCTTTCCTTTGAAAGCGAAAAATAATAATGTTTAAGGTGATAAATGCTGTAAGAGAAGACCACTGGAGAAATGAGCAAACAATAAGAATGCGGCTTTGACATCTCAGACTCAGTCTCTGCTATTCACTGCCGGCAGTACGCTCACATCTCTTCCACTCAGCACCATGAGCCTGAGACATCAAAGCGGAGACTGAGGGGGGCGAGGACGGCGGGAGGGAGACAAAAGCGTAAATGCATCTGAGAGGGAAGGACTAAAAAAAAAAAAAACACCAAATTACCAGGTTTTGTGTGGAAATGTGGGCCGTCATATTTCCTACTATCCCTCCTGCTTGGCCGCTGAATGCACTTTCGTTTCCAAGGTGTTCACAACATTCAAAGCGTCCAAGCCAAAGGTCACAGTACATAACGTAGCATATTTTTATGTATGCAGCAGAACATTAGTATGCACCAAACTCATTTCATGCGGTATCGTACGCCTTCAAAAAGGGTTGAACAACAATGATGTGAGGTACACGCGAGTCTGTCCGGGACATCAAACAGTGAATAACTCTCCGACAAAGGGGTGCGCAGTTGAAGGTGACATGCACTGATTGCTTTGATATTTAAGGAAAATAAACAGAATAACTCTGTCTCCATTACTTATTGACACACAGAATCAATCATTTTTGCCTGCATCACATTCCGGCTGCCTGGGAAAAGATTTCAATTTTTAAATTCGGTGATATAGGGAAAGAAAAAAGAAACAAATGCAAAGGAGCAGCTCGCTCTCTCGCGCCCTTATTGTGGAATGATTAGCATTCCCTTCACAGATCAGAGCCGGTTTCTCAGCTCCTCTGCTTGAAATGCTAATGGTGTTTCCAACCCAGCTTAATGCCAGTCCTATTTTACCTTTTTCCCTGTTAGGGAGGAGCTCCCTGTCTCTATTTCCATATACAGCAGCAGGAGGGACAGACAGCAGGCTTACGCCCCCATCTGGATCCAGGGAATCCGCCCAAGACACAATGGGAGGAGGAACAGAGGAGGGTGGGGGGGATGATTTTTATCACTATTTGTTTTTGAGAGTGGGGTTCAATGAATGCAGACAATAAAACCTGATTCTGCATTTGCAGACTTCCACCTTTTAAGAGGGTTCAACAACAATAATGGATGATGGCCCCATACCACGCTGGAGTGACAAGCCACTCTAGTTTCTCTCCCTCCCTATTGATTGCATTTTTATTTCCCTCCACAGACCATTGAGTTGTATTCATGTGGGACCAAACAGTATCTACACACAGTGGAAATTGGATTAAGGCAGTGTACCACCTGCTGCTGTGTTACGGTTGGTAGGTTTTTAACATTCATCCACAAAGGTGTGAAACGCGGGTCTGTTTGATGCTGTTGTGTAGATACGAGGCAGAACTTTTTTTAAAAAGCCTCCATTTGCAGACCCGCACGACTAACAGCGAGTCAAATCAGGTTGAGGGGAAATTGAGTTTTGTGTATGAAAGAGCAGACTGCATCGTTATTCACAGCCATTCCCTCTCGCTGTGAACTCTTGATGTGCAAATTAACAGATCAGCGTTATTCTCGTAATGTTAGAGGAAAAGTGGGAGCTGTGAGTTGCCACCTCTCTAGTTTATTTACAGATTACCATTTCCATGTGTCAATGTACAGGTGAGTCTTATTATAAGACTTTGAAAAGCATTTTCTTCTGAGTGAAATAGACATGTGTAAACAACGTTTTAAATGGGGGCAGAAGACTGAATTGATATCAAATGCTACTCTGCATTGCAACCACGCCTTGCTGGAGCCGCTAACACAGAGGCAACCGGAGATCAGTCCAGGGATGTGGGAGTGACAGCAGCACGGGGAATTAGCAACGGGATGAGTGTCAACACGCAAACCGCTATGTAGCATTGTTACAAGGATCACGTTGTTTAGTTTGGAGTTAAAAAGCTTCCTGAACATGGAGAAAAATCACTTGGAGAACCCCTCAAGCTGCCACTCATCCTGGGCTGCGGGATTCTCAGAAGCCTGCTTCAGGTTGCATTCCTGGTGGACTCGCATAGGAGTTCCTGGTGTGTTAATATGCATGTGTACATGTGTGTGGATGAACAAGTCAGTGGAAGTCTGTAAAAGCAACGGCGCAGTCTGTGCCTCTGCAAGTGGAAAGTATGGCACGTAGTAAGACAGACTTTCTCAGTGAAAATTGGACATATGCCAAGTTCCCTAGTCTAATGAGCGCCATTGTCTCAATTACAAAGAGCTAACCCGGCACAAAGGGCTTTGTAAATGTGCTATGAAAAGATACAGGATTGCAAAAATCAAACTATTCAACATGCGGTGACTTGTCGTTGCAGATGTGCTTTAAAATAACATTAACAAGTATTTATGTCACATGCCTGATTGTAACAATTAGCTGCTGTGCTAGAAAAAAAGCACTTGTAAAGGTTTCTCCCCACCTTCGGGTCGGCAGTCAGCAGCTTGAATGCCTCGTACACCTGCCGCTCTTTGACTCCTCCCCCCAGGTCCAGGAAGTTCGCTGGCTTTCCTCCATGCAGGTCGATGATGTCACATGTTGCCATGGCAAGACCGGCTCCATTCACTGGAAAGGAAAAAAAGAAAATGCACCGTCTGTTCATTTGCAATGCAAAAATGTGAATCTGAAATACATAAGTAAACAAAAAAGCAGACTTTTCAGGTCTTCATATTTTGAGTAAGAGTTAATTGTAATTTAGCCTGATGATCTAGCGTAAATCCAGTTTAATCTGACCAAATATAAAAATCCCAGAGCGTTGAATGAATTAAAACGACATTATCTTTTCTGAAAGGAAGACAGTATGTACTGTACACCACGAAAAAGAATGTCAGATGTAATAAAAAAAAAACTAAAAGTGAATCATTTGGAAAACAGCGTTGATTAAAATGAGTTGTGCTATGCTTTTTTTTTGGGCCATCATTTAGCCAACTGCCAGTGCGGGCACCCTGCTGAGTTGCGCTGGAGCCAAGTGCACAAAAACGTCTTCCTACATTTGGTCTAGCCAAGCTGAACTTGTGTCTTTGCGAGCTCCCCAACCAATGTCTCAATAAAAGGGAAATCTTCTTTAACAGCTACCACTTTGGTGGCTTACGGAGCTCTCAAGGAAGCCGTAGGGCCTTAGAAGCTGCCGTTACTCTAAGACAGGTCGGGTACTGGGGATGCAGAATGGGGCTGGGGGGGTGTTAACAGAATCTAATGTGTTTATGAGACTACGGGGTGAGAGGCGAGAGCACCTGTTAGTGCTGCCGTAAACTGTAAAAGCTTTGATTTATGACAAGAGAGGGGGCCTTTAATGAGACTGCTAACAATCTGGCTCACTGGAGACTTTCCGGGCGGATTATAGCTAATTAGAACGCATTGGTTACGGGAGCATTCCTCCTGGAGTCCTCACAAAGCTGCCCGTAATGTGGACTGGAGGAGAGCCGAGGCTGCTTTTACTTTGACAAAGTTTTAACAGAGTCAGAGCTTTTCACTTTTGCGACTTGAGAGATGCATTAAAGCATTAAATCCCGATGCCAAGAGAGGTTCAATCGTGGGAGAATGGTGCGTGTGTGCGTGTGTGTGTGTCTGCGGGAATGAGTTCCTTTTCCATACCAAAGCAGGCGATGTTTCCATCCAGTCCGATGTACTTGAGGTCCCACTTGGCTGCCTCCGTCTCTGTGGGGTCGCTCTCAGTCATGTCGTCCATGGCAAACACCGCTTTCTGGCGAAACTCTGCATTGTCGTCAAAGTTGATCTTGGCATCAAAGCAAACCACTGGAGGAACGAGGAGATGACAAAGACTGAGTTAGGAAGGTAGAAAGGCAACAGAGGAAGCAGAGGGAGAAGGCAGGCAAGGGAAAAAGGAAGGGAGACAGAGGACTTCCGACATGAAAAGAAAACTAATTATCATTTCCCAAACCTGAAGTTAACGAACTGAGGGGTGTCCCCTCAGCGTACTGGTCTTAATTATCTGGTTGGCTCACTACGGGAGGTGGTTTTGAAACAGCCTCTAAGAGATAGGCCCTTATAGTAAACGGACGTGTCCTTTGCACTTCAAAGCGGCAGCATTTCAAAGAGACGGTACACAGTCACTGGTGCCTGAGAAAAATAGCAGGCAAATCAACTAATGAATCAGTCAAAAGGTTTTCTGTGTACACAACAACATTTAAATAATAACTTATCTAAAGGAAACCTTTGACATTTTGGAAAGTTTGTTGGGCGGAGAAGCAGGAGACTACTGCCATCTGTCGCCGGTACAGAATATATGTAGCTTTAGGAAACAGAGGATTAGCTTAATTTAGATTGAAAACAGGGGCAAACAGCCTGGATCCGCCCAAACCTGAAATAATAATAAGTCAACTAGAAACTTTTCCAGTTAATTTGGATCATATCTTGTATAATTCATGCAAAATAATCATACACGTGGGTTGTGTTATTGGTGTGAGGTTGCAGGGCAACACCGGGCCGCTATCTCTATATCCAACTAAGCAAAGAAATATATATATATATTTCAGCTTTTGGTTGTAGAAATCACTTATTTGCACACTAAACTATTGAAAATACAACTATAACGTCTTATTTCTCCCGCTATCAATATCTCTAAAACCTCTAGAATGAACTTTTCTAATGAGCACATTGCAGGTAACAGACTACCCACATATAAGAGTGAGTAAGTACAAGACAATATGAAAATACTGGCTTACTGCCACGCGCAGAAAGAGAAAACACACCCAGTGTACATAGGCACATTTTACAAGCAGTAAACGCTCTCCTGGGACTGGGGGGTAGACACACTGTGTCCTCCCACTACAAAATTCCTTTTGTTTGACACATCCATTATTGCAGTGTAGTCAAAACAAATCTGGATATTACGCCCCCAAAAAATATCCACCCTTGAGAAATTTGCACGTCTGTTGACTGTCTGCCGGTAAAAAGGCAGCGTTCACTTGTGAGTTGATTTTATTGTGACGCTTGCCTACAAAGGCCGCTGCTAGGAAAGAAAACTCATATCTTTTACTGAAAAATCATCATTGTATTCATTAATATTCATAGGAAACAATGAAACAACAAACCCTTCTTGTCAATTTTTGATTAAGCATACTTTGAACATGTCTGTTTTTGCTGAAACCAAATCAGATCAAAGAATTGATGCGTCTTCAGGGTGTTGTATTGCGTCTCAATAGGACACATCACAGTCAGTGTTCAGCATCTCTTATTTCTCTGGGAGATAAACAAAGTTCAGGACGAGTTCAGCGGAAGCAGCATCACTACAGCTGGAAAATGTGACAATCTGTAATGTCCTTCTCATCTGAATGAAGAGCGCTTGAAATGTTTACCTGCTAACCTCCACTTGTGCGTCATGTTTGGCAATTTAAGGGACAACAAGGGACTGGAATTTAAACACTGTTTTTCTTTGGATATTTCAAGTGTTTTCATTTGTCAGGGAACAATTCAGACAGGAAGAGAGGTCTAGACATGCAACGACTATAGCTGGATGCAAGTTTTGACCCCACAAATTGAAGCTCGAACAGCGGCTATGGTAAATATGGATCAAAAGATTTTTCCAAACGACACAAAAGAAGCCTGGTGGAGTTCAGAATTGCAGGATCGTCCCAAGAGAACAAACACACGGTTTAGGGTGAGCTCCTCCAGCTGTTACAAAACACTGGATAGAAAAAACGTGCCATAAAATGTGTCTCATTTATTAGAGATATTTAAAGACGATAATAAAATCTAATAAAACATTTCTGACAATGTATGTGAAACACGTAAAGCCATAAAGTTTGGGTAGTCATTTGGGTATTTTTTGCTATCAAAGACTGAACCACAGCTGGTCACACATTCATCTGTAATCACTACCAATGTTTTAGAAAGCCGATGAAGCATAATAATGATGAGCTGAAGGTCTGGACTTAGACTTCAGTCTAACTGTGACAATTTCCAATTTACTTAACTAGTCAACTGACAACATGGACGGTGCTTGATTGGTGATTACAATGATTTAAAGTGAAATACAATAAACGTATTGTGCTGTAGTATCTCCAGGTTAGTGAACCCAGACGTTTCCTCGAGGACTCAAAAGCAGAAGTGAATAGTATGATAAATCAAACAAGTTTTTGTACTACCACTGGGATTTACATTTCTTTTCATCATGAGATACAAAGCGGTGTTCATTTGAAGATAAGAAAAACTGCTTGTTTTCATACTGCATTGATGTGTAGAAAGTAATAAACCAGCCATAAAACCTTGTTATTTAAATGTTGGCGCTGTAGAGGTGACATTTTTTTCGTTTTTTTATGAAAAGGAAAACAAATTTAACTAAGTAATTTCAAATCACGTTTAAGGGTTGTCATGAAATATGTTTCCGCAGAAACGCCATCAAGTGTTGAAATATGAACAAAGCCACAAAGCCACTTGATGGACACACGTAACAATCTAATACTGAAGCACACACACACACACACACACACACACACACACACACACACACGCACAGTACCTTGTCCTTCGGGAGTCTCTCCGAGAGGATTAACTTCGACTTGAGTTGCGTCGACTTTCAGAAACAGATCATACAGCCTCTTTATCTGATCTGCTGCCTGTGAGGATCACATAGGACAGTAATTACCTCATAGTTTAGCTCTGAGCAGCCGTCCCCTCCAAGGCCCCTCAGCCCCCCACACTGGCTACAAATCACCTTCAACGTTGCTCTGTCTGAGTAATGCATGAATGTGTGTGTCTCTCAAAACGGTGTAACAACTGCAGAACATTACGCATTTTTAAATTGATTCCACCTGGCTTTTGCCACAACACTGAGACAAGTGTCAAAATCCCCAATTCAAATGATCTCTATGTTGCTGCAGATGATTTTCAGTAATAAAGACAGCTTGAAATGACTAAATCCACAGTTCCAGACAAACTACCAATTCCATTTTATTATTTATTTTATTCTATCTACACAAAGATCCTGTCACACTAGACGGCATAGGTATTTTAGAAGTGTCATAATTAACTCTGAATTAAAACAGTGTGGCGGCTGACTCGCAGGAAACATGGAAGAGCACACAGACAATGCAGAAACCATTCACTTCCTATTCCATCCTGTTTAACACCAAAGCCTATTCAGTAGTCGGAAAAAGGATTGCGTACAATATGATGCATAGCAGAGCTCTAAACATCCTCGACTCGGCTAGAAGCAGCTTCACTTGGCTGCTTTATATGTATTACATGTGCTAAGATTCTAAGCTAATCTGATTTCTCATGCCACGGTGCCTGTGGAACAGAAAACAAATCAGTTATCTGATACAGAGAGACAAATGGCATTTAAATGAACTCTTTACTCATTCT
This sequence comes from Gasterosteus aculeatus, assembly GCF_964276395.1. Lineage (NCBI taxonomy): Eukaryota > Metazoa > Chordata > Actinopteri > Perciformes > Gasterosteidae > Gasterosteus > Gasterosteus aculeatus. The sequence goes on from NC_135705.1 coordinate 16,234,143, forward strand.
GAATGGGAACTCGTGTTTTTGTACTGTTCTTCCATGACCTTATTTTCTTAACTAATGCTGCCTGAACAAGTGCTGTAAAACTTGTAAAAAAGTGACAAGAAAACACGTTCTTCTTTCACCGTCCTCAAAAGTTATAGTCTGCCAGTCGCGAGGAGTTCTGAGCCCTAACGACGTGAGGCCTGTTAAACTAACGGCATCCCTGGTGATGCCTCAGCCTGCCACAGCAATGTGTGTCACATCCACACATAAGACAATAGGAAACCTGGCAAGGGCCCAACTTGTCCCCCGCAGAACTAATAATATCCAGAGTTTGGTGCATTAGTCAATGAGTATTCATCCATCACTGCAAGTCTATGTGTGTGTGTCACCAGGCATTTGTAGATTTGTCTGCCTCTTCTTTGCATTGTGTCATTGAAGCCATTGCCCATTACCTGTCTCTGCAGAGGTCCTTTGAAACCCAAATTAGCTGCCATGCGAAGCGCTTGCTCGTCTTGCACACCGTCAAGAATATCTATGACTTCCTGTAAGGTTTGCAGTGGGAAAAGAGAAAGAAAAAGGGTGGGGCAGAAATGGAGAAAGGGAGTGGGAGCGCGTGAGAGGCTCAAACGCTGTAATCTGACACAAAGCGGGCGCACACAACAAACTGCACGCATCATAACCAAGCCGGGGAAAGCTACCAGACACGGAGAAAGGGTTGAATCGATGGATTTAAGATCATCAAACCCTCCAATCTTCCATAGTGGGAAGCTTGCCAATATATTTTTACATAGGAATACAAGATTTCCTGCATATAGATCTTAATTAGGTGTGTACGGGGTTGTAACGTGACTGAGATGAGCAACATCACGGCTGCGTATTGCATATATAATGTGAAATCTTTGGTGGAAATAATGAAGGACATAAATCTTGGCTGGATATTTCCAATCTGCTCTAACATCTGTGGACAAAAGCAAATGGAAGAAATACGACAACAGAAGATCTGTTGTGCTAAAATGGTACATCTGTTAACAATTAAAAAAACAAAAAACCTGTTGCCAAGTAGCCAAGTGACTACGTTGGCTTATGTTCTGTAAATTCAATCTAATTAATAGCGAGTATTTCTTCATGTCAAGCTTTAGTGTATTGCTGCATGTCTGCATCATGTTGGGCTGCTGCGGTACACATGCAGGCAGCAAAAATGTAATTGAATTAGCTTAAAATACAAAATGAGCACAGCTCCCATCTGTAAGGCCGACTGAGCAACCAAGCCCTGGCGGGATTTCAAGCCAAATCAAACTTCTGATGATTAAAGAGCGTCTTTGAGCAACATGTCGAGTTGTTAGCTATTTTTGTCCATTATACCAGACAAGATTAGTCCATTTTTTTTAGGTGTATGCTTGTTTTTTTTTCTTCATTTTTGTTCCTCTCATTAGATATTACAGTGATAAAAATTGTATACCTTAAAGATGAGTTCTGGGGAGCTGGCGGCTACCTCCTCGATATCCACACCTCCCTGAGGGCTGCCTACCATGACCGGACCATTACAGGCGCGGTCCATCAGGATGGCAAAGTAAGTCTCCCTGCTGATGTCCAGAGCTTCAGCAACCATCACCTGGATATGGCGAGAGAGGAGGCTAGAGTTTCTAAATGTGACTTTCACATCACAACGCATGCTTACACACGTAGAATACAAAGAACACAACGACACGGGCACATAAATAGGGTGCACGTACAGGCGGAACCTACGAAGCACAGCTTTGAGCGAATCTTCTATGTTGTAAATGAGTGATGACATAAGGACAGATTTGAACAAAGCGAAAGCAAGCGAGAGGCTCATTTAGAAAACAGAGGAGGAAGAAATATGAAATCAGATGTGTTAATGGGCTGCAGGTTTACGGATGAAGTGTCGGTTTGAACATGCACAGACCTTATGTTCTGCTTCCACCCTGCCGCACAGCTAATGAGGATGGATAGCCTTCTCTCCTCTCCGTGTGCACAGACAGCTGCCCTATCTCCTTGTCCAAATGTTGTCCTCCCCAGTCAAGTTCCCTGTCGTTCCATTTGTTGGCCGTTTCTCCCCTCAGACTTAACATTTTCTATTTGTCCCTTCTTTTTTTTCCACCTCAAACTGTTTACACCCCCTGTCCCTTCGGCTTTTCTCTCCTCTCCTGATCCTTCTATCAGTGCCATGAGAGCAAATCCACGTAGATGCTGAAGTGTCCGCTCTCTTTGTTCTCTGCTCTCAGGTGGGGTTGTGTGTTGACACAAGCTCCATCAGCGTTTTGACAGCTCAGCTCTGTCTGTCATGTAGCACAGAAGTCTGTGACTGTGCGGTTTACTGTCAACGGCTGCACGTCCCAGGCCTGTTTTCAGTGCCTCAGGCCAAAGCTTCCTGGTCTGCAGGGGCTTTCTAGAAAAATGACATGTGGACAGTCCCATGTCTCCACCTAAACTCTGTGGTAGGGGCAGAAGATGGGTGGAATGGGAGTGGTGGGAGTCGGGGGGGGGATGAGGAGAGACAGCGAGGCTACAGGCTAAGAAGGCTTCATCACCTGGAAATGACTGTTTTGAGGAGATACTGCATGCAGCATGCGGAGTAGAGAAAATGATAGTGCTGCTTGTTAGTGGCACACAGAAACAGTTGTTTTAGGAAAACACTTTAAATTCACACCGGGCTTGGTTCAGTTTATGCAATGAGCCATAACACCAGCCAGCTCAAACAGCAGTGGATGGCTACTATTTAAACAAAAACAACAACACAGAAGTGCATTGCTGGACTCAAAAGGCCTAAAAACGAGGTTCAGAATAGAAGAAAAAGGATCAAAATGCATCCTTCCTTCCCTCGGTTTGTGCAGTGGCTCACCGTCTTCACTTTCACTCCATCTTTGGGTGTCTGCTTGGTGGTCAGGTTGAAACCCAACATCTTATTGGCCAGTTCCCCAACCACAGCAGGGCTGAAAGAAACAACAAACATTATTCATATTAAAATACAAACAATGAAACGCGTTCAGTTAAAAAACAAATGAAAGGAGAAAAGCAGGAGGACGTTTTGTATTTCTCCATTTGAAGAGAGATGTGTGGTAATGTGATATTTGGACAAAGCTCAGTTCTTGGATACATGGCAGTGCACAAACCTGCATTCATTCTCTGTTTAAAAGCAGCCCACATGTCGGGGGTCCTGGTTGTGTGAGTTAATAAAAATGAAGAGGGGGTTGTACACGTCCTTTGATAGATGAGAGGAAGGTGAACTGTGCACTCATGGCACTGTAGGGACGATGAACTTCAGCATATTCCACAAAAAAGTTTCCGGCCATTCTGCACCCTGAAGTAGGGTGATGATACATATCTGAGGCAATTTTCATGAATCACTTTTTCGCCTTTCAAGCCGGCAGTAAGTGGTAGATACCTTTGCGTAAAAGATAGGGCTGTTTTAGTATATGAAAACTTGGCAGAGGGAAATGCAGAGGGAAATGCAGCGTCAGAGCAAAAAAAAAAAAAAAAAAACCTCTTTCAAGTTGTTTAGTCTTTTGAAAAAGCCCCGACTCCAGAGTGAGCCTTCTTTGGAGGAATACACACATCACACTTTGTAATTCGTAGACAGAGCAAAATGCATCGGCACTGAACCCAACCAACCCGAAAGACGGAAAAAAACTCAGTATGGGGTGCAAAACACTTCCGTCAACCCTCAAAATCCATTTCTCAACACTTAATTTAGGGTGGTTGTTTGAAAAACAAGACACTGGAAGAGAGAAAAACGTTTGTTTGCAGCACAAGTAATCCTGACAAGTGCCAAGGGAGCATCTTCAGAGAGCTCTTTGAGCGCCCTCGCTCTAAAAGCCGCTGTTGCAGGAGAAATGACAGGAATCCATCTCCTACAGTAACACACAGTGTGGAATGTAGATAGGGGCATACTCACTCCTTCGTCAAGTGCACTCCACCTTTAAGGCCGCTGTCAAACACACCTTTGCCTCGGCCACCGGCCAGAATCTGAGCTTTCAACACAATCTCCTTGGCATCTAAAAGACAAAGACAAAGAGAGGGAGAGAGAGCACTTAGGATGTTGTCTCAGCACCTTGATTGGCCTCTTGAGTTGGCCTGCTATCACTCCATCTGATTGAAAGAGGCAGGGGTGAGTGTGATATGTCGGGATTACATTCCAGTGTCCTGCAGCCACCCACAAGGAAAATCAGCCCAGCACAAATTAATACAGTGAAGTAAAGGAATTACTGTACCCATGCCGATTACAGCGGCGGCTCGCCAACCTACTGTCCCCATGCTAAGTGACAGGAGACATTTACTGGGCCAAACACTGTCCGCTGGTACGAGCGTCATGTGCATACATTACCCGTGTAATTTCATAGTAGGGGAAACACTGCTAGAACAATGTCGCCGACATAGAACCTACATCTAACCGGTTTAAATGATGCACGCCTATACACCTAGTAACAAGGCACAATCTAACAAAGAAGGGAAATGGGAAACTGTTCATTCAAGTCACCCTGCTCCAATTCTATAACCAGCCTCCTTCCCTTTGTTGTCAGTATCACCTTGCAAAGAGCAGGTTGAGGTAGAGGCCCCAGGGCTGTCAATTCAGCATCCTGCCCCAAATGTCCCCCTATTCAAATGGACCTAGGACACTCAATGAAGGATCTGTTATTATGGAGGTGAGGAAGCCATGGACAGTTGGGAATCTCCGCTAGAAAGACACCATGACCTTCAGGGCTGGAGACGGGCCCCTCTTTTGACAGCATAAGAAAAAGAAATAAGAAAAAGACAGCTCGATGATCTAGACAGGAGCTGGTTATCTGAGAGAGCCTGAAAACTCTCTCTGTCCATGCTCAATGCTGCTGGGGTGAGGAAGAGACCCAGAGAAAACAGCCTCTGACAGGGTGGCAGGGATTAAACTACCACTGCATTAGCCAGGCCCGTTCTCTGCAGGGAGTCAAGAGCTGAGAGGGGAGGAAGAAAGAGGGGGGTAATAAAGGTGTGCTCACACGCAAAGGGCTTTGAGACGAGTCATCAATGAATAAATATGTTAATAAAAAACTGCTACCGCGCAAAATTAAAAAGAGTTCAAAGCAAGACGAAATAGTGTCCTGTGGGCATGTGCAGCGGAGGGGGATGGCACGGAGGAAATGAAAAAGGGGGGGGGGGGACAAAGATCCAGCCCAATAGGGAGATTGCATTGTTTAAACTTTGGAGAAGGGTAAAAGTAATGCCATTTTTAGGTAGGTCGTTTAAAAAAAACAAGGTACAGTTTTATAGGAAGGATATGTTAAATATTTGAAAAGGCATGTAATGTTCCAGGAAAGGTAATGGGGTGAGAAGGAGGCAGGTGTTCTTTCTTTCTGTAGGAATAATTGATGGGAAACCTGCATAGTATGCGGCACACAACGAAATATTTTAGCGGTATCAGCAATTACGAATGAGCGCTGTAAAAGCAATACGCTGTTCATAAGACATGTTATGAAAAGGTAAGATGTGCTTTCCGTCAAATGTATTCAGTCTGCACCTCAAAGACCGTATGATGCATTTATGTATACCATTCTCACAGAAAGAAAAAAAAAAAAAAAAAAAACAGTGAAGGCCCACACCCGCTGGTCATCATCGAGACCCCGCTCTGCTGGAACGCATGGAGGGGATAATGATGCCCTCAAAGAGCAGCGTGAACATGGCGCCTGGCGCTCGAGCTGGGTGGCCAGTAGGACAGACGTGAGGAGGCCTCCGACACTCGCATTCTAAAACCGCCGGTGCCTAATGAGTGCAGAGCAGGATGACGAGTGGCTGGAAACAGGAGTATTAGCATCTGAAATCACAGACGAGTCATGCCTTCATGTTGGGCCCGGAGACTGCGTTGATTGGGGGGGGGGTCGGTAGCGAGCGAGCGGTGCTGGAGCTTAAGGGGCTTATACAGAGATCTTCTGGTCAAGACGCTTCCTTGTAAGGTTTTATTACCGTGCATTACGCACAGCGGCCATCTGCTCCTGATACACAACAACTCATTTATTCTTACTTGTCGCAATAATAAGTAATTAACAAACACCTCCTGCAGAAAAGTGTTTTTGCCATTATCTTATTGGCTGGATGAAAAACCCCTTCATCGGGGGGGTGGGGGAGGGGGGACCACGGTTGCATAATCAGTACTCTGCTTCCATTTGTATCATACGTGGCCCACTGTGAAGATGCAGAGGAAGATTTTCATCTCCATTTATTTTCTATATCTCGGGGACACAGTGGAGGAGATTAACATCGCACAACGTCTCCAATCACACGCATGCGATCAGGGTAATGCGGTCATCATCCTGGGGCCGAACTCATTCCCCAGTAATGACTGCAAATCAACTCCCAGTCTGCTTGCCAGTGACAGCAGCTGGCACAGAGAACGCGCCGGCTAACGCTCAGCGTCTCCATCAGCCTCTTCCTCTGTGAAATTGCCATTTCTCTTCCGCCCACTCTTCCCCCCCTCTTCGTGTAGTCAGGTGGCCGGCAGCAGAGTTAGCTTTGTTTCTGAAATTTGACAAAGCCTTCGAGGGCTGTGCCATGAGGGGGTTGGTGGCTGGTAAGGGACAGATGTAGGCTATCCGCCAACACAGAGAGAGTCAGATGTGGCTACCATCTGCATCTATATATCTATCTATCTATGAGAGAGAGAAGGATCAGGACAGCCCTCCCTGGCGTGCACGTGTGCTTTAATGAAAGTAATGTGGCGGCTAAATGGAGACGGCTTATCAAACTCTTGGGGAGAGAAGAAAGCAAACACCAGCACAATCGCATAGCATAGAGAGCACGAGCCTTCTTATGGATGGATGCCATTAGCACCAGAATGAGAATGAAGAAAAATAACTAATCAAAAGAAGACCTCGCAATATTTGGCACCTGTGCTCATGACAAATCTCTTCTGGTTATGATGCAGGAGAGTGAGGATTGCTGCCCAACAGTCCAAGAAAAAAAAAAAAAGTCTGAAATGACCATTCTAAAAATAACTTTAAACATATGATTATTATAGAACACAGTGTTTCTCACACATAGACTAATTTGTGGCAGTGCGCCACAGATTCAATACCAGCCACCACACATTGCGTTTGGTGTATTTCTTTTTTTTTTGTTTTGTTTTAAATCCTGCAGCTTATTTGTTCAGCTGCATTTCCTTTCCCTGCTCTCCCTCCGTCTCTGTCACTCACGCGTCTCACATACACACACACAGCCTTTCCCCTCCGTGCACACAGAGTCTGTCTCGCGTGTTTTGTATTTACTCCAATAAAGTTCTGTGTTACAAATTAATATTGAACCATTTATTCCAGTTTAGCGGTCGCATGACTCATTGAAAACTGTAAGAATGATTTAATAATCTAATATAAGTTAAAGTACCAAAGGCAGTGCAGCAGGGTATTGATTTAATTTAAACAGAGAATCACTGCCATTATCTTTACTAATTACACAAGTAGGGAACCTAATGTGTTCACGCCGTTTTCCCTTGAATGATTGATGCAAGTTTAATTGCCATTGACTCACAATATATTTTAAACACACAGGGGCTGCCCCCTATTAATCAATTATTTGACTAATTGGTTGTTTTAGTGTAATTCCACAAATATTCCTTTAGTTAATTTGTGGTTTTTGACGCTGAAGTACTTCTTTCCAAGAAGAATATGAGCATATTTGGGGTATACACCAGATTTGTGTTGCTTTTGTATGATTCGCTGAGAAGAAACTGATACACATGCAACGTTAGGAGCGTAACTCAACTAAGATTTTGTTGTGAAAAGCCCAAAACTCTTTGTATCGTTTTTCAGAATTTGATGTGTTCAATATTAGGACTACATGTGCAGATATTCCCTTTAACCTTATGGCTTCATCTTGGACCAGCGTAGCTTTTCATAAACTTTTACCGTTTCTGATGTTCCCAGACCGCGAAAATGTCATGCAGAAAATGGCTGTCTATTCATGCTCTAAAAAGGTAGGTGAACCAAAAGGAGAGATATGGGGAATAAAACCTCTACATTGACACACAATGGCCTTGGAATTATTCAAGCTGAACATGTTTCTCTGTTCAGTTCAGGTTGAAAAGTCAACAAACATTGTTTGGACCAAATGTTGGAACCCGTGAAACAAGGAACAAAGACTTGGGGCCTCATTTATAAAACCTTGCGTCGGATTTGCGCCAAAAGTGGCGTACGGATGAAACGTAGGACGTGCGTACGCACAGAAATATTCAGACTTATAAAACCGTGCGCACGCACGTCCTACGCAGTTTTCCCTTAATAAATCACAATCACTTCTAAATTCAGCGCAGCTTTTGCGGCTTCATGTCACGCCCATAGTTGCCCATATATAGTCTGTGGAACATCCACATATGAATATTCATTGATTGCAAAATCATGACAAACACTGAGAGGAAAACGAAGAAACGTAACTTCACTCAGTGTGAAGTGGAAATGATCATTGGCGAGGTGGAAAAGAGAAGTCAAATGCCTTTTGGAGGGCACAGTGTGGGCATTACTAATGCCAAAAAGGCACTCGAGTGGCAAAAGAGTGCAGAGGCCGTGAACGCTGCAGCCTCACAACCTCGGCCCGGCCGAAATAAAGAAAAAATGGTCTGACATCAAAGTGGATGCAAAAAAGCGTTAAGCACGCCATCGCTAAAGTGTGTCTGCCCCGGGTGGGAAAGGGGACACCGGAGCTGTCCCCTCTTAATGGGAGACTGGCGGCAATGATTGGGGATCGGGGACGGGGTCTGGGCCAACATCAGCGTCAGGGGGGGGTCGAGGCACGTTTGGAAGCTGTGCCACATTATGTAGCACAGCACATGCACACCTTTTCAGGAGTAAACAATAACCTCCCTCCAGTGCGGTCGAGGCAGCGCCATCTGCCCTTAAAAAGGGCCGATGGTTTACGCTGCAGATCGATCAAACGGGTGTTTGTGTTATTTATGAGAGGCAGTATTGGCATTTCATTTACACAACAGTCTAGTTTTACACATTTTCACACACGTTTGCGGGTTTCTTGCATTTACCGGTTCTCATTTCACCCGTTTTTGTGCGTACGCATTTGTCCGAGCTTGCGTGAAGAAACGCACATTTTTCCATCAAGTTTGCTTTTTATAAATACCAATTATTGCGTAGAGAGCGGCGTACGCCTTCTTTTGTGCGTACGCAACGTTTATAAATGAGGCCCTTGGACACTAAAAGAAAAGGTTAAAGATAACAATTTGACCTCCTGGTTCACTACAACTTTTCATTTCATTACCATCTCAATGTTTTCTCTGTTTCGCCCCCCCTCGATGTGCCCGTCTCTGCCTCTTAATGATGCCATCTCAGTGGAGCAGAATAGCAGCGTCTGGACCGGACCGACAGCGGCACATTTATGTGACGACACGTCCTTCACTCACCGCTCGCACGGCGTCCAGGTCCTCTAATGAGGACAAGTCCACCTGGCTTCCAGGGAACATCGAAAGCACTTCTAATGACTTCCTGCGATGGTCCCCTCTCAGCGAAAGAGAGGGGCAGCTCATTTTTTTTACTGCCAATCAACCACAGAGGATACGGGGGGTGGGGGGTGCGAACGATAACAGGGTTGTGGTGCTTAATGACTTTGGGCTTATCAGTGGGGAGAATAATTTTCTTTGACAACAAACGCTTTCGCAAAGACATTTATTTATATGAGACAGTTATCTAGAAAATGAAAGACTCTGAGTTGCACGCCATGGGGGGTTTCAGACAATCTGTTATTACAAATATGTGAGCAAGACTCTGCACAAACGTGAGATGCTCCTTTGTCATTACTACTGACTAAATATTTTTCATCAGTTCAGCATGAACGATGGCAGATCAAAGCATTTTGAAAGCCACAAAATCTGCTGCCGAGCACTACTGGTGAGGACATTCCCACCGACGGCTGAAGGTTCCTATAGGAACAAGTACAATGTTTTGTAATTTTCACTCTAATAGTACTATTTCTTTCTCCACACCTGACTTACCTCCAACTAATGCCAACACGACTATCACGGTCACCCTAATACGATACAGGGGATGTGTGAGAAGTAACATGGATGGGTTAGGGCACGTAATGAGGAGGTGCAAGCACTAAGCCGCTTACATAAATCACCTCTTTGAGAGACGGGGGCGTCTCACCCTGCAGAGCCTATTTACAGCCGTTAAGACAATTTCAGATGCATGGCTTTTTCTTACAGGAGAGACCCCCGGAGCAAGACAATGTTTGGAAAGACAACAGGTCCCTGGAAAGCCCCCTGTGGTACGTGTTTGCGTTAGCGCTCTGCTGCTGTCTACGTGCTTCCGTGCGCTTTTCCAACATTTTCTCCAAATGTTGGAAGGGGTTCTTGGTGCTACGATGTTTCCCCTACCATTATAACAGGGGGGCACCCTCCCCCCTGAAAAAGTGTGAAATCCAGTTCCAGTGACCTACTACCACCACCACCCCCTCCTGCTCCGTCTGTCAGCAGGCAGCCCTTCAAGGAGTTTGGTGTCGAGACAGTGATACCTGCGGTCCCCTCCTGCTAACTGCCGTGCACTCATTTGGTTCTCCTACAGCGTGATCACAGAGGCAAGCGAGAACACCGGGGTACTGCCGGGTTACAGCATTTCCTTTCACAGGAGGCGGGGCATAAATAGCGGGGTGTTGGCAACTAAGGACCAAGAGCACGAAAGAGAAACAACACACATGAGAGGGCACAATAGATTAGAGGAGGATAAAGAGAGAAGACGAGGAGTCTTAGAGGGACTAAAGCAAACAACAAAGCAAACAAGAAAAGGTCAACATTTGTGGACGAAAGTATTACGTTGTTTTGACATTACCAGTTAATTGCTATGTAAATGTCTCTAAACCCATTAATGTAGAAGTTATTAACATAACAATAAGTGTTGCTAACTGGCCACGGAAACAGCAGCAGCATGTTTAATGGTTGCACATTTGCAAAGGGATTTTCTTTGATTGGCGTCCACATACCAGATCAGTCGAGTCAGAATACGTACAACAGCTTTCAAAATTCTGACACAAATGAACAGCGATCTGTGTTCTGTAATCATATACCTCCACTCTCCCATAAATTCCCCGTTTGCAGTGTTCAGTTGTAGAAAGTGGTGGAAGAGCCCAAGGCCTCAAGACACTAACTGATGAAATCCTAACAAGCCTCGTTTGCATATCGGCTTGTTTGTTGAGACACATTTTCAAAGTTTCCATTCAACCAGAGCTGACGCAATTAGAGAAATTTAGCTGCAAAAGCCCTCCAAAAGACTGCCAACAGGTCAAAGTTAACAACACATTTTGATGTGCACGGCATGAATAGGTTGACGGAAACAGCCCCTCATATCCCCCATGTCAACTGTGACGGTCGATGATCCGCGTTTTCCTGACTTTCATTCAGACTTCTTTACCTGGGTTGCTCTGGTCAGTGAGAGCCCATCTTCTGTGGTGTCATAGCGCTCTCAGTGGACGCAGTGTTATACCCAGAGCTCCACAACTCTCAAAGTATTAATATATTAGTAGTATTAGTATTAATAATATATATCTTAGCTGAATAATTGTGTTCAGATACCCACACAGCAACAATTCATTTGACCGTATATACGGTGCTGTGCGTGTTTGTTGATGATTGCTAGCAGCATCATGACGTACCCTGAGACAAAGGTTTTGGACAACACGATCCTGTAGATACACGCTCCACAACATCAGGAGAATACGTCCTCTTCTCACTCAGAAGGCAGCGCAGGTACTGATTGAGGCTCTTGTCATCTCCTGCCTGGACTACTGCAACGCTCTCCTGGCAGGTCTCCCCGCTGCAGCTCATCCAGAATGCAGCAGCTCGACTGGTCTTTAACCTTTCTAAATTCTCCCACACTTCAAACATTGCATCTGCAAAACTGCTCGTCCCTCCCTCACTGAGAGCAAAACACTCTTTGCTGTCCTGGCTCCTAAATGGTGGAACGAGCTCTCTGATGACATCAGGATCGCAGAGAGTCATCACATCTTCCGCTGCAAAGTAAAGACACCTCTTCAAACTCTACCTCGACTAGAAGACTAACAAATTGTAGCACTTAAATAGTACTTACAATGCCACTTAAATATAGCAAATTGTAAATTGGCTTATTTGATGAAATTGCACTTTGTTTCTTGCTCTTCTGAGTTGGTCCATATGGTTTAATGCACTTATTGTAAGAAGCTTTGGATAAAAGTGTCAGCTAAATGACATGTAATGTAATGGACTTAATAAACTATTGCAGTCTACCAGATCCATTCTGTAAGTATCATTTTTTATATAGCTGCACTTTTTTTATCTAACGCCATGACTGCTGACCTCATTATAAAAAGAGCCAGTTGACTTCTTCTGGCTCGCATAGTTGCAGAACTCTCGAACACAAACAAAGTCCATCCAAGTCTCAGGTTTGCAGTTTGCTTCCCCACCCACAGTCAATTTGGAACGGACATTATTAAACAGGCTCCGGTTTTCACAGCCGGAACTTGCGTTTACTTGGATTCAACAAAGATGATGATTGTAAAAGGAATTGTGGAAATTAATTGGCAAGTGGCGTAGAGATGGCAGTGGTACCAGTTCAACATTTTGTCAGACTGAGGCTGCATATTCTTTTCAAGTTCAAGAAGCAACTGTAAGATCAGTGAGCTGCCTAGGAGAACTCCACCCAGTAGGACATAAGATCCACCTGGTGTACATATGCACACACCACTGTGAGAGGGCCCGCGCCCTACTTCAGACAAAGACTGAAGTGAAAGGGTCGTGGTTGAGTCAACTCTTTTCTACGCTAACTGCCGCTGTCAGCGCTTTTCACCAGAGACTGTGCCTCATTTTATGAAGGAGGAAGATGAAAGCGGTCTTAAAAGGCGCTTGAAGTGTTGGAGTGCACAAGGCGGCTCGAGTGGGGAATGAGAAGGAGGGAAAGCGCTGTAAGAAATAGGCCTGACGGAGTACCATGTTTGACAGTCAGATGTATTTGTCTCCAGAAAGCAGGTCCTGTGTATCCATAAAGTACAGCTGCAGCTTTCCTTTGAGTTCCTTTAACACATTGTTCGGTTTGTCCAAACATTTTCCCAGACACGATGTCGTCATTTGAGAGCTGAGCTTTATATGATGACTAAGTAAAGAATTACACAAAATACAAACAATGATTCCACACACAACTTCATGTTAGTTTGTTTCCTACATTTTATGTTAACAAAGAACAAAAATAGCTTGGTGGTTTACTGACGGCGTAACATCTGGGACTAAGACAACAGAACGCTGTGCACAGCATTTCGGAGGGTGAGTGAGGACTCGGGGGAGATGCAAACGTCACACGCAGATTAGGACGTCCTCGAGCGTGGCACGCGGTGATGCCCGCGTGGGGAAGGAGCGTTTCCATGACAGATGGTCCGTGCGAGACAGCGAGTTGGATTGGTGGAGAAGCATATGGCGCCGCTCTAGATGATCTCATAAACCACCACCGAGCCCAGTCGGAGGTGTAAATGCCTCTCTTCACCCTGCCAGAGACAGCGGAACTGTTTATATTACCAGCAAAATAAATATGGAGGCTCACCAAGTGTGAGCGTGGGGTGTTATTCTGTGTCTTAGGCACTTTAAAAACCCTTACCAAACGGGTTCCACCACTGCTGACAAATTTAAATGGTGGTAAACGCCGAACCAAACAACCCTTTTACAGGTTCAATTTACCATGATGTGTTACTCATAATTTCCTTTGTCTTACGGTACTGCACAAAAGTCACCCAAATACCCTACACGCCTGCCTACCAGAGCAGAAATGTGCAGGATTTTATGGCAAGGGAACTTCATGTCTGTCCTCCCAGTTTCCATCAGTCACAGCAGCCCGGACATGGCCTTTGCTCCGAGTGGTACGTCACATGTCGCTCCACACAGTCAATGATGGGGAAACATCACAGCGATGTGTTTGGGAGTCCATCCAGCCGAGGCAGGTGGGGAGGGAGTCTCTGCTGCACCTCAGTGCACAACGGGAAACCCATGAGCGCAAATGATCTCTGCACTCGTTGGTGCATGCCCCTGCTCCACTGGCTCGGTTTGTCACTACAGGTGGGGCTGTTGCAAGCAAACCAGATTACTGAGGCCATACGGATCCTTTTTATGTTTTATAAAACATGTAGTGCTGGCTGCTTGGACCACATAACATACAAGAGCCACCACTAAATAAATGTACTGTATAAAGCCTGATCAAATTCTTTTCATTTTCTTCCAAGCAGGAACTAATGTCTACCTCAGCCAACCACATCTGGAGAGCCTCCAAGCGGGCCGACTTGAGACAACATATCAAACGAACTATCCCTCTAATAAGCACACATGAGACCTGACAGCCATGCATAAAAAGTCCTCTGTTTACAATGAATATTCATAGTGGGGTGAAATAAATTTAAATGCTTCCCACCTCTGTTAATCTTCATTCTGGCAGTGAGGCTGCGCTGAGCACAAAGCGGAAAGCAGGGAGGCAGAGGTAGACTGAGGGGAAAGAAATGAAGGCAACTCTCAAAAACTGAACACACGACAGCGGGAAGGGAAACCGAAAATGGAATCGCAAACCCAATTTTTCCCAGGATAACCAGAATGATGACAGCGGTTAAGATATAGGACAACATATTCCGAACTCATCTGATATGAGATGTACACATACACGAGTGCACGGTGGTCCCATTCATCACGCGGCCTCACATGCAGTCAAGATAAGAATCCGAAGCAATGTTTTCCTCCATCGCTGCTTTGTCAGTGAATGATTGCCGGAAGAAGCAGGAGCCGTGACGGACATGAGGGGCTCTCGCATCACGGGAGGGGAGGCAAAATGTGGTTTTGATTTAAAATTCCGACTGAAAATCCATCAAGATTTGCTGAACAGATGCATCTGTCAAGCTGGTGGCGACACACAAAATGGACTGCATAATCCCATCCTCTTTGGCTGTAGCGGGGCACAGGTATGCGTGTGTATATGCGTGTGAACATGCACGGCTGCGCAGACACCAGATCTATATTCATTACTGGACTTGCCTGGACACCTCAAAATTGCGGATTTAGGGCTTTTTCTTTTGGAAAAACCTGCATTTGTGTGTGAACGGGAGAAAGCGCACATCACCTTGATGGTAAAGGGAGTGCCGTTTTCATGCAGGGGTCGAAGCTACACGCAGTTATCGATAACATATTTAGCCAACGCTGAAGGGGACCTGCCAAAAGAGATAACCTCTTCCAAAAATCTGTATCAACCAGATATATATGTTTACAGATATGGGTTAAATGAATAGTGCCATGATGATTATTGATTCTGCCACAGAAATATTTGCATTGTTTACTGCTGAGGAGCAAAGTACATTTGACAGCATAAATAGCTCTATAACCAGGCAAAAGAACTGAATGTCTATATGCCTAAAAAAGAAGAAGAAAAAATCAGTTGAGAGTGTGATAATATTCAAAAGAACATGAATATGTTTCATCACAATAATTGTTTTATCAAAATTTAAGTAACTGAGGTTGAAAAATACTCTTTTTGCGGTCTGTGTTTTCTCTCACACGTGCGCGCACACACACACACACACACACACAAAAACACACTTTGGATACGTGATTTGTGGATCTGGGTCATTGGTTTTGGACAGGAAAAGTTACAGTGCCATTCTTTCAGTGTCCCAGAGGAGTACACATTAAAACATCTTTGGACTGCCTCAGTATGGGGCCCTACTTTCAATGAGCCATTAGTTGGTTGGGAGTCGCACATCTGCCACAATAGAAACTCTCGGAGTTGTCAATCAAGTTAAAAGGGAATCAGTGGTCCATGAAGGAATTTTTATTTTTTTATTTCTTTTGTTTTTGTAGAGAAAGAGATTTTAAGCTATTTGTCCTCAGTGGTAAAAGAACAAATCAATTGGTGTCCACTTTAGGAGAGTTGGACCACTCTGTAGAACACGAGAGGAGGTTCTATACGGCACAGCTGCAATTGAACTGTCAACTTAACCACTTCATGCTTAAGTGAGTATAGCGGAGAGAAGGATTCTGCTGGGCGTGAGAATGTGTGTGTGTGTGTTTATGTGTGGGTGCGTGTTTCACATCTACGCAGATGTGCCTCCATGCCAGACTAATTCATTCTGTTGTGTATGCAGGAAAACACGGGATCACAGCAGGACATCAGCACCGCACACAAGTCTGTTTGAGTTGCTCCTGGTGAGCTCAGATACCCCCAAACCTCCATATTCCCCTCACAGAGCCGTGTCTCGTGTCCTCGTCGGTAGAAAGCCATGAAAGAAAAGACAGTGCTGGCTGCAGACCCGTACCGCCGCCCCAATCCCTCCCTGCACCCTGTCCACCCTCAGCTAGAGTCTCAGTTTGCAATACAGCCCCAAAGATCTAAACTAAAGACGCCTTTTTTTCTTCTCGTTCTCCATCACCTGTTATGTCCCCGGAGCGAGCCGCACACATTCATGTGGCAGCAGGAAAAGACACTGTGTTTATCTGAAGTAATGACACGTCAGGAGATGCTCGCCTGCATGCTTTGATGGTGAGCCAGCATCTGTCACAGGATCCACAAAGTGTGAGAAACACCCACATGCGCAGGCGCACGAGCCAGGAGACTGACCAAAGCTTTGTGCGCAAACAGAGATGAGAGGATAAAGCAGCTCTGAAGCACGCTGCGGGAGTAAAAGGGACCAATTTACTAAGCCAACCAAAAATTACTGCCTTGGCTGCGAAGATTTGCGTTGGCGCATGTTTCCAATTTAGCTGGGAATTAACGAACACTCACGATCCAAGCGGTCACAGGCTCAGTCAAGTTCATTTCAATGCCCTGCTGATAATTAAGACTGGCTGCTGGGCTATGAAACACGAGTGAAACACGAGTGCAAAAGAAAAGCATACGTTCTCTGGTACTGAGCTTGAAATATTGGTTGAAGAAACCAATAAAAACATCTCTGAATTGCAGCTGTGCAATTCCCCCCACTGCAGTGGACAAACGGCGATGATGAATCACCTGCAGCCCCCATTTGGATAAATTCCCGTTCCCTCTGCACAAGTCCTATTTGGCAGTGAAACATAAAAAGGTCCCAAAGTGTGTCGCATACAATAAGTCATACGTGCAATGTTGTCTGTCACCAGGACAAAACTTAAGTAAAACAGCCCTTTTAGGGATGTCATAACTATCAGCAAACCCTGCGTTTATCAGTAGATATAAGTATATCAACCCTCGAGTCGGGCCGGGGTTTTATGAAGACGTCTTTTTCCCTTTTAACTCCAGAGTTATCAGTCTCCCCATTTTCCCAATGCAATATAGGTACTGTCATGGAAATATATGTCCCGCTCCTTTTACTCAGTTTATCTTTGTCTGCATCATAACCAGGACCGACAAAGGCAGCGCCCAGGCGCTGGAGCACGAATGCAGCAGGAGTGGCACCTCGCTGGATGACAACCAACCTGGGTGCACTATCAGAAGGCCACTGCTGTAGGAGAGGACGCTGAATAAAATATAAAGCGAAGGGAGAAATATATATTGTATGTGTTGGGCAGGAGAATGAAAATGAAAGCTCTGTGTGGGTGCAAACGTGTCTTAAACTATCTTTATGCTGGATTTGTGTGGCTGGAATTACATTTCAGGCAATTCCTTGCAAAGCTTTGTGCAGATGTGTTGGGGCATTAATCCAAATCGTAACCAGGGATTCAAAATAAGTTTAAAAAAATAAATAAAATAAAAACATGAGAGAAAGTGAACCGAATTAGAGTGTGTGAAGAAAAACTGAGCAGGCACAGCCACTAAATATAAGTAATAAAAACACAGGCTTACAGACATTAAATAAACAGCGACGAGATTAAATTTGATAAACTTCAACCCTGATAAAGCACAGCCATGCGCAAGTCCTGACGCAGGTCTGCAGACTCATGTAGCACAAATAGGACGCGTGGAGTTGCACAATGTACACAAGTACAATCACAAACATATAACATTGAATAATCACATTTAATCTACACATTAACTTGGAGCTAATAATAATTCACAGAATATTGAGAATGTTTAATAACTACATGTTCATATTACTATCTAATCAGTGGGCTGGGATCATTTTTAAAAAAAGAGTGCAAAGGAAGCTGTGCTACTGGACCCAAGGCAGGACCAATCACCAGAAAGCAGACTTCATTCATCTAATCTCCAGTTAACCCGGTTAAAATATGGTTGAGAATTAAACCTTAAAACTGACCGAAACAAATCCCCAAATCACTGAAGTGAAAATGTCAAGTCCTCAAATCCAGCATTGAAGGTCTTGTTTCTTTAAATAGATATCCTTCCTATTCCTTATTGAAATCTGAAAGTTTTACAAAATTGGGTAAGCACTGCTGTTTCAGAAGCTTAATGTGTTAAATAGGAAAACGGCATTTCCCGGTTTACGGATATTTACTTTCACTCTAACTTAGATATCTTATTGACTACTGTACAAAAAAACCACCAAATTCTGCAAAGGCACGTTGCTCCTTTTTCTGAGGGGGAGCGGGCCGCGTGGTGCTCGTGTTTGAGTCTCTTCTACTTACTCAGTCTCTTTGCAGCTTCCAGGGCTTCAGAAGCCGTGTCGGCCACATAGAAACGTTGGACAGCCACGCCGCTCTCTTGCATCAGCTTCTTGCTCTGGTACTCTTGCAGATTCAGCCATCTTCTGGGGGTCGAGCAGGTGCCCTGGAAGGAGAGGAGAGGGAGGAGGGCAAGGGTGGTACAGGGGGGGGCAAAACAAAAGTATAAGGATCTCTTAGTGAGGCAAAGATATCTAAAGCAGTGCTACAAAGGGTCCCAACCTCAAGCGTTAAACCATAAAACAATAACACCTGCCTCAAAGTCCACAGGCTACAGACATCCGTTCTCCCCCTCCCACCTCCCACCCAGCCCTCCTCCCTCCCTCCCGCTGTCCTTCTCCTGTAATCAGGCAGGCACCCGGGCCCGCGCTGCAGGACCGCTCTGCAGCCGTTTTGCTCCATCAGCAGACAGAGGCCGTGTCAGCTCCAGCTGTTGTTGCTATTAAAAGGAAATTGGCTTTTTAATGTGACGGAGACACAGAGGCCGTGTTAGAGTTACGACGTCTCCTCGATAGCACGCTCCGCCCTGCGTGCGTGCGTAGAAGTACACACGGGCGCACAAATTCTTGCACCGGGAGGGAAATCTTCAGGGAGTCGTTAAGGAGAGAAAGGCCATTACAGTAAGAGGGAAAACAAGGATTGAGAGGGAAATAATGGTTGGGCATGTAAATGGTTCCACAGTGTGTGTACTTATTTGCTTAAAGGTAACGATACAATAATGACATCAGGGCTGCACTAGAAGGTAAACTGACTTAGCCTTTTATCCACTAACTCTGCTGTGGATAAACGAACACGGCATTAGTTTACTTTAGGAGCTCTGCGTGAACAGAAGGGGCACATCTGCACCTCGTGACCATGATAATCTTGTGCGTTTTAAGACTAGGATGTCGTATGTGTACAGACTGTAAAGCCCTCTGAGGCAAATTTGTAATTTTGGGCTATACAAAATAAAATGAATTGAAGACTACTGAAATATTGCTTGAGGTACATTTTCAATGCCACATCAAGAGGAAAATCCAATGCTCCATCACACCAACTGTGCTTAAGTCTGCACGGTCGATATTCCACTCTTCACCACGGTCATCTTTTAAGAGAAGTATCTGCGGTGGGTTTTGTGGTCAAAAGTGGCAAAAAAAAAAAAATATTGCTTTCCGTCAGGACGAACACGAATTAAAATATAGCAACGGCATCAAGCAGGGCACCACGCCTCGATATTGTATCTGTGCCCTTGGAAACGGACTGAAAACCACAATCGCTGTCTGGTGAAATGATTCGACAAGAGCAAAAGCGGACAAAAGGCTGCACACGGTGGTGCTGTAAATATTTAGATAACCTTATGCCAACACCGTCTGCGTCATAAAGGTGCAGATGTGGCCCATGAATTCACGCAGAGCTCCTAAAGTACGAATGTCCAGCACATTGACAGTGGATGACAAGTTTGCTTGTCAAGTTCAAGTTCACTTTGTTATTTTAATCTTAACTGGATTAGAAAGTACAGACGCAGAACTTCCCAGGAAATTTAAGAGATTACCTTAAAGAAAATACACATATATTATCTAAAACACTGCATATACAAGGAAGGATGACATGCAATGAAGAATAAAGAAAGACGCATTGTAGATGAATTGTGTAAGTCTTCTAAAGTTGCCGTTCACTGCGTCCTCCAGGTGGGGGAAATAACAAGAACACTTTTTGTTTAACATCTCTCCACCACTAAGGGATGAGGAAGTGAATTGTAACCATAACAAACACTGGGGCATGATAGTTATGAGTGATTAAAGTCTAAAGCTTGACATGACCACTTATTGGGGCACAGAACTTTTTTTAAATTTTAAACTGAAAAACAAAACCACAGGATTGTTGATTTACTGCTCATGCCAGAACCAAGGCTCTCCGTGCCACCTAGCGTGCTCTATTAGCACGCGTTCTCCCCCTCTACTCTCCAGAGGGCCTGTCGGGAGACTTCAATGGAGCCAAATGGGTTGTTTTCTAGACGAACCGTACATGTTGATTCAGATTGTTGATCCAGTTATTCTCTCAAGCTACTCCATTCCGTAAGGAGGGGCATCCGCAGGTCACCTCTGCAATATCTTACCGTTCATATGTTCAGGTTATTGCCGTTTGTGCGTGTGCGCGCGGCAGTCGGAGCAATTCTTTAAGGTTGATCCTTCACACCAGCAGATATTGAAGCGACTCTGGGTTGAACAGCATGACAAAATGGATCCGTATGTCTGTCGGGTGACAACTGAAGTGTGTATGTGACGCCATCTTTATTGTTGTGCCTGCCCGTCGACTTTAACGGGACACATGCCACCGCCTAAACACGGCGATTTGCAGGACAAGTTCTCACTGTTCTGTGCACTCATTGGATTGCTGTCAGGTACTTGCAGAGCCCCTGCTCTTAAAATACCCACTTCCCCTCCCATCTAAACTGTTGGCCTGTGGGAGGATGAGCTCTGCTGCCTGGGTGCATGTCTCCATCCGTCGAGTCCACCTCTTGTTCGACCTTTGACTGGAAAATAGCAGATGAGAGCCCGTCACAGGGCCAGGACAGGCACAAGATCACAGCCAGCCGTACAAACTCAGGTACCACAATAGGGATTTGTTTCTGAACCCCCCGCCACCCAAAAAGAAACCATATGAAACAGCAAACTAAGCTCAACGTGCACAAGCTTTGTCAATGTGAGACAAAATTAACATTGAGTATGGCTTCACTTTTATAAATAACAGAATGCTTTTACGAAATTTAGAAGGATGAATCCCCTGCCCACTGCAGGGTGTCACAATTGTATCCAACAATTATTCATAAAATGGCTTAGAAATGTTGATGTGGTCTCGGCACAGAGAGAAAATGAATAAGTCTTAATAGGACAGTTTGATACTGCTGGCACATCACAAGAGATCCAACTGCAAACAGAAGTTACACCAGGTTCGCCAAAGCAAAAAAGGTCCCAGTGAGGTTTAGAGCACAGAAAACCCTCACTGGATAGAGGAACAGTGCAGAGACCCCAAAACATCAGAAAACATTGTTAAACCATTAGCGAACGACAGCAACGAGACCCGGAAGCCACTGCCGGGATCTAAACCAGCTTTTCCAAAAGCTTTTTTGTCAGGGACCCCCTTTGAGGATACGATGGCGTTTTAAGATTGTTCCTTTTTTTTTTACCGTTGTCGGCCAAGGTGTTCCTCCAGGCACCTTGAGCGAAACACAGAGGAACGGAAAGGAACCAGAGAAGGTTTCGGCGGCTTCCAGACTCAGAGACAGCCTGTAACTAAGACGCCACCCCATAAACAACCATGGTGCATCTTTACTCTCATTTAACCGTCTGCCAAATAGCTGTACCTTGTCATAATAATGTGTTAGTAATCATATAAACTTGATCAAAATAATGATATTTGAAAGGTGGAAAGAAGGAAAAAAAGGATAAGAAAGTTTGCTGCAGTGTCATCATTTAGAATATTTCTGAACATGGTTCATTATTTAAGCTGTTGTTCATGCATGCATAGCTTCAATTATTAACTGAAGGGAACACAACTTTTGTTTGCATGTTGCCTTCATCTCCCATCTGCCACTTCAAACTTTATGTTGTTAGTACATAACCACAGAGATATGAAGACCGTCAGCAGCAGAGTGTGTTGTGCACATCAAATCCAAACAATTATTCTCAATCTGCAATATTAATGCATAAAAGGTACACTGCAACTCTAAGATATATTTTACTGTCACCTATGAATTTGCAATTGTCCCCTAAGTGTTGTAATATCATCATGTTTTAATGTTGTTACATTCATATTTCCAAGATCCTTGCTGTTAATTCATATTGTGAGTATCAAAGCTTAATGTTCCACATCAACAATTGAGCGCCCTAACTAACAAATCAAAGCCAATTTGCCACACTAGACTTGATGATGTTTAATATTCCATGATAACTAGAACGATAACTCCAGAGTCTGAATATTTTTAATCAGCATAATAAGAGGCATGTCGTTTATTTACAATGTTCAAAGTGCATAAAATTGCAATTGGATGAGAATTAACCATATTTTTTTAATGTTGAGGTTATATTTCTAGATGGAAAGCAAAGCAACATGGACGATAATAATATTCAAGAAATAAAGTATTGTTCTTTGTGGTCTGGTGATTATGGTGATTTACGATTTGGTTGTGACACCCGAAAATTCTTTTTTTCTCTTTTTGCCTTGCATTTTTGACGTGGGCAGGTATTCTTGAAAACTTTAGTAGTACTAATAATACATCATAATTAAAAAGTGAGGCTTGGTATTACTCCAGCTGCTAGCATCTGTCCTGGCAATGCTGATATACAACTTGCGTGCAGGCACATCTGGCTCGACACTGTCTAAGTGTGTAAGCACCTTGACAAAGAAAGCTGGCGGCATTCTTGTTGCTTTACCTGGCAATATATTCTATAAGAGACGCTCTCATTATTTATAAAAATAGAACTTAACCCATGAAACAACCCAACACGCTTCTCTAGAGGAAGTCGTCCTCCGAAAAAGAAATCATTGAAAGTATAGATGTTCTATAAAGTGGGAGGAGATATTTCAGGCTTCCAGGGAAACAAAGAAAAAAAGTCCTTTCCCAAGGCGGCTGAAGTAATATTGTCAGAAAAATGACGAATGCCTGCGTTAGAAAGTCTCTGGATGTGGAGCGTTGTGGTGGAGAAGCTGCGCTGTGTTTGATTCAGGCTGGAGACATTTGGGTCAGATCTTTCCTCGTCTCACTGACCGTTGTAAAGGGCGGGAACGTCGGACCCTAAACCGCATTCAGCAGCACGGCCTTCCATCACATGTACATCTCATTAAATAGGAATTCGGTAGAATGACATTACACTGCAGGTATCACATGTGCCGCCCACAACGAGGAAAACACTAATGCACAGCCTGAGCACAATCACTAGAGGCTTCCATGTAGGATTTCATTTGAGTTCTGGAGGGAATGTGCTTTATATTCTTTTGGAATATTTCAGGAAGCAGTGCGCTTTAGCACAATGTTTATAACGGGTTAATAACAGCTAGATGGCTATAACAATGTGGGATGCAGCTTAATGGAGCAGATTTCAGATGGTTTGTATTTGACGATTAATGGATTATGTTCATTCATGGTAGTAAACAGTATCTGTATGAGAAATGCTCCTCAAGTCTGAAGAAATACATATTTACATTTTCTTAGGTCCTCTTATGTTAATTTAAATCAACTCCTGTTAATTTAAGAAGGCCCAGAAGATACTTGCTGTAAAGGAACCCTGTGATTCTATGATAGAAAGTTAAAACAAGTCATTTAATATGGATTATACCCGTGTGTGACTTATAGAAATCATGAAAAAAACATCACTCCTTCTCCCCTTCAACTAATCATGAGCATCAGTCAACTCTTGAAGTGCTCAATGCTATCAGATAGTGAAGTGAATATACAGCTGAGGATTTCACAAGGAAGAGTTCTACATGTATGCTCTAGTCTAGAAAGCAGTGCACTAGGTGGCAAAAGGCAGTATATCAGCAAGGCAGGCGTACAGCTGGCCTGCAGTCCTCAGAGGCCCCCACTCTACTGTAATTATCATCATCACTCTGGAGACCATCCTTTATACATCAATACTGCTCTACTTGCTCTTAATAGACACACACACACACACACACACACACACACACACACACACACAGGACAACATGGGATGTGCAGTGAAGACACAATACGGCACAAACAAAGTTGTGCGCTCTGAAATGGGCCCTAGATGGCATAAATATTCAGAGCAAACTCCTCTACACACAAAAGCACTCAAGACCTTTCTCATGAGGGCATGGGAGTGACAGGAAGTGGAGCGCAGTGGCGAGAGAATCGCAGCGCTGACAATGATAAACAACTATATTCTCTATTAATATATGGAGATTATGAGGAACGAGGCAACATGCCCGTTTTAGGAGCCGGCCTCTGTATATGAATAACAGGGGGATTTTACAGTAACATAAATGACATACTACCAAAATAGAAAGAAACTGCCAGGTGCAAATTGTAAATGCAAGCCGTCACATTAGGAATGAATCCATAAGCAGCCTTTATAGTCACATGAATCTCCAGCAGGTAAAAACATGCCATCACTAAACCCATGAAGACATGTGGTATTAATGTGACACCACTCCAATAACAGCCCGGTCATATTCTCCATCTCCACTGTGTTTTACACCCTCACAACCGCATCAGCATTCAGAGCAAGAAGCAATAAGCTCTACAGCTAAACTCCAATGAGGCAGAGGAGAAATAAGAACTTTTTCTGTGAAAGCATGTTGCCTTCAGCAGGCAGCAGGAGTCCTGACATTCAGAGTGATCACAAAATGTCACGCTAATACACCTTGGCTGGAGTGGTTACTAACTATTTGTCCTCCCTTTCTCCTTAGGGAAATTTTGTTTAAAAGCCCAAACAACAAAAGTGCAGGTCTCAGTAAAAACGTAACTGGGATTTTGATTGCTTTGATTAAAAAGGTAATTTACAGAGAGGTGCACATACACACAGGAACATGGGTGTATATAGGCTGTTCAATAGAATTTATGCAACCTACAGTACCAGTCAAAAAAATAGGAAATGTTTAAAAATGTCATCTTATGAGTAAATTTACTCGGATAATTTGTATTTTTAAAAACACAAAGTACCACTATCAATTGTCTTCCAAATTCCATTACACTTTTGAGATGATCTCTTGACCCAAAAGGATTCAGGAAACAATAGAAACCCTTGTGCAAGAAGAAGAAAACGAAACCTGCATCGCAAGCATATCGGACCACAAACTGTGGTGAAAAAAAGTGCAAAACAACCCTAAAAGACTAAACGCAGACGGACGCAATTTTATACCATAGAAAGAAAAGAATGTCCCCACTCGTCTCCATGGAGCACCCAGAGGGGCTGTGCCCTCACACGGAGACACCGAGAGGGGACACACACACACACACACACACACACACACACACACACACACACACAGCTGCATTAGATTGCAGAGTCCTCGTCTCCGCTGTGCACACCCGCGAGTGGCACTGAAGGACAAAATCACGGCGTGGTCGACTACACCTCTTCAGCTGGTGCATGTGGTATTGCGGCAATGCGGCGCGCAGCATCAGGACTTCTCCTGAGAGGCCCGCGAGTGTGCAGCCTCGTGTTCAGTTGAGAGCCGCATGCACAATGTCACGCTGAACTTGTCGTGAGAAGAAGTGCCATCGGAGTGAGGGGACGTCTGATCGCGACACTTGCCAAAGTCATTTCGAGACACGCGGGCCACTTCCTCTGCCGTTCGCCCTTCTGTTAAACTCGAGGAGTCAATATCCCAGGGCTAGATGAAAGCCCTTGTCGTTATCGCTATGGAGGGGAGAGGAACAATGTCAAAAAGTCAAAGTCTGACATGCTAGTTCTGCTTCCGCCGCAAATTTATTAGGGCCATAAGACTTAATTTACAGGGGAAGCAGGCAATCACCTTTGATCAGACCCATAAACAGCAGCCAGTCGACGCTGCGCTGATCGTTAATCCGCCACTCAAATGCAAAAGGGTCAAAGGACGCATTTGTTTCTGGAAGTGAAGCCTGACCGGATCCGGCGGGCCGGCAGGGAGGGAGGCTGCCGAGACAGTTGGTAACACCGACGGGAAATGATCTCTGAAAACAGGCTATTTATCAAACTGTGGCTCCAACCATCCAGGCCACGCTGCCTTTTATCAATGCATACATTCTAACGCCAATTAATGAAGACGTCTAATCGTTACACATAAGATGACAAGATAACGGCAATGATTACTCGGCATGTAATTGTGCATACGAAAGCCGATTTGTGATGACTATTGATAAGGAGTTAAAGCCCTCAAATGATGGAGATCTTAATTCCACCTCTTACGCAGTGTAAGAACAGGGACACAAATCAACAAACACAGAGGCCTCCATACAGTTTAAATGAGTATTTCATTGACACAAATTACTTTTCCTCAATAGTAGTGAACAGAATGTCTTTCGGGCTCCGAATTGTTAGGTTGACAAAACAGGGCATTTGAAGACATCACTCTGTGCATTTAGCACTATTTACTGTCCTTATATAGACAATTTATTTGATTGAGAAAAAGATATAGATCCATCTCTGATGAAAAAAGCCATTACGTGCGGCTCTAACGACACGTACGCAAACCAGTACAGTCCGGTCCATTTTCAGGACGTGTTTTCTTGCTACAGAGCTGCGCTCTGCTGAATGAACTACGTAGGAGAGGTGTTAGAACGACGGCTCTGATTGATGATATGAGAGACACATGCAAAGTGATTTCCGCTGGTTGGGATCATCAATACCTTTATAGGACATCTGGACCAGAGCCTCCATTACTCACGTCTCCTCGGGATAACAATAAGAGAAAGAATAACCCCGTGGAGTTTATAAATGGTACGAGTTTATGGATTATGTGAACAGTTTATTATTTATGCATAAAGATAAAGCCTTACGTAGAGCTTCATTAAGAAAGTAAACAATGGGGATTCAGAATCTACCTTAGGCATCATCATTAAGTCCAGCCAAATGGACTGATGTTAATGTGTGAGTCCAGGGCCGATGCCGAGTGTTCTGTTGCTTCTTAGGCACAAAAAGCACAAGCATCACAAAAACATGGGGCAGAGAAGACAACAGAGTCCATACTCGGCCCACTCTGCCCACTACTTTGTTCCGAAGGGATGTGGCTCAACGACTTGTGGATGGATTGCGACCTTTAGTGAAATGTTGAACCGAGACACAGACAAGCGGTGTCTCCTGAGGCTGCACATGTATTACTTCGGCTCTCCCAATCCGTCGGCCGACGAACGCAGCCCTCCAGTCGGTGAGTTGGCGGACACGTCGGATGTATGCTTTGCGGCCCAGCATATCCCATGATGCATTGCGTGGTGATACAGATTTGATTTTATTCACGATGGAGACAGGTGAGCAGCAGCAGGGGAAGCATAAATTCACTTTTAAAAGGTATAATAGCATTCACTCAAATATCTATCAATAGAAATGTTATAATAATAACAACACATAAATAAATAAATATTTATTTATTTACTTAATAAAATTGGTTAAGCTAGGTAAAGTTGCTAACCAATGTCGTGTTTTTAAATACACATAAGACAAATAAGAACAAACTTCTCTTAGTTGAAAATATATGGATAAATTGTAAGTTAAATCAACTTTATATATATCCCAGTCAGACCAAAGAGATATACAATTTTTTTTCCTCCAGGATTCCATTTGAAGATTGCATTAACAATGATGAATATCTTCTTATACTCTATACAATAAAATATAAACTATAACTAGGTGATGGTTCTCAGGAGGTTATGTTAGCGTATGTTAAGTATTGTTTGTGAAGTGCAGCCTCACAGAGTTGCCGGTGTGAGAAGAGGAAAGTCTTTATTTGTTGGTCTTGTTTCTTAAAAAGAAACTGTTTAGTGATGTGTGGCAGTAACTTACTATATTTTCAGTACACATTAAACCTTTTAGAACAATAATGGGAGCTTTTGGTGTGAAAAGGAACTAGAATGGAAGCACTTGATGAGATGGAGCGGACACAAAGCAGTGCATTTTGGTCTAAACCAGCCACTGAACCACTGCAGCGTTGAATATTTCCTATTACACATTACAGAGTCTTATCCCCAGATGTCTGGTGAGGTTAAAATCCTCATTACTTGTCATGGTCAGACCCTAACCCCTTTGAAATGACACAGCCTTATTAGTGACAAAAAATTACTGCAGAGTTAATTAACCAGAATGCTCCTTAAGGGGCATTATCAAATGTTTAAGAAATTAACAGATGGCCAGTTCACCAACTCTATGTAATTGATTTGTTCCCATTCAGGTTATGAACCCGTGTCTTTTTCCACATCCATTTAGCTAACCATCCGGGAAGAATTGAAAAGGGGAACTTTGTGGCGTCCACGGGCAGGCGGACTCAAAGGGAGCTGTGCTATCGGAGCACCATCGAAGTCATTCTCAGGCTCATTGCGCGTGGATGTTTTTTTGCTAATAATGTGGCAGTTTTCTACTTGCAATTCATACAGGCCGCCTCGTATTTGGACAAGCAGTACGTGGCGAGCCGTGAGCGGCGACGCGCGGGGGGGAAAAATGGAAATGGAGGACGCAAAGAAGCAGAGTTGATGTGGATTTTCTGCATAAGCAGGCCGGTGTGAATCAGAGGCATATTTCCAGCCGCGTAACAAGAGCACGCCTCATGAAGCATTAGTAGGCTAATTCGGAGGGCCAACTAACCTGGTCTCCATTTAATTACTCAAGTATTGATGGCAGAAGTTCCCCCTCGGTCCTCGGCTTTGGCGCCGGAGATTTGGATGGGAATCGGTGGCAGAGATTTGTGCGGAGGGATTACTGGTTAACCCAAAGGCCACTATGACAGCAGGATAATGCTTTTAGCCTAAATACATTCATGGATACATCCATGGATGGATGGATGGACGTTTGCTAAAACGTGTGTGTCTCAAACCAAAATATGGTCAAACACAACACCTATGACTGTTCAAAAGCCGGTACACTGCCCCACCCTAACCCCCACCCTTTCCCCGGCTCCAAAGAGAAGACAGCGAGTGAGTTAGTTGTATATGCACAGTCAATATGTAATGAAAATATAAGGTATTCTACCTATTCAAAGCACTTATGTCTTTTCCCCACGCAGTTCCGCCCGAAATGCGCAAATATGTCTGTGCGGACCATCTCTCCCATCGGTCGGCCGAACTAGGGGAAACCCTGAAAGCGAAGGTTGTGCCATTTGAGTACTGAGGAAAAAGATGACACGTGCCTGTAACAGAGCTGGTAACAGAACAGAGGTGCAGAGACGGGGGCGAGAGCAGCGGCGCGTGGCTGCAGGATTTAGATCAGCGAGACAGATTTGCATCATTGGCAGGTCTTTAGGCAGGGCAGGTCTAATCTCCTGTAGACAGGCTTAAGAAAAGGAAAAAAACTGACTGTTGTGTCTCCACGGAGAGGGATTTCAGTAATTAGCATAGCTAATAAGAGATGGGTACACAGTCACACTCAAAAGGTGTTTGAGTCAAAAGGGGCAGATAACGCAGTCGTGAGGAGAAGGCCGTGCAACTATGTCAAAGTTTACCTCTATTTACAAGTGCATGACCATGCATGACCTTGGCTGCAGAAATGTAGCATGGAGCTTCATTGAACAATGGCTAACATGAGTCATGTGCATCCATCGAAAAAAGGCAAGCAAAGCTTTCACGTTACACCTTTGCTTTCATTTCTGTGGCAACTATCAGTAGTATTACAACTGCCAACAGTTGTAGAGATTTACTCACATTAGTGAGGGCAACTTTTTAAAAATTACAATACATTCACAGGGCCCTCGGCAAACTCAATTATAAAATCCAAATCACACTTATTATTAGTTTGAAGGCCTAATTTTAAAAGATGATGGATGAGCTGGTTTGACAGCTGAACGTAATTTCCAACATAATACTCTTAATAAATTGCGGCTGTCGGTAATCTCGGACATTGTTTACGCATGTTGTCAACTCATTTTCGGCATCACTTCTACCTCGTTATCGGCACTCAAACAACAGCACAAGTTAAGCTAATAGCGGTGCGCTTGCTCGTTGCATTCCCCTATTCGTAGGGCTGCCCATGTCTCCTAATGACTGCAGCCCTTCTAAATTATTGAAAAAGCCTAAGCACCTCACCGGCTACAGAAATGGCTATTAACCTTGGTGAAGCGATATTCAAATCCAGTTAGAGCCAACTTCGTCCTCCGGTATTCCGTGCGGGGAGGAAATGTAAATGTGTTCTTGCTGAGACAGATGGGAAAGCCGCCCACCGTTTGAAGTTCCAGCAAAAGAAGCCGTTGCAAGCGGAGGGGGCCTCCACCCGCCTCCGGTAAGATATTCAGTACACTCCCATTGAGCCACCTCCCGTCCCAGTCTGTTCCCTTCAAACCACGCTGGGCTTTCGACACTGTTCGGTTATTGCAAAGCAGGAGCACCTTTGCGAGAAGCAGAAACTTAGCGAGCGTTTACAAATTCACCGCTGTGCAGCGACAGTGAAAAACAGCCAGAGGATTATCTCGCAGCGCAGACAAGAATTCAGGAGATGTGATTCATGAGAGAGAGAGAAAAAGAGAGGGAGGGGGAAAAACCTTCCACTTCAAGATTTAAGATTAAGAGCATCCTGGAGCCGAGCCGTCTAAATATTGGGATGTCCTTTGCATTGTTGTTGACAAATCATAGCAAATTGAATTCCTCGGCTTAGCTGACATACTGTCAAAGCTGATTTGATTCTGTTGCAGATACCCAGCTGTCAATCAGCTCAGGCTTCGATAATGTGCTATAAACCAGAGAGAATCCCTGATCATAACGCTTATCCCCTGGCCCTAGAGAGAGAGGTGCGAGTAATAGAAGAGGAGGTACAGCAGCCCGTAAATGTGAGATTTGTACATTTGCAAAAGTTGTGTGTATGTGTGTGTAGTAAGCATGTCATGTAGAAATGACAAACAGCCATGCCGCTAGGCTATTTCTCGTAAATATAGCAGATAGATTTTGAAATGTTATCCCTCCGTGGGTATATGGAATTGACACCACCAATTCCCAAAGAATGCCTTTGAAAACATAGGATTAATTCAACATAACTATTAACGTTTCCATTATCCTTATCATTTCTACATGAATCTCTTTTAAACTACAGCCTTAATAAAGTCTTAATTTGATACCTGAAATTACCTTTCAACCTAACTGCATCCCCCTTTGCCTCCCTTTGGTGTTGGAGATTGTTTCCACTCTATGCGCTTCATTGGATGTTGCGTTTCAGGGGTGAAAATAAGTATGGGATTATTTCCTGACCTTTCTTATGTTAGTTATTCATTTATTGGCATAGTAAACAATATACATCAATGTGTACCATGTTGGAACCAAAGTAGCACCTCCCTCCCCCTCCGCAACCCTAAGAACAACACAAGTATCTCTTCCTGCATGATGCTTTGTGTCTCTCTTTGGGTCTGTAATTGTTGTTCAGACAAGTCAAACAAGCCAGTTTTGGGAAGTTGCTACAAGCATTTATTTTCCCTATTCAATCAGTGGGAGCTGCATCCTGGTGACAATGTATATTGTGGCCTGCTGTGGATTTATACTGTGGCCTGCTGTGGATGTCCCATTCGGACAGGGAGAATCACAATGAAGAAATGTTTCAATTTATTGGCATTCAGCATGTAAATCCTGAGTTTCATGTAAACAGATGTGCTCCATGCACACCGGCTGGGACTCAATGTCAAAGCTGTTCCAATTGTCGAAGCAAGACAAGCAAAGCAAACAAGAAAAAAAATGAAATGCTGATTAGATTAGAAGCAAGAAATGTTCCTACTTCTAAACTACCCTACAAGTCTGCACTGTAGTTACAAACATTCATAGACCCAATTTCAATCATACGAGTTCTGTTTCATGTTGTTAATCAATAATTTGGCCTGATGCTGCAAAAAAGCTGACAATGCAACTGACAACTGTAATCATTCGCCAGTGTGTACGTGTACATAGACAAGCCGAATGGAATGAATGCTGTTGTCATCCCGCAAACAGACACTGGAGGTTCAAAGGGCAAAAGAGAACCTTTTGACTGTGGTCTTATCCGCAGTTAGAGAACTTTGTCCTGGTAGCAGCGTTCAGGTATGTCGCCATAGTTGTCTTTACAACTAAGGGAACATTAATATGCTGTTAATAACGAAACAAAGGCTCAAATGACTAATAAGACAAATACATAATTCAAATGGAAAGACTGACGAAAAACGTGCGCGCGCACATACGTACACACACACACACACACACACACACACACACACACACACACACACTGCCAATGGTGACCGTTATATGCTGTACTTTTGTAACATTAGAGAGAAGTAAAGTTTTCCTCAGAAAAAGCTCGTGTCCGTTTGAGGGACAGCAGTCTGTACATGACTTGGCGAAGGGAGCAGCTACACACAGGCACACTGTTCAACTTCGACCTCAGTCGGTCCTTTCTGCTCAGAGATGCTAGCCTGCTAGCCACGTAGCTCTACAAACAGCTCCTCGCGCAGCTGACAACGGACAAGAGACGGCAGAAACCCCCCGAGCGACGTGAGCCCCGCTGCGTCCGCGACGTGAGCTGGGACAGTACCTTGAGTTTGTCCAGAAGGAAACGCTTTGAGGTCGCTGTTCTCAGTCCTCTTGCTGCAGCCTGGGATGCCATGGAAGCCGCCATGTTGACACTGAAGACCGGAAAGAGATGATGAAGAGATGAGCGCGTGTGAGTGTACGCAGAGCCGTTCATAGGTTATCTGCCAGATGGGGGGCGGGGCTTGAGAGGTGCGCACGCCCATGTGTTCATGTAACAATACAGCTGGAGAAGAGTTTTAAATACAACAAGTCAGTTGTCAGCCAACACAAAAACATGAAATGGTCGCTGCTTTTCTATTACAAGACTATTGTTTTTTAATGTTCTTGGATTTCTTTCTTTGTTGTACATTGTTATTTGTCATTTTTATGATGCAGATGTAGGAAAGAAAAATGTTGTCTCACAGTACAGATATTATCAAGGTCATGTCGCAGTCATCAGTGGGCTTTATGGGCTTTAATACCTTCTAAAATAGGGTTTATGCATCGATCTGTTTCTCTGTGGACAGATTTTGTCAGCACAATATTGTTACCATCTTGTAGTAAGTATTTTAGCTGATGTTTAGTTCAAAGATCACTGTGCTCCAACTAGTCCAAGAAATAGGGGACCAAATGTTATGTCATTAAACAACCTAGACATACAAACTACATACCTTCAGCATCCATATTATATAAGGTTGGCCTAAAAAAGGACGTTACTGAGCAATTTCCAAAAGAGAATTGCCTGCCATTTAAACGTTCCAAAAATGAAAATTCTTGCTGTATATCTCCAAATGTCAAAAGATAGCGAACCCAAGTCTCACCATGACTTTTCCTATGTTATTCCTTAAAGTCTTTTTTGTCATAATGCAGTATTTTTGGTTAACTTTTTGTTATTTTTGTCAATCCTCAAGAGGTCAATAATGGTTTGACCAAATCTGTATTACAAATGGTATCAACCCAAAAATGGCTGCATATAATAATAACAGAGGACGTGGATGGCTGTCATATACATCAATCACGATGTTCCACAGCTTTATTCATTCTAGACTCATAACATTTGATATAGCCAGAACCAAAACACAATGTTTAGAGATCATGTCTGGAGAAACTTGACATATAGTGTTGAGCTGCATTTCAGATTAATATTCAGGAATGCAGCTTTCAGATAAGAAAACTAATTAGTTATTTATAATAAAGGGTGCATTTAAAAATATTCTAATTGTAGTGATCATTTGAGATTTTACACAAATAGGTTATCTGTATATTTAAATATTTATTTGAACATTAATTTCTGCTACATTTTTTTAACTTAAATTATTTGACAGATTTAGATAAACGATGAAAAAAAAAACACATAACACACGAAACACATAAGAGACAATCATCTTCAGTCATCTTTTAAGTCAGGATAGGATATTATTGATCCCCAAGGAGGAATATGCTAACCACCTAACTAGCAGTATATGAATCATGATTGAGGAATATTAATTCATCAATAATTATATTACAATGATATGGTGTTCAGTATATCATTCTGATATGGGCCATTCTATATTATTAATACTTACTAACTTAATATATTTTCATGCTAGTACTTTTGTACTTTTAAGTAAAATTTGACTTTAACCTGTGACTGAGCATTTCCAAACCGTATCATATTAGTATTTTAGTACACAATCTGACTTTTTCCAACCAGTTTGTAGTGTTAGGGATTTAAGCAAGAAGTGCAACCCTAGTGGTAGAAATTATAATACATGTAGTAATGTTTAGTGATAGAATTGTAGTTTGTGTGTTGTTAGATATTAGTTATTACATTAGCATGTTAGATGAAATAATTGCAAAATGAATCAAAAACAATTTATAGTCATTAAAGTAATTTAATTACTGTACACATTAACATCCTAGGGACTGATGCTAATTGCCGTCCTTTACGGATTTCTTCCAATTTTCTCCCCTAAGAGTTTTTTCTCCTGTCAGGTAGTGAATGATGTACGACATAATTTCTTGATCAGAGGTTCAGAACCCAACTGTAGTCAATTTTGAGTTTTGCCTATTGTCTAAACAACATTAAGTGAAATTCCTAAAAAAAAAATAATAATAATTCATTACTCCAATAACTGATTCATTCAGGATTCGGGATAGAGATTTAAAATTTCTAATTTTCCTGATTCTTAATCACGACATTAGTTAACGCTGAAAGCCCCACATTGATTTTGAATGCCTGAGCCACTCCAGCTCCATCCAGTGTGTGACCTTGAGAGCGCGACAAACAATCACTTTGCCCAGCTGAGAGGTAGTGGTAGGCAGTTGAATGAGGGCGTGTGGGATGTGTGAGCAGATCTTGTCTGAATAGCTAAATAGCCCTCTCACACAGCCCTCCAGAGCCCTCATTACATGCCGCATCTTGAAAGGGCAGAGAGGGCAAACCGATCATAAAGAGCAGTGATTATGACAGAAGGAGAGAGAGGGAGGGGGGTGGGGGGGATGAGATACTCACTTAGAAACCATCAGTGTCAGCAGGCTAGGGAGGACAAGGCGGAGGAGGCGATGATGATGAACTGCTACAACCAAGAGATCCTTTTACTATTGTCCAAAAAACCCCAAATCTACGTTCTGAAACCATGACAAACTTTTGAAATGTGCAAATGTAAGCCACTTTAATGTCAACTGGAAGGGAATCCATCTCATGTTTATTTGATACTTTTGCTCTCGACCCTTTCTTTTGCGTGAGAGCTTTTGATAGTCAGTGATCCATATTCCGCACAGTGAGATAGTCTTTGACGGGTAAAAGCACAAATGAAGGGAAAAGTGCTGCACTGGCGTCAACAAATCCTTCCGAATGCATGAATATATGTCTTTGTGTGTCAGTGAAGAGTGGCGCTCAACTCCAGTCTAAATATTCACTGAAAAGACAAGCAGAATGACAAAATTATTATTTACTTGAACAATTTCCGGCGTATTTTCTTCTTTGTCTCACTAGGGACATTTTCTCTTCTCAAGGGGATTCATATTCAGACAGGACCTTCAGAATATAAATGGCCCTTACTAATGCAATTAAACTTTCCTTATTTGAGGTATTTTCCTGTTGAAACAAAAACGGTGTCTTTTGCCTGTGATAGTAAGCATGCAATTATTCTTCCAGTATACAAAGCAACTAGTGCAGGCATTTGTGTTTTGACCGATAGGAGATAATAGCACATTGAAATCCAAAATCTGTCTGTCTATGTATTTATACCGTCTCATGAAATAAAGTCAGGGTTGCAACTCAGAAAAATGCTCTTTTACAGAATAACTAAAATATGAAGAAAAAGATGGTCCATTCTGCAAAACAAAAGCTATTTATATATTTAGCACCTGCTTTAAGGGTTTATACAATGTGTCACACTAATCTTTAAGATCTTCATACATCAACTGGGGTATAATATATGATATATTACGCTATAAGGGACATGTTTTTAACACTGAATAAGGCATAAATCTATTAGTAATAATTAAGTGTAACAAAAGAGAATTTAACTGAAAACCCAACGCGTGTCTATATCTTATTGCTGAAACTGTGAAAAGTCACCAAACAGATGTGGTAAATTACAACGTGTAGCCTCCATTTGCATCATACTTTCTGGTTATTTTGCCTGGTTATAGACTCCTAGTGGCCCTGAGGGTAATATTAATGCTGCATGTCCCATCTTTTCTTCCCTTTGCTCCCGTCCCCTGAGGGAAATGAGCAAATGTGCAGGCAGAGCAACTCATTTGAGGTTTCCCTCTATAATCTATCATCAGTTTCCACTCAATGAGCTGCGAGGTGTCAGAATACCAGCGACGGAGAGTCACGGCTCCCCGGCACGCCGTGCGGCCAGTTCGGACCCCTCCCTCGCACTTAAATGGAGTGCAGCGGTGCTTGGCTAACAAGCCTTTCCCAGAGCCTGGACCACATGTCGATCTCTGTTTATCTGGCGACCCCCCCTTCTCTCTTTTTCCTTTCTGCCTCTGCTCTCTCCCGCTCTCTGCGTGTTGCCGCTTGCTGTGTTTCACTCTTCGCTTGTTCACCCGGACGGCCCTTTTTTTCCACTCTCCCTCTCCTCACCCCCACGTCTGAGCGTCTTCTTCTCTCTGACCGGCCCGTTAACCACTGTTCCCAGTTGTGGGTTCAAAAAGCGAGTTCAGCCCAGTCCCCCTGACTGCCGGGCCCTCAGCGAGACTGCCCATTTCATTACTGCAAGTGACCGTACGGCATAGCAGGTGAACCTGAAAGCACTTGGGGGGTTTTGCTTCTCCGCCTATATGTCCCTCTCAGCCTTTTTTTTCCCCAAACACACCGTCTTCGCAATCTGACCAGCCTTTCTGTGGCTGAATGCTGATGCGCTCATACTCGGTCTCTCATCCTTAAAGGGAAGCAGGCACGGCCCCAAGCCAACTTACCTGGTCTGACCTCTGTGAAGATGTGTATGATGCATATGAGTGCGCAGGCAGTGTTTATACGTTTTAGAAGTTCTGAATGTAGCCGCTCAGCGTTGGGACGGTGCTGTGACTATAGACTCAAAGCCGGGGTTTTACACTGTGTTTTGTGATACGTTTACATATAGATTCATGTGCATTTGGGTAGCTCAAGAACACATGCTGTTTTCTATAAAACCGAATAGCAAATGAATAAGAGAGATGGGGAATTAATGCACTTAACTGCTGAGTCTAAAAGCAAAGCATCTAGCGGCTTAGCTTCACAGACGGCAAGCAGGACTACCTGACAGGGAAATTTAAAAAAAGGGCAAGAAAGATGCTGAGGAGACCTGAGAGTGACGGAGATTGCCAAAGACAGAAAGTGAAAGAGATGGGCAGAGGAGGGGACGGTCATTGCCACCCTGTGCTCAGCACATCTTTTGATATGACAGACGGCAAACATAATTAGTCATCATCTTCTGTGCTAACCCTCGGAGTTCACAATGTCACAGCTATGCATATGTATGAGACTGAGCCCTTCCTTTCATCCTTGCATTGGCTTCGGAAGAGTTTGGACAGATTATCACCCAGGAAAGGGTTTTCTCTCCAGAATGAGAGCAGGGCGGACTTTGCCCCAGTGCTGGATGCCATACCTCAGCATTTGCCACAATAACTTTTCCAACACAAAATCCATAACAGCCCAAGAACATGTGATTGTCAAAGCTTGCCTTGCATCTGCTCTGGATGTCAGCAGTGGAGAGTGAATCAATACAGCGTCATGAGCTGCCACATCTTCGCTATCTCTCTCCCCCGGATGTCTGTCAGCCACTCTCAGCTGGAGGCCCCCCATTAATGTGCCGTGGAATAGCATAGTCAGTGGGTCTCCACGCTTGGAGACAGATGCTTCAAACAAGGCTTGTGAAGTGTTGGGTCTGCAAGTGTGTGATGTTCCTGTATTTTTCTTTTGCAGCAGATATCCCTGGATAGGAATAACAGGCTTGGATCAAAGCAGGGGAGACATATTATCGCGATATTACGCATAGAGGGAAGAGAGAGGAGGTGACTGATCTGTTGATCACGTATGCATGTAAGCAGATGCATTGCGCCTCTGAGGACATCTACATAGAAATGCCATGCAGGTAATATTTATTAAGGGCTCCAGCTGCACCGCTGACAAAGTTGCTTTAGGATTCTTTCTTGTTTTCCGAAAATGGAAAACTAATGTTGACAAACTCACAACTTCAACAGCATGACAAAGTGACAACTTGAGATGCCGGCTTCAAGAGGTGGCCCTGTTTTATTCCAGGCTTCAGTCTCACGCGGTGCGTGACTCACAGCACACATGCAGACACGGCAGCGGGGCCAGCGGAGGCTGGGGAAGTGCTTGGATGTGCATATGAAAGAGTAAGAGGAGCCAAGTCTTTCAGCACACGCTGTGCCACCTTGGTCACCAATGGGGGACCGGGTCACGTTTTAAAACGTTAATCTGCTCCTCTCCTGCCTTTCATTCCCCTCACAATCCTCCAGCATATATCACCACCCTCCTTGGCCGTGACCTCCAAGAAGCAGCAGGATGCCTCTCATGCTTTTGTCTCTGAAGGCGACGTCTTCACAAGGAGAGGAGGACACGCAGAGACGGACGGAACTGTGTTGGTCGGCCCCTGAACTTGCGGAACAGAAAGCAAACACCACGGTTGCAGAGGAATCTTCAGGTAGGCCGGGAGAGATAGGTCGTCTTCATGACTATCATCTGCGGATGCACGTTTGCCATCGTGGGTCGAGCATGAAAAATGCATGCAGGTGGGACCGCTGGAAATGTCAATAAAGAAATCAAAGCAATCAGGATGGTGCCGAGGGAAATGCTGGTGTGATAAATCATCTTGTTCTTGACGGAGGTCACAAGAGTAGGATGTAGGAGGAAAGGGGGGCAGGGTGTGAAAAAAGGGTGTGCATGGCAAAGTGCGGAGTGTTTCGACCACATGCCTTGGGGGAAAACGGCTCAAAGACCCACTGTATTGAAAGGTGCGATTCAGAGAATGACTCTTGATGCAAAGTCATTTTTGGCACAGTGACCTTTGCAGGGCCCCCCGCTCTCGCTGTGAGTTATTTCTTTGATTTGGGCCTCGCGTTGCTGCCTCCCTCCCTGGGGAAATGATGACAGATGCACCCATGGGCTCAAGAATAGCTCAACAGGACATTATTGCCTACATCAGAAAAGCTGCTACACAGCAAGATCATTGATGGATGATAGTTCCTCAAATGGTTTCCCGGGCAAAATGATATCCAAATGCATTTTTTAGTAGCGAAAATGTTTTTCTGTTGTTGCTGGTTCGGCACACTGACACATGATGATTAAACTTTGTGGTTTTCTTCTCATAATATAGTAGGAAATAGCAATAGGTTGTTTACCATGGTGCCATTTCCCATTGCAAGCTGAAGTATTAGTTAAATAATGCAATGACCGCAAGTAGATGTGAATGTCAGCTCAATGGCTAATACCTACAGTTCTAACTCCCCAGGCAGCCAGCCCCTCCACCTTAAAGGCTGATGAATAACTAAGTCACAGTAACACTCTCCATGTGGATGCATGTGGATGAGGGAAAGAAAAGGAGGGTGTCATCTGAGGCTCCATTAACCTTGTTTGTGTAGAGGCACCTCCACTATGCTAAGCCCACATCGCGTGGGAAACCTCAGGGGACCTTCCACTAATTAACCTTGTGGAGACACCCTCAGTAGAGGGAGGCTGGGGCCCGGAATAATAAGGAGGCCTTTGCCAGGCCATTAGCAGGAAGATTAACACATCCAACTTTCAAGTAGCTTTTTGACACAAAACCAATATTTGTCTGCACTGGCTTGGTCCGGGGTGTGTCACAGTTGAGTGTGTAAGCCTCTCGCACAGCTCATACCATCACACACAGAATTTCTCTGATGATGAGTCGGGAGTTGTGACTTTGCATTTTGAATTTTAAATAATTTATCCGTTCTGTATGGTTAATTGTAAATGAAATATGATGCAATCTGCCTCTGAGCCAGTGCGTATGTCCTCGTCCTTCTTATTGCTCCTTCAAAGTGACGTAACTGGAGTTTATTGAAACTTTGCAGCAGTGTTTCAGGGTATTTATGTAGTTTTTTTTGCCTTGTCCTGATTCAGAATTAATATCATACGGTTGTTGCAGTTGCCCCGTTGTTCGGTCTGTGTTCACGCTGCAACATTTAACAGCGGACTAAATATTGTAAACAAACACCACGCGTGAGCAAACTGTTCTGTCATTGGTCCAAAAACAGCTATAAATATACTTTTCCTTTTTTAAGTGTGGAGGATTGGCGTGGCCTAAAAAGTTTGGGAATCGCTGACGTAGCTTATTACTAAGCAGCACATAGCAAGTTTTCGCCCCACATGAATGCATCTATTTGACACACTATGTGCATAATCTCGTATTATGCATACAGCATTTCTCTAGTGGGGTCCATTTGGAACATTCCATTGAATTGATTCTTTTTGTGTTGTCACTGTCCCCTTAAACCCTGTCTCCCTGTTCACATTCCACCCGCAGCCACATGCTGTTCCTGTGTGGCTTGCATGTATTCAACTACAAAGTTTCATATCCTTGAACTATTTAAGCCACAGAAAGGAATACATGTTCATTAAAATAAAAGACAACACTGTTACTGAAAAAGGAATACAAATGATCAGCAGATATAAATGTGCTTACATTGTCAGTGGGTCTAAAATCACTGTCACACCTCAAATGGAAAGGTGCACTTTCCCCCAAGTTGACAAAGTTCAGCTCCAACTACATCTTTTTTTACTTATTTGCAACGTTATATGTATTTTGGATGAAACTGTTGGACCTGGACGTGAAAATGATTGAAAAATAAAACACATTCTATTACGATCAGTCATGCGGGTGAATGCAGGGAGAGGAAGGGAAACATTTCCCTCTGAGATTTTAAAACTGTCGGCATAAACACACAAGTCTGCGAGCGGGAGGATGTTAAGATCTTTGACTGGCTATGTATCAGATTGCTTGACATGCTGGGATTTGTGCCATCAGCAGTGTCATAAAAAATGCATACAAAAGTGAACTCTCTCTCTCTCTCCCGGTCTTTATCAGGACAAGCCATAGTAGAGCTTGTTCTGTGCATGATCTGATCCAGCCTTTATCTTTTTCTTTATTTCCTCCTCCCTACAGCGTGTTTTACTCTAACTTTATCTTTAAAACGTCTGCGCGACGTCTGGGTGGTCGCCACATCCCCAGCTTGCTTTCTTTCACTAAACTTTACAACAGAATAAGAAAGTTTTGCACTTCTACCCAAGAGGAAATCCACAGAAATCTGAAAAATTCACAATGCATTTGAAACTCTTTTATAACCTTTTTTTATTCAATCTCCACCCACGAGGAAAGAGATGTCATATCTGAAAGGTGCCTGGCTGTTAGTCACACTTCAAAAAGAGACTTGAGGAGGTGGTCAAGGCTGAAAGTGTAAGAATGATCACCTCTTAACCTGTTATTGATTTGGCCGTATCTTATTGTGTTGTGCAGCATTGTGAAATCCTGGAGAAATGGTGTCGGAATGACTTTGTACGTTGGTGCCGGGCGACAGCAGGGAGCACGCTCAGAGACCTTCTGCGCTTCATGCATAATGCTCTTTGTGTTTTCTGGGAAGGTTGGACGAGTGACAGGGAGGACTCAGTCCTCTCCAGAATCTCAAATGAATTACACTTACTTTCTCCCTCCTCTTGCCTACCTCGCTGCATTTCTCTTTTATGCTATTTGCTGGAAACATCCAACGTCATTGATGTGGCCATTTCCTGCGTGGGGCATAAGAACAAAGGAATTGTGCATCCTTAGCATGCTTGTGCCGTCTCTTTCTCCCGCTCCCTCGCTGCTTTTATCCACCCCTTTCTCTTCAATCTGTTGTCATACTTTTCTTTTATCTTTCACTTTTATGACGAAGTTTGCAAGAGTGACCTAACCTGGGCTCCCGCACATTCCCAAATGTGACTTCAGAAGAGAGACTCACGTCAATTATCTACATCTTAGACAGCTACAGAGATACAACGAATTTGGATACGGCCAATTAACAATTTACAACAGATATTCATTGCCTTTCCTTTCACCACAGCTGATGTGCAAATTACACTCAAAGTGGACAACATAAAATGCAACAGTATTTCCTGGACCTCCCCCCCTCATCTGTTTTTTTACAGGTTGTGATTTCCGCTTGCACTGACAAGAAGTTAGCTAATAGACACTGTGTGCAGCGCCTGACCTGCCCCTGGAGGTGGCCCTCAGGGCAGAGGACGTATTAGGCACTATACTCACAGCAATACCCCGTCCACCCTATTTCTCAGAGCCTGAGAGTTTCTGTAATGCTTTATAAGGCTGTGAGATATCCAGGTTAGCCACTAGCTACACTCCTTCTCCGTAGGCGCCCACGAGCAGAGATAAGTGAAACATAAATCAGGGAAGGGGAGAGAGCAATGGGCCCCTGGTGTAATGCAGAGGTGATTATGAACTCAAATGTGCACTCTTTTCAATAAAAACATGAAATACGATCCGACTTCAGCAGGGTTGAAGGATACTTACAAGCACATGAACAAGAGGTGATCTCTGTGGTTGGTGCACGGTTACAAAACCAGTTCTGGTTCAGTCCGATGGAGTGTTAACTTCAGATTTATAAGAGCAAACCGAAACTGGATTCATCCAGCATGGTATTATTTCTATCATCCTATGACAGCAAAAAAAATAAAAAATATGAGTCACACTGTATGGCATTAAGCATATATCTAATTCGTTTTATGTGTTTTAAGAAGATGCATAAATGTTTTTCCACTCATAAACCTGGTGTGAGTTTATTTGTGAATAGAATAGGCTTTGAGCAAAGCTCTCAGAATACTGATGGGGCACACACACACACACACACACACACACACACACACACACACACACACACACACACACACACACACACACACACACACACACACACACACACACACACAGCTCTAAAAGTAAAAACAAGATGATACACATTCAGAGAATAGAGGTGAGCAGAGAGTGCCGGAGAGAGGAGAACATCTTTGTCCTGGAAAGTACATTATGTCACAAATGCACCATTACCTACACGCAATAGGTCTTTTTCAGACATCGACATATTCTGTTCTATCCACTGTACAGGTTTAAAAAAAGCAAAAAATAAGCTGTGTTCTAAATAAAGATCTGGCTCCGCTAAAGAACGACCTAGAGGCACGTTTACTGTAGTCAATTAGATGGCAATTGATCAGAGCACCTTGATGGTGCAAACAAAGCACTCATCCATCACCACTGAGACCTGAGGGTCGACCCAAGGCCGTACAGCGCTTACAGGTCTGCCCCATCTAACGCAATCAGTTGGTGCGAAATCATTGAGCGATCATAGTCAAAGCATTACGAGCTCCTTCACTCTGCACGGGCAAAGAAAAAGGGTATGAATCTACAGATGATTCTGTCCGTCTATCATTTTCGGATCGATGCCATTGAAATTGTGTGTGCTGGAGAGTGGGCACACTGAGGCCGGGGTATGTTTTATTTGCCGTTTACATAACACAAACATGCGGTTCAGAACAGTTCTCTTTTGAAGATGTGTGAAATAGAACTTCAGGAAATCCATCAAGCGGCAGAAGTAAAGTCTGGCTAGGCCCAATGCCAATATTATTTTTTAATCCTGACTTTCTGCAATATCGGCGTATGGCACAAATGGTGTGGGAAATGTTTTCCTGGCAAATAAGGTATAGTTTAGGTAAGCTTTGCGTTAGCGCCGAATTGTTAGGTGTTACTAAGAAGTTATCAAGGGTGGGCCTTTTATTATCCAGTATTCTATAATGTGTCATGTTTTGTAAAAAAGAACATTTTGGTCCCGTTGTGATACATAATTGTACTTTAGAAGGTACACATAGTAGGGTATTAAAACCGACTTGCATGAGAGGCTGCGAAAAAGGTTGCTCCAGCAACCAGCTTTTGTTCTCCCAAAAGGTATAATTTTGCTGTACTATTTCTCTGACAGAGTCTCTGATTCATATCAATGGACCCTTTGTGTTAAATAACTGTCAGATTTGCAACCATTGAGAGATTTTCACAGCCAAGCGCACAATCTTATTCATGACGCGGGGCGAGCTGGATGCTGAATCTCATCA
Organism: Gasterosteus aculeatus; assembly: GCF_964276395.1. Classification (NCBI taxonomy): domain Eukaryota; kingdom Metazoa; phylum Chordata; class Actinopteri; order Perciformes; family Gasterosteidae; genus Gasterosteus; species Gasterosteus aculeatus. The sequence continues at coordinate 16,278,441 of NC_135705.1, forward strand.
TACAGGCGTTCCACCTCGGGTCTGCTCGTCTATCTCCTGTAGCACTGCTCTGGTTCGGCCGGCTCCATCCTGTTTATGTTGCATTGTTTAATTCACCCTCCCCTCACTCTCCCACACATGCTCCACACCTCTCTCCATCGGCCTCAATTCTTCTCTATTCAGGCAAAGTCAGCATTTGTCACAGGTGAAGGGGGGGACATTTCGGTTGACTTCAGTGTTATTGCACACGATTTCTACCACTGTGTTGGATAATTTAGAGATTTGCAGTGAGGTCCTGTGAGTTTATAATATTAACCTAACAATCTGTTATAATGGCAAGTGGATGTGTCCCAAGACACTATAAAAAAGTACAGCGTCTTGCTTGCTTGATGAGACCTCTAATATATTTGCAAGCTATGGAAAGAAATGCCTTTTAGAGCAAAAAGCAGGGCCTACAGGGTATCAAATCAGAAGCAGCACATATCTCCTTGTTTTTATTTATTTTTTGCTTTCAGAGGCCACTTGTCGAATAGAGTTCAACTAATGAGGTATCCTGGAAATCTTAAAAATATCTGAAAAATAAAAGCCCTCCAAACCTTGGTGTAGTTAAAACGTAAATAAAAATATTGCATGTCTGTCAGACATTCACCTGGTTCTCGCAGTTGGAGTAGAAGAATATTGTTCACTCAAAAAAGGATTAAGAAATGAAAGAGTGACATTATCACCACGAATATGACCGCAAAGATCCCCTGCCATGTGCAAACCCCGGCAGAAATATAAAATGACTAGAAATGGCAAATATTGGTGCTAAATCCAGTCCTTGAATGCTTTTATTTTGCCAAGTCTCCCACGTACAGATACTTTAATAAAGTTGCATTTTTTTGGGCACCTGCCAATCAACAGCCCACTGCTCGGAGAGGCCGAGTAAAAGATGGGGCAGCGCGGAGGTAGGTGATGAGCAGGGTCACCGGCTGAAGAAGCCAAGCGTGCTGGCGTGTCGTCCTCGCCTCCACAACTCTGCCTCCAGCTCACGTAGAGCAGCATCTCCACGGGCATGCATTGTTGAATACGACAATCCACATACAAACATGTGTAAATGAGAAAACCCATCTTTAAGCACATATCTATATATATGTATGTGTATATATATGTGGAGGCTTTTTTATATAAAGATTACAGTTCTGCAGATTGAACCTTGGTGGCAATTTATGAGGCCAAAAACTGCATGTGAGCGGAAAGATAATAATTCATTTGAAGAGTTTAGGAGATTCGCTCCGGCTTCACAAGATGACATAAAGACTTCAGATAGTCGGGTACATCTGACTGGGATTTTAAGCCGCTGGCTGTAAGAATTTCTTAGACCGTTTGGACCACAAGGCGCTTCCATAAATGTGCTAGTTGGGGAAAAGGTCTCTTGCCTGAAGATGCTATGGATGAATTCTTTGCAGCCTGCTCAAAGAAATCCTCTGCGTCCTGTTAACCTGCAGCGGGGCGATAAACAGGGAATGAAATACAGCAGGGTCGGTTGCTTGTGTGCCCGGCAAGTCCTCCCTATCCTCAGGAAGAAAATAGCTTATACCATTCTGATGTCTTGTCTCACAACATGGGGTTTTGTCTCAGCTTAGACCACTTTCTTTACAAGGCAGTCATGGTCGAGAGCGGAGAATTCGCCACCCACCTCCAGGGATCATGGAGAACAGGAGGAAGTCTCAGGGGTCAAAGCCAGTCCTAACAATCAGTAGTAGCAGGAGAGTGGTTGAGTGATAGAATCTTTCAGAAGCTCAGGAGGGAAAGTTTTATGGCTCAGGCGACCCCCAGCAATACAAACGCCTGCTGGCTGCCAGCGCGCCTTATCTTGATCTTCTCAGCCTTATGAGAGGAAAAGCACAACCTCACCTTGGCCTCATATTGTTCAAACAAAACTGTTGAGGTTGAACCCTCTAAAAAAGGCGTGGAAGTCATTACTTTGTCAAAATAACTGCTGTAAAACCTCCTGCAGGGTTGTGAGGAGCACTATGCTCAGTGCATTGGGTTCTTCCTGCCTCTCACTTCTGCACATCTGTGTGAGTAAAATCACATACTGGCCATTTTTGTCCTTTTATGACTTCAGCAAGCAGCGGCATTTCCACGGTTGGTTTTGTTTATAATGTGTTATTTCCTTATCATTGCCCCCATTTAACCTCCCCCACTGAACACACTTATCAAAATAAGGTAAAATAACTCTTGGTGATATTATTAGGATTTCATCCTGGATGAGGCGTAAAACTTGTTTTACTAAGCAAAAAAAAAAACTTTGTGGGCAAAAATAGTCAATTGCTCCAGCACCCCCATAACGAGCATGTAATATTTATTCACTAGTCAGCCCGAGAGCCCAGTTTTCATACTCTCTCCCCGAACCAGATATCTGAACGTATAGAAAAACATACATCAACGCATAGACAAAACCAATGCACGTATAGCGAAAGCAAAGAGCAGACATACCAGACTGCAGCACGCGTCAGTCAGAACAAACACACCTAGAGCACAAGCACACATACAACACCGAGGCTCATAACACACATTAAAAAGGAGAATAGCAACACTGAACGTGGCAAATGAGCCACAAACAGTTTAGGTGAAACATCACATCAATGCAACCTGCCACTCCTTCAAGCATCACGTTTGAATGTCTTGGATGATATTTTGTGCATATGTGTGATGGCAGAGCGTCTATTTAATGTTCAATAAACACACCTGCCGCAAGAACACCTTTCTAATTAACAAGCATTGCCTTTCGCTACCTCTAATCTCTGCTCCCGTTCGTTTCCTTCAGTCGTGTGCGTCCGCCGGCAGTGAGCCTTCGTCCTCTCAGCGCACATTCCCTGCTAGTGACGGCTCCTCTCGGGGGAGTGACACTCACTCTAGTCTGGTGAAGTGAGAGCAGAGCCCAGAATACACTTCTCGCACTGTAGTAGAGCGGACTCCCCATCGGGCCAAAGAGACCAGTGCCTCACCTTTAGTTGACCTCGTATGGACTCACTTGCTCTCGGCGGAAAGCGGCCGGCTGCTGCTGCTGCTGCCGCTCCGGAAAGAATTAGAGTGGCAGCCGGACCACAGCCAGCGGCAGCAATGCACACAGGGACACACACATTGCCTCAGGGGGATTGTATGATGTTATATGGTGACAGGATGTTATAAATAACTAATTGATTCAAATGGGGTGGTTGTTGTGCATAAAGGTGACGATGTGGAAGTAGAGTAGTTAAAGGATTCATTAATCACCGGCCAACATCCTCTGGATGGAACTATATTTGACAAAATCAATGAATCGCCCAAAGCTCAAATGCCTTTACACTGTATTTTTAAATAGAAATGCAATTCTCTTGAAGTGTTTGTTGATGTCACACGAACACTTTCTTTGACTTTCAAAAGAAAAGGCTCCAGGCAGAGGTAATTCATGCCAGTGAGGGAACGTAAGAAACCTTTGTGTGGGCAGGAGAATATATCCTGTGACTTACAGCCAGATATCTGCTCCTCGCCACATGCACACGCACACACACACACACAGCCTTTCTACACTGGAGCACGAACCACTCACAAATGGCATGTTCCATGATTGCATCATAACACGCCTTTCAGCATCCTCTGCGCAAAAGTTTGATCCAAAAGTTACCAATCCACCGAGCAGGGCACATGTTTACAATGGAATGCACATCTGTACATAAATACAGGGAGAAAGACTAGACTTCAGGAGACACTGAACAAAGATCGTTCCTTTGATAGATCTGCAGATGTACTTTGGCAGTATTGTCACCAACAAGCCTCCTGTGGACATGGCGCCACTTCATGAACCGTGTAATGTTCTGAAGACTAGGGGAGAAAGCTCATCACTGTCAAGGCTCTTTTTTTAGGTGTAAATCTTAGCCTACTTGTGCCCAAGATGTGGAACGGAGCAGTCAAAAGATACGGAGGTGAAGCATTGCACAAGGTTGTAGAAGAAAGCCGGGATCCTCCAGGCGTTTGGTAACGTTCTGACCCCGATGTAAATCCATCAGCGCCATTCTGCTAATGAGCTGATCTGTGATTCACGCCGTCAGTGGAGCTGGTTTCTTGCCGCAGCCTCTCGCAAAGTGCTGACAGTGGCTCTCTGTGTTCGGCAGACCTTTTGTGTCATTGTGAGTAAGCTGATTGGTCTTATTCATCTTAAATCCCGGATCCAGTCTGGTTGTCAGTTGATAACTTTCTGTCACTGAAGACACAGGGAGAATAAATACTTGAGGGGAAACTGAGCTGCTTTGGCTGCTTGGCGTTTGCCCAAAGATTGTGTGCTTGTGTATTTGATGACGCATAAAATAGATGCCTTGTGGAGCACATCTTTTACAACACAAACGAGATGTGTGTGAGGCACTTCTTCAAACTTTTACTTTTCAGGCAATTTGTGCTAAAAAAAAACCCTAAAATAATGCATACACCCCTCCCCCCCCCAGCCTTTATCTCTATAAGAAAATACTACAGTTTTGCTCGCGTGATTAAATGGTGTGATGAAAAAGTTAAGAGCTGCAGGACATCTGTGGTGTGAAGTGAACATCCTGTAGTTTAATGAGGCTTAATGTTGCAGATGCTTGTTTTCTGCTGGGTGAAGCTCACGCCACACAACGCGGCACTTTCAGGTGAGATGGGATTAACCAGTGGGAAAAAAGTAAAAGCAAGAAGGGTTAACTATGTTTTTAGTTTATTTTTCTGTGGTAAGAGAATGCACACAGCATTCAGCAGGAGCACGCAACACATTAAAGGAGAGCAACTGTGCACAACGTAATAGCCATACAAACATATCTTACAATGATATCACGATATTACCACTCCCTTAACACACACATCTCTTACCACAGTTTGGATTTCCCATCAATCAAGTGTTTATTAGTGAGAAAAATGAATGTCCATTTCAGTTGCAATGAATGAATGACGTTTAAATGAATGAATGTAACCCACAAAAAATCTTGAGTATTTCTGAAATGATGTTATGTGTCTCACTTTATATGTTTGGTAAACTATTAAAGGTTGTTGTTTATTCATTCATGTGTAAGTCAGGCCAACCCTGGAGTCTGTCAAAAAAATCACAAATGTTTTATCATTTCTAGCATGTAGCGTTTAATCTCAGAAACCTTTGGGGCGGCTCCAAATATTCATCTTCCAATACAGTGACTCGCAATCGCCTCTCGAGGACCAAGAGGTGATGTGAGACAGGACGGGCCGGGGCCAGCTGGTTAGCTGCTTAGCTGGTTAGACACCTCTGCTGCACAATACAAACATACTGCACACACTGATGTTAGCTGGCTCATTTTATTAGACACCTCTGCTGCACAATACAAACATACTGCACACACTGATGTTAGCTGGCTCATTTTATTAGACACCTCTGCTGCACAATACAAACATACTGCACACACTGATGTGAACTCGTGGGTATAATTATAAAAAAATAATTCTGGACAGTTCTCATAAATTGCACTTTAAAGCTTGACTGGGAGAGGATTTCCGTTTGCTCCACCCTTACCGGTACCATAGCCCACATGAGTTTGTAATTTCCAAATTTGTGTAATATATTATAATAATTATTTTCAAATACACATTTAGCTACTTAACTTTGACACATTATTAAATGGTAAGCACAAGCTCAGGGCCGATATCAAATATTAAAATGCCCTACTCTCCCAAGGCCGAGAGAGAGAGAGAGATATTTTCATGTTCAGGATATTGTCAGAAACACGGTGATGAACGTTAATGATGTGCACCCAGTCTGCCCGCAACACTCAATTATTATGAGGCCGTGGGTGGCGAGGTCATGTTGTGAAATGGCACTTCTCCAGTTTGTTTGAGTGATGTCCCTAATAGATAGACAGGCAACGCTATGATTTGTAATATACTAAATGTGTGCATGTGTGTGTACGTGGGTCTCTGTGGCGATTTGCATAACCCAGACGGATGAATCGGGGGGAACGAGGGAATCCTAACTAAATTTTGAGATGATAGCAGATGCTCCGCTGCCTGCCAACTGTTTTCCGAGACGGGGGGGTAAGGGTGGGAGAGGGGTCTGGGTGAGTGGTGAGACAGTGTCTGATTGTGTGTTGTTTTTCGTGTTGTGACAGTGAGTCAGCTGGCTTTTCTCACCTCAGCAGCGCCGTCCTGTCTCTTCCACCCTCTGTGCACCTCCGGCTGCGGCGCCGCGCCGTCAACCTTGAAGCTCCGTCAGACAGTCAGACTCGGCTCCATGTTGCTCGTCAGAGATCCTCAGGGATAAATGGTCCTGAGTGTTGACAAAATGGCTGTAATTTCATGAAGAGGGAGAGAAGTGGCGTCTCCTTATTTACTAACCTGATTACAGACCTTCTCCTCGCCTGTGTGTGCTCACAGCGTAATCTAAAAGCAACACCTGGGCCGCCGGGCGACGCAAAAAAAAGACGGCATGCACGCCAAAGCTCCCTGAAACGAATCGAGGTGGACTATTCAGGTCTGTCCTGACCTTGGGGAGAAGCACACACTGCGTTTTGCTCTCGGAGAAATGAATACAGTGTTTTATTACGGAGTCGCTGTGAGATGTGTAATTTATGTTAATCCATCGGGGAATGAGAGCCAGGTTCTGAGGGGAACAAATGATGGCGTTAAGAGAGAAGGAGAGAAGGATGTAGGGAAGAGGAGTTGGACGGGAGAAGAGGGGGAGAGGGAATTGGTTCTAACAGGACAAGGAAGAAAAAGACATTGAGGAGATGATAACAGGCATAGGCAAGCAGACATGCCAACAGAGGGAGCAGATAGATGGACAGACAGAGAGTGGCACATTTATATCATTTGGGTCATATGTCAAATGTAGCACAGATTTGATGTTTTCTAGTCAATGTGATGCAAAGAGCTGCATGTCATGTAGTTTTTTTTACCCTGGTGGGAACTTATGGACCCCAGAAAAGTAGGCTGTGATGTATGCGACAGGCATGCAATTTGACAGCGATGGAAAGAAAAGCATGTAATCCATCTGACAGGTGGCATAATGTTACTGTCCATGCAGCTGCCTGACTGAGCTCCCATATGCAACCAACACATCGCACAGTCACTCTTTCATTTGAAAAGTTGGAGACACTTTCAGCGAATTCAGTACACGTGGTGTTTAGTCGCCACAGACCCGCCTTAATCCATTAATTGCAAGGGGGGAGTGACTTTGACATGCAAATGAGTGCTTTTGACCAACAGCGAGCTGTTTCGACAGCGCTGACCTTTGAGGTCACCAAAGGCCAGAGAGTCCAAAATGGTGCATGCTACTGTAGCACGTGAACTATGTTGCTATCTGTCCGCACTTATGAGACGCGAGTCGATGATTTAAACACATTTGTTGATTGAAAGATGTTAGTTAGCGACAGCTGATATTGATTGATTTTCACGTTCAAGCTTGATTGTCCCCGACAGAAGCTGCTGTAATGTTTTGCACATCGAGCACTGTTTATCTGAGTCGCAGAACAAAGGATTGTGGTGACAGATTCTGTTCACAGGGAGACAGACAGACACATAAACACCTGGCAACTAATCAGAGCAATCAGTCTTTTTTATTCATCTTGAGGTGTGCATACTGCCTGGGCAGGTACACCGACCAACGGGGCGGAAAACATCACTTTTTTACCCGTGCTACGGATGTTTTGATAAATACGCTTGTTTGCTTTTCTTTCGTGAAGGCTTTTCTGCACTCGCGGTAGTTGTTTAAGTGCAAAATGTTATCCTTCAATTCCTTGTGTGTGTGTGTGTGTGTCTGTGTGCGAGCATGTGCGTGGTGGAGGCTCAGCCCCGCCCTCAGGCCGCAGAGAAACAGTGTGTGATTATAAATTACACCAGTGCCATATTTTCTAATCCACTCATCTGCTTTCTTATCCAACTTCATGAAACTGACATAACTGGGTTAGTTAACCGACTTAATGCCTGCTCTGTACTCTGTTGTTACACTAGTCTACGCTTCTCCTTTAGCTGTTGCTTGTGACAATAGTGACTGCACTTCAGTAAGGACTACTTACACTACGATAGCCGCACTGCCTGCGTGACAGCTGCTCCTCTCACCAGGTAATGTCCACACACAAAGCATTTGGATTTACATCAGGTAGAAAAAAAGTGTACGGTTAATAATGATCCACAATTCACCAACAAAATAATTTATTAATCTACAAAGCCGTGCAGGTGACCACATTTCAACTTTTCAAAGTGATTCTGTCAAGAGCAAGATGGCTTTTATTTTGAAATATAAACCGATGTTGCAATAATTTCAAAAGATCATTTTTCGCATTCTATTGTTGCTGTGAGGTGTAACAGGTTAACATGGGTGCTGAAACAAAAAGCGCCCGGGCCTTAGGCTTGCTTTATTGCTTTACCATGAAGTAGAACATATGGAATCAAAGTCATGCAGCGGACCTCCGGGGCTTTGGGACGCCTTAGTAAAGACCTGCTGATTGACTTTTGATACCGTGCATCTTAGATAGCATGGGACCAGATGTTCAGAGCCAAGGTGTGAACGCAGACACAAAGAGCTGAAACATACCTATGGCTCCAGCCATACAGCTCACCCGTCTCCACTTATCGAGTGGGAGAGTGAGAGGCGCCTGGGCTGCACCAGCAGCTGAGGGATCAGGTGGCGGTTCTTCGGAGGACCCCGGCCATACGATCCCGTCCTTCCTCGATCCCAAGTCCCGCTCCCACAACTGATCAGCAAGCATGTGCACCTGCCAAGAACAGTGAGGGGAGAGAATACTGCCGGGATGACTTTGAGGAGCCATGCGGGTACCTCACCTCACTCTCTATCCCAGAGCTGTAATCCTGGAGCTGTCAGGGAGCCGGGAGAGTTATGCTCTGACCAGCGAGAGGGCATTTTGTCAAAGGGATGAAAAGACGGGGGGAAAAAAAGAATGTGTGCAGTGGGGGGCTATAAACATGTTTTATTGCATTGCAGGGAGGCGCTTCCGTGGAGCACATGCTTTTAATTAATGACACCCCCACCTGACCCTGCACTACTTTGTCCCATGCAGCTAACAGCCGGAGCGCCCTGAACGTCAAGCAGAGACTTGCACTGTGTGGATCTCGTGCATCCATCCTTGAACTGAACTAATGGAACGCAAATTACAGCTGCAATATTTGCCTAATATTCTCAGTACGATCATCGTTTTAGTCGCAACAAGGAATCCCAACTTTCTGTGACGACGCAATGTATTTGCGAAGTAGCGCATTATCATAAACTGATACTTTTGAAGACAAAAATATAGCGTGCATTCTGGATGCAAAGCTACTTGAAAAATACATGGGACTCAGGTAGGGGAAGTGCAGGCTTACATCAAAGCCATCACACAGAAGACAGGAAGAGTGGCTGCATGAAAGATTGATGAAGCACTTAAAAATAAGATTAAAAAAGTATTGAGGAAAACAAAAAGGAATCTTTTATAACTCTTTATAAAACAACAGAGGTTCTTCCCCTTAACAAGGGGACTCTTGAAATATAGATCAGTGGATTTGCGACCCGGAATGACCGGCGTGCAGAGTCTTTCTCAGCTGTGATGGGCCTTGATAGCGGCTCATATATTATGGATGCCACAGCAGAAGGAGGTGGGAAGAGTTCCCTGCCCTCCTCTGTTTTATTAATGCTTCAACATTTGATCTTAGACCATTGACCTGGGAACTTTTTCTTTTTAGGAGAGGGCGCGCAAACCGCCAGCACAATTAGACGAACAAAGAAGGTTGCGGCTTCGAGTCGATCAAGACGGCGCAGCAAAAGCTTTTCAAACGATTCAAAAAGTCAGACATCGATTGAGCGTGTATTAGTCTTTGTTAGCACAAGACAGAGGCTTTGTTCTTTTAAAATGTTCAGACAGTTGGTGTCTGGTGTGTAAAATCTGTAATATCAATACTGAAATCAGAGTCTCTCTCTCTTTCGCTCTTTTGGAGATTCAGTACAGTCCCTCATGGTCCCCAGAGGATGAATTGTAACAGCAATTACCTTTTTTTTTATTGTCTGGTGTCAACAACGCAGCCATTGACACAATGTGTGTTTTTTAATTAAATGTCTGTGCAAATACTGGACGGACACTACAAAATGTGGCAGATATCTATTGTACCCAGAGGATGAATCATAATGACTTTGGTGATCCACAATGGCTCTCGTTGTGTCTGTTCTACTCATGAAGCTACTTATATGCTCGTTTCATTTTAATTATTAAAATTAATTTCATATCCGCCTGTGAAGCATTTGTTTTAAATGAACAAAATGCTCTTGACTGTTTAAGCTTTGGAAAATGATGAGCTGCAGTGGATTCATCCTAAAATGCCAACGCGCAGACGATCTAGTAACTATTTATAAGCTGCATTAATAAATTGTAGTTTTTAATGTCGGTTAAAATTCACGGTACATTTCACATAGCAAGTTTGGACACACATCACTGCACACATGTATACAGCGGCTACTGATTAGTGTGTCCTGATAAGTTTCCATCTACTGTGTGCATGTAAATACCATTCGGGATGGAATTTGCCTTGTTAATGAACAACTTTTCTATTCCATCAAATGGAAGCGAGAGGGAGAAAGAGAAGCTTTATTCAACAGATTCCTCCAAACGCCACGAATGAAATGAATCAATTATTTTGGATAAACGTCATCTATAACAATACTGCTGTAAAGTAAGCAACAACAGCACACAGTGGTGACTCTGGAGGGAGGAAGGTTTGGTGGGTTCCCCTCATATGGGCCCATTTTACAACAAATAGTGTTGACAGGCATAGAAGAGCACATGACATGTATGTTTTAATCCCGTTCTTCAGGCAGAACACACCCACACACACATTAAACACCGGGTCATGAGGGAATTAAAGGAGACATTCATTCAGTTTTCAGGATACATTTGATTTGAGATTGGTATTCAGAGGAAATATATAGCGGATGTATTAAGCTTTACTTAGTTTAGCCCTGCGGCTTTGAGGTTGTGTGTGCAGAAAGATACCAATAAATAATAGGAATTGAACTGTACAAAAATGTCCCTCCACTCATTCTTTTAAATGTCAACAGTGTGCATTGCCCATATGTGTGTGGGTGTGTGTTTAGTTGGGTGTGTGTATGTGTGTGTAATCTACAAATCTTAAGTGTACTTAAGATTAAAAGTGAAACTTTTTGTATTTAATTGTAGCACTAAAATGTACTTATAACGCCACTTATCTGTAGCAAATTGTAAAATGGCTTATTTGAGGATATTGCACTTTGTTTCTTGCTCTTCTGAATTTGTATCCCTAGTTGAATGCACTTATTGTAAGTTGCTTTGGATAAAATCTAAATGACATGTAATGTAATGTAATATTTAAAATGTTGAAAACTAGGCCTGACCGTCTGATGGGAAAATCCGAATTTCTTTATATATATATATATATATATATTTTCTTGGACTTAAAGTAACTGCAGCAGTCGTTCTCACAGCTATGAATATTTACGAATGCCGGATCTATTGTAAAAGAACCATTTTTCGAAGACAGAGATAAGAAGAATGTTAAAAAGGCTCACTTGTTTGCTACTTTCATTATCAGCTCCAGAAAAAGACAGATGGGTCCAAAGCGGACAATAAAAGCAGTTAATGAGGGAGCCATCTCACCTCTATCTCATCTGTGATGAGAGTTGCAGACCCGCAGTGAAAATCAGACGTTGCATCTTTACTGCGCTGGTTTCGGCCAATCTGCAAGTTCATGGCATTGGATTCAGTATGGGGAAAGAAAAAAAATGCTATTGGAACATCTGAATTTGCAATAGTAAGATTTTTTTTATTCCAACACAAGTGAAAATATCTACATACAATTCTCACCTCTTAAGCGCCATTCACCTCCTCCCTGCCCAACCAGTATGTGAAGCCGATAAGCAGATTGTCTGTTGGTTTATGCATTTTTGCATTTATGCATCTCACTGGTCAGGAGAGCTGCTCTGTGGTACCTTTTTTTTGTTTGGCACATATTGAATGCACAGATGGGGAGTAGAACTGCATTGCAATGAGGCCGCTTTGGCAATTTCAATACTTTTTTCCCCTCTGAAAACATTGCCATTTGTTGCAGCTGTCACGAATCCAAGCTGACCAGTTTCAATTCTCCATGAGGAGGAAAAAAACTTTTACAGCCACCTGTGAAATGTGAAGAGAGTCGTGTTTGAACTAATTTCATGTGAATCCATGGAATTGACATAAAGGCAAATGTCAGTTTCATGGCCATAGATGCATCTGCGTCCACAATATAAACACGTGCTTTCATTAAAACTGTTCCCATTTATATGATCTCAGTGATATTAAAAGAACTGTGGACTGAGTTTTGTTTCCTTTATTATGTTGAGGTGCCTATACGATCACTTTATAGATGAAACCATTTCAAACAGCTGCTGCGTCGCTACCTTTTCCATCAGCATGAGCCCTGATGTATAACCTTTTAAACAAAGGCTCACTTGCTCTGCCTCAGGACACACTTTTTCTTTCTTTTCAAGGCGGAAAGGAGAAGTAAATGAGAGAGAAGTGTGCATAGATGAAGGGGAAGAACACGGGTGACAAGTAACAACTGTGACAGACGGAGGCTGAGAATCTGATAGCGTTCTATTGGATTACACATTTACACATCAAATACTTGCTCAGCTAATTTAAAAGCCATGTGCTATTTGGAGATGTATTCTGTTGCCAGCAGTAAGGTAAATAAAACTGCAAATGTGTCTTGAGAGCAGACAGAATGTGCATAAAAAACACTGACACAACGGAGAATCCACAAGAGCAGAGATGCTCAGAAATATGCACACGACACCAATGAGCTACACTTAACAACAACAACGACACACAAATACATATTCAGCTTTGATGCCAGATATTCACACGGACATCAAGCCAAAGTTATTATTCCATCTCACAGTTTCAAATGTACCTACTGCTGTTTGAATGGAGGCTGATGCCAATAGCCTGAAGCTGTTTTAGGATAAAAACCTAAATCAGACAACAGAGCGTTTCAGTTAGGCTTACTTGTTTATTCTTCTTCTTGAATAGCTAGTATTTTGAACGTTTAAGCGGATCTGGGTGTGACTATGTAAAGCCTTTTATTTCACTCTCCGCTGCACGTGAGTCAATGGTGGATAAGCGGCATATTCTTGCTCAACACGGAACTGGACAGGCATGGGATGGGTTCTCCACTGGGGCTTCCCCCCACAGTCCAAAAGCATTATCTGTGGCTTCCATGAATTGACAGTGACTCTGTGAATGGTTGTCTGTCTCTGTGTCGGCCTTTAGCCGGGTTGGACTCCAGCCCCCCCCACGACCATCTGAGGATAAGCGCTCTGTTTGGGTTTCGGGAAACAACATCAGCCTCAAGGGGCCATTTGAGGAACGGAGGTTTTTTGGCTAATCCTCATTCGCTTCATTTCTCAGCATGTATAAAATATTCTTCAAACCCGGAGGGGAAATGTAACCTCTTGTAAAATGTATTCTTTCATTTTTTATCATAGTTTGCATGAAAGCGTTTGGCTTTGCTACATTTTTTCATTAATTTATGAGATTTTCACACATGAACTAATTCAGTGAACTGTTCTGGTTTTACAGCTATTTCTCAAGGGGAAACAACAATGACCTGTTGTAAAACACACCATTCTGTAATGAATGTTTTTTAAGAATGCACATTTTCTTTTATCTTACAGTACATTTAAACGTTAATAGGTCGATGTGCCTTTTCGTCTCTGGGTATTGATTTTACTCCGAGGAAAAACAAAATTTGGCAGAGCGGTCCTCTCCCGAAGAGAGGGACAAAGTGTGAAATCTTGTTTTGTAGCATGGTATTTTTTTTTTTTTTATAATCTTTTTGTTTACTTTATCCCAGTTAATGCTTGATAGTGGCATGCGGTCAGCACTGTGGTTATTTATAGTACAAGAGGAAAACGTATTTATTAAAACATCATGGTAGACGTAAAAGGTCACAAGTCATATCCAATGTAACATTTAAATACGTGATGAACTGATTTGGCCAGAGGGCATAACTGCCCTTCCATGAGGTTGTATTTAACCTTTTATAGATAGATCGATATGTTCTTCATAGAGCGGAGTTGTGCGTTTCATTGCATGGGTTCTTACAGCACCCAGAGATACATACAGTTTGATGTGTGTGTGTGTGTGTGTAAATATTTTCTTTGAAAATTTAACTAACATTAAGACACTAAACTAACATTTAGCAGCATCTCCAGCCGTAACTGTAAGGAGCACAACAGAGCAAGAATAAAGTTCTCTTTGTGCTCGGCTGGTTTTAAATCACGAGAGAATAATCAACTTGACTATCTATAGATCCGTCTTCTAATGTCATTCATGTATGTTAGTTAGTGGAAAACATGCCTGGCGGCCATCGATCCTCAGCCAGTGGGCAGGAGGCAGAAATGTCTTTATTGTATTTCACCTGAACAGCCCTTTCGTCTTCCTACAGGATAGACATCAGCAGGAGGAGAGAGAATGAGACAGGGGACAGAGCCCCATTGACTCCACCTTCATTAGTCCACCATCACTTTACCCGCTGTCTTCTTGAGCACTTCTGTATTCAAGAGCACACTCATTTGTGCAGAGATAAAAACAAGTTTTTACACTCTTATATAAAACAGAGGGAGGGAAGGAGAGAGGGAGAGAGAGAGAGAGAGAGAGAGAGAGAGAGAGAGAGAGAGAGAGAAGAAATGGAAGTTTTATTGCAATGCATCCAAATATATCCAGGCAATGTGTTAACCAAATATGCAGGACCTATTTATGTCAGTGAGCATCAGTGCATCCCGCTTACAGACACAGAGAGCTGCTTTGACTCCTCTGCATAGCCGGCCATGCAGTGGGCGACATGGGAGACAGCCTTACTGTTTACAGAGCTGCTGTCGCCTTTTAACCCAAATTACATGGCTAGATTACACCCCGATATACGGGGACTCCACTTCCATGGCCAGAAGACACCAATGTGTAACGACCAACTCAAACGACCCGTGACCAGGCTGGGCGGGAACACGCCCGGGGGGGCGGACAAGAATCCACCGAGAAGTCCTTATAGTTTGAGGCATTCAATTATTTTCCACTTAGTGGTAGTGATGACTGTGTGCAAGCAAAGTCTGGCAAGACTTGCTTTATCTTGTGCAGCGCAGTAGGAAAGTTTGGGGTTATCACTGCTGCTTAATGATAGGGAGGTGTCTGCTGAGGGAGAGGGGCAGCGCAGAGATCTGGGAGATGAAGAAGGTGAGGATGGGGAATTTGCTGCATGCAAACTGTATAAATAGTTTCCCCACAGCAGGAAGAGAACGAGGCAGAGTCGTCAGGCTCAATGTTAATCACTGTTGGCAACGAGAGGGCTTGACTCCTCCCACCCATGCAGGCCGCGGGTGACTCCCAGGAGGCTGCCGGTGATTGAAATGGAAATTCGGGAAGTAATGTTTCAGAGGGAGGAAGTGTCTCGTTCTCCCTGCCAGTCAGTCGGTCTGATCGTCCTGCGGTGCTTTATTACTGTCAGTTTCTGTTCACATTAACCCATAATCACGCATGGCACATAATCACTTTCAGTATTTTCTACCTCTGAAATCTACCTAAGCTCCAAAACCTGATTTTTTTTTCTCCAAAGATTTTTCATTTGCAGATTTTTTTTACACCCTATTAAGCTTTGCTGAACTCTTATAGAATATTGAAAATGTTGACAGGAATGACGTCTTGACTGCCCATTAAATGGACCGTTTTAATTTGAATAAAGCTAAAGCAGTGTGAAAAATTTGTTTTGATCCCAATAGCAACTTCAATCATCCTGGAGTTGGCCTCATCAAAAGCTTATAAATGTTTTCAGCATATTATCAAGTCATTTATTAGAGACTATAAACTTGTAAATATATTGTTAATAAATAATGGCTTCTCTCCAATCCCCTTTCCAGCTACAGAAATCTTTTTATATATTTATCTTCATGTTCGCAGGCTCACTTCTGTCATTTCTCTTTTAGTGCTGAAAGGCAAGATATCAAAATCTTTAAATCTTTGATTTATGCAGTTCTGACACTTCAGAGAATAAAGCCGCCTGGGCTACCAAAGGGTTTGACAGTGCACCCACAATACAACGTATTCCGTCTGGGCGGTTGAAAAGGTCATTAATGATGGGCACAGACTCCTATGGTCAAAACGCCGATATCTCTTTATAGGGCAAACCGGGCCGAGCCGGTCCCTGCTGTGCCCCTCTGTTGAACCCTGATGTGTGCACTCCAGACAATGCCAGACATGCGTCACGTCATCCCCTACTTAGTTATAAAAGATCAGAATCCCTGGAGGTAAATGGCACGCAGAGTGAGTGGAGTATGGGACGTTTGTTTCAGTAGGCTGTATAATGACGATATCCCTTCCCGTTTGAATAGAGGCAGTGGAGAAAGACAGCAGGTTAAGTCGGGAGAGGAGGCGGGAGTGGGTTGGTGCTATCTGCTGTGTGCAGTTTGGGTAATTCAAAACAAGACATACAGCCATAATAGCTGCTGTGCGAGGCTGTACGGAGGCACAGTGGTGTTTACTGCTAAAAGATAACTTCGGGGTGCTGACATGCTAACAACAATGATGTTAAAGAGGAGGTATGTAAATGAGTTTCTAAACAATTGCTAATTAGCACTAAATGCACAATACAACTGAGAAAGACCTGATGATGCTGCAAGATCATCAAGGTTATTACAGTTCATGCTGACGGGAACATGAATATCTGTACCTAATTGAGTGACAATCCTTTAAATGCTTTAATGTATATGTAAGAGCATGCAGTTTGCATGCTAGATATAACTAATTTCATTCATTTCTGGTGGTAATGTCACAGTTATCGTCACAGTTATCCTCAGGGAACCATGAATGTACCTGCCAGAATCACAAGGCAATCTATCCATCTAATTGTGTCTTGAGCAAAGTGCATGAGCGACAAACACTGACGCCCCTAAAAAACATCTGTTTAAATGACTGAAAAAGTCATTTAAATATTGTTTTACTGTAATTATGATGTTATGTAACCAAAAGGTCGAAGGAAAACTTGCTTCATCTGCCAATCCCAATGTCCGTGAACAGTTGGTAAAATCTAGAGAGCTGGAGCCACGTATGAAAAGATAATTAATGAAAGAGTCACAAAACACGGAGGAGTACTGAAACTGTAAAAGAGCAGAGCTGAGAGTAAGAAGGATGTTCTTTGTGGCAATGAATGCTGTAAGTCAATGACAACTCCATTGACTTACAGCAGTCGATAAGCACTTTCTCACATGTGTTTGTTCCCTGCGTATTTAAAGTCCAAGACACACTTGAGCCGCCTGCTCAGAAAGCCGTGTGACTAGATTATCTGGATTTCCTCTTGAAGGGAAAGTGATCTTTCTATGAACCGGCCAGCTGTTGACACGAGCTATCAGGTGGGTTGCGTTGCAGTTATTGCTGCTGTGGATGCTGTAGCTTTTAATGCTGTTATTGGTAATTATGGGGTTGAGAACAATGGTGTTGATTTGTGATGGAGTGGGTAGCCAGCGAGGTGATGGATGGCAAAAAAGACATTTGATCACGCACAAGCCAATAACATGACAAACTGTGACATGTTTATAGGAGGAAATGGTTGGTCGCTCTATTGCTGATTAATAGTAGTAGTAGTCGAGTTGGAGTGACAAGCTTTTCGCATAAAGAGCAAAACACCTCATATTTTTATCAAAATAATCAAACATTTAAAAAACAATCTACCGGACCACCACTGTAGCTAGTATTACCTGCCAGCACCAGGGTGTGATGCAAATATTTTTAGAAATAATACAAGTCTGGTGATGACCAAGGGGTCGTCGCTGTGCTCGGGTTATCCACATATCCGTGGCTACGTGAGGTTGCTAATTTGAACACGCAACAGTTTCCAGTCTTGTTTATGGAGCAGGATCCCCAAAAAAGACACCCCAAAAAATTGTATTTTCCACAGGAGCTCATAAAACCGATGAAATCAGTTTAGTTAGCAAGAACGCTAACCAGAGGGGGATGGTGAAATCACGCCAAAGTACAGAGGCGCAGAAAGAGGGTAGAGTGTGTGTTTGGGGGGGGGGAGGGTCGCTGGAGAACAGATATAGCATCCAGAGAAGAATAAGACACGGCAGCGGCGAGGGGAGAGCTGAGGGATAGGAAAATCAGCCTTTCAATTACATGAAAGCAATTGTTTTTTATCTTGAGTGCAAGTTAATGAAACTAATTAGTCTTTGCGGCATGAACCCTCCGGCACGTCAGATAATCGCCAGAGGCTTAGATAGCGCCTGTCAAGTTTTTAGCTTACTGCAGTCAAGGGGAAAAACAAACAGGGCCTTATCGCTCCAGAATGCAGGCATTACACCTGGGGTTTACTTTAACTCCAAGTCTTGTTTCCCCTTTTCCAGGTTACTCACTGGCTATTCACATGCGGTATCCACAACATAAAGCTTCCCCCAACTACGGCTGTGGGGTCCGAACAACTCTATTATCATTTGGTTGAGAGCCAAGGCATCTTTATGCTTTACAAAAGAATGGATTTGATGCAATTCTATGCGGCAGAGGCAGACAAACACCTGCACATTGGCATGTCACAATAAGTGTGTCAAGAAAGCCTGACCTACCTAGGAATAAAGATACCTGCAGGGACGGCTCTGAATCAGAGGGGAGACTCATGCAAAGACATTATTCATGTTATCATAGAGTTCTTGGAACACTCTCATTGCACTAGAAAATAATAGCAATAACAACAACGCTTATATTATAACTGTCTGTCCTGTTAAGACAGCATGAGCAGAGGGAGCTCTCCAGGGTGCTGAACTCCAACTCCAACATTTGCAGCTGGCGGAGAGCTGTGCGCGGTGCTGAACTATCATGCACGCAGGCCTTCTCATTGGCAACAAAAATATAGACAACTAAAACGATAACCCTGACACAATCTTCGACACCTAGCATGAACTTTAGTTTATATGATATTCATAAAACTGCCTCCCTCAGCTACATGGAAGGTTCATGAATAATGTATCTCCTTTGTTGTAACCTAGGTTGATCTGAATTGTTATCCAGGAGTTTCAATGTGAATGTTTAACCATCATAAATGTGCTTTGAGCAAATATCTTATCCATTCAGTTTAATGTTTGAATTGATGTTTACAGCTAACAATTTCAAAAAACGGGCAAAAAAAAGGCACTCAGAGATCCAGAATTTAACTGAAAAGGTCAGATCCTGGAGTGGAGCTACAGCAATAGATTGCCCACACATTGATCTGACATAGCATCACCTTGTGTTTTTCTTTTTTTAATATCAAACTATTGATTGACTGACCTTCATGTATATAAATGGACACTACGCTCAGTGAGGCCAGCATGGATTATTTCCACTTATATCTGTTTGTCAAAGCTCTCAGAACACCCGGCTTGTCAATCAATAGACAGAACTGCATGGGGATCTTTTGATCCCCATCACAAAGTAATGGAAAACAGTATTAAGTGCATGGGCTTTATGTTATACAGTTCTATTGTGGGGTGCACGATGGTAACATCTGTGTTCCGCCATGAATAACATTTTTGCAAAACGATTCAAACCTATATCTCTTATTATTTGAGGTGCAGAAATAGCTTCTAGTGCAATTGCTTAAAATGTGCTGCTTTGGTTGAACAAATGAACCATACAAAAAGTTGTAAGGTAAAGTTAGTGAAGATCTTTGGCTCCGGTACCCGGGAGATAGAAGTTTGATGGTGAAGTACAGAAGTTCCAACTAGGTCAGAACTATTCCTGGGCTCCCACCATATGCTAAAAGCTGCTCCAGTATAAGCTGTAACTACAAATTCATTAGCTGGCACTATTGGTATACAAACCTACTCCTCCAGTGCAGGAGCTGGTCAGCCATTCAGCTCTATAATACCAGGCCTGACTGAAACCGAGACGAAAGGAGTGGATCGTATGATACTGGTTGAGCGTATAAATGATCATCTGGAGCTGCAGACCACAATGTTAACCAAGACCAGGTACCAAAGGCATGAAGAGGCGGGCCCATATATTTTGAGGTTTATGTATATGTTGCAAATAGGTGCATCTCATGAAAACATTGTTGTCTTCTACTATTAGATCTTTCTACAGAATATGTAATGAAATCCACATTGCAAAGAAAGGTTTGTAATTTTGAGAAAAACATCCTGCCCACTTTCTTACTGTGAGTTTGCTGAGAAAATTCTAATATATCTGAACACTAAAGATTAAGCTAAAGTGAAACAAAGACCTGGAAACAGCTTAACGGCATAGACGCGGCCTTCTAAGGGTAACACAATCTACCTATGACTTGTTGCCCAGCAACCGGCAGAAATTCTTGTAAGTACTTTTCTTGACCAAGCAATAGTCCGTGGCAAACTCAAAATGTTTTAAACTTTATTCAAACTAGTATTTCAACATAAGATTCAATATATAATGTGATAATAAATGCAAAGAAAGATTAGCCAACTGCATGAGCTTATCCTTTATATCTTCAGATAGCAAGGTGCTCTCTTTTGACGATGAACAAGTTGGGACGTGTGTCCCAGTGACATCATTAGTGCACAACGTCGGCTCTTTATCCCAAGATGATGTTCCCTCTACTGCTACCATGTGACAGAAGAACACGACCACGATCACAGAGGCTAAACAACCTCATCAACTTATTCTTGTATTTTCTATAGAACCTCTGGGATGTGTCCAGGATCTTTGATTAAGTCTGCAATGCCAGGAGGAGATGTCCATGTTACTCCACTGACATTTCAGCTCCACTGATAAGGAAACCAGAAGTGCACAGATTCCATTAAGCTATCAGGGTGCAGGAGAACACGGGGCACCTGTGGGAATTCTAAAGGGGCATTTGCTTGGCCGGTCATATCCTCTAGATTTGGAGTCAGTTGGCTCTGCAGCATTGTCTAAAATATTACAGAGCTTTAGTGGAAAGACAGGAACTAAAATAATGTGCGCAAGGCAAAATGAGGACAAAAGAAGCTAAAAATCAGATGTGTTGCTGTTTTTGAATCAAACAGTTTTCCCCGCAATGTAATAGACTATGAATAGATGGCAGATCTAATTAATGAGGCGTTCCCGCCAAAGTCTCATATTTTACTCTCTTGTTTATGTCGGTGAAAGATTTTATTTAAAGTACTTTCAAGCACACTCCCACAGAGTGCAGCACACCTGACTGAGCTCTCCATCATTCCCCTTTCCAGCCAGACCTAAATGGGGAAACGTGATCCTCACGGCTTCCATTACTTAGAAATCATGAGATCCTCATTGCCGCTCACAGAGGAGAAACCTTCACTGGCGCACCGCTAAAAATGCCCAAAACACACACACAAAAACGGCAGAAAACAATGCGCTCCGAGGGAGCCTTCCAGGTCACCATCTTGAAGCTAGAACCTGCTTAAGCTTTCTGAAAGGAGCGATGTCGTTGTCTGCACATATTAAACCAATAGATGAACCTCAGCAGCATCAACTGGTAGAGCAGAGGGCTGCGTCAGCCAAGCTGTCAGAGGAGCAGCTAGATCCCGTCTGAGCCGAATCTCTAAAAGACAGTCGAACCCTTTGTGTGCTTCCTCACCGGATGAAGCTCGAAGTGAGATTGTTATTATAATCTGTTTATGCCCTTTGTATCTGACTGTGCAGCCCTAAAAATGATTCCCCCCCCCAACAAAAAGAGAACTGATAGCACAGAAAAAAATACAGATATCTGGGCTGCCCCTTAAGCTAAGGCTAAGGAGAGGGTGCTACGGGGGGCATACCGACAAATTCATTTGAATCCCTCTTCCGGAAATAAAACAAAACTGTTGGTGTTAACTGCTCAAAGGCAGCAGCAGAACGCGATATAAATGCTGCCTTCAAGGCAACTGTTCTTTGTCATTGCACGGTAACAAAATCCTGGATTTAGTCAGACACACTGATTTTAAAACTGTGGCTTCTAAGAGCGTCTACAGCGTGATTACATGGGAAAGCTATTAACGCGTCATGCCGAGCATGCGAGCATGAATCTATCACCCTGTCCTGTTTTTTTACATGGAAACACTTTGCCTGGGTTTGAAAATTGGGCTGCCAGCGCAACGTCCTAAATTTTGCTGGGCCTTGACAGGTTGATGCCATATTTACTGTGTGAAATATAATGCAATGAGATGTGGCTATTAGAATGGTTGTAGCTCTTTTTTTGATCAGAGGCCTCCGCAGCACAGAGCTGTCAGCGGAGCTCCAGGAGGTTTTTATTGGGTCGGAGATGCACAGCTCACCAGGGATCCGAAGTAACAGATAGATGGATCCAGGGGGGTACACGGGTGCAACAAAGACAGGCTCAATAGCTTGTGGATGTGTGTGGCTTTACTTATTGTGTAGCAGGCCTGTACAAGTGGAAGGTGGGGACAAACACACATATCAACCAGTCAGATCTTTCTGATGGCTTAAATGACATATTACATGTGAAGAATTTGTAGTTTTATAATTATCAGCTTCTATCTGCAGTTAATGAGCTTTGAAGTTTTTTTAGGATTAAAATCTAGGTGTTTTCTTGTAAAAGAGCAGACAGTTTCCTTTAGTACAAAACGATGTACTAAATGGAACTGACAAAGCATTTGGTCAAAGACTCACAAGTCAAAAAAACACATAATAAAACCGATACTAAATGTTTGTCCATCAATTTATATTTATATTTCTGTCTGCGGCTGCCCCGCTGTCTGATTTTGTCTTTTCGATGCTCTTCTGCTCTTTTCCGTTCCCATATTTGCCTCCAGTTTTCTGCTTGGATAAACTGGGGTTGGAGCATGAACGTAATCCCTGCCAGTGTACGTCTCCCAAAATACACACGTTACAATCAAAACAGACAACAACCTAGTTCTTCTTCTTAAAACAATTAAGAATGTTCCTTTCCCCCTTTTGTTGACCAAAAAAATGTGTTATTTACACATTATGAATGGTTAACGCAGTTTCACAAATAAAATAAAATGTTTTAAGAACTGTTGAATTGCATTATCAGCCTTGTCAGAACTATTTGGAATATCCAATTAGTAAAGAATATCTAATAAAATGTATGTCGACAGCCTCCTTAGACATCTTCAATAGGATGCATTAGAAGCTGTTTGTACCAAAATCAAATCGGAATATTCAAAATAAATCAAAGCTTTTCCCCTTGTACTGTATATGCGTGTTTTTTTAAAGAGGTCACCACACGACAGACACGTTTGCAAGAATGGGGGCGCCATGCGAAGATAAAAGAGAACACAGGCTGAACCACAATACAACGGACCAACCGGTAGGTTCTGCAGCCCAGATCCAGCTCCATGTTGCCAGCTGACATTGACGGAAGCCCTGAGCCTTCCTATGAGGAGCTCCTAATACCTCTCTGCCTGCTGATGACTGCGCCCTTCCCTCCCTTTTCCCCCTATAGGGTCCAACCCACGGATTCAATTTACAGGCCCTTAAAAATGATTCATACTTTTATAGCAATGCTCACTGAACAGAACGCCGGTGAAATTAAATATCGTAGGAACAAGGCAGACATATTTTATTTGAAAGTTTTACTCTAATGTCACAGCTGGTACAGTCTAGTGCCAGACATTCATTGTTTGGATTTTGAGCTCCCGCTTGCTGATTCTGTTATAATTGTTTTTATGATTTTCACAGGGGAAATGAGCGGCACTTGAAAAGTTTTGAACAAAGATGCATATTTTGAATATTTCCCCTTGCATTCTCCCTTGCTGTCACCTGTCTGCTTTCTCCAGATTAATTGGATGACAAAACAAAACCCCACGGCAAAAAGTGAGCCTAGATACGAATCATACAAAACAGTTAAACAACAGTAACTGTGTGTTGCAACTGTATTTGAGGTGATGAAAGTGGAGGAAAATGGTATGAAAGCTCCCGCTAAACACATGTTACATTATGCATATCAAGAAAATTATTCTGAATATAATTATACAGACTTCTCATTTCAGAAATGTGGAGAAATTATTCTCAGAGCGGCAGACCATATCCAGCCTTGCCCAGGGCAGTGCATTAAATATACAGTACAGTAGTTTGATAATGGATAAATACATAGCGAGGAAAAGGTGTTTGTCAGTTTGTAAACTGCTGCTACTGAGCAGTAAAAACATTGCTTCTCATGGCAAGAGTTGCATTGAACTCACTGATCTTCTCACGTGCAGAGGAGCGCCGGCTAAATCACACTTGGTAAATCATCTCTGACCTCAGACGTCACCAGTGGACTTCTCGCGTGCGGTATGTGGGAAGGGACATGAGTGTTAACGGAAGAGGACGGCCTGGACAGGATTGTCGGGATGGATTTACCGGTTTACAGTTTGGGGGCAGTGGTGCGGACTGACTGAGTGGCTACGGGAAGGTAATTAATTAAAAGCTATGTAAGGCGCCCGGCTCCGTCTGATAACGCCAACGTTGACACGATGCAGCGAAGGGGGAGGTTATCCGGTCAGACAGTGTCCAACGCCTCTGCATCTTCTTACCACATCTCTCTTACTGTTACTATCTGCGTCCTGTGAAAAGGCCAAACAACATTTCAGTCTCTAACATAAGCCACTTAAGATTCATCCCATCAAAGTCCAGGCCCGTCCATTTTTCCAGATACGCTCTAATAGACGAGCCGTACTTGGCGGGAGATTCGAGACGACTGCATCCTTGTTCTCTTCATTGGCCAGTCAGTCAATTGACTCATTAGAGATGGACCGTTGGATGCAAACGATCTGCCGCCAACTCTTTTTCTGACCTCATTTATTGTAGGTAACAAAAGGGCAGAACTCTTGCAGAACTCATTTTTTTCTCTTTGTGGCACGAGCACAGGTATTTTTTTCCTGTGTGTAAGACCCCATGCAGACGGACTCTAGTTTGCCTGAATCCGGCGAACCCCGTCTCCGGATAGCCCTATCGTGCAGACGAACGCACTGTATCCGCACTCCCTCGAATCGGGGGTCCAAAGTGAGTAAACCCGAAATCCGATTGCTGTTGGTGTTCGTCTGCACGCTATCCGCATACCTAATCGGATTGCCCCACGTGATTGCATCACCTGATTGCATGCAACCTCACGCTGAACCCTTATTAACCCCAATGCGTCACTTCATAACAACGACAACAATGGCGAACGCAAGGATAATGTGCCTGCTGAATGTGCTAATAAGTCTACAATGCGTACTACGGGAATATCGTCAGTTCTTTACCTTCGTCTTCTTCTTCTTCAGTTGTCTGTAGCACCTTAAAGCGCCACCAACAGGCGTGGGGGATGTACTACAGCCAAGTCAATCGGATTCACTGGGTTCATGTGCACGACATTTAAAAAGTGGGTAGGTGTGAAAAATGAACCTGGGTTCAGGCAAACTAGAGTCCGTCTGCACGGCGTCTAAGATTGATGCGGATAGCAGAGCGTGTGCTTAATGGAAGTCAGCAGATTAATCGTTGTTGTATAATAGGACAAAGTGTGGAATGGACATCTCTAATGACACATGGACAGCCGCAGCCTCTTATTTCACCAGTTGTTGCAAAAGATGCAACGGTCACACAGAAAAAACGCAGAATCATTGCGTCTTGTTTTACAAAAGAGATCATTTGAACTCTCAGGGAACTCAGATCCCACCGATTTAGTGACATAAATACTTTATGATATGTGCTACATGGACCTATGATGAGATCAAATTCTGGGGACGTAAAGAGACACATTTCTGTACCTAGAAGTCTCAAAGAGCTCATGAAAAGTGCCTGATTGAGCTCTTGACTAATAATGTGCATACGGATCTCCTAAAGAATGTAAGATGGACGGAAGTACTGGAGCCAGGTCCATAGTAGTCGCCATGGAGCAAAGCATATTCCAGCAACCTGACCAAAAGGCAAAAAATATACAACAATAGTGCATTATTCATGGTAATTTCACTGCTTGCTCTTTCCCGCAGACATTCCTTCCAAAGGTGAACTGTAGCCGTTGTATTCATCTATGTTCTCTTCAAAGCCACATGACCCCGTTGAGAAAAAAACTGTAATTCTAACTCTCTGCAATCGAGGGTTGCTGCTGCCGAAATCAATTCGTTTGTTCGTGTCGATGTGGGACTTTTGTGTTTCAAAAGGTCAGTTTGGATTCCACAAAGTCGTTTAATAATAATACTAGGAACTAACTACCCTATTGAAGCAAAGGCAGACCAGAATTTCCCTGTGTTCCGCGATGAAATAACCTCTTTGAATGGATACCGTCCGGGTGGCGTGAGAGCATCCTCAGCCCTCATCAGGGTGGTTAGAAAAAGGTTGTCCTCAAATCCCACCAGCAGCCAGTGATCTTTGTCAAACCCCAGCAGGTAGGAAACTCTCTCTGCATGGCTGGCGTGTATTGTAGCTTTCAATCTGAAAGCACTTCACACAGACAGCATTGGCAGTGTAGGAGTGTCTGGGATCTCTCAGATTGAACCCAGCCGCCCCTTGCCAGGGGTTAAAGGTGACCGATGAGCCTGTGCCAGGTGAAGCAGGCCCTTGTCGCCACGGGAGCAGAAGTAACCACGGCATCCGGCATGAACATTTCAGCTCCGGAAGCCTAAACACGCAGCGTTTCTCCTCCATCATTATACTGCTCTGAGTGCGCCAGCTGGAGAATGAGCCACACAGACTAAACTTCAAAACAACCAAAAACAATAACACGTCTACTGGAGTCGAGTTGCCGAATGTCTTCTTTACAGCATGAAGCATACGTCTGGATCTGGCGCTGCCGCTTAGTGACTCGCAATTTCGTAAGCAAGGCATTGAATTTCACTCATAAATGTTTTAGAATCCAGCAGTATTTATGATCATCCACTTTTATGGCTAATCTATAGCAGAACCATTAGGCATGCATTAGTGAGTGAAGTATATTTGACCTAATCCTCACTGAGAACCCAATAGCCTGCATTAAGCCTGCCTAAATAAAAACTATGCCCTGGCACTGTTTTTGCACCAGTCACTTAACTATCACTTTCAAAAGCCCCTCTCTCTCCAACTCCTCCTAATTGGGACATTTGTTACTCAAACATGATCCCTCTGTGACTATTTTAAACCTCAGGGAACCAGGGGAGAGGCAGGAGAGGGGGAGGGGGGGGGGGGGGACGAGGCACGAAAAGAGAGAAGCACACAAAGGATAGAGACATTTTAGGGACAGATGTATTCTTTTGCGTACGGAAAAACAGTAACTTTTCCGCTATGGCCAGTCTCCACTAAGTGCCATCTAATGACCTATCCTTCAAATGACCTTGAACAGTTAAACAGTAAATATTATTTGGGCTTCAGCTGCATTTTTTTAAATGCTCTGAATGTGCTTATCAAATTTGCGCTTTCATAATTACATCAAAGCAAGGAGCAAATGTATAAAAAAAAGATTAGTGGCGCCATGGCAGCTTCTATGAAAACAGCCTAATAGGCAATTTGGCGTCCAACCGAGTGCACTCCTCGGTACGCACTGAAATATTCATTTAACTGTTGTCAAAGGCCACAGTGTTCCTTTTTTGCTACTTCGAGACAGAGTCATGCACGAGGCAGACTAAAACAAAATCCAATACTAGAATTTGCACACAAAATGAGATCTTGCCACTAACTCCTCTTTTTTTTTACTCTGGAGACGAAGCGAGAAGTCCGACAGCTTGGTTCCGCCTTTCTTTGCTCTGACACTCGGCTGCTACAAACCACGACCGCGCTGCAGTACTGTAGCTTTGGGCGTACGTGCTGTGTTTTTGAGATAAATGGCAACATGTGTAAGACTCTTCACAGCACTCCACCTCCTTTGTCACCTAGTCAAACTCCCGGGCTTCTGTGGATCCGCTGTCTGGCTGAGGTGAGCGGAGACAAGAGGGTGGGGCGGCTGTCAGGAACGCTTCCCTGCGGCCTTTTGGCCACTGCGGCTTATCGCACCCCCAAGAGTGTTATCTCTCTCTCTCCGCTGCTCTCATCTCGCCCAGGGATCTGCTGCGAAGTACAAAAGGGAAACCTTCCGCAAAACGTTTGCCTCAGCCCAAGCAAAGAGCTTTCACATGGCTGCGTCCCAAGAAAAATGCTCCCGTTAGGTTTTAGTTACGGCAACATTGTGGAGGCTGGCTAATGAGAAGAGACACAGCAAGCTGATTAACATGCAAAAGACATTTGCAGTCCCCCCCACACTCCCCACAGTGCTTTTAAGTGATTTGAGACATTACATGTCTACAATTTGAATCCAATTTTTAAACATATTGACCCATGAAAATCACATGCAAATGGGATCAGTCGCACCTACGTTAAGTGAGCGATCTTGGCAGCGGGTGAGGACTCCGCGGCTCACAAATAGCAAACGGATGGCTGGACGAGTGCCCCTCTCTCTCCCTCCCTGCCTCTTCTTCCTCAATAACTCAGCCCTGGCATGAATATAAATGGAGACGGGCGGGGAGCAGGGACCGGGTGCCGGTGAATGGCTTTCTGCTCGGCCTCCGACAGCAGCGCTCTCCCCTAATGGGTTCAGCCTGACTGGATTCAATCATGTCCCCTGATACCCTCTGAAGAGGATGCAAATTGTCAATCAGACTTCTCTCCCCTCCCCGCATGCTGCCCCATCTTCTGCCGCTGTCTTTACCTCGTTCCCCGTGATCATCTCGCCATCATTTACCTTGCTCTTACTGCTCTTCTCTCCTTATATCCGCTCATATGTATGCCCCAATTTCCGCTTTCCTGGCAGAGATGTTGACATGAATTTCATCCAGGTTGAATAAAATAAGGAGTGCAGAGAAAGTTGTGTACATGCAAAATTCATCAAGATTGGGCTGAAAGTCTGTGGCATTTGAGACAATAACGCCTTAAAAGGAACCATTGTGTCCAATAATGGTGAGGTAAACAAAATATTGGATGTACATGTCAATTATTTCCATGTGCAAAAAGCAGGTACACGGATTCATTTAACAACAGACGTTAAATCGGAATGGATGAAGCTAATGTGTTTTTGTTAAATCCAACCATTTTAGAGAAAACAGCATCAGCTAGGAGATGGCATGCAGCGATTTGTAAAGGTTAATGTATTTATTGGATTGCCTCATAATGCAGACATATTTAATTAGCTTCATGAAAAAGCAATTGGACTGTGACTGCTCTTGCTACGGGGCAGAAAGAATGAGGGGGGAAAAAACCAAACATATTTCCACACTGGGTGAAAAGTTAATCTGCCCCGAGGGCTGCAGGTGCACAGAGCGTCTCTTTGAATAGAGGGACTTCTTCGCGAGGCTAATTCGTGCCTCACAGTGTAAGACGGAATTCACAGTGAATACGCAAACACCACAAGCCTGGACCTTTGTTTCCAGCAAGTCAACACACCGCGCCTAAAAGGATTTCTGATCCGACGCCCCCGTGTTTAAGGTTCATGAGTAGTTTGGACTACTTGGATAAGGTTACTCTAGAGATCATAGCCTCCTCTCTAAAAGGTGCGTTTTGGCCATACTATAGATATGACTCATATGCATATAAAAGTCGATGAAGCACGACAGGAAGGTGCTAACATACTGAAAAATCTCTCCAGGCAGCGAAAACCGGTGTGAAACGCGCGCATGCTAATTGGACGTCCTTCAACATGGGTGTGAAAAGGTTGAGATGATCTTTAGGCCTTTATTTTCCTCTCCTTTCTTAGGGGCCATAAGTATTTAAGAGTCAGGATCAACACTTGTACACTCAGATTATTTGACAAAAGAAAAAAATGTTGTAGACTTTGTTTTATAATCCTCTTTGTTTGTCAAGTGTGTCCTTGTGCGGTTCTTGGCTTCACTAAATCTTGACTGATATAGTGACAGATTTGTGCTCATTTGCAAGTGCGGGTTTGACATGTGGCTTTATCACATAGCGACACTTTTATTTCAAAACACGATGAACAAGGGATCAATCGGGCCAATGGCGATGTCTTTCTCTCGCAGGAGAAACTTATTTTAACGCTGAATCAACTGAATTCATGCAGTGGGTCGATGGTGCAACCAGACTCCTCAAAAGAGTTCCTCAAAAGGCCTTCAGCGCTATCGCACCGAGGTTACAAGACACAAGGAAGTTGACGTATGCCATCCTGCGCTTTTGTTTTTGCCACTGTCAGAGGCATTTACTACCTTTCCTCCCGCCATCAACAACAAAGTTGAAAAAGAACAAGATCGATTAGCTATTAGCTATTAGCAATTAGCTATGATGAATTGGGAGACTCTTTAGATTGTCTGTAAATAATTGATTTTTTTAAAAAGAAACATCAGGCATTCCAAAACTACCAGCATCAGTGTCAGGAGGTGATGTATGGAAACCCAGTTAAGAGCTCGTTTCCCTCACATTCCACCGGGAGAGGAGAGAGGCCGCAGTAAATAACTGCTCCATTGCCAGAGGGGAGAAAGGGAACAAGTGCGGAGGGAAAAATAAAAAAAAAGAAAGAAAAGAATGGCCTTTACCTGCGCCTCCCTTCCTTCTCTCCCTGCTTCCTTCCCACTTACGCTACTTAATGCATTCATTTTTGCCTCTACTCCCCCCCCCCCCATCTCCCCTCGGTGCGTCTCAATCTTCTTTGCTTTCTTGCCCTCTCAATCGAGCTCCTTTCACTCCTGCGTGCCTGGCGGACGATTGCTGAAAAGGAAGGTGGAATTGGATGCCTCCTTCACAGAGCTTTCCTTCGAGACTTGTCGGAGATTCTGTTTTTCTGGAGTGAGTTGTTACAGCTCACTGGCTCCTCGTCATCCAAAACATCCGCTGTCTGTCCCCGCCAGCTTTGGCCCTCAGGAGTTCAAAACATTCAGGGCAACAACCATACCTCCATCACAGCACTCGTGCGCTTGTGAGCGAACACGCGATGAGTCCTCGGTAGCACTGTATGCGACAGATATTTCTCATTCATGGTTTTCATATCCTGAAACAAAAAAAAACAAAAAAAAGACGAGATTTGTGGTCTTCCCAGATTCAGTTACCGTCATTATAATCTAGATTTGGTGAGTTACTCTAACAGATGTACTCTCTATAATGCTGCTAAGTCACCCCTTGCACCGCTGAAGACTGAGAAGTCCCTCTCCAACTCCAGTAAATCCTATTGGAAGCTACAGCCCTTGGTGGGTGGAACTCTTAGTGTTTGGCATTCGGCAGAGGTTGAATTTTTCCTCAGGGCTTCACCCCCCACATTTGACAAATCATGACTGTCAGCAGAGGGAAAATGCCGAACACCCTTGTCTCATGAATGACGTGAAAAGTCACTTCAGTTCCTCCATATTACCCTGACCTGCTGAGCCACCGGTGCACAGCGGCTGACAACTCCCCCATCTCTCCACAGCAAAGCAACAGAGGGTTTAATCCCTTCCCACAGGTTGAAGCCATCTCCTCTCTTATCTACCCTCTCTTTCTGCTTCTCTTTGAGTGATGGACAGGCAGCTTGAGCCGTTATGGAAGACAGCCAGACAGGTCAAAGGTGAGTGAGCGTAATAATCCCTTTATGAAACACTCCTCCTCCCACTGAGGTAAAGCTGGCGTGAGGAAGGTCAGCGCGCAGAGGCTGTCCCTCCTCAGCATCAGCTAAAGATTGTACTGCTCTATTCACTCGCTTACCTTGAGAGGCGTACAGCTGGCCTATTGTGGCGGAATTGGCTTTGCAGCATGAGAAGACA
Source organism: Gasterosteus aculeatus (assembly GCF_964276395.1). Classification (NCBI taxonomy): domain Eukaryota; kingdom Metazoa; phylum Chordata; class Actinopteri; order Perciformes; family Gasterosteidae; genus Gasterosteus; species Gasterosteus aculeatus. Next base: position 16,310,026 of record NC_135705.1, read on the forward strand.
TGTGAATGTTTGAATGGGGATTGAGTGTGAACGCTTTACCCGTTTCACCTTATCTGCTCCTCTCCATCTCTATTCCGCCGTACATTCTATTACTGTATGTGCAGGAAATTGGATCTGTGTGCGTTTTTGTTTGTTTTTTTAAGACGACTTGGAGTAAAGAGCAAGTCCGGCTGAAAGGGGTCGTGCCTTTTTGTACAGGTCATCCCGGGATCAAACCTGCACTTCTCGTGTCTTTTTTGTCTTGCTTCGTCGATTGTAAGTCAAAGGGATAATTCCCTCACTCACCAGCCATTGCTGTTGCACGATTCAAAAGTGCAAGATCCATCACAGCTAGAACATCGATGATAAATACAGACATGCATTCTTGTGATAATGTTGGAAGCTTTTCTATTTTGTTGAGCTGCCTCTTTGCAACATCCTCTGATGCTTTGTGCATTTGTGTTCTCCCTGGCAATTGTGATTGCTGGGTATATGTCTACGTCTTTTACAGTGTATAGCAGTATGGCTTGCCCTTGTGAATATGGGGACAATACGCATCATTTACGAAATCAAATAGAATGTGTTGTGATGTGAAATATTATTGTTACACAATAAAGCGAGTACTGCATTTACATTTTTTTGACCAACAGTGATGAATTTGCTTCACACTTGGAGGATTTTCTGGGGACTTCCGCATCAAATATTGTGTTATTTGGACATGGGACTCAGTAGGTCAGTCATCTTCAAAGGCGCTTATCCTTTATACAGGTTCGCGGATCCCAGCCAACAACGAGCGACACCCTGCATTGCACGCCAGTCAATCGCAGGGCCGACACCCAGTCACACTCACATCCACACACCTACATGCAATTTGGAAACCTAATATAACCTAATCCCCTGCGGATGTCTTTGGCCTGTGGGAGGAAGCCCGAGTGCCCGGATAGAACCCACGCAGACAACATGCCGACTCCACACAGGCCGCTGGGTGGAATCGAATGCAGGACCTTATTGCAGCGAGACGATAGTGCTAACCGGCACACCGCCGTTCCGCCCCAGACGTCGGACTCTTCAGCGGCAATTTGTCGAGGCGGCACTTCAAGGTCAGCAGTCAAGGTCAAAAGCATGTTGTCTGCAGTGGTGCTTCGCATGCAGCGGCTTTTTGGCTGTGGTTGACGTTTACTGCCAGATGCTGTGCAGTGAGGTCTCCTTCACGTCCCTGGAGTCAACAACTGTTGAGCGGTTCCCGCTAAGCAGCCAGCCAGCAAAAAATGTACACCAGCTTCAAATGGACAAGCAAACAATGAACCCTCCACTAATAATGCAATAAATTGCTGTGTATGAAAATGCAGCTCTACAAAAGCTTTAGGTACCTGTTAAAAAAAAAATGCAATTAAGAAAGCTGGAACGTTCATCCCCCCCCCTCATATTTCAAAGTGCAGGTCACTGAAATCAGTATTTTAAAAAAAAAGCTCTTGTAAAAAGAGTCTTTTGTCAGATTTTAGTATCAAGGTTGGATGTTGGATTCATATGGCAGCTCTAAGCCTTGCTCTCCAAATAATCTCTATCAAGCAGATAAATCACTCACTCTTTGATTAATTTGTAACAGCATTCTGAAGAAGCCTCGAGTAATTCTAGACGCAATATTTTTCAAATTTGAAAAATATTGCATCGTTTTTATTTATTTATCTTTTTTCCAACTTGTTTTCACCCAGTTAGTCCCCTGTCTCATTAGTTGAACAGTAGTAGTGCATTTCTACAGGTGGTCTCCCTGGGCCAGAACCCAACCTCGCCGTCCCCGGTCCAATTACAGTAAGAAGGAGAACATTTTATGGGTCTGTGAGGGCACATTTCCATGGCTGCCGTCATCTCCCGCAGTAGTCTAGCGCTCAATTACTCCTCCATCCTGAACTGGCAAGGGAGAGCAAACGTCCCCAGCTGAGACCTGGTGCGTCCCAGCGCATTACCAGTGCAGAACTTCTGACCTACTTCAAAAACACACACAAGAAAACACCACTGATTTTCACTGCTACCTACAGCATATGGCTGAATATCTGGAGAGTCATTTGTCCTTGGAATTTTTGTAGAGAAACACAAACACGAACTTAAAATGTACTTTTTCCATACCAAAAAAAAAGAATATTTTATAATTAAATGTCAATAATGAATTCTCAAAAAAGGTAGATCAATAAACGTGTGTGTGGACCACATTTCACCTAATCAGAGGCACAATAAAATGTCCCAATTCATAGTGGGAGTTGAGGATGTAGAACATTTGAGTGCTCTGAGAGATTTGCGAGTATTGACCCAGACACTCAAGTAGAAACCTAGAACTCGTATTTCTGGTAAAAGCAGAATTAGTTTTCCTTACCATAATTACGGCATGTGGACACTGAGGAGGACAACTGGCACTGAAGACATTGTCAGGGCAACTGCAAGTAGCCTGCAAGAAGCCTTTTAAATTAGACAAAACAGCCCCAACCACAGTCAAGCAATGACGTCCAATGCTGAACACTATTGATTGACAGGGTTTCCCCAAAGGATTTTGTGAGATTTGGGGAAGGAAAATATTAAGATGCCTTTAAAAATCGTTATAAAGCACATTTATGCTAATGTTAAGTAGACTATTTAAATGAATAAGTTGTCTATTAAATGCAAAGATTTTGAAAACAGAAGTTGACATTGTAATTGACTTATTTTACACGGTGCTCCAGGAAATAATGTTATCACAAATACAATGGTTGAGGCGTTCATACTGTTGGAAGTCCCATGTTAAAGCTGACAGTTAGACAGCTGATTGCAAAGAAAAAAAAGTCCTTACCTTATGGAGAGGAAAGCTTATGTTTGTCAGCGTGAAGGCAGTCAGGACAAGTAAACAAATCAAAAGGGTTTTAACAAGCACAACCGCGGCTTGAGTGCCAAGACAACATACTGAATCTGGCATAAAAGGACCACTGGTAACTATATATACGCCCCCCCCCCACTTAATGCAATGATAGGAAAGAGCTGTGCAGAAGTGATGGTTAGGCATAGAGGTGGGAAAAAAAAAAACTAGACATCCACATCGTTTGCCAAAATATCGAACCCAACTTCCTCCCTAAGACTTTATAAAGTGGTATTGTGTCACAAACCTTCTGCTTTTGTTTCTGAACAGAAACATAAACACCAGTATATTCTAAATGGGCCAATTAACGAGGAGTGACTAACTGACTTCAATCTGCTTCTTGATGAAAATGAGGAAGTAATTAGAAACGCGGCAGCAAAGATCATTTAGATGTATTGTTGAAATAACAATTTACTTTAGTGTTTTCCTGTTGGAGTCGGCACAGTTTGTTCTCCCGTGATCTGCTGACAGTGCGAGCAGGCTGAAGGTAACGCCTGGGAGCTTTACGTGTGGAGAATTTGATGTCCAGTCACCTTACCTTTTGCACTGAAAATGACAAATCAACAATATCCTGGAAGCCAGTTCCCTTTAATCGTGAGAAGCTTTGAGCAAAAGCCAGAAAAGTGACGCTCTCATGAACGTCAAATAAATGCTTTCTTCGCATCAGGCTCCTTTATTTCATTGATCATCTCCTTCTCTTTACCACCAGCAATTGAGCAAGTTGTATACTTCTTGCAAATGAATCCATCTCTCTTTTATTTCTATCTCAGCCTCCCCGTGTCACTCTACCTTTTTTTCTTATTTCTTATTTTATAGACCGGGAGTTTATGCAAAGTATGTTTCCCCTCATCAGATGAAGAAATGTCTGGTTTCCTCCAGTGAGAAACATCGATGCCATATGAGGGAATAATAGCGGACAAGGCCTCATTTTCTAAAGGAAAGCAGGGGGGAAGGGGACGGGGCTTTAAAGCAGCATTTTTGTACAGCTAGCAGGTGCATATTGAATCTTATTTGCTGATCTGGAGAGAGAGAATTGTATTAGCCAGAGGGAGAAATAGAAAGAACGAGAACCACAGACGGGAAAGAAAGACTGAGAGACGAAAAAAGCGATATTGGCAAACCCTGTTGTTCAACGGGGCTGCCCAGACCCAAACACAGAGTTGGCCAGTGATTGGTCGGTTGTGGTTATATCTTGGCATGGGGTGCAGCGACAGCTGTTTGGAAATGATGGAAGCCCCTGAGAAGGAGGACAGGAAAGAGCGGGACCACAAAAACAATCCAGAATGACTGTGAAATTGTGTTGTCCCAATCTATTGTCACTGCCCACTCACACTGTGTCAGAATGGACAGGAGACCTCAACAAATCAACAAAAGGAAGGAAAAAAAATGAAGATACAAATGGGAGACTGGTGTCGCTACTGCACATCACCGAAAGGAACATTTGGTAATTGGATGCCTTCAGTTTTAAGTTGTCCTCTGAGGCATATTTGCGAGTCTGTTTCATTTCACGCCTTCATCTCAGTCCGGTGGGACGGATCATAGAGACATCAAGACAGCCACCGAATGAAATTCAAGCGTGCGCGCTATTAATGCACCTTACAAAAGGGAAGGGAAAAGGAAACAACAAATCAACTAATGAACAAACACAAATTAGCCTAATCATTGGTAATCATGGCATTCTGTGCCAATAAAGCTTGACATTGTAGAAGCACTAATCAATGTGGTAATTACTCTGCGGTTTCCCGCTTAATGTGAATCTGGTCACTTATCATGTGCCGTTCTTTAACCCACCAGAGATCCAGATGGCTGCTGCGCTTTTCAAAACTGCATTTGCAATAGATGCTTACAGGACGAATACAAAGTACACAGTCCAGAAGCAAAAAAACTAATCAACACATGGCTTAAAACAGGAAAATGTATTTATTTGTCAATGAGGTTTTCTACATCCCCTCCACCCCTGCACACTGTTTCTCCACAGATTGGAACTCTGGGCACATCCGGCTCTCAAATCCTTTGGCGTGTGAACAAAAAAAGACGAGGTGACGGCAACAGCAGCACCAGACAGCAGCGGCGATTGTGGCACATGCAGCAACTGAAGAGCTTATTAAACATCTTAAAAAAAAAAGAAAATCGACCTACTCTACTGGATAATTGCGTTACAACAAACAGGGAGCGGAGAGTGTTGCAGCGCGGACGGCGTCGACAAAGTTTTTACAGATATTCATCGCCAGGTTCATCTGTCTGAACTCCCCCGCAGGACCAACACTGTATCCTCACAGTCTGCCAGCTTATTGAGCCCCTCAGCTGTGTGTTGTTGTGAGCAGCATACGGTTCATTTTGTGGGAAATGTCAGACTGTCAGTGAGTCAGCCGTGGCAGGTGCGTGGGCTTGGCATATATTGTAAATCTCTGGTTAACAACATAATGACTTAAAGCGGCGCTCCTCCGCACGGACGGTAATGTGTTGGAAGAAAAACACGCTCCGCGCAGACAAGATTGATCTCTTTCACCCGTCTGCGTGGCTCAGGCGCGCAGGAAACACCCGGGCAGGAGACGATGGACGGGGCTTGTGTTCAGTTGGCGACAATATGGCGGACGGATGCGCACATGCTCCCAACAGGCTGTCGCTGCCAACGCCACTTGGTGATGGGGAAAGAATTCCCCAAAAAAGGGGCAGGCTGCAAAAAAAACCAAACAATAACACTAAAACCAAATCCCCCCCCAGATCATCACCCATCACCAACAGTGGTGGGAAGAGTCAGCCGGTAACAGACAATATGTGATCGTGGCGCCCTGACAAGGAATTTCCATCGCTCCTGTTGGAAGTGCTGGGAGCGTATTTCTTTCCCAGCCTTCAAACGCTGGCGGGGTGATGACTAAAAAGAGGCATGTTCAAGGTCCCCCCCCCCCCTGCACGCTCTCTCCAACTAGCACACATACATGCGCAGATGGATACACGCAGACACGTCCACAAGTGAGCCGAAGGCTGTACTCCCGTGTCTCCTGATGTTACGGGAGGGAATAGGAGGCTGGGGTGTAACGAGGGGGGGGTTGGGGGGGCTTAATAACGCCTTCTTCAGTTGCTGATGAGGTCTTGTGGGCAGTTTTGCTTTAAGACATGTGATCTGACTCTCTCTCTCCCTCTCTGTCTCTCTCTCTCTTTCCAGCTGGGCTACATTGTAAAACACACACACACACACACACACACGCACACACACACACGCTGGCTCTGCCTCGCTGACACAGACTCTCTACTTAATGCGTTGGAGGAGAGGACTGAGGCTCACACTATCACAGCGCAGCTTCTCAATGGGGGGACGCAGCTGAGAGCGAGTCATTCCACGGGAGCCTTTCTGCTGCGCGCGTGAGAAGGAGCCGACAAGTGAAGAGGAGGTGAATTAGCTCCCTGTCATCCCAGCGTAAGGAGTTCCACGGAGGGAGAAGAGACACGGGCTGGAGGAGAGGAGGAGGAGGAGGAGGAGGAGGAGAAGAAGAAGACGGCAGATTTTTGCACGCATGTGGCGGATGCAGCAGTGACATGATCCTGCTCACATCTCCTCAAATCCTGGGCAGTTTGTGACACGGACCCCTGGGTGCTTTGCTTTTGGGTGATTGCGTTGCCAAGGGATTTGAAAAGGGAGCTGAGCAGCGGGGGAGGGGAGGGGGGGGGGGGGTGTTCACAGGAGAGAATACTGAGAGGGTCGGGTGAGGAGGGCGGCGGGTCGCTCGGCCGAAGAAACCAAATAGTTTTGTGCCCCTTTTTTTTTTTGCGCGCTGTTCCGCTTGTGTGGTGCTGGAATTTGAAGTGGGAACCGCTGGCTTCAGAGGATGGATGGATTTAAGACAGAGGAGTGAGTCGGCTGGGCGATCAGGCAGTGATTCTGACTGAGCTCCTTTCCTTCTGAACAAACTGCTCAGGTAAGGGCGTGGGACTTTTGAGGAACACCTCTTGCGTTTGGGGAGAGGATGTGTCGAGTGTGTGTGTGTGTGTGTGGGGGGGGGGGGGGTCTGATTCATGAGTAAAGACTTGACCAGGAGACTTGGTGGAGAAACATCTTTTGCCGCAATACACCTTGTTGAGGTTTCAAGAGGTTGACGTGTATTTGAAACGACAAAAGACATACAGGTGCGCTGCATGTGATGGGATGGAAAAAAGTTCAGATATTAAGATGGCAACCTCAAGTAATGTTGTGACCCCCCCCCCCCGCCCCTCTGAGTGGGGGCCTCTTCCTGTAAGGCACCAGGAGACATGCGGATCCGGGAGGAAGCAATAAAGTTGCGTGTGAATTGTCAGCTTCAATAGACGAAACAGGTGTGATTTGGCACGCAGGTGCATCAGTGGGTTTGCGCCTGTACGTGTGCGTCTGCTTTGTATACTCCTCTTTACCACACGCATGTATAGAGGAGTTGTCCCCCCTTTGTTTGTTTTCACTTGACACCCCAAAGTAGAGAGTAAAGGAAACATTAGCGATATTTATATAAAAGCTCTGCCGCTCTACGGAATCTGGGCTGCAGCAGCGAATGGAGGAGTTTGGTCCTGTTATCTCTACAGTTGCTATCTTCCTCAGAAGTTGCTTTAAAATGATGCCCATGCTTGCTGGTATAAACCACATTTTATTTTCAGCAAGAATGCCCCGTTAACCAGGGGGGGGAAGCTCAGAATGCAATATGCAGCTAACCGTGCAGCCGCAACGCTGCTTATGAATATGAAGCCAAGTCGGTGAACAGAAATACTGCTTTAAAATTTTTTTTTTTTAAAAAGACAACATTCAAATGGAGGCAGTTCACATTTCCACAAAGCTTCAAAGGATTATAGTGGATTGAATGCACGGGTGGGGATTAACAATGTGCTGTTCATAATTATATGCTTAATTTTCACTGAATATTAATCAGCCTCAATGTGACTGAGGGCACAGAGAATTAGAGTCATTGGCTTAAATCTCAGATACACATCCAAACACAGAGTGGTATTGTTGCAGCGCGGCTTTGGCGCTTTGTGGAAACGACGTAGTGGATCAGGCCCGCTTTCATTGCTCAGACGTTTGAAACACATCTCGCTATTCAGACTCCTTATTGAAAAGGGAAATTTCCATGGGTTGAAGTTCATTTTGAAAGAGACTCCCCGGGGCTCAGAGTCTGCTTCATATTCTCCTGTGAATTCAGATATGGCGGAATCAAGCGTTAACAAAGGCAGTGTTAGATTCAAACTGTCACATTACACCATCTGATTCATCCACAGAGTCACCACCTCAATGAAAAATGACAAATACAGCCAGTGCCTGTGATATCTCGGCGATACAGCGAGTGACTCGGGTGAAATATAGTCTTATTAGTCCAAAAGCGACCGAGTTTGATCAGTCCTGGGATTACTCAACGCGCCAATTCACGTGTCGGTTTCCAGGAGGTGTGGGGTGATTGTTTTAGGTTCCCCGTCACGGGGGGGCCCGAATGACAACGAGTGCTAATCACACCTGGAAAGGAGGAGCGCCTCGTTATTCAATGAGGGCGGAGGCGTGTCTCCATACGCCGGCCCTCAGCAGCCATTAGGCAGGCGCTGAATACATCTACTGATTGTTTGTGCTTGGAAGTGCAGTCTTGTATGAACCTTAAAGATTATTAAAGCTGTAATGTTGCCGCCTCTATTGTTTTTGTTTCTTTTAGTGTCAATTTAAATGTTAAGTAATGTAGATCATGAAGCAATTATTACAGTGTGAAAAAAGGCTCTCTTCCTTGTTGTGCATTTCATTATTTATTCACACTGATATTGACAAGATTGACTTTTACGTTCAAGGTTTTACTTTTTTATTGAATCCTCTGTCTTCTTTTTCTTTTTATTCTTTGTCTAATATTAACAAAAATGGCTAAGCACAAATTTGCCACTGTGTAAACATTTGCAGGTTCTACCAGAAGATATAATCGCCTACTATTTGTGTCTTTTCTTTGGCAAATTAAACTAAATGCAATGTGTGTGTGTGTGTGTGGGCGTGTGTTTGTGCAGGCTGTAAATGTGTTTGCGTGGAGACACGCTGTAATAACGTATTGTCCTATTTGTTTTCTCTCCGTCTGTGTGCCGTCCCGCAGACTCGTCCCTCACCATGTCCTGGTTGTTGGCCATTTGGATTAGCCTCGGCTTCCTGCTGCTGTGCCAGGCCACGCTCTACCAGACCGTCCAGCAGCACCATGTGGCTCGGCCCGGTCGCACCGACATCCTCACCCTGGGTACGTGCACCTCTTTGGGCTCCGCGGCGCAGCGAGAGGCGCTGTCCGGCCGATGGGACGGCGTTTCTCAGCTCTTTTTGTTTAAAAGCAAGAAACCGCTTACGTTGCCGTATCATGAGGATCCAGCCCTCCATGATCCACCACTAATTGTGCTTCTAATTTTATGTTGGATAGGTATATTCAGTCCCGCTGTACCGATCAACTTGTGCTATTTAAGGAAACATCTATAGACCGTCAGACCTCTTTGCTTGTATCTGAACGTAGAAACCCTCAAAGACAAAGAGCATCTTCAGTCATAGTGAGTTTACCGGTGGGGAGATGACTTCATATATGCAGCGGGGAATTATCCCCGGAATTATCGACTTGCTGGCAGAATGTTACGAGTAGGACCGGCTGAAAAAAGACAAGACGGCTTTGATCACTGTGGTTTGCAGAGAAATGACAATTACGTTTCCTTCTTTTTACGCTACGAACGTTTGGCAATTAAGCCCGGCGCCTTCTGCACCGCGGGGGCAAAAGGGGAGGGTACACGCCAAGGCGAATCTAATTCTCTGATTATGAAAAGCTTACCAGCATTGCTTATGGTGTATGCTGGAGTGTTAAGGGGAAGGCAAAGGTTTTCTTGAGCAAAGCAGAGGCTTTCTTTAAGCTTCTAACAATGAGTGTGACTCCCAAGCTGAACCGCCGTTCAGAGAGGGGATCTCTCCAGAAGCCAAGCGGCTGTTAAACATTGATGCTATCTTCTGCTTGCATCCTTTTTGTCTGTGTGTGTGTGTGTGTGTGTCGCATTTCCAAGAAAAAGAGATCAGCGTTGAAATCACGATCCCAGTGTTGAACATCGGTGACTTTAAGCAGCATGGCGGAGAACTGGCTTACTTTTGTTTCGGATTAGCTGACACTGTAAAAATCCCAACTATGATAGAGAGAAAGTTCTCAAAGTGTCCCACTCCCATTAATTGGAACAAGAGGGTGAGGGATGAGCGACAGAGGGCTCCCGATGAATTTTTTACGGCATGCTTCCACTTTTTCTGTTGTTTTTTTTCTCCCTTTCTGACTGGTTGGCAAGTCGAGCTTGGTGCCAAAGATGTACAAGGAAGTGAAAAGCTCAGTAAGTGTCTTTTGAATAATGCAGAGTTCCCAAGGGGAGTGAGAGGGGGTTGAATACAAGACCCACCAACCCCGACGCGGATATGGAAGAGTCATCCAGGCAAAAGATAGTTATGGTTGAGTCTTCTCTGGAAGGTGTCTTGTCAGACAAATCAACCCCCACGCGCTCACACATTTACACACCGTTTTACCGTCTGAGGCCGTAATGGTTTGTGGTTTTAATCGGCCCTCTGGGGATACTGGAGCTGTGCTCAGGACACATCCCGTCCGGGACGATGCAGGCTGCACGCGCGCAGATGGTGGATAAACACGCATTGCTTGATTTGATCTTTCAAAGTATCAGATTTCCTTTTTATGTTGTTAGACAACTATAGCGTATAGCTAGATGTAATCAAAAGAGAGATTTAATGCCAGCATGCCAGCATCGGAGCTAAAGGGCCTCTCACATAGGCGCGCTGAACCCCATTGGCGGGCGCAGCGGAAATTACAGAGTGCTGCAATGATTAGATTGAACTTGGGACCCACACTTTGCTCGCCACAACGAGATGGCGGCGCAAACCCCTGGAAATGATGGTTTTCTGTGCGCAGCGGCACCGTTACCGCTCTCCGCGTGAAAAACAGATGGTCTTTTAAAGTGTTATCATAACACAAGCTCTCGCCAAAAACTTTTAAAATCAGACAACCCGTGATGGATGACAGCCATAATTGGCGCTGGCAAAGGAAGTCGGAGGCTATTTTAACATATTTACTATCTTAATCAGCAGGCTTCCCAGGGTCCGTCACATGCGGGTGCTCGAAGGGAGAGCGGACAGTGTTTTTTTTTTTTTTTTTTTCTCTGCTGCTCAGTAACTGTACAATTCACAGCACATCATGTTTTTTTAAGAGGATTAAGTTGACATCAATCTTACTCAGCCGTGGAGTGGCGTTAACCGATCTAACCAGAACTGCTCTCTCAGAATTGAAATGCTATGATGAATATTTGAATTCGAATTGATTTTATCATTTGAGAAGCTCTCTGGTTTCATTGAGGCCAGAACCCTCCGATATAAATAGATATGGCTATGTAGGACGTTATGGGAAAAAAACAGAAAGCTCGGCTTTCATGCTTTGCTGTTTTTTGGTAATCAAATATCGTTTCTCTGTTTCTTAAGGATGATGAAGACATGTGTAATGTATTCTTTGTCATTGCAGAATATTAAGTTGAAAAATGTTTTTGTTAATGAATCACGAGAAATACAAGATTCCAAATCTTTGTGTAGATGAAAAGATTAGTAGAACTCATTTTTTTCTTGCCATTCGTTAGCTAAGATTATTGATTCATTATCTTTTATTGATTGATTACAAAACAGACAAAGCTGCTTTTGTGCTTCGCAACTGATCCGAGTCATGTTGAGTTAGTCACACGCGTCATTCTCCAGCCTGTCGAACCATTTAAAAAGATGTTTGAGAAATCTGCTCAAATCTGCCTTCGGCAACAGTGAACCGACGGTGCGAAAATAAAAAAGAGACTGCTGAGGTGAAGTTTCCGACCGCATTTATTTTTTGCAAACGTTCCTTTGACAAATCGGCACGGCCACAGCCGGGGCGGAGATTGAGTAACGAGTTGCCTGACTGCTTTGTCACCTGCTCAGGAAGCCGGGGCCGCTCTCCTTCCCATGAGCCTCTGCTCCGCACATCCTCCCCTGTGTCCCGCTAGTGCGGCCGAAGATTGATGGCGGCCTGATTCTGGCCAGCCGATTCTGGTCTCTCAAGAAATAATCCACTACATTGACAGATGAGCGGAATGCAACATGACACGCACACACACACACACACACACACACACAATATACCAGTTCTGCACTCTCTCCACCTGCCATCACAGGGGCAAGGCTGCTGCTGCACAAACCCGCCACAGTGGACACCACATTGTGTTGGACTCTATCACCAGGCAGTGAAAGCGTAACGGAGTTACATTACGTCAAAGCGCTCCGTAATGTGTTGTTTACGCAGTAAAGTCCACGGCTGTCACACTCAGCAGGTACTGCATTGTCTCCTTTTGGTGAGATGCATACAGTAGCCATGTTCATAATGTGTCAATACTCACAGGCGCAGTCTGAATAAAGCAAGACTTTAGTTCATTAAGACTCAGTTTTCAGTTTTAACACATAATGCCTGTTACGCTTCAATAGCAGCCATTTTTTTCCATACCTTGTTTAGTCAGCCATGATGACAGGGCAGTACATGGGTGCTCTACAATCACAGAACTGTACTTCACATGCATATTGTGATAAATATTCACTCTTATTTTTGAGAAATAGCATCATCAAATCAACAAAGTCTGAAATGAAATGATCCAACTCACAGTGGCATCTGGTGTTTTCTTACTGGAAGGAGAGTCATGGAAAACGCTTCGAACAAAAGTTGTATTTTTCAGCCACTGATTTAAAATGACTGGTATGAAATAATCCCAGATGATTTGAAGGCATTTTAATGAGTTCACTGTTCAATGCGACATAATGCTCCCTTGGTGTAAAAAAATAATAAATCCGCCGAGGTGGAAGAAAACTTTTTTGCTTTGTAATTGCTTTGATTAGCTGAGATCTTTCATATTGTGAAACAAGAGCTCATCAGAAGAATGTGCTCGGTAAAAAAAATCAAACAACCTGTTGAAAGACTGTAATCCTCAATATCAGTTGTATGTGTCTATTTAAGATCAAGTTTTCGTAACTTCAGATTCAGGGTTCAAGGTTCTCTAGAAACAGGAAAATCCGTCAAGATGCACGTTATTCAGATGGAACTTTAGCTTGATTTAGGACTGCTTTCTTTTGAGAAATGAGGATGGAGTAAAAATCTGTAAGACACACACACACACACACACACACACAATGAATTTCTCTGGTTCCAATACCAAACGGATGGCTGCTTCAGAAGATTGATGATTTTTCAGGCAGTGTTGGGGAATGTGAGGGAATTAGCTTCTAGGGCTCCCAAACAGAATGCACACATCGTTTTCATCGGCCCTCATCTCCATACATTTTCTCTGACTCATTACACATAGCTCTGTGTTAGCGGATGAAACTCAAAAGTGTTAATCTCGCCGCTCCGCCGCTTCTGTTGAGGTGCAAGAGCTTTAATGAACGGCACATCCATCCGTACTTCACTGAGGAACAGCTATAAGCTCTCTGTGTTTTTGTTTTGCCATTAAATCGGCTTTATTTACACAACCATTCAACTGTGAGAACTAATTACTGTGAGAATTGATGGTGAAGGAAAACTCAATTTAATCACAATCACTTGAATGGATGACGCCTTAATCAGTTTCTTTGAACACATCTGAGTCATTGCTGTTGTGGAAGAACATTTCATGTGGTTGCAGCATTCGGCCATAATTTCATGATTGTTTGAGTGACTGTTCCATTGTGTGTGTAACATGTAACACGTCACTTTAAGAGCCATGTTAAACTACCGTGGGATTGAAATAAAAAAAAACTTCTATACCACACATTTAATTAGAAACATTAATTTATTGAACATTGGACATCTGCACATCCTGCAAACAAAAAGAGTGAAATCCTATAACCTCCACAAGGGTTTATAATTGCTTTGAAAACAGTGGGCTTAGGTGGGGGGGGGGGGGGGGGGGGGGCATGTGATCTCACGTTCTATCACACAGCATGCCCTTCGAGATAATGAAAGCAACCTTTCTAAAAACTAGGCAATAACTGCCTGATCATTCAGGTGCCAAACAGCTCTGTCTTCGTGCCCGGCCTCCCTCCAGCCCTCAATCATCTCGCCTCCTCCTCCCAACCTCTCCCTCCCTCCCTCCTCTCTATCGGCCCCTCAGACGATTTGTCATGGATCAGATGAGACAATTTGTCATGGATTAGTGCACTTAAATGTCTGTGTGATAGTGGAAGCAGTCACTGGAAAAGCTTAGGAATCCTATTACATTGCGCTTTATGGCCGGCAAGAGGGGAGGCAGGAGTGGAGGTTGAATTGGCACTTTCTGGGGCCTGCATGCGTTTCTTACTTTTTTCATTGACATCAGAATCAGATATTCACTTAGAGGTGAGGCTCCATTCACGAGTCCCACACTGGAAAAGTAGAACAGGAGTTTTACATTTTTTTCCTCATTCACCATTTAATATCTTGGCATTTAATTGACTGTTTGCTAAGCTCCGCTAAGCCTGTCAAGCCTCCCGGACTCGCACAGCACATTTACGGCAGTTCACGACGGAACAGTTGAAGATGGATTACTGCAAATTCTTGGTCAACCAAACTATTTTCAAAACAGAAGTGAACAAAAGCAGGTTATACATTTAATTATGTAGGATTTGGTGAACAAAAGTGTCGCTAGCTAATACAATCAAGCAGGTAAATTTATGTTGAGGAGCCAAAGTTGGTAAACAAGACCCTGTTAAGGGATAAACTAGCATCTATATGACATTATGGGTAACATTAGATGCACTCCTTGGCTTTGCAAGCCATCTTTCCTAACATTTGCATCATAGACCTCACAAATGAATCAATTAAATCAATTCCTTACAAGCTCACCGCCCAAACTGTTCTGGAACCATACTGCGGCTCTTATTAAAAGCTTGTGCAAATGACTCTTCTAAGTAGAGTGACCTAAAGCTCGGCACGCCTGTCCTGCGCAGTGAGGTTTGCTAAGCTGTGATTTGGGGAATAATAAACGCGAATAATGCTGGATTCCAATAATCAAATAGGTTACCCCCTTAACGTCTATTCCTAACCACTATTCTTTGACCCCTGTGGAAAACGCCAGGGGGTCAAGGAAAGATGGTTAGGAGAATTCATGACGAGTTAAAAAAAAAAGACAGCGGTGTTTAGGGAATTTAGATATTGCCGCTTCAAGGATTTGATTGTCAGAATTATCTCCTTTCCTTTCGTCAAGGACGGTCCAGTGGTTCCTATGCTAAAGGAGCTAAGTAAGGAAGCATTTAAGCTCCTCTCTTAAGGATTTAGAGAATTCAAACAGCTCTTATCATGGTGGCCACTTACACTACTTTCGGGTCATTTCCCTCAGTTAGGAACCTTCCTGAGCAAAAAGCACTATTTGAATCCAGCCTGAAGTCAAGCTGCCTGAGGACATGCTGCAAGGAACAAAAACGCTTCCTCAAATGGCCACTGCTTCTTGTCTCGATGCGAGTCAACCCGCATGAACCCCCAGATGTTAAAACTACAAAGTAGAATTCTACACGTTTACAACATAGGTTAAGGATTTTTTTATTTATTTTTTATTTTATTTTGTCAATGTTTTTGCAACATACATGCTAAATTGTTTAAGGTGATGACTAATAAGGGTACAGCGGCTCTGAGTGACAGGCGGGTGGAGTGAGTACTCTGTAAGCAGTAAACCAACCTGAACCCCACCCAAACAAAACCTCATTGTTTTGCTGAAGGCTAAAACTCTCCCTATGATAAGAAGTTCATGCTAACTGATTGTCCCAATGCCATTTTCGAGCAAGTTCTCTACAAAGTACCATAGAATGCACAACTAATTACTAGTATTTATTGTATTATACATACAGGGCTGTGAATAACCAGATTTATATGTGTTCATGTAAACATCAAGTCCTGATTATAATAACCGAGATCCACCTAAACACCGTATCCACCTAAACACAGTCACTGTTTCATATTTTGTGTCAACATTCTATCAAAATCATTTGTATGTATTCACTCAGTGGCCTTTCTCATCTTAAGCGTTTTACTGTGCTGCATTTTCTCCTTCCTTGAGTGAAATTTGATTGGTGCAGATTAGATCCTATTCTTCTCTGATGTGAGCTAATTGTATCAGATAGAGAGCACAAGCTATTTACCACAGCTGACTCAGCCCCCCACATATAAAAAAATAAAATGAAAAAAACAGATAACAAGTCACACGATGTGTCAGGAAGCCATCTGTCTAGCAATAAGGCGTCTGTTTGTCACGGGTAATCTATCTTTACTCGTCTGTTTTTAATTAGTCCTCCATGTGTACTTTTGTTTTGTCTGATGTCTTGAATTCCACCACTTTAATTCTCATTTTATTCATGCTCGACCACAGGAGCAGAAGGTTACTGCACCATACTTTATCACATATTTCTTTTCATTCAATATCTTATGCAGCCTCTGGGCCCGTCTACGAGTGTCTCATTTAAGTCAAATGGCTTGCTCATGTTAATGGAGCAGAGAGACACTGCCAGGTAATTGAGATGCAGCAGAGCTACTTTGTGGCGTCATTTAGAACCACTGCAGGGGACAAATGTTACTCATTGAGTGTTTTGTTTGCAGAGGACTCACTTTGCTCCAGCAGCTCATTTACCCAGTGGCAGTAAAATTAGGTTGTCTTACCCCAACTTACTGGTTTACTTTCTAAATCACTTTACTTTGCTTACGTGACTCTTTTTTTCTATAATCAAAAACACTTTACTTTAATCATAGTGTTTCTAGTGAGAGTATTTGAGTTATGATTGAGGAAATATAAACAAGCTGGCATGTTGAACCACTTTTCTTTCACATAGTGCTGGTTATTATTTTCCGACCGGTTGGAACAGACGGAGATAAATTACTGATTCTGAATTTAAACTCTAGATTGAACAAATCGTCCTTCGTTGATATTTTAGCCTCTGGTTAAAATGTCTTATGATTCAGTGAAAAAGCTGAGAGACAATGAATACATGACTTCAAATGAAGGCTAATGTTTCTCCATCTCTGCATGATGTAAAAAGTGGCAATTTCTCCATGTCAAATAATGATATGGTCAAGTAGTGAATGTCAGTGTTGTGTCGACAGCCCGTCTTTCTGCAAAAATCTCTTCATGCAGGTTATAAGTTCACATCTTTTTCTCTTTTCCCCGATTATTATTAAACCTCAAAACCACCTCATCTTTGCACCTTCTGTTTTAAAATATTTTTCACACGCATAATAACATGATATTTGAGCCGCATATTTTCAATCTGTTGACAAGTTGACTTGCCTTCTCGGTTCGGTCCTGTGAATCATTCATTCCAGCCCTGTCAGGGGACAAAAATGGATTATGTGGTTTGGAATTATGGAAACACAAATCCTCTTGCTTAAATATATCCCCACTTGTCAAACAAATGATTGAAAGTCCGTCTAAATTTTCCAACCGGGGGGGGGGCGGGGGAGGGACTGGAGGGGGGGTGGGGGGGGGGTTTGGGGCGTGCTTTGTCAGCATTAGCTGAGGTCTATTTGTCTTGTCTGATGTGTCTGGTGCAATCTATGCGGCTGCTATGCCGAGGCGTCGCCGCGTTGTCTCATCGCGGCTTTATCTGACAGCACGCCGCTAATAATGGAACTCAGGTTGAGGTGTCACAGTTAACTGCTCATGACTGCGTGAGATGGACACGGACAAAAAAAAAACCCCTGAATAAATGGACATGTAATCTTATTCAATTCTGCATTAGTTGTTGTGTTTTTTACAATGATGTGTATCTTGAATTGAATTGTTCTGTACACGACAAGAACGGTGAGTGCCCAGAAATGTATGAAGGCTATTAGAAGCCGCAGTCCCTGCGATGTGTCTTCATTTGCCACAGTATCTACAGCTCATGTCAGGTTCACTGAACATGGCACGATGCCCTCATACCCTCCTGCTCGGCACCTGTTGACCGGCAAAGGGAGAGAATGAAGGATGAGGTGGCACTGGCATGTGTGTTTCTGTAGCTTAGCCTAATGACCCAAAGGAGCTCTCCCTGTCTTACACGCCCACGCACACACCCACACACACACACACACCACGTCTGTCTCTTTCATGCTCCTTGTCTTCTTGGTTGTCTGGACTGCTTTTAAACTCGGCAGCTCATCAGCCTGAAGTTTTTTCCCCAATGCTATTATTTTACTCCCAACGTCCTCAACTTGACTCTGTGGACTTGCCAAAAAAGACGTGTTTAACTTCAATTATTATCACGGGAAACTGAGCAAAGTTGTCAGTGTGTGTTTGCAAAGAAATATTATTCAGAACCGCAGGCAGCCGGTGCAGCTATGAGGCTTTCTGTTCCTCGTCTCACTTCCCAGAGGTTTAAATGGTTTGTGCTATCAAGCTTTTCCAACAAAAAGATCTTTTGACCTTGATTCTAAATGAGGATTAACGCCTGCTCTCAGGAACTTGTTCAACTTTTCCCCTGAAGGCATCAGCCGAAGTATGAGGATGGCACAATGTACGTGTGTACAAAATAAGAGTGTGATTGGTGCTGAGCTGGAAGGACTGAACACCTTTCCACTTGCCGTCTTTGATTCAGAAATCTTTTCCTCTTTCCCAGGGATTTAATCCCCCTCTAAGGCGTGAACTGTAAGGCAGACATGCATGCTAAATAAAGAATGCTGGAACTGTATACTGGATCCCTCACCCCATCTTTTATCACCGTATCTTCTTTTTTTCTCTTCCTTGTGCAGTTGAATCCACATCAAGGCCTGTGATCTTAAGCTCCTTCATGGAATACCAACAAAAGAACATCAGTATTTCTAATCTTACCGATGAGCTTTTACATTTGTAAGATATCCCAGAGAAGTTGGGCTGCAAAAATCATATTTTTCCTGGCATCCACAAAGAGGAAGTTTGAGATGTCTGTGACCAACGTTTGGCCCAAACCCTGCAGGTTAATGCTGAGGTTCCATGTCACACCAAATGTTAGAGCAGACAAATCAATCAAGTGGACCTTCGTGGTTCATGCTATAAAATTAGTTACACCGACATGATAAATGCTGCTGAATGTTACCATACTTGTTACCCCTACACAACCCTGTGAGTGTGTCTGTGAGTGACTTGTGTGTGTGGGCATGTAATGAAAATGTCTGCTCAGAGCTGAGCCAATGTGCTGCGCTCTCGTCAGGATCAAGGGCTTGAGTTTTGTTCTCAGCAGATGCAAAGAAGCGCAGTGAGGGTGTGATGTTTTCCTGAAGAGGGAAGAAGTACCTGTGGCTCACTTATTGTAGACAAGCTTTTTGAAGAATTCACGTCAGTGAGCTGTCAGAGAGAGAAGCTGCCTCTGTCTCAGTCTCAGACCCTATCGTGGTTCTTACTCCCGATCTCAGCCACTATTTATTTTGCTGTTAGTATGATGATAATTCTCTGTACATGAAATCGCCTTAGCAAGAAACGTGGGCTTTGCAGGAGACGCTGCTGCTCACAGTTTGTTGGATAATGGAGGATCCGCGTGCTTCCTGCCAGGGCAGTTAGAGCACAACGGCCCTTTTCGCTGCGGCATGTTGCTGTAGTGATCTCGTTGCAGTGTTGGAGGATCAGATGAGAGGGAATAGCAGGCAGACAGCATCACTTTTTTTTTTCTCAGCCCAGTAAATTAGAAATATCTCCCACAGCTGCAGCTGGGGACACAACTCTATATTCCACTGGTGTAACGTAGCAGGAGAGTTAAGGACTATGTGGTAAGAAGGTTTTAGGTTTTTAGGTTTACTTTACGGGTGCAGAGTGGGGAAGAAGATGGAAACCCCTGAACAAGGTTTATTACGGGATGGAGAATGAGTTTGACTCGTTGTTTCTGACGGCCTGCTTTCTCCCGTCACCCCGTGACATCCGCACACACCAAAACACGCGTTGTGTACAAGCAAGTCGCTGCCTGTGTGTCACAACATTCTGCCTTGGGTTGAGATGCGCAAATAGAAAAAGGTTCACTTCCACTCAGGCACCCACTGAGGTGCAATAGTGGTTTCATTTTCAGCCTCGGACCTTCTGTTGGATTGTACCTTAGCCTTTTGATAACTTGGTGTTGGATGTGTCGCACCGATTCCAGTCCAGAGAATAGTGGCAGACATCCTTACTTTAGTTGACTTTTCTTTGAGTAGAATAGCAGAATCTTCCCTTTATGTACATCACCTAAATAATGCAGCATTATTATCAAACGGCGTACCATTATTTTTATTTACTCGTCTTGAATTGCTTTTACACGATAAACTTTACAATGTCAAATAAATCTAAAAATGAACTGCTGTTCTTTCTCACAAGATGCCTCAAATGAAGATAAAGGGATGTGGGAATAAAGTTTATGGCAGCATATTAGAGAAAGGTTATTGCTTGTGGAGACTGTGTCCTCCTATGAGAGACTGAAAACACAATGTAACACGATCAACAAAGATGTCAGCACTCGCTGTTTGGTGTATTTTCGAGGCAGCATTTGTATGTTCAACATTTTACAGTGTCTCCTTAATATCCTTTTCCTTATTCGACTTAATATACTAACATTTTTATAAAGGTGTAATTTTGTTCTAATTAAGCTTTGGGTTATTGAACACTACAGTGGGTTAAATTCTGTTTGGAATTAAATCTATATTGCTTTTGAATTTAATCATAAGTGTAACTGAATTATTATCTGGTACAATTTGGTCAGCTAATGCGTGAGCTGATAAGAACTCCCATAAAAAACAAACAAATTAACAACCAAATAAAATTAAGTATTTATATTTCATGAGAACCGTTTAATTGTTTCAATCTTTTTTCACACAAAAGTGCTTCTGATAGTTCGAACTTCTCATGTGGTGCTTTCTGTTCCTCATATATGATCAGAAATTGATTAGCTTTGAGTTGTGGACTGATGGTCTGAAAAATCAGCAAAGTTTCTTCTGCTCTGAAAAAACCCAAAACAATTTACTTCAAAATTAAAAATGATGAAAATCAGAAAATAACCAGCAGATTACTTAAAAATGAAAGTAATCATCGGTTGGAGTGCAGCTTCAACTTTCTTAAGTGCCAATAATACAAATCAATACGCATTATTCAAGCATATGACATACTAAACTGGTGAGCGAGACATTCAATTATGTCTGTGTCCCTGCATGCTGGGAATCACTCTCTCTGCATCACCGGCAGAATAACATGAAGACCTCTGCAATTAACTTGAGTACCACTTCAGCACTGAATCAATTTGGGTAGATTCTGTGGGAGATAAGCTTCGTCTATAACGGATGTTATCCATCAATAGTGCTGAAAATGAAGGCACCTCTTCTCGCCAGAGGAGCGGCGTGCTAGCATCGGTAACATTGGTGATATTGGAAGGTGAATACGAGCCTCACGTAAGGTGAGGCGAGTTGTATGAGGAGCGACTGCAGATCACATAAGTCCCCTCCTACGAGTCCCGGCTCTCTTTGCAAGGGCACTTGCAATAGGTGTCTTACACATGGGACAGCAGCAATATAACAGCTTCATATTTTTCCTTTTCCGTTGTGTATTCTTAAAGGAGGAATGTTGCTCTCATACTGGAGGATACAAATCAACACTAGAGGCAAAAGCTGTCGCTTTAACATGGAGTAAAACGTTTCAAAATCATGTAGCTAATTGCTTATCGTCCCCAATCTCCTATTGCTAGCCAGGCGGAATGCCTTCGTGTAAATAAAGGCGGTACAGTCCTCATTGTCTGCGGACGTGATCCTGCTCAAGTCTCGCCGCCATTTAGAGGAGGCTGAAAAGCGAGAGAATTTGTCCAATCAATCTCAAGTCCCCTGTCCTCACAACCAGTCTACCATCGATCATCGTTCACTCGTTAAATCTCTTTCCCAGCAAATGCCAGTTGCTCTTAACATTTTCATCCGGACATTTGCATGTCGGGGGACGGGGGACGGGGGGGGGGGGGGGGGGGCTTATCTGTATGCAAAAGAAGGAGATAGGATGTGTCCATCTGAGCTATAGCCAAGCGGCTTGCTGTTGTTAAAACCCAGTCCTCTGATGGAGGAGATGCTCTAACGGAGGCCCAGATTGTTATCGGGACTGTCTCAGAGCTCACAGGGTAAATATATTTATCGGTGTTTGCGTGTGGACAACACTGCGTGTATGTCCTCACTGCAAAGGCAATAAATGCTATTTCACCGTATTAATATGCAGACCTCCATGAAACCAAAATAAACAATACTTTAAGAATGACATGACGCATTTAAATGGTGATTCATCAGAAATGTCTTTTTTTTTAAGAAATGTCTGTCATGAGCGGGGGAAGGACAGATGGACTGACGGCGACTGACTCTAAAGTCATACTGGTGTGACTAAAAAGTGCACACATAATAGCCGTGATCAGCCGGTAGCAGGAACATGGCCCATGTGTATTATTACAAAACATCTGTGACTCCATTTGCAATTTCTGCAGAGCTCCATGCCGGTCAGATGTTATTTAGCTGCAGCTTGTTATGGTTTATAGTGCTGAAAAGAACACACTGTTCTTAACAGTCTCTCAGATGATGGTTGTGTGGCTGATGATGATGGCTGTGCAATGGAGAATGCACATTACTGGGTGTTTATCACTGTTGGGTTTGGTCTTTAATGGAATTTGTCAACAGTATTTAAAAAAAATCCAGTGTTAGATGTAAAAATCGTATGTGACTCAATAGGGAGCTCGTGCTCGATTCCCAACCTTGTACACACATTTGATATTAAATGGTATTACATGGAGCACAGTGTGTGTAACTTAACTATGAGCCCTGTGATTGCCTCCTTCTTTTTGCGCTCCCTGGTTCTTGTCACACATGCAAATCCATTTTAAAAAGGTTAGACATTAATGGCAAGAATCCCATTTTTTTTTTTCCTCCTCCTCTACCGCCAAAATTTCAGTTATAAGATTATACATTTCACCCTGAGCAACAGACAGAAACTAATCCCCCGGTCCATGTGAGATGTTGGGCCTACGCCACGTTGCTGACAGCTGCGCGGGGCCGAGTTTGCATATTGGACATTGAACAGGCTACTGTAAAATAAAATCCAGCTCAAAGCCCACATAGATGCTCACACTCAACCAATGAATCCAGGAAAAATACAAACACTGTTTCCACACACAGACCCGAAGCAGACGTTTAATCCCGGTGTTGATGAAAAACTATGCTGCGTGATTCAGAAGTATAGCCAATTTTAAATAGCAAGATAAGCATTGGGCCTATCAGGGTAAGTGTGATAAGTGTGCCATTAAGTGGCCAATGGCTTCCACTTTCTCCCTGAATCAGTGGATGATGAGTGGAGGAATGAATATTTAATGGCCTGGCTAGAGTGCTCCAGACACTTTCCTGGTGATTGCATCAAACTTGCAGTAGGTTTGACAGTATCAAACCAATCTTTCGACTGGCCTCGCACAGCAATCAGCTTCTCTAAAAAAAAAATGTTTTTATGACCAACTGTCCTTATGGCCGCCCTCGTTTGACATTCATCACAGTTTGCGCACAGCTGCATTTATTTACCTGTTGTAATGCAGTATTCACAATTTGATTTGTCTTTGCTGATGATGGCTTTGTTGAAACAAGCATATAAGTGATGGCGCTACAATTACACAAAGTTTTAGATGTGCGTGAGTAAAGGGAACAAAAAAGTTACCAATGTCCCTGAGCAAAATATTAAGTCATTCTGGTTGTCTGTAATTACGACGTGTTCATCAGACTGTGTAGAAAACAACATTAACTGGGTGCTTTACAACACTAATAATGACAGTAGTGGCCAGCTCTATTTAAATATGAGTAACTAGTGTTCTGTTTAAATGAAAGATGGACTACGCTGCAGTTTAAAGAGCCAGGGGGAGTTTACTCAGTATTCATCATGCATGTCCAATTCATTAGCATCAAGCGCTTTAAAAGGTTATCCCACATTTCAGATCTGAATGCTAACATCAAAATCTCAGCCTTATCAACTAATTACCACCACGTAATTTAGAAGTCTGAACCAAAATGTCTGCGGTTCAACAAAATCACTGCAGGGTGTTATAATGCAGCACATACTTCACGTTGGCTAAGAACATGTGGATGTTTGGTTCTCGTGGTAAACCACAAGGCAGGGATTAGCATTCTAAATTACCTGCGGTTTTATTTTGACAAGAAAATGAGGCCTGTTGAAATAACTCAGGCGTCAAAACAGAAACAGAATCAAATGGAAGGAAGCACTTTTCTCCCTCTCGCTATATTTATCCTTGTTGCACGTTGTGCTAAAAGTTGCATTTCCACAGGAGCCAAGCGGCTCCTCATTCCTGAGTTCCGGTTAGAAGCTGTCCACACGGTGTACGAGATCATGACTCGTGTGTTGTCGTCTGCAGACGCGGCTCTTTCAGACATGATGTCTCATGTCTCTTCAAAGTGCAGGCCCGCTCTCTGCTCAGGCCCGTGAACAGCAGGTAGTTGCCAGTTGATAGACAGCCAACTTCCTATTGTGGTTCTGTTACAAACACAGCCGTGAGCTCTGGAGCACGTTAATGAGTTAACCTACTGTAACACGAGCCAACGAGTTGAAAAAGCGTGTAGGGAGTGGGGGGCTGTCGGCTAGTTTGTTTAGGCCCGGCATTCGCACTAGTTGGCTGGTCTAAATCCAATTCATCAGCCCCTTAATGGACTGCACAAATAGTCTCTCTAGGATCCTAACTGGAGGAGTGGATGGACAGGGCATGAGTGGAGTGGGCACAGCGCACAGGGAAGGCCTGGAGAATTAGCCAATAATGTAAAAAAATATCGAGGTTTTTGTAACAATGAATTCATTTATTCAATTTTGTTTTTAAAGAACGGATTTCCAGTCATCCGAGAAAATTATTTTGAATTATTTGCTTAGAAATAATACATTCAGTCATTCACAAAATCTTGCGTTCACACTGAGCAGCAAAGCTAAATCTAAACCCCCCGTACAGCAAATCTGTGATATCGGGCTTTATGAATAAAATGCCCCGACTCAACACGACGATTAGCGCCACTTAGTTTCTCAGCCTGAGATTTTGTTTGTTTGCATTGTGCTGCACGTCGCCCGCTCAATCGTCTCTCCGCGCTGCATCTCAATCACAGTCTGGAACGGCGGGAACAAATGTGCTTGTGTGGCTGAGTTTCCCATGCTCCCATTTCCAGGGAACATGCACCTGCAACTAAAACTACAGATGGCACGACTCAGTAGCAAAGAGCATCTGTCGCAGAGCGATTCCGCTGCGAGCTGCGCGGTGCAGATCTGAGGGCCGTCCTCTCCTCCGCGAACCCATTTGCTCTCCCTCCATTTGCTTGCATTTTAACATGATCAAACAGCACCGAGGGCTCACCAGCAGCAACAACATTACTAGTAAATTGTCACTCATTTACTCCGGGGCAGGCAACACTTAGCGGTCACTGCTCAACTCCAACAGGCCTTTGATCCCATTTGTGTGAATGGAGCCGGTTCATGTATGTGTGTAATGATATTGCTGGAGTACACCAGCTGACCGCAGGTCACCGCACGCGTTCCCCTCAAGAGCTTCGTTTGCTCTTCTTTCTTTTTTCAACTCTTTGTAACCGAAGGACAACGTGTTTATTGTTATCCTACAAACGGCTACGGTAAAAGAAACTGCGCTCCTCAATATCACTTTTTAACCAGCCGTCACACCACAATGGGTGGATGTGGGGGACAAATGGCACAAAGGGCCAATGGTAGTCATAACCGAAAATGTAAAAAATAAGTACTAATAATGAAGCACATCTGTTTTGCAATAAAATAAGGACCACTGAAATAATTTGCAAAGGGATATTAAAAAAAGGATACACGATAATACAACATATCGGGAGGTTGAGCCAATCACGATGATCGTACAGGAAATTTCTTCACTGTGACAACCCTATGTACTGCAACAAACAAATGATTTCTACTTCTTAGATCCCCCTGTATAGGTGTATAATATCCAAGCCTCTAAACATGAGCATAGACTGTGGCTCTAGCTTGGTTTGGCAGCACTCTCTACACCTGTCAAATTACCCCCCCCCCCCCCCCCCCCACCTCCTGACTTGTTTCACTACAATTGATTACTTAGTACAATTTGTGCAGAAGAGAAACACATGTGGTGCACGATCGTGCTTTCTTTCTTTGCCTCCCCTCTCCGTGTTTTAAATGGAGAGTGGGAGAAAATGAACCCATCTGCAACGAAATGACTCATCAGTCCTTTTCTCCAAGGTTGCTAACACCCGTAACCATCCAGAACCCAGCTTCTGCTGCTACACCATCACCTGTTGTTAGAAAACATGGCGGAAATCCAGACTTTTTCAAGCTTTTTTCTTCCTTAAGAAGGAACCTCTCAGCCAATTTTGGAAATCGTGGTTGAACTCATCTATTATTTGGTTCAATCACAATGTTATAGTGCTCTGAACTTGTTCCACCTGCTTTCTTATGAGAATCAGTCTAGGCTCAGTGTTTTTGTGTCTTTTACAATGGACCAGCTTTCCCTTCTTTTCCCTTCTTTGAATGTCGGACTCACCTTTCCTTTTCTCTGCACTCTTACATGGTGGCACTTCTGACCTTACTACACGCTCTGCTTGGCAGGAACACTTAAAACACTCTTCATTCTTCGCTAAACTCTCTCTCTCCCTGCACCCCGGCTCTCCCCAGCGCCTGGCATATTTGAGGGGTTTGATTTTTGAATATCTACCACACCGTGGGACAGAATTTCTTACGATCGGTGTTTTGCACACCATACGTGTTGTTGGGTCTCATGAGAAAAACGCACCCGGCTCCTTTTCCCTTTTACTCCGTCACCTTTTTGTGAGGACTGGTAAAGGGTAGAGAAGGTGTACGGTTTGACACGGGGGGGGGGGGGGGGGGGGGGCATACAGGTCGCACAGAGTGGAGGGTAAGGCCGCGTCCATTCTGATCGAGCTTCGCTGAAGGAAAGATCTTTGCCGTGTCACAACTTCTGTTTTATTTTAATCCCCGTGAAGTAGACTTGTGAACAAAGGCCTGCAGTCTGATGCCAAAGTGAAATTGTGTGAGATTTTAGTTTATGTTCCCACAATGCTGCGATCGCACCTCACACAGAGGTGCAAGGCTTTTGTCATATTAGTTCTGCTCCAACAATTCAGAGGTGCAGAAAACCAAAACAAACTTCATTTCAAAAGAAATGCTGTCATTGCTAAAACTTGCTTTGTTCCTCCCTGATCACTGCGACACCCGCGCAGGCTTTTGTGGATTTGAGGTAAATATGATCATTCTAGGCATCAATTTGTGTACAGTAGAGTCTATCAGAAGACTTTTTACATCTCCGGGTCTCGAAGCGCTCCGGTGTGGATCGGATCAAAAGCGTCCCTCAGATCAGAGAGATGCCAGAATAGGACTAAACCCGCACTGAAAAGGTCACGGTCCGCTCCATTATTCATCAGGCTGCCAGACTAAAGCCGGGAGTGTTAAGAAGAAGCAGAAAGAAAAGAAGCGCGAGAGATCGAAAGATTGATTTAGAGATGCCTCCCCCCTTTTTATACACGTCCACCCACACAGACCCTTGCCAAAAGTGCTCCTTAGTTATTCCAAAAGTCGCAGCTCTCCTGTGGGTAAGCAAATAAAGGATGGAGTTTAGAAAGAGAAAGAGAAAGAGAGAGTGAGAGAGAGAGCGTGGGGGGGGGGTGACACCTCCCTCTGAGTGGCCTGAACTGCTACCTGAAACATCCCAGCTGATTTAGCCTGATTCTGTCCTTGGCCTCCCACCACCACCCCCCCCCCCCCCGCCGAGGACCAAAAGAGACCCCTCATATGACGCCTACAATGACACCTTGAGGTCCGCGGCTCCACTTCACCCAACACCCCGGACTACTGGCCAAGATGAGTGGTTGCCGGGGAACAGAGAGAATATTCACTCGGTAGCCTCCCCCGAGATTATCGTCACCACCGGCAGAAGCCCCCCGGCGTCATCTCGCCCCTTTCTCAACCTGAGAAATGTTCTCTAAAGGATAGGGGGGGGAAAAAAAAAGCTTAAACCACAGACCCTGAGATCAGGTGAAAGAAAAACACATTCACACTCGCCTTGAGAAATCTAAGTAAGTCTGGGGCCCCTGCCGTACACTCGGCTGCGGCGTTCCCTGCGGAGCCTCGGCGCTGTAGCCGTCCCGGGGGTTGCTCCTTTACGCAGCGGCATGGGCTTACCATCTCTAAACAGCGACCCGCACCGTGCAGCCCCTGGAGAAATCCCGACGTCCTCGCTAGCCGGGGGAGGGGGGTGTTTCAAGACAGGAGCACAACACTCGGGATCTGTAACTGAACAAGTATCACTTCCCTATGCGCCATGTCTCCCTTATCCCGCCAACACACCCCCATACACGGCTCCTCTGCAGAACAATGGATTCTGTGACCCCCCCTGTTGTGCAAAAAGAAGAAAAAAAAACTCCCCCACTCTTTTTCAACTTTTTTTTCTTTTTTCGGTTTAATAGCAGCATACAGTATCAGCAGAATTACTGAGGCTGCGCTCCGGAGCTGCGGCAGCCTTGTAAGAGTTTGTCAAGCCCAGAGGGGTTTACTGCTTTGATCTGACGCACAATACACAGTGTGTGAGGTGGAAACGTTTGTGCACATCCATACGCAAATGAGCTCACGGCTCACCCACGAACACGCGAACAAACACACGTTTCCACACGCACACACACACACACACACGCGCGCGCGCGCTTTGATACAGTTCCCGGCTTTTAGCGGGTGATTAGGAGGGGAGACCCAGCTAAGGTCTAGAGTGATAGGAGGAAGCAGGAGCCTGCTGCTCTTTAGTTGGAGGAAACCAATACTGTGTCTGTGGATAGAGGAGTAATTATGCCCAAGGGTTGAGGGAAGAGCATTTTGGAGAAGAAGCAGATGAGGGGAGGAGGATTAGGGCGAGGGTGAGGAAGACTGCGCTGGGCCGTTGATTTCAGATTTCTCTCTGTGTCAACCCCACAGACAGCAATTAAAATTCCTCTGGAGGGTTTTAAATGTGTATTTATTGTGTGTGTGTGTATGAGTATGAAAGGGAGGCTTAGCGTACGTATTTTTACATCATGGTGCAGGGTGCGGTTTTGCATGAATCCATCCAGCGCTGCTTAAATGCAGTGGGGGGCTGCCGCACAGATGTGCACATCATGCCTGTTTACTGAATCCACTCCAACAGTTGTTGGTGGTCTGAGGGCTATGAAATATTAATGCGCCCTCTCCCTTAATGTTTCATAAATTGTATTCCGTTACTTGCCATTCTGCTTCTACTTCCTACTTCCCACTACCTATAATTGGACTGTTGGCTTGGTAAAAAAAAAAAGTTTGGAGCATGAGGGGAAAATCAAGTTTTTCCTCCGTCCTCGTGTATTTCAGCACAGCACATGGATGTGCTGAGGGATCATAATGTCAGTAAATAGTATTCATGAACAATTGCTCTGCCAGAAAATGTGTTTTTAGCATTCACACTGGCACTGAACTGCGCTGTGTATTTGGCCAGTAAAAGTGCTGCCGACGGCCAGTGACAACTTACAAAATATCAGTATGAGCGCAGAGTGGCCAAAAAAAGAAGAGGCAATGCTTTATTTACTGAAATAAACCCTTCATTACCAGGAGAAAGTTTCGATATTGTTTTTCCTCTCCCTACCCACATTTAGATATAGCGGGGCCTCACTCTAATGTGTGCTAATCTAAAAGAAACACACTCACATTACGTTTGCTTTATTTATTTATTACCCGGCATCGATCGGTGCCACAGAATCACCGCTCAGGACCAAATGAAAAGACAATAAGCTTCTCACTCTAGCTTCTTAAGCTGCTGTTTTTCTCCACCCCCCGGCCCTCACGTCGCTCTCTTTGGGATTCAATAACACTTCATAAGATTGCAACATTAATATTTGGACAGAAAATCTTCAGCGGGTTGAGATTGGCTGCTTCCGATGCTCCTTCTCGCCATGCGACTCGGTCTCTGACTTCCTCACGCAAACACCAGAGCTCAAAAAACGGCTCATCTGCCAGCCGGCTGTCTGCTTGCAACAATGGTGAAGCAATAAACCACAGAGCTCCTCTTTGCCCGTCTCGCTGTAACTCGATGATGATTGGCTTGAGATGGGGACACGTCTACATTCGGTGAGAGGATACATTTGTGCTTCAGAAGAGCTTTAACCTTATCTCCCTCATTACACGCACACACACGCACAGACACACATGTAATGAGGGGTAAGCCGCTGAGGCTTTTTGTAGCAGGTGTGTTCAAACAAACATAAATCCAGCATAAAAGTCAACCGCTGGCCTCCTCGTGGATGACGCACAAGGACGTCTATGAAGTCTACCAAGAATATGTTCGGTCACGCTCACCTTTGTCGAAGGATTCATCAGGAATTATCAATGCTCCAGTAATTCCCTCTCGTATTGCTATTATGAATAGAACATGTGGAGTATCATTTACACAATGGTGTGATCTTATCATCCGCGCCTCTGATATGTAGAGCACCCTTCAGAACATGGTTGCATGTAAATGTCATTCTAAGAGTAAGGAGCAAGCAGCTACATACAACAACAATTGGCACAAAGATCACCCCACAATACTGCAAAGGTCAGATCCTCAGAGAATCCGTGGGAACGACTGCGGCCAGATGTCTTTAAAAGACTCTTTTTTTTCCCCCTCTGCCTGAACCCACGCTGCCCAATGACCACTGAAGATTGATCCATTAGAACAGAGTTAACCAGTGCTGATTCAGTCGCCTCTTTCCCTCTGTGTGCCGCCCCTGTTTTCCTTGGGATCGCACGGCGCCACGTGCGTGGAAACGTGGGATGTGAGAAAACAAAAAAGACGAAAAATGGATATACAACAAGGAGATATTGACATGCTAATATGGCATCTACACACGCGGTGTCGTCACGCTGAGCTCGTGTCACTGCCGACCGAGTGGCCTCCCACTTGCTCGGTGTTTTCATGCTGATGTAATGTCACCCACGCGCAAGCGAGATGTCTTCGCGTGACTGCCAAGAAAAAGCGGCAGTGTCGGCGTGACTTAGCGTATGGCACGATTATTCCCTTGGTGCATTTAACACGCAGCTGAATAGGAAAGTTAAGATTCAGGTCGGTGGACACATGTGTGCGTTCTTCATTATCATTTATTTCACTAAAGTCACTTTTAATGAGGCGAAGAGAACAAAGTCTGACAATAAGAGAGCAAATAGCCTGCAGCCGGAGGCTTTTTTTTCATTCTATGGGACAAAAGTAAAGGTTGGCTGTCCAACTTGCGTGATGCAAGACGCTGACATCTTTATCGTCAGTCCTTACGTGAGCTTTTATTTAATACAGAAGGTGCAGTGCTCTTGTTTCATTGAGACTCACCAAACTCACTTTTCTTCACAACGCGCGTCCTTTTTTTTTCTCCCCGTTTTGCACTGTCACTCAGAGCAACGCACCAGCGTCAGCGCTCTCAAGCGCGCAACGCAAGTCATTAACTGCCCCCACATTTCCTCTGAAGGAGACATGATACGTTGTGAGGGAAGCAACCATCTCACTCTCCTTTCCGTCTAAGTGATCGTATTCAAGCAAGCGGAGCAGCGAACACACACACCCCCCCCGCCCCACACCCCTCCACCCTTTCCACCCACTCTGGGCTTGGGGGCGGCGAAGTGATGAGTGATGATATGGCACTCGAGGCCCCCGGGCCCTTCCACATCTGGAGCCTGCCACCTCCGCTCTGTTACTCGGCCGGCGCGCCTGCTGCGGGCGATGACCACCGCAAGTCAGCCCTCCTCCCGTGTCGCCGTGGTCGCCGTCTCCTCCGGGTGTGGGGGGGGGCTTAACACACCACTGCCAGCTGACATCGATGACGTGGGATGTTTCTGTATGTGTTGGCTCTAACAATGTTCAGTTAATTTATGTGGCTGGATGCCGGTGGACCACCGCGACGTGACCCGTCTTGCCCTCTGACTCGGCTGTCTGCTGCGTTTTCCCTGCCGCCAACGGGAGGGGCATCGACCGAGCGCTGTCTGCTCGCTCGCCTCGGGGTGTTCCAGCACGAACCGGCGGCACAGACACAGTGAAAGCCTTCCCCCGCCGTTCTCGTCGCGGCCGCCTCCTGTGCCCACGTCAATATGTGATATTTATAGTATGCATTGCACAGCGTAGCGGCAAAGCGCTAGCTTTTGATGAGGTTTTGATGGCAGGGAAATCGAAAAAAAGGCCGGTGTCCCTCGACGTCTTTCGCCGCAACACAGTCAGAACTGATGTTTGGCCCCATGTTTATGATAGCAGAGGAGAGGGCGAGGAAACTGGAGTGGGAAGGGAGGCCAGGAGCCGAGAGGAGTGGAAACCTAATAATGAGGGATGGTTCTGTGACGCGGCCCTACAGAGGCAGAGATAGCCCTCCATCTCACTTATCTCCTGTTTGCTCAATTTCCTTTGTGTTTGACTGTGCACCTGGGGTCTGGCTGTAGCTTCCCAACGCTCCCCAGCGGCAGCACCCACGAGATAATAGCCAATCCCAGTCTCCCCACTCCCGAAATCAGACGGGGCCAAAAGACCTTGTGCTTTTTGTTTACGATTTCAAAACGAACAAACCCAAGTCCCCGTGGCTGCAAGCCATTACAAAAGCATCCTTTTTTGCTCAGCTAATAGGACAAAGAGTGAAAAAAAAAAATGTCTCTTTGCTCTTAGACAGAGGTCGTGTCAGCTAAAAGGGGCTATTTGGCAATCGTGTGCCACGGGATGATTACCCCGTGGATGATGAAAAAATATTCCACTGTGATTACCTTAAAGTCACCTTAAGAGTCACCTCAAATCACAGCGTTACTTACGGTGTGATTGGCCGTTAATGGGCGCAGATTGTGTGAGGGACACGACGCATCGATTACAGCGATAGCGAAGCGCTGTGTGTGTACAAAGTTACAGAGCTGCCACTAATGCTTTGATGTCTGCTACACTTATCTTCCAACGTCTTGTCTTTGTGTTTGTTGAAAGAGTCGGCCGTAATTATCGGACTGCTCCTACGGCTGTGTCAATCATTCCCCCGTCTGCCGGGCACCTAACTTCTCCATTGACTTGGATGACATATGTGTCATTATCAAAGAAAACAGATTTCACGAAAAGGTAGTTACATTGAAAAAAAAGCCTGGATTGCTTGCTTGGATTTTCTTTTTGCCAGCATTTGTAATCCAGAAAAGGAACAAATGACCAGTGTGAATTCAGAATTCGTTTAGTTTCTAGACATCAGCAGCTAGTTTCCATCTGTATGTGAACCAAAACCACTGGGAGATGTGAAACACGGATGTCCATTGCGCCTGTTGTTCGGCCTGTGGAGAACCCGGCCGACACTTTGTGTGGACGTTATTGTATTTCGCCGTGTGCAGGAGAGTATCGGCTTCGCCGCAGCAGAGATAGGCCAAACAGGTGTGGAATGAAGTAACATCCCGAGGGTACACTCTTTCTGGTCAAAGCGGAAAAAAGAACCGCAGTTTAATCGTTAGGAAATCCAAAACCCTCAAAACCCCAGAGAACAAATCGATGAGCACAGCCGAGTATGAGAAGCGCGCAAACCAAACAGCCTTCCTCTTCCGGATTGCCGCACTATCAACATTTCATGTTTATGTGACGGGATAAGAAGCACGCTGGGAAATCCACTTGGGCCCTGTCCATCACTGCGGATACACGCAATCCGCTGAGGCCTCCTAGGGACGAGGGAACAGATGTTTACCCACACGCGGACGCACACACCAGCATGCACCCTGACGCCCGGGCACCCGGTCACATGCACGGTCACGCTCGTTCATGCATTTCATTTGCAACGGAGCTACCGTTGCGTGAAAGCTGCAACCTCAATTTGGGAGAAATCTGAACGGAACAACAGGACAATCAGCAACAGCCTGATACGCGGCTCCTCTTTCACTGCTACCGTACTTCGACACCCCCCCCCCTCGCTCCTTAGTCTGCAATAAGCCCTCCGCTGAAGGAATCTAATCTTAATAAGTAGCACACCCGTGCGCTTTTAATGTCTCTTGTTTCTTCACTCTAAAAGGACAAATCATTGCTAACCCACTTCACCCGGCACCTCCAGAAAGGGTGCAGAGATTACAGGAGACTTGTATCCCTCCAGTAAAAACCACACTTGCCACGGAGAAGGATTTGGGCGGGGCGGTTTCTTCTTAACAGGCCACTTCCTAACTAAGGCTCTTAAATGATGGATCAAACCGGGAGACTGTTGGCGGTGCAGAGGGGTGGTGAAGAGATCCGAAGACATCCGTGAGGGGAATTCTAAAGTCTAGACACGTGATGAGGGAGAGAGAGGGAGAAAGCCGCAGGAATGGGAAATCCAGACTGAAAACAGGCAAGTCATCGAACAAATTCTATGTAATGCAGGTTAGAGGCACTACCCCCTCTCAATGTTGACATGCAGCTTTCTTACTAATCGATTACCACACATGGGATGAACCAACAGGCCAGGTTGGGTATAATGGGGGGCAGTTCAAGCCTTTTTTTACGGTCTTCTGGGGTTTATGTTGTCGATGGACGTAGTTCTTTTAAAAGTAAGGCATCGGTTTCAGATTTGGCCCCGGAGA
The DNA here is from genome assembly GCF_964276395.1 of Gasterosteus aculeatus. Lineage (NCBI taxonomy): Eukaryota > Metazoa > Chordata > Actinopteri > Perciformes > Gasterosteidae > Gasterosteus > Gasterosteus aculeatus. The sequence goes on from NC_135705.1 coordinate 16,344,428, forward strand.
GCTGCCATTAAGGATGAAGCAGGAGGAGGTAGTTAGTAAGACACAACCAAACCAGGGATCATAAATAAACAGGCTGCTTGTTTACCGCCGGGAGATTAAACACACCCACACTGCTACGCTGACAATCCCTCACTTCAGCTTCATGACTCAAACTTGAATTTGTCAATGTCAAGAGAAAGTCAAGGACACTCGCCCGTTAATTGAATGCCTGGCGCCATTCTAAAATGCAGCGATGTGTCACCGAGGGCTTTCTTGTTCCCTGACCATGTCTCAGACTCGCCTCATAGACGCTGCAGTTAGCGCTCGCTTTTACCACAGCCAGGAGCTGCAAGTCCTGTTGAAGACGCCCACTTAACATTGATGTGTGCATGCCGCCGTATTTGCCGGTTTATTCATTTGGGTGAGGACCTGCATGTGCTCTCTCACTGGAGCGATGCTGCTTGTGTGTCTGTGTGCATGGCTGCGGGCGGATGTATATTTATGTTAAATGTTGTGCTTTTCTGCACACCGGCATACGTTCTCTCGAGCTGCAATTTCTCAGAGCTGTACTCTGGTTCCAAACACTTCACCCAAACTCCCAAAGCTGGCCCTCATGCATTCGGCGAAACTCGCGTCTACTCCTCCCAGCTCATTAAACGCGCCGGAGTCTTTTGCCTCACAAGTTACCGAAAGCATGCGCAATGCACACACATCATTTTTCATCCACATATATCAGATTATCTTTGCATGACAGGCTATTTATCATATGTAACCCATGCAGATCCGCTATAACTATGTTATAACTAGGTCCTATGTCTTTGCTTTGAGACGGCACGGTTTTACACACAATTATATATATTTAACACCATGAATCTCCCGTTGTTGAGATTCATATCTCTAACAATAAGCGTACACTGTGTCTTAATGTCGCAAATGATTAGTCCAGAAGTCCCACTGATAATCCTCAAACTCACAAACACACAAGTAACTCTTCATTGCCCAGAGAGGATACTTCATTATTTTGAGGGGAGTCCTGTCGGAGATAAGGAAGTCGTGTGTGTAATTAGCTTTTTTGAAAGATTTGACAAGGGCAAATGAGAATGATGATAGGATTTCAGGGTAAAATAGACAATCAGGGATGTTAATAGAGACATGCTGGAGAAAATAAAGACTGAAAACCTGAATTTGGAGTCTATAAATTTTTCAGAACAACTGATCAAATGTTTTTATGTGTCAGATGAAAGTCTTCACTACAACTGAATTAAACATGGAACCCCCTACTGCTCGCCCTTCACATATTGGACATCAACACTTCAAAACACCATCATCTAAACTTTACTTGTGCACTGTGAGCAAAACAACAAGCCCCCTTTTCCCCTTCCAAAAAAAGGTGTAAAAATTCGATGACTTCGCTCAGATTGCTTTCGGTAGTCATTGGCTCGGTCAAAAATAATACGTTGGCAAACAAAAGTGTTATTAATCCCTACTATTGGTTTTGAAAAGGACTCTGAGGGCAGACTGCAGCTTTTGTGTTGGTTAAAACAATTTAAATCTATTAGACAGGCCTTGGGAGTGTAATTAGGCAGCTACCTGGCTCTGATGCCTAAGTTTTCAAAGCCCACCTAGCTTCAAAGCAATGGACCCCTGAAGAAAGGAATCAATTAATTCATTATTTACTGACTGTACACCGGAATAAACACAATCTTTTTTAAGCACCTAATGCAACCTCTGCGCCAGGCACCTGAGAGAGTAAACAATGGCTGATCCCTGTAAGATAGTAATGTTACAAACACATGTGCTGCAAAGCACAGCAAATGGTCCGCTACTCAAAATGATGACAATATGGATGGATGAGAATGGGAACCTGTGTAACAAATGGCAGCTTGACTTGTGGATGAGGGCCTGGTCCTCAGCAGGTGATGCTAATGTTGTCCGAGGCAGCAGCACCATTGGGAGAAAAACAAAGCGCCTCATTCAGAGGCCGTCAGCGAAATCTTGCTTTCTCACCATGCAATCTCTGTTACACAATTATGAGTTATTTTATAACAAAGGCATTGTCGTTGCAGTGAGACATGCAGTGTCTCCCCCCACAGCTTGCAGATAAATTAGGTTTCACTTAATTTTTTTTTTAACTTATCTGGGCGTAGATAATACTGTCACTGCTTTCTATGTGCAAATAATGAGGTTGTTTAATGTAATTATTTAGGTGTCAGCGTGATGAATGTGATTTGGTTTGGAGTCTAGAAGTATTACAAGTTCCACTGGCCATCTTAAATGTTTGTGCTTTTGGAATGCAACCAAAAACAATATAACGAAATGTGGAATAACAAGACGGATGAAACCCTCCAAAGGAAGCAGCAGCAGCAGAGCAAACAGCCAGCCAGTGTCTTTCGAGATGAAGCAAACTTTGGCTTCTGACTTTGCAATAAGGCGAGTCAAGTGAGGTCTGAACCCAATCGGGCCTTTCTCAGCACACACTTCCAAGTCTGTTTGAAGATTTATCTGATGTAAGTGCCACGCATCAAGCAGGGAGCAAATATATAAGATTTAAAGGCGCACGGCCATCGCTCAGCTTTTTTTGCTGATCAACCACGTTCAGATAAGATGAGGATACACAGGACAGCACATATGACTTGTATGTATGCCGTTGAGAATCTCTCGAAGGAATGACGTCTGATGATTTATTTATTTAATATCCCAAATAGTATTTTATCAAACAGTAATCTCTATGGCTGATTTACCTATTCAAGATAATTAAAAGGGATAGCGGTAAAAAACTCAAACTCGGCCGTCCTTTTTTAAAAAGGAGTCCCCAAAAGAAGATATATTTGTGAAACACTCAGTATTGTCATGCATTCGAAACATATGTTCTAAAAACTGCTGGATTTGACATGATCGCTATTAGCTCTCACTGTGGTGGAGCAGCAGCAGCAAGCACTGAGGAGTAGATCACTGCGTGGATGATCCTCAGATGATAGATTAACTGTTCAACATCACAGGGAGAGTACTGTTATTGTAAATAATGACCCTATCAACCCCCCGCGTTATGCACAGAACGTGTTCTTCAAATATTACAGTTATTCAACGCAAGCCCCGCTGTCACAAAGCTTCCTCTGTTGGCAGTAGCCCTTTGTTATCTGGCATCTTTTGTCTGCTATCTGATTTCAGCAGCTATCCAGCAATGAATATGTGAGCAAACACGACACCGTTGCCCCCAAGGGGTCCTCACCCGATGAATCGCCGAGCTCGAAACCGAGCAAGGTCTGGCGACGCACACGTTGGATTCAGACGCTGGAGACGAGATTAACAATCTATTCCTGACCACGTCCTTCGAATGCTCATTGTTCCATCGGTTGTTAAGGAAGTGTGTTCCAATAGTTGCCCTTAGATACCGAGAACCATGCAATGGTATGCTGTGCTGCGGATTCTATGCACAGGGGGTTCAGGGTTGCCATGGAGACTGATATTTAGACTACCTAAGTTATGATTTTTTTTTTAAAGTAGCCTAGATACTCGATGCTCTAAGTGGGAGAGACTATGAGAGCGTCTGGTCAGTCGTGATTGGACTCCGTAACAGCCAAAACAAGTTTTTTTTAGGAGTTGACCTTTGAGACAAGCGATGGAAAACAACCGTTTGACGGCCTGACAGTTGATTGTTAAAGGTATATGTTCTGCTAAGATTGCAGAAAGTTATACCAACAGTGGGAAGTGAGGGCCATGGGCAATAATGGGAGCAAAGATCTGTCACAACTTTCGGAGTGGGAATTGACTCTGGGGCTGTAACCCAAGTGAACCGGAATCATTACGACCTCTTGGACCCCGGCCCTCCAGAAATAAAGCTCTGTGCTCAGAGCTGGGGGAAAAGGGGGTCAGGGGCCAAATGGTGGCTGGGGAATGGGTCAGTGATTACAGTAAGAGGCCCGCTCGCCCATCGATCCCTCGGCTCAGGCTAGAGCGGGTGGAGCTCTCACAGACACACTCAGAGACAAAAATGGAGCTGATGCGAGGAAACGGGAAGAGATGGGGGCCAAGGAGAGGCCAGGGACACTGAGAAGCAGAGGCACGCACTATGAAGTCTTTCCAAATGGGAGTAGGAAGGGCCGTGTCAGCTAGTGTAGTGCGCAGACAACACAAAATGTGTCAAGTGAACCTGAACTGAGCCCCACTGGAGAAATGCCCTGTTCTTGGTCTAATAGTAATTTATAGCAAAAATGAAACATTCAGTATTTTCAGTTTTCTTTTTTTTTTTGGAGCATTTGCTTACGGACGCACACTCTAAATATAAGCTCTACCTCGACAATACGTTTGAAGACGGAGAAACTTTATTTACTTTCAAGCCTGGCGGTGATTATCTTGCTCGCAACCATTTCTCACTGAGAATCACAGACTAATTTAGTCCAGTAATCACAGTCGGTAGGGTTTATTGAAAAGCTAATTGCCTATTAGGCTCAACTTGTTGCCTTGGATTTCCCCAGGCCGGTTGTGAAGCTGACGACGAAAGGGCTTCAGGAAAATGCGAGGCGATGCTTTCAAACTTCAGAGAGAAGCTGTCAAGTTGTAATGAAAAATGCCGCGCTCTGCAATGATGGTCTTTGCAGAGGTCGAGTCACTCCATCACGCTCCGCCCGAGTGAACCGAAACACGTGCACTTTTTCGATAAAACGAAATCGACATCACCATTGGACTATTTATGTAATTAAAATACATGGTATAAATATGCTGGCAGTTGGAAAAAAAGTCATTGTCTTTCTCTTATATGCTCATTCTGCCAGAAAAACAAGTCCATACCATTTACATGCACCAAGACAAAAAGAGCACAGTTCAACTGAGACACACACGCTTACCCACACAAAATGATGATGTCATCAAATGGTCCATCCACTCCCCCGTAAAGGCCCATTTCTTCTCCACACTATTATTTTCCTATCCGAGCCCTCTTCATCCCAGTCCCCATGCAGCAGTCACAGTCATTTTACCCCCACTGAGTTAATCAGAGGTGGAGGCTGCAGCTGTATCCAAGCAGAGTATACACTATAATCTGCCTAAACACACACACACACACACACACACACACACACACACACACACACAGCACCTGTACACAGGGCTGCTTGGCTCTGTCCTCTGAGTAAAAGAGCCGCATCGGGCAGCAATGGGAGACTATGTTGCATTGATGATGGCAATCGGGAGCTCATGAGGTTTTGAAAGGGGTCCCACTCAGACCTCAGCTCCCGGCGCTCACACCCCACTGTTGAACACATTATACCCCCTGTATACGTCCATCATAAAAATGTAAATTGATGTGTTTTTTTTTAGATATCTCAGCTGTTTGATTCTGTGGCACTTAAGGACAAGAAACCGATTCCTGAAATTGCAGATTACCCCGCCTGTCGCAAACCGGTGTTTAAAAGCATCCGGTACCAATGTTTCATCCCAGTGCTCAAAGAAAGCAACGCGAGTTCTAGCCAGAGCCTACCGCCAACCGAATGCTCGTGGGTCTGCTAAATATAGAAGCCATTTTCCATATTTCTTTTCATCAACACTGGGGCCAATGCCCGGCATATCATTTTCTCATCATGTAAATTGGCAGAAACCTGCATCATTTGCATTGTTCATCTGTTTGGCAGAAACAGACTGTTCAGTATGTTGGGCAATGTGACAAAATTGGTGGTTGCTGCTTTTTTTTGCTTTTAGTATAATGCACTGTGTAGGAAACTGAAGTATAAAAAAAGTAGATAGAAGAAGTTTGTTCTGGTGATGCATATTCATGAACTTCGCAGCAAAATGACATTTGTAAGAGAAAATACTGCTTCTTGAGTCAAAAATAAAATGGAAATAATTTGCCCTGCTGGGTACAACTGTCTTTTTGAGGAGAATCGGAACAAAACTGCAAAAGATCCAACTCGAACAATTACTGTAAACCACACGAGTCTGTTGCCCCCCGTTGTGTCTCGACTATGACTGGTGTAAATAATGAATACTTTGGCCTCAACAATAAATCCCAAATACCTGTATATGTATTTTAGTGGAAAATACGAACAAACTCCAGCCAAACTGTGTGAAATGGGTTTGCATCGTCTGGAAGCTGATGGGGAAAATATAAATAAATAAGAAGGAGCTGATAAGAAATAGTGCAATAAGAATACATTGTAATGGTAGTAAAGAAGAAGGGCATGAAGCGGTAGAAATAAGACCACGGGGCTCTGAGCTTCCTCGTGGATCTACTGCCACCAACCGCACCTGTAGCCACTTAACCAGGTATTTCATATGCACATATTTTATCCCAAATCAACATACTTAGTGATAGTAGTTTTGTTGCTCTCACACTGACGCAGCGTGCACAGAACGCTTGTGAACGCACTGTAAAAAAACATATTTTTGTAATATGACATCAAGAAGCATCAAATGAGAATAGAATAGAATGAGTAAAAGCATTAAAAGATCTCTGTTTTTAGGGCTGACTGAAGTTACTGTGAGTCACGTAGTGCAAAGGGCACAGCATGGTTACCACTTTTCATCCATTAAATATGTTGGAGGGAAACAAGTAGTGGGAACGGTTTCTGCCTTTACTCCGTATGAAATACTCCTGTGCAAGCAAAAGCCATGCATTCAAAAGTTTAGTAAGAAAACGTATAAGAGTAAAATGTGTCACCGTGAAATTACTTATAGCATAATTTTGTGAATCACATTGTGAGAGGAAATTTATTTTGTCACTCCGTCCCAAAAATGTGTTTTTTCTTACACCTGAGTTGACGCTGATGTGAAATGAAAAACCGAAAACTGATCATATTTAGTTCCCTGCGCTCAATGCCAATTAACAGAAAAGATGTTTATATGATGATCAGTTATTTTTTTTTATTTGATGACAGGTTGAACCAGCAGGATACGGTGCATATTATATTTAACAACTGTGAATACGTGTGTATTAGTTGTGTTGTGTTGTGTTTAAATGATGTATATCAGAAATGTGAAGTGGTAAATGTATTCTTGATTCATTTTCAACATAACATAAGTAAGTGTGGATGTCACTTGATTTTAGATACTTAGTACCTTTTCAGTATCTCTTCCTACGCAGCAGCTTTTCTAAGGACTTCATCATAGACAGTAAAAGTCCTTTGAATATGTAATTCTGACTCATATTTTGGACTACATGCTCGAGGGGAAGACAAAATGTCTCCAGAAACATTTTGTGAGGTGGATGACAATAAGATACCCGCAGGAAAAAGATGCAGTCGAATGTTGACCAGAAATAAGGCTCAGATTCAACGTTCAATGTTGTATCTTTCTCCACGGCGCAGGTCCGACACCCGGCTATGACATGTGTGTCTTTGAACACATCCCCTCTCCTGCATGGCTCTGATCTCCTGCCGTTAAAACACTCGTGGGCATTTCTTGGGACGCAACCCCAAAGCAGAGCATCGCTTCCCTCTTCCAAGTCTTCACTCTTAATTACTCATGATTGCTCATCTCGTTTCTAAAAGCATCTTTTCACAGCCCCACAGCTACAGACAACAACAGAGACGACGCTCCTGCTGCAGAGATGGAGGCAAGAGGGAGGAGCGTCTGCGTGCGTCTGTGTGTGCGCGTGCGTGTGTGTGTGTGTGTGTGTGTGTGTGTGTGTGTGTGTGTGTGTGTGTGTGTGTGTGTGTGTGTGCGGTATGTCAAGTCAAATTGTTTTTACATTTCATCTTGTTGGCTCCTTATCTATTCAACTGTTTATATGTATCTCTGCTGGGGTATGTGCAGGCTCCTGGCATGCGTCTCCGCGCGTGTTTGTGCGCAGCAACTGCCAAAGTAAGGAGGCAGGCAGCTCGCTGGGGCTGTGGGGGGAATGTTCAAACCCCCAGTCAGCGGGGAGATTGTGTGTGAAATACAGATGTTAGAAAGTGCTCCAGTGTTTTGCTGTTATCACCGCTCTTCGGCACTGAGAGTAGCAGTCTTGGGTTTTGGGCTTGACAAGGGAGAAAACAGAATGATGAATTGTCCCACCAGGTTTCATCCAATCCCCCCGCGCCCCTCATCCTCCCCCCCGGCACCGCCCGTGCCGCTTTGCCTTAGGATGGCGTGAAAAAAATAAAAGAGTAAAGAAACAAGGGATTACCAAGTTGTACATGGACAGCTACACAATGAGGAGAGGAGATTGGATCCCCGCCCTATTGTCTCACCAGCTGCCACACAGCAAAAGAGGACATCAGTTAATAGGGCAAAATGAGTTGACTTCAGTGGGCTTAGTGGGCACAAAGACATGCAAGCGCTGTTGTGTTTGTATGGCTGGTAACGTACACGGGTTGTGAGGAAATTAAGACATCAGTGGTGGATAGAATGGAGCGCTGTAGGTAAAGATGCATGCTCCTGATGAGAATGAGAATTTTTACAACACTTATTTTCCACTAGTGTGGATGCCAATTAGCCCAAAGAACAAAGAAGTCAACCCTCTGATGTCTCCCGCTGAATGCTGACAATGGGCAGTTTTCCTGCAGCATTAATTAGGCAAAAACCCGCATGCAAGTTGCTCAAAAAAGTTACGTTTCCTCCAGATTTTTTTCAGAAGCTAGAGAAAACACACATTAAGGTTTGGGACGCTTCTGTGGCAGAAGCATCCCGGTTTGTGTGGCCCTTTGTGCGGGCTGAAGCTGCATAAGGGAGAATAACAAAAAGCTAAATATCTAAACTCCTCCACCCGGAGCTGCAGGAGCACTCTGGCTGATGTGCAGCATTAATTTCTCATGATGTCAGTCAGCTTCCATCAGCGTTAAACTTTAGTGTGTACGGCAGCGGATGTGAGAAGACACCGGAAGGCAATGTGAGACAATGACGTGCCCGGTGCTTCACTCGGGGCATTCCCCAGCCCATCGCAAAAAAAAACACCAATAAAATATTTACTTTTTTAAACTCAAACCGCAGCCCTGGTGCTCTCCTTTAGCTACGTGGTCATGTTTCCTAGAATGCCTTCACCGGCTTTCCAATTACAGAACAAAACAGGAGATGGGAACAAAAGTGTGTAATATTGTACCACACACTGCCTAGGTGCGTGCGTGTGTGTGTGTGTGGGTGAGTTACTAGGTGTGTTTCTGGACTGCGTGGGTAGCATCTGCTGCATTTGGATACATTGTTATATAAAGCTGTAATGTAAAGCCTTCTTTGAATTGTAACAGCGACTGTGATCATCTCACAGCTGATTGCATTGATACATGAGAGGGATGGTGGTAAAAATGTACCTTTTCTGTCTGTCCAGGAGGATTTTAGTGTAAACTCAATCACGCTTCTGTGAGCACATTAGGGATTTGTCATGCTGTTTCTCACTGTGTGGAAAAAAGTCTGAATATTCAACATATGTTCAGTGGGCGCGATGAAGCGAGCTGCCATAATGTGGTGAGAGGACCATTTTTTTTTTTCGTCTTGCGGATTAAAGAGCTGCCTTTAACGGCGACACGTAGTTTGACCTTGCAGCTCCCGAAGGGCAGGAGCGAAACATCGTTAACCCATGGCGATGGAGGCCGGGGGGCGCGGGGGGGGGGATTACAGGGTGTCTGCGGGGTTTAGCTGCTTCCTCTCCTCAGTGCTCAGCGTTTGTGGGCGGAGCCGTGTTACCGTCCAACATGGTATCATAGAACTTCCTATTTACATTATGTATCGTGAGCAAAGACGTCTCATTGCCGCTAAAGGAACAGCCAGCGCTTCTCTCACTAAAAGGATTTCTCTTTTTTTTCTGCCCCCCCCCCCCCTGTGTCGCACTTTGCCCCTTTCGCATTTCTATAAAGAGGATGAGGCTTCTAATGTAGCACATGCTGGCACTACAGAGAAAAAGGTCTTCACTTTTTTAGTTTATCATTGGTTCAACTAATCCCATTGGCCACGGTGAGACAGGAGCAGAAACGCGTCTCTGTGTTATCTTGCAGCACTTTGAGCTCTGAACTTCAATGGTTTCTTTCCTTTTTTGGGTTGTTTGAGGGAGAGCGCTTTCATCTACCACACTGATAGTATTAGTTTATTAAGAGCCTTGAATAATCCTTCAAAAAAAAAACATTCCCAAATGCCCTGTCCCCAAAAATATGTGGTTTTAAAAAAAATAAAAAAGGAAAAACTGTTTTTCTTTTCTCTTTTTTCAGTGGAGGGTTTTTGCGATACACTGAGTTCACAGAAGGGAAACCATAAATGAGCCAGTCATAGTGGGGAAAGAGAAAACTGTTTATTTCAGGCTACTGTCAAAAAGCGTATTTGCTGTGGCACGTAGGAAAAGAATTTCACCGCACGCAGCTTCCATGAATGACTCGGTAAAACATTGTTCACCACAAGCTGTATAAATATTCAGTCAGCGTGCACGTCCCATAGGGATCTATGTGGACTATCAATATGATGGATTAGTCTTTGCCTACTGGAGAAAAATAAATAATTACTCAAAGCAATAATTACACCAGCCCCATGCTGAATTGCACAACGCCCAGTCAGGAGATTTCTTTGTCAAAGTGCTGCAGTAAATTACAAGGACAAGTAGAGATCAACAAACTTTACAGGTTATACGAGCAGATGTTTTTATTTAGGATCACAAGAGCGCTTCATGGTTCACAATTACTATGCCGATTGCTGTTAATTCAATGTAGTAATTTAGCATCTTAAATAAATGGAATTACATTGTAATGATCATATAAGGTTGATAATCTGATAACTGCATGTGCATGCTTGTAAACTTTTAATGTTAATCTTATAGCACTTATATTTTTGTTATCTATCATTTTACTCAGTTCAAACGCTAGTAAATAAGAACAACGTCGTTATTTCATATGAACTATTTTTTTATTGAATATATTGTTTATTATTGAAATCTAAAAATGCATGTATCATGATGACATTGGATTCCACCTGGAGCAACACTTCCTACACTATGTGAAAACCAGCTAAACACAAGACTATTCGGAGCTTCTAGTGTCTTTATGTCCCTGTTGGGGTGGACGATGTCCCTGCCTGGTCATGGCTCAGTGTTCATCCATCCAGCTATCAGAGGTGGATCTTTATGGCAACACTTGATTTGATCAAAAAGTGACTAATTTCTCCAATTACCTTTGGACCTTTTCCAGATCAACCTCACACGTGTTTTTCTACTGTATGGAAAAAACACACCTGGCTTTCTGTTGCTGGCACTTTAATTCAATTAGTGAAGTAAACAACAGCGGAAGATTCAGCAGTTCAATGAGCTCTTTCATGACGGAGAAAGCGGTTTGATTATGACTTTCTAATTGGTGTTGTGGTGCTATGCACCTCTGCATGAGCTTGTTTTGGTAACTGCAAGTTCATCACTCAGTGGAGACAAGCCTCCAGCTAGTGAAGAAACAACAGCTCCAGTAATTAATTCATCACTGAGTGACAGTTAAGCTGTAGGGCAGAAGTCCGTCTGTTGTTGACAACCAGATAGGACTTTGCATGTGCGCTAATCTTTGTGTGTTACAGCCACTACAGCTGCTGCCTCTGGCTACTTCTTTTATTTAGGTCTCGGAGTCTTCTTAAGGTTGTTTCATGGGAGAGAAGATCCATCAAGCAGGAGAAACAACAGAGGCGCAGAGGTCAATTGAGAGCGCCGTGCACATCAGAAGGAAACAATGGTTGCTGAATTATTGAGTCCTTCCTGTCCCATCAGCCATTTGTCCCAGGCTTAATGGGTTTCTTCTCTAAAAGGCGGTGTGCAAGAATGGAAGGTAAAAGAAAAAACACACATACACAAACAAACAAACCCGGTCCTTTCCTCTTCAAGACAGCAGCCTTCTGCCTCTGCTTGTTCAAACGTGCTGAATTCAAAATAAACTCTATCACTTTCTCTTTGCTTCAAACTGGCTGCCTTAGTTCATCACTGAGTCAAGGCCGGAACTGGTCCGATACATTGAGAGTACACCACCATGCTGCATTGGATGAGAGATAAGAGGGAGAGGGCATTTTTTTTGTTTTTTTCAATACAGGCTCGCATACACACAGATATTGGAAAATCAGGCGTTCAATGACCGGCTGTCTGCAGCTGCAGAAGATCTATCTTCTTTGATCAGTCCACATTCCCCCCCTCCCCCCCCCAGCTGCTTAGCTTTAACTCTCACCATGCTGCCTTCAGGCAGTATGAACCCAGCACATACACTCATTGGCACGCACACATCGGGAATGTGTCCAGTGACACACTTAGACAGCGGATACACCGTCTTTCTCTCTCACACACGCCATCACACCTTTCCGGAGCATGTGCACTGCTGTGGGTTTTTGTAGGGCGGGCCGCCATCCAGCCACGAGTTTAGGAATCCGGTTCATCCGCTGGCAGTCGGGACTCGGCAGGTGTCTCCTCAGCACGAAAAGAAAAGTGAAGGGCCAATGAAGAACCACAGCAGGACAAACACAGGGACAAATCAATAGGACATCATGTATTCTCCCGGCACCAGCAGCGGGATCTTCCTTAATAACATAAAAACGCACTTGCCCCTCCTCACTCGCACATTCGCACGCACCTCCGCTTCAGCGGCGTGGAAGTGACACGCCGTGGGCTGCGAGTGTCTTCTCCGGAAGCCGCGGCGTCAGTCGTCGTACACTCGCCCCCAAAAGACTGCAGCTGTTGTCCCCCCAGTGTCTGTTTGGGCGTGATTGCTGTCAGGTCATTCAAATCAACACATGGAAAAAGCAGCCTCCTCTTTTTTTTATTATTTCTCTCTGCTTCCCCCCCCCCACACCTTTTTCCCCAGTATCAGCTGTTCATCCCATGTGCTGAACCGGTAATGTTTCATCCGGTTGCACGTTCTCAGTGTGGAAAGGGAGTGTTTTCTTCGCGTGGGCTGAATGCCGACTTGCAACATCTGCAAGAGATGCATGAGAACGTGTTGGAGAGTCAGTTGGCTGGATGAAGTTCGAGCGAGCTTTGAGTGACTCACAGATAACTCAGATGCACTCGGGCATGTGGTTATGATGCCGATGTTGTTGAAAATAGCTCTGCATGTTAACTGTGTGCTCTTGCGGAAATTGAAGGTTGGTGAGGAAAATGAACCGAGCACCTACGAGGGCCAGATGCACGAATATGAGTCATGAGCCTCGTAATTCTTATTACAGTCGTCTTACAATTAGAAGGCCAATTGAGGTTTCACTGAAGGGGATGATGGGAAATGCACGTTGAGGGTCAGGGTGTAAAACGTGCAGCCAGTTTTCAGGACCACCGACTGATTTCTACTCTATTTTCAGTGGTCTATTTTTACACAACCTCAAAGACTTGATGTGTTTCATGAAATAAACATTGCATGAATTAATAAATTAAACTCGCTCTTAACTTAATAGCTAGAGCATAACGGCACAATACAATTAGCCTCTTCCTCAGATCGTCGTTGCACCTTGGAAAAATTCTACAGCTCTCATTAAGCTCCTCACGCTCCCTACAGCATTTACATCTCACACATTAGTAGGTTTTTACGGCAGCTGGATCAAATGTCCCCTGCCCTCCTGTCACCATACCGACGTATGGTATAAATGTACAGAAAAACAGCCTCAGACTTCATGGACGCACGCTGTCAGCAAGCAATCAGCAGACAAGAAATATGCGATTGCCAAGAATATATGTCTCCCCTATTGAGGCCAGTGAGAAGCTGTCCAAGCCGCTGGTGTTCCCTCAACAGCTGGAAGTCAGCGGTCAGTCTCCTACCGCAAGACGTCAGACCCAGTATTCACTTTTAATTCACCTATGGAATGAATGAAAATTAGAAAGGCGTATGTGAAAGTATAAAGGTTCATAGCGGAAGCAACCGCGTGTGCTACGTTCCTTTTGATTGATTCTCCGTTGTCTTGGGAATAGAACAAAAAAAAAGGCTTAACTCAACCACGTGTAATAACCGACGATAAGCTTTGCAGAAGGAAGATTAACAATGTTCTTGGCTATGAAAAGACTTTCAGCGTTGTTGATTTCAGTGCGCCTTGCGAGTTTCATCCACTGCCATATTATATCCATTCTACAACAATACTGACTGATGGTGACTGATTGATTTTATGGGTCTGCGATGGATGTGAGATGTAGTTTCTTGTAACATTAAACTAAATCCGATAAATCTATAACAAGCAACTAAAATAGGATTCAACTATTGTATTATAAATCTCCGTAGGAAGGAGGTAAGCTAGAATGACATTGGGTTTTTCAAAATAAAGGTGTATCCTTGATATTACAGCTATGCATTGATATTTTTGCTTTGACAAATTTGAATCGATGATCATCATGTTGATGCTGAGTGTCTTTAGTCACATTCCCCACACATTCAAGTGGTGAGCTCACGCAGTACCATATTCCAAATTGTGTTAAAGCTAGCAGAAAAATATTGAAAATGAATAACATATTACATTTAATTTACACTTAAAGAATCTCTTGAATAAAAAGACAGATTTGATCCCACATCTTTAGCCAGAGTAGATTAGATGTATGTAAAACTATTCAACTGTAACTGAAACAGGCCACTTATATTTGGAAAATTTTTCCGTTCCATTTTTATTCTTGCAGTCCAACAGATTATATATATTCGCTTATATGACTCACTTCTTTTGCCAGACGAGTATTAACATAAGCTGCTGTAACTCTGTTCTCAAGTTTATTAATGGAGGAAATGACGTCTGCTGTTGAGTATTATCCCAAAACGGCTTTGAATATAGATGTTTTGTTTCATTTAAAATGAAATAAAAGTAATATAAAACAGTTTGAAACCATACAGATCTGTAATCCCATTGAAACCTCTACAACATAATTCTTCATGAAGACTTGTGCTAGAAAAAGTGCTTGGGCCTGAGCCTTCACTGGCTGTACTGGAATGAATGATTTCCTTCTTCTCCAACAGAAAGGCTGGCAAATGTTCTAATTTTGTAGAAAACTTAAACAAAGTAAATACAACCTCCCTACTTTTCTGTTTGATGGGAAAGACCCTTCATTCAAGACTATTTGGCTCTACTGCCACTTATTTCTCCTTGTTATATTTTTTCAATGACCGCCTCTTACACAACACAGCATTATTGATCATTTGAATCGCTGCATCAGAGTGTAACACCCCCCTGATTGAAGTCTCAGTGTCAACTGCCATTTAAACACTAGTACTGCTTGTTAAAAACTGCTAGCATTGTGCGTAACATCACAAGGCGCCTTGGTTTCTTGATTTAAAGCTATGCCGAATATATATTTCATATACAATATACAATATTTATGGGTGAGAAACGCCTTTGTGGATATCAGCCCAGATCTTCAAAGACGGCTCTTCTTGGGGCAAAGAGGGAACATCCCCTGTGTGAAAAGTGTTATACACACCATTTAACTGAGAAATTGTGTTTCCTTTTCAACACTTCTCTGCAGCCATTAGCCGCCGCTTGTAGGTGCTTTCAGTAGTCTGGCAGTAGAGCCACATGGCTAACAGCCTTTGTCGCGACTCGGGATCCACCAGGGCCCGAACAATTACAAGAGTCTGTGTTCTTGTGAATATGTGTCACATTAAATCTGCTCTGACAGAACGGAAGGAGGGAAGTAAGGACAGAAATGCTGTAGGGATTAATGTTGAGCTCCGAAGCCCATTTCTTCAAGGCATTAGCTGCCTGGTGGAGCGCTAAGGGCCTGACAGGGAACTATGACACGGCACGTTGAGCCATTTGGGAGTGTTTCAACTGAGCAAACACACACACACGCACACACACACACACACGCCTTTTATCTTGCATGGCAAGTGTGTGTGAGTGTAGGCTGACACACAGGTTGCACTCCAAACACTTGAGAGAACAGGTGTAGCTCCAAAGTCCTCTGCTGTGTGTCCACAGACTCCGGTGGCCTCAGCATGTAGGACGACTTCACTTATGAAGTCTGAATAAATGTGTAACAAACTACTAATCATTAGCACGAGATTAGAATAAATGGGAGAAGACAGTATTATCAAACTTGACCCGGAACCTGTAAACTTTTGCGTTGAAAAATGGAGGTTGATAAATGATGCACAAACACCCGTCGGTGTCGTATGTAAATAAGCTTGGCCTACAAGTTTGGTCTATTTGAAGGGGCGGAGCTCTAAAAACTAGTCGGGGGAATTTGAGATCGGTGTTTTAACGCTGTGACCTTTGAGTGAGTGGAACGCGTGCAGACAGCAGCGTGCAGCCTGATGAATGGGTCGGGTCTTTTCCCAGCTGGGAGAGCAGATGCTGGGAGGAGAAACATAGCATGTTTTTCTTTGCTCCTGCACACTCTTATTCTCCCTGCTTCTAATGGTGTATTAGAGATGAGGGGAAGGCAGGGGGGGGTTGGATGGAGGGGTGTGGGGGGGCTCAGGAGATGACACACTATTAAGTCTCCTGGCGTTAATCTTAATGCCTCGTGCTAGACAACTATACGCAATCCATTTTAATGCAATTAGCTCATGCCAGGAAGGATGAGTTATTCAATGGGAGCATAATTGCATCCTCAAGTTTTTACACTGGTTCATTCCAGGGATGTGATTACTTTCATACGTGGTTTAACACATGGCGCCACTGACACGTGCGGTATGCGCACGCTCTGAGGCACTTGTGCAAGAGAACGATATTAGGTTGACACGCAATACATCAGGCAATTTTACTTGATTATTTTAAGTAGAAAAGTAGAATTGCCTCGCATCAGGTTCCATCAGCGTCGGCATTCACATAGAAGTCCCAGGCAGCGGGCCCCAGACGCTCCAGGTCTGGAGATTGATGGGCTTGCTGTGGATGTGTCACCCTGAGGGGGGACAACTGTTAGTTCCTGCCGCTGTCCTACAAAGCTAGTTGCTTTGTATTAAAATAGTTATGACAAAAGCTCCAAACACGAAGCCCTTGATCTTCCGGAGGAAGATAAAGTGCGATGCAGAAAACACATGCTGGCACTCTTCTTCTTATAACGCCACCTTCAACTCATTCCCCTCCTCCCCCCACCCCAGAGTATAAGTTTGTCATTGTTTAATAGTTTATTTTTCTTCATAACTACACTCGACAAAGTTGAAGTGGCTTTTTTTCCCGCGTTGGTTCCACTATCCCTTAAGGATGACAGACTTTTACTAAATGAGGACATTGCAATAGGATGACATCTACTTGAGAGCTATTGCAGGCAAACAAAGCACAAAGAGAGCTTTTTCTAAAAACTTGATCAATTGTCTTGCTGCTCATGGTGAATGGCTTAAGCACTAAGTCCCCGTTTGCTTTCCCTCATATCGTAGTATATTACACAGAAGGCAAAGACGGAGGGCTTACGGCGTTGTCCCTGTGAGGCCAGTGCTTAGCCACTGATGTCTGTGTAAATAAAGGGTCTGTGTAAAGGGAAGGAGTGGGGGGAGTGGGGGGGGGGGGGGGTGAGGAGGGGAGTAGCGTAAGCCCAACGAGTGGCCGCGAGGGAGAGTGTTCTTTTGCTCTAAGTCTATAAATAATGCAGATGAAAGGGAACTAGGCCTTGAAATGATGTGGAGTGGCCCATGGGCCTGTCAGAACCAGCGGGGAAGCCGGCCCGGGTGTCCACCTACAGCTCCAGTCCCGGGTCTCTAGTTAAATTTGGCAAGACAGCAAAGCTCTGCCGTTGGTAATGAGGGGGTGATCAATTGTTATGCAACGGTTTCGCTTCTTCTACCGTGGCATTTTATTGAGCTGGTACACGGCTTTGGAAAGAGACCAGAATACCTCGCTGCTGTTTTAAGAGCTAATGCCTTTTTTTCTCTTTTTTTTTGGCATCCAGGAACCACATTCTTTATGCATGATGTAATTAAATCTTGATAGAAGCACTTAAAAAAAACAGCCTTGAAACGTTCATTTCTGTCTCAGGTTCTCAAAGAGATGTTTGCACTCAAACCCCATTTCTCTGACGCGTGACCGTTGGCCCCTCGGTGCTCCTGTGTGTAATGTTGCTGACTAGCTGCTTTTTTTCAGGCAAACTCGACATATTATGCCGTGTTGCTTGAGACCCTTTGAGGGTTTTGCTCGACCCCTGCAGCAAACGTGGCCTTGGCTCTCTGGTACACAGATGTCAGAGTTTGTTATGGCAGAAGAGCGGCCAGAGCTCATACATGATGGGAGGCCCACACCCAATCCCTGAATCGCGTCAGGTACAGTATGACTGATAAATGCACGCCTTCAACCCACCGGCGGCTGGATCCGTCATCCTACTAGCAGGGTTGACCCCTCTCTCGCCGCGACACCACCTGCACGCTCCATCTGGTTGGGCTGCAATGACTCGGCACCGGAGCATCAGGTTTTGGCTTTTGGGTTCTGATTAAACCACACAATGGACCACACGTACAGTACAGAATATTTGCAGCGATGGTC
Organism: Gasterosteus aculeatus; assembly: GCF_964276395.1. Lineage (NCBI taxonomy): Eukaryota > Metazoa > Chordata > Actinopteri > Perciformes > Gasterosteidae > Gasterosteus > Gasterosteus aculeatus. The sequence goes on from NC_135705.1 coordinate 16,362,692, forward strand.
TCTGACGCTGACCTGCTGCCACAGCCGTGATTCTAGTTCCTACAGTCACTGCCAGGATTATTTAGGTGTGCTTCGCAAGAGCATGCAGACATCTATTGGGTCATCGGCTGCAGCTGCGTTTCTCGCTAAAATTGAAAAGTTGATGTCTGTTAGGGTGATTCTAAATAATAACCCTCACCGTAACCCACTTCACGAGAGAAAAATGACGCCCAGCCAGAGCTAGTTTCTGGGACACGTCTCGTGACGCAGACATCCTGCCAGCTCATTTATAAATGATCTGAGAGTATGATACAGCCTTAGGAGAAAAAAAACGAAAAACGTGTAACTGTCCGAGCAAATTTCACTGACATGGTGCTTTATACAGAGAGGGGAGAGCAAGAGAGGGAGTTCCGTTTGGTGGTGAACTTCCCTGTTGTACCTTTAGGCTACAGCCGTGGACACACAAGTCCCACTGTGACGATCATTTCCTTGACTTGGTGCTGCAGTATTTGCCATTCTATTCCAGCTCACTGTGTAAAACACACCTTTTCAGGTTAATGTCTACTTTTCTCAGCCTGCCGCATGCAAAGAATTTTGTGAAGACGGAGAAAGAGCCCCGTTGGGTGGGTTGTTAACTCTCACCACTTCCCCTACACATTTCAGTCTAGTCGCCGTGTTAATTTACCGCAGCACGTGTCAGCATAAGGATGACGCTGTAAGCAGCAGCCATCTCTGGAGGAACGATGCCTTTGTGTTTGTCTCTGTTTATCTCTGTCCCGGCGAGGCATGTGGGGACTGTGACAGTGACATCTCTTGTAAAACTGCTAACCCACAGATCCAGCTTTGGCAATAATATAAATAAACACGCAGTAGCAGATTGACAGTACCAGAATAGAATAGAATGACAAAACGATGAGTGCGGAAGTGGAAAAAAGGCAAGCACCAACTCTCTGGTGAAAATATTTTGAATCACTAGTGCTGGTTCCAAATACTTTTATGTAATCATTGCAATAAAATCGCACCTTTTCTATGTATTGAATCCATCTCAGCAGCTCTCATCAGCCCTTAACTATTTTACAATCAGGTTCTCAGTCCTGAACTCCAGATGAGACACAGATCTCTTGAGGTCATCTCTGGTGAACACTTTCAATTTGTCAATTGAACAATTAGTTCTGGCACCCTCTCAAGTGATAAGTGGTCTCTACCATGTATCCTGAAAATACGCCGTTGTCGAGTTCCTCCTTAAACGACAGCGCACAGTGACTGTAATGACATCGGCTGAAACCCCAACCAGCCAATATTCTGTTGTCTGGACTGCAATGAAAAAGGTCCAGCGGCTGTGATGCTATTGACTTGTCAGCAGCTTGGAGCTCCCAATAAGACTTAACACTAATTATCATTTGATTTGTTCTGTGTGTACAGTGGAAAGCTCTCATATAATTCTACTGAACTTGCACAACAGAGATAAATGTGACGGTAAAAAAACTTTCATTTTAAAAGTTAGCGCTGACATTTGCAGCAAAGGTTTTATTACAGCGGAACTGACAGTTCAGGTTCATAACGGCTGTATTCCATTTAGCAGCTTTATGATGCGCCGTCAGCATATATGTCTATTGTATTTAAATTACACAGATGTAGTTTTAGTGTTACATAAAACATTTATTGAAAACCTTTTAAAAGGACATCGTTTGTCTTTGTAAATGCATGTCAGAGAATCTAAAAATAACTAGTTGGTGTCCCAAAAAAAACATGTGCCTACAGTATGTTCCAAAGACAAGTCCAATGTAGGAGGTAAGGTGACTGGATGGCAACAAAACATCGACTTTTGACCATTTCGTCACATCATGAATTTTCCATCAACTTTTTTTTTGGGGGGGGGGGTAGAAAACTACTGTGAAATTATCTACATAGGCATGTTTCATTGCATGCATTTCAGCAGAGAGGAGGGAACACGCCCTGACAGAAAAGCACATTTGAGCTATTTACGTGCAATCGACCCATGGATAAAACAATAGGTTAAATAAAGCAGAGCACAGGTCACAATTTAAGTCATTCAAAATCTTAAAACCTCTCTGCAACCTACTAACTGTGTGTCTCAATCACGCTGCCCAAGGTTAATTTTTGACAAGGCAATGCACCCTTGGGGGTAAAGCCGAGCACATTAACCTTGCCTATCCCCCTGCAGCATCTGCTGCAGCCGGGCGCGCTCCATCAAGGCTGCCCCTCCACCAGAGGAGTGACAGGTCCTCGGTCGCACCTCTACCTCGGTACTCGGTGCTGTTGATAGATAGAAAGGGTGGGCCACGGTGAACTACAGCGGGCCCCTCTCTGCCACGGGGGCTGCTAGCTGCCAGACCACCAGCTGACCAGGCCGGTGCTGACAGCTACCTGGCCCAGGCACGAGGTTGGATTCAGCAGGAGAAAGCTGCTGGGACAAGGACCACAAGCTGTACGGCAATTACTCAGCAGGTCTGACTTTGTGTAAAATAAAAGCCACCTACAACATCTAACTGCACTGTTGCAGTTACTTTAAATACCCAAGGTGCCTCCAAGGTGGTACCCAACTGCCTACTGTTGTCCGTAGAGTAATGAGCTATTGTGATTGATCATAGGCTGTCAAGGGACATCAGCCAGATTTTGTCCAACAACGCCCACAAGTCAGCGTGTGGCCACCACCTGAGGACAGCTGTGCTCTGACACAAGCTGCAGGGATGTCCTGCACCACACTGCTCACTGAGTCACACCTCAACATCAGGAGGATTCAAGAAATCCCACAGGCTGTTCGTTTATTCTTGTTAAAGGGTCGGCGATGCTGTGTTCAGATAGTGATGTTGTCTATTTTCCATTTTTCTGAATAACCATATGATGTGGTAATTGCATGGAGACACAGATAATCATAGCTGTGGAGAATGTCAAACACTTTGTGTTGTTTTCATTCTCAGCTCTTTTTGTGCCATTTGGCTTTTTTTTTTTTTCTTCTCCTGTTGTTTTCACACTTGTATTGTGCGTGTTGTGTCTCTCAAGAGCCTGTGTTTATAAGCACAGTGCGATTACCTCTAAACGGACTGCCGGTCCCTCTTGGTAGGAGGCAGAGTTGCTGTTATTCAGGCTCAGGCTTCCCACCAGCCTGCCTGGTCACCCATCCCCAGCCGAGTAACAATGATCCTGGGCAGCAGAGGGGGGGAATATGACAGGAAGCAGGCCGCTGTGAATATTGATGGAGGTGCTGCTGGTTCCATGTAGCTGGTGTGCTATGAGGAGGAGGAGGAGGAGGAGGAGGGAAGCCAGAGAAGCTGTAGATCCAGTGACCATAGCTCACCTGTCAGCGGGGCGGCAGGGCAGAGAAGCTGCCTCTGTGCTGAGCTCTCCTCGCTTAAGAGCCCAGTAGCTTCTCTGATATCTCGGAGCATCCGAATGAGGACGACACATCTGAAACGCAGCAGAGTGAAGTCTAATACAACTAACTAATACAAGAGATTACAAATGAATGTGGCCACCACTTTCTTTTAAAACAACAACATATTTAAAGAGTGGTCTTTTGCCAGGATTCTGTGCTAATACAAATGAATGGTTGATTACGGTCGCTGCTCCTTTGTAGTTATTGATATTCCGTTTGAAAATGAATAGACCACGACCTTGGATCCAGTCATGTTGAGTCAAAAAGATTCCTGGCTGATGATGTCGGGTCGAACAATGGCAGAATGATAATTCATGTCTCACCGCCACAGCTTTGTTGGTTATCTATGTGGATATTGTGGGGAACTCTTTGTAGCTGTAGAGCGTTGTCTTTGTTGGGCAAATTGAGGGCATCTCTGGAATCTGCAGTTGATCTGATCTCCCAAGAATCCAACTGGAAACCCTGCAGTCATTGCCACAGTGATGTACATGCAGCCTTTGAGGGAAACGCGGCGACTGAGCTCAATTCACAAGGAAGGTGGGAGTGCATCAATGGCTTCATAGTGTGTATTTGCTGTTTACTTTTTTTTCTTTGCGTTTCTATATAACACTTTTTCTTGTCAAAGGTTAATTGAATTTGTTGAACCCAAAAAACTTTTATTTTTTCCATTCAGGAAAACGTACTTTCACTTCTAGCTAACAGACAAGCTCAAAGCACGTCGAAGCTCGAGACATACTACTATAGTGGCTACTATTTAGCATTGTTATTTCATGAATCAAGTCATCCTACTTTCCAATTCTATACAATGTGGCATGCAACCCCACTGTATGTGCTGCAGGTAAAAACATTTCTATAAGAACGCTGGGTTTCTCTGCATTACGCTCCACTTCGATACCATCAATCAGCACCTCTGTGTGACGGCAAGAAATCACATCATATTACAAGCCCTTCACTAATCTCATTGGTGGATATTGTTCTGAGGCAAAGCGTGGACCTGCTCAATGTGATTAGGCCCTATGATGAATTTGCCCTGTTGTTTGGTGGCTGTTAACTGACTGCAATGATTGACTTGAACCAGAAGCCTTCTGGGCTTTTATTGATGTTCTCCCAGTGTTATTCCTTTATTGACTGCAGTCTGATCATTACCCGCTTCATGGCTTGAGGGAAGCCAAGTTGAGTTAGCAAAGTTGGACTAAATGGAGTTTTAGAGATTCATGGTGACAGAGCAGGGTTACCGTCCACACATGTGGTTTGGCGACGTGTTGTTATCCCCTGGACTGCTGTGTTCAGTGAATGTTTGCAACGACTGTAAGGGCTTTTAGATAGGTAAAAGAGAGCCAGATGCCTGGAGCGGCCAGTTTTTGTACATCTGAGGATGTTAGGCCTCTCCTGGGGTGAGGCCTGGCAGTTTTAGCTAAGGCAGACTGGTAATAAACTACATGACTCTTCTAGATCTATTCCCAGCCCCCTCAAGAGGTACAAGAAAGGGGGAGAGGTCAGAAGGGTTGGGAATTACCTGGAGAGTCACAGACTTTTCGCCAGCAACTGCCTTTCTTCCTTTCCTCTTTCTACAATAGAGATCTTCCAATAAAGTATGTGTTTGTGTGTGTGTACGTACACCCTTGCAACAGCCTATGCCCTACATAGCTTTAAGAGTAGTCTGTCAGTCAGTTGGTTATCTGTGCACTCAAGCAGTCCCAAGAGTCCCTTACCTGTTAAATTGATTCCCCGTGGCCATTTTGACAGGGTGCTGGGGAATGGGAAGAAACATACAACCGAACCAAAACATCCCAGGTGAACATAAGATGTGTAGCAAGTGTGTAACGCACTCCCGTGCGTGACTGGGAAAAAAAAAAAAACAGGCTTGATGTTTTTCACGTATTACTCCGCTGGCTTGCTTTTTGGGTCATTTGTCATAAGTCACACACATTAAATCCCTCCAATCATTTCTCTTAGGAATATTCTGTTGTCTCCCCAATACAGTAAAGTAACGAAAACACTCATTTAAACATTAATCTTGATGGTGTTATTATTTTAGTTGAGGTCTGTACAGACTGCTGTGGTTTACTCGTGCCTTCTGCGCTGATACAATATGGAGGAGGGCCGTTCATACGCCGCGTTTTCTGGCCCCTCAAATTCATTATTATGTAGAGGCTTTAGCTGCACCTCAAGATAAAGTCACGGCGGGCAAAAAAATGTTCCTTTCTTCTGTAAATATCAGTCTACGGGAAATAAATGGTCAATCATCGAGTTCATCATTTTGGTGCAACCCAGGTCTTTATGGTCTGCGCACATGGTGATTAGGACAATTACAAATTATAGGCCAATATCAAACCTGTCTTTTTGAATATTGAATCATTTTCAATTCTAAAACTAAGGTTTTTCTGCTCTACATATCTGGAACAATGACACAGAAAGTTGCAGGTCAGCAGAATCCCTCAGCTCCTTTAAATCAAGATTAAACCCTCTTCTGTTCGCTGCTGCCTATAATTGACCTTTTCTGTCATTTGGAATTCTTAAAGACATTTTTTAACTACACTGCAAATCTTATTTTAGTTTTTTTAACACCTTTTTTAAAAATCTTTTTAATGACTGTTTTATGTTGAGTTTTTTTATGTTCCAAAGAATGTGTTATAATTGATTTTCTCTTATCCATTCAGTTTGACAAACAAACTAAGAAATGTGGCTGGTAATCTATTTTCTAAAATACACAAACTCTCTCTCAACTACATAAATATCTACTGTAGATATGTGTTCATACAGGGTTGTTCAGGGTTCTGCATGGTGGATAATAGCCCTTGTTTATCTTGCAGTTGCAAAAGCCAACTCCTTTCTGTAGGAACATTGCCCATGTGCTAATGAGTCCGTCCCATTGGTTCCCTGTAATCTGGCCTGTCATGTCTGTGTGGTGGTGGTAACCTCCAATCCCGCCACCCACAAGTACGCACACCCGGTACATGACCGCAACGCATCCTCCCAGATGTGTAGTTGGCCACCAGCAGGGAATGGAGAAGGCCGATCGTGCTGCATGTTGATTTGAAAACATCCACGGGCCGACTGCCCACGCAGGACAATAAGCTGCTGCCGGGAGGTACACACACACACACACACACACGCGCGCGCTATTTAAGATGCGACATTGTTCTGGTGAAATGGAGAAAGGAACTTAATGCTTCAAGCTTTATTATTGTTAGGCTTTGTATTATAGGAATGGACCAGTTGTGTAAGCAACACCGGTGAATGACCAACTGCATGGGGAACTGTGGTGATGGCCCGCAGCTTTTAAAATGAGTCTTGAGCTCGACAAGAGGGAGAAATGAGAAGATTGAACGCAAACCACCAGTGCACAGGGATCGTTATTCATTGCCTGGGCTTTGGGTTTAATGTGCATTAGTATTCACTGTCTGACTCATTACATAGGCTAGGGTTGCCAAAATCATTGAATGTGACATTTATTAAATATTCCTGAATATATTACACAAATGGCAAAAGCATGTATGCCTAATGATGCCATTTGATTACACTGTATCAGAGATTCTGTCATTTAGCTCAGATCCCATGTCTCGTAAAATACATGTTTGAGTTACATGCAAAGAGTTTTTGGATTTTTCTGTCGCTTCCAATTGTTGCACCCACAGCAGGAACATTGTGGAAGTTATTACAATGTAGAGATTGGAGAATTCATGAATACTTAATAAGGTGTTGGGTAAAAAAAAGAAAAAAGAATGAAAGATGTAACGGTGATGTAATGTACTGAAAGCCATAAATCAGAACAGTTAAACCTGAACCTTGTTTTTTACCTTTCTTTGTCCCTCATTATTGTTATACATACATAGAACATGGAAAGAGAGTGGCTTAATGTGGGATTGTCTGTGTTTGTGTCAGGAATACTTAAGTAAATGATTGCAGACGGTTTGCATTGCAATGCATTTGGTTTTCACGTCTGTTCAACACCAATGTAGATCCTTCGCACAGAAGATCTGAGCTCTGCCATACGTTTGCATATCAGAATCTGAGCCTTAGTGGGGCTGACGATATCACTTGACGGAAAACTGTACGCACAGTGGCAATCCTTTGATCCCCATCCCTTTGAGCGTTGGATGTGAGGCACAGAGACAATGGGAGGCGTTTGGCCCCCACCATGGGGAACAGTACTATGTACCGAAACGTGGCTGAAAGGAACTGTTTTCATTTTGTGTTGCTTTTTACTTCAATGTAATGTAATGATTTAATGCACTACAAGTATTGGATAAGTTTAATTGTCATGTTGTTGATTCAGATTTATAAGACAGAATAAACCTAAAAATACAAATTATAGTGTTTTATCAATGGTTAAGATCCCAGCGTAGATTTTAGCAAAACTAGGTTTAAAATAAGTAAATTAGAACCCGGGTTTACAATTAAGGAGCATTGAACCTCCTCAGTTGTACATTTAGAGTTTGTACTGGAGTTTGACATTGGGATTTATATTTCAATTTAATCTGAGTTTAGATTATATTTGAATTGCAGTCAAAACAGAGATTTAAATCCAATATTTGTTCATTTAAAAAACATAATATAAATACATAATTTAACAGGGTTCAATTCTTGTTGGCTGTGGCACAGCCTTACTATCCTAACACTTTGAATTCACATTTTTTTATCTAAGCAAGAGATGTGAGCACTTTTTCACACTTATTTTTTCAATGAAGCCAATTAGAGCTCATCTCCATTAAGCAGCCAGGTGCCTCGAGTCACCACAAATCTTGGTGCTCATGCTGAGAGGAAGTATTCAGCATCGAGTCCTCGGAGTCAGAGAGTGAGTCATACTGAATTATTTGAATGTCACGCCTAACACTCTTCTTACCTACGCCGGTGACGTCCTGTGTAAGAAACACGTATCACCAGCTCGCTGCTGATGTGATATTTCTATGGATGGCTGCTTTTCAATCTCCTCCGCTCCTGACTCCCACTAGGCCGGGGCTTACTTCTCACCCCAGCATGGGATCGGAGAGGGGGGGGTCACATGAAGACATCCCCCTGTGCAGGCCTCACAGTGGGACACGGGACGACTTGTCAGCCGCCACTGCAGCACGTGTTATTTTGATAAATCTCCTCTCAATTCAGATATGACAGGCCAGAGTGTCACTGCAGCAAAACACGCTTCCCCGCATCTCCCAAGTCAGCAAGATGGATCTATTGCCGTGCTGCTTAAGTCAAAGGTCTTCATGTTACTCTGTTTTTAAGGGAAATTCTCGCAGAATTTACTGTTGCTGGTAACCAGAACTGAGAGCGACTGATGAGTGTTCCGTTTCCCAGCGCTCCCGTGGAGGCTCTTACCAGTCCGGTTCATATTTAGTCTCCCGAATGAAACATTCATAACTCAGGTATGTGGTCTTGAAAACAATAAGTGCCGCTGCTTCCGAAAGGTCTGCATCAACCACAAGCCTGGAGAAGCCAAGCGTGAGATAAAACAAACAAGCTTGTCAAGACGGTTCGGGGCTCCACTCGCCACTTAACAATCAACACTTTTTGGAATTTTCCGAGACCACCCACGTCTTAGTGGGATTATTATTTTTGCCTTACAGCTGGTTTAACCTCTTATTAAATTCACAGAGGTAATACAGTAGAGCAGTCTCATGTTAACTCTGCCTGGTTTATTTTCAGACTCCCTCGATTGTGTAACTTCCCTTTAAGCACCCACTTATTTTCCCAAATATTACTGCTGAATTTCGCTTTGATATACGGAATTATTAAAGAAATGCTCAGAGAGAACGCTCTCTCATGAGAATCAACTGTCGTTACTGTTATTATTATTTTCATCATCAGTATCAGCTTGTTTACAGAATAAATAGCGTGACTTAATTTTAGGACAATTGCTGATTAATGAAGCCACGAAAAGCCAAAAGCCACAGAATTCGGGCACAAATAGATCTTCTGCTCAGCAGCTCTCAAGTCTTTCTCGTACCTCATCGGCCTTTCTCACCAGCATCCTCTGCAGGGCTGTTAAATCTCTAATTAAACCACTAACATGAGTAAAAACGGAGCACCCTGAAATGCTGTGACCTCCCAGCAATAAACTACAATGGGAAACTAAACAAGAACACTCCCACCCTCTCCATCCTTTTTCCATCACTTGCAGTAATAATCCAACTATTTGCATTGATAATATTAAATAATGCATTTCAAATTTGCAGTCCCACACTCCCTGTCAGACCAGTTCAGTCCAGTGTGCACGGCAGGGACGACATGAAGATACTGTATGTCTTTCATCTTGTCATTGCTCCAATTTCTATGAGTTGACAAATAACTTTCAGTATCGGTACAGTAGGATTTAATACCAAAATGACTTTAATAACTAAAGATCAGTTAGAGGGCACGCACGAGGTCAAGAATAACAACAATCATGGTCTCTGGATAAACCAAGTATGACAAACAGACAACCAGACAAAGGACACAAACGGTATACATACATTGAGGAGGTGCAGGTGTTTGGACCTAAGAGCTCATTATAAGTGGCGGCCTTAAAATGTCTTCCTATCATTACGGACACAATTCACAAAAAAAGAAAAGAACCTGGTTTTGTTAAAACATCAATGTTTTTGGTTTCACTCCACACACAAACAGCGGCCTCCTGCGAGAGAGTCTCGTTCTTGACCCATCCGTCCACTCCAATCTTCTACCGACACAGACTTTGATTAAAGCCCATTTCTTTTGAACGTGGAAGCGTTTGAGTCCACAACAACAGAGCGTCCCAATTGACTTGCCAGGCAGAAGGCACCGCGCGAAGGTCTCCTCGCCAATGAAGAGGGGGGGAACAGGTGGAAAGAAGGAATTAGTAACATTCTGCTCAGTCACACACACGCTTTAGCAATTGCCGCGTTCCAGAAGAACACACACAGTCTGCAAATTGTTTTGGCTTAAAAACACAAAACACAATTTTCAACCCGGGTTATATTGTAGATACTTGAAAAGTGTTTGGTAATGTGCCAGTTGCTGTATCCAGCAGAGCTCTTGTTCCAATGAAAATGTGTTTGAAATGAGAGCTGGGGCACAGCTTCCATCAGAGCTGAGGGTGAGGATGGAGTATTAATAGAGTTGGCAGTCAGAGAAATTCACATTAAAGTGGTTTGGATTTTTGTCTGTGGGAAATTGTTGTTGGTTGTCATTCATCCTGTCCACTCTGGCCAGGCAGTGATCCCTCCCAACACAACCAGTCGCCACTGAATAGTGTTTTTTCTTACTACCCGTTGTAGCTCAACTGAGGTCAATTTTCTGCAGATATGGTGTTAAATTAGCAGCTTCTTGCTGGCCACTTCTGAGGAGCGGACATATTTAGCAAATCCTTGCTTCGGGCAAATTGGTAAATAACAAAAGGGACTGCCATGTGTTATTTCATCCCAATATAATCCGTATTATGCGTGTTTGAATACAAACTGCATATGTCAAGATTAAATACACCCACCCTGTGTTGATCGGCAATTTTCAGAGCCTGAAAATCTTAGTCTGCACCATTGACCGTCGATGTTTTCCTGTTGCCGTGCAGGTTGCTAATGCGATGCAGTCGGATGTCACCTCAGAATGAGAGTGGGTGTACGAGCGTGGGGTTTTTTTTCAAAGAGGAAGGAGGGAGAGATGCAGACTGGGTCCAGCTGTGACAAAAGTAAGTCAGCCAATGGAAACGGGGTCGGTTGCCTCCTCCGAACACTGCGGAGAGCTAGTTATTGTGTATTTTCTCTCCTGTTTGGCAGGCAGTCTTGTCTGATAAATCAAACAGAATTTGAACGGAACAAACTGCGAAGGAAATTGCAACAGTAAAAGGAAAAAAAAGTTTTCTTATCCTACCCATTTCCTTTTTTTTTAGTTGGTAACAGCTGAGCTTGATAGTTGACAGCGTATGATGATGCTACTTGAGCTGGGGGGGTAGAATGTAGGGGGGCATGTTTATGTCTGGCAAAATGAAAATGTTGAGAACCGTACCTCTTCTCAGTAGCAGAAAGCCACAGTCCCTGATGCCGGGAACAGGCTCATTTTCTCATTGAGATGAAAGAAAAACGAAATGCCTTTCAACCTGCATCCGCTCCTCTATGCTGAGAACAAGGGAAGCTTTCAGTTGAAGTAGAGTATTCTGGCAAAAGAGCGAGCGAGAGAGAGAAAAAAAAGACGGGGAGGAAGAAGGAAAGCAAACGAGGCAGCGAGGTTAGTTTCGGGAGCCATTTCATCACTCATTGTGTAGCGAGACTGTCCCATTGTTTGGCTCAGTGATGCCAACTACTCGCTGGAAAGCCTTCCGCTGAGTGCTGTCTATTGGCTGCCACCCCGATAAGATTGGATTAATTTTTTTTTATGGGCAGTTTAGCATTATGCCAATTCTCTTCACAGGGAGACATTTTAGAAACTTCTCGGCGCTCTATTGAAGTCTATTGAACAAGTATGAAAAAGGACCACTTTCCACCTCTGGTAGTCGGGCAAATATAAGAGGGTCGTCGTCAACATTTTCACTTCCATCTGCTTCATATGACTTCAATTCAAACACAGGACTTTATAATTGAAAAGCAGTTTTGGTCATGGGTGTTGACCCAGCTCTACCTCCCTCGTAGTGAAAATGATGATATATATTTTACATGAGGACTCAACAATAGTTGCCCAACTTTGTCGTGACCCTGTATCGCTCCACCTTTGGTTTCATTTCGCTCACAGCTCAAGTTTTCTGTAGGCTGAAGTTTCGCCTACTAAAAACAGACATTAGTGCTTCTGTGTGTGTGTGTATGTGTGTGTGTATGGTCCAATATGCTGCAGTAAAAGACAGATTTCTTTTGCAGCCAGAAGATCATCCCGGCAACATGCCCCCCCAATGCAGAATTATACCAACGCCCTATGCAAATCAACCACACTGACAACTCCGTCGTTTCAAAAAAATGAAACCTATTTCTGAAAAGGTTAGATGCCCCCCCCCCCCCCCGCCACCCGTCTGCGAGTCGTCCTTTTCCAAGGTGAGCTCCCCAGCGCCATCATAATTGAAAATTAAGTATTTGCCGCGGTATAATTAAATGGTGACTTTTGAACTCAAACGAGACCTCGGACGCATATTAAGGGATTAGGGGGCTCGGATCTCTTTACACACACACACACACACACACACACACACGTGCATGGTCAAATCCACGCACACACCACGACAAGGTAACCAACGGTGACAGCTTCTTAATTATCCCTGTGCCTGAGTTGTTAAAGCACCTCACCTTTCAATTTATGCTGCCCATAAGTTAAGAGAATATCTCGCCTATTATTAATGAATTATCTGATAGAACCATAACGGTGGTGGAAATGACAAAAGTGGAGAGTTAGCCAGTTCTTCATGGCCTAATTCAGGAGGATTAGCCCTGGAACTTTGAATTAAAAGGGTGAGGTGGAATAAAAAAGTTGCTACTCTCAGTAAAGCAATATCTAAATGAAACTCTTGCCACAGGCTCAAATCTTGTTGACATAATTATAAAATAAATAATGGTCCCTGCTTTTAAGCTCAATCGAAAACGGAGTAGTCAGAGTAAGACTTCTGCAACTTCTTCTGAATGTGCTGACCAGGTAATATTAGTTAAATTTACTGACCACTTGCTTCCTTATTGCCTCAGTTCAAATCACTTCACTCTGTAGAAAACTGTGAAACACTATCATTACTTTCACGATCAGAATCCTAAGTAGTCATAAATTAAAGTGGAGGATATTGTGATACGAGGACAAAAGGGAAAAATGCCAAGAGCGTTCTCCAATTTCAGCAAATGGACTCATCAATGGAGTTTTGTTAGTATTAATCTTTCAGTGATGTTCGTATAGATATGATGAATGATTACGGCTCTAGGAATTTTTATCATCTCCGATGGGTCTCACTTAAATTCATTTCCTTTCTATTCCTTTTTAAATCTTGACAGCCCCAAGTTTTTGCAAAGATCCCTTCACTGTGTACACAATCAATAAACAAGCAGAGTAAGTATCTCATGACGGGGGGGGGGTTGTACTCACTGTGTACTAATTACTCTGCTATTTATATAGCATTTCAAGTGTCGTGGGTCAAACGGCCGAAGGACTTGAGTCTCGTAACAGCATCCCTTAAGCGGGGATCAGCACAATACCACAACACTTGCGTCAATCCCTTTACACAAACTGGGAGGGGATTGGAAAGCGCGATGCTTTGAGCTCGGCAGCGGTTTAAAATGATTAGCATGCAGCGCCTCCTGCTTAGAGAGGAGGCCCACGTTTAAACAAATCACAACAGCTCTTAATCTTGGCCCCCGAACGAGGGCAGAGCAAAGGCAATCAATAGCATTAGAATGTAGTTGTACTCCCACTTATCTCGGTCTCATTCCGTAATAAAAGGAGTAGGGCGAACAGGAGTCCTGAAAAGGGCTCAGTGCATAATTCAGGCTCTGCGGTGAAGCCAGGATATATGGCTCGGCCCGCAGCGTCTCGGAGGAATCTTTTGCCACGGACTAGATTTTGAACTAGTGCTTTTTCCTTCGGCTCAACTTTATTCCCTGAAATATTTCAATGACATATTACACTTCATTTTGTATCTCTCGCCTCCGTCCACCGCTGTACATCGGAGCTCGCTCGCTACGGATAAATCACTTCCCAGCCAGCTTATTACATGAAATGAAGGAATTCATCATGGTGACAGTCGGCCGTTGCGAGGCGTTCACTGTGATTTATCTGGGAGAAATTGATTGATTCATTAACACTGAGTGAACAGTGCTTTGCTGGGGGGGGGGGGGGGGGGGGGCAGTGCTACAAACCTTTCATCCGCACGCCGCGGTACGCGTTGAAGGAACCAAAGTCGGGGTCTAAGCTGCCGCGTCCCCTGCAGGATCATGCAGGGCCACCGGCGTGTCCGGCTCAGCTCATTACCTGGCCAGTGTCATCAGTGGCCCACAGAGCCGTGGCTCAGAGTTCCCAATTAGTGTCCATATGCCTTCCAACATAATTGAGAATGCCTTCTAACATGACAAGGCGTTCTGATTGAACTGTGCTTTGGCTCAGGGTTCCTGCAAAGTAAAGTGGGCACAGGGAGAATATGGTAGAATGGCTGATGCAAGGCCTACACAGTCAGATGTGTGTGTTCTGAAGCCCTTTTCAAAGCAGAATATGCAATGATAAATAGTTCGAAGCTTTGCTTGAGGGTTGAGAAATATGCACAGCTTTCTATATGCATGCACTTTTAAGAGAAAACTTCATGTTATTTCCGAGGCTGCGGTGCTCTTAAATGCAAGACGGGAACGATGTTATTCGATTTTTTGATGGATAAAGTTCTGGGTTGATCAGATCTCCCTGTTGTCTCATCCTTTATGAAAGCTTGTTGTGTCAATGATGCTGGAAACTTGAGTCCCTCCATCTGCCTAATTACACCAGCGAGAAGAATTTAATGGTTTTGATCTGGTGCAGTTCTTTTAAATCAAGCGTTATTCAGTGGGGCTTCTTCGCAGCCAGATTGAGCTTCAATAGCATTGTGACTTAAGGTATTCCAGCAGGGTTGAACCATCTTCATCATCTGGTTTCTCTCCAGAAAGAGGAACACAAAAAACGTAGTGGGAAAGTTGTTGTGTAATCTAAAAAAAGTTTTAGTTATATGCTGTGACAAGGTCAGCGAGAAAACTGGTCTTGATGAAGAAGGGAGAAAGAAAGGACATGATGATGAAATATACAAGGAGACAACATTATGGCGAGCTCGCTGGCTGGCAACCTGTTCCATCTGTCTTTTTATCCGACTTATGGT
The DNA here is from genome assembly GCF_964276395.1 of Gasterosteus aculeatus. Taxonomy (NCBI): domain Eukaryota; kingdom Metazoa; phylum Chordata; class Actinopteri; order Perciformes; family Gasterosteidae; genus Gasterosteus; species Gasterosteus aculeatus. The sequence continues at coordinate 16,377,814 of NC_135705.1, forward strand.
TCCTGCGTCTCTTTTCATCCTTTTCATCCGCAGCTCTCATGTGACCGCAATAAAGGATTACTTTATTATAAGTTAATCTATTGATTCATTTTAAGATTAACTAATTGGCTACTTAATTGATTAAATGTTAAGCCTACAAATGAAATGCCCAATTCCAAACTATTATTCAGAATCCATCAATCCAAAGCCATCAGGTTTCAGTTTAAATTTAAAAATGTCCCAAACATTTTTTAATTGGATGCCACAATGTCATTTAAAAACTACTGTGGGAAAATATATCAGGTTAACACAGCATGAAGACGACACACTCCCTGCTTAGATATAAAAAGCTCATTCCAACTAATGACAACACGGTTCGGAATGCCCAAAAATTCCTAAAAATTGTCCTTTGGAAAGTACTTTTCCGAGGAAAATGTAAAGGAGGCAATGACGCAGGAGGGATGAGCTACTGAAAAACAGCATGATTAGCCGAACACCACATTTTAATGGACCGGTCTGATGTGTGTGGGTAGTTACTTTGTAGCAGCCTGGTGTCATTTGCATGTGATCTGTGAAGGCCTGAACTCTCACGTAGTCGGGTTATTCCCTGTTTTATTTTGTGTTTCCCTGCCTATCGTGTCCCTGGGCTGGCTTCACTTCCTCCCCTGGTGTTTTTTTCCCTCCCTTGTAATTATCTGCATTGTCCCTAATTGTGTCCAATCACCTGCAGTATATTTAAACCACGGGTATCCGTCTCATTGTCGGTTATTTTGAGTGTAGCCTGAGACCTTGACGGTATATTTCCTGTGTTTTTCCTGTGTCCTTCTGTCCAGGCGTTGATTTGATTATTTATTTTGTTTGAGACGTTGATTCCTATTTCCACCACAGGAAAGTTTCTATTGGCTATGACACCACCGTACTGACCGAAAAAAGGGGAAGGATATGCGAACACAATGGCAACGTTAGAAAAAAAAGGAGACATTAGAATAAACCGCTAAATATTTTGCAAAATATATATTTTTAAATCCTACAGTGTGCTTTTCTGGATTTGTTTTAGATTCCGTCACTCACATTTGAAGAGTACCGATGATGAAAAATTACAGACTCCTACATGTTTTGTAAGCGGGAAAATCTACAAAATTGGCGGTGTATCAAATACTTTTTTTCCCCACTTGTGTGTATCAAGTAAAGTATGTCAATATGCTGCTAAGCCTTGCAAATAGAAAGTGAACATTCCCGGGTGCTCGGGCTACAAAGTAGAATATACCACAATCTGGGCATCACCCTGTCCCTCTGTCTTATCGGAGCCGACAGAGGCGTGTGGACCAGAGACATCCAGTCCTGATGTCAACACAAATCTCACCACTCTCAAAAGGCCACATGTCAAATATGAAGGTGATTAATTAAACTCCAAAGAGAACAGGCGGGTCTGGAGACATTTTCTATTCTGAATGGAGTTGCTATCTGCCTCGGACAAGAAAAGATAGGCGCCACATTTGAACACGCTGCCGTTGTGTGCAGCGGAGTGATACTGGATTTAAAACACTCGTTCGCCGTTTACAAATGCAGGCAGTTGTGCAAATGGCTAAATAATGGAGCTACTCCAGAGAGGTCGGTAGAGATAAACATAGAAGTGACACAGTACAGTAACTACTGGGGATTTACTGTCCCCTTGTGATCAACCATCTGTTGCCGAGTCTTGAGAGCAGCACCCTAATTTGATTTGTGTGTGAGAACCAGCTGGCAAATATCGTTATTGCATTTCCCTCTGTTTCGAGAGCATATAGGTGTTGACAGATCAGAGCAATAATGTGAAAATGAATGTACAAATTACCCCATGATGAAATTAATCAAAAGCATACTTCTTTGCAGCAGTCAAGCAAATTACTTCCAGTGCAATTCCATTAGTTTCCATTTAGGAACATTTACGTGCGGCGTGCTGAATGCCCCCTTTGTATGACAGACTTAATTGCAATAATTGTATACACAAAATACATAACAATTATTTTTTGGTCCTCTCTATGCCTGTTCTCCATTTTGGCATGCACGCCTCACCTGTGTATTTTCAGTGAAAAGGTGCATTTTCATTGCAACAGCTGCCGGCCACTGAGGGCGCCTGACCTCTGCTCGGTGAGCTGGGGTAATGAGAGCCCTTGCATGGTGCGATCTGCCCTTTTGAACATGTCACAGTTCACTTCAGTCAGATGCCATACCTCCCTTCACTGTTGGAGATGTCTCTAATGAGGGAGAGACCTGAGACGTGGGAAGAGAAGGCAGGCAATAAGAAAATGGAGACATTCTAAGACAAGTAATGGAGTGAAAGATTGCATTGCGGTTTGAGTGTGTGCGTGTCTGTGTGTGTGCGCGCAGTTGTGTGTTGGGCACAGAGAGGAGTTGATGAGTCTCTAACAAGCGGCTTCATCAGAGTGAGGAATGAGCTGCCAAGCAGGATCTTTCTTTTGACCGACCTTGGAGAGCAATGGATGGACGGACGGAGGCCCGTTGGAATGGATGGAGGGAGACGTAAAGGAGAGAAATAGCGAGAGCATCTACTGAAGTGCTCTGCAGAGGTTCCTTTCTTCATGGCTTGTCGAGACCAGCTCTTCCGTCTGCCAGGAGACAACCATTTATCCCGTAGCCCTGATACCACAGTCACGACATAGAGCACCAACCAGTGCACAGGCAGTGACCAGGGAGATGAAGCAGCGGGTACGGTGGATAAAGAGCGTACACACAGTGATTGCTACTTTTGGCAGCGTACCAGTCGTATCTCTTCCGGAGATGATGTTTTTAAGGAAAAGCAGAGGCCGAGTACAATTTATGGATGAAAGGTAGAAACCATGATGGAAAAGTTGTTAAGGTGGCCCTTCATGTACCTGAAAATGTAGTTTCACATTATTTTTTCCCTGGATAAAATATTTGCTAAATGTCAACACGTTTTTCCAATATATTTATTTTTCTTTGAAGAGAGATTCTCTCTCTCTTTCTCTCTCTCTCTCACAGAGTTCAGTGCACGCACTACTGTTGCATTAGTATGCACACCGAGTCCAGTCACACTTTGATGTGCAGCCACATGATTTCACAGTCTACCCTGGTGGTACAGATCAAATTCACAGGTATGTAGAGGCAAGACTGATGAGGGGATACGCTTTTCATTTTAACTCAACCTACGTGTTTCACAGTTTCTAGACAATGCAATGCCAGAGGTACACGCACTGTTTGTGAGTATCGCACTACAAGACTGACCATAACGGTGAAATGCATGGGAAACCTTTTTTTTATGTACTGTTTCTCTTTAGCAGCCAGTCCTTTAGAGCTAATGACCTCTAGAATCAGCATGGGCACAGGTTCAAAACAAAGGCATGATTCTAATCCGTAGAATTAATGGGTACAAGAGCCGGTGTCATTCATTATGGCTGATATTTCATTTCATAGGGGATAGTTTCTGTGACTGAATGATGAAATATTTCAGTCCATGATTGATTCCTTTCTGCAGAGAATTGCTATGAAGGATGAAGTAATCACTCTGAGTCAAAAAAAGAGAAGTGCAAAACTTGGTACTTCTTCCTTTTCATAGAGCTCCAGCTTTCAGCGAGTCTATTCAGCGTGTTTCCAATGTTCAAAAGTTCTGATAAGACGCCACAGGGAGCTTCAGAAGGTTTGATTGCAATATTTTCTTTGCACACAAAGGATACATGCAGTTTGTATTAAAACTCTCCTGATAAAAGCTTGCTTAGCAGCATATTACAGTACTGGTGCAAAGAAATGTCCATAGAGTTTGTAGTTGTCTTCGTCTCAGCGTGGCTGTGAGATAGAGGCCCGTTAATGATAAACTCGTCAATCACTTTGATAATGAAACGTGTCACTTGTTGCTCAAGCAGGCGTTTTTTTCTTTTTGTGTTGTGGCCCTCAACAATAAAAACAAATGAGACTGAGACTCTTTCCCCACTTGTGTTACCACATCAAGATGTTATCTCCAGCTTAAAAGCTTATCAAGCCGGCAGTAATGATATTGAGTGACGTAATTGTGTGTTTTGATGGATAACGCCGTGAGTAATGTGATGCCGAATTGTGTTACAGTTCTCATATTGTCCCGATTTTCGAGTCTGCAAATAACTGGCTAACCACCACATCATATCTCGTCTCGCTTATGGTCATTTGTCATAGCTATGAATTTCTTTCCCACAGGTTGATAAATAGGTCCAAAATCCATTTTAGTGCTGTGATGGAAATAGATCATCATTGTCCGCTGTCTATTTGGCCCCTCGGTAATCTGTTGCACATTGTGTACTGTGCTGGACTGTCAATGGTCTCCATTCTGCTCCTTGATGGGATTGAGAAACCGTCTCTAAAAGGTATCTGCCATGCTTTATGAGTAGGATAATTAGCTTCTGCACTAAAGGAAAAACACGGAGGATGGAGAGAATTAACAGGGAAGACTCGTTGAATCATTTTCCACACAGTCGCTGGCTATAATTACATTTAATCATGGGTTGGGAACATGAAAAGGATCCCTTCTTTATGATGCCTCTACTTAAGGGAAATAATTAGTTAGTATGTTGTCTGTTTAAACGTTTCCGTTTTTACACTTTCCATATTTTTAAATGGCTACACACTTGAAGGTGGGAAGACCTGATGCTTCTTTCTTTCTCTCTCCCATAACTTACTATTTTAATATGACTCTTCAAGTGTTTATTTTCTATGAAAGAGAACAAGAGCGATGGAATTCCATTTAGAATAATGTTTAATAAAAAAGTAAAATTGGGGAAGCTCATGGTTGTTACCTCAGTAAAATAACTTTAGTCCTATGTTTTTGATCCATGGATTAAGTTAGATTAAGTCAATTAGGAATAAAAACATGACGGTGAAATTAAATAAAAGATATTCTGTTGTGATGAATTATAACTCTTTATGACAGCTCTCTCCTCCTTTATGGTCCACAACGATCTCTTGTCCTTGTTGGAGCGAGGTTAGCTGCCTACTACCACATCTGGCATAGTTATTCTGCATCGTCAAACTGAAGATGAGGGCTTAGTACATTGGTTTTCCTCCCTTTTGCGTTGACTGATCATAACACTGGACATCAATCTTTGACAAACTATCAATACTCTACTGTACCTTGATCATCGCTTGTGTGCTTCATTTAAAATCAAATATATATTTCAATACGGTACTTAGTGGTAAACTCTTTGTCAGACACCCGTCAGGAACACGACACTGGACCTACCGACAAACTGCAGGTTTAACTAATGCATGAGCTATAAGCTTTCATCAATACATATTCAACGTTTGCCACGTGTTGAATACTTAGTTACCAAGACTTGGCATGCTGTACATGTTGAGAACAGACTACTCCTCGGAGAGGCCTCAACCAGAGTCTCTTCTCACCGCTTTCCAACCACAGTCAAACAAACAGCCTAGAGTCATGCGTTTGTACAACGAGCCCCTGCTCGCGCTTCAGATGCTGTTAGTTCCTGCGAGTGTTCACAAAGAAATAAATGTGTAAACTAATGAATGGGAAACATTAACATGCAGACAGCGTGCTCTAGCCAGATGCATTAATGCTAAAAGGCAGCATAAAACATGAGCTTATAAACAATTATTGCATACGTTACCCAGTTACACAAGAACATGCAACTCTCTGATTACCTTGCTTTGCAGAAGTGGGCAGATTATTTGCACTGGAAAGTGCCAGATACACTACACTGGGTATTTTTGTATGCATCAATAATGTGATGTTAAGTGCCTGCTGATGCATTATGCATGTTTGATAATGCATTGCGTGTTATTCAGGCCGACCTCGGCTAAACCCAGAGAGACATATCGTCTAAGACCTCACATGCAGAAGCCCTGGTATGTTGTGATTGTTGGTTGAGATAGCCACCATGTTCCCAGCATCACACCTCCTGTATCATTTGGTTTTACACATACAGTATAGATATATGTATATCACACAAAACAGACCTTTGAACAGATAGAGGCGCTTTCGTATTGTACTCAATGAGCCTACATAGCGTTTTAGAACTTTATTTCTAGCCATTTTCTTTTCTTCTATATATTAGAACTTTTTCATTTCTCTTTTTAAAGGTCTGCATTCAGGCCATTTTCCAGGACTCACAGCATCCAATTCTTTCCTACCAGGGAATGTTGCCTTTTAAAGGCTGCTCTATGGTGCCGTTGGAAAAGTCCGTTTGGAGACTTTGAATGGACAATTTAGTTTCCCATTCAACCGTCCGACTGTCATTTAGAAAGAGCACTGACCTGTGTCATACGGACATTGGATGGACGTCAGGCACCGCCAACTGTACGGCGGGCTGCAGTAAAACACAAAGACTTGCAGCCATACCTGCCTGCCTGGATCCAACGGGTTGTGTTCAGACACACGCCAGTAGAGAGAGGAATAATGTAAGAAACGAGACATGATGAATATGGAGTTGATCTAAAATGCCTCTTTATGTGACTGTGACAGCACATTCTGCAAAAATGTTTTTACTGTCCCTCCTTTTCTGGCTTCACTCTCCTGTCATGGATGTCATAACAGAGCTACATAAGCAGCCTTACTGCAGGAATTCATTTTCCTGCCATGTTGAAATTGAAACAAAGCCTATGTCCACACAAAATCTGCCATGCATATAAAAGAGCATCCAACAAAGGTATCCTTTCAGAAATAGGTTACTTCCTGCATATATTTACCATAAGCTTTCCCATTCATCTTTCAGGTAACGTCTTCAAACTTTTAACATTATTCATTTGTTTTTGAACATGCCAGCTATTAGATTGCATTGCTTTTTCTGAACAAATATGTGGGTAATAAAAGCTTGAATTTACATTTTAGCTATGATGGTTGACAGCAGCCCTGGTCCGTGGGGCCACTGCCTGCACTGAGCCTGAGCTCAGCAGTGGGTCTCCATGACACGGCGAGTTATATATGCCAGGGAATTACAGAGCCCTTCCTAATCCGGTTTGTCGCGCTGCTCCCTCTGGACTGGGGTAATTTCATGGTGCTGAACTGGCATTGATAGAGCCTTGGTAAATGAGGCACGCAGCAATCGTTAACTTTAATAACCATAAAGATGTGAGCATTGGAGTCATACAGGCCCGCCAGAGGAAACTCATACAGGTGATTAAGAATCGACCAGGGCCGCGGCCAGCAGCACCTTGCATCTCTTATTTGCACTAATGGAATTACCAGTTAAAGATGTCAAGAGTATTTCCACCAATGGCATAATTGCTGCACTATATTTTTCCTATATTATTCAGTAAAGTGGAGCCTATTTCTAGTCCCCGTGCATGAGGAATATGTGTTAAAAGCAGGCTGAATACTAAGATTTACTTACTGTGTGTGTGCGCTTTCTGGCATTCTCCTTGGGTTTGAGCGGTAGGTTTTTGTAGGTCGGAACCACTGGAGCATTATTTAGTATTCTGTAGCACTACGGGTAGATTCAGAGGTGAGCCACACCGGCAGAGAGGAGCTAAAAAAAGAGTCCTTGATTTGTGCGACTCCGGTATAGCTGGGTCAGTGGTTCCTGTCAGTCAGCTTGAGCTGCGGATCATTGTCCTCCCCCCTCCCTCCCCCAGGTTTGTGGTAGCTCCGGGTGCTACTATGCCGCCACGTCCACTGGTATGTCTGCTCTCATTACTTTGGGTGACGCTGTACCCGAGGAGTCATGTGAAATCCAAGCAACTGAGGAGCGAAAGCAGCCTGAAGCCGCCACACTGGCAGAGGTTAGAGAGGCCACATGGGTCACGGCGACAGGTTACAGGCGGGGATATTACGGAAAAGTGGAGTCACTCCAGCTCCTGATGCATCGCTGACACGATAGAGACAAAGGTCCTTGGATAAACCACGGTAAACGAGGCACGAGATTCATTTGTCTGCGTCTCTCGGAGACGATCTGCGCTGTGAAGCCTCCAACAGCTGGCTCTCCTCCCAATGCCTCCTCAGATGTGTTTTGGTGGTGGACTGTGCGCGCTTCCTCCGGAAGCCTTCCGTCTTTGAGGTTTCCTCTTATTATTCATCGTGGGAAGTCAGCCCTTTGGGAAGGAGGCTTCAGAGTGAGAACATGTGGCCGGGGCTCAAGCCTTGGTGGACAATTTTCTCTCAAAAGGCCCGGAGGACTTCAAAATGACTCCTTGTCCAAACCATTAGAGTCATGTTGCCTCCTCATCTTTACCCAAAACAAAGGGCTCTTGCTCACGCGGGAAACGCGTGTCTGTGAACACCTCCTGACAGTCACACGCTTAACAGCACAGCTGGAACGGGACACAGGGACAGAAAGAACCTCCCTCTCTCGCTCGCCTTTTTCTTATGCTGGCTACTCCACACGCCTCCTCCATGATCCATGAGGTGCGATTCAGAGAGTACCACGGAGGTAATGTAATCCACGATGAAAATATAGCAGCGAGGTCTGGGGCTGCACCTCCCTGGGATCCTCTTCACACACACACACACTATACAACTGAACTTGTCATGTTACAAAAGTAGAGGAATCTGAGCAGTGAATGAGGGTTGTGTAACTTGTGATCAAATATATAAACCGTGTCGGTTGCCAGTAGGAAGGACATGGGAAGTTTGTTCCCTGGCACGGCCTCTGAGGCCTACATTTGGAATCCACTCAACGGCGCTTTGTAGCGTGTTTAAACATTTTTGTAAGTAATCAGGGGGGGGTTGTTCATGAAGTTCTGACTTGATGTTTAAGTAATGGCATGCTAAACTCTGATGAGCATCATTAAACATATATGCAGTGGGACAGCTGCCCAACAGCCACTTTGATGCCTTTGACTCTTGAAACAGATCATTAATATTCAGCTTTTTTTTTCTTTTTTTTAATCTCAAATATGAAAAACTAATTATGGCAAACAGAATAAAGCTTTTTTTTTTCATTGTGGAACTATCTGACAACTTTTCAATCAGATGCTTTTCATTATATCTAAAACTGCACATCAAAAGTCATAAAAAAGGGTAATTCTCCATTATGCATGATTTCCCAGAGAGAAGTTGACTGAATAAACAACATCTGCTGCTTAATAAAACTTTATGGAGGTTTCAATTGACTTTTCTGGCACGCGGTAGAAAGAAACTTTGCTCACTTGTTAAAATAGCCTTTGGCGACGTTTAGAGTTTGAATTTGTCTTTCAAATGCACATCGTTCTCGGCAACGATTTGAAATGCGGCTCTCACTGTTCTTCCCGAACCACAAGTTCGTTGGATTTACATTTGCTAGCTCGACGCGTGTCTACATTTACTTACTGATAACGGAAGCCATAATTTATCCTTCCGCCCGAGATGTAAATTGACAATTAAAGTGCTGCCGTAACACCGGGGCGCCGGGGAACAACAACAAGCTGTGGGCAGAAAGGCAAGAATTGTGAAGAGAGATGGAAGGCGGTTTATGCAGCAGCTGTGTGTCTGGCAGAACAAAACAGCACATTTCAGCACACAGGCGGAGACGGCTCTTTTTCACCTGAGTGTGCACTGATTAAGTTGTTATGACGAGTTGTTGAGAGCCTTAAGTTTTCCCCGCTGGTGTGTTCCTTCCCTCGGCCATATGTCATTACTTAATAACTACAGCAGTGAGAGAGAGAGAAGAGGGGACAGAAAGTGATTACCACTCTGTATAGATTACAGTTGTTGATGCTGAAGCCGAGGCGCGATGTAGTGGGAGAATGTTGTTGGTTTTGGGGGGGGTGGTGGGGGGGACTGGAGGCGAGGGGAGATTTGTGGCGACGTTGTCTAAAGCACCTGCATTTACTTCTGCGCGGTGAGATCAGAAGGCAGCGGAGTGTGTTATTTGTCACTCAAAAGGATAAAAGAAAACTGTCACATTTATTTCGGAGAGTGTGGAGTCTCTGTGCGAGTAAACCGTCATGGGTTTGTTGCTGTGACCTTGGGTCTCGCCCGTTATGGCCGATGCAATGTGGCTCTCGAGGGTGATGAGCGCCTGGTGTTGAGTGGAAGGTTTACAATATTGACCCAAATAAGACAACACTGATTATGGGCCGCTGTGGGGGGGGGGGGGCGGTGTAAAAATGATTTAATCAGAAAAACTTGATGTTACACACCTTTTCTGTAGAAATGGTTTCCCCGAGGTCGCATTAACTCAAAGAGAAACGGGTCTTCGTCCTTGTAAATGGCTCCTTATTATCTGGTAAATACGAAACGTGAAATAATAAATAATACTTCAGAGGCATGAATCCCTCATTTGCGCTGTCAGTCAGAATGTGTGACAGCTCTAATTCTCAGCCCCCTGACAAATGATTCATGCTACAGTCCGGCTTCTGCAGTAAAAACCATCTGAGGACTCTTTCAACTCGGTTTTTATTAGGAGGTGCAACGATCGATCAGCTGCTAATAGAAACCGGACGGTTTTCAGTGGATGGGCAGTGACTGGTGACCGGACGCTTTAGTGAGTGTGGAGAGCAATTTGATCTAACTGCAATTACAAAATAAGCCATGCAGGAACAACCCTAAAAACCTTTCGGAAGGACTAAATTAAGTACTTCTTAAATTGCAATGTATTCCATTAATGATGCCCAGAGTAATCTATAGAAACCAGCCGATCTGCCGATAGCACAGGCTCTCTCTCGCGCAGTCAGCATGAATTGGGATAAAGGCGGTGGGAGATTAGGAAAGGTTTAACATAGTTTATATAACGTTTGATTGAAGCAGTTCATAATCCAAACATGGCAAGATATTTTTATAAAAGCGCAAAATTGAATGAAAATACAATCATTTACAATCCACCGTTCCTTCTGCCGCCATCTATCAACATTTTACAGCTATACCTCATTAACAGCTCCTAATTGGCTGTTGGGCTTGGCTGGGAACAATGAAGCATTGATTTCCTTGAGCATAATCACCTCACCCAGTCATTTAATGGCTGCTGTCACCGTGGGCCGCGGAGAGAAAAATGACCAGTTAGTGGTCCCATCGATGCCCTTCACCTCCCCTCACCAAAGACGAGAGTGCAGAGCCACCCACTCCATCTCCGCAGGTTGGTTTAACCCCTTTAGCTGGCCGACAGGCTCCAAGCACTGCATCCATCACCGCATGCAGTCCTGTCTCAAGTTGTTGTGATCCCTCATTGCACCCTAACGCGCACACAGTCACTGTTGTGCTCTCGAGCGTTTCGGGGGAAGTCAGACATTATGGAACGCCACGAACTATATGTGTAAATACAGAGAGACACAGGCACGCACACACACACATACTTGGCAATGGATAATGGATGGTACTTTGCCCCAGCCCGAGTTCCCAGCTACTTAAATGAAATTATGTCCCGTCCAAGTGGGCATTTGTCGTCAAAGTGTCTCAGGTGAGTGGCCCAATAGAGTCATCGAGGAGCCATTTACACGGATCTCTCTTCCACCGGCCGGGTGGTTCATAGTGATCCAGCCTAATGTCCACTTGGTGGACGGTCGGGCCTCTGCTCTGATGGCTGATACCCACGCAAGCAAGATCATCCTAATGGTCATATCAAGCAATATAAAATGCTCTTTACAGATTACTTGTGGTAACACACAACAAACACAATTCTCCTCCACTAAAATATCCCTTTTGTCATTTTTAATGCTTAACCCTCGGTGATCATTTTTGCAAATTGTAGCACATTTGTGTAGAGCAGATTGTTGAGTGTGCCTGAAGGACAACCATCAGTTATGATTTCCTCAATACAGGTTGACAATCCACAAGTAGATAAAGCAACTCAATACTGGTGGTTATAATTGATCTGTTATGTTTTGTGCTTTCAGTTTTTATTATAATTGCCAAGGTTAACCTATTTTCTAATTGTGTTGGGGAAAATATCTACCTCATCCTAATGGGACCGTCAAGGTGAATCCTCACACCTTCCCTTTGTTGTAGTCTCCCTTCTAAAGGCAGAAAGTCTATGACCATGACCCGGCTTATGACTAATTTAGTCCCCAAAAAGCCCAGAAATGTGCTACTTTCAGTAAAACATATTAAGTGCACGAGCTTCTTCATAGGCTGATTGGCATGGAGTGAGCATCGAGTGAGAGGCAATTAGAAACAAATCCAAAAGTCACGATCATAACACATTATTTGAGATATCTTCAGTGATACTAGTGATATTGATGAAAGTGGTTTCCCTTTGCTGTCCCTGGTTGACTAAACCGATGTTGTCCTGCTTAGAAGCTAGCTGAGGGGAATCAACCCAAGTGTGTGTTCTGTGATGCAGCGTAAAGTCCTCACTTATTCAGAGACCTGCTGGACAAGAAGCTGCCGGGTAAAATATTCAACCCACCAACACTTTGCGGGGTTTGGCCTTTAGCCAACTCAAGGGCAATTTTTGTCGCATTTATAGTCTGTGTTCTGCCTCCTTCAGCACAGAAATATCTGACAACAAGAGTGACATTAATACTGCACGACAGCACGGTCCAGCAGGACTGCAAATGTTTGCCTTGTAATCCAGGACTCGGCGGCCTTTGGTCTGGCCACAGCAGACAGTGACGGGAATGGGAGAAGAAAACTGTAGCCAAACTTGTCTCTGCTTCTGTAAGCTCAGCTCCGCAATTCATGACCCGAGCCATTTCAAACATTTGCACAACCACCCCGGCAAGAGAAACACACGCCGGTTGTTGTCATGCCAATGGAAGAAAATGCATCTTCTCAACTCGAGAAAAGAGTCTTTAAAACTGAAATGAGGCACAGACAGGATGGCATTTGGTTCCACTTTATGCTGTACATTCTGTGGATTGGAGAGGAGAGGTTCGACCCTCCTCCTCTCCTTTCCTCCTCTGCGGCCAGGGATGAGCTTCCAGTTTAATTGTTGGATGCTGGTGTCTGTTGTAGTAGCTGTCAAGGGAAGATAAAGAGTTTTTCCCGGGGCGCAAGAAAAGGGGAGAGCGGTGATGGAGGGCCTCTCTCCTGCAGCTCCGCTGGCTGCATTAGCCCCACGCTTTATAATTGTGTGAAGGGGGCACTTCCAGTGGCTCCCTCATTACTCACTGGCACGGCCAGTCCCTGGCAGTCAGGCACACCTTGTACCCTCTCTCTCTCTCTCTCCCCTTCTCTGGCCGTCGCATCCATTTCAGGATGTCCCTCCGCTTCCATCACCCCCTCTTCCTCCCATGGGCAATCCTCCCTATTGTTATTTTGACCCGGCACCGCCATCGGCGACTTTTCCCCCTTCTATTTTCACAGAATTGTTTTGACACCCCCCTTTGTCACACTAGAACCTATTGTACGGCATTTGCTCTGAGTGATGTCACCCGTGCTTTGGAGTTAATGCTTTAGTGTAGTATAGCCCAAGACTGTGTTGGCTCCGCCATGGGACTCAGCCGTCTAAGTCAATGACTGAGGCCTCTGACGATGAGGTCTTCCTTGGAGAAGCATGGCCAAAGTCGTGTCGTTTTTCCACCCTACTGACAACATATGGAAGATATCAAGAGTGCAAAGGCAGGCATATTAATAAATATTAAGTGCATGAGGTGATGTTCTTCATAGGCTGATTGGTTTGGAAGGAGAACAGCCAGCATCAAGTGAGAGGCAATTAAATGATATAATTGAGATGCCTTGAGGGCCAATTTGTTACACATACTCATAGTGAAAGAGTCCAATGATTTTACGGCAGCGGGCCTCGTGTTATTACGAGAGGCAGTCGACTTCATCTCGGCCCGAGCCTCATTCACATTACCGTTGCTTGCGTGGACATTTGCTGTTAAGGCGGTTAATGAAAAGCTGCAGGAACACTGTGTTTGCATCGGTTCACCCTCAGTGACATGTTTAGTGTCACATTAAGCATTAACTCACATGTACTGACCATGTACCACTGTGTCTGTCCCGTCTGTCTGCAGAGGGAGGTACTTGCGAGGTGATTGCCGCCCACCGATGCTGTAACAAGAACCGCATTGAGGAGCGCTCTCAGACCGTCAAGTGTTCCTGTTTACCGGGGAAAGTGGCCGGGACGACTCGGAACAAACCCTCCTGTGTGGATGGTGAGGAACCCTAATGTGTTTTAACTTTGTATAACCAGTACGCTCAGGAATGATGTATACATTGTGCAGGAGCCAAGCGTTTGCCTCCTGACACAGGCCTGTAGACATGATTCATATTTTTAATAACTGTAACCATGACCCGATTATTTGCCATGACAACAGTCTTTCCCTAGCCCTAACAATACCTTGAAATAAAGGCCTAGGAATTTCAAAGCTATTGGGTAGTTTATAGGGAAGGGTCACTTTATGAACAATAGATATTTTTCTCTCACCTGTAGTGCCATTTATCAATTGAGATTGTTTTGGTGCGAGTTGCCAGGAGCTAAAGATATCAGCTGAAGAAATGTCTTCTTCTCTAGACTACAAATGGCCGATATGGGACCTGGTTTGTGATGTTGAAAGTACCGTTCAAAAACTCAATGCGATATTTCTTTCCAAATAGTCACATTATAGACACTCTGTGTGGCAGTCGGTATCTCCAAAACTAGGTAACTAACACAACACTGTCTGTATTGATAAATAGCACTACGGGAAAGGGAAAAAGATACATTTTTAATTTGGTGGTGATCTGTCAATTATATATAACTTAAAATATATATATAACCCTATATATAACCCTAACCCTAACCCTAACCCTAAAAAATTAGGTTACTACTTAAATATTGTTAATTTAGTTTTCTTGCAAAGAAAACCATCTAAGTATTTGTTGCATAATTTGTAATTATTACAATAAATAGGTTATGATGATGTCAATAAATCCGTTTATCTCTTTTTCATGAGACTTCTTGAAAATTAAGCTGCCAAACTGCAGCTTTATGCTAGACGTGTGGTGTTGATTCCACATTTCGGATACGTACGATAGACTGTTTTGAATGAATTATGCATTAACAAACACCTCAGACGACGACCTTCGCCGTATCGCCCCAAAAAATACATTCAACCTTTAAGAACCCAATGCTGTGCTGCTGGGCATCATGGGAGTTTAGGGATGATCCAGTTGGGCTGTTGAACACATGAGCAGGGAGTACGTAGCAGATCAAATCGCCTAAGGCTGTTCGGCCTGATGGAAATGAATAACTAATGAACACTAGTCAGGGAAGCTTCGGGCTAGTGCACCTGAATTACTTCAGCTGAGAAAAAAAAAAAAGGGTCAAAAGCGTTTCCATGAGAGGGGTAAAAACCACTAGGAGGACACGGGTCTACTGAGACAGAACTTCACTCGAGGAAGCTAATTTCTTCCTCCTCAGTCTCAATCACACCCCCACCTTCAGCAGAGATCAAAGTCATCTCTCCAACTGCCCTCGCGCCATGAAATGACACTAAAACGTCTTCATTAGGAGGGATGGTACATGAGGGGCCAGACAGGCCCACTCAGTGGGCTTCACAGGGTTGGTTAGCCACAGCTGACACTCAAGAAAATCATCCAATATAAATTGGATATGAGCTAAGAATGACACAAGAAAAAAAAACATTCTCTCTGATGAAAAAAGGAACCTAAACCCTGCAAAATTTTAGCAGTGAAAGGAAACATTTTTATTTTGGAGGAATAAGGAGGAATGTGTTTGGACTGAATGAAACATTTGCCGAGCTCTGACCTTACGATGCAGATATTTTAGCAGACTGTGTTGTGCTTGTTCAGAGACAACCAGACACTATTCCTCAGCACCTTCTTCGAGTTCTATTTCACTATCCGCTGCCGAAGACGAACTTTAAATAAAAAGAATTAAATAAATAAACCATCAAATTGAGACATGTTCTTGCCACAAGAAAAAACGACACCTCGACTGTGAAATTAATACTTTACCCTTAAAAGGCCCCCTGATGTGTGGTGTCACCCTTGGGAAAAGTTCACCACTTCACTGATTATTTAGATATGTTTTAAAAAGTTTTAGCAAAAATGCAGTTGTGAGCATGATCCAACAGTTCTGTGTAAGCTTGAACTTGAATGTACGTTTGTGTAGTTTGGCTCTTGTTAAAATGTGGCCCTTATTTACATCAATTCGGTTCCCTCCCACCTTTTTCTTGATTATTCAGTCACTTTATTTGACATTTACCAAGGGTGATTCGGTGTCCACTCCTTTTAAAATCAAAACATGTAACAGTAAAAGTAGCAAGTACGACAAAAGTATAAAAATGAATTACACGGACAGCAGAATGGAGGTGGAGAGGCCGGAGTATGTGGTTAACACTTCAAGCCTCCATGCTTCAGGCTACCGCAGCCAGAAAGCCCTAGATGTATATTGATTAACAAGAATGGTGATAAAATGGAAGTGACAAGTCAATGAGCATCAGACTGCAGTATCGAGCACCATTGCACCACACTGAAAGAGCAAAGATGACCTGACCTCTTAATTTTATTATTTTATTTTCTTAAATTGGGGGCTTTCGGGTGATTTTCCCTTGCTCGGAAGTGAATCAGGCTGTTATTTATTTAACGATAAAAACCCCAAGGGATGAGGGCTGAAGGGCAGACGGCAAACTTATGTTATTATTCATAAGAGCTCATCTGTAGTCGGAGGTGTCGCACTTTGCAAACACGCCATTTAATTAAAAGATCTTTTTGGTAAGTGTGGAAATACGTGGACACGGAGGGGAGGGTCCGCTCTGTTTGCAGGGTTTTGATTGCCTCGGAAAAGTGCACCAGAAAGTTGGACATGTTCATCAAAACCGAGCCCCGCGGACTGCCGTTGCGCCATGTGAGGGATTATTGTGACTTGTGGAGTCAGTGGCCTGGCCCCTCAGCAGCACACTGGCCTGGCCCATATAGAGACCCCCCCCCCCCCCCCACCCCCCTGACCCTCAGGTCCTGGCGTTATTAATGTACCCTCCAGATGAGGAACGATACAGCAGACCAGCTCGTCTCCCCGCACCTCTGGGGGACACCTGTCCCCCCCCCCGTAGCGTACACAGGTTATCCTCCCCCAAACAAACACCACAAGAAAGAAGAAGAAAAATAGAATTGCCGGTGAGTCTTTAGAGGTAATTTGGTTTGGACCAACAGACGTAGCTTGGAGGGTTAGAATTTGCAGAGACAATCCGGCCGATTAGCTGTCTTATCGTTCATTAGCATCAAGCTGCAACATCAAAGCACCACAATCGGCCCCATTGTCTGGTGTTTACACCTCATGATCACGGCCCTCGTGGGCTTTTTGCGGTTGCCATTGGTAACTGTTTGGGTTGTTAATAATACGTGGGGATGTGAGGACAGCTTGCGTTTGGCGGTGGTGGCCTGCTGTCAGATTATCCCTCTAGTGGGAATTGATTATTAGCTTTGACAAGGAGAACTATGTCCCAGATATGTCAGGGCCAACGAGGCTCTTAGTGAAGAACATCCCTTTTAACAAGTCAAACGCTCATATCTCTCCAGCCTCGCCGGGCCTGATCACATGCGCTTGGATTAGGCGCTCGTCACTGCACCACTGCCTTTATCCCAGTGTGTGAGACATGTAAGCCCTCAGCCGCATTCTGGACCGACACACACACACACACACACACACACAAATATGCACTCATTTACCCAACACACGCTTGCAGATGCCCTAATACCCGCACATGCGCCCACTTTGTGTTGTCATGTAGCTGCAAACTCTTTCGAAAAGAAATGTACGCAAATGCCGGCTCGCTGCTAATCACTGATGGGGAATGAACCCTTCTGTTTGGCTGTGGGCGCGTATAGCCGAGCATGACAGGTTGTCATGGTACATTTGAGATGCGTCCGGAGGGGCTTTGGGGGGAGGGACACATGGAAGCCACTTGAGGGGAGGGACAAAGGGCGCTGCGGTGCTTTCAGAATAGCATGAGCATGCAAAGGTCAATGTCCACAGATCAGTTAAAACGTATTTGTTACATCACAAGGATCCATCACAGGGACTGAAAAAAAGAGTGATATACTTTTGGGTCCAAAAAGAGGTTTGGGTGAAGACCTTCGGGAGAAGTGGAGAATAATGACTGGGAAGCAGGTTTTCTCCTCCTCCCGTTGAGCTCTCACGTCGCGTCGACGATGTGATTAAACTCTCAACCTTTGATCCGCTAGAAGAGGGTTTGACCCTCGGCAAGAGTTCAAAGGTCTCTACAGTTTAGTTTCTCTCTTTAGTTTCTGTCTCATTTTTTTTACATTTTCCTCTCTGCTCTCACAACTCGAGCGGGCGAGCATAAAGCACCATATGGCAGATGTGTGGGAGATATGCTTTCATAAATGCCTTTTGTACCCACATAAAAGGAAAGGATGTAACCACACAACAGAAAGACATGTTGTTCAACCATTAATAGGCACACACCTACATCAACACACCGAAATCCACAGGCCTGGAGTCACACTCACTCATGGCCGCTAAAAATGAACAAAGGTAGTGAGCGATAGAGAGACACTATCGTAGCGGAATCACTGGACACCTTTGATGCTCAATAGATTTACAACAAAAATTCATTTGAATGAAAATGAAAACATGCTGGAAAAAAATCAAATGAGTCTTGAAGCCTACAGGTGTCCGTTATGTATTCAGAAAAGCTGAGTGATTAGAAAGGCAGACCCTAATTCATCGAATAGCTAATCAAACCTCTGCTCTCTCTTCTCAGAGAGGGGTAAGGATTAATGCAGAATAATGACTCTGTGAAGCTGACCTCGGGTTCAGAGGTTTGAGTCTTAGTCCCTCTAATTACACACTTGTTTCATTTGCTTCACGCTCCTGTGAACTTTTCAATTCTTTGCCGTTGCTGCAAAATGCTTGCACTCTCACCCGTGTCTCATTAGGATGGAACAGTGTTTTCTATCCTCATTGAGCGGTTCGGTGTAACTCCTCTTCCCTACTTCCATGACTATGTGAACGAGTGATGGATTGATGGGCCTGGGTTCGGTTAATAACTGGGTGATCGGGGGGCCTGGTGTAAAGTGATTAGGTAAGAAAAAGCACTTTCTGGCTGGTGAGATAGATGACCTGAATGTGTCAGTGGATAAGAAGTAAGGCTGATTTTTAAATGTAATCTTACAGGAAGCACTGACCGTGCAGACTTTAGATATGACCAAACAAAACGGCGTGAGAATTCAAAGCCCAATGGCTTTGCGCTCCAAATCTTGGCTGATTTAAGAGACTCGTCAAATATAGACACTGAGGGTGACATCATTGGAACCATGTTTTGCTAGGGTTCATTTAAGCCCAGCTAGCGCTGTGCAGGGCGCTGCGCGTTAAAAAGCATAAACTATTCATCGAGCCCCCACATTCATAATTCTTTACGCAGACGGAAATCAATTGACATCCTCATCAGTCAAGGTGTTCAAACATTCTACTACCTGGCAGCAACGTGTCAGCGAGTTCAATCCATCACAGCGCGCGCTCACCTGTGATCTGACAGATGCACTTGTAAAAAGGTCCATTGCTTCATGTTTTTCAATCAATTCAAGTCCCACTCTCCGTTTCTTTGTCCATCAAAAAGCCAGAGACTCCAGCCAGCGACATGGCTAACTTCTTTTAATCAAGCACTCTCTCTGCTCTGGTTTTCTGATTGTTCCAAGCCCGTCTGTCATCTTTGACAGAACACAGCGGCTATGGTAACGCGTGAAAATCATGTTAATTGGTGTCGGTGCTTTAAATCACACCAAAGGATTTCAGCTTGAAAACGGATCGATCTGAAAATGAATATTCGACCAATGCCGTTGGTGGGCGCAGTAGTCCCTTTTCCCCCCCCGTGCACTCACCAACAGACACACAGGAAGAGTCATGTTTTGCTGATGTTGGAACAAAGGTTACGACCTGTGTGCTGACGGTTGCACTGGGAGTAGTTAAAGCCACTGCTGGAGGTCAGCGGTCAGCAGAGAGTGATGCATGGATCTCGGCCCGGAAGCATCACCCGGTGATGAAGGTCAGAGGCAGATGTCCTGTCCCACAGCACAGCCACAGACATCAAGTATCTGTGTTCACATTAGAGCGCTACTTTTTTTCCATCACTGTCGTCAAGACAAATTATTTCTGCCTTGATGAAAAAATATGTAACAAGAATTTAATATTGGTTAAAATAAGTAATGAATGGAAAAAACTCTCCCGGCCCATCTAATGCAGACGTTTCCTCCACTCTCCTTGTATAACCTTTCCATGCTTTGTGCACACAGATTACAGGGCACATGGTATGAGAGGTAAATTTAGTTCTGGGAAATAAACATCATTCAGCTTTCAAGCAAAGCAGCTCTCAGCGCTCGTGTTTCAGCGACTCGTGTGAGACAATTCCTGCTTTCGCTTCCTCCTTTCTTCCCGTCTCCGGCTTTCTCTCTCACTCCATTTAAAGGGATTGATTTTTGCTTTGCAGGTATCAATTTGCCTTTTTTTTTAATTTCAAGGAGATTCTGCATTAAAATTGTTGAATATTAAGCCTCCCTTAGAGGCTGATGAATGAAAAACATCTTTTCCACCACCCCCACACCCCCTTTTTTGTTCTGCAAAAGAAAAAGGCGCCTAACAGAGTGGCGGTGCGCGGCACAGCATCCAGGCGAGAAGGTGCACCTTAAACCACAGCTGAATGTAAAGTGTGGACTGCATATTTAGCCCATGAATGAAGACGGGGCAAGACGAGGGAGCACAGTGGAGGACCAACGTGTGGTAATTAGTGGATGAGGTAAACCGCCGTGGGGGCAGCCAAAAGGCGGCTTTGCAGACTTGGTGGATGCTCCCATCGTGGCATTGAGTATCTTCGAGCTCATGGAGGGAGAAGCGAGGCAAGAAGTCAGCAAATGCCTCCAGTTCAATGAGCAGCAGTGGGGTGTCGTTCGGTGTCCACTGTGTGTGTGTGTGTGTGTGTGTTTCTCAGACCGAACCACAGCAAGCTCTGTGCTGTGAGAGACTGCACTTTAACAGTCTTCTTTCATCACTCGGAGACGGCATGTCACTCGTGCTCACAATTGATTGGTGGTTGGCCTGTAACCTTGGCAACACAGGCTAGAAGGGAAATTATAGTTTCGGAATTGGATCAAAAAAGCTGGTTTGGACAATGAAATGGCAGCTTTAAGTAGTAACTTCCAGCCATCCATTTCAGCCACATATATTCTCTACGTTAAAAGGAAATTCCCCCCCCCCCCGCCAAAAAGAAATATTTGAACTTTGAACTTTTCACGTTTGCTGACACAAACCACATACTGGGAGATATTTGCTGTTACAAAAAGTACAGCTTTTATTTTTAATAAATTAAAACTATATGCTTGCAGAAGAACAGGAAAACACGTTTCCTTATGGGAGTTCAACTTGGATAGCTTGAAAGGTGTTTTTAAGATAATCTAACACTTGTAACATATTTCAAGATTATCGTTTTCTTTTTGAAAAACTCACATATTCCCCCCAGAGAAATGAGAGGAGAAAGAGGAGAGAGAGGAGGGAGATCTTGATGAGAACATATTTGTTTTTGTCAGATAGCTGGAGGAAGAACTCGGTTGAAGGTAATGAGAGGCAATTAGTTTTGATTAAAAATTAGATTGCTCCCCCTACATGCAATGTAGCTATATCAAAACTAGTTCATTTCTGTTGGTACAAGACATTATTGTGAACAGCAAAAGTACCCATGCAGCAACGAGGCAACTGCTCTGAGGCCAAAAGAGAGGAAAGAGATCCATTTAGAGACTTTATGTTCCTCTGGAGTTTGTTATGATAGTGTGGTTGCTTATCCATGTGTCTGTCCATACAATAGTGTCTGCGTTAGACAGGTGGGGTAACCAAATTGTGTTTGCGTGGGAGGTTTCTTTAAACTCTACTCGCTATGTTTTTTAATTACTCAACAATATAAGTATTTAGTTCATTTTTACTGCTCTTTCTGGAATTATGCCCCTTTAGCCTTTTCTCTTCTTCTTTCCCTTTTTCATTTATATTATAGTTTTATATTTTTTTGTATCAGTGCATGAAAGTGTGTCTATGTGATAAACTAACTTGCTTTGTTTCGTATCTGTGCTCACCTTCCACAGCGTCCATTGTGATTGGGAAATGGTGGTGTGAGATGGAGCCATGTCTGGAGGGAGAAGAGTGTAAGACACTGCCTGACAACTCTGGATGGATGTGCTCTTCTGGGAACAAAATCAAGACCACAAGAGTGAGACCACGCATACACTTACAAATGCATTTAAAATTAGGCACAGACATCCACTCCCACGGCAGGAAATACACACACACACATAGCGATACGGCAGGCACACACTAGGGCTCTAACTACTGCAACTATTTTGAATACAACTAATTTATCAATTATTACTATGATTAAAGTATTATTTTTGTAAAAAGCATATTAAACTGCTTTTTATTAAAAAACAAAGCCTATACATTGTATTATCCAATGCTCTTACTACACATAGATGAATCCATGTACCAAAAACAAGGGGGTAATGTATCTCCACATGCGTCTATATATAAAAAATATATTGCTACACATTTTGTAGCATCTCAAAAAATAATGGGTAAAATGTCTTGTTAAGCACTTTATTTTGAAAAGCTATTTATATGATTTGTAAGTTTATCATTATTATGTTTGATCAGATAGTGTTTCAGTTCCACTTTAGATTCACTCTGACCGATAGTGTGAAATATTCCAAATACTCTGTATCTTGAGAGGACGCTTCGACAGAAATCGCCTTGCTTGGCAACCGTGTGGGTTCATGTTTACTACCTGTCAGCTGATGTCTAAGAGGGCAGCTTCAGCACCTCGATCCGTAACCAACAGGCCGAAGTTAATTCGGTCCATTACGTATGTTCTCAAACAACAAAGTGTAATGTGACTGTCTTTTCTCAGTTATTCATCTCTGCCTCAAGACTCAAAAATGCTTACACAGAAAAAGGAGAGCAGAGGAAGATGGCGTTGTCTCCCTTATTGGCTGGTTTGCTGCTGCCCCCATTGAGACATTGTCCACGTCCTGCAGAACATTAACCCAACGTATCGATGATCAAATCTGTTGCCAACAATTTTCATAATTACTTTAATTGATTAGTTGCCACTTCCCTAATACACACACACACACATATTCCCATGTGCACATTTTTCCAGACGGCATATGCCGAAAAGCCTGTGAGATCTCACTTTGCCACCCTCTTAGGACTTGAACTAAGGAAATCACTGGAGATAACAGTTTAAATACGTTGCTTAAATGCTTCAGCAAAGCTTTTCTGCCAATTGCCTCCCTCATTTTTAATTAAGCTTCTGCCATTTAACAATCAAACATGCAGTGTCGAACGTGTGGGCTAAAAGGTGTCGCGGTGTAAAGAGAATACTCAGAGCACATAGCATCTACGCTCTCTGTATAACAAGGTGGACTGTGTTCGGTGTAAGCAACCTATCTAAGGTCCCATAGTAGTAAAGAACAAACATAAAGCAGGCAGTAAACAAACAGGTGGGCTCTGCCTCAGGCCACACTCCTCTCAGAGATAGAAAGTTAACTGCCACTCGGCTTCTCCACTGCCTTCCGGCTCTGTAAACTGGCATGCAAAAGTAATGAAGGGAGTTAAGTCCTCGAAGGAAGCTGTCCAGCACTCTGGGACGGGTTGATTGCCCGATTTCTATGCATTTAATTGATCCTTCCTCCCCCCATCACTGCTTGCGTTCAGCAACCCCCCGGCCCCCCGTCTCCTCTTAGTGCTTGGTGACAATGACTGAGAATACGAGCGGAGACTTAAGTGATGACAGGGAGGTGATGAACCGCCAGTGAAGGTTAGACCACACGGGGCGTCCCAAGGCGGTTCTGCAGATTTATATGTCCGCAGATAGACATAAAGCTTTCACTGAGCCCCTTCACAGTCACCACAGGCCCAAGATGTTCAGGGAGAAGTTGATCGAACGGGTGAGGCGCGTGGTGCTTGGTTAACTCTAAAGAATGCATCTCTAATTCTCTATTCAGGCCTTTGCACAATTTGAAATAATTAAACTGGAAATAATGATTGCTTTTCTAAAAAAAGATTACTCTACATCAGCCAAGACTACATTTACATTTCTGCACACAAATGGAGGAGGAGAATCGATACATATCCATGTGTAAAAGGGCTTTGGTCTGATATTATCAAAGCCTTAAAAGGGCGAAAAGGTCATGCCGGAAGCTGCTTTTCTACCCAATACACACGTGTCCTTAATTTCTTGACCCTCTCTTTGCAGAACACCCAGCCATACTCCCCTTTTTAGCTTCTGGAAGCAAAATGCAGAGGATGGGTCAACAGAAATTGAGCTGCATTCTTGCTTCTGTAAAGGTTAGTCTTTTTCTCAAGCTATTCTTTGTTTTTACCGTCTCTCTCACATCACTGTACTGCACTTAAGTGTCGGAAGGAGGTTGGCAGGAGTTGGACCAACTCGTGCTCAACGACTTCCCATTAACCCGAATACTCAGCGCGAAATAATCAAGTGTGTGTTTACATGCTGTGCATGATTAGGCAGGCGTGACACAAATACTGAACGCACCGCCGCCCACTGTAAATATTTATCACCTGGCACAGAAGGCCGTCGCATAGAAAAAGGAAGTTGCTCAACGTTCAGAAAAATCTGTGGCGCGTATACTGAAATGCATCCGTTTATAGACGGGTAAACATACATGTGCTGCAGCCCATGGAGTGCTCTAGCAACACACACACACACACACACACACACACACACACTCTCAGCAGAACCCTGCTGTCTCTAAACAGTGTAATGTCTCCTCCTTTCAATCGCCTCCTTTGTTCCATGTCCTGTTTTTGCTATCGGCCACTGTGTGGGCTTGATTACAGGGACTTGCTCTTCTCTGCCAATCCCATTAGGCACTAATCTGTGACGTGCTACTTGCGCCTCTGTGTGTGTGACTGCACTTGCTTTTGCATGAACGCATCAGTTTCACATGGTGGTGGTTTGTGTGGTACGCTCCCACATGTGCGCGAGACCCCCAGGCAGGCCCTCGTCCCTTTCCCGTTGTGTGGAGGCTTATCAGAGGCCACTTGATATCCCGATCCCCCTCTGGGGCTCTTGTTGAAGCAGCTATCAGCACTCGGCAAAGCCACCAAGCCTACATGAAAGGCCTTTTATCCTGCACTCTGCTCCCTTTTTTCGTTCTTTTTTTTTTTTAATCAACATTCCTCATTCACCTGCCTCTCAAGCCAAATTGCCTCATTTGTATTTGTTAGGTCAAACGCCAGCAAGCACACAACACCACAATGTTTATTTTGTTTTTGTTTTCTGAATACGCCGCCATTTCATTTCACCTGCATGTTTTGCCTTTTTTTCCCAGTGAAAGGCTTCAGCGAAGCGCAACGACGAGGCGGGTCCAGGTTTATCTACAACTATAATATACATGTTTTACTTTTTCTCAAATGGCACGAGAAATGAGATGGCAGACCATTTTGTTTGTGGAAGGCACAGTGAGAGGAACAACAGCGGGGGGAGCACCATCCCAAAAAAAAACACTCGCCCACCATAGATTCTGCTTTACCCGCTCGACTCGCTGAACAGATCAAACCATTCCCGCTCCCTCCAAAACAATCAGAAAGAGTGGGCTGCGATGAAGCATCTTCTCCATCCCGCCTTTCAGGATGGTGAGGGGACTTCTTTGTGTGATAACCTCACCGGCGTGTGCTTGAGTGGATATGCATTTTTGATCAGGCCGGGGATGTGGTAACACAACCCACGACAGGCATTCGATGCCATTCTTCAGTTATGTCACGCTGGAAAATGACTTCACTCGCCAGCATTTCTGCTACGGAATGCTTAATTGCTCAGATTGCGGAGCACAAAGCGTTGGACTCGAGTGGATACTCACACTTCACATCGGCTCCCATTCAGTCCAACGTCATTTACTTGCTGTTCAGAGACGCACGTGTCCATTATTTTAGAGAAAAAAAACGCACGGTCATCTTTTTTAGACAGAAAAGCACAGTTTCAGGGCCAAAGTGATCGGCATACAATATATCTCATTATATCTCAGTCAGAGATGCCAAGAATGGCTAGATTGTCCAACTAATGTCTTTTTCTAGATGTTTAGGAGGTGGTGGAGTGCTAATCATTAATCTATAGCCATTTTTCTTCTATTAAACGGAGCCTTCAGTTTTTTTTTATAGGTGTGGCCTTTAGTTCTGTTTGAGGTGGCACGACTGATTTGTTCAGCAACAACAACAACGAGAAGGCTTGTTTGCACTAAATTATTTTGCTACCACAGTTGTCCTTGGCTCCTTTTACTAACTGAAGTAGAGTAAATTTCCATTTAATGCGGTCGGCAAATTAGAACACAGACGGCTCGGTTGCCAGCAAAGACGGGATCGGCAGCAAATCCTCGAGCAATCCGCTGCTACCTGATGCGCTCTTCATTTGAGGAGACGGAGGACCAAAAAAAAAAGAAAGCAGGCACTTATATTCTTTCTCTCACACACGTGGGCTGAAATGCGAGCATTTGCATACAACCCCTCTTCTCCCACTAACAAACCTCCGGTGCATTGGCTCTTAGAGAGTGAGCCGTGATGTCCAACGGCTCTCCGTGTGACGGAGGTCCTTCTCTGCTCCAACGTTTTGATGTGACCTGAGATGAGCCCAGGGATTAATGTGTTTAAAGATCATGGGGGGGAAAGGAAAAGATCTGCTCACAGAAAGACACTGCTATGAGTGCTGGAGGTGAAATCCACTTGTTAAATCTGTGAAGTTATTTAGAGCATTGAAATGAACAGCTGTACTGCAAACAGGCACGACCATGGGAGAATACGTCAGTGCTTCTTAGTGTTTCCTCAGCACGGGGCTGCGAGACAGCTCATTTTGACAGTCGTAATGAGTCATTTGGTCTTCAAAAGAAAGAAGAATCTGGTGTTCCACTTATTGGTAGATATGGTTCCCTTGTTCCTTTCGCTGTCTAATATCCAGCAAGAGACCAAATCAGCACATTTGCACATTTGCAATCCTGCAAAATCTTTGCTAAAACATCACGATATGTATGTAATGGATCATTAGAGCACTTAGTTGTTGCTTTTTAATACGCGTATTATTTGGAGTGGAATTAGTGGTCAAATTTAGTCACACAGCAGAAATAAATGGGAAATCGGGAAATAATACCTACAGCCTATCTGCACTCCCTTACAAAACATAATGTCTTTGAAATATTTGAAAAGGTTTTGAGATATTGATTAACCTGATAACAAAGGGGACTGACAGCATGATCAAAGTCAAGAAGGAGAAAAGGCAGAGCTGCAAATTACATTTGATTCTAGAAAGTTCCATATTGATTTTCATTAAAAAATGCTAAAAAAATGTTGAACCCACTGGCAAGGAAACCGATATATGACCTAAATAGCTTCCTTGAATAAGAGCCTTTTGTATCAAATAAATATGTCAAAGCGATTACAGTCTCCCAACAACACAACAACTGCACTGCATTATGTTTTGAGACATGCACAACGCTGACACAATATTAAAAACAAATTAACGTAGCAGTTAGTCTCCTGCTTTCAGGATTGGTCCTCCCCAGTATTCTCAACACACCACACACGGCAGAATATTGAGCATCTGTATTTGCCTACCAAGGGAAAATGGTGAATAAAATCAGTTGGCTCTCTCGCCGGCATGTCCAACATATTGGAGCTTTGAGATTCTTTTCATGCAGCAGCTAACAAAGTCTCGAGCAGCGTCCTCGGCAATCAAATCCACACACCTGTCCGCCACCTGCCAAGCCTGCAGGAAATGTCACCGCTGTATTTCTTAATTGAACGGGATTATGGGATTTCTAATTAGCCCCGCAGTGTTCGGGGAACGCTGTCGAAGAGGGATGTGTTGAAAGGGAGGTGAGGTGGAATCCTGTAATACTTTGGGCTGCCTCGATGGTCGTAACAAGGTAAGGGACTCTGCCGTTGAACGAATTGCACGCATCATTTTGATTCAGGTTTGAACAGGATGCTGGAAAGCGCGACGTTCGTTAGCAGTCTCAAGGTTGAAAAAGAGTCCCTGAACGAGTCACACAGTGAAAGCTCAGACCGTGACGCCATTATCAGAGCCAATGTTGATCGTGCTGGAGGAGATCCTCTGCTATGACTGGCGAGCTTGTTTTGAACGTGCAAATGTGGGTGGGTGTGTGTGAGGGGGGGGAAATATCAATTTATGACTCAGACATACACAGCATGGAAACACACAAGGGTGTTTTTGTACAAAGAGCTTCCTGCAATATCCCGGTACACCTATAAATGTCAACCGCACCTCCGTTTTTCGGTGCCGTTCCCACCCGTGTAAACTGTCTGTTTTTAGCGGCGGGAACCAGGAGGTGAGACGCGGCTGTACAAAGCCTCCCACGGTTCAAAAGACTCCCCTCGGTTTGTTTTTCTAACGCGCAAACGGAACAATTCCTCTGGGTGTAATCCTCGCACACTTTCAGGCCTTTGTTCCATCTAAGTGCGGTGTGTTTTCTCTCCTCTCCTCTTCCTCCTCTGTGTTGCAGATCCATCCCAGGACCTAACAGAGGGCTCCCGTCGCAGGGCTGCGTGCCAGGCTCTTCCCCTTCATCCACCCTTTCTCTTCCTACCGAACGGACTAAAACTATTACATCCACGTCTACTGACTGGATTACCTGGGACCACGGAAAGGATATCCACCCAGATAAAACAGCTTTGCTTCGCGTGGTGCCAAGGATTTGAAACCAGACTAATCCCCTGTTTGATCAATGAGCCCCACGTTGGTGACTCTCCTCCTCCACACAGCTGTGGCCAGTTTCCGACCCTCGCTCGCGCTCTCCGTTTCTCTCTCTCTCTCTCTCTCTGTGTTTTCATCCCTCTGTCCCTCACTGAAAAACTGAAACAGCTTAGCAGGGGTTATTTAGAGGTTGTTAAAACATTATTTGAAGACATTCACACTGCCTGAAGGTAAACCGGTTTAGGAGCTTACATGAGACTGAACATATTGGATCCACGGAACTGAGGGCAAAGCGGGGGTGGGGGGGGGTGGGGGTTTACCTTGATTTCCTTTTATTTATGTGTGGAAGGCATTCGTGTTGGACTTGCTGCAGCAGGTGGACGGCCTTGCCGGGACAGCACTGAGGTTAAAAACAATGGATTGTCAGTGCCAGAGACCTCTAGCGGCCTACAGCGGGTTGATGGAGAATCTTTGAGAGGCTTAAGGGTCCTCGGGGGGCCTCACCTTCAACCGTCGCAAAGGACTTGGACTTTTATTCGTGGGCATGGCCGATGTAAATTCATGAGCACTTATTTTCTTTGTGTGTAAGATAATTTGTGTATAAATACATATATAAATACATCACGTATAAAATGACAGATCCGAGAAGCTGAAAAATATATGTAAGCCTCTATTAGGAGATCATCGCCATGGAGGAATACTGATCACCGACTGAATATACTTATACAGAGGCTGTTGTTGTCCCAGTAGGGTGTGTATAGGACGGCTTGCAGAATACGCCTGCTTTGGAAAAGAGCAGTCATAAAAATGACCACTGGTCACTCGGCAGATGTCCTTGGTTAAGCCAGAAAACGCTTGTAGTTTCTGTAAAGATGAGGAAAACACTGTATAGAACTGCCTCACACAAGAAAGCAGCACTGACAACAAGGTCTGAGCTTCCCACTCAGACACAGTAGGGACAAAAAAACAGCAGCGGAAAAACTGCTGCTAATCTGACAATTATCTATTTCTGCTGTGGAAAGTGGTCAGGGGGCGAGAGCGTGACTGTGTTTGCCGTGTTGATCTGGCTCTTACGCCCCGGATAGAGATGATGTATTCAAAACGACAGTGAGAAAGTGTAGTCACTATTGAGAAACGTACAAGTATCCCCCAGTAGATATAAGTACATTACAGGTCAGCCTTACGAGAAATAAAAATTGTTTTCTATACCGATATGCAGTCTCTCATTCCTTTGAAACTGATATTTTGAAAAATACTCCTCATGAAAATTTGATATGTTGTAATATGTGGATGAAAGATGTTGGAGTTTCATTTTTATGATGTGTTAACACCGAGTCTTTGCTCGAGTAAACAAGCAATCAACAAGAGCGCAAGGCGAGTGGGAAAATGACTTACGGGTAGACAAACATGCGCATGCAGTGAGCACACAAACAAATCTCTGATGCTTCATTTATACAATTCCCTTTGTGGCATAAAAGGATTTATCAGAACAGCACATTTAAACATTCATGCAATTAGAATAAAGAATTTCCAATATCGTTGCAGGCCAAATTCCAAAGGATTTTCAATATCAACCTCCTGTCTCGGCTGATATGAGATTTCCTCTCCCTACAGACGCACCAGTATACATTCATCATTTAGGAATTTGGCTAGTTTTGTGGAGCGCGGTGCCTCGATGAGCAGTCACAGAGGGAATGAAAGAGACGGACACATCAATCTCCCGGCGGTCTTGCCAGAGTAGTGGAGGAATATGCAGAGGGAGCAATGGCAACTTTTTTTCCTCCTCAATGAGCTGTTCTCGTCTTTGTTTTCTCACATATAATGGAACTCACTGTCGTGTGTCAGGGAAAGCGCTTGTGTGTAACAAAGTGTCTCTGGGTGCCTTATTGTTGCTGTAAATGAATGCATGTGAGTGTTTGTGTACAAGTCAGTTGTACCACTCTTGTCAAAGTATTTTTAGGGTCTGTGCGTCAGGCACCCTGCAACGGCGTACTGTGAACATTATCTTCAAATTCTGTGCGGAAAAGGGAATCAAGGGATTTCTCCCTTCCTGCTTACGCAAGTTCTAAGGGTTTTTTTTCTTTAAAAAGGTGCTTTAGTATCAGAAACGGAAGAGGTGCTTGTTCTTATTAACTTTTATCCACTCCGTAGCTCTACCCAGAATAGTTGGAGTCATGCTGGGGAGGGAGGTTCTGCTCCATTTTAGGCAGAGCAGAAAGT
Organism: Gasterosteus aculeatus; assembly: GCF_964276395.1. Taxonomy (NCBI): domain Eukaryota; kingdom Metazoa; phylum Chordata; class Actinopteri; order Perciformes; family Gasterosteidae; genus Gasterosteus; species Gasterosteus aculeatus. The sequence goes on from NC_135705.1 coordinate 16,408,540, forward strand.
AACACGGCATGAATATACAACAAGGACCGGGTCCTGCTCCCTCTCATCTCACAATGGGAGACTTCCCATCAAGATGTGCCGACCTCCCAGATACAGAGACCGCCGTGTCCGCACCGCGCCCGACGCTAAGGACGACTTTTTTCACACAAACGAGACTTGTGCAGGAGATGTCGGGGAGCTTTTAGTAAAAGCGGACGCTCCTCTTTGACACCTCTTCCTAGTTGTCGCACTTCATCGTATTCATAAACATGAATCATTATGAATAGCAAAATAAAATCTGTGGAAAGGGCACACTGCTATAGCTGTGGGGGCTTTTCAGTAGGGCTGCAACTAATGATTATTTTGATAATCGATAATCGATTAATCGATTAATACTTCGATTAATCTATCTAATCTATTAATCTATGAATCGGATAAAAAAACAGCATTAAAAAGCTTTAATTTCCAACCCTTTATTCCAAAACAGAACTGCAAATCCACAGTGTTCAATTATAAACGTTATGGCCTCGAGTCACTGCAAATGTCTCCTTTACAATTAACATCCATTGGAGCTGGACAACTTGGAGGATCCCAGCGTCACCATGACACTCAAACTCGGCCTCAAAGACATCTGCTCCGCAAATCTGGGCACCACTGCCACAAAGGCCCATTTCTCCCCATGAACAAGAAGATACTATGATTATTGGTCGATCACTTTAAATCATTGGACATAAGAAAAAGGTGAAATGACACGTCAATAGACACAGTTACAGCAAACAAACGAAGAAGAAATGGATAAAGATCAGCCTGCAGATATGCTTTCCCCACAGTCTACAACTATATGCAGCAAACAACACACAGTGAAACACAGCAGTGCCCTGCTGCTACGCGCCAGTGTTTGCAACAAATGAACAGACACACTAGTGGGTACACAATACATCACTGTCAATAGTCCCGAGACAGTGCGCCGTGACCGTCAACCACCGACACAGTCGTCAGCTAAAAATGACTCTACAGTCTGATTGTCAGCACTGGGCTATAACGACAATTTATTTCTCTGCTGCTTTACCGTTGTGCTCACCTCCCCTCACGTTTGCTTTGCTGAGGTGTGGCGACTGGGCCCGAACCCGCCAAGACACCACTGTAATCGTGGATCAGCCTCACTGGGGGATCTCGGGCGTAACACTTCCCCGTTGAGCAGAGAGCCTTTATCGTCGCCGGTGTTTCCACACAGCTGGAAGCGACTCAACACGCAGGCTCTCTGTTGTTTCCCCACTTGGGGCCAAATGGCCGTAAAGCTGGATGAAAAAAAAAAGAAAAGGAAGAGGCATTAGGTAAAGAAAGGGACTGAGATTAAGTTGCCATGAGCTAGCATTTATTAAATAAATCCAGAGGTACACGTTCTTTCAGTTGTTTGTTTGCGTGACCGTCATGTGGTGGCACAGCGGGGAGGTTGGGTGAGCAGTCTGCTGCTGTCACAATGGGTCCATCACACAGCAGGTTAAGGAGACACGGCGCACCTCGCTTAAAAAGCACTAACATGAAAACCAAGAAGTGCATGTGATTTTTTGCACACTGAACCTAGTGCAATGTATTTCACACCTTGTGTCCTTGTATAGCATTGCGTTACAACATTGTGTTTGTTTGGAAAAAAACATTACCCTGGTAAGAAACAATTCTTTTATAAGCATATTGGTACATTTGTTTTGTGCACAGGTCTTATAATAACCAGGAACAGATTGTACTGGCATCTTTTTAGTGGAGGTCAGATGAAAATTCATGTAGTCTCTCCAAGTTTCTTTTTATGGAGAGTTCACAACAGCAGCCCGGCCTTCAGGCTTTCTGCCAGAGACAAAGACCGTTGCCATCCGTCCATACCTGCCCACACACAGTATCATGCAGTGAACCTTTCTAAAGTTGGGTTCTAGGAAAGGGAGTGTTGCCTTGCCTACACGCCGACTGAAAAGTTTGCCACGCCACCGGGTTCATGCAATATCTCTCTGACAGGCCTGAGCAACCTGTGTTTCTTAATGCTCATATCCAAGTCTTTTTTTCATAATTGGTTTGTCGCAGCAGGGCGATAGTTTCCATGCTATTTCAATGATTGCCAGTTAAATCCGTAACATTTGGTAAAATATTTACCAATGAAGGAATTGACCAATCAGAATGGCATATATGACATAATAACATATATGGTCTATATCATGCACGCATTGCTAAAGAATATAGCCTAAAACAGTGTACATTAGTTAGGGAGACCAACACAAATGAAAAACAGCAGGTATAAAAACATCCCATAAGCACACTCACACACAACGTGAGTGTGGCACACCAGAATACGGTAAAAGAAAGGCAACTGTAGTCAAGAACAGCATTTCACTGATACAAAATGTACAGAACGATAACAAGATAGAACGAGCATCTGGTGACGGCCTACCAAGATAACGAAGGATGGAGAGACCTCTGGGTGTCAGCGCACCGAACAGAGAACATCAAATTCACAGCTACAAAATGTGCAAAAGTGCACCAGGAGACTTAATGTTTGTGTCAGCGCACCATGGCAGTAATCAGACAATACACACACAAAGCCAATAAACTTGTCAATTAAAATATATGTGGAATTAATTATATAAATCAATTATCATTTTATACACTTTTTTCTATTGACGGTTTCAAATAAACCTTCAAATGTTATATTGTATCATAAACTTAAATAATGGGATGGGAACATTTTATTTTGTGTTATTCTGGTTACATAAATGAGTGGAGCAAGCCAGAAATTCTATAGTTTTAAACACAGTGAAATTGTTTTTCTTTTAAGGTAAATTAAATGCTTAGCGTAAATGAGAGAGAGAGAGAGAGAGAGAGAGAGAGAGAGAGAGAGAGAGATTTACTATTACAAGCTGTTACCCTTATTATCTACAATAAAGTTTGAATGTGAAAATATACACATATATATAAAATGTAAAGGGGGCACTTACTTTATTTGCTGAAGACCATGGGCCTTTTATCTATTGGTATAAGATCAGATCAGATAATTATCTGAAAAATCTCTTTAATTTCAGCGAATTTCCCCAAAAAGGCTTTTTGGCCTCACTCGCACTGCTGACATCAGCACAGCTGATATTGGGATATCATAATTTGGAAGCTCCGAATCCGATTGGATGTTCAGCTTACACGTGAGGCTAACTTGTCATGTTTTTCGGGCAAACACATTCAACATTCAAACGCTACGCTTTAACATCATTTCCATGGCCGGCAGGCGCTGACGTTACCGCTCCGGTCAGGTTCCCCAAAGGCTGTCTCTCGCTTAGCGAGGTAACACGTCACATTGATGAGACATTTTGAAATTTCCATTTTTTTCTCCTTACCTCTCATATGGGACAAGCAACATTTAAAATAGAAGTATTCAATTATACATTTTGCAAAGTCCATTTATGGAGAATTTCCTCATGCTCAAATGTCCGCATATCACAATAATGTAAGGATTTTGTGCCATGAATATTTAAGTAGCCTGGCAATTGTATTAGCATGCGAAAGTTTAATCTAATTAATTCTCAACAATATTTCTCATCAGTTTTTTAAGTTGAACAGGATGAATAATAATAAATAACCCAATACAGAATCTCTCTCTTGTTATTTTTACATTGTGAACTACATTAAATAATAACTTTCATAATAGAACGATTTGGCCTTACACGACCTAAACATTTTAAAACTGAATTGTACCGCAGGATTAAATTCAACTCATTCAAAGTGAGGTCAATCAAAACCACAATATATTATATTCTTGTTATCTTCTAATATGTGAAATTTGTGTGCAGGAACTTAATCTAATTTCAGCCTCATTCTCTTCTGTTTACATCACCGTTGAACAGTGAATTCTTGTATTAGGATTTTGATCATATTAAACTCTTGGAATGTTTATTTTCTGTGCCTTAATTTCGGATGTCAGGGGTTGATTTACTCCAAAGACGGCACTTTTTATAATCGTCACGGTCTCTGAACATGAGACATGAGTTTTAAACTGCCCGCGGGGAGAATTAACATTTGAGAATTTGTCCATTTTTGGTTAAAGACGCTGGTCTTTCTATTTGAAGAACGTCATGGGAAATAACTTATATTAGTATTATTACTACTCTGTCTCTCTCCCCTGTTGTGTAACTCTCACTGGACGTCATAAGGTAATCACAATACATGTATTCAATGAGTGTTATTAGGTGAGGTGATTTACTTTATAATTGGTCGGCTTGTTTCACGTACCGCTGAATAAGTCTGTTGAAAAAGAATTGCTCCGTCAAAACTGAATAATTTTTTATTATCTGTTGATTGTAGGTTTGGGGTCCTGAAACAATGGCGTCTGGGTGCAGATCCACCGCCTATTAATGACCCATGCTTTAAAATGACCTCACTGAAATCACATCGGTGCAATAAAATACAACATTGTTATTATCTCTCTTTGTTAGTTGGGAGAAGTGGTAACTAGGCAAGTTTGATATGCCTCCGTAAATGTGCGTGTTCATAGCTTTTATCCCAGTACGTTTAATTAACCTAATTAGTGTTTTCGCTTTGTTTCGCTAACAATGTCAAGCAATATTTCTGCTGAGACGTCATGCATTCATTTGCAGATGTAACCGTTAATGTTGAACGGTAAGAAATAATCCTTGTGAAGTTGTAACAGAAGAGACCTGTCCTGCTGGTGAACTCCTTATAGCTAAATCGCTGCTATAACAGCAGAAGTGTAAATCACAGAGGAAAACTGTAAAGCATAAAAGCACACACAATATTTTAATTGCCGTCTCTTTTCTTAGGACAAAATAAGACAAATATCAAAACAAAAACAACACTATTAAGCTTACATAATTACACAAAGGACAAGTTGATTAAAAAGATGAAATTAAATAACACTTCAACTTCAGCTACATCAACATTGATCATTTTTGATTGTTGACTGTTACTGACTTCCCTTTCTTTATGTTTTATTTGCTTGTGTCGTCACACTTGGTATATTCCCACACAGATGCAATATAGTTAGAAATGGCTCTCTGCAGACTCTTTTCGTCTAGGTTAATGGTAAAAGTGATTTTTCTTTTTTTTTTTTTTATGTTCGCAGAAATAAACTGCTTCTCCCAATTCAACCCTCCGCCAATGAGCTGCTTAGTCCTCTGGAATGGAAATGAGAGACACAAGGGCAAGCAAGCATGGCTAGTGAAGGACACGCTCTTTAGACCAGGAGGAGATCGAGCTGCCCCGGAGGGCACGCCTCATTAAGATTCAACACTATCATATTCACTTAGGCAGGGGAAATCTGAGTGCCATGCATGCAGGGCACACCGTGCCAGGAACACCAGCAGGTGCTTCCTTGCGAAAGCAATAGAGACACATGTTTGTGACCTATACTGGTTTTGCAATATAGTTTAGGCTATCAAACCAGGAATGAATTATCAAAAATGTCCAATCCAGGCCCAATCTGCCTACTACTCACAGCAGTGGTTGACTTTTTGGCAAATCACCACGACTTAGTAACAAGTATACACAAGGGTGCGAAAGAGCAAAGAGTTCCTTTCCTTAAGTATCCAGTATAGGAAACCCTGCTGCTGGAATGTAAGGTTAACCTGAGCATTGTGAAGAAATCAATTTATATGTTATTCCCATGACAGTGTCTGGGTAGAACTGTTCAGGGTATTTCTATTTTGTATTACCTTCCCCATCTTGTTTTTCCCCAAGCTATCATCCCAAATAGAATGGTGTCTGTGTCTCAAGGCGATGGCCATTGATCCACATTGGAAGTGAGATACGACTGCCCGAGCCATCAGCACACTGCATTTTGTACGTCTGGCCACATTGATGAGTGCAACCAGACAGACAGACAGACCGAATTCTTTTAAAAGCCAGCAGGCCTTTTTTAAACCGCTGGCGTGCATCACAATATAATATCAATAATGTCCTATGGATAGGAAATACATGTTATTGAATTATACTGCAACAGCTCTAATATGGTCCTTCTTGCTATATGTTTGCACATAAACGGCTTTAGTGAACATCATAATACAGGCTTGCAGTGGTATTCGTAGGCGCGTGGATCCATAAGAATCAATGGGAAACACACGGGATGCTTAACAAAGGCCCTGTACGTCTTCGTCCCTCATGGATCTATTAGGGAGAAATTGTTGACAGCCGTCTGCATGGATGCAGCCCAGTAGGACGTTTCATCATTATCTCATAAAGTTTCATATTCCAAGTATACATGTAGCACTTTCACAGTCACATCTTGTTACACACACCCACATGCAAGAGAATATCCAATTTCCCTCCAGTGCTTTACAACAGACCTGCCAAGAACAACTTCTTCATAAAAAGCTAACTCCAGAGGTTAAAAATTGTCCGACTCCGGCAGTCAGGTGATTCATGAAGCATTTCAGACTGAGCATTTCTGCTGGCTGTCAGAATGTGAACTGTGCTACCTTTGCCCAAACTCACAAACTCAACAGACGCACTGAAATGTATAGTTGACTTATTTTTCACGCTGGTTCATAGAGAGCCAGTCAGCTTTTAGTGTCTCCACTCACATTAAGCAAAGCCCGCTCGAAAAGTCTTGCATTCAGCTATCAAACCTTTGGTGACAGAAGAAATAACATTTAGTTGGCAATTATTTCTCTTAATGGTCCTATTTTTTGTACAGCCAACAATAATATACACTAGGATGATACATCGAAAGTGTAAGCGATTGCTCCCGCGTTTAGTCTCGTGTTCAACATGAAGCTCCAGGTGTTCAATTTATTTGTTCAGTCCCCAAAGCCTCACACATGAAGTTCTTTTGAGTCAAAGAACCTTAGACAATTTGCCCTAAAGCTACTAATTGCCTATTAGAGTGTGAGTCACGGTGATGTAAAAAGCACTAACAGCTGCAACAACTATGCTTCGATGAAGCCATCGGGCACATATGACGGCAGTCCTGCTGGAGTCATTTCCACTACAGTAAAGCTTTAATGTGGAAGGTTCAGCTGGAGTGAAAGTGTAACGGCTACGCTGCCGGTCGGCCGGCGCGGGGATGCCCCACCCTCCCTCTCTCATTTCACATAACGCCGCCAGCGCCTTTTTCTGTGCTGCTCAAAGCAAAAAAAACTACTTAAATGAACAACTTAGTAAATGAATGTCTGGGCTATGTCATCGATTAAACAGCGCAGTCCTTCTCCTATGATTCATCGGCAGGGCGCGTGCACTCGGCCACATAATCTCCCTTTTTCGATTGAGCGCCTCCAGAATTGCATTCTAAACACAAATGATGACAGCGGCAGCAAAGCTCTGCGAGCCTATCCACAAGCTCATAGAAATGTGTGGATCATTTGGCTGATTCATAACTTTTTCTCCACGCAGAAGCATGGGTCTGTGCTGCAGCAGTCGGATAACTATATTACTGATATAAAATGAGTATTAGCCAGTGAGAGAAACTGCCGTTATATCCTTTGAGGATGGTATTTGTAAGAGCGCGATATTGCGTCACTGTGTAGAGACACTATCACACAACATGAAGTCCAAACTATTGTTCGAATCTCAAAGATGCGACAAATTCATGAACTTTTGTAAAGCAAAAGCCAAGATTGCAATAATCGACTCCCAGGAGGGATTCAAACATTCAGCCGCGGCGCCTGACATGGCGTGTAATCTCAGAACCAAATGAAAAAGGTTCCACCTGAACCGACCCCCTCTTTATTGCATTAATCATACTCACCTATAAATTAAATCCATTTAAATACCCCTGGTTGCACAAATAATTTGTGTAGCCAGGTTGAAAGAGTTGGGAGTCAAAGGCGGCGTAATTAGACGGGACGATTCTGAAACCTAATACAAGATCTAATTAAGGAAATTAATAAGGTGCCAGCCCCCTTTCACTGGGTGCTCCGCCTCATGATTAATCACAGACTGGGCTAATTTGATTTGTGACAAGGAAAGGGACGACTTGGGTGAGTCCGTTAGGAGGGCCCAGTTTGACAGCATATGACATTAATAAAACATGAATAGTGGGCCCTCAGAGAGGAACGAAAATCCACTCGCGATCCACATGAAGTGATCAGATTAAAGGGGACTTTGGATAGATAGCCTTGTGACAGAGCCACTGACAAGAGATTGACTGGAAGTTAATTAACGTCTCTAATGTTACATTATTGTTATCACGGAGTAATTGGACTCAACACCTTCATGAATAAACAAGGGTTGACCAGGATATTCTCTTATCGAGGTGAAGATGGTGTACAACGACCACGGGGATTTGGGTGTATGAAGGAAGGCTTCATACACCCAAATTAACTTTCCTTTGGGCCCTCTCAAGGTCATGCGGAATTAATTTAAATGCATTTTCCTACATTTGGGCAGGTATGTATATTCTGTAGTGTTTACCGCTCTAGAGGGTGGACATGTTAACACATGTGTAACGCAATCCTGATTCCTCATATTAGATCATTAATTTCAACTTTAAACCCTTTACCTTTGAATCATTAATAAATATATCACAGGTGTACTATACCCACAGGTGCTGAGACACTATACCTACTTTATGTTTGAAGCCATTGTGCAGTTTGTGGTTTCCTTCTGTGCATATGTTGATTTCATTGCATTGCCTGCATGTGCATGCATGCAGGAGCAGCGAAATTCACACGCAATGCATGAAAAACACACACAAGAATAAACCCCAAACACATAACACTCCCCTAGGAGCCAGAATACTCCCATTGTTGCCAAACTACTAGTCCCCCTCCGGTTTAATCTCCCAAGTGGGTCGGGCCTTACAGTGTCACGGCCCGACCAGCGAGTGTGCACGTGGGGAAAATCAACCCTTGGACGACTGCCACAGAATGATAAAGAGCCAGCAGCCATTAGAACAAAGTCCCTGTAGACTGGTGACTTAGGGGAGTTTGTAATGCACACTTACTGCAGTGATCCAAAGCAGATGCTGCTAATTAGGATTTCACGAGCAGAGCCCATCATGCACGGCAACGCCAGCTCTTTATCCACTTCACATATATGATGTCATGATCATATATGATAATGTATGGGCTGGAACAGGCTTACCGTATGTTGTGATTGCATATTCATGGGTGTTTATATAAAGAACATTTATTACAGTTGAATAAAAGCGTTCTCCGATTAAGAGTGTGTGTCGATTGAATCCTAGAAATATAACTCCTTTACAAAACAAATGAGATGCATATCTGGTGTAACCACACAAGAACATAAAAAATCACTTTTTATAATGTGTCCATTTGTAACTTGTACAACTTGTACATGTTTTAACAGTTGAACTGCCAAAGGAAAATGTTTCCGTAAGTATGATTGAGTCACGTAAACAGACCATCTATGAATTGATTTGCTCATGAGTTTAGCCTCCACCAAAGGGTTGATTTAAAGGAGTCAGACCTCTCCGTGATCATTCAGAAGACCAGCGGGAGAGCTTAGACAGTGGCGAACCCAACTGCCTCATATTTTTTCATATTGAGTGAAAATTTTGTATGTGGAAATTTTTTCCTGATTTTGCATCCGGACAAGGCAGGCGACGGAATCCAAATCAGCAGGCAAAGAATCACGGGTAGACAGAAACAGGTCGAAAACACAGGAAGGCACACTCTGGTAAATCAGAATGAGTAGTAGACACAGACTAAATACACAGGGGAACAGGCGGAAACAATGAGGGCGGGGCTTGCAATCACACAGGGCGGCGGCACACAGGAAGGGAAACGAGAGGCAAGGTGAGTGACAGTGACCACAGCAACTACCCAGAAGGTCTGGGCGTTTACAACATAGTGATGCTAGGACCAAACCGTTTAATTACATTTCAAACATTGGACGCCAAGACTAATGAAAGTCTATTTAACCCAAAGGGATGTAGGAATGGATCTTGCAGATGCATTTGGAAAAGCTGAAAGCATCATTCACATGTCAAACAAGCCATTTCCAATTTGATCCGTCTTGAGCTGAGAGACAGAAGTGTGGGCTCGCCTTTGACAAGAACAGAAGGACGGGTTAGAACCACGTGTAAAAATACGGCTGACGTTCTGAGCCAACGATGGTCACAATTAGCTGTGTATAGCCGGCACGATGGCGATACCTTTCCCCAAGAATTGGACGACGCCGGAGGTAGAACAGCTCCAGCTGTCAGAGAATACAGCATGTAGGATGTGATTGGGTGTAGGTGGCAGTCAGGCGATCCGGCTGAGATGTGTCGTGCCCTGCCAGTTGTAATAGAGACGTGAATGTCCCGCTGGCAGTACCTGGACAGGGTTGCTCATGGGGGGAATATTTACTTTTTTACTTTTGAGAGAGATCTCCAGCATCAGTTTAGTCCTGGCTGTAACCTGCAAAATGCATTCATTCCTGAGCAAACGGCCAGATATGTTCTCTGAATGAAAGTCAATATGCCCGCCTGATATGCGGAGCGTCTCACACACAGCCGAATCCAGCCGTGACTCAGTCCACCGCCTCCAACAGCTTCCCGCAGTGATGCACAAGATGTGATGAGAGAAACTGAAAGGTCAATATAAGTAATGACTTCCATTCATTTCAGTGCAGCCGGGAGCGCCGGTGCGTCAAACGGGGCTGTCAGGAAAATAAAAAATAAAGCAAACTTTAAGCTGCATCTGCTTCACCTCAGACTCCGTGGGCTGCACAGAGACATTGTGAATACAGGGTGGGGGGCGGGGGGGGGCATAATTAAAAAAGACAGCCCCTTTGACACTAAGCATCTTCCCCTGCATTTCTACATTTACTGACTATCTGAGTGTGAACAGGGCTGAATGGCTATGCCTGTGTTGTCTATACCCCCCCCTCTTTCTCCCTCTCCCAGATGTCATACGCCAGGGCTGCCGCTTGGCAGTGGATGCAGATGCTGCCATTGACTCTTTGGCCACCGCCGCCAGCTGAAGTCCTTCAACAGCACAGTGCCCTTCCTGGCAGCGGCTGCAGGTGTTGCCCTTACTGACGCTTACAAAAGTTATTCCTCCTGCCAGCCTTCGCATGATTACACTAGTGTTGTTGTTCAGGAGCATGTTGTGCTGTGACCTCGTCGGAAGCTCTTACTATTTATGTTTGTTCTCTTCTGCTGTTCATTCTCTTTTGCTGTTCATTTTCTCACTTGTTACGCTGTCATGTGGTATGTTTATTTAGCTGTTTTCTTATAGGCTTCACACTTTTTAAATTTTGAATGGCTTCCTCTATCTCATTGTCGTGCCCGAGGGGCCTTCAGGTTATTTTGGATGTTTGTCTCACCCTTGTGAAGAGGTTGTGATATTGTTTCCTTGTGGAATGCAAGCTTGTAAAATCCTTTCAGACAGTAGCTGTGATGGAAGTACACTTGTTTGGATGCTGAATCCAACAGTGTGCACAGCCAGACCCTCCCACGCAGTAACTGTACGTGTCATGAGAACGTATGCGATGACCTGCAGTCAGCTAAGCAAATATAAATCTACATAAAATGTATTTTCATTACCACAACGTTGTTGTCAGGTTTTGAGTGAATGCTTCAAGTATCTTGAACTCTCTTAGGCACTTTGCATAAAACCATCATACACAGAGATGTCTTATTCGCTCTTACTACAGCTGGGGAAAAAGCGTTTGAAAATATGTAAAACAGAGAAAAGGAATGGGTATGGAAGTTAGTTTGACACTCGTGTCTAATAAAAAATATGTTTTGAACAACCAGTAAGGTCTATGCAACTATTACATTACAGGTCATTTAGCTGACGCTTTTATCCAAAGGGACTTATATTGCATGTTTAGCCCATGACTTTTTTGCCCGGGGAGCAATTAGGGGTTAGGTGTCTTGCTCAGGGACACTTCGACATGGGACATGGAGCAGCCGGGGCCTGAACCGCCAACCTTGTGGTTCCCAGTGCACCCTCTCTACCCCTGCGCCTGGACGACCCCCAACTAACATCCTCTCAAGCTGCCTTGGAAATGGACAATTTCTGATGTTTCATGCAGTTAATACCAGATACAGCAGAGCAAATGTGCTAACAGAAAATAGAAAAATGTGATGTTTGGATTATAAACAACATTCAACACTCTCACTCTGCTGTGACCCTTGTTGTTATGAACGTTAAGGTCATTGCATTTGTTTGTGCTGCTCTGCTGTAGACATTGACGTGTTTCCCTTTTGAATGTTGAATGTGAAACTACGCCCACATTGGCGATCACAAGCAAACAGTTTTTCAAATAAAGCCTCAAACTCTCTCAAGGACTCTTCTTTCCCTGCGTCTTACATCACACGTTGCCACATATCCCCAAACCCACCGGAGGTTAACCCAAGGACAACCGTTCACATGGTGACGTCTGTCATGGCAACCGAGAAGAGGGCGGACAGCGTGATCTTTACGCACATTTACGCTGCTGCCGGCCACACCAATTCACACAAACGTATGGAAGTGATGACGAGAGGACCGTCCACGGCTTCCCCTGTGAACATATTGCTATTACGACATCTAATGAGCGTTCATTGTTCCCTTGATCATGGCCCAGGTATTATCCTGTCATTACCTGCCAAGTATAGAACAATTCATTAAAAAGGAAAGCTTATGTGTTAATAACACCAGCGAGACGGATATTGCATAGTGGAACAGTGGGTTTCATAAATACATGATAATTACTGGTGTCTATTGTACAACTCATTTTTGCCACTTGTTATAGATACACAGGAAGGTTTGTGGTCATGCTGTGTGCTTTGAAATTGTATTTATTTCAATCTCATTTGAAAGCACACATATAATACAGTAAGACTAAACCAACAATTCAAAACAAAGGAGTGACGCCTACTCACTTCACAAACTCAGACTAGAAACAACGGATAGCGTGCGATGGTTTATTTGTCACCGGTTCCATCCTCTTTTGTTCTGTCACTTTGCAGGCCGCTGAAATGTGCATTTACTCGTTTGGCAAATCAGCACAAAGCCCCCACCTCCCTAGCGACTACCAGCTGTGGAAACATCTGTGAGACGGGAGCAACGTCTTTTTCAGATAAAAGAAAAACACCTGAGGTGACTTACCTTCACTGACCTTGACTCCCGCCCAAGTCCAGCATGACATCCACCTCATTGGCGCTGTGGCGCTTGACGGGCGCTTCCCTCGGACCTGCCTGTTAAGGTTCTACGATGTGTGTGTGCACTCTCCATCCAGAATCAGTCAACCCTGCTCTCCCCATCATGTCCTTTTCTATAATAAGACACAATTGTGATGGTTTGGGACCGTTAAAGGTCTAATTCAATTTGATGCAACCACTGGAACACATCATTTGCATCTTTTTTTATATACTTATATGAAGCATCCACAGATATTTTTCATTATTTAGATGTAAATGTTATTTTATCATTGAACCCATTGTCTAAAAGCCTGGACATGAAAATCTCCAGGGCCTTACTCCTGAAATGCTCATGTAGGTGACCTCGAACCCCAATTCTGAAACGTTCCTGTAGGAAGCAAAACCTTTTATTTCAAACATCGGTAACAGCACGCTTTATTCTTTTGCCCTCACTTGGCTCACGTTTTCAAGCTCTGTCGTCTCTCATTACAAAAGAGCTGATTGTATCAACTCAGTAAAAGGCTATTAGCTGATGATTGTGTTCTCCACATTCCTTTTGTTACAATCAGTGTATTCATTATTGCAGATGTAATTATCAGGCCATTGTTCGTCTTTAATTGGGTTGTCACTAATTCAGTTTTAGAATCTCGCTCCATCAAAAGCTAATTGATTGATCTGACTCTCGCTAACCTTTTAACCGAAAACCAAAGCTGTGGCCATAAGCAGTCTGCCCTCCCCATCTGTTCTGTGGCTCCACAGTGACAACCGCCTCCATTTTGATATCAGCTCTCCCTTCCAGTGACCCCAAAATGTTTCCAGGCAGCTTTGTTTCAGCTGGCCTCGCACCACCATCACCACAGAGGTTAATGAAGGATGTTAGTACACGTCGGAAGCACGCGTCTGGCTTCGACGTTACCGTGGGTCCCTTCAAGTTAACGTCATTGCTGCCGTATTATGATTTCTCTATGGGATTCTCTTTCTGATTAGGATGGAGATGGTGCAGAGTTTATAGTTTGCTATGTGCTTTACTTAACTGGCTGTGCGCATGTTTCTATGAGGCAGATAGCTTCAACGGAGCCTCCCTGTATGAGCATAGTTCTTGTTAATGAGTCTGGCTATGGCCAGTTAGGGAAATGAAGCAGATGCTTAATTTTCTCTTTCTCCTCTCCTCAGTGGATTGGCTGACTTTGGGATATTACACCCAAATTAGCGCTGTGAAGTGACGTTTTTTTTCTCACATTAGCAGAGCGTCAAGTGTGAATCAAAGCCTCTATAAAATCCCTTCTCAGTTATGCTCAGATTCATCCATCCGTACATGTCCTCCTGAATTCCACAGTCGTTTGACCTTTGGCAGGATGTGTGGTATATTCTGGAGCTACTTAATGCACATTCCTGCTAGTAAGCTAACCTCTGAGTGTACTGAGCCAGCAGCACTAGCATATCCTTGTCATGTAACACCTAAAGACAGTCAAAGGTCAGGTACTGAAGGAACAGAAGGCCCACAGATGGAGCTGCACCAACTGGCCCTGGCCTGCCTCAGTGCTGTCACATCTCTGCCCACCAAGCACTGACCACCCCCACCATTTCACCCCGGGGGGGCCTGACCAGCTTCCTCACACACACACACACACACACACACACACACACACAGACAGACACACAGGACCGTACTTGCACTGCTGGCTACACAGTGGCACATGTGCTCAAGTGCACACATGTCCACACACACACACACACACACACACATCTGAGAGGATTAATGAGGGGGAACATGCATTTCAGTCAGATTCTGAGGAGTTTAACTGGAGGTCTTCTGAGGGTGTCCATGATGACCCCAAGACAGGATGGCGAGCAAAGAGGGAGAGCAGGTGGTCAGAGGTCTGGATAGCACGATAGCACTGGACCCCCCTCCCCCTCTCCCCCCCACCCTCTTCGCCCATCTCTCTCTCTCTGTCTCCATAGGGATACATATATTTCCCTCTTTCCTAATGTCAAGCTGATGGCTTTCGGCCAATGTATAATGCAGTCCATTAGTACGATTGTCTCCGGGACATTAATGTGTGACAAAGGGGAAAACGTTATTTATTACAATTTCGAGCACAGTACAATCCACATAGTATTCATTCTATCTTTAACAAACAAACAACAAAAAAGCAACAGCTGTGAGACAGTCATTATAGCTGGATCATTTAAAACAGATTCCTCACTGAGTTTTAGGTTTTTCATCAGTTTGCATGTTTCCATGGTGATTTGTCAGCTGCCCAAACTGCGGACGATCCAAAACATCTCTGAGGACACGGGTCGCTGTGCACGAGGTCCCGCATGTAAATCCGTGATAGATC
Source organism: Gasterosteus aculeatus (assembly GCF_964276395.1). Lineage (NCBI taxonomy): Eukaryota > Metazoa > Chordata > Actinopteri > Perciformes > Gasterosteidae > Gasterosteus > Gasterosteus aculeatus. Next base: position 16,423,924 of record NC_135705.1, read on the forward strand.
ACCGCTGGCTGACGAAGTGACATGGAGCTTTTCCCACACTCTTTGTTTGAAGTGTAGTCTGGACTACACATGCGTCAAGTGCATTTATCCTTTGCAGAGGGCTTAAGCTGTAAACAGGCCACATCATTACCAAGTCTAATTACATCTGGGTTCAAGGTCTCGCTGCATACAGACACGGGCGTTCTCACAAGGGCACCCTTTGTTTTACAGTGAAAGAAACCATGGCTACAGTAAGACAATAGAAAAGGGAGCTATGCACTGTTATAGCAACAAACATGAACTTTCCTTCCCCTTAGAGTGCTGATCATAACCATAACCAGTAGAAACACTATTTGCATCAAGTTGATTGGTAGGAAGTATGAAGTCAGTCAGTTTAATTACGGAGCACCTCGGTATGATGCGTTCACATCCCAGCAGCGGCAGCAGCGGCTGACTGACCCTCTTTGGTAAGAACTATGATCAGCGGCTGCAGGTGACACCAACAGAACCGGCGGCATTGGTTTGACGGCACCACGCAGTAAAACGCCTCGCATTTCATCAGATCTGAAGGTCTGGATAATGATCTGATGCGCACCGATCAGGATCAGTAGCTCCGTAATTAGCACTGACAGCCTAATGACAAGAGTGCTGTGAAGGCTTAAGCTGTGGCGAGAGACTCTGTGAAAGGGACGAGGGGGGGGGGGCGAAAGACACGGAGAAAGGAGAGGATCAAGTTTGTCACAAGAATAGGTCCCATAACAAAGTCCGGCATGGAAACATCTTAATAAATGGAATAAAACGTGAGCAAAGGGGGGATTGGATGAGACTTGGAAAACACATTAGAGCAGAACACATAATCAATATGCCCTTTATATTGCCAGCTTGTAAACAGCGAGACATTCCCTGTGCCTGATAACGCGGCCAAAATTATTTTCCCCCTCCATCTCCCTTGTTTTTCTTTTATCCCGTCCCTATCCCTCTCCTGCTTTTTCCATCTCGTACACCCTTGTCGAGACAATATGTCATGCAACGGATATAATTGCAGTAATGCAATTTGGTTCGGAGGCGGATTGAGAGAATAATTGGACTCAACCCCAACGAAGTGACAGGCTAATGATTTAGCATGGCCACTGGCTATTGTGAGAAGCGAGCGCTTTCAACGCTACTGAGCTAATTTCCTCTGATGATGGTCTTAGCGCGTTGTCTTTGTGTCGGCACAGAGGAGCGCACGGCCACGAGGCGGACAACTAGATGATGTAACCCACCCACCCAGTGCCAAACAAACACATGTCTCTTGTCTGGGAGAAGCCACCCACTGTGCTCCAATACTTCATATGAAAAAAAAAAAAAAAACGGGACTCATTTGAACTAAAGATAAAGCAAATCCTGGAGCAAGACAGTCCAGAAAAAAAAGGCCCCTCATCTCCATTCATGTTCCCCAGACACACGGGCTCTGTAGGAGAGAGGAGAGAGTTGCCAAGAGGAGGGAAATCATTAGCATAGGCATCATAGATAATTGTCTCACGGTGAGGCAAAACTAGGGCTTCAAATTACTGCATCAACTGCACTCAGTTGGGTACGAAGAAATATGCGAATGTGTACGACTTTGTGGTAGAAATGATTCTATGTCGTACTGTACAATATGCTAATGCGATGTTTGTGATATTAAAAAAAAAAACAGGCAATATGCATTCAAATCACCTCACTCTGCCTCTGTACGACTTTGTTCAGAGAGACATTTGCATTTGTATGAAGTGAGCGCCCATCACTTACACAACACCTAACAAGGCGGCAGCGTCTGCGGTGACCAGTGTCGAGGAGTGTTACATATTGCCACTTCTTCTGTTTGATGAGACCAGAATAAGACTTCAAGACATTTTCTACCACTCCTGCAAAGTACAACATGATTGAAACAGCCACTAGATAATCTTGTTTCTCATTCTGGGGACACGGCGCGAATGCGAAGTGGGGAAAAGTCAAAAGAGGCTGTGAAACAGTGCACGCTTTGTGTGCACGTGTGTATCTGCACCGTGGACTGTTTTTTGGTAGACTGAGGCTTGAAAACAGGCCGGTGAATTTGTTTATATCAGCTCGTTTTATGGGCCCTACAGCTGACGAGATGAGGACCACACAGGCAGCCTGTGTGTGCATAGTATGTTGCGGTGTGTGTGTGCTTGTGTGTGTGTGTGTGTGTGTGTGTGTGTGTGTGTGTGTGTGTGTGTGTGTGTGTGTGTGTGTGAGGGTGGATTAATCTCTTTCATCCAGGTAAATTGGGGAGATGTCGCGCACTTGAATTAGTAGTTTTATATTCCATTGGCAAACAGAATGAAACGTTTTGCTATGACAGTGTTTCGCTCCCCTCTCTCTCTCTGACTATCCTCTTTTTGTCTACTTTGGTTCCCTCTTTTATTTTATTTTTTAGTTTCTCCTCCATTTCTCCCATTCTATCATTTTTGTCATTTTTATTTCTCTCTCTCTTTGCGGCCATCTGCTCTTTTGTTTTGTTTCTGGCTATGTTGTCGTCATGCTGGCACGAAGGCTCACCCACCATTTCACACGGAAAAAACATTACAAAGCGAGAGGCTGAAAGGGAACAGAGGCAGACAGCGAAAACTCTACCTGGCGTGTAGAGAATCACGGTGGCCGGGCGAGCTGAGGGGCTCAAGAAAACGAGAGAAGCATTTATAAAGGTTAGCACCAGGAACACCCCCCCCCCCCCCCCCTCCTCCCTCGCTTGCTCTCAGCCAGAATCAATGCTCCAAAATCCCCCAAAGCCAGATCCTCTTACATCCTATCAATTATTCAACCTGCCTGTTTTGTACAACCACTCTTGTTTACAAGGACTGCCTGGCCGATTGTAAATGTTTGCCTGCCCACTGAGCCCCCCCATCACCTCCCAACCACACACGTTGATTACATTGCTCTCCACTGACGCCCCCCCCCCCCTTCACATCTGCGCTGACGGGACATCTGTCAGGCTGGCACAGAGGCAGCCGTAGAGGCGGAGAGCCCTGAGCTCTGAGGGGGCGGACTGGGTCGAGCGAGATGCGAGACACCAGTCACTGCCTGCGTAGCTTGTCGTTTGGGCCGAGGTCCGGCTGAGGGCACGGCATCTGGCCGCCAGTCCCGGCAGGTGTGTTCTTGTATAAAAACTGTAGGTCCCTTATATTTAGACACACACACAAATTGTTTTTCAGCTTTATAGCTAAGATCGGAGCTGGCCCTGTCCGTCCCACCTTAAACTACAGAAGGGAGACCAATCAATCCTTCTATTCTAATACTTCTATGTGCCAGTCAGTTTGGAAAATGAATCACACCAGGTGAGAACAAACAAACAGGATTTTGACACAGGGCCCCTTTATGAAACACGCCCACATTATCAGCTAATTGTACAGAACATATTCGGTTTGTATCAAACTAGTGCAAATTCAAAATCAAAGAACGTGGTGTAAATTAAAGAGAACAGGCAGGCAGACGCAGACACAGGTTTGGCTTTAGCTCCCTGTTAGAGCTAAGTTAAATGCTTTTTGCTATCTGCGAGAGGAGAAAAAGAATAATTCCATAACCACTGCACCAACATGTTTGTTTCTAATTTAAAAATCACAAAACTTCACTACAGCAGCAAAGGCCAATCAAGCTGGAGATGTGGACAGAGATTTTTTTTAGGCTTTTACAAGAATGCTGGTGGTAACAGAAGCTAGCTGGTTGAGGGGGCAGGAGTGGGGCTCTCTGAATCCATATTTAAAAGCTTGTGAGGTCTTTGCTTGCACTGATTTTAAATCTGAAGCAGCCCGCCCCAGAGACACTGGGACTAATGGCTTCTGTGTGTTTGATCCTCTCCTCTTTCTCTCTCCCCCCATCCCACCTAACAGGGAGATGTAAGAGGCTGTTGTATCTTCACCCAATGCAGCAGGCAGGAGACATCTCTCAAGAAAAACAAATCATTAGTTTGGTAAATAAAGAAGGAGTAGAACATTTTTGATAAATAATATTGAATAATGGATGCATACTTTTGTTGTTGTATTGGTGCAAACCCTCGATCGCGTGTTCCGATGTCAGGAAGCTGGCTACATATTTGAAATACAGTGTGACTATAAAGTAAATGCAATTGCTTCAAATCAGAAACAAACACCAAATTCACCAGCTGAGTGCCAAAGGCCACTCGAAACACTATGGCGGTGTTGTTCTTCTGCAAGCACTGTGTGAAACTCCTCATATTATCATGTGTATATGTTTGTAATCGTATAGCTCCAGTGAGCAAAATTACATCTGTCACTTATGCGCGGAGAATGCAATGGAGATATCGTGCATTGAAATGCATGTCGATGGACAGCTGCTCCCTGCGTTATCGGAGTTACTACGCATTCACATCTTGATGTGGTTTTCTGCATGTTGCTGCATAAAAGTAGACCCAATTTCATTTACACACAGATGTGAATTGCTGACATCGGCCATACAGTTATTCACAACCTCTTGTGTGAACAGTACCTCAGCAAACACACACACACATAATGTATCACGCACAGATACATAAAGAACGTATATACTGTGCAGTTGCTCAACACAAACGGACAATGTTCGCTGACAGTTAATGCGCATGTTGCTCTTGAACTGTTCTAAACACGCATGCATGTGCACACCACGGGGCTCCTCTGTTATCAGTGCTGCTCACATTGGCAAACACACACATGCATTGCCAAGACTGCCAGGCTACGGCCATGGTAATGCAGCCCGTTAGTCTAACAAAGGCTCAGGTCAATGGAGCCTCCGGTGGCTAATTGCTTCAGAGAGATAAGTGAGTTAGAAGGAACGGCTCAGCGAGAGGACGCAGTGAGGGGGGGGGGTGAGGAGATGTTAATAAATCCCCCCGTTCACTCCAGCGTCAATATCAGCCCGTCGCAGGCCTGCCGCGAAATGAATATTAAACACAGTTTTGTTTGTTTGCTTGAATTTAATGTTATGGTGTTTTTTGTCACATATGCAATGCTGGGTAAGAGAGTGGAGCTAATGCTATTAATCACACCATCACCGGATGGCTAACCAGCTGCGGTAGCCAATAAATCCACGTGACTGTCTTGCCCCACGCGCTGCAAAAAAATACTGAGTAAAGGGGACTGACTGAATGATAACAGATGCAATTTGACGGAGGTTTAATAATGCATTTTTAAGAGCTTTTGTGCACACATTTGAGTAATTACATGTCACAGAGATTTGATCTGTAGAAGGAAACATTTTGGTTTGAGTTGATTTGTTCCCGCGAAGTGACAGCGACAAGAACAATGACTGCCATCCGGCACTGATTACACTGATCTTCCTCATCAGCTAATCTCCCTCTGACTTATATTAAATCAATGTCCGATTCAGACAGTGGGAGGTTGCAGCCACTTTCCCCGACAGCTATTTTATCTGACTCAAGTTGTCACACATGTTTCTGACTCAGCTGATCTGAAGATTACCATTTTCACTGAACACCAATGCTGAACCCATATTTCCAGTATATGGCTGCAGGCTAATACAAATTGGACTTGACAAATGATGATGCATAAGCCAAGACAACGGTGTTTCTTCTTCATACTTCTCCCTCTCTAGGAACCGATTGTGCGAATTGCCGACAAGTGTGATGATGGACTGTTGGAGGTTTGACGATGCAAGTGGCCTCTCGGGAGCCACCCGGGCTTAGCGCATAAACAAAGACATACACACACACGCGTCCCCTCTCTCAAACACAACAGCTATGTCTCTCTCTTTTTCACTTTAAGGCACCTCGTTGTTCTTCTTTTTTTCCGTCTCTCTCAAGCCGCCCAACATCTCTCATTAGCATGTCTTTCTTCTGCCGGCATGTCCTCCATGCTGTTTGTTTGTCTCTGCAGGTCTTGCTCTCCGGGTCCCACCAGTTGCTAACCCTGTGGAGATGAATGCAACCAGTCTCTATTGGACCTGTGGGAGGTTCGACTCCCCACCGACACATTAAAGACGCATCCCCTTTCAGTTAGAAAAAAGAATGGGCCTGTAAGCACAAGCCATACGTTCATAGACATATTCATATATTTTATTTGAAAGCATTTGGTAACAAGGACGTTAAAAGTGTTTTTTTTTACAAAACAGATCACAGAACTGATGCTAAAATTGCATGGTATGTGTATGAATATGGTAATACGAAATCCCTCCAAGCTATCTTGAGGCCTCCTAACAAGTCATCTTCCTTCTCACAGGATGCTTCAGGGCTGGCCGAGGCCGTACAACACTCGTTAACACACATACCATGGTAAACTTTTGCAGATTTTCTTGCTGAATAGCGGTGACCTGAAACGAGCTGTGAATCGGTCCCGGGCAGATCTTATCCGTCCGTCTAAGCATCGTAGGAACTACGAGGGGGGAGCCGCAGCGTCAGACCGCAGCCACCAGGGAGCATCGCAGCGCAAATTGTCCTCAAATATTGATTCTGCTGAAGAGAGCAATGTAGGACGGAGGGAGAGAGGCACCAGCCTCATCTACAAAACACGAAGCCTCTAGGGGAGAGATGGAAATAGAGGGGAGGAAGCCCTCATATTCACTTCCTCTGCTGATTCTTGTTACATTACAGGTCATATAGCTGACGCTTTTATCCAAAGCGACTTACATTACAATTTAAACCCATGGCTTTTCTACATTTTGCCCGGGGAGCAATTAGGGGTTAGGTGTCTTGCTCAGGGACACTTGACTTGAGACATGGGGCAGCCGGTACCCGAACCACCAACCTTGCGCCACGACGACGATGATGTTGTCACTCATTATTATGTTTGTACGTGGGAGTGGTTGGAGCTGTCGGACGGCAGGTACGTTTTTGCGTGAATGTGTGCTTGCGGATGCGGCTGCATAATGTCGTCTTATTCCCGCTCTAAATGGACCACTGCTGAAGGAAAGAGGGCATTGCGGGGCGACTGGCCTAACTGCAGCACTGCACCGCGGGCCTAAAAATATTCCATGTCAGTGGTCCCGAGAGAAGCCCGGTGCTATCCGAGCCTCTCAGTAATGAGAGAGTGGAGCTGCCTGCCACTGGTAGCCCTGCTGTCCCCCAGATCCCTCTGGCTCACGGCTCTCGCACCGCAGCTGGAGAGGCAGCAGCTCAAGCTCCCACAGATTTATCCTAGCGCACAAAGCAGCATGTCTGAAAGCAGAGGCTCGCATTCGCCCCCCCCCCCCCCGCCCGCCCCCCGGGCAAGCTAACCCCTGGGCACACTGACCCTACACATTCACATATCAGAGAGGCAGACAGATGCAGTTTGCGAAAAAACGACGCAGCACTTGCATGTGTGTCCACAGGAGGAAAAAAAAAGAAAGCATGAAACAGCAAACCGGCACAAACGGCTGAGAAAAGAATAACTACGGCATGTGAAAACTACTTCAACTGTGCCATCTATTGTATTCCATGCAATGTTGCACGGAAGAAAGAGAGAGAGAGGTGGGCACAAGAGAGCGACAGAAGGGTTCAAAGAAGAGGCGACGGTGAGCAGAAGAATGGATGGAGATAATTGAGAGATTTAAGGTGGTTGTTGGGGCCGCTACGTTATTGTACTCTGCGCAGTAATGATCGAGCCCTGTGGGAGGAAAAACATGTTTGCAAAGGGATGGCTGAACTGCCATTATGGATGGTAATTATTTCAGTATATCTTACTGAAGGGTTGATGTGAAGTGTGCAGGGGGAGGGGGTGCTTCTGGCGGCAATCAATAGGCAATGTGCGCACAAAAACACATTGCATTCCCAAATAAACGTAATTAAAAATAGCCCTATTCATAGGATTGTTTTGTGTTTACAGTGCCTTTGCAAATATCAAACGTGAATATTACCAGGGAGACAGCAGAGAGCATTCCAAATAAACAACATAAAGACAATTAGTCCTTCTTGTTTGAACATTTTATGGGCCTCCTTTTAACAGTTAACATAAGAGATGTCACAGATTGAATATAATAGATCAAAGGTATATAACTTTGAAGGCTGAGCTCAGAAATGTTTCTGGGCAAAAATGAGACGAATGAATCACACTTTGCTAGTTCATATTGTGTCAAGCTTTACGTAAGTAAGGCTCTAAAGTCAGAGCCATTTTGAACCAATTACTACTCAGGAATAATGGGGCGTGATATATATTTATATATTTTTACCTACTCCAAGTGTTAAGACATTTTACAAAATGCTCACCTCCAGTTCCATGTGACATCCACAGCAAAAAATGGGAGATATCTAGAAAAACACAAAAACATTTCCCCGTCTTCAACTAGTGCAAATATCTTACATGAATTTAAATATGCCATTATGATCCTACATTCCTAATTAGAACTGCAAAGTTACTCCTGTAAAGCAGTGTTCATGGTCGTGACTTGACCAATTACAGCAATTTGATGCTAATTTGCTAATTGCTAGTTATCAGCTGCTATCATCTCCATTGTCTCCAGTACAAGCTCTACATATTGACCGCCAGTTCGTCCAATGTGTCCAGCCAGACTCAAAGCACAGCTTTTAGTTCACATCTCAAAATCCACAAATGCTTTGTTGAAATATATACTTTGAAATGCGTAATCACTCTTTAAAATCAGCCTCCTCTTGTAATCAGTCCACATTTTGTCCACTATTGCAAAATAAGAATCCACTGGTGTCCAGATATACCCTGGGTTTCCATGATTGTAGTCCATTGTTCTCAACACACAGCATACTGTGCAAGCTGTACATGTGGCTCCATGTAGCCGAGAGTACATAGTTTGTGATGAGTGCATTTTATTCCATTGTTTTGTGATGGATGGCCTGACGGTGTCCTTTCCTTTATTATTCCCCCCATCGTGCAGCGAATATGTGTGAGTCATCCAGCATGTTCACATGGAGAGTTTCAGGTTTCCTCGTGGCTCATTGTCTCTCTTGCTATCGTGTGACCTAAAAAAGAGAAAATATCACAGATAAGACAGGAGGATCAGTGTCACAAAGAAATGTAATTACATACAAGTGTCCCACTTCACTGCCAGTGAATGAATGTTCCCATTAGTAAGAGTCAATCAGAGGTCATGGGTGAATATTCCAGACTTTCCGACTAGGATTGAAAATGTCTCTTTGCCGTCTGACTGTTTCCAGGAACCAACAGTGTCTTGGCTGCTCGAGCTGGATTTCACATGTCTGGGAGCTGTAATAGTTTGTTTACACCTAGTGTGGAAAACATATAATTGGAGATGTACAGAGGTTGCTTTCCATCAACAAACCAAAAGAGATGTGCTCGTGTATTGAAAATGTCATTATAGTCATGAGAATGCTGACCATTCGGAGAACATTTCACCATAAATCCAGCAATATGAAATGGGACTTGTGAGGATATGTGTCTGATGTCTTTGCTCAACAGTGTTGTGGTTTCTCTGTCAGGCTTCTTTCCACAGCACTCCTACGCTGTGTGGGAGGCAAAGAGATGGACACAGACAGATCATCATGGTGAATGGGATGCTGAGATGGTGAAAGGAGGTCATGGGTAGAAAGCGAGACGCAGGATAAAGAAGAGAGACACAAAGGGAGCAGGAGAGCAGGGCCGCGCGCACAGTTGCCAGGGAATCGTTGTCTCATTGCAACCATCTTCAGTGACATCTGCAACCAAGTTTCCAAATAACTGCTCCCCGGTCAGCAGGGAGGCACCTTGCGAATGCACAATTAATGCCCACCGATGCCGTCCGCCGTTGGCTCCTCATTTCTCTCTCACCTGAGCGACTAGTCAGAAAGGGTGGGAGACAAAAGGAAGAAGGAGGAGAGAGATGGCACCATGCAACAGAATGAGGATAATTGCACCTAGCAGTCCCAGAGTTGGTGTTAGGCAAGAGGGTCGTTAATTCCACTGCCTATTACTGAGCCCAGCGGTGCCTCTGTTACTCAGTCCATCCCACTCACCAATTTAATTATGATTCTTAATTGTAAAGCCTCTGCGGAAGGGCCCCAGCTTTAATGCATTCTAATGAACGCGACAGATGTTGCGCTGTTACGCCATCTCCCGAGCAATTACTCTTATGGCGCCGGCGCCGCTTTCCTCACAAATGTTTATTTTTTTTATGTTTCACCTGTAAACAAACTGCACCTGCTCAGTCTCACGACAAACACGTGCACACACACACACACACACACACACACAGCCCAGCAGTCAACCCCGCAAATTAACTTTCACACTTCAACGGCTTACAAAGGGCCATGAAGGACTTTCATTTAAATCACTTTGTCTCATCTAGACAGTGTCAGTTTACATGGAATCACACACTGGTGTTCTGGGGTACAGAGTGTATACAGGTCCGGTGTTTTGCTCATCAGTTTATTGTCAGCCTCGTCAGAGGAGACACGGTTACAGCAGATTAACAAATAAGGTTCACTGGGGGAGCTTGCTTGTTGATTAGCTCCGTATCCGTGTCATTGACGTTAGAAACTAGTGCTTAGATTGGATTACACTCATTTGTGGGCATCTTGAAGATCAAAAAAAACCTTTGTTTATAAGATTAGTTTGCTCGGGTGGCACTTCTTCTTGTGCAGTGAGATACAGGATGAAAAACATCATTGAGGGGCAGCAAGTTAAAAAAAATGTTTCCCAAAAGTGATTAATGCAAGATGTTCCACGGGTAATAAAAGTAATCAATTTGATAGAAGATCAAGGCAAATTATTCATCATAACAATAACAATGACAATATCAGTCATATTGTTATTTGTACTTTCTGTCGATCTTATGTTTCTAAATTGGCTTTTTGAAATGAACACTTGATGTGAACACAGATTATTTACTTTTTTGTTGCTTAGAAATAAGAAGTTATCAAAGACTGCAGTAATTTAATTCAGCCGGAAGGTGATACTGTGCATATATTTAAAAAAAACTAGAACAGGCAAAATTAAAACAGAAAGGAGCTTCAGAATGTGCGAAATGAGATGTGCATCCAATGTACGGACAATGGATCAGTGTTGAAAATGACACTTCTAGACAGACGTAGGGAGAAAGAGAGACAGGCATGCAAACACTTTATACAACTAAGCAAGCTCAGACAGTCAAGAAAGTCATTCTTCTCACCTTGGTGGTTTTGACTTTATTGCCAGTGCTGCAGGACCAGCCAGTCAGGTCCGGCAGGACCTTACACTCCTCTCCGTCCATACACGGGTGCATCTGGCACCACCACTTCTGGACTACGATGGAGGCTGCAGCAGGAGATGGAGGTTGAGAGGCAGAGAAAGACAGCGGGTTAATAAATAGATTTTATGATGTAATAAAAAACACTGACATTAACTTAAACTAAAGAAAGAATAAAGGGGTATATGCAAAACAAACAAATATTATTCACTGTGGACAATAATTAGCCATTACCTACACAAGAACTCTGTAAGGTAATGATTTACTTCATATCCACAGTCAACATGAACTATTATTGTCCATAATAACAAGCATTCACATTCGCTGTCCGTGGTGCTGATCCTATAACTGGGACTGCACTGGAACCAGCAACATAGAAAGCACTTGTGACAAACCACCCATAGGCTTTATCATCTGTAATATGATTAGTGCAAGAAGCTAAACTGTAAAGCAGTTACCTTTTTTCATTTTAATCAGATTAATGTAATCCCTCAACATGGGATCTTAAAGCCTGTGCTGAATGGTTGAATCTGGCAACCACAGGAGAGCAAAATGAAAGAAGGTAGAAGTGGGGAATACGACGCCTGTGTCGTACCGAGGCAGCGATGACTGACAAGTCATTAAACCGTCCTGGATGAACCAATCAGATGCTGCTGATGTTTTGACAGAGCAGCGAAGATCTTTGAAAAAAGAGTCAGAGGTGGCTTTGTTTGTATTTTGTCATCTGTGCCGATGTGTGAGTCACCTCTGATAGTTTAAAAGAAAATGACTGATTGAACTTCCCTTTTGTTTCTAATACAATCAGCAAAAAACAAGGCATATTTAGACAACGAGCTAATATTCCAAATGTGGAATGCAGAGGGCAAGAACAAGATTGTGATGAAGCAATGCTATGAATTATAAATTAGCTTTCTCTGATTATTTGAAGCAAAAATACTAATGTTTGCAATCTACTGTATTATTTTTTAAAGCATTAACGCTGTTTCGGAAACTCGTCTTTCTTGCAATACAAAATAGGAAAAGGAGATTTTTCAGTCGGATTTCTTATTCAGTAATGATTTAAAACAAACTTCCCTCTTTCCATCTGTCTAGAAAGAGGAAAAAACAACAACTCAGCTTCAGAACTTGGCATAATCTACAATGAATCCAGTGCTAAAACCCAAAGTCTTAGTAGCTGACTCTTCCAGATCATCTGACCCAGTGTCTCAACAGCCTGATGGCTGAAAATAACTCCTCCTCTCCCAACTCATCATCCACCTATCCTCCAACTTCATTTAACTGGATTGATGGATTGAAATTACGATCTGTGAAAACTACTGCTTCTGACAATGGGAGAATTTTAGGGGATATTGGCAGGAGAAAGGTCTCTCAATTGCGTACTGCTCAAGAACATGGAAAAATCTTTTCAAGATTCATGTAGGAAGAAAAACTGCCTCTGAGAAATTGAGGGACACGGGAGGAAGACAAGGCTAAAGAAAAGATGTTCACCAAGAAAACACGTCTTTGTGTTGCGGAGATGAGCAGCGAGAGGAACACAGAGAGACGTCCTCAGACGAGTGAAGGCCGTCTGAGGACGACCATGGCCGAGTTCAAAAGAGAAAAGAGCAGATTAAACATATGAGCAGAGGGAAGCTTAGTGAAGAACTGAAGCTGTGGGGAAATTGGCAGCACGAATGCAACTGCAGAGACAGGAAGACACATTTTGGGAGAAGCAGGAAGTGAACATAAAGAACTCGCAGCCATCACGGGGCGCAGTGTTGAACACACTCCTATGATGCATGAGCTCAGTGGCAGTAAACGGTTCTAAAAACCAATGGCTGTGTAATGCTCGTTAATGTGGCCATTATGGTGTTGACGACGGTACTTTGCACTGCAAGAGCGTTAATGGGCATGGCCTGTGAGTGCTATTATGGAGTTAAGAGTTCCCTTCAGCTTATCTCATGCTGAACTGGGAAGGCTGCGCGAGCACGACACAAAAGCACCTGCCTGTCAAGTCAGAAAATGGACTTGTTTCGGTTCAAGGCCTGTGATGTAATCAATTGTTCAGATGTTTTGGCAGCACTCAAAGACAGGTGTCAACAGGTCATCAATAAAAAGACTACCCGGTGTGCGCTGTGGTTAATTCTGAGCATTGTGTTTCATGAAGAGTAAAATGGGAAGATCAATTGCACTCCGTACTGGTGATGGGAAGTTCAGGTCTTTGAATCGGGGGGGGGGGTTGCTCACCATTTTATAGCCAATTCCCTGGCCTAAATACGTTCACTGCAAACACGTATCTTATTCTCATGTAGGTTAGTGCATGTAAACCAGCAGATACTAAATTATAAGTATCTGCATTAAAATAATGTATCATGACAGTTTGGATGATTGGAACACTTAATTATCACAGCAAACAAGTACGCTGCACTGAACTGTAAGTAAAGTGCAAGAAAGTTAAAATAACGAAACCTGTAATGAGGCTCATACAGAGACCCAGTGGGGAAATGAACAAAACAGTCCCGATGCGCGGCCACGAGAAAATGAACAAATCTCTCTTCGAGAGGACTCGTTACTCCCGAGTCCTTGTAAGGATTCATTCAAAATGAACAAATCTTCCACAAACGACACATCACTACTCTACGTACACTATGTGCGGTATAAAGCCACCTCCATCAGCCGGTTGATTCTGAGCAAAGGGCATCAAACCCACACAGTAGCACCTCTAAAGCTCCCCAATTAAGATCTAGCTAACAATAAAACAAAGTGTGAAATTGACACATCGCAGTTAACAATGAGAGGGGGGGTGACGGGGTGTGAAATCCCAACTTCTCATTTACGGAGACCGCCACAACTCATACGCACAAGTTGTTAATCATCCTCAACTGTTGGCCAGCAGTAACACATTATAGGCTCAATTGCTTTGAAGTGACTGACGTTGATGGCTTTACATTAAAAGTACGTTTCCTCACACTTTTTTTTGAAAGAGGATGCATATTCTCCAGATGAAATTGTGTGTAACAACCTCACAGCCTGCTCTGGTCTAATTGCCTCATCCTCATTAAGAGTCTACATTTAAATTCCCAAAAGGTGAATATGCTAATTAAAACAGGTCTACATCTCGGGCATACATTTCATCACAGTTACTGTTGGCTCATTACAACAGAATCTGCTCCCAAAATGGCTCTCTTTTAAGTTCTCTCTCAAACTTTTAGAGCGGCATCATCTGAAGGGGGGGGGGGGGGGGGGACCTCTAGACGGAGCTTTGCTCAAGAAGCAGGTGATTAGGCAACAAGAGGGACTGAGGCGATGCTGCTCCCCAGGTTCCCGTCTAGTCTCCGGGGCTTTCCAAATTAGATTTCATGCTACGAGGACGCCCACAGCTCCGTCTCTCCTCCTGCGGATCACGTCAATCTCACGCAACACCTGATGAACGTCGCTCATACCTTCTGACCAGAAGGTGGTCAGAAGGTGGCCCGGAGGAGCATTCATCCAAACACAGCCTCTGTCCGCTTCTCCCTGCCACGGCACCGGATTCGTCATTGTAATGTTTGTGACATCAAGTGGACAACGTTGAAACTGCAGGTCCCCACAGCCACATGTTTGTTCTCTTGTCTGCACAAATAATTGGTGCAATGTTAAGACCCCTGTGACCAAAGATACGCCTGCGTGCTAAACTGTTTTGACACTTATGTATGTGCAATGCCTGCTGGTTGTTGCCCAATCAACACTTTCAGAATGCCTGAGCTGTAAAACATAAGTAATATCATCACTTTGGGTAGAAATAAAGGAGCAAAATCAAGTCACACCATATTATTATGGAAAGACATCCAGCAGTCTTAAACCAATCTGTTTTACCGGTCTTTGTAAAATAGTATGATTCAATCTGTGAATATTCATAATCAACATAACGTTTTGTGACATTAGATCAGCCCACGTCCTCCATCTCAAGTAACGTGATTAAATACGCCACTAACTATTCGTTCATATTCAAAGAGACCTCCTTCAACCTCAACCCTACCGCGTAATGTCACAAGGTAAGAAAATGGGATTTGATTTTTTTTTCTCGATTCACTTAGTGGATTGTTTCCTTTGTTTGATGTAAGGCTGGCCATACTAACACAATACCTGCACTCAGGCCAGTGCCTGCTAGAGTGCCCATTAATACTTCACGAAGGCACTCCCGGAGATCACTCTACGGAGCAACACGTGCTTCAAAGGGGAGTTTCCTTTTACTTTGCATGTGCGCATGTTGTGCGCATTTCTAATCATTTGTGCTTTTTGTGTGTGTACATGTATCTCGCATTAAGTGTCAACCTTAAAAGCCCAAATCACAAGCAGGCCGACGCCCTCGCTCCCACCGGGCCGTTGCTATTTAACGGGACGTTGATGCTCACACACAAACACACACATACACATCCATCGGGGACGGACCCGGAGGTATGGATACCCTCAGGCATTGTAACTGTTCCACTCAGTGATCCTGGAGTGCTGAAGCAGGTAGAGAGAGGCATCCATCTCTTTCTACGGTGATTTAGTAACACACTGTATCTCTGTTTCCAGGGCTCACACAGCCGTGCCAGCGCAGCCAGGTAGGCATGACGAGAGAACACAGGCAGGAAAAACGGTGTGAAGAAAGTGTGATAAAAGGATGCACAGGGAATAGTCGCCCAACGCCTGAACAGAATGGCAAAATGACAAAAAGCGTGATATTATAGAGCAGATTTTACAGTTAACAACAGCACGATGGTGTGTATTAAAGCACTGAACTAGATTCCTCTGCCAGTCGTTAAAACCCAGTTTGTCCGTCGCAGAACCCAGCAAATCACACACCTAAATACATGCACTCGTCAATGGTTTGTATCTCGTCGCTGTGCTCCATCTTTCTACACCACCACATTTAAATGATTTAAAGTCTGATTTCAACTGATGCTCAGAAACCTCTGAGACACACGTAGATGCCCAGTTGGTATGTTAAGTATAGCGCTGCCATTTCAAACATTCAGAGCAAATTGTGCCAGGTATTACTTTGTAGATGAAAGCAGAATAATTGTTAAAGGATAAACTACCAAGCAGTGTATAAAGCACCTTCATTTATTCCTGCATGTATCAGCTACAACACTACATGTACGCATATTTCTAGCGCTACATGAGTAGCATTATGTTTGAATTATAAAGTATTTTATTCATTATTGTACTGTTAATGACATTTGGTACAGAATAAGAGTCTTTTTATTCGGACATTCTGCAATGTTTGGCAAAACGGAGCGAGGGGTTACAACCTATATACTTTATTTGAGAGTAGTTTTTGACTTAGAAAAGACTTAAACCAACAAGTTCCTAACCAGCAGTGTGAGCCAAACTAAATTTGACAGAACCTGAGTGCAACTGCAGCAAAAATAAAAACACGTTTTCTCTGCACTCAAACAAGCTATTTCTCCAAATGGGAAATCTATGAGAGACACACAAACACGTGGACCAAATACATTTCTCCTGTGAAATATTCCTGAAATAGATCAACCTCCTGACATCTATTTATTATCAATTGTTCGTCCAAAAACCCATTACATTCAGATTTAGACTTTTCCAAATCAACCCACAATTGGCAGCACTAACTCTTTCCGCGCTCCAATGATTCAGATACAGAGCGCAGACAAAAAAGAGAAGAAGTCTATTGCGTGATTAAAAATAAAAGGAAAAGAAAATTGTGAGGAGTAAAGTTTGCTTGAAAAAGTTAGTCTCACAGTAATGGGCCCCACCATGCGGCAGCCAGTAATGGGACCGGCGACCATTTACTCCTCTTTCAAGCCGGCATTAATAATGTAACTCCATTTACGCTGTGGCTTTTCTACAAAGGTGGCTTCAGAGAGGGGTTTGTTCCAACAGCGCTCAAGCCTACAAGGTGAGAGTGGAATGCGTGCATCTGTGTTTGTGTGTGTGTGTGTATGACAGTGTTGGATGAGGTGATATTTTTTGTATCTGTGAACTCGGAGGTCAGGCATGACTCACCCGATGAATGCTGCTGAGCGCTGGGTTTTGGAAGTGAGAGGCGGCGTGTGACACAGAGGGGAGATCCAAGTAGGAAATTAGAAAAACCTCATGAGAAGTGTGATGGAAGAACCAAGCTGTTTGTGTGTGAGAAAATGTGAGAGGGTGGACGTGCGAATGTGACTGAAACCATCAAAAACAATCGTTCAATAACACTTAGTAACACATTAATAACCCAGTAATAAGTATTAACTTGTCGTCAGTGTAATTCCGTCCTCTCTACCAACTCTTTAAGGAGAAGTTAACTAACAAAAGCAGCGCACCAAGGCAATGCATTTTCTGAGAGGTTGGCAAAGCATCACATGATTCCTAATTTATCCCAAGTTTCATTACAAAGCCAATCATCTTTGCTATGGTTGCCCGGTTTTATCATTATCAACAATTGTTCCCATTTAGGAACTCATCAAAGAGGTTAAACAACAAATCTACTTCGTTATCGGGTGAAAATAGTACTGAAATGATCTAGCAAGTAGTCTGTGACTGAGTCATTTGAATGGGAAAAGCACCGTCTACTGGCCACACGCAAGAATAGCAACTCACTGGATGTGGGCAGTACGCTGGATCGGTGGTTGTGAATACTAAATATTGAAGGTGCTTGGACAGATAGAGAATATTCCTGCACCACAGGAAGTCAGAGGTGATCCACACTAAGATACAAACACATGCTAGTTTCATTGGAAAGAAATGAATGCAACTGAAAAACAAGAATGAATGAAAATGAATTGTTGGGCTTTGAGTTGTGGTGACGCAGGCCCCTTTTCAACACACACGCAAAAAAACACATTTAATATTATTTCATCAGCCTGATGTTTCCCGAGTTTTCCTTAATTTATGAGAAATTCTAATGAACCTGTTTTATACTTAATGACGTTGTCTATGTCTGTGATTAACGTTGACAGTACTTTTTATCAACACTACCTCACCCGAATCCTGATTAAATCTATTTGGATTCATGTTACAGTTTTATAACAGTTTTGTAGAAGTGTAACAGGGAGTTAAGCCTCAAAAAACAAGGCGTAAATGTCAAAACTGATGTAAAACTGAAAGAATAGAATATTTATTTATAACAACAATAGCTATTTTGTTACTTTAATAAACATGCAGGTTGTGGCAAAGAGAAATCTTACCACTAAATACTCAAGATTTTCAGTTTAAAAAGGTTTTTACAGCAGAAGGGTCTGTGGGATCATACAAGAAGCACTTAAATCCTCACCAAAACAATTTCTCAAAACATTTTGTGATCTAAATTGCGGCACTTAAACCGTACTTATAATGGCACTTATCTATAGCAAATTGTAAATTGGCTTATTTGATGAAAGTGCACTTTCTTGTTCTGAGTATGTATCCCTATGGTTGAATGCACTTGCACAGCAAATTGTAAGTCACTTTGGATGAAAGCGTCAGCTAAATGACATGTAATGTAATGTAATAATGTAATGTGATCATCCAGCTAAATAAGGCCTTCTTATTACTGTGCTAAGTTAAATCTGGTGCAATGACTTTTTTGTTTTGCTGTGTAATTTTGATAATTACCACATCATTAAATTACAGCATTAGCATTTTTTTGTACCCAATACCGTATTTGCATAGAAAGAAAAAAAAACTGCCATTCTGATGAAGTTCGAGAACAAGTATAACTCCATCTTTTCCCACACAACTCCTCAAAGTCTCTATTGGTATTGGGCCATTAGTCATTCAGCTCTGTGCGAGCGTGGACTCGGCGTCCGACCCCACCGGCTGACCTCAACAGTTTAAATAACCCCGGTGCTTCGACAGATGCGCTTGCTCGCCTCACGTAGGAGAAAACGATGTATTCTCCTCTGCTAGGGGGCTAATACAGCGTGATAGGATCGCGTCGGGCGACACGGTGTGTGTGTGTGTGGGCGTTTGTGATCTCGGCGGAGCCACTGCGGATGATAGGGGTCAGTGACACTGCTTGTTTTCTTGCTGGGCACGAGCTCGCAGAGCGGACAGACGGGTGCAACAAAGGTTTATGAAAACGACCAGCGGCTTTCCTCCGTCCATCATCGCTGCACACACACACACACACACACACACACACACACACACACACACAGACAGACACACACACACAGACAGACACACTGATGAGTATGCTTATAGTGTATGTGTGAGCTAAAAAGTATCTCTGCCATACATTTGTCATGTTCTTTATAATTATTTACATCATAATAATAATAAGTTTATTTTCTTAGTTATTTTTACCTACATGCCAATGCTTGGCCTTTTAGTAAATTATTTGGATCCCTATGATTTTCTACAGAGTGGACTGGTCTTCCTCGGCTCAAACTCTCATTATGTCTTGATATCAAAAGAAAATACTCCCTCCCCACCGTTGTGTGCTCAAGTGACCCGTTTAGATATGAGACGGAATGCTGTCCCAAATAAAATCAGGCCTTTTAATCTGCAGTTTGAATTTCCAGTCTTGGCCGACAGCTGTTGTATTTTTGCTTTTCCTTTCATACAGCACGGGGGAATACGGAGGCCAGCAGACACTGGTGGCGGTGCTTCTATCAGTGACTTTAACCTGTTAGACAATCTCTTTGGGATGTGATGAACCAATAAAACATACTAATTAACTTATTTTCAAAAAAGCATATTAGTATCGCAATGGTGGACTTTTATTCATTGTGTCAATTTCAAGCCGCCTATTTTCTTGGCGCTCCGTGTTTAGCCATTATTTTTGTTGTTCCTTCCTTCTGATATTTGTCCATCCCCCCCCCCCCCCCCCCCCTCTCCTTGTGGGATTCTTTATTGTGTGGCTTGGATAAGAAGGACAGAAAGACCAGGTGTTATTTTTCCATCAGCGTTACATGTTTTCGACCAGCTTTAAAGGTTTAGCTCTGTTCAAGAAGAAGAGCGAAGAAGAAGGTCCTGCTATTTGGTGCCATGAGAAAATCAATTTCCACACAGGAATCTAACCTGGCGGCAATTCAAAATAAGGTGCAACCTATTAATCTTTCCCGTGGTGGACTCATTAATTAATGTCGTACTGACTCGGGTAATGATTTGTTTTATGTGAGAAGATCCATGTTGCAAATTTAATGATGCAAGAAGATTAAAAACATTTTCAGCCTCTTTGACCCAGTGAGATTCGGCAGAGCGTTGATCATCACAAAAACATGTGGTTCAGCCAAGCAAAGTCCAACCATACAAACACCTAATTCAGAATTCTTGTCATAATGGAATCGAATGGATAATAAAAACGCAGAACTGTCCTGCTGGAGAATTTGGTGGGAAACGTGTAAGAAATAATACACTAGACAGCTCCATTATTTCTACTTGATAAAATGCTTGTCAACTAGAAAAACACAATATTTGCGTTTGAATATTGAATTTTGTCATTTGTTGAACTGCATTGCTTTAATGAAATGTTGGAACAGAACATACAGTATGTTTTCACACAGTGTGGAGCGTCACCATTGCTACTTAGGGGTGAATTTAATCAATAATGAATTGTTAAAGCACTCAAGTTATAGTATTTGGTGCAACTGCAGCTGACCAACTTGTGGGTTGATAAAGTCATTGTTAGTGATCTGTCCAAAGGGGTAAAATTGTCCTTCAAAACACAGCATAGCTCTGTTTTTTAACAATAGTTTTGATAAATTACGACAACTTCTGATATTTCGTTCTCAAACACGCATAAAAAACTGACATGAGGAACACACGTGTGCACCCTATATTGGTGATGTGTGCGTTTGCACTGTGGGAAATGTCCGGATTGTGGGGCTGCAAATTCAAACACCTGATATCTTTCGTTTTTACCTTCCACACAGGAGGGTCTTGCTCTGGTGGTGCCAGCTACCTGCCCGGGGAAACAGGAACACTTGACGGTTTGAGAGCGCTCCTCGATCTTATTCTTATTACAGCAGCGATGGTTGGCCACCACCTCACATGTTCCTTGCTTCACCTGGTATGAGACTGAGAGAGAGAGAGACAGAGAGACAAATGAGTGTTGGGGGGAAATATTTACTAGATATTCACAGACTTATTTGGGTCTTGACAGTTTGTTGCTGCAAAAGAATTGGCATTATACGCAAATATATTTGTGCCGCAAATACCAATCAAATATACACCACAGCAGATTATCTGAGGATTAAACAAATCTGATGAATGATTTACTTTTGCATAAATTCCCCAATATATTCCAGTCTTTGATTCATAAGTAAACACTCCTCAGTGATGATTTGCTTTTATTCTCAGCACAGTGGCCTCATTAACTCATTAACAGACGTCCCTCTGTTGTCATTGTGTGCAACATGCGGAAAATAAATAGTTTCTTTTGACTCCTTTCAGACATAATACACCACTTGAGCTAAGCAAAGAACAGACATTCATACATTAAGATTCGTGTGGTAGAACAAACCACTAGTAGGACACATTGTGGTTTGGATCCATTAATGCGTATTTTTATTTATGAGTGTGTGTCTACATATATCTGTGTTTGTGCGTGTGTGTGTTTGTGTGTATCGACTACTGCACGTTTGCACCCGCTATTCACACTTCTGCCCATTTTTTGTTTCTATGCGCGTGTGTGTGTGTTTTGTGTGTCTTTGTGTGTGACTCTCAAAGCTATGATTTGAGCGAGGATAATCGCTTTTCAGCTGACACCTCCAACACACAAACTGCGTTTAATCTTCCATGATTATCTCCACACTTCCCTTGGGACCTTGTCCTGGTTAATTATCATAGCCTCTTGACAGTAATGGGATAGAGGGGCACGTGTAAGTACATTTGCACCCAAAGCTTTCCAGCTAGAAACAAAATGATTGTATGTGTGACGATACTGAAACACTGAGCTTTCCTGTGGGAACGGTGGTGTATGCAGCAGTCTATACCTGATCATCGTTGCATCTGCATGTGTTGCAGTTTGTTGATGCTCGGTACAACAAGGATGCTACGAGCACAACGCGTGAGTGTTGTTCAGAGGTGTTCACGGAATTATGTCCATGCATTTTTTTTACTCAGCACATTAAACGCACTCGTCTAATAAGAAGAGGGCTTTGTGGCCACCTGAAGCTAAATCTGCCGGTCACACATGTTAGGGGGACCTGAATAATCTTTGCTTATGGCTCCTGAACAGATCCCAGCTGCCTTATCTCGGCTCTCAGCGCTTGTTGTGCACTCCTGAGCGTCTCTGGTACCGTTTCCCGAGCACAGCGAGGCCCGCTGGCGACATTACTACCTATAAGCCTCTTTACGGCTCTGGAAAAAAAAACGTGGTTATACTGTACCATAAGCCCAGATTTCGTTTATGTACGTGACTTTACCCAGACTCACAAACTTTTCATGCTCGGATGAATGAGCTTTTCAGGGTAGACACACAGCGGCCAGCGCGGCGCGCACACACTCAGTCGAGGGTTCCATTTCTGCAGGCCATGGCCCCTCTCATCCTTTCTGATTTAAAGTTTGTTTGTTCTCTTCTCCAGAGAGCCCCATCAATGATCCCGGGCTCTCCGAGGGCGCCCCCGCGCTATCATCCCTCCACTTTCATTTCCCTCACTCCTCTGTCTCAGGCTCTCCTGAGGCCGGATTACCGCCGCGCACCCACAAACACGTGGCCCACCGATCAAAATAAGGACTTTAACAAAATTGAAACAAACTCAATGGGTCGAGAACCATCGGCGCCGTGGTAATCATAACCGTAATAATCGCAATTAGAGCGCAGAGTGACAATAAAAAACTAAGGATGTGTCGTTTAAAAACAGCCGAGTTGCTTTTCTCTCATTCCGACTCGTGCCCTCATTGTTATTAATCTCTATCGAAAATCCCCGTGCAGAGAGGTGAATGGGTAAGACCGGCCAATTGTCTGCCCCCCATCTCACAAATAGGCAGCTTGTTAGCGAGAAAGAAGGAGAAAAGGTAGAGGGAGGAGGAGAAGCAGTGTCACTGGCAGCAGAGAGAAGAAAGCGCCGCTCGTCTCCTGCTAGCATAATGAGGTCAGAGGGTTCGCAGGTCTCTTCTCTTTATTGCTTATCAAACCTGGGCCGGGCCTGTTTTGTAATTCAAAGCCGTAAAGCTATGAGTATGTGTGTGTGAGCAGTGCAGGATAAACCAACCTGAACTTGATTTAGGCTCCTATTTTGTATTTGTCCATCTGTGTATGCTTATTTATATCTAACTTGAGTGGGTATAGTTCAAGCTGGTGTAACGTATTTGAGGTGACCAGGCTGAAGGGCCTCCGGTGGGGTTTTATTCTGGTTTAAAGCCGCAGCTTAACGGAAATAAAGAGAGCTGAAGGGGCTTTTTAAGCAAATGTTTTAAAGGCCTTTCTTTCATTGTCCGTTTCAAAAGAACTCAAAACAACTTCACTGGGTTTCAGATGTGGTCTGTGTGTCCTTAATCAAAGAGGACACCGCGTGCGAGAGACCGTTCTTTACAGTGATGACGATCCGTTGCTTCATAACGATCATTAGTTGAAATAAAAATCCTGTGCAAAATACGGCCTTTTCTTCCCTGAGACAAAATATTTCTGAAACATCATCACACGACTTCACACGTGATGGATGATGACAATCTGGATAACGAGTTTCCCTCGAAAAGATTTTTATCGGCCTAAAAACCCCTAAGTAAATCACGCCATGCAGATGAGAGGGCTGTAAAAGACGGTGGGTTGCGCGACAGTCCACTTTCCTGTGCGTGAGGCTGTTGCTTGTGTGTGAGTGCAGACTTGTTCTTGTGTGCATCTTAAAGCCCCAACCAATTAGAGTCATTTCCTCAGACCTCCACCACACTCAAAATATAGATTTAACTAACCTCAGAAAATAAAAGTATTAATTTATTAAAAATAAAAGTATTAATCATATCATGTGTATTTGGTTTGAACTGCCTCACAGGGGAAAGCGATGGTCGGCTGCCGTGCGCTGGTTCGATGTGATGTCACATGAACGTGAGCAGAGAATAAATTACCCCTTGAGTAGAAGTCTGAGCTACATTAGTGTGTGTGTGCATGAATTTACTGTATATGTCTGACTATTTGAGCGTGGGCTTGTTTCGAAGCAGAAATGTACATCCACGGTGTCAATAGAGGTTAGACACATACAGAGATTGAGGCCAAAATCTATTCAGTGTGGGAGAAGTGAACTCAAAACTACTCATTGTGCCAAAAGGACATTTTCAAAGATTTTAGTGGTTCATAGTTTGGCTGAAAACACTTTCCATGTCTTTATATACCACCTAAAAATGGTGTTCTGAAAATGGGAAAGGGAGTTTGTCAAAAATATCTTAAACAATACAGGACAGCAACTCCCACCTCATGGGTTCATGCCAAACTTAAAGCCTTAAAGGACTTAAATTATACTCGGCTGACAGTTGAAGTGAAGTTTAAAAAGTTAACACCAGTTCATCCAATTCATAGTTATGCACGCCTGCTTTTTACCTGAGAAATTGGCCAAACTATACTTACTAACTTGCAACTAACATTACAATTGCAATTGACCAGATCGCTTCTTTATTTTACCACAAAACCTACATATTTTTCCATGTATTCCATATGTTTGTTGTGTAATATTATGCACAGATGTGGCTGGATTTCATCTGGAACCAGAAACATGCCAATGCCAATGATATGTTACAAGGAATTTGACGTGGCGGCTTTTGAATAACATCAGAAAGTAGACAATGAACAACAAGAGAGATAAGATAACATGGCTTGTTCAATTTACAAATGTAGGGTCTCTCCCTAACCCAAATGTTCAATCAACAAGGACTATAGGAGCCTAAAGTAACAGGAGTAAGTCTGTGCATTGGCACAGCATGCCAAAACTGGTGATACTAACATGTTATGTTGAGTTGTGGTGGGTTAACAGACAGACACATGTTGCTATTCCTCCCGCCTCTAACATTAAAATATAAAAATTAAAGAGAAAATGTTTTTTTTTTTTAATAAATATAGATTTTAATGAACTGTCTAGAAATGCATTTTTGCAGCCATAGTAACCTGTAAAATACATTGTTATATTATGATTTTTCTGATATTGTATTTAGGTATATAAGAAACGATTTTCTTAGTTGAAATGTTGTTGAGAAATCATTTTTCAGAAGATGTTCCATCAATTACAGCATAAAGTTGGACCAAGATTTGAAATAATCGTGTAAAACCAGAACATGTCCCAAACATCAGCAAAGTGCTCTAGCGGCAAACTGAAATGCTGCGGCTTCACTGTGAGTCCTCCCGGTCTGCGCTCCTCTCACAACTCCTCTGCTCAAGATTCACGTGTTGAGCAATCAGCCTCCAGCTATATTCACACAATAACAGTGTGTCTAATGTCTCCACGTTGCCTTTAAACCATTTTGTTATGGCCGTCTCAACGTAATGGAGCCCAGCAAACACCGAGATGAAAAGGCTTCTCGAGCATGGCTAAATGCTTTTATTCCCGCGGTCGGCAAAGGGAGGGTGGGGTGCGAGGAAAGGTGGTGCGGGGCGGCAGCAGAAGCCGGGCAGCCGACAAAGCAGCTACCTTGAACTGATGGGTTAGCCAGGCGGTTGATGTATTCTGACAGACACAGGCAAGCGAGAGCATCGTGCAATTTATCAAAAAGCTGTGTCTTTCCCCCCGTCAATACCTGACAAGCGTGTCCGCAGCTATGAAAGGCCAGATAACTAGAAAATCTGTCAGTGGCTGCAAAGTCAATGTGAACGGGACATAGCGTATGTCTCTTCAGGGACACGCAGGTGGGTCTCGGGGGACAAATATTACGAGATCAGCTGTGTGGAACAGTTAGAAACCATGTCAAACACCTTTTCCACATTCTTTATACTGCGAATTAACATATGAGTACGTTACACCTACTTACTGAAACTCGCTTTTATGTTTACATTTTTTAACCCTTCTTCTGTTCTTTCTGCACCTGCTCTCCTTGACCTCCACTTTCCCGCCTTGTTCTATCTCCTCCCCACCCTGTTACGCAAGCCATCAATCTTGCTGACATTATCAGTGTTTAACAGGCCGTCAGGCTTCATGCTAGTTATCATAACGGGTCCTCTATATGGGTATATGTATGTATGTATGTACGTGTGTGTGTGTGTGTGTGTGTGTATATGTATAGCATCCCCAATAAAACCTGCTCTCTAAGGAGACATCGACGATGAAAGGCAGACTGGCGTGCAGGAGAACATAAACCTGTAAGGTCGCACATTTAAGCTTGCCTGTATTGAAAGAGTCGGCCTTTTTCTGCAGAGACAGAAGTATGTTTTTCCTCACATGAACCAAAGATGGCCCAATAAACACTTGAAAAGATGTGTCTCGAAATTGAAGATATCATTTGCGATGCGAAGTATGTTGAAACATGGTTTGGAAATTGATTCTAGGAGGTGAAATGGGTTTGGGTTTGCTACACTTTTGCAAGCTACCGACTGAACTGCTGGTCTCAGATTATCACATTTCAGGCATTCAAACAAGAAAAGAAAAAGAGCACACGGGAAGAAATGTCAAGACAAAGGGGAAAATTTCTTAGAGCTGTAAGAGTATAAGAAATTGATTAAAGTCTGATGTTCATTCGAGAAACCGCACAGGGGGTTTGAGTACATAACTATTTGTGATGGTCTTCATTCACAGCTCCTGGAAGACAATTTATTGTGTGACCTGCTGATGAGTAATCATTCTCATATTTTAATATTATTATTTTTTTTATATCATATTTTATTTTTTTTCATATTCTCATACAGTAAATTATTAAATTCATTCATGACCCCCTCCTGGACGCCTACAGAGCCAACAGGTCTGTGGACGATGCTGTCAACATGGCCCTCCAGCATCTGGACTCCCCAGGAACCTACGCCAGGATCCTGTTTGTGGACTTCAGCTCTGCCTTCAACACCATCATCCCGTCTCTGCTGCAGGACAAACTCTCCCAGCTGCACGTGCCCGACTCCACCTGCAAGTGGATCACAGACTTCCTGTCTGACAGGAAGCAGCACGTGAAGCTGGGGAAACATGTCTCCGCCTCTCGGACCATCAGCACTGGTTCCCCCCAAGGCTGCGTTCTCTCCCCTCTGCTCTTCTCCCTGTACACCAACAGCAGCACCTCCAGCCACCAGTCTGTCAAGCTCCTGAAGTTCCTTCTGTTTTCTGGGCTCCATCAAGTGGGAGCTGAACATCAGCTCCATCACCCAGAAGGCTCAGCAGAGGTTGTTCTTCCTGAGGCAGCTGAAGAAATTCAACCTGCCAAAGACGATGATGGTGCACTTCTACACGGCCATGGAGTCCATCCTCTGCTCCTCCATCACCGTCTGGTACGCTGCAGCCACAGCCAAGGACAAGGGCAGGCTGCAGCGTGTCATCCGCTCTGCAGAGAGGGTGATCGGCTGCAATCTGCCGTCCCTGCACGACTTGTTCGCTTCTAGGACCCTGAAGAGAGCTAAAAAGATCGTAGCCGACCCCTCTCACCCCGGAAAAAAACAGTTTGCCAGTGTGCCCCTTCCATCTGGCAGGAGAATGAGGTCCGTCAGGACTAAGACCTGCCGCCACACGAACAGTTTCTTCCCGTCGGCAGTCGGGCTCATCAACAGAGCCCGGTCCCCCACTGACTGACGTCATTCCACCGGTCACTCCCCTTCACACTCCACATGCACTTTCACTTGTCACTTTCTGCTCGCTGATGCACTTTATTTTTAACTTTTTATTTTTAACTTTTTATTTTTAACGTTTTATTTTATGTTGTCTTATCTGTCTTGTTGTCCATTGTCTTACTGTCTGATGTTATGCACCAACCGCCAAGTCAGATTCCTTGTATTTCTGACATATTTTGGTAATAAATGTTGATTCCTGATTCCTAAATAGCTTAAGACATGTCATTGTGTTATTAAGTATTTGGTGCTGCATGTTTGGCACTAGGTCTCATTTCATTCTACATATCTTTGCACTGTTGCACTGAAGATGTGTTGAACATTTTGATGTGATAAATGTTTCCGTGGTTTAATAAGTAAGCTGTGGACCTTAAAGCTATTTCCTGTATTTTTTATTTATATTTGTTTTTAAGATGGATCTGATACTTTTAAATATTAAATATTTCATTCCCATTTCTGCCAGAAAATAAAAAAGAAAGCAGATGCTATTTTTGTACACATCTATCTATATATCGGTGACAGCTGTCAGTCATATGATGTCTGCTTCATTAGTTGGCATTCATTCCATCCACTCCCATTATAGATTTGTTTTTCTGGTGTTTTTTTTGTAAAATGACAAATTACCTGAGAGAATGACATTTAGGAAAAAATATTTCCAGAGGAGGATTTTTTGACCTCTAGAGCCACCATGTGGCGGTAAACGGTACATCTACACAATCACGGGTAAAACAAATGACCAAACAGACCAACCGTAAAAAACACTGAAGTAGAAAACAACAAAAAAACATATCTAGCATTTATAATGAACTGCCAATTATTTCTGCCCCTGAAACCATTGTGTGTGTGTGTGACATGTTCACACATCTTTAACTTCCACCAATTAGGGTAAAACCCTCTAATAAAAAGCACCAGATGATTTGGAAGCGAGTCATTTTGTTTAACAGCGAGGGGGAAATCAGAAAGGGGCAGAACCCATGCTGACCTTCACAATACACAAGGCCGGCAATTAGTAGTGTCCCCGCCGTGAGCAGGCTGCCTCCTCTCCGTCAAAAGGAACCTAATACCATCACTCACTGCACAGACTGGATGCTGGTAGCATTTCTGTGGCACATAAAGGTCACCTTTCAGAGCGGCAGCAGTGAGAGCATAGAGACCAAGAGATAATTAAGGAAATTGTCATAATTAAATGTGAGGAGGACGAGGTGACTTGGGAGGTTGTTGCCAACAAGTTGAAGCGCAAGATGCTGTGACTCAGCACAACTGTCCCTGCAGCCAGTGCCGAGAAAATATTAATAAGACCGTGCTGGTCATTTTTAGTTGGGTTGGCTGCATGTCTCCATGATTTAAAGATAGAGAGTAGATTTAGCTCATGGCATCAAATTAAGTCAACGTTGGTTATGGTTTCTATCTTTTTCCATGAATTTCTTAGGGAATGAGTGAAGTGGTGCTTTGGTTTACGGGGCCCCTGCAGAGCTACGCATATTAATGTCGGCACTGGTAATTAGGGCCCGAGGATTACAAGTCTTCGGCCTTCATGGCCTCTTCTGCACGAGACACACGACAATATTTTATAGCAACCACTAAATCACTAAGAATTAAGCCGGTGGAGAACAACAGCATCCGTCCTGCACTGCTGGTCGTCGGCAGAGATCAGATCACGCTCACTCTGGTCTGTTCGAGTTGACAGCTCCTGACAGCTTAAGCGCCATTTGTATCTGGAAGGGCTCAATCATTCAAACAGGGGTGTGTTTCCATCCGAGCCCAAAGCGAGGTTTTTTTCTTTGTCTAGATGAGATCATGTCACACCGAGGGACAGAGAAGAGTGTCCCCGCTCAGCCTCCCTCCTCCAGGATCGGGACGTCTCAGTCAGCGACGGGGCTCAGGGAGCATGTGTTGTACCTTTGCAGTGACAGTGTAATTAACCTCTCGGGGTGTTTGCAGGAAGGGTTCAGAGCAAGACCCCGGTGTACCTGTCGGTCCCCGATGGTTACGGCTGGCAGCGGACACCGGGTCGACGAAGAGCATCACCAAGGCAACGAGGAAGGCCACCTGCACGGGCCAAGCTGACCTCCCCCACAGATTCATCCTGAGAGAGGGAAAGAGGAGAGTGAGGGTCAAAGAGGAAGGCAAGGGAAGAGAGGAGGAAGAGGGCATGAGAAGAGTTGACAACACCCCCCCCCCCCCCCCCCCCACTCTCCTCCTTCCCCCCATAGGTCAATAAGAAAAAGCGACAAGAGGCAAAAGAGCACAGCAAACAGAAGACATTGCTTTTCAAACAAGCTGAAACAATGTAAAAGGTCAAAGAAAAGAAGGACAACTTTGAGAACAGAAAAGAGCTGAGAAGAATATTCCTGCAGCCAGCACAGACACACATGATGTGGGTAGAGCTAACTCACCAGGGGCACAATGACAGGATGTTGCCAGCATCCTTTTATGCCTATTAGTATCATATAAGGATTAACTCCTCCAATTTCCCTCTGGCGGCAGACAATTACAAAAAAGTCGACTTTATGAGTCACGATAGTTTACAAAGAAACATGAGGCTCAGAAAGCTCAGCTCAGAAATTGAAATATTTGGGTTAGGGCTGCTACTAACTACATTATATTTCATCATTGATCATTCTGCAATTTATTTTTTTGACGTATCGTTTGTGTGTAAAAAAGATTTAAAAAATCATCCATCACATGACTTTCCCCGAGGGGACGTCTGTAAATTGGTTTGTTTGACCTACCTCCCAAAACAATGTCAGCATATCACTGAAGTGATGAACTATAAATTATCAAAATATTAATTTAATAAATTGTTTCAGGTCTATTGCGATTCGGAAGTTACTATTAAGCATTTAAGTTATTCTTAAATGAATATTGCATAACTGACGGTTATCAATCCTAAAGTGGGAATATTTGCTGCTTTTATATCCTTGCGCCTGTTGCTTGGAGAAAAACAAGCTATTTGAAGATCAAGCCTGCACCTTTACTCTTTTCCTAACATTTCATCACCCAAACAATGAACCCTTTCAGAAAGAAATGACTTATTAATTGATAATGAAAGTATGATGAGGCAGTAAATGTTTTTTCTTGTGTGCCTCTGCTGTGCATGCCGTCTCACCTGTTGGCTGTCTCTGTCTTCCACTGAGTAGATCCTCTATGGACAGGCTACACAGGCCATGGCTGCATACACTCACACCCTGGCTCCCCTCCTCCTCTTCCTCCTGCTGCTTCTCCTCTTCCTCGCCTCAAACAGAAGAAGACCCTGGAGAGAGGAGGTACAAAGACACCCGGTCAGAGAGGCCAGCCTGCCTTGGGGTTCCTCAGTGGCCTCCAATGGCCTTGTATGAAGGTCTACACAAAAACACACACACACATGCACGAGTTAGAGATGTGAAGGTCTAGATTCTGTTAGATCCATTGTTTACAATAGGTTCACCTACCCTCAGGCCAAATGTGATCCCCACTCTAAGTCACACACCCTCATGCGCACACTCCCCCATTCTGTGTCGTGATTGCACACTCGGATGAACACACTAACACATTGTAATCAACAGAAGAAAACTTTAATTGATATGAATACATGTAACACACACTTGCAGAAAAGCTTTGTAGCTGAAACATTAAACAGCAGCAGATCAGATGATTAAACAAGCCATAAGGACGTTCCACACACACACACACACACACACACACACACACACACACACGCACACACACAGTGAGTACATTTGCAGTGTTTGCGAGGTAAATTAAAACAGTGCTGAAGGACAGCAGGAGAGACTCTCCCTAATTACAGCTGAGTGACAGCTTCTGGTGTGTGTGTGTGTGTGTGTGTGTGTGTGTGTGTGTGTGTGTGTGTGTGTGTGTGTGTGTGTGTGTGTGTGTGTGTGTGCACTTCTTCTCACTCTCTCTCTCACACAAACACACACACGCACGCACACTAACAAGTAAATTACCATGCCACCGAAGAGAATGTCAACACACCTCTCTTTACAAAAGGACGAACCCGCGGTCTAAATGAAAGACAACAGATTCACATTAATAACAAAACGTTCTCCTCTCCGAACCTTCATTATTCATCATGACTCATTGACATGCAGCTCTGTCCGCTGCAATGCTCAGAAACTTCCTGGGAATGTGTCAGTTTCATCCGAGCCCGACGCCCCGGCCGAGCCGGCGGTGTGGTGCCACTGCCCCCTGGTGGCGACCAAACCAACAGCAGCTTCCACCAACAAAGCACAAGATCCAGAAGACACACCTCAGGGTCTGGAGACCATTCTGCATGAGTGGAATTTGTGCACATGGAAAGCATATGCATGATGCATACCCGTGCCTGTCCGTGTGTGTGTGTGTGTGTGTGTGTGTGTGTGTGTGTGTGTGTGTGTGTGTGTGTGTGTGTGTGTGTGTGTGTGTGTGTGTGTGCGATTCACTCCAGTGCAGTAGGTGAAAGTATGCAAGGTGCATATGCCATTTGATTAAGCATGCTGCATAGCAGCACCGTAGCCCATTGCTTATTCTCTTTTTAAAGGCCGGACCGTGGCACACATTTTTAGCAGCTTTGTTCTGCGATACACTCATTAAAAGAGCACAGTAGTGTGTGTGTGTGTGTGTGTGTGTGTGTGTGTGTGTATACGTGTGTGCACTCTCCAGATGCAGCTCAGTCTCGTCAGGACTTCAGGGACAAAACGTCCCATCAGTCACAGCGGCAGCGCTGTCACCTCCCCCCGCGTCTCACACATACAAACAAAGTGATACAAATCAACAACAATCTCTGCTGATGCGCATGAATCAGATACAATCTCACACGAAACATCCATGTAACCAAAAAGTCTCAAGCGTCCCCAGGGCAGAATGTTGGTGGAAGCAGAGGTGTGTGTGTGTGGGGGGCTCAGCTGGTCATCACTGCTGTGAAGAGCTGTTGGATTTGGTCGGCAGTAGTGTGCACACACACGCACAAGCATTAACAAACAGAGCACAGACATGCTCAAGATTATCCGGGAACATCAAGTCTCGCTCTTTCTAAAATGATCCCTCCTCCTCCTTTGACCCAGTCGCCCCCTCATCTGTGTGTGTGTGTGTGTGTGTGTGTGTGTCCCTGTGGGCATGAAGGGCTGATTTGTGTCATTCCTTGGAGTAATCACACAGGAGTGACACTGGCGCTCATTGACATGCAACCAGACAATCCCACCTCGGCCACAAATACATCTGTGTGCCCTGCATCCAAACAGCATCATCACCCGGCACTCAGCGAGCGCACATGCACGGCCACAAACATGCGCGCACAAAACGGCAAATTTGACGATTTGATACTCACAGACGCTCTGTGACCTAACCCCGTCACAGTAGAAAACATGTGTGCACGCTCTGCACCAAGTGTGAAGCAGTGAGCCGCTTTCTGCGTGACGGGGGATGTTGCTGACACTTTTGTTTGCTGCGTTGCATCACTTGTCGGGACGGTACAGGAGGTTTACTGAGGAAGGACTGACCTTCTGCGAAGAGGAGAAACAGCAACATCACTTGATAAACTCCGTGCCGCCTGTTCAGCGAGTGACAGTGTGAGTCACTGGGCTTCATTTAATATCCCTGCCTTGTTTTTCTTAAATCAATACGTTATCTCTAATTAAATAAATTGCTGTTTATCAGACTTTATTTAAGACTTTGACAAATGTATTCTGGTTCAGTATATATATATATATATATATATATATATATATATATATATATATATATATTCCAGGCATTAATCTGGGATTGATTTAGCCTCACAGGCCACCTCAGGTTGATGATGTTGGCTATTAGGTCGATTCATTCGACACTTTGGGCCACAGAAAAGGGTTTTTTTTAACAACTGCTCGCTAAACCGTCTTCACTTCTTAAGGTCCTTCAGAAGCTCCAGGACGATGACTGTGGTGACCTCTGTTATTTTGTCTACTCAAGGTTAAAAAAAGAAAAAAGGAAGACTACTGGTGACACTGTGAGCTTTCTGATTGTCTTACGTTCACTGTTCGATGACATAACAAAGTCTAAAAAAGCAGGAAAAAGACGACTTGATAAATTAAGCATATGTATACTCATAGTTAGGGTATTTTAAATATGTGATGACTCTGGTGTTTGTGTGTTCTGAGGGAGAGAAAGCAGTCTGAAAAACTTCAATTTCCTTTGTACATTAAATATACATTAGCAAAATATATACACTTTTAGCAAATTTTAGCAAAGGATTTCTTGTTTGGTCCAGAATTTTATTTCACCACCACAGGACAGATGGAGAGGATCATCTGCCGTAACAGCAGCTCACTCTGACAACATCAGTTGGTCTGTGTTTTGCGCAAATGATTGATGTGGCCAGAAGGCTGATTTTGAGGGTGCCTTTTTACACGGACAACAATAATTCTAAGTAATGAATATTAACGGTTTATTTGGAAAAACTTTCGCAATTAATACAGTTAAATAAATCTAAACAAATGTCTGGATCCGAAACCCTGAAACAAGTGATTTAATTTGTGTTTTGATCACACAGGTTTTGATTAAGCTCCAGTCTGCATGCGTGAAAAACCGAAAGGCATTGAGATTGGAGATCACACGAGCATCACGGCCGCATCTCTGTACGCCGATTCTTCTGTGCCCAGACGCAGGCGGAGCAGACAAAAAGGCATATCAGTGTGAAACAAAGTGCACATCCCTAAGGCAGAAAGATATTGTAAATGAAACGGACAAAAGGCACAAAGCCCAACGGAACGTCACGTGAAGCGTTTCAGATTCCCCCCGATATGCAGAGTATTAACATTCAGTGAGGAATGTGTATAGTTGTGCTGCTATAAATTTGTCTGAATCAGACTTTCATCCAGTACAGCAGGCTGCTCACTGCGAAATATTCTGCATGTACTCTCATACACACTGTATATATTTAAATAGTACATAAATGGCATTAAGTGCAATATATGTGTAGAACAACGCTGATATCACACAGTTTTATAATAATAATAATACTATTCATGAAATAAATAGTATTAGTGAAATATGAAATAATAATACTGATAACACACTAAAACATGTTGTATTATAATACTTGTTTCTGTCAGACGTGCCACAAATATATACTTTCAAACTAGCATGAACAAATATTTAGGTGTAGAAACCATATCTCTTAAATTTCTTTAGGCAGTGAAAGGTCAGAAGTCATGGGAGAGACACAAAATAACATTGCGCCTGTTTATTGCCGTGCGTCTATACTCCCCCACCCGTATTGCTTCCTCCAATAAAGCAACAAGCAATAAAGTGGACGACCCCGTGTTTGGTGGAATGGCCAGGTGGGGAGACGGAGAGAAGAGCAGATGTGAGAGAAAGTCGGACTTCGGGGCCGTTACCCGAGTCTGGTATTGACTGCAGGAGTTCAGAGAACGGCCGTGGCGCTACGGCACCATTACAGCTCAATTGATCGGCCTGCACTTAAATCCAAATCCCACCTTGCTGCACAAGCCG
The DNA here is from genome assembly GCF_964276395.1 of Gasterosteus aculeatus. Taxonomy (NCBI): domain Eukaryota; kingdom Metazoa; phylum Chordata; class Actinopteri; order Perciformes; family Gasterosteidae; genus Gasterosteus; species Gasterosteus aculeatus. The sequence continues at coordinate 16,459,088 of NC_135705.1, forward strand.
TCATGTCAGGATCCGGCGACCAAAAGTGTGTTTTCTCAGGACTCCTCTGGCATTCTTTCACTCTTCCTCCCCGTCCCCTGGAGTATTTGTTTCAGATGAGGCCCTTGGTTGTTTTAATGCAACGGGAGAAAAGCACGGCCGCTAACAGGCTGATAAATATTAGGTCTGCGGCCGGGGCCCAGTTCCTGGCTTCCTCTTCATAACCGTCTGGGTTTTAAGGCAGCATCGGGCGGCGTAGATCAGAGAAACCCTCCTCAGAGCCGCTAACAGACAGGGGCAGCGCCCGCGCTGTAAATCCGGCACACTCTAATAAAGCAATAAAGGGCCATTAAAAGTCAGTGTCCCTCAGCACTGGAAGATGGATGGAAAGGTGGAAAGTAAAGGAGACTCACACACACACACACACACACACCGTAGCAGGTTTCTTTCCTCCTCCTGTGCTCTGACAATGTTGTTACTCCTCTTTTATCCGTGCTGACTGCAGCTCACTTTTGGGATGAAAAAAATAAAAATAAAAATAGAAGAAAAGTAAACAGTGTGATTTAGAGAAGTGAGGTGAAATCTCTATGTACTGTTCCGTTCACTCAGTAAGCTCTCTGTTTGCGCCACTGATCTGCCTTCCTCCCTACGAGGACTATGGCAGCGTTTCCTTCTACAACGAGGTAAAAACCAGTCCAGATTTCATACACACCATCCAACACAAATGCAAATGGGACGTTCCTGGCTTACCTTATCTTTTTATTGGTACCCGGATGGGAATTATTTACTGCAACAATAATGCTAAATATATCATTTAAGTCAAATAGAGAGTAAACTGACAGTTTGCCAGTAATGACAAACCAACTCTTTTGTGCTTCTTTCTGTCCTTCCTTTATTTTCCCTCTTTCATTTCACTCTTTCATTATTCGTATCTTTTCTCCCCTTCTCCACATCTACAGGGGATAAAAAAGGAGGAGCGGAATAAAGGAGAGATGTTGTGAACACATAAAGGGCAGGAGAAACACAGCACCACATAGCCAAGTGATAAAACGTGGTTTCTCCTCGCCATGTCGATGCTCCTTGCTCCTGTTTGTACAAAGAAAGCGTATTCCCGCCTCCCCGACTGGACCCTGCTGGTATCGGAGGTCGGCCCGGAGCCAAACAGCAGCCCGCCGAGGCCCTGAGTGTGAGTCTCCCAGGAGCAGCGGCATTCACTGCGCTTTGTGCCCAAATTATGATTAATGGAAAATAAACAACCTTGATGTGAAGCCTGCTTTGATTTTTGCGTGAGCCCTGGCAGGGCTGTAGTTAGCCGCTGCTCCTCTGGCCGAGGGAGCAGAGCTGGACCAGCACTCGACTCTTGGCCCCACGTCGCTTTCACAAAACAGCCCGAAATGAACGGACAATGAGACAAACGAGCTGCTTTCGCGTCCCCTCTTCCCCTGGCGCCTCCCTGCACGTCGGGAACACGCGCACACAAACTCATGAATGCACACAAACCGACATCTTGATGATATCAGTCCCCTCTGCTGCTAATGACCAGCCTGCGCGTAATTATATTAATTACCTTACGTGCCACGGCTGTCAATTGGCTGCCCCCCTCCCCCCCCTCATCCCCCTCCCCACCCCCCCCCCCCCCCCCCCAAAAAGGAAGCGCTTGACACAAGTGAAAAGGAGCGAAAAGAGGGGAAAGGGACAACGCTGCAGAAGGGGGGAGTTGGAGAGTGGTCCGTGGGGGAAACGGCAGAGGAGGAAGGAGGAAAGGAGGGAGAGAGAGCGAGGTCGGGGGAAATGGAGTGCAGAGAGAGAGGCAAAGACGGAGAGCGCTGGGGGAGAGAGAGAGGAAGACTGATCAATTGTTCATTTTACAAAGTCACTGAGACGTGTCAGCAGTGTCAATAAGTGAATTAATTTGTCTGTGGGTCTCCGGAGCATGACACCGGATCACTCTGCTCCCCTGAGACAAGCAGGGCCTTTAACCCTCTCTCTGTCACACGCACACACACACACACACACACACACAACACACATCCACACACAAAAGAGTTCCGTTCAAGGATCGCACATGGACATCGGGAACCGCAAAAACAAAATCCAGATGTTCCCTTGCTGGTAGATGCGTATTCTCACCACACGCACAACCTTTTTTTAATCATTAAGAAGAATATTGCATTGACTGACATTGAGGTAGGAGACCTACCAACCTTATTCAGAACTACGGCATGCATAAACCTCGGGCCAAAACATCTGGATTTTCCGTTTGGGGAGGTGAGTCTCAATAACATGACCATATGAAGTGATTTTTATCCCTGCACTGTGAAACATAAACAAACAACAATTGACCTTCAACAACATACATTAAAATACAATTTAAAGATAGCAAGACAAAAACACACACACACACACAATTGTAATTCCTCCTCATCCGAGCAGCCGTCCTCAAGGGAATCTATCGTGTGCTGGTGACTGACATCAGTCGGACACCCAGAGGGACCCTCGACCACTGGCTGCCTGCTGTTTTTATTACAGAACCATCACCTCTAGCACACACACACACACACACACGCTCACTCACAAACATAAAATGTGTGCACTGACATACACAATGACACACACTCACTCACTGCTTTGACAGATTTCCCTTCAGTCCTGACTACCCATTCAATCCACCTCAGCTAATGCACACAGGCCCTGACTTCCTATTTGTTGTTTACTCCCCCCCCCCTCCCAAACTTCATGGCCTACAGGCGCAGCGCTGTTTGGGGGCTGCTGTCATGACCGCCCCGGGCTCTGCCACCACGGCACCACTTCCCCTCTACGACTTCACAGTGGACCCGCGCTGCAGAGCATGCTGGGAGCTTTTCATAATCCCGCAAATACACTAACACTGTCGCTCACGGTTACCAGCGCATCTGCCAGCAGCCAGAGGGCCGCGAACAGACTGACACACGTGGATACGTACACACACAGCAGATCACATCCAAGGTGATGGATGGAGCACCGTGGGAAGGAACTGTGCCTGTTCAATTACAATCATTACCACCACTTTGGGAGATTTGTCATGGTCAGAGTGAGTTGGAGCTGTGGAGCAATCACCTTGAGCCCAGAGAAGTGGTGTCATTTTCTCATTTTTTTCGCAAAAAGGCCAAGGCGTCCCCAAAACTCTCTTTCGATTAAAAAAAAACTAATATTGAATTACAAATGAATTAGTACAAAAATTATGATTGAAATGGTGAGAAAAAAAACAATATCCCCAACGGGATATGATGGACTCTTCGATCCACAAACTCGCAAACAATCAGCTGCTTTCAACTTCATTAGGGAGGGTGTGACGGCGGGGGGCCTTGCTCTCACTGATGACTTACTGACAGGGGGGAGAATGGAAGACAAGGAACACACACACAGCTGTGGCGCTGCGACATGAGACCTCCCCTGCTCTTACAAAATGATTGCTGAGTGAAAGTAAAGGCCAAAGTCGTCATCACCACGCCTTTGCTTAAAGGACACCAGAGATCGCTTTTAGGATGGATCAACCGTTAGTCATTTATATTGACGTGCGCGGTCATGTGGGTAAACTATGACCTTATATGTAGTTACTCGATTGCGCTCATATTGTTTGGTGCACGATGTTCCTGCAGCGACGGTTGTGATAATGAAAAAAGGACGATTGCAATTGTATGTCAAATATTGACGGATAGCTGTTGCAATTGTGTCTACGATTACATTTATATTTGGCCAACAGTGATGTTTTCATCAACCCATGAATTTGTCATTTCCACGCTGCAAGTTGTCAATTAATTGCTGACGTGCAACAATGTAGCCGAGGAGGCAACGTGATCTCCAAAACCTGTTCGTAAATATGTATACAAAAATCTTGAACACACAAATTCGTAACAATACATACGAACTGGCGGTGGTTAACCACGCCCCTTGAGTGAACAACATGGCGAGCCATGTTGGATTCTTGAGTGAACGTCTCTCCGCCATGTTGGATTTTTTGAGGGGGTTAGGGTTAGTATTCTATTCTTACAAGTTAACGTTGATTTCTCGTTAAAAATGCAATCATAACACGTTTATTTTACATGGTTAGACTTCACAAAGTGTGTTTACAGGGTGCAGGTCCCCATTCACTATGAATAGGGTGACGTCATCAGTTGCAGTCCGTATTTATTTCGTATGTATCACTACGAATTTGTATGTTCAAGATTTTCGTATACATTTTTACGAACAGGTTTTGGAGATCAGGCTGGAGGAGGTGGGAAAGGATTTTCTTCATTTCTGGAGGCCTAGACTTGGTGTGGCGTTCTCATACGTTACCACTGTAAGCAACATCTGTACATTTACCTTTTTTTTTTTTCGTATGGTGGTGACCTCTATCTCTATCCAACTGCGGTTTTATGATTGAAACAAGAAACAGATACACACCACACTCACAATCAATTGATCTAACATCACTTGTTTCTCCATTAGAGTCATGTATCACCTTTCTGAGAAGAGATATCATACCCTGCATGGGCACATTTTCTCTGAACCCGATTTCATGAGTGAAGAGGTTACTGTCCGCTGCTTGAAGCCTGTTCATGATCTCTGACTCAATGCACTCAGAGATGAAAAGCTGTCCAGGACACTGTCATTTACAAATGGGACGCCTTTTTCCATCTTTCTGTCCATGACATGAAAGCAGGCCCCTCCTCCACCCTCCCCTCAGTTGGGAAATATCCATTCATCCCAGTCAACCTGTTAATGCCAGCGTGTGTGTGTGTGTGTGTGTGTGTGTGCGTGGAGGTGATCTCCAATCTGTCATGCTGCTGTCACCTCATCAGTCCTACAAGCCTGATGCTGGTTTATTCATCCAGCAGATCGCCCAGAACGGCTCTCTCTCTCCTTCTCTCCCTCACACACAATCTAGCACACATAGATTCACAAGGTCCCTTCTTTAAACACAGACCGACGCGCTCTCTCTTTCTCCTTTGCCTCGTCTCTCACAAATATTTTTTCTGTCTCTCCAGCTCATTTCTCTCGCCTCCCCTGCTCTCCGGTCTCCTCTCTGCCGTCCATCGCCTCTCTGCTTGGCCGTGTCCTCATGCACGTTCACAAATGCACACAATCCATTTCCCCCCCGCATTCCCATGCAGTCATCCCAAACGGCCCTCTGTGGGGTGAGTATAGGACACCGTTGAGACATGTAGAGACGAATGGCAGTGAGGTGGGGAGGCATTCAGGGGTGCACGGAGGATTGAGGAGTAATTCCCAAATGTGTGAATTTGTGCGTGTGTGTTGGCGGGAAGGGGGTCTGCAAAAAGTGGGAGGGTGGTGGGGTGTGAGATGGAAAAGGGTGACAAATACAGAGAAATCCAGTGCGGACGCCAAACAACAGACTGCCACTCTCGTACAGGTGTGTGTGTGTGTGTGTGTGTGTGTGTGTGTGTGTGTGTGTGTGTGTGGCAGGGGGTCCGGTTGGAAAGAGTAATCTCCCCAGGATTAAGAGTGCTGTTCCTGTGTTAATGTGACTGTCAATGAGAATTAAGTCCCTGGACCGATCCTCTCCACCCGGCTCTCCTCTCCTCCTCTCTCTCCTCTCCCTCACTCCCCTCCCCTCTCCTCCTCTCCCCTCCTCGGTCCGCCCTGTCACACTAATGGCACCATTTTCTGCCAGTGCCACGCGCCAAAAACAATGGGGAAATAACTGCACTCTTTACTGTACAAATTGCAGAGTTGAGCAGCGGGACAACGAGAGGTGTAAGCGAATGGAGAGGGATGTTACGAGAGGATGGGAGAGGGAGGGTTTGAGACAAGGATGACTAACAATTATAACAGGATGGGGTTGGCTCTCATTACTGCGCCTATTAAGATGCACCAAGTACACCCCCCCCCCCCCCCCCCCCCCCCCCCTCCCCCATCACACACACAACCCCTTCAGCTTGTGTGCGCGCATAAGTGTGAGAGAGAGATAGAGAGAGTGAGAGAGAAAGGGTGGGGAGAGCGTGCGTGTGCGTGTGAGCAAAATAGTGTTCGTTCATGTTGTCACACACCTCTATGCCTCCGTGCGCAATCCCGGAGACCCCGGCGGCACCACATTCCAACCCCATATGTCTGAGCTCCACGCGCTCTGCTCTCCATTCCCAGCCGGTCAGGATCCATGAAAAGCGATTAGAGAGGCACGTGAAAGGAACCCAGTCAGCGGATCCGCCTCGGAGATCACTCAATAGGTACTGAGCAGCGCCGAGCTTCGACCGATTGCTTATTTAACCTCAAACCTGCAAAAGCACCGCATCAATCCCCATCCGACGGCGCGCGCGCTACACGCTCAGCGGGAATGGACAGACGTTTTAATCGGCTCATCGGGTGGTCCATTTTTACGCATGGCCATCACGCGCCGCAGGAGTCAATTTGAGATCGCAGAAGGTTTTGTTGGGGAATCCTGAAAAAAATCGCCTCTCGGCAAAGGCGTGTGCTGCTGCGCGCTGACAAGAACATCAAAGTTGGTTTCAGCTGGAGTGAGTCAGACCCCCCCCCCCCCCCCCCCCCCCACACACACACACACACACACACACCACCCCCACCCTCTCTCTTTGCTGGTCGAATAAAATGTTCCACATCTCGAAAGCCAAAGTACCCCTCTGACCAGCCTGCTGGCCGTGCGCCACGGAATTAAAATGTAAATATTGATTGAATTGAAATTAAAAAGCACCATCTTACCCAAATCTATAAACTCGATGTCATGATCGCGGGGTGTTGTAAAGGATCCAGGTGATATAGTTGAGCGCTTTGCCACTTTCTGCTTCAACTCCCCGGTGTTTCCACTGAGCGGGTCAATCCTTCTGAGCCTCCCGTCTAGTTCCCGCAGCCCGCGCACAGACACACCGATGCAGGGGCGATGGGGGGGCTACTGCAGCGCCAGATCAGCAGCCCTCCGGAGCCGGGTGAGGAAACAGAACTCGCGCAATAGCGATGTGCTCCAGTGCGCCATCGTCGTGCCGCGTCCCATCTCAAAACCACACAGGGGAGAAAGTCGTCAAAAGTGCGTAATTCCCCCAAAGAGACACCGGGCTGATGTCTCTCGCGACCACTCCACACAAGTTCATCCCCTCTGCGCGTGACTGTCACGCGGAGGCGTTAAAGTCGCCGGAGAGCTACTGATGGTGATGCCGGAGTGATAGTTGCGCTCCCGTCGCTCCTCCCGAGCAGGGATCGATTGGACACGAGAAATGGGATGCGAGCCTGTCTTCCCCATTCAGGACACGCGCAACAGTGCCCGCCCTGTTCACCAGCTCCCACGCACACCCCCTCTCTCTCACTGATGTCATGTAGTTTACAAGTAGAAAATGTTTGGGGGGGTAGGTATCTTAACAGGTCATGTATTGTCATTGTGGGATGCTTGATTTTTTTTTTATTAGTTCGTGTTATGGTTTATGGTCAATCCATCTCAAAAAGTACAAGAGGTTGCAGTATTTTCGGGCACCGTTTCATTCTCACATTTTACATTGGATATTGTTGGTGTTTAATCAAATTGTTAGGGTCTTCGCTAATAGAGAAAGTCCTGACAGACATACTTGAACTTGTGAGCGTTGGGTTGAGGAGGGGTCCGGGTCCTGTTCGATGAGCGCTATGTGGCCCCTGCTCATCAGACAATAGTCCACCTCGCCACCACACTTCGGTCATGTTACCGATGGTGTCTGGATATCAATACTTGGGCTTGTCCTCGGCTAATACGCGCGGCCGGTGTAAATCTAACCCCCTCCCACCGCGATGTTAAACAGAATTTAATCACCGCCGCTTCTCCGTTTCGCACCAGGAGACAGCCTATCAATTATTCCATCCCTAGAATATTCTAGTGTGTTGATGGCGATTGATTGCTTTGCGCTGTATTTGCAGTCGTTAAGGAGGTCGATGCCTGCTAACGACCCAATGCGAGGAGTATCCGAGGCGTTCAGATGTCCTCCTTGTTTTCTTGTTGCCAGGATTGCACGACCAACCCTCCTTTAAAAACTCGCCAATTACAAATAGAACAAATTATAAGACTGAAACATGGCATTTATCTTATTTCTATGGCACAATCCTTCCCCTATGACCGTTTTTCTAGACCTGTGCTTGCATGACTTTGAGCTGAGACAATGTTACTCACAGGCGTGGAAGCGGGACTCAGCTATGGAATAAAACAAACCAAACAATAAACTAAAGTAAATATCCTACTTTCAGCACCATGGACAGGGCCAGATGCGCTGCATTTAAATTCAGGACGCTGGACAGCTCCAGACTTTCCTGTCAGTGCGCTTCTCTCTTAGCTTACTTTGCTGTCAAGTAGCTTATCCGGTTTTGCAGGCATAACAAACAGAAGCAGATGAACTGTGTCAAGTGTGCGTGAAGAGGGGAAAAAACACCAGCAACTTGATAAAACATAATACAACCAGTTTGCACCGGCCCGTGGTTGTGTCTACTGAACCTGTGTGTCACAATGGGGATCTGAGGCTTTTTATCTTAAAGTGAGGCAGCTAATGGATCCAACGGCCCACAGCACTTAACTCATCTGTCCATCCTCAGAGGGGCCAGGTGGTGTCAGAGAAAACCACATCATATGACGTGAACACAGGCTTGAAAGTGCGAGATTAAGCAAATTGAAATGCAATTTGCTTTCTAATACTTCCTGTCACATTTGTAAGTGTTACGGAACCATCCGCTTCCTTCACGTTGAACAGCATGTATCGGTTTCAGGGTTTTACTCTTATTATTGGTCTCATTCCATAGGTTGTGGAAAGGGAAAACGTCTTCTTGGCGTGTCTGGTATCAGAGAACTGTGGTTATAGGATCTCCTTTGGGATTGTTCCCCCAATAACCTTCACCCAGAGGTGGGGAAAACATTAAGGAAATATCTGCTGACAACTTGAGGCATATTTCTTCCTCCTGAATCGATATTCATGTATTTATCCCTCTGAGAGACGCTGATCTCCTTTGTGCAGGTGGGACGCCTGGAAAAGCAGCCACGATGTAATCGTAAAAGATCAGCTGTGAAACACGTTTTTCTTTTGAGTTTATTTAAATTATGCCAATGGTCACATTGTAAAACGCAAAGAATAATGACCTTTGCGCTATAATTAAAGAAATACAGCCAACACATGTTGGTGTGCACTGAGCAGAATATTCAGAATAGCACTGCAGGGGCAGTGAAGATGTCAAACAAACCTAAAATAGGGCACAAACAGTCAAACCAAGCAGCTGTAGTGAGATATATCACATTATGAAATCACAGCACGCTAAAACAACTCCTAATTCCAAAGTGTGAATTACAGCTCAAACGCGATAATGACTTTACTCACAGCTTCCACCGCGGTGATTACACCTCGGCCCTTTCTTACAATCAGCTCTTCTGTCCTGACGCGTCAACGGGCGCCGGTTCACAGAGGCGCCCGTCTGCCACGCCGACGAATTGCTGGGACCACACAGAGGAGATGGCATTGAACCTAAGCTTTCTTCTTCACGCTTTCCACTTGAAATTGAAAGGTGGGTTAGGTGACCCGATGGGTTTCTCACGTCATCTCTTCCACTCCAAGTGCTCCACTTTGGATACAGGAAGGCTTTGCGATGTGAAGAAGAAAAAAAAGGCCGCCATGGAGGTTAATGAGAATAGACATCTTGGTTCCTCTGCTGATCCCCACACCCATCCTCCCGCATAGATATTCTTCATTCCTTTACGAGGCCACAGGCAGAAACCCGAGCACGGCCATAAATAGTGTGCATCCCAGACAGGCCCGGTGTCTGTCAATACCCCCAATAAAGTGGACCGAAGCGCGGCGGCTGACATCAAACCTGCGATATTGGAGCAAACACTTAAACAAACAGCGACTTCTCATGACCCGCTGGATGGGTTTTGGGAATGGATTGTTCTCACCCTCAACACTGTTTGGAACAAGTCTGTCAGGGACGAGCATTCGGCGCAGGACTCATATGTGATGTTGTACTGCCCCCCTGTGGCGCCAATGAGTCACTTTTCGGCAGAGTCGTTTTTGAGGTCATTCAGATTTATTATGGTGACAGTAAAAACTGGACAAGTGCCCTTTTGCGGGGAGCCTGTCCCTCCTCTGACCTAAACTCACTGAAATAATGAAGCGCACAGCAAAGAGCTGTCTGGTGTCACCAAGAAACGGCCTCTAGTTTTTCCCCTCCAAGGTCAGAGTTCGAAAGATGATTGACTAAATTTAGATGGATTACATTTCTGATGCCAAATATGGCCAGCACAGAAAAGAAGACATTCTGCAGCATTTTTAAGCATAATTTATTTTATGATATTTCACAGCTTCTGAATATGAAATTGCCTACGAGTCAAGCTATGACCTGACCAAAGAGGGTTTATTGATAAATAAAACATCACACTCAGAGAGGGCAGGTAACACGAAAGCAGTTCGCTTAAAATACTCCTGTGCATTGCATCAGACCGCATGCCGATTGTGCTTATTTCCACTTCAGTCAAATTGACCTAAAATATAAAATCTAACATTCACAGGTCTAAAAAAGGTAATGTCACCAGCAGCACCCTGGTCATTTTACCAATACTGACAATGTATCAAACCAACAAACATACACGTTTAAATAACGAATGTAACGATTTTCAAAGGAGAACATGTTAACTATAAAGAAAGACACAATCCTGTCTATCACCATTAGAGATACTTCAAGAACTTCAATTCAAATGTCAAACTAAATGCAAAAAAAGCTGTTGCTGCGTGAATCCTGCGTGTGAATACTGCTCGTCACATTAGACTGGAGTAATGCTGGATATATGCTCAGAAACTTTGGTGGGATTGTCAATAGCTCTGAGGGGCTGGCATCAAGGTGACACTGATGAAATGTGACAAGATGTCGCGTGTGAAGGGACGCAGTAACAGCTGTTCATTAGCTAACTTTGTCGGCGTGGAATGAAGTAGACGCAGCAGCGGTAATGAGGAAACATAGGACACATCTTATCGCTCTCCAGATGCTGTGACTGCACACGCCTCGTCTTTTAACTGATGTGACACTAATAAGAGCTGGTGGAGGCTGTCCAACCCAGAGTCCTCCGCCATTCGTACTTTCACCCAACCAGACCTACCAGAGCAGCGCAAAAAGGAGGTGACAAACTACCAGAACCACTGTCGGAAGAGGTCACTTTGAAAAAAAAAAAAAACATTTAAAATGACTCAACGGGAAGAGGTCTTCGGATCCGGAAGAACGGCAGGTTTGTGTTCCTGGTTCTTCGGTGGGCGGACGTCTGCGTCCTACACTCACAGCGACTCTAGAGTTCATCCCGGAGGCCACGGCGCTGCCGTTTGGGATGGTGTGTGACGTAAGCCGCTGCCTCCAGCACGAGGCGCATGAACTCCCCCACATCAAAGGAGTAGTTGGTGAACTTTGGATGGTCCCCGAGGGTTGGGTGGTGACCCTGAGGGAGGCGACACACAGACGTGTGTTCAGTAAATGGACACATAAAAAGCACTTAAATGTGTGTCTTTGTACTGCCAGGAGGTGACGAGGGACATGCGGACCATACGTGAGGAATGTGCTTGTATGTCTTACAAAGCCGTTAATTGCCCATAAGAGATGAGCTCATCAGAGTGTAAGTGTGTGGAGATGAAGGTGAGGTGAACTGAGACGGCTCACACTGAGGGGCCCTGAGAGCTGACGGCTGGTTCGGGAGGTTCCCCTACCGTGTCCTGTGGGTGCACTTTGTCCATTTTCTGCCAAGTCACGTATCGAATGCCCCGAAGTCGAGCCAAATCTCGATAGCAGCTCTCATCCTGACAATTATATCTGTGAGGGACAGATGCACACACTTTATCTCGTGCTCTCCCCGGTCTGCCCCGCTTTCCCTCTTTCGTGCTCAATCTTTTCTCTCTCTCTCTCTCTCTCTCTATAGCTGTATGCACGCTGGGGTTCTCATTCTGTGCCACTCATCACAAGTGCACACAAAATACCCCCACACATGATCATTCTCTCTCTATGACACACGCACGCATCCTCCCGAAAACTCTTCTCCCCGCAGTAGTCAGGTGTGATGAATGACTGGTTAATTAGACAGTATGTCAAAGTCAAGATGAGTGTCTGAGGGCCACTTTGGGGGCGCAGCACGCTGCCATCGCGCTGCCTGCTTTCCCCCCTCAAACACACACACGCAAAATGTCACTCACAGCTCAAAGACCACTGCCCAGTCGGGGAGGAAGAGGAGGTGCGTGAGACCCGCCCCGTGCATCCCGATAAAGATGTCAGAGTTACTTGTGATCCTCAGCTGCGCCAGAAAGGGAACATCCCTGAAAGACAGTGGGTGGATCACACATCAATCATCTTTGCTTGTGGAAACACTGTTGATATTACATTGACGTGTTCATGTACAGCACCGTCACATTGCTGACCGATGCTGAGCTGCACTGAATTCCTCCCGTGGAACTGTGACAAGCACCCTGCAACTCACTTGTATTTGTAGTCCACCACGTTGACCTCCAGTAAAGGAACAGTCTTGAGGGCATTTACCAGCTGTAACAACAATGGAGGCATGTGTTCTCTGATCAGTGAGACGGCAAACAAATATAGGCAGGGACCATATCAATCACAAGCCTTTTTACTTGAACTGTTTATGGCAAATACGATTTTAAATAAGCACTTAACAGATGTGAGCAGTAAATCAATGGTGGAAAGGAGGGGCTGAGGGCGTGAGAGAGTTGAGTAGAAAGAAAAGGAGACACAGAGGGAGAAGAGAAGAAAAGGGACAGGATGGAGGAAAAAGAGCTACTACAAGAAAGTTGAGGGACAGAGAGGAGGAGGGAAGGTGGTGCTTCACTCACCTCCACTTGGTTTAATATCCTTCTGTATTCTGTGCTGCGTGCCAGCAGGGTGACACGAACACGCCCCTCCTGAAAACAGCAAGGCGCCCCATAATAAATCAGCCAAGGGCGGAAAAGATAGGCGGCTGGTAAGAGGCCCGTTTTAAAATGTGTCTTTTGTACAGCACACGTGAGACGACGCATGAAATAAAATCCCATCAATTAGTATTTTAAAAAGTGGAACCATTGGATTTCTTGTCTGATGTGTTCTTATTAGTTTATACAGTGTAAATATGTTTCTATATATATATATATATATATATATATATATATTCTTCTACTGCCACCTTGTGTTCTAGAAGATAATTGAAACACTTTAAGACAATGTTCATGACATATGGGAATAAACCATAGTGATCATGACTTCATTATCTTTAAATCAGAATGAATGACACTCACAGCAAATCTGATCTACACAATAAAGGAGCCAAATTGCAGCACTTCACTATCGAGGCAGTGAACACAAATATATTCAAAACAGGCCTCATTTATTATCTTATGTTTAAATACTTTTATGTGTATTGAAAACAAAGGGTTCCATTCTGAAAAAGACCAGATTATGACAAGTGTGGGGCGGGAGGAGCGGGCGGTGGAGGCGGATGAATCGGACACAATAGAGGCGAGCAGCAGTGTGAGTCTCTGGCTGTGCCATTAATCTAGAGATGAAAGGAGGAGGTCAGGGCAGAGATGGCCTCTCATTCAGTCGCAGGCCTGCTAAAGCCGTCAGCCGCATGTCTCGCCGAAAAAAAGCCTCTTAGCATATTGCCATGAATACCCAATGAGCTGCTCTACAGGAAGGGAGAAGTTATTGGGCTCTGCTGGTCATAAAGACACATTCAGGTGCTTCAAACCAGGGATCATAAGACACCTTTGAGAAGTGCTGAAGAGTTATAGAGGTAGGATGAATGAGGAAGTGGCCGTGGCAGCATTCAAGTGTGCACATCCATCTTTCAGACCTAGAAGGGTACAGTTGCTGAGGAGTTCCTCCCTGGGGTTTATCGTAGCAATGAAATCAGTGAAGTCAGATTGCAGTCGTGGCGAGCACGGTGACTTGGCTCTTCATCACACGCGGTTGCTCATTCTGCCCGTCAGCATAATATTTATTTTAAGTACCTGATCTTTGCTTATAAACTATAAGTTGTTTTTCTATTTTCCTCTGAAAATATTCTGAAATCATAAAAGAGTTGCCTTGTTATATTTCTGTTGAAATATACCAAAATAGCATGGAGAGTAAATTGATTACAGACCATTAAGCTGGACCAGAGCATATCATGATGTATTTCATTTTTTAGTTGTTGTTGTTTTTTAACAGTCAGTTTCATGTCAAAAATACTTTCAACAAAAAGACATGTGCTGTTTCTGATTAAATTGATTTCCAAGATGTTAATACATCATTTAACGGCTGTTAGAGATATTAACGGACAGATATTGATTATTTATTTGCTGTTCTCTGTCATTCTCAAAAAAGGAAAAAAACATGAACAGCTGCTTCATGTTTTTTTCCTTAACCAGTTGCTACTGTCACTCATGTTATTTTGGTACATGCGTAGGGAAGACGTCAAATCAGCAGGCATCTTCACTATACTAGTTCCATTACTTTTGTTATTTAACAGTTCCGTTCATGTACAGTTCATACACATTTGAGGTCAGTGAGGTGACAAGCTACCTTCCCCTGCAGTAAAGAAGCACTAAATAACTAAAAATATAAAATGTGTTCCCTGACCGGGAATCGAACCCGGGCCGCGGCGGTGAGAGCGCCGAATCCTAACCACTAGACCACCAGGGAGATAAAGCTCTTTTGAAGTCAACTCGTAGGAATTAGAAATCAGACGTGCAAGAAAAACTGAAGGCAACATTTTTATGTTAGTAATATTAAGATACAGCAGGGAAACGGTTATATTTTGTTCTTGCACACTGAGCAGTTATCCGAACTTGCTGTAACTAAAGATGTATCACAACCAACAGCTTACTACTAGTTAGTTGCTTGTTTCACTCACTACTTTAGTGAGTTGTGGCCAACTGTCTACGATGATGTAGCGTGTATCAGGTTAACACATATCTATTTCAGTAATTGGTGAAATTTTACTTACATTTAACATCAAGTGGAACAGAAATAAAGTCGTTCCCTGACCGGGAATCGAACCCGGGCCGCGGCGGTGAGAGCGCCGAATCCTAACCACTAGACCACCAGGGACTTAACAGAGCACTGGGAAGGCTTTCAATGCTCCCATTTCATCAGTGAACATACAGTGTAGCTCTTTTACTCTTGTATTTATAAATGTGTCCATGAAATTATAGCAGACTGAAAAGCGGTTTCCGTACCTTAGGCCGCTCTCGCGGGACGTTCAGTCGATGCAGGACATGCTGGGAGAAGGCCCTAAACATCCCTTCACTGTAGCAGTCGGACACCTGACATCAACACAGAAAGTGTACATTGTACTCGCGATTTATTTTGCATACGTCCATTCAATTTAAAATAGACAATTCAAACGATTACTTTGTTTGTATATGATCATGCAAAAAGATTTTTCATTTGCAGAAAATTGAGTGGTTTTGAAATGAATTGAATCAGACCACACATCCACATTCCACTGGGTTGAGATGAAAAACATGCAACACACTGGGGCCCTGACAATTGCACAAATATTTCTGATTCCCCTGGGTTTAATACGGTATGAGCCTCAGCATATCTCGAGTCAAATACACTGCTGCACTGCTGCCGTAAACATGAACACATGAGTGTAAACATGACATGAGCTGCTGCAGAGGCAATCGAAAGCATGAACTTGAGGCGGAGCTATCAATATTTCACACCCCAAGGCCGGAACCACAGGACAACACATATTTACATGGTATCATCTTGAAATTATCATTTAAATAACGTAAGCACATGCTGAGCCTTTGAATACATCACATACATATTTGACTTGGAATGCACGTTTAGGACTAAAGCGGATTCTGCAAAGGGAGAGCAATATATTGTTTCTAAAAGGTCGACCACAAAATGTGAGATACAAAACCCACAAAAGCACAATGAAGGCAATAATGAGTGAAACTATTTGTTGGAAGCAAGTACGTGTAAAATAGACTTGGTTGGTGGAAACACACACACATCAGTACATGAAAGGTGGAACTTACAAGAGGCGTATTGTAAAAGAGGCCGTATCTCATTCTTGGAAGGAGGGAGAAGAAGGCATCTTTAAAACACACCTGTGGAAAAGAGAGAACAGATCAACCAAGTCAGCAAAACGTGGCACAGGAATGTGTGTGTGAAGCAAACGTGACGCTTTCCAATATACTGAAATGATGATGTGCGTGTACTTCAATATTCGATATAAAAAAGGAGTGAACAATGACCCCACACAGGTGACACCACACCTACTCTTTTCATGTCATAGGTCTTCAAGTGGATGATGTCATCTTCTGAGAAGGCCCTCCACGTTTCACTGAACAGATCCCCATAACCATAAACACTCTGGGAAGAGACGTTAAAAAAAGGAAAGGAACGAATGTTAATCAAATGAATGTTACGTCTGAAACAAAACACAAACCAATAAAATTTGAATCAACTACAGCCGTAAGCGGAGCCAGGCTGTGACATCTGCTTTCAAACTCTGTGGGTTGCATTTCTCCGAAGCCGTGGCTTCACACACAATCTGCTATCAGGCTGTTTATTATCCGACGGGCTGCCGCCGCTCCAGTGTGCTGCTCGTGCTGGAAGGTCTTCCCCTGTTCCTCCTTCCCTCTGTGGAACCACGGCCGGATAAAGCTGTCTGCAAAGCACTGTTTTTCAAACTGCTGTTGCCCCGCGATGTTTACATCCGGCACCAATGCCACCGACTCGTTAAACAAAAGCTGTGACGGAATTAGAGACAAAATGCTGTTTGGCTTTCCCGCTGTGTTGTAGAACTTAACTTTTGTGTCACTCTGTTTTGATGTTATTTTGAGTGTTTTACAGCATTTTGAGATCTAGAGTTGCACCTTGTGACCCAGAAACAGATCCAATATGTGACTGTTCATGTATTTCTTAAGTGAGCTAAAAGAGGGAGTCAAATGTAAAACGCTGCCTTGTGCTTCATTGCCACAGGGTACAGTATGTGCTGATTAATATGAAATAGAAACAACAAATTAAGAAATATCTCTACTCAATGTGCGATGGGAGACATCAGGTACCCACCGTGTCCCACATGATGATGTTGATATCGGAGCTGAAGGAGTTGTTTATGTGCTGGGAGATGTAGAGGTTGACAAAGTCACAGAAATGGTGGTACATGTTCACCCCTGTTGGGAAAACACACAAGTGTTATTTCACTGAATGTCGGTCTGTTTCAGGCCTAAAAGAATACTTACAAGTGTGAGTAGAATCCTTGCTATCCCGCATTGTGTATTGTTTTCTTTCACAGATGTACAATAAGAGTAAAGGTTTTAGCTACTTAAGGACTACAGGACTTACATCTAACGGCGGCATATATTGTGCATACAATAAAAAAGACAGTTTATTGGCTTCTTAAATCAGAAAGCATGTGATTCCACAAGCTATTCAGATTTGGCTCCCCCTTTTATGACCCATGCAGGCACATTAGAATATACCACGCACGGTTTGAGAACTACCCTAACTAGGGGGGCACCGGGTGCAAATGAAACTAGAGATCTGTGATCATGCTCATTGCCACCGTAGTTTTCTTGCAAGCCAGATTGGGCCAACAGAGGCCATGATGGAGATGTAATACAGAACTTACAATTACCTTACAATTCGCACGGTATGTGACCTCAAGTCATGCAAATGTTAATTACCCACCAGCATCCAGTTTCATGAAAACGGAGGGCTTTTCAATGACAACATCACAGTGTCCATCCTGTATGGGATGAAAGTCCAGCTCTGTGTACGTCTGCAGCTCAGCATACCTACAAAAAGAGCACAGCGCATCCGTTCGGGATTGTAAAAGTACGAGCCAGCCAGGAGTCGAACCTGGAATCTTCTGATCCGTAGTCAGACGCGTTATCCATTGCGCCACTGGCCCACATGTCCTCTAGAGGACAAAAGACGGAAGACAAAAGAGAGGCGTGGGGGCCCTGACTCCCCCTCTCCACCCCCGACATTCCTGACTGTCTCCCCTTTCAGCGCTGCTGACTTAAATAACTTAAATACATCATTTGTATGTTGTGATCCAGCAGTTACATTGTATTCATATCACTGACGTGAGAAGGACGGACGTCATTTCTTTTGTTTGACCAAGTCACTTCTGTGTCATTGATCTTTTTAAATCACAATGGCTGCCGGTTTCTTCCATTCATTCAAAACATGAAAGCATATATAAAGGGTTTTTCCTACATTTTTGGAAAACAAAACATATATGTTCATCTATTAAGGTGGTATTAACAGTCAGGTGAGCTATACAGACGTAAACTATACCTGTTAAAAATGTGTGATGCTAACGGTAAACAGCGTTTTCACTGCAACATCTTCAGACATCACTATTTCATCGTACTTATTATAGCCTGTGTACTCGGCTGGGTCCGGGTTCTATCCCCGGTGAGGAAGCATTTCCATATTCATGTTCACATTCCCAATTTCCAAGAGCTCATACCAAAGTCAAAAGACTGAACTCGGTGTGTCAATGTGTGCGTGTCCTGCCTCACCAAGACTGTAAGGGGCTCTTGTGCTTTCCCCCGGCAGCAAGTGATCGCTTGTTCAGTTTGCAACAACCACCAATCTCGCCCGTCTGAATGAAGTCCTCCTTGTATCTGTAACGTCAACACTGAGTGAGTTTGTGTCAGTTTATTGTTCATTTCGTGTACGTGTCACTTTCATATCCACTGACCTCTCGTGACTTCTGCGAGGCTTTCGGAGGTCCAGGTAAAGGTTAGTCGCCTTACAGAAGCGAGTGTGGCTACTACATCGCAACGATGAGTCCCCCTAGAAAAATATTAGGAATAAAACATATTTAATGTTCAAGTGCTATTAACTCGGGACCTTAGAGCTCATGGAAGCTGTACTATTCTTCCTTGACATTACTGTTCAGGCCTGTTGTCTGGAGACTCTTTTGTTCAACACTGCTTCTGCTTGTTTGTTTTCCTTCCTGTTGACTCGGTGGGCCTGTGGGAACTGAGGAAACGGGCAGACTTACTGGCTTGCTGGCCTTGCACAGCGTTTTGAGCTCGGAGCGGCGCTCCTTGACGTAGCCAAAATCAGCCTGCTTCCAGAAAAGCTCCTGGGCTGCCTCCAGAGAACGGACCCTGACCGACCACAGATTTAGCCAGATCAGCTATAATGGTCACTCATTAACGCATGCTATGAATAAGAACACGTTTACTTTGAAAGCACATCCTGGATGTCTGCGAGGAGAGTGGGGAAAGTCAATTGTGTAACATGAATTATGAGATGGACAAAATAAGAACTTAAAGTGTGGATGTGATTGGAGGGGCCGTACCATGCAGGGTCAGCTGTGGTACAGGCTGGATAGCTAAAGCGCTTCCCGGGATCACAGTTCTTCTCGTAGCCCCAACAGGCGGACAGATCCCGCAGTGCATCCTGTTGTAAAAAGTGTATGAAGTGGGAAAATATGGGGGTTTGTGTAGGTATCTAAAACATGCGTTTCTCTGATCTTGTCACTACAAACTCCAGACAAAATCCAACTTCAGTTAGGGGAGAACTAATTCATCTCTCAATAATAGTTATTTATCTAGACAGGTTTCATGTGGTTATGAGTCATGATTTAAATCTCAAGGCACTTGGCAGTAAAATGGCTCGAAGAGATTTTCCTGATAGTGAAGCAACACTGACAAAAATGCTTCTAGTTGACGGCGAGTTGCACATTTTACTTTAAAAGGGCAGAGCGGGTCCAGGCGGCACTGCTTGGCGACCCTCTTGTTGTTGTAGAGGAAGTAGGGAACGTGCTCTGGCGGCAGGGAGATCCTGCTGCGGTTAAGCGGCGGTGCCGGTGCTCCGTGGTCGATGATCTCGGCCTCCTCAGCGGCGACCACAGCAAACGAAGAAATGATGCCCAGCGCGACCAAGAGCATCATAGTCAGAATTACACAGACATGTGAAATAGCTGCCTCTCTTTACAGCACTCTGAGGAGTAAAAAGAAAAAAAGGGCTCAGACTCAGACTCAGACTTGCCGCTCTGCAATTAAAATCCCAACACTGCAGTTTACGAGCGCGTGGACACAAGCAAGTGTGTGGGAAAGTAGCTGCAGGGGGATCTGAGGGCCTCACGAGGAGGAAAACTCACTGACCCTTTTCCAACTGTCGTGTGAGCGATCGCAACTGAGCCTGAAGGAACATGAAAAATGAAAATCGCCTGGTAACAATGTGACCAATGCAGATCCAGGAAGCTAAAAGTGCAATATCAAAGAATATTATAGAAGCTTCCGTTTTACAGTTATCAAACTGCTTGCGCTTTGTAACAATGGCTCTTGATTATTTGCACATCTAACGGAGCTGAGAAGGACTGCAGGTGGTGCACATAAATTAACAGGTGGTCCATGTACTCACCAGCCATCAATTGCACGTCTCACAGGAGTATTACTCACTTATTGGGGGAAAGTAACGGTACAAACACTCTGAAACGACAGTGCTTATTTGAGATGCGTCAGGGGTAAAGCTAACGTTACATGTGGAAACATGTTAGAACCTGTGAGAAAATGTAAACACGAGGCCCTTCTTTCAGCCAATTAAGGTTTGACAGTTTATTCCAACTTTTTCGGGCGCGAGGGGGCGAGGGGCGCCGGTCGCGTTTAACGTTATAATCCCGTTACTTCGTCGTGCGTCGGCTCTCCCGGAAGTAAACACCACTTAAATGAAATTAAACAGCGCTGATAAAAGCTCAAATATGCAGAAATCAAGCCTTGAACCAACGTCAGCGTCAATTAATCACCTCCGCTTATAGACGTTAAGGGCGCGAGCCAGTGACTCGATGGTCACGCACGATACACGTTAGTTATGCCGGGATTATAAACCAGTACTTACTCTTTTGCTTTCTCGGGGGGGGCAATATGCCGATAGTTTGTTGGGGGCTGGTGTGTGAAGCGGCGGCTGACACGTCCCGTTAACGTCACTTCTTGACAAAGCTTAAGACCCCGACTCAAGCTGTGAATGAACACCGACGCGTCTGGAGCGAAGCGGGGAAATATAATTAAAATGTCCCCGGTATAAAAAACGGGAAACGTGCATATATCTAACTATCGATGGTTGACTGGATCTGGGTACTTTCTGTCGCAATGGAAAGCGTTTTACCCGAATGCTTGCACTGAAAGTCTCCAGACTGAAGCGATGATGTTGCCGGTGGTCGCCATAACACCGGAAACCTTGTGGCGGGGTTGTAATAGCCGGCGACGCCCGCAGGGGGGCGCTGTGCCCCGCACGCTGTCCCGAGAGGACCCTAAAAGAAGCCCAAATGCTGTCACGAGTCCTCGGAATATTATTCTAAAGGCCCTTATAGGGTAAGTGGGGATATCAAAACTGAGATGAATCATGTAACAAGGAGGTAGAGGAAAGGCTGAGCTCAGAAATGAGAGAAAAAACAAATGGTAAAAGTGTCAGATAGTTTTACAAACCTTTTTTAAATGTTTCGTATCAGAATGTAAACGATTAAATATTTCTGTTCTCGTGAAGATTATCCGTTCAACATTTCACATTGAACTTATAGTGGATTTCTGTGACAAGTATGGCTAATCCTGTGCAAAAATATGGATTGGACAAATGTCTGAAATAGTTAAGAACAGAAAGTTTGGCCTGGATGAAGACTTTGCCGCAGCATTAAGATAATTAGTATTTTGTATGAATATAATGCAAATTCAGATTTCTATTGTGTTAAACCAAATCACTTACATAAACAATCATTGTATTTCTCACCACCCAAATACATGTTTATTCTTTTACATATTTATAAGGTTTAAAATCTTCTTCTCCTGCATTTTAATCAGACTACTCCCACGTCTATAAAAAAAATCACTTTGCGGAGATAAGAGTAATTAATAAAATTCTCTGTACAATATTGTTTTATATATTCCTCAAACCATTCTGATTATGGCTTAACAAATGAACAGGGATGAATTTGTATAGTGCAAAATAAGCTTGACCATCCCCCAGCAGCTTTAAACTTTATACAATACCATGAAATGGTTTAAACAAGTGAAATTACACCAAAAGAAGATTTCATTCAATGTGGACACCAACATCACAACCTGTAGCTCTCCTTCATGCTGATTCTGTAAGAATGTATTGTATGTTATACATAATCCCAACATCCCCACTCAAATATAGGATGTAATAATGAATTAAAATAAAATACAGAAAGATAAGGGTTTCCTTTTGACACAGTAGTTTAACTAAATTCTCCACATATTCCTTTCCTGTGAATGCATGTGTGGCTGAGATGGTCAATTGATTCGTTTGCGAGAGTCCCAAAGGGGGAACCAGTAACAACTGGTTTACTTCTGGTTCTTTAGCAGTTCATCAATCTGGATTTTGTACATGTTCTTCACATCTTCAAGGTCCAGTCTCAGCTCCTCCGCCTCTTCAGCCTTTTCTCCATACATCTGCAGGATAGTGTTGTGCCTTTGCTCCAGATCCTGCAATCCACAGCCACACAAATCAGACTGACCTCTGCATGTACGACATTCAAGTACCTGTATCGGCTTATGCAGCCCTTATACCTTGAGTTGAACTTTCAACTTGGGGATGTCGTTCACCATCTCCTCCATGTCGTCGTTTTGATTGGTGAGTCGGACCAGCTCTTCTGCCATCACTGAACGACTCCTCTCGAGACCAGAGATCTCAAGCTGCAGAAACAGGAAGAGGGAACTCTGATCATAACCTGTTTTTCTATTAAATGCTGTTGATATGTTTTGTTTTACCACATTAAAATACTTTTTGTTTTGTAATGTAGATTTTGCCAGCCTTCTGTCATTTAAAGAACCGTTAAGTGGCTTTGCTACCTGCAGTTGTATGATCTCTCCCTCTCTGAGTTTGAGTTGAGACTGGAGGTTCTCGATGATGCTCGAGCCTCCTGCCAGCCTGGCGGCCTCGTACAGGTTGGTCCCGCTCATTGTCGTGGACATGGACATGCTCCCCAAAGAGTAATCCATGCAGTCGTCCTGTGGATGAATGACACAAAAGCACAGCGCTGCTAAAGCTGCACAAATCAAGAAACGTACAGACAGACTAATTGCCATTATTCCCAACGTGTACCTGGGAGAGAATTGAGGAGTGTAGAGCGGCATTGTCTGCCCCACTGATGGAGCTCGAGCGGGACAGGGAGTGTGTGGATGAGTCTGGAGGCTCTCCCACAGAGTGAGTCATGACCTTGCGCTCCTAACGGGAAAACATTTCACACAATTAAAACAATTTAACTGTCTAAATAGAAACATTGTGATGAAACAGAATAAAAATAGAAAATCTCGAAATCATTGTGAACCTTTTCCTTGAGTGCCTCATGTGCCAGGTAGCATTTCTTCTTCTCTTGCTCCACCTTCATCTTCTCCATCTCTAACTGATTGGTCAGCAGCAGCTGGAGGAAGAAGCAAAACGATGCACATGAGGGAGTTGTTTCATAGAGGAGAAAAATCAGAGTAAGAGGGAGCGTGAAGGTACCTTTTCCTTCTTGGCCTCTTCTAGCAGGCGGGTGTGCTCTCCTCGCAGATTTTCCAAATCAACGTGCTCTCTACATTGAGATAATGGGACAGACACAAAACCAGTGGAATAACCCAGTGACGTGCCAAACATAAAATATGAAATAAAAGTATGCAATATAATACAATCATCCACGATCCATTGCACAGTAAAATGTGCAATACTGTTTCCCAAGCAGCTACCAACTGTAAACAATGTATGTTTATTATTATCTTATTTTCAGACATAATTTACACCTTTCAGTCTGCGCTGGAAAAAATTACTTATCGTCACACATTCCAAATGGCATGCACAGCAGCGTTGAGGAAAACATAGCATAAGTAGAGAATGAGAGAAGTGATGATGACCCGCTGATGGCTGAAGGCACCTCATCACTATACATTGTAGGCTTAAGTTTTAAGTTGCAATTTGTTACCTGCTGCTCTCATCCTCGAGTCTCTCCCGCTTGTTCTTCTCAGCATCCAGCTGTGCCAGGAGTCGAGCCTTCTCCTGACGGAACAGGGAGTTCTGGGACTCAAGAGAGGCGAGCTGGGACTTGACGGACAGGAGGTCTTCTGTTGCAGATCTCTCTTTCTCCACGGCAACAGCCAGCTGTGCCTGGGCATTTGCTGTTGAGAAGAAAAGGGAGATCAAAAAAGGTTTTTGCTTTCTTTCCTCATTTCTGAATGTTGGTGAACTCATCTTACCTAGCCTATCGGAGATGTTCTTCTCCAGTTTTTCCCAGGATGCAGTCTGTCCGCCCAATGAGGCCTGTAAATTCTCAATCTGTCGCAGTAAGGGTCGTGTTGCTGAGGTAACACTCTGACTGAGCTCCTGGTTCCTTGTCTCAGCCTCCTGGAGCCTCTGTGGGAGATGAAGGGATAACGAATGACATGCTTTCATTTAAATGATCAAAATACTGGTTGTTTCTACCTCCAGTCAAAGGGCACCAGATTGGTAGGACATCTTTTAAGCAGCGTGCTAGGTTACCTGCTGCAGCTCACTGATCTCCTCCCTTAAATAATCTTCTTTTCTCGCTTGCTGTTGCTCAGCTCTCTGCAGAGCCACTCTCAGGTCTGCCACCTGTACAAAGTTAATAAAGGATGTACTGTTAAACTTTGCAGTGTTTCGAATGAATGGATGTCAGATACAGAGGCTATGTGTGATGTGTGAA
Source organism: Gasterosteus aculeatus (assembly GCF_964276395.1). Taxonomy (NCBI): domain Eukaryota; kingdom Metazoa; phylum Chordata; class Actinopteri; order Perciformes; family Gasterosteidae; genus Gasterosteus; species Gasterosteus aculeatus. Next base: position 16,483,704 of record NC_135705.1, read on the forward strand.
TTAATAAACACATTAGCATTATTTTTTGGCTTAAATAGTCCCTTCAACAAAATAACCAAGAACATGCATACATTCGCAACACAAACGCAATTTTGATGTCGAGACCAGTGCAGGGGAAAATAAACTGGGGAAAGTGAAGGAATCACATAGCAGCAACCACACGTGCTTGTGAGTGAGTAAAGAAAATAGGAAAATGTTACATAAATGCCTGGTTACAGGCCACAGAACTTCCAGGAGCACAGGAAATTATTTGCAGCAAATAGCTGACTATGGTTTATTACAGCTGCACCGTTACGTTTGCCAGGTGCAGCTTTAGCAACTCCTTACTCGCATGAACAGCAGAACTCTGTGTGGGCAGCCGCAGCCTGAGTTACCTGGTTGGCCAGAGCCTCTTGTTGGATACGGGCCTCCTCCTGGGCCTTCTCAAGAGCCAGGCTCAGCTTCTCCTTGGCCTGCGTTTCCCTGCCGAGGGCTGCCTCTTCGGCCTCGCTCGTTCTGCTGACGTGAGCCTTGTGAAGTTCAGCGAGTTCCCTGACAACAGAGATGTCAAAGCACAACTTTAGCATTACTTGAGTATATGTAGAAATACTCTGTGTCTCCTTAAAACGGGGGGGATTATGTATCAAATTGGTAACAATTCCCTTGTTGTTCACCCAAAGGGAATGTACACATCTTTCCAAAAGAAGTGTTGGAACCCAACATGTTAACCTCAATTTTCATTCCATTACCTGAAATCCAATAAACTCAACTACCTCACAATAAATGAGTTGCATTTCAAAGACTTCAGTCTGCGCGGTTACAATAATACATTTGTGAGATTACATTTACAGTGAGAGCTCTCGCTGGTGGTATTCAGTTGGAAGGGTGTGTCAGCGTTACTTGTAAGAGCTGTCCAGAGCAGCCTGAAGGCTCCTGTTGTTCTCCTGCATCTCCTCAGACTCCGTCTGCAGCCTGCTCTGCTCCTTCTCCTGCCGCTCCACCACCAGGTTCAGCTTCTTGATGTTCTCCCTGTGCTGTTTCTCCACCTCTTCTTTCCCATCCAGGACCTAAACACACAAAAAAAACCTCAGCCATGATCACACTGCATTGGGTTATTGAAGCTAATCATAACCATCACTATCTAATGTGATATGATGATGATGTAATACTATAAATAAATAGTTTTACATTACATTCATTCATTTGGCTGATTTGGTACTTAAATCTGACCTCCTGTAGCTGCCTGAGCTCCTCCTCCTGCTCCTTGATTTTCCTTTGTTGCTTGGAGATCCTGGTGTCGCTCTCCTTCTCCTTCACGCGCAGTTTCTTGATGATGTTGCTGTGCTGCAGCTGCTGCTTGGACAACTTTTCGCCTTAAAGTGACAACAATAGACACATATGCTGGGATGAAACCTGCTATAGCTCAGCATTATATCAGTGACAAGCTATTCTTTCCACACTCTTCTGCTTCAAGATTGATGTGAGCAGAATTTCTCCCCCGATATATCATTTGCAATACAATTTCCATTAATTCATAACCCCAGTCAGATAATTACCGACAAGTCTCTCAGGAGTAAGTCCTGTTCCACCGTATTAAAATGAATTGATGTAATAAAAGCAGCTTTAGTTTTATGTTGATCATTTACTTGACTGTACAGCTTATTACAGCGGAATTATAATCTGCTACATGAATGAGTCTTACCTTCTTCCAAAAGGCCTCTGATCTGCTCTTCCTTCTCTCTGATGATCTCCAATGTATCACTGGAGTGAAGTCTTGTGGAAAGCTCTTCTCGCAGACCTTTTATTTCCTGTAGCATAGAGACATGTTGTTTATGACATCGGAAAAATATGCTGGATTCTCAATTGACTTATATAGTAGAGGGAGAATGGAGCCTCAGATCAGGAATATGCGAATTACCTTCTTGGCTATGTCCCTTTCTTTGCATGCCAGCTGAGCCTTCCTCTCTGCATCTGCGATGCGCTGTGTGAACTCATTCTGTAGCGACGGAACCATCAAGCTCTCCTCTTTCAGGCTTATCACTTCACTAGAGGATAAACAGAGTCATTAGCGGTCATAAACGATGCAACCCTTGAATTATCCGGCAGGAGTGCATTATTTCGAGCCTGTGACAATCACTGGGACTTGATGTAAAAACATCACTTAAAACTTTGAGCGCGATCTCTTCAGCGTCGGTACGATAATTGCATAAATGCATGAAAAGGGTATGTAGATAAAGACCATTTAAAACATGATTGGAGCTTAATTTACAAGCTCATTGCGTTTGTTGCTGCGTTACCTCGTCAGCAAGAACATTAGCACCTGAGTAAAAGCAGCTTTCTTATCAACATCATTCACAGAGCCACTTGTGTACTCACTCTTTGAGATTGTCACACTTCTCCTCCAGTCTGGCTTTGTCTTTGCTGACTGCCAGCAGCTGAGACTCTCTCTTCTCAAGGCGGCCCGACAGCTCGTCAATCACCTACGACACGCCGGCAACGTTTCATTTAGTTTCAAAGCAAAAGTTGCACGGATGAGCCCGTTAATATGAAAGGATAGTGCGTTTGTATTCACATATACTGCGAAGGTTTAATGGTTGCCTTCTTTGTAAGTAAGTAATTCATAGACCAATGGAAATAATATTAATATATTTGTTCAGTTGTCTTCAACCAAATGGCAAAATATGCAATTGAAGCTATTAGAAGGGTCAAATGTAAAGTCTTGCTCCGGACGACAAGTCAGAAGGAGTTCTAAGATGATATGGAAATGTGACGTGACAGTTTAGCAAAACTATTTTTCAGAGATTTTGCATAGTGGAGTTGTTACCAAAAAGTATGTGTTATTTTTTCATATATAAATATTATATTTATTTTCTGGAGTGTGGCATGGATGTACAGCTCATACTATAGGTAGTCAATAAATAAAAAACTAAAATGTCCCCATGTTCTTTGTTTACATACAAACACATTTTTACAATTGATTGTCGGCTGACTAGGATCACGTTACCTTTTGAAGCTCCAAAATCTGAACTGTCGTAACACTTTTCATCTCCTCTGTGATTGGTTGAGTGATCCGTTCCTCAGCCCCGGGGGCGGACGGAATTAAATCCGCCTCAGATTCCCGTTCGGTCAACTCCTCAGGCGGCTCGCTGTTGACAGGTGTGGCACTCCGTCCACTCTCCTCCATCTCATCCAGCGACTGCTCCCTCATGCTTTCGGTAAAGCCCTCTTCCTCCCCTTCTTCCCCCTCCACCACTCCACCATCTCTCTGCTTCTGGCATACAGCGGACGACACCGAGGGAGGAGGAGGGTCCGCGGTGACCGACGCCAGTGTCCCGCTGCCGGGGATCTCATCATCCGAGTTGACCTCGCTGACACTCCGGCTGTCCAACGACTGCACGCTGAACGAATCTATGCGCTCGAACGCGTCCGAGGACGAGCCACAGCTCTCCGTGAGTTTGGAATAGTCCTCCAGACGGGGGAAGTCTCCACAGGTGGAGGCGGAGAGAAGCTGGAAGGAGCCCTGCATTAGGTGAAGGCCGGCCTTGCCCTCCCCGGTTTCTTGTCTGGAGCTGGCCGAGCTTTCGCTCAACACGGAGTCGTGGTCAAGCACTTCAATGTCACTGGTGGTCGATGTTCCTGAGGAGAAAGCGCTGACTGGTGGAGAGGGGGTGTCATTTTGACGGTCCTCCCCCTTTGAGTCTTTACGCTCTGCAAGTACTTCTTTAGACGGCGGGGAGGGCGAAGGATCAGGAGGGGGAGAGCTCTCGGGTTCAGAAGCGACAGCCGCAGGTCGTGCAGAATCGGGGGCATCTTGCTCGGTCTGCGACTCCTCTATTTTTGTGTTTGGAGCAACCGGAGCGGCAGCACTTGAGTTATCGAGGCTCTCGTCGCCGTCGGGGTCACAAGGGAGGTCGCTGGGAGACGACGGAGAGACGGGCTGCAGGAGGATGGCGTCTGCGTAACTTGCCGAGGACTCGGGCTCGACTTGTGTCGGGTTGTCGCGACTCTCGTCAGCCGGTGCTGACTTTTGAGTCTCCACTTCTTGTTGTGCCACACAGTCTTCGCTGTTTTCCCTTCCCTCTTCCTCCTCCTCCTCCTCCTCCGCCTCCTCCTCCTCATCCTCAGGTTGCCTTTGAGACTTAGCAGGGGGTGCAGACACCACTTGGGTGTTGGTGACACCATGTCCATCACCGAGAGGCAGAAAGGCACTGAAAAAGTTTTCGGATTCATCCACGACTGTGCGAGTCACAGGCGTGGTGATGGCGTCGGAGGAGGGAGGGGGAGTGACGGTCTTTTCCTCGGGGGGCGCTTCCCACTGCGACATGCCCCATCCTCCGCTTAATGACAGCTTCCCAGACATGGTGACATCTGCACACAAAAATACATTTTCACAACTGGTTGTTGCAGTCATCCGACGTTAACGTTAGCATATGGCAGCATTGGCTAATAGCACCTTGTGTACCACTACTCACCGTCAAAGGGCATTACCACGGTGTCGCCCCACCCGTCCTCTTCCTTGATGTCCAGGACTCGGTCGATGGACTTCTGAGCTGTCGTTAAAGCTTGCTTGGCGAAGCTGGACAGATGAGATGCGTTGAACCAACTCATTTTGGCAGTTGGGCTAACGTCGGCTAGCAATCGCCAAGTTGCGAAACGGATCTCACGGGGAACGTGGCGTTAGCACACAAAGTACAGTCACTTAATACCGTCAAGGCATTTGTCAGTATCTACGATAGCATGGTAAGAACAATTCTTCGCAAATCCCATATGTTGTGCTGTCCAGCAAAGCGTTGTTGACAGCTAGCTACCGCTTAGCCGCCTAGCAGCGCTGCGAGTTAGCCAACGCATCGCGTTAAAGGGACGACATTAATCCCAGATAGTTAGTTACAGCTCGCGGACCGCCCGCTCGGCGCTCGTTGTCACATCATTTCTCACGTAGAAATGCAGCTATCTCCAACACAGTGTCTAGAATAGCTAAGCGCAAAACAGTCAGGGCTTCTTTAGTCCGTTTTGCTCGTCTGTCATCGTTTGTTTTGGTCCCTCTCAACTTGTCGCTCCGTTAGCTTTAGCCTGCTCGCTACTTCCTTTCCACGTAGCAGGGTGACGTCACGGCCCCTTGGAGCCGGTCTACTGGTCAGACTAAAGGCTGAGCTGCTGCATACAAATGAGTGACAAAAGGGCATATTCAATTGCTAAAATACTTAAGATGTCAATAGGAGTGATTAAGGATGCGTGCATGAATGCGTTTCAACCTTCTTTCGTTAAACATATGCAGTTATTATTGATGGAATCAAACGGCATCAGAAGCTAAATTGACCTTATTTGAAGCCTGAATTGTACACGTTAATCTAGACTCATTGCACTTTTATTCCCACAAATTCATGCAAGTACAAAAACCAAATACAAAAAACCTTTAGGAAAAGCATTTTTATTATTATTATTATTATCTGTCCACTACCACTGCAGTGGTTATGCACCTAAAAAAACTTTTGGGATAAATAAATATTCAAAAACAGAACATGTACACAATAATTACCAAAGTAACCATTTTTGTCTCTTTGCTTGCATATAGCACACATTATGTTATAGTGCAGATAACACATTATTGCAGAAATCCTTAACATTTGCAGGTACTGTATCACCAAAAGAAAATACAAAGGTATGAATTATGATTTTGGCTTTTCAGTGCAAAACATTAGTCAATAATTACATTAAAACAATGAAATTATGTATACTCATTTACACTGTGACTTAAAACACTGTAAACTGTTCCAGTTTTTAGGCCATTTTAAATATGCTGCATTCATAGTTGGCTAAGAAAAAAGAATGACATCAACTGGCTGTGCGGGTGCTTGAGTTCATCCTACGAGGTAAAGCGGAGTCTGAATAACATGGTTTGGGGTGAGGTGGCATCAGCTACAGCCAACTCCTGTCCATCAGTCAGCCCCAGGTCTGAAAGAAAACAACAACATGTCCAGAACAGCAGTGAGACATCATATTCAAAGTCATTGCTAGGAAACACATTCAGTAAATAAAGCACCTCACCCTTTAGGGTTTTGGACAGATTTGGACGGGTCCTCTGTTCAATTGAAGCTACAGACTGAGACAAAATACCAACTCAATGTAAGCTCAAACCAAAAGTGAATGATTGCCTCATTATATAAAACTATAACAGAAACACACACAGACAGTGAAACCATTAGTCCTTTACCTGTAAATATAATGTTTTGTTCTTTCCTTCCACTGTTGCGGTTATAGCAGGTGATTTCATTTGTCTGAAATAAAAATACAATATATTTGGTTGTTGACCGCAATTGTTAAGAAACAACTAAAAATCTTCCAGCAGGCAGAAGTTAAGTAGGGTGGTACAGCGCCGTAATAAATCCTAATATGGCAACTAGACCTACAGGGAAGCGCTCTCTGTCAGGTGGTCCAACATCTCCTGGAGTTTGGAAGATGGAGAAAAGTGCAAGTTCAGAGGTACTTGGCTGCAGGCTGAACAGTTTTCCTGCATCAGAAGAGAACAATAATATGGGTTTTACAAGCAAGCAAATGTTTCACCGTGGCAAATATACAGATGAAATCCAAAGGGCAAACCTTCCGTTCTGCTTCGAAGGTGTAGGTGTACAGACCATCAACATCGTTAAAGACCATGTAGTTGTTGAGCGGTATATAGGCACTGCAGAAGACAAAGGAATACTAAGGGAAATAATGACAGGCACACATGGTGCCTACAGATCTTGACTTGGCTGCCAAGCACAACATGAAAACTTACCTTGAGGCTATTTTGAAAACCTCAGTTGCACAAGCAGCTGGGGAAAAGAAACAAGGGGGAAAAAACAGTGTATATATATTATAACTATAAATGATTGACTATAAAATGGCAGTGCATACGGTCCACAGCTCTCGGACACACTTGCACAATTCAAGCTACTTACCGGCTATGACAGCATTTGTAGACGCTACAGCGGGAATGATCCTCTTCACAACACCTGCAACATTGAAATAGAATACAGAAAATACTGTATACATTTTGTGTACTTCTAAAGATGGACAATCAATGATATAAAAGCATATGCATCTGCTGGGCAGCGCAAAAATCTAGCGTTGTTTTTAAATTCTTCTTGCACCATAACAAACGGTACTCAAGAGACACGGGTACAAGGAATTAAATTTACTGAATCATTTAGAGGAGTAGTCCCCAACCTTTTTTACATCACGGACCGTTTTCATGTCAGACAATATTTCGCGGACCGGTCGAGAAGGTCTGACGGGGGGGGGGGGGGGGGGGGGAAAAGTAGTCGCGCGCTCTGTGTTCGCTGGTCGGCGAAACTGCCGTGCACGGTAAAAGGACAAGAAAAACGCCTGGTGACCCGTGGGGAATATGTCAGAGGGACGAGCGCACATAATTGGGAGAAAATCCGGTCAATTTTCAAAATAAAACATTTTTCAGAAAAAAAATATATATAAGCTTTCTGTGGTGCGGCCCGGTACCAAACGGCCCACGGACCGGTGGTTGGGGACCACTGATTTAGACAACAATCTTTGCTGTCTTGCGTACTTGGACTCGTCTTTCAGCGGGAGTTCCAAGTACACCAGCAGTGCTCGGTTAGATGTGCTCACCCTGGGTTAGTCTGTATGTGACTCCCGTTATGTTGAAATCCGCTGCCCTCTCCAGGGATCTTTGGTACACCCACTGTATGTGCTCTGGGTCATCCCCATCCAGGACGACACCATCTAATCCACACACACACACACAAGAGAGAAGTTTTGAAATGTCTTTAAAGTCAGCAGTCTTAGTGCTCCTTCTAAGCATTTCAAACACTTTCAAACGTAAACGATAATCGCAGTGTGATTCGTACCTCCAAAGGGCATCTCTTTAGGCCAGAGCAGCATCCGGACATACTCGACGCAATGTTCTGGCAAACGAGGCATCGAGGCTATTGTACACATGGGGAAGTTAATCTACAAAAAAAAAAAAGCGGTTTACCTTTAGTAACAAACTGACCGGGAAAAAATTCTGTAACACATATTGTTTTAGTAAACAGTATTCCACGTTGAAGAAATCTCACCTGAGGAGGGTAAAGCTCTAGGGTGCAATCGATGCAGGCGGTCATGCCAGGGAGGATGACTCGGGCGTTGCCTTTAAAGCCTTCCGTCCCACCGTCAATTAAAGGAACGATGGAACGTGGGTCCAGGACACCATCCTCATACACCAGCAAAGACAGCTGCAGAGGAAGACACGGGGTCAATGCAGGCTGCAGACTTTCCCCTAGGTTTCCAGCTTTTGGGAGGAGGTAGGTAGATGCGAACTGAGGGACACAGACACATTTTCCGGCGTGCAATCTCTGACCACTAGTGTGAGTGTGCTCATGCGTGCGCGCATTTGCGTGTGTGTGTGCACAATATACAGAGCAGTGGGGAATAGTGCAGCTTTATCCTTTTTAAATGAAGGTGATTTCTGCATAGAACACTTTAGTGGAACAAAACTATTGGCCAAAGTCATGAGACAAAAGTACTGTGACATTGCGAGATTGCAATGATGGGAAAAAAACTTACCAGCATTCCATTCATCCACCTTCTGGCAACTATAGAGTCCAGTCCACAGACGATGATATGAAATTCTAGATGAAAGACAGAAACATTCATTTGAATCTACTTGATTAAAGCAAAGTCAAAGCAGCAATCTTATGATGCAAAAACTAAATGCATAGTTAGTAATATTGTATCATGTAAAATAATCACATCAGTTCTTATTTGAGATGTAATCAGCGGTAAGGAGTGCTGTGAAGCAGTAATTGGTAAAGGCAAAGAATTCTCCAAAATGACAAGCAATTTGCAAGTAAAAATTTTGGCATGCACTAATGCATTAAACTGAATTATAAAGTGACAAAAAAAGTCTCCAACCCCACATTTGGAAAACGGAAAGGTGTTAGTGTTCCTTACGTCTATAGAATGTTTCATCTATGTCTTGAATTTTCTTAAAATGTCTGCACAAAGTGTTAAGGAGAAGTTTAGTTTGAACAGAATGTCCGCTGGCTTTCACAACTCAACAACTAAGGAAATGTCCATTTGATATTCTTAAATGGTGATTTTCTGACATGGGTTGAGCTGCGTGCAACATGTTACACTATATAATCACGTGGATTGTGGTTTGTTTGTTATATCAAGCATCAAAAATCTTGCCATAGCTGTTCGATCGAAAGGATACGGGACTACACAGCATCCAGGTATGCGGTTGTTGACGAAATCCGCTGCGACGTCCGCCTTGGGTCGACCTACGTCGTCTGGTCTGTGCGACATCACACCCACGCAGAACGGAAAATTAGTATTGCTTCAGCCATAACATTAATCGAATAATACGGGTACATCATTTACATTTAACCTTCACATAATTGTTCTGACCTGAAGAGAAACTGTCGATTCAGGTTTGACACATCGACGGTGTCCATGTCAACAACATGAATGTTGCGAAATCCCGATAAAGCCTGAGCCACAAGATGAACGGAAACAAAGTGTTGGCCATTCATTAAAGCATAACTTGCACCTTCAAATATCTCTAAAATACCATAGTGACCCTACCAGGTTTTTCAGCAGCTCACATCCCAAACCACCAGCACCAATGACCAGGATTTTGCAGGTTTCCAGCATAAACTGCAATGACTGCGGTGACAAGCGACGAAGACATCATGTATTAAAGCAATGCAAGTCGGCACAGTTGACAAATACAAATCTTGCATGATTGTTACCTCGGTGCTGGGTTCAAAGTCAGGATGCGTGAAGGGTCCTGACCTTTCCAGAAACTTTTTGACATGGTTCCACCGACCCTCCCACTCACAGGTACGTCCACTGCCTCCATCGACCACCATCCTGCAGACAAAAACACAAGTACATTCAGGACGTGACATCTGTAGTATTTGATGGCTCACAGCATGAATAACGTTGCTTTGTTTGATATACTAATACACAAACCGCGTCTAGCTTCTTTGACTGGGCTCATGCTAAAAAAAGAACATCATCAGTCAAAATGTAAACACAATACTGTGATTATCTGTCACATAGTGAGGGCGACATTAACGGGTCATGGAGTAATTAGTTAACGTGCACTCGTGTTTTGAGGTCAGTCATTAGTAGTGTCTGCTCTAAAGTCGGGAACATTGTGTTATTGAACAGCTCCGTGAAAAACATATAAATCATATAGCATATGTCTGACATGTGGGCGTTTCTCACCCTCTGGCCTTTTGCGGGTAATCAAGCGCGTTAAACCCCTTGACTGGACAGTTCCTGGCAGCTAGGCTAAGTGAATAGCTAACATGTCAACAGAGTCAAAACCTCTAACTTTGCATAGAGGTGTAAGATACCATCGATGTTTTACTGTATAGACGCGTTAGCTACTCACGACACACTGATCTGTATTTTTCAAGCCTATCCCGGAGTCACTGTACTGTTTATAACGTAAGTTATATCAGATTAGCTTCTTCATACAGCTAACGTTAACCTTCCTCCTGCCTCGCAACCTCAAACCTGCCGCCAGTTCTACCAATTCATCACTAACTTCTCAGTCAGCTCCACTACTCTCCTTTTCTTCTCCCTAAAAAGAGAGAAGAACAGAAGGTTCATTCATGCTGTGCTTTCGTAGGTTAAAGAGATTTGAAAGCATCTTTCGGGCAGTTAATGACTGTTTCTCGCTGGTTTCTTCTGCAGCTACTTACGGCTCATCCGCGTCCGCCATGTTTGGCCACTTCAGTGCATTCAATGCCCACACGTCAACAGTAGTAAATGCAACTCCTCAGGTACAATCATATCAACATTGTCCCAAGAGCTGATATAGATTATTTAATCCCCACAGAGAAATTGCTACTTGTAGCTAGGCAGTGGAGAAAATAAAAGGCATGTACTTAAATGTGGCGTTAGCTGTGTAGTTCTAGCTGAATTGCGATACTTCCGATAGTTTTGAAGGCAGCATTGTTAACAGTCCACTGCAGAGACCGATCCAACAGGTGGCAGCATTTACCTTTTATTTTACTGCACTGCAAGGTATTACGCTGTACTTCTGTCACAAATATTAATTTCATGATTGTAGTTTCAATAAAAAATAGTAATGTTTGTAGGAATGTAAGACATCAGAGAAGTGAGTTTAATTATATCAAAGCCAGTTAAAAAATTGACTCGATTAGTAATTACTTGGTTATTGCTTTGCTCTATATGGTCCTATAACTTAAGTGATTATCTATAAAAACCTGTTTACGATCAAACTGTATCTCGATCATGCATTTAATATTTCATTTAATTAATGGGACTTCTTGTGTGTTGTTGACGATATCTGTTACTTGTAACAAACTTTATCACAGATTTATTGCTTTGGATTTATTTATTGTGAAAGCCTGCATGAGGCACAGCATCAATAAGACATGAAATTTCGATCCTATTATTAGGTTTAATGACCAGTGAGTGCATCCCCCTCACGTATCTGATTTACGGTGTCCACATTGGTCTAATGAATCTTGGTGTTTTCAATCTCTCATTATATAATGATTAATACACCTTGGACAGGCTTCTTTGCATTTTAAGAGACATCCATGTGGGCACATGAACTTAATTCCTCCATCTGTCTGCGACTCCTCTGATATCATGGGAAATAAATGAGATACCTTTTTGCAGAGGTCACCGAATGTCACCCGAATGTATGCACTGGTTGCATAGTGGTGCTCTGAAATTATTTGGGAATGCTATGGATCCTGTGTGGGGGTTTTCCTCTGTGTAGGAGCAGGCTGGTAGTATAAAGCTTTACTTTCCACAGTCTTTCTGGTTCGATGGATTATCAAGGTTTTTTTCAGGTTTTTAATGAGATGTTCCGATTGAGAGGCTCCGAAAACTGATAACTAAAAATAACTGCTGCGGCCATGTCCTTCATAGCTGACTGCCTGGCATCTCAGCCATCCTCTCTCTCACTTTCTATTTCTTCCGTCTGTCTTGTCCTCTTTCATTTTAACATATGCTCTTTTTTTAAACAAAAGGGAAATTAAATGAAATTTCATCAAGACACTAAAATATATCAGTTATATATCAAATGAAGAGGATCGCTCTGGGAGTATTACTCAAGGGCACTTCGGCAGGTCTGATTGTGCCCAGAAAATTTCAGTTTCAAACTATTTCTCCTTTATTGGTTTTGCCTGAAGCATTATTTCAAAGGTCTTTAAACCATCAAGTGTTGAATCGAAAGTAGGGCAGAATGAGGGTAGAAGTCACAATATCCCCCATTGCTGACACATTTTTACAGATTCCATTGAAATGCCATCTGTCATTCCGCCACCTCAAGCAGGCACTCTGAATGTCACCGCCGTGCCTTTGAGGTGACCCAGCTTTCTGCCATCCGTCATAGCCAACTACAGTTTGCTTGTCCACGCAGAGATTGACGAGTCCAGAGGTAAATAAACCATTACTTGAAATGCTTCATTGCAGTGTGACACCTCGCTCAGACGCAGAACCTCAAAGGAGCTGTTGTTGTTGCTCATCCAGCCTTCCATCCTCTGAGAAAACCTTTTTTCGTTTGGCATGCATCGACATGGTCATCAGAGTTTGTCAGATTAACAGCCTCATATATCTCTATATCCATTTGCCATCTGACGGCTCTCTGTCAGGACGTCCAAAGTGGTGTTGATTGTGCTAATGATAATGTGTCAGCAATGTGCGGCGTGTTAGGCGCAGAGCGGAGCTTCCCGGCCAGAAGACAAGGAGACGCTACCGGCCGATGTTGCGTTGTGCAGAAGTAAGTGATTGATGACTTTCTCTGTTGTAGTGCTTTGATTAGGGCTGCAGTGATTTATAGCCACTGCTCAAAATTCAATTAGACTCCATATACACTCAACTAAACAGTGTTGCATTGCTATATGACACCAATGTATGTGTGTTTGAGCACATCCTCGTCTCTTATCCTTATATGTTATTACATTATGTTTTGTCACGGTTTGCACCTAAAGGCTTCCCACATCTGTCTGAACCTGCAGGGGGAAGAAATTTCACTCTGTTCACTTTTTTTCTATTAACGCAGGACCTATAGCATGTGGGGTATTTATTAAATTATTTAAGATGTGATGGATGTGCCTACCTTTAAAGGAAATTGCCTGGACTGTATTTGTTTCCCTATTGCCAAGAAGAGCGATAAATAAGTCTCATGCAGAAATGCAACCATGTGCTTCATGGTTTGGGGCTGTGGGTTTTGGTTTGTCTCGATCCCTTTCGTTTGACTAAGAGACCACAAAGCTGAGTGGTTTAAATTCATTGTAAAATGTGTTTATTCCAAGTTTATTATAACCGCAAATGTCACATGCCGCTTAAGTGAAGAGGCCGGACCAGATCTTACGGAGGGTTGTTGCAACATCACTACAACACAAATCCATCTTCTTTGCAGGAGGGGTGTGGCAGAGCCCCACTGACGATTTGTGCCCGACACTTGCCAAAGGGGTGGAGAACTTGCCCTTCTTTTATTTTTTGCCTTCAATGGTTGAAGATGATTTAGACATTAATAATCAAGGCTGCATTCTTTCCCCTCGGCTCTTCTCCCTGCACAAAATCCATATCTTTTACTTTTAAATTGTCTATTCTAGAATCTGTTATTGTAAATTTGTAAATTAAACATTTACTTGCACTATGTTGTCTCATCTGTCTTGTTGTCTATTATCTTACTGTCTGATGTTATGCATCAACCGCCATGTCAAATTATTCTCATGTTCCTCGTAATATATATATATAACATATTTTGGCAATAAATGTTCCTGATTCCTGAAAAGAATGTGTCCATCACCTGGTTACTCCCCACACACAGAAGATGGTGTAACTCAGTGTGTTCATCTAATGCAGCCTCTGCATTGAATAGTGTGTATTAAAGGTTACAGTTTGACCCAAACACTGCGGTTATATTTCACATAAAAACATGTCCATTGCTTAGTGAATATTGTTTCACGGAGAAGGACATTTGAAAATATGAAAAAAGCACTTTGATGTATCTTCATTTTATATGTGCATTGATATTAGTTCCAACAACCTAAAATAAACCCTGGCAAATAAATAGGGTAAACTAAAGAAATAACGTTTGGTGAGACAGAGACAAGGCAGGAAAATACAGGTAAGTTTTGTCACGCTAAGCTAAGCTAACCACCTGCCGGAAGCACCTTTGTGTTTAGAGTGCAGATATGTCATGATCATATGTCTGATCAAATTCCTGGCAAGAAATAGCATGCATTTTTTACTTTCTTTACGTTTCAACCCAATTCTTGAAAGCTGCACCTTTTTTTGAATATCCACCAGTTTGTCGGTCCAGTCCCATTCTCTACAGCGGACTGATAGCAGTGTTGTTTTCTCATGCTTTTGTCTCTCAGACTTATGTCCACATACTGCTCGAGCCGCTCAAATGTCACAAGACCAATAATTGGACGACCCCACGTCTCCATTCTGCTGGCTTGTATCACTGTAGTGTTAATATCGACCTTGATATGCTCCGCCTATCAGATCGGCCGACTTTGGGAGAGGCTCTCTCTCTGTGTCGTTCAAGGACAGCAGAGGAATGACTCGCAGGGGAACCTGAAGACAGTGAACGGAAATTTCCCCGCGGCTATTTCAACAACGTTTATTCCTGCTTGCGCTTCCTATTTCCTGTCCTCCTCGGCATGCTTCCTGCTCGACCATTCCTACTGTTCCTCTATCACTATTGTCCCCTCCTTTCTAAAAAGAGACATTGTTTATTGTGAAGACAACATCCAGTTTGTCAGCAGCCACCCAAAACACACCTAGATATGAAGTGGCAGACAACATCCTCCTCAAGGTTACATTTTTGCATCAAGGCAGCGCGACAGAGATGGCAAATATCAAACAGCAAGCTCCCTTTTTTTCCTAAAATGTGTTTTAGCATTTAGCACAAGCACAAAGTAAAAGTACACTAGGCCAGCAGCACTCTGTCAGCCCAAATACCCCCATGCTCACATCAAGTACCACTCAAATGTCACCTCAGGGTAGAAATGAGTGGAGCCATAACCCAAGGGTCCATTTCTCATCCGTGCTCTTGACAGAGGCTGCGGCGCGGGGAATGAGATTTTCCTTTTCCATCAAAATCTCAAAACCTCCCATTGATCCTGTACGTTTTGAGGTGATACAGCAGAGCAATGACTCTTTAATCATTGGATTGATGGAGGAACTTTGATTCGGGGAATTTAGTTTTATTTGTGCTGGTTTCGCTTCATCGAGTGCACCGAATGCAAATCAAACCAACCAAACCTGAAGTCACTCGGGTTAAGGCACAACCAACCTTATAAACAGCCATGATTTCTGATAGAGACTGTCCATGCTGGTCCTACCCTCAGGTTTATCCCATAAAGAGCGTCTCAGCCCTGTGTTCTCCTCTTTGCTCTGCAGAGCATGGCGCGGGGTGGAGCTTTAGGAAGTGGGGCACATCCTTCCTCACCATTGAGAATGAGCAGAGAGGCTGCAGGCCTGGATGACTGGGCCTCTGAACCAACGAGAGGACGACAAATACTACTAACTTATCTCCTCTGTCAGTGGACTCACATGTTTACAAGGGATATTTGTATGAAACAGTCACAGGAGATAAAGAATCCTGAAATCTTTCCTCAATCCAGAAATAAACAGCAGTGCGCCTAGCAGCCCTTAGAGTCAAGCTGCTTGTCAGATTTGCATTGTAAACCTCAAAGAGAAGGCACGCTTCCCTGTCACAAAAAATCCATTGCGTTGCATTATAGTTTATTCAAATAGCTGCCTCGTAATGCTGTTGTCTCTCCTGCTGAACCATAACTCATTTTTATATGCAGCCATGAGGGTGTTTAAAGCACGACTGAATCACATAATGAAAAGAGTAACATTCTTTATTTACTTTTCACTATGATTCATACAAAGTGGTCAACCATACTGACAACAGCGGAGTACTTTAGCAGAACATTTCTCATGTTGACGTTGCACACATTAATCAAACATTAGATTTTTCATTGGGTTTTCCTCTTATCTTTATGGTTGCTGTACATCTGCAGCCTGCACTGTAGAGTCATAATTGTTTCTATGAATACACTTACAAATGTATCGCCCCATTAAACAGCCATAATGATCATATGATGTGACTGCTTGTTAACACTTCCGTGGTGGACTAACTTGAGCTAGTTTGAATTCCTCTTATCCCTCAAATGAAAAGACTGATGCCTTTTAAATGTTCTTTGCTTTATTACAACGTGGATATCATTTTTTTTGCAGTTTTGGTAATCATTCAGTAAAACTCACAAACATGCAGCAAAAGCTTCTGTAATCAATATTTATCTCAATGGAGCATTTTAGTCACTTAACTCACAGTTTAGGTTTTACTGTCACCGCTCTCATCGAACACACTTATGTTTTCAGTATTTGTTAGCCGTTGATAACTCATTGTCAACATTTTGGGTATCCCCATTTCATCGTGACGTGTTCCTGGATCCGAGCAACTACTTCAGTGAAGGTAAAGTAATTAGACACAATGGAAGTGATCACACTGCATATTGCACACATTTCTTTTCTCAACTCTGGCCAGCTGGCACCTCATCATCACCAAGCAAATGATTACTCTCTCTCTTTCTCTCTCTACCTGCACCCCCTCTATTCTCCATCGTACGTCACTGTCACCCAGCATCACCCCGAGTGATTGCCGGTCCTGACACTCACCTGCTTGTACTACTCACCCACCCAAATATCCATTGAAATGTAATGTTCCGTAATAAAGAGAGTAAATCCTGGTCGTGTTCTCGGCCCACGGCCGGGGTGTAGTGGGGGCAGGTATTACCATATTAAGCCCGGGGCGGGAAGGGATCAGAGCCCAGCACTCCCTCATTACACCTCATCTAACGGGGATTTACCGCTTTACCGAAACAGCTTGTACGCAGCTGTAGTTTTAGTCAGTGCTGTGTGTGCATCATGTGCCAGGTAGTCCATGTTTAGCACAAAAGTTCTTATTTTTGTGAATTTTTCTCATTTTTAATTCTTCTTTTTTGAAGTTGGTTGCGAAATTCCTGCACGAGGCACGTTGGAGAGGTTTTATCTGTCCAGCTAGCAGTATGAACAGCGTGGCCAACATCAAATAATTAATTTGAAACAGATTTCCCCTCTGGATAACAGCTGTCGAGGAACAGATTAATAATGAAAAAGGAAATGAGATTAAGCAGATCCATTAAGTTCATAAACCCCTGTAGAAGTAGTGAAGGGTTCTGTATGAAGGTATATTTGTGTCTTTATTATGCAAACACAGAGCAAATGTCTTGCAACAAAAATCAAGTCAGTAATTAAGAATGTATGAACTTTACAGCAAAACAAGAGCTTTTGCTTTTCTGAAAAAAGAAAATTTAGGCTTTGGTCTCATTTGGGCATGAAGGTCTCGCTGCTGTGCCGTCAATTCCTCTTCTTCTGGGCGGGACATCTACATGCATGTCATGCATGTCCTTCAGCTGCATGGCTTAATTTTTTGGATGAAGTTTGCAATTGACATACTTGATGCACATCTCATGTGTTGATTCTTAAACAAGTACTGTATCATACTCCAAATGTGCTAAAAGATCCCTCTTATTCTTTTATACTGTGTAAAGGTGAAGGAAGAATCTGACGACTTATTTCTACTTAATACATTAAAGTCCCAGCAAGCACATTGTAAACAGCCCACTGAAGTTTTTTTATCTATTTGTATTTTACACATTGTCTTCCTGCAGTTGTGGTTGTGTAAATATGAATTAATTGATGGACACAGCAGGGGACAAATGCCTGGCATCAAGCTACATTTTCAGCAGATCAATTTAATTCAGTGTAGGTATTAACCCTCTGAAGAATAATGAATTTGTATATGAGAAGGCTGTCAACAGCAAAAAACGTTATGTTCACATTTCTACTCTTCACTAATCGCTGACCATCGGCACAGATTTAGTCATCACATAGAAAACCCACAGGCAAATATGTGTACGGTGTTCAATCACAGCTGTCACGATGGAGATTTAGCATGTGGGCTGTTGTTGGAGGATCAATACATCTCCATCATTGCTATATAAGTATTCCTCTCTACTAATAATCACAACAAAACCCCCCCCTTTATGGTGTTGAGGGAAAAAACAAATCCAACACACATTGGAAGTCAGGGGCATGATTAATCAACAGAGTGCTATTATGTGTTCACGCATATCACAGGTGCCAATCTTGTGGTTTTGCTCGATCCATCCCAAAAGTTCCCCAGCAGTTGATTCCTTGCTCACATCTACGTCTTGGTGTTGAACTAAAGCCTCCGTATGAAAAGAAAAACAAAGGCCTACTGCTCTTGCCTCAAGACAATTGGTAACAAGCCAGTGTACCACTACCATTTTTATTATGTGATAATGCAAGGTATATACTGCATATGTAGCTATATATTTATGTGTGTGTGTCAGTTGGTGCAGGTCCTTGCTGAAATACGGGGATGCTTGAGCCACTGTGTGATAAGGCTTCTCGGTTATATTCTTCCCATGCTGATACTGCGGTGAGAAATCACACCACGCGTTGAAGGGAAAGCGATTAAAAACATAAATGGGGGTAAAACGGAGGAGATCATTGTTTATTGCGGATTTGGATTTTTCTTATTGCCTCAAACCGGTAACATTAACAGAAATAGAGATTTCCATTGCAGTTTATATGAAGCATATATATCATGGTCTCAGACAAAGGGCCAACCCTGCATGCTGGTCCAGCCTCAGGTGGATCTGCACAGGATTTCCTTTGTCTCTTGATTCAAAGCCTGCCTCCACATGATACCGCTTTACTCCTGCCCCACAAAGAGGCAACACCGGCTCGCAGAATTCTCTCCTCCGTGTGTTAGAGCAGAAAAGGTGAGAGACTGTAGCAATTAGAAGAATAGAAGAAGAGCAAAAGAGAAAGTTGCTAATGGGGTAGAACATAAATCAAGCGTGTGTATTTTCTGAAAAGGAGGGTTGGAAAGTGGTAGTGGAAAGGAGGAGGGGGGGGGGGGGGGGCACCATCTGTGCTTGTGCACAAGTGGTACTGAGCACTGGCATTTAAGCACATGCTCGAGTGATCACACGTACTGTATATTAGATCACTACGTGTGTTTGCTGAGGTGGGATGTTGCTGTGAAAAGCTGGTGGCTCACAGGAGGTGTCGGGGCGTGACATTTGTCCGGGTGACTGCTGCTCCCTTCAGCAGTGCGGGACTAGTAGGAAAAAGTCTGGCATGTAAAGTACCGTTATAATATGCGTTTACTTACTTACTTAATAATACAGCTCATTCTGTAATCACTGCATGTATTCAGTTAATATTAATATATATTAAGTCATCATTTTACACTGGCGAATCTCTGTCCTCCTGTACTAACACACAGAACTAAGACAGAGGACATTTAGTCAAAGCCTTTAACAAGCAAAGCGACTGTTCTTTGAATACATTCGCTCGTGATTAGACTCTGTGCCACGTTGCATGATTGACGCTCTATTAGTCATCACAAAGGGAACCACTTGGGCGTGTTTAATCTGAAATTGAACCAGGCCATTTGGGCGGTAGAATTATCTTCTGCAACATGTTACATTTTGATTCCAGCTAATTACATTAGCTGAACGAGTGTGAACTAAATGTTGGCCAAAACTCAATGTTATATTGTAGCCTGCCAAATGCCACACACCTTCAACTCCTCGCGTCACAGTGATTTAATACATTTGGAGGCATCAACAACATTCACCAATCACTTGTCTGTCAGAAGCGAAAGTCAATGACATCACAGCTATTTATGCGTTTGATTAATTCTTAGGTATTGCCTTTTCGTTGCGCATCTGCCTGCTACCAAGAGGTGGAGCTTTTGGCAGTCATTACCATAATCATGTTAGTGTTTGGCTCTGTCCTTGTAGTGACTTTGTCCCATTACAACTCCACACATTAATGGATGCACATCGGAGATGAGATTGTGACCGCCTTGTCTTCTGCAGGTGAGGACAGCTGAACAAAACAAAAATCTGTTGCACAAATGTGCTTTGATTGTATCAGATTTGATGCTTCAATCTTGAAAACAGGCTAATGGAATTACCTGTTTATGTGCAGCCCTTTTAGCCTGAAGTTACCGTAGCGTACAGCCGACTGCTGCAAATGTGGCTGTCTCATAATTGACGCTATAAGAGTCTCTGCAGGAAGCTCAGGGGCTCTGCTGTTATCTAGCTGACGGAGACATCTCCTGTTCCATCTCAGCGGACAGCGAAAGCTTAATTTCCCCACCCGTCACCGCGGCTCACTGTCTGCCGCGAGGACGCATTGATTTGATAAAAGACGCTCCACCCGCCACATATTACATCTCATTTCACTGACACGATAGTTGTGCCGGCTGAAGGACCCAAGCCGACCCCGACCCTTGACCTCTAGAGAAATGAAAAGGGCAGCTATGGATAATTCTGGAGCACCTCCTTGTGCACGTGTAACTAAAAGTGTCCAACGGT
Source organism: Gasterosteus aculeatus (assembly GCF_964276395.1). Taxonomy (NCBI): domain Eukaryota; kingdom Metazoa; phylum Chordata; class Actinopteri; order Perciformes; family Gasterosteidae; genus Gasterosteus; species Gasterosteus aculeatus. The sequence goes on from NC_135705.1 coordinate 16,504,160, forward strand.
GAGGCAGCTTGTGTGTGCCACAGTTTTACACAAACTAATTTAAAAGCTAGATAATAGGTTACGCTCAGGATCACAACACTACAGTAAAAACAGTCAACCTCAATATAAAACACTGCCTAAAATTACTTAAATGATTTAAAAAGTCTGCAGCAAACCAAATAAAAGAGATGCACCTCTTATTTAAAAACAAGCCCATTTAAAAGGACAATTTAATATTAATTAAAAAATCATAAAATCATAAATTTGATGACGAGGCGCTTACAAATATAAAGCCAAATAGCGGACGGATTTGTAAATCTCGTCATCAAATAAAGTTTAAAATACTATATAGCTAATAGAATATAGCTAATACTAATTGCGTTCAAATCAACGCTGCACTAACTCCTGAATGCCTTTCAAGGGGCGATGCGTCAAACCTTCATATAATCATAAGAGACGCACCTGCCGACCTTTATTAGACGCACCAATTAAAATAAGGCAGAAAAAAGCATCTGCAAAAATAAACACCTAAATGTAACATCCATAACTCACACAAATACGTTATCAAAACATGGCAACAATTCAAATTACTGATGCTAATACATACTAATGTCTGTCTGCTAAAGGGAGCAGGGCTTTGTTTAGCACAGTAAGCTTATGTCCATCCTGAGAAGAACAGTAATCCAATAGTGGGTTTGTTCCCCTAAGGATGATATATCTGCTTTTATGGCCTGTTTATGTCTGTGTTTGCACAAACTTTGTAATGGAGGTCATAAAATGTGCATACTGCTTGAAGGTACAGATTTTTTCACAGTGGGGATCTATTTTTGGCTACAGTGGAAAGAGCAGTGATGCTTGTTCTCTTCTGAATGTTATATTTTTTTAATTTCCTGCATTCACTATACTATTGGTTTCAGACAGCTACATTTTCAAGTGATCTATACAAACAAGGGGGAGGGGAGGTATGGGGGGGGGGGGGCATGCAATATTGTCCTCCTTATGCCAACTTTAGATCAGTTTAATGTGACACATTCTACAGAGCTGGGAAGGTTTTAATGACATTACTGACATAATGTTTCATTACAGTCTGCTGGCTAACTTAGTCCAGTGACAGCAATGTCGTTTGCACATATCTCGTTGATCCAATAAGCCACATTTCATTAGCTTAATCTGAATTGTTATTGCTATTTCAACATGTTTTTCTCAATAACAGTCAGATATGTTTCACACTTTCTCTACAGCCGGATATCTTTGTTAGCCACTCACACTTTAAGTGGCTCCATCACCTGACATTTAAATCTCGGTTAGTGCACTGGTGCCACACAGCTGAATTCATAAACCAATATGATCCAACAGAGCAAGACCCCACTCAAGAAAACAAGTGTGAGCATTAGAGACAATGGCCACTGGGTCAATGAGGGGTGAGGAGAGAAAGTGAGTCCCAGGAGACGGAGCAAGAGGGATTTTCGCTGCACCAAATAATGACAACTCGGGCAATATGACCCTGCCAATGTGTTGAGACGACAGTAACGATTGGTTGTGGTCCATTGTATGAGAGTTGACCCTTTTGACCTCTAGGTTGCCATGGAAACACACCTTCTCAATAGGAGTGATAGCTGCTGATTGGCAGCGTTAGGAATGACACCCGTCACTTGGTGCACGTATTACCCAAAGATAAATGCAAACCCTTTCTTCTGCTTCCCATCGAGAGACAGTTAAACCACACCGGAGCAATACTGTGGCCTGCGCATTGTTGACGTGTTAAATCGCATAGTCAAATATACACGCTAAAGCATATTACACACTTTGGTGGTTTTGCTTCTTCCATAAATGAAAATTGACCGTGCTGTTTGTGCTGATGCCGGTAGAAAACCCACCAGGTTGTGCATGAAGCATCCTTCCCTCCGCCACACCCTTCTTCCCTCGAGGCTGGTTGTGCATGAGAATACATGAGAGCCTGGCTTTAACCACCTCAGCAAAGTGTCTGACCAGAGACAGGACAGCTGGACCGCTCTTGTTTCATTGCACGCCATACATCCAGAAAGGTGACAAAAACAAACACCCAATGAATATATGGGACAAAATGAGCCGGAGTTAAAAGTGAAATAAGATCAAAATTAAAACTGATAAAAGTGAGAAAAGTCTGGTGATGTTGTATTGTCAACAAAAAAACAGAACAAAATCAACAATTAATTGATACTATACTAACAAGTACTGTCTGTGTATGCACAGCTTATTCCTCTGTGCCATAGAGCTCCATTGTCGTCCAAAACAACAAAACTAGAAACACACCAGCGAGCGACACTGTTGCACTGGGTGACATGTTACTTCATCACCGTGATCCCCACTTACACTGTCTAGATGCTGAAAATACTTTAAATTCAAAGGTATATTGATCCACAGCTAAAAATAACCCTCAAGAAATGGTTCATTACTGCCATTGGAGTAACATTTTCTGAACCTACAGAGCGCAGCGGCTAATGGAATATATTGAGTTTTCATATGTTGTGACACATTTGAAAAGATCTGGTTTGAGTCTTCATCAGTTTTCGTTAGTTTTGTTTCATGGGCAGTCTCATCCTTTAAGATATGTGATCAAATGATTTTCTCTCTGGAGTAAAATGTCATTATCTACCCTTGCTGTGGGGAAGCTGAGACACAGTACAGAGATGCACAGCGTGAGCACAAATACAGCACAATGATCCCAAGACGAGGACTACTTTGTATCATTTTGTTTTTAAATTTTTTATGAACTGTACTAAAATGATGTATGAAAATGATGTTGTAATAAACAAAAAAAAAAATCTGATTTTAAATATGCTGAAACTTCAGCATGATCAGAGCGCATGTGTTGCGAGGCATAGACAAGCAAAATATACAAGACCAGTGAGTTAGAAGGGTTCTCACATTGTTGCAAAGGCTACATCTCATTTTCATGCAGATCTCTCATTTCCTGTCTGATGAAGTCGTCTTGATTAGAAAAGACTTAATCATTCCAACACAAAAGCCTGTGGAGACACAAAGAGGGAGCTTGTGGTGCTGGCTGTTGATATTGTTCTATCAGACAGCTCGAAGGGAGGAAGTCCTCCGTCTGAGCTGCCAGGCTCGGCTTTTTTTTTTTTTTTGGTGGGAGTGGAGGAGAGGGGAGGGAAGAGAGGGGAGGGAGGGGTGAGGGGGGGTGGGGGGGTTCTGGGGATAAGAGACTGCCCTGTTATCTTTGTGTGAAAGGTCACACAGGTCTAGCGGAAGAAGCAAAAGCAACAACCATCTGTGTTTTCCACACACTCTGGTGCGTCCATCCAGGGAGCGCGGACAGCCGGGCTGAGTGAACACACACATGCACACGGACATCACATCGCTCATCCATATCTGTGATGAAACATGCATTGTCAGAAGAAGTTGGAAAGCCCCCAGATATGTTTTCTCTCCTGTGATGTGTGCGTGGGAGTGTCGTTGTTTTTGCAGCGCACACAATTTATGCACATTGCTCACAATGAATGGTGTTGATTTATCTGAGGTCTTGTTCTGATTTTGTCTGTGTGTTTGTTTTTCATTTGTGTGATACCTTCAACGTCCATATTTCACTGTTCAACTATGAAGAATCACAAAGGAATTAATGCACTCCAGCATGATCGTGGACGCAGCCTTACACGTGGGCTCAATGCACATGTTCCTTCTCTTGCATGTTGTTACATAGGTCACACAAAATTGAATACAGCCACAGTTGTACAGCAGCTCTGGCAGAGAAGTGTGTTTCGTTAGCAGGAGGATCTGCATCCTCCCAGTCGCAAAACACTGGAGTAAATCCAGGCTCTGGGCTTCTTTGGAGAACCTGTGCACAGCACACACTTCACATGGACACACACACTTGTTCAGAGCAGATTCCATGTGGGAAATATGTGTTATATTGCCACGTGGGACATGAGTGTTCAGGGCCATTAAAATGGTAAACACAAACACACCGCAGAGATTGTGTAAATATAGAACACGGTAAAACCCTTCATAGATACGGACCACATTAACTCAACGGCCCCTCACAATGAAAAGACCCAACAGCGCTCGTTAATCTCTGACGCCAAAATGTTTTGACTGTGCCATTGTGCTTAATTTGGAGAGCACATAAATGCTGTGTTTCGTTGGGAGTTTTATATTGAATCAGTAAATCATTGTTTTTACAGTGCAGTTCGGTGGATTGTCTCTTTGGCGAAAAAAGAAAAAGAATAACAAAATTCATCCGTTATCAGAGTGTGACCTACTCTTTTGACTTGTGGGTAATTAACGGCAGGGTGACAGCTATTGTAGCCGTGGCCTTTTACTGCTGAGCAACAGTACTTTGTTTTTTTATAATGGAGAACTGCGGGCATTTTACCTTGGGTTAGGTTCATAGGACGGCCTTAACACAAACAGCTCTGCTGAAATGGCGTGTATGTGATCACATGAGCCATGGGTACACCTCTCGATTATTTGGATCAGTTGACATCGGGGAAATCCACATTGTGATTATATCACGTCCAGGACACAGCGTCTTTGTTATTCAAATGACAACAATGATGTGGGTCGGTTTCATTGATTTCTTGTAGAGTTCTGAAGGCCCTGTGGGGAATCAAATCTGTATTTGCTGCTTTTTGATGGAGTGCTGACTTTCAAAGCTGCGTGTGTGTGTGTGTGTGTGTGTGTGTGTGTGTGTGTGTGTGTGTGTGTGTGTGTGTGTGTGTGTGTGTCTCCGGGGGGTTTGGTGGGAGGGGATCCTTGCTTAATATTGTTGGGAGATCGGAGTATTCAGTGCTGACAACAGGGTTTTCTAGTTTCTCTCAGGTTACGCAAAACTGTTTTTCTGCATAAAGACGCTTGAGTTTCGTGGGCACCAGCGGTTGATGTTGTTTTGTGATATAAAGTTTATATAAAATATATAAAGTCTGCTCTCTATTGTCCACTTTTATACATACCCTCTGCTCCAAAGTTCCTTGTTCAGAATCTAAAGCTCGGGGCTGTGTTCCCCCCACTAGGGATCAATAAAACATGCCAATAGTGATTTGATCCGTTACAGCAGTCAAGCGCTTTGCCGTCCAATTACAAAGGTTTTTGGGTCACCTTAAAGAGTGAAAGCCTGATTGCCCTTGTGTATCACATCAATACCTGAACTTATTAAACTAAAGCTACTTTGCATAACTGTTTTATTTAGTGCCTTATTTTCTCAGAAACCTTTTTCTGTTGCAAAGCTGCCACATACGTTAAAGAACACGTTACGTCCTGATGGGCCGAAACATTTGCATTTGCATTCCAGTAATCGGCCGCATTGATGTGTGCTGTCACATAGCTGTAGTCTCAGAGGGGAATAAAAACACTCAGCACATCCATTGAGTCCAGTGTCCAGCGGCTGGCAATGCAGGTGTTTATAGATTGCCTCGGCTCTGGGAACAAGTTGCTGACCCCTTTCCCTGATCCCTTTCCTGTTTGGCATTGCGTGTGCAGCCGAGTGGAGGGGAGATGGAGTCTGTTTGTCCCCAGTTAGCACAGCATGTTTTTCCTAATGTCTCCGTTCCCCTTTTTTCTTCTCCAGTCCAGTCATGTTCCAGGTGGGGTGACAAACACGGCGCGCAACCACAGGCAGTCCAGGAAATTTTTCAGTACTTTGTCCAAAAAACATGTTTTGACCGCCTGTGCCACATCTGGAGGGATATTTATTCTGCAAGCCATTCTTTTCTGCGGCCACATGACACAATACTCTTGACAGGTTCTATTTGCGCACTCTGCAAAAGCAAAACATATTTTTGACAAATGAAACTGAAAAAAAAAGAGGTCGTATTTAGCAATTGTGAGTGGAATACTCTTGAGAGAGGGAATCTGGCACAGCCAAAAGTCCAGATTGGAGCTATCTTTAGTCGTGCAGTTCAAAAACAAAAGACTTTATGGCCACTATAAATGTGCTACTACTGACACATTAAAAACTGTCTTGGCATCAACACTCCGTAATGGTAATTACAGTTTCCCATTGTAACAAGTGGAAGCAAAACAATCGACTCACAGTGATTTCATTCTCTTGGTGCAAAAAACTACATGATTCAGCATCCTAACCACACAAATAAACAGCTTAATTACTGCAGCAAACACATTTGCCGCATCTTCAACACGAATGATTTCACATTAAATACCCTCTTTAGTGAGATGCTTAATAATTTAGAAATGGCATCATTATACTGAGCATTTAATGAGATACTGCAAAGACAAGATCCGGTAATGGTGACATGAACTCTATCTATAACTACCTCTTTGAGTCCGCCGAAGCTCTGCACCTGCAGCAGAGCTTCATTCTTCCTGCACCAAATTCCTGGAGTGGGAATTTCGCTGTGCATGATGTCTGCCGCTGCAGCAGCCAGGAGCAGAGCCCCGCGGTGCTCCGGCGCAGCTCATACTTCTGTTGAGCGTCTCTGCATTTCAACTCAACTCAGCTGGAAAACTCCACCAGAAGTCTGCAACTTTGTTTGACCTTCAAGGTGCGGGTGTTCGATCGTGCATGGGGAGCTGACAGATGAAAGACTCCAAGTGGGAGACGATCAGCCTCCCCCTGTGTTGCACAAGGTGCCTCTGTCCTTGAAAGCCCACATGGAGTCCCAGGCTCAACCTGGTCAAGGTTTGTCTGTTCCCCCGAACCGTTGGCCCCGATCAGATCCATCAGAGGTTACTTAAGGGGTTAACACCAACAACCTTTCCCATCTGTTGCTAAGGAAGTGTTGCCTGTTGTGCAGGAAACAGGGAGAGCGGTTTCCTGTTATGAAGAGAGAGGTTTTTAAAGAATTGCATTCATTCAATCATGCAACAGATTCCGGGCCAGGAAGCCCTGCCAATAGCAAAAGCTTTGGTGTCCTAGAAAAATTGTATTTGGGAACCTCTATGTTTCAGGAAATATATATGCCTACATACAGAGGCTGCCGAAGAAGCACCAAGGAGGATATATGCTCAATCTCTGAGCTCTCAATCTCTGACGAACGGTATAATCCTCCATATAAACACCTTTCCACAAAGATCTAATTAACAAAATGATGTACAAAAACACAACCGTAGATTTGATGCCCAGAATTAATCATGGCTTATGTCAAAATCCCTCACACTGAGTGGATTTGGCGTCGAGGCGTGCCACTGCTATTGTGGCACTCTGACCCCACATCTGTGGAGAAGTGTTCTAAAACAGAAGATAACCAGATGCGAATGAACAATTCCCCAGATGTTACGCCGTGCATTGCGATAGTGACAGAGAGAGAGAGAGAGAGAGAGAGAGAGACAGGGAGGAGGAGGAGGAGGAGGAGAGAGGGTGGGAGAGGGTGTGTGTGTGGGGGGGGGGGGGGGGGGGGGTCGCGCTCAGCGCTGTAGGCTGGTCCTGCGCTAAGCAGCACCTCCCGTTTCCACACAAGAGCGCACCAGCGGAGCGGTGCATGAGCAGTGGAGATGATGCACGTCGGCTGAAAGCTCAACTGCAACTCCGCGAACACCGACGTCTTCCACGAGCCGACTCTCAATGTTGAAACCAAGACTCAAACATTCTTCCTTTTCTGCTTGATTTTTTAATTTTTTTTGTATATGCGGATTAAGTTTCGACGTCATTTGGAGCGACGCGGTCGGTGTGGAAACATGAGGATAACTGTCGGCTCCCGTGGATGATTGGATGATGATGCCCCACAATGAACACAGGTTGTTTTTATATATATGTTTACGTCGTGTTCATGTTTAAAGTAAACTTTAAGCGGTTTCACAGTGTTTTTGTGTTAAATGTTAATTATTTAGACAGGATCATCACAATTTAAACACATCTGTTTATTTCCCTACTCTTTCACGTAAAAAATGATCTAACTTAATTTACAGTTCAGGTCACGCCTTAGGTAAAATCAAATATCAGACTGATCATACAGGTACTGGAATTTTCGTGGAAATGATGTGGTTAGTTTTCGCTTTACAAAAATCTATATGGGATGAAGTCTGAACTCAGAAATGTTTAGTGAATTTAAATCCATAGCATCGGATGACGTTGCTTTCCGTGGAAGACTCCACCGGGGAAATTTGTACAGAGATTAGTTTTTAGGATTACAGTATAATCCATGTTTGGGAAATTACACATAGCACGTCAGTTTTACAAGTGCAGTGCCCTGGAATGTATTCAGTGAAAATAGTTGAAATTAGTTATATTGTATGTGATTTCTGTTGGAGGAAACATTGCTTTCAAAAACTTGACATGTCTTGTTTGGTTCTGAAGCCACTTCATTTTAGACAGGTTTTCAGATTCAACCACTGACATTTCATGAAAATTATCAAAAAAAATGATATCCTGTGTGTTTGGCACAGCCAAGGCCCCAGTGTCTATCTCTTCCTTTGTTTTTAAACATTTATTTTAATTGAATTCTTGTTGCATAATTCATATCCTGTTGTTTGCAGTTGGGCGCTTTGTCAGACCGGGATCCTTGTTTTCTCTTCCAGTTGTTCTTTGACGCACTCAAAAGACCTTTTCAGAAGAAAATGCGTGTGTGTTCATGAGAATCGTCGAAGAATGACGAGAAGGAAGTCCATTTGTGTTGTGAAAAAATCTGCACGCCTAGAGAAGTTCATGGAAGACTGATGGGGGGCCCATGGACATCCTGTGTCCAGAGTCCAATGAGGCTCCTAATGGGGCACCTAATGAACCTTGAAATATTAAAAGAAAGAACATGATGACAATGATGGAGGACAAATACGTATAACTAACTATACGGTTAGTTTCTTCAAAAGCTCATGTTAGACTGAGAGTTAGAGAGAGCCGTTGACAGTGAGAGGGAGAGAAACACACAGAGTGCACTCAGGGTTTAAAAGGATGTGCGTCAGGGCAGGTACGAAATAACAGGAAGAGAACAGGGGTGTACACACTTCTTACAGCACTGGGTGTGTTTCATGACCATTTCACATTGTGTAAGTGCTCTTTGATGAGTTCAAATTTCAAAAGCAACACACACAAGGATAAGGGTATGTTGATGTCGGATTAAATCTGCTAAATAATGCTTCATTCTAAATATCGAGTATGTTGAAGGAAATAAAAGGACCAATGACAAAATCATCTCTTTCAGTTTTTAATGGAAATTAGCTATGATTTGTTAATTCTGCAACCTGCATGTCCTCATTTCCCAGACAGGGAGATGTTATTGTTCCTCCTCTAAGTACGCTGTGGCTCTGTTGTTTTTCCTGCTGATAATGTCCCCTGCAGCATTCTGCATGTCACTGACTTTTGTACATGACCTGACCCCCTCTCAGCATTCTCTACCAAAGCAGGACCTACTTTTTCCATTGTGTAAATTGATGTTAGGTTTAATAATGATCAAGCATCGTTTACTTACTTTTTAAATAAACTTTGACTCTCCTTTTACAGATTTTCAAAACACACTGCAAGTCCCTCGACCAAAGGTTCGCAGTCACCTGACCATCAAAGTGCATTCCAAGCTGATGTCCAGGCCGTGTGCTCCAAAACCTGCTGTCGCCCCAAAGCCCAGACGCCTGTGTGAGCCCCATGCACCAGGGGAGTCCTGCCCCTCTCAGCGCCTAAGTAATGGAGACCTGGCCCACTCTGATGGGGAGGCAGAAGATCTTCATGAAGTGGCTACAAACAACCACGACAAAGAGGGGAAAAGCGAGGATGAGGTCAATGACGTCGGACACAAAGACAACGACAAAGATTACTTGGCAGAAGAAGAAAGTAATTGTAAAACAGAAGAAGGTGTAGATATATTAGATAATGATGGCAACAGCATTGACTCTGAGCACACCGTAAAAGCTGATGATTGTTCTAATGTTACTATTCCTGAGGATGGAAACACTGAAAATAACTTCATCCAGTCTGAAGTGGGTGATGACACTGGTAATGAGAGAACATCAACGCCTTTACTCAATCCTGCTGAGATGGAGGATAAAATGGGAGAGGAGGAGGAAAAAGAGGAACCAAGTTGTATAGCAAAAAGGCAAGTTTGTGACTCTTCAGGACCCAAACATGTAGAGGAAAAGAACCTTAAAACACCACAGTCCCTCAGCCGGGGTGATAAGGACAATGATACTGGACAGAATGGAACAGATAGTGAACAAAGAGAGGACTTTGTGCACTGTTTACAGACAGATGGGACTGAGTTGGAAGCCGTAGGATTTGCATTTGGATTCAGTGTGCTTCCAACTGTAACTGAGGAATATCCCTACGATGTGATTGGCCCCACAGATGTTGGCAGTGATATATATGAGTCATGTGACCCAGCTGAAACAGAGGTATGGCAACCAGAACGGGCCACCAAGGACCTCTCTGGCTGTTTCCGATTCACGTCCAGCACTGAGGATGTTTTTGGGCCTTATTCGGTTATCGAATCTCTTCCACCAGATGTTACAGGCACAGCCGACCCAGAGTGGGTTCAGGAGGATACAGAGGAAAAACCCTCAGATGAACTGCAAACGGCAGGTGCTTCTAACCAGGAACCTTTCTATGTGTCATCAGATGACGTGGACAAGCTGGAGGATAAGCAGGTCCTCTTAGAACAGGGTGAGATTGAGGAGGGGACAGAGCAGTTGAATCAGCACAAAGACAAAGCGAAGGACAGCGAGTCAGCAGACGAGTATGCAGATATTGACGATTCCCTCTGCTTACAAGCAGAGGACAAGCAGCTGGAGTGTGTCTCATCGGAAGATTACGTTGAGATAGGTGATGATGACGAAGACGAAGAAACGGAAAAGAAACATATTAAAGGAAAAAGTGTGAAAGAGAGAACGGCTAAACGAGAGCAGGCCTTCCTCAGCCAGCGAACAAGCTGCCAGCCTCGCCTCAGGTTGTGCAACATCACAGTGCCATCAGACCTTGATGTGGGCCGCACCCCGGAGCTCACCAATCGGGTGGTGTTTGCTCACACAACGGAAGCCTTTGAAGAAGACATTGAGGAACTGGACTGCCATATTGTGCCTTACAATGAGGACACAGACTCAGACAGCGAGGAGCATATATATGAGGAGGCAGGGTTTGACTCCGAAGGGGAGAACTTTGTGACGATTGATCTGAAGTCCATTGTCACGCGATCGCGCTCTTATTCTGGGAAAGTTCCAGGTTATGTTCCAGAAACTGTACCTGAGGAGACTGGGACGGAGTATCAGACTCATGACTACTGCACAGTGGCCTTAGATAAAACCAACGAACCTCTCAGCCAACCGCAGAAGTCTCAACGTTTGTTGTTTTATTCCCAATCTGCAGAGGGTCCAGCATTGACCATGACCAGTCCTACAGAGATCAACCACTCTCTGAAGGATGACGTTAGGAGGAAGAGGAAAGATGATACCCTTTCTCTCCCAAGCGTCATAACCTCTTCTGGAAGCTTCTCCCAGCGTAGCCATCAATCATCCAGTGGCATTTCCACGCCAACTTCTCTTGTGGACATCCCACCACCTTTTGAGCTGGCATACATAACTAAAAGACCAGTCACCAAGAGTTCCCCCTCACTCCTGATCCAGCATGAACCCAATGACATATCTACAAAGAAGAAGTCCTCCTTCAAGCGCTTCCTGGCGCTCAAGTTCAAGAGGAAGACAGATTCGAAGGGTTTCAGCGATGGAAGTGTCCGCTCTTCTCGCTCTTCCTCAGAGTCCAGCCACCACGGCCCCGTGAGGGTCATAGAGCTTGATCGTAGAAGCACCGGCAGCTCTCCTCAGCTTCCGAACCGCATTGTGAACCCTCAGCAGCACCCTATGGAACTGCCATCCCCCTTTGTCCTATACAAAGACCACCACAGGAGGAAAGGTGACCCCAAAGCTTATGGCAGGAGTGTCTCCAGAGTTGAGTCCTTCGAGGAGCGTTCTCGGCGCTCCGCAATGCCGCTGCCTTTGACCAAACCCCGCTCCATCTCCTTCCCTAGTGCCGACACATCAGACTATGAAAACATCCCGGCCATGAGCTCAGACTATGAGAACATTCAGATCCCAACTAGACCCACCAGGTCCCACACTGTCACCGAGTTTTTTGAGGACCCAAATCGCACCACTATCGCTTGCAATGAGAATGACGGCTATGTAGATATGAACAGTTTCCCTGGGATTGACAGCATAACCCAGACATCAAAAGACGACACTGAAAGGTATAGTAAGATCTCCGTAAGATTAAAAATGTTTCTTCTGAAGTTCACTTGAAAAGGTGGATTCACTCATGCTCAAAAGCACATATTACATTACCTCATGTGTGACTCTCGTGGTATCTAGCCATACAGACAATATCCTGGGTTTTGAGATCTGGGTGTACTGACACCTACGCATTAATACATGTTAATCAGAAGCATCCATAACAATACCTGGAGATAGTTGTTTGTAACCATTTTACACCAAAGGTGCTAAATGTTAACTTGCGTGACTCATCAAATGTCAAAATATGCTTGAACACATTTGGGTTTTGGACGTGTTGTACAAAACACGCTATTTAAAGCTTAAATTGAATATATCAGCTTGCAGCACCTGGTAACTGGAATGGTCGTTTTCACCATATTATAACATTTGCACAATTGAATCTACATAAATGTCATTAAAGAAAACTCCAGAAAGTCTCCAGTTTTCTTAGATTAGATCGTCAACATAATAAGGCTGACATGTGTTTTTTGTTTACAATGTAATGGTGCTACAGCTAATCTTCTCATAGATGCTAGGATTAAAGACTATGAATAATCAAGCGGCATATGCTGCATGTTCACTTTATACTCCATAGAAGTCTGGACACACCTTCTCATTCAATTGATGAGAAGGTGTGTCCAAACGTTTGACTGGTACTGGGTACCCGAAGGGCAATCTTGACCCCCGTCCTTCCCAAATGAATATTCCTACGCTGTCCCACTGTATCTCAGCAGAGCGCAGGGCCCCTGGCTGAGTAGAATCTCATCTCCCTCTTGTAGAAAACTGTTCAGTGAGAGATGAGCAGCTTGCCGTGTCAGGCATCGCTGGCGTTGGAAAGATGGACAGTGCTTGTGGGAGAGCTTACTCCTGTTTTTCATTTGGTGGATTAAGAGGTCGCATCTGCTACCGCTGCTTCCCGTGAAAGTCTGAGGTGATAGAACAGGTCGGGGCGAATGCGCAGCTCGCTGAGCGCAGGTTGCTCCTCACACTAGAGAAAGTCATTAAGGGCTGCAATTAAAAGTGAAGAAATATGGGGGAGTTCTTTTCACACAAGGAGGTGGCGACGAATGAAAAAATTGTGAGACAGCAAAGGGAGGGGATGTGTTAATATGAAGGTGCTGAAGACTAAGAACACAGAGAGAAAAGCTTTAAAGTATAAAGGAGGGGGAGGTGAAGTAAGAACAGAAGAAAGTGAGCAAGAGCAGTTCTGGTGTAATTGCTCTCCTGTACCTGACACTTATTGTTAAGTTTAGGAGGGCTTTTATTAAAGTAGCTCTCTCCCGAGTGCTTCTCTTTCATTGGACCCTAAAGGGGCCGCAGGATTTACTGCAATGTGTGATAGAGTGAAGTATCACCGCGCTCCTGAGCTCAGGCCTCAGCTTTAGCCACTCCGGGCTACAGTCTTTCCCAAGTCTAAATAAAATAGTTGTGTTTGATGACCTGTGTGTAGTCAAAGAGACAGGCCAATAGCGAGAGCTGCTTGAAAGGCTTAAGATAATCTTGGAGCAAAATGCTTCTGCATTTGTTTTTACTTCTTCTGCTACACTTTTATATTCTATGTGTATATATATATTCTATGTGACATAACTATTTCATCAGGTCGAAAATGTTTTAGCTTGTAGTTAAAATCATTTATACAACGGTTCACACCCACAAAGCCGCTCTTCCCCTGTCATTCTGTGCAGCAGTAACCACTATACCATGAATTCCTTCCTGTTTATTTACAGTGCACTTTACACTTCACATCCCAACGGTTGAAACCCTTCCATTTCCCAGACAATGCTCCCTCAGTGAGGGCTCTTTTTCTCCCAGTGATGTTATCGGTGTGGATCATTGTGTGGTAGAAGTCTCACGCCACTCACAATGATGCAAAGAACCTATCTATCCTGTGGCCTTCGGCGCATTCCCCCCGGAGGCGCTTCTGTTGCCACGGCCGCTCTTTGGTGTGTCTATACTGTGCTTTTTATGTTTATTTGAGAGTGTGTATATACACTCAATGCAAGTCATGTGTAGTGTAGATGTGTCCCGGCCTCTGTGTGTACATCTTACAATGAACTCTGTCCAAAGCTTGACTTTGCCGCTGTCCCATACGTTGATGATGGAAGTGATTTATTGAGAACGCATTCAACAACTTGGTTTAGACCCACAGAGGAAAGGATGCAGATTTTTGCTATTCCCAGTGCTTGTTTCCACTTTGTGTGATTAAAGTATAGCACCTTTCAGACATTATTTCAGCACAAGCATGCAGAGTACGCAAAGAAACGTTCATTAGCAAGCAGTGTACATTGGAAAAACAACAGGCGCACTAATGATTAATCTCAAACCCAGCCATTTGTATGCGCATGCACACTGAGCTACAACTTAGTGCTGCTTTATCAAAGATGAGGCTCCTCCTGATTATGCAGTCTCAGCAGAATTGCCCACGCCTTGTATAGCAAATGAGGCGTTTTAGCAAAGAAAGGATTGGTGATGGTGATCAACTTTGAGACCATTTAGTGTATTGTCAACTTTGTAATTGGTAAACTTACAACTAGAATGTAGATGCGTTGTTGTCCCTGGTAATAAACACCGATATGGTGATATGTTCAGTGGAATACTATTAATATGTGCAAATAATGCACCCCTTGGTGTAATTTTCAACACAAATATATTCAGAGTGATGACAGAGCCCTGCGTTGGCCTCTGAAACAGCTCCTCCCCCACTGTTATGTTAGCGTTAGTAGTGATGAGGGAGCCATCTTAAGTACATTGTTGTACTGGGTGGTGGCTGCGTGGCGAGGTAGTGAACAGGGCGTTTCATTGGCTCGCCAGGCCTGGTGCCATGCGCCCTGAGGTCATTGCCAGGTCATCCCCGGGGAGGAAGCGTCCAGCCTAGGAGCTTCCCACCAGTCTGTTTACAGGAAATGCGGGGCGAGGGCGGGGCACTGGCGGGAGGCATGGAGATGGAGACGGGAGGTGGAGACGGGAGGGGACAGATAGGGAGGAGAAGAGGGTCACCGTGGAGGAGTAGGGGTTCCCACAGACTCTCCCTTGAACAATAAGAGGAGGTGTGGTACCACCAGGAATGCCAGGTCTGCTGTTAATGTTGCTCCCTTTTGTTAGGAATGCCTCCAGTGTGTTGGACGAGCGTGCAGAGGTTACAACGCGGTTGCATTTGAGGCCCTGAATCGCACGTTGTTGAATTTGACAGCGTCTTCACAAATTAATTCATCACACGCTGCCGCAAAAGCAGCAGCACGACAGCCCCGGGCTACGTGTGATGATCGTCACTAAAAGGGGAAAACAATTTAAAACTAGCCCCGATCTCTTCATCTACCCACCAGTATCACAATCTTCTATTTAGCAGGCTAATGGACCTATTCAGCTTCTCCTTATTTCTTATAATAGTGCCATTACAACTTAAAAACGGCCCTTTTGATTGCACCCAATATATATTTCAATACTGAGTGTTGAGCTCAATTGAGTAACTTATTACAGGCATCATCAAGTTCACGGGAGAATGGTGGGATACAGGTGTTTTTCACAGAGTCCTTGTGTCCTTCTCTGAATCTGACACAGTAGATTTAACTTTGCCATGTTATAAAAGACATTGCAATCTGCTGGAGTAATAGAATTACCTTAATGGTCCCCGGATTACCTTATAACATATATACAGATTTGAATATGGAAACGTTATCATCTGGAGCTAAATGTGCACTATATTTGGCATTTCATGACAGGAATTTAGCTATATTGGCACAGAATACATTTGACATTATTGTTTTCTGTCAAATAAAATGGATATGTACGGGTATGTTGAAGAGGAAACTATTGCAATCCAGTTATTTGTAGCAATTCAGTTTTTTGTGCCTTTCTTGAAGCCATTATTATAAATGGGACACAACCCTCCATTGCAGCACAGAAGGCGTGTTTTCTGACATTCCCCTGTAGATGGTCACGGGTAAAAGGTGAAGGTGAGAATCCGTGGTGCATTTTTCTTGAACATATGAAGGAATTTCGCAGAATAAATCAGACCTTAAAAAAGAGTTTTGTAGGAGGTCTGTAGGCCTCCGAACATTCCCCAGAAGCCCAGACCAGGTTGATCTGTCTGCTCTCAGGTCAGCCATGAGTAATAGCCTGTAGGTGCTTTCTCCAGCCCACCCAGTAGGGCTGATGGGTGTCTCTCTAAGTGTGTGTTTGTTGCTGAAGGGAAATTAAGTCCACTGGGTAACTCTATTAACCTTTTGTAATAGCCGTCGACCCTCTACACCCAAACACAGGGAGCCGTTTAAGACATCAGGACAAGCAGACATTACAATTTATAAAAGGCCTGAATGAATGTCAACCATCACATTTCCCCAAGCCCTACATGACGTCTTCATTGTACTTGTTTTGTTGCGCAGAATGCAAAAACTCAAATATATTCACTTTAATAAAACAGTAGTTTTAAAATACACAAAAAATACACATTCTTACAATTGAGAGGTTGGAACCAGACAGAGTTTGGCATTCCTTTAAAAAGAACATAAAAACAATAATATATAATAATAACAATAATTATAATTATATTGATTGGAAGAATGTCTCGGATTATTATGTTTCTTTTGATCGATAAATGGACTCATGCATAGAGTAACATCCGTTAGTTGGTAAATCATTTGATAGTCCCCATATTTTTGATATAGTAGTAGTATAGTAGTAGTATTATATATTTTGTTGTTTTTGTATTGTTTGTAATTCTGTGGATATTATATCAAAAATAGATAAAATGACACAATTAAGTGTAAAATGTCTTTGATCGTTTTAATCAAATCAGAGAACACGGCGTTGCGATTCATCCTTTGCATTTTTTGCGAAATATGAAAAGCTCTCCTGTAGCTGCACCTGTAATCCCGTTATTATTGTGGCAATGTGAGTTTGGTCAAACGCACCGAATAGGTCCCAGTGGGTCAGAGGACATTAATAATTACCACAGGTGCATTTAAAGGGATTACATATGAAATGACCTACAGCGGGTCCCCCTCAGGTACAGCAGGAAGCAAAAGGATTACAAGTGTACGAACACAACTGTGCCATCTGTGAGAAGAACTAATGATGGAAGGGATTACCCCGGGCCACTGGAGGAGGCCATGTGAGAAGTGGAAATGTTCAGAGACACACGCAGGAAGAGAGCATATTTAGAGCACAGGTGACTTATTGCTCAGTGTTTTGGGACCACGCTGCTACAGAGATTTACCGTAAATTTGCTATTTGGAATTAGTGTCGTCAGTGTGTCATACATTTAAACCAGGCGCTGAAGCCCAAATGGTGTCAGTATTCATATTTACTGGTCCTGTTTTGCTGTGTTCATGCTGCCTTTTCTTCTCTCGGCAGTGCCTACACAGAGCCTTTCCCAATGAACCCCGTCTCTGCTGCGCTGTCAGCGGACGAGGACCACGGGCGGACGTCAGAGGAGGAAGAGGGGCAGTCTGAGCAGAGCTATGACAGACAGGTGACATGTGCCTCCCAGACTCCCAACTGCAACAGTTCAGCACGAGCAAAGGACGGTGCTGCGATGATGCTCTCATTGGCCCTAGATTGTGTGCACTTGTTGTGGAATAAATTGAGTAAAAATGGCATCGTGGCATGCGAGCGACAAAGCCTAATGAAAATGACTGCGCTCATGTGGAAGATGAAAGCTATGGCTCGCATTCGCATTCTACATTGCTTCGGGAGAGCGTTAGGACTCGCAGGTCCAGAGACATCAAGCTAGTTGAAATGAATCTCCTCACGCCCCTCAGACTTACCGCACGGTAGATGGCAGACATTTACAGCAGCTGAGTGATAAGCGTATATCTTGTTTTTTCTCCAAAAAATAAAAAACACAATAAAATGTAGATAAAAGCATAGGAAAGAAGACAAGAGAAACTTGAGTTGGCCTCAGGAACAGTTTAGTTAAATGGAACGGTTGCTCGTTTTTATTCTTGAGGAAATGGGGGTCAGCGTCCTTTTGATGCAGCATTTGTGAAATGCCTCACATAGGAACAAATAAGCGGAACCTTGCTGGTAAACCCCCAAATGGCTTCAATGTTATGTTTTGGGCCGGATGTTTTGTAACGCTGTGATTAGCCTCCCAATCAATGGGCAGCATTGCTGTCGCCACAAACACACACACACACACACACACACACACACACACACACACACACACACACACACACAGCCTCTTATACATAATTAACTGCATTTAAAAGTCCTCTGTTGGAGAAAGCTGTAATGTCCATGCAGTACTTTAATGGAATAATCAGTCTTACTTTGACATAAGAAATTCTTAAAAACTAAGGGAATGTGCTTTTTTGCCAGCGCTCTTGGCCGCTGCGTAGTGGTTCCTATTCATATTTCAGAGGTACAGAGAGCTTTTAAGCATCAGCTCATGTTCATTTATCTTTCGGCGTCCCCCAGGTTGATGGCCGGTCCCGAGCGTTCTACGTCGCCAAAGAGCTCGTCGACTCAGAAGGACTGTGAGTGTCCCCCGCTGGGGTTTCCCCATTTGCCATTTGTGTTATTACAAACGAGTGATTTTGTATCTAATCTCCGATTCCTTCCAAACGCACCTCCCCTGCTCCTTGGCTAATTCATCGTGTGTGCAGGGTAACTGACAGCCAATTACACGAGCGCCTCGTGTAATTTATTGCCGCTGCTACGCACTTCACTTCTGATAGCGTTTTCCTCATCATGCATAATTTAGATCATTTCATGAGTGTAGTAGAAAGATTACCTTATTTGGGGAGAACTCTGCAAATTTGTTTTTCACCACGTAATTAAATCTTGTTTTTTTGCACTGTATTTGCAGCCACGTCAGCGCCCTCAAGTACCTTCACCAGGTGAGAAAAGCGCCGCCGACACCACAGAAGTGGGTCGCGCTGGCATTATGTGTCTCTCGCTTATTAAACCTTCTCGAAAACCGCACGGATAACATCGTATTTCCTGTGCGTCTGCTCCCTAGTCTCTGTCTCCGTCTCCTCCTCCTCCCCCTCCTGTTATAAGGCTCTGCTCAGGTTTATCAGTGTTGTTGCAGCAGGATCTACTTCCTGGTCGTGACAAAGCGGACATGTTGCACTGTGTAGTGGTCAGTTGTAAAATGTGCGTTCACCAGGCACTGTGGCTGGTGGCGTCCTTCTACTACACCGAAACACGTCCTCTGATACTGAATTCTGGGGAACTGCCACCTAAAGGTTCAGGCTCATGAAATTTGTATAGTGGTTGTATTGGTTCCATGGTATAAAATCCCCGTTTGGACTGCTGATGACAGTTTGACGGTACGTGTTTTTGGTTGGGTGACTGGAATAAGCTCTGTGATTAACACAACCCCAAGAAATGTAAAAGTTTTGTTATACAGTACAAAATACTGCAAGCAATACTCCTCTATTTCATTCATTTAAGAAGCGTATCAGATAATGCAAAGGTGAGCAGCGGTAAGATTCTCAAGGTTGTCATGGCACCGGTACCACCGGTTGTCCGAAGAAGATCCAAATTCAAAGTTAGGAACAAAGACGCATATTTACCAAAAATAAAACATAATGTCACTGAAAGACCTAATGCATTTAATTAATTCTAACTAGAAGGGAAAGTCGTAGAGGAGAGGTCAGGTGGGCAGCAGCTCTTAAAGAATGGCGTGGCGGAGTTGCTATTAAGATGATGGTTGCCAGTGGAAATCTGACAGGTCGAGTCATTGAACCCAGAGAAGCCCATCAGTCAGCCTGAACCGTATAACCTTCAACAAGGACTCACCTGAATGCCGTACGTGTACCCCTCACCATGATTTATGAACACCTGCTGTGCATTTCAAAAGCCACTCCTTAATGTGATGCCATTAAACAGCAAGTAATGCAAATATTATACAATGGACGGCTCTAATATTCATGAATCTGCAATCTCATCATGATGCTCAATTATACTAATTAGGTGCTGCATGCCAAAACACAGCGAGAAACATCCGTTGTAAGTCAATATGGGGATCAGTGACATTCTGATAGTGTAGCCTAAACCAACAAGTTCATTTTTTATAGTAACAGATCTGAGTGACCTTGGCTTGCTCAGTGTTACCACACCATCTAATTTCATCTCTTTCAAATGTCATCATTCCGTTGCATAATGCATATAGAGTCTTATAACCGTGATGTGTCAACGTACAGTATGAGTTCATGTTTGATCCAGACTGATGTCATAATTAGCATGAAACTGAGCAATTCAGCTGGCAAGCACTCCAGCGGCTCAACGTGCACAAACACTGGGGGGGGGGGTCAGCGTTAAGTGAGAGGCACATAGGGGCTATTGTTCCATTGTTTGATAAGGAATAACAAGAATACAAAGAATTTCCAGACCCTGTCTCGACATAGGAAAGGAGGCCGTGCTCTTCTTTCTAAGGACTTTCCCCGCAACAGATTCAACATATGCGGCTCGGAACAATTCTTTTTTTTTGTTGTTGTTTGCAGCCCGTGACCTCTGAACTGATTCTCTGTGCCGAGTTGCTGCTCGACCAAATGGTGTCTGTGTTGCCTCGTGAACCTCACGTGAGGGAAATAGGGATAAGGCGGAGAGTCGACCGGCAAAATTGAGAGCAAAGCTTTTCTCGTTGAAGGATCTGATTGTCTGCGTGTCACCTGGGAAACCGAGCCGAGCAGAGCCGTTACTCTTCTTGTCCTCAACTCACGGCAGTGATTGTGCATGATGAACAGTATGTTCTGATGTGCCCTATGTCATCACATTATCTTTCCGTCAACATTCGTTTTATGTATGTTCTTTATTTACAACTCGCATATCTGGGCTGCAGACACAGATTTATTTAGGTGTAGATATTTATACATATTTGCCAGACAGCTTTGCCCCAAAGGGGAAACAGAGACTTCTTCAAGCATTTTGAGACACTATTCACCTGCTTTTATCCATTTCTTGTCTTGATTTTATGAGTAGAAAATTGACCTCTTCCCTTGTTTTTGTCCCCGATGTGCTATAATTCCTCATGATAGTCCTCTTAGTCTCTGACACTGCAGCTAGTCATGCCTTTTGCTTATGTTTTATGTGTGCTGAATGGACTTCAGTGGACCTGAATTCATGGCATAGTTAGATGAGTCAGTTTTTCATCTTGTGCCTCCAGAGAAATGATAAGTGGATACTGCGTACAAAATGAGCATTGTGTCATTGAGTTCCAAGGTTTTTATGAAACAGCACCTGGCGTGTAACTCGTGTGCAAACAGTGTCCCGCCTTTCCGGAATGCCTGGACAGAGCCCAAAGCGGCGAGGAGAAGCTGAGGTGATTTGAAGGGAGGCTGGCAGTAAGGATGTTTAGGAGGATCTGACCTTCCTTCCTTTCATTTCTTCGTTCCTCATTCCTATATGCCTTTCGTGTCTCGTTCTCTTGCTCATTCCCTCCTTTCTATGAACCGACCATACCCTTGGTTCCTCCCCCCTTCCACCCCACACTTCTGTCTTCTTAAAAAGCTGTGCTCTAAAATCCTTGTTTCCCTCCCCTGTGCAGGACTTTAGGTCTGCAGTGGCAGAGGCGGCGGTGGGCGAGGACGGGGAGCCCGTGCTGGACGAGCAGAGGTTAGGAGAGATCTTGGGCGTGCTCCCCCAGGTCTACACGCTCCACAGCAGCATCCTCACTGAGCTGGAGGAACGCATCAGTCGGTGGTAAGAAACACCACAGATATTGCTGATGGTTTGGCCAGCGTTGTTGTACACTTCAGTTGTGGGATTTAGATTTTGTTTTAATGGGATGGTTTTATGTTTTAGGAAATAAACATCTAATTGGTTTCTTAGAGGAATCAAACATTCTGTAAGACTCCCATGTCTACGCTAATTTTATATAACAAATGCCCTGTATATGAGAGGAACCAATATTATAATTCATAATATTTCTGAATATGTTAAAGTAAAACATCCATGGTAGTCCTTCGGTATTTGGAAGCAGTAATACGTTATTTCTAAACGTTACGTAATTGTTCCACAATCCTCACAGACGATAATCCATAAGGACCATAATATAGCACAGCTCAGTTAATAGCGTTTTTTCGTAAACTTTAACTCACAATTTGCAGAGAATTGGGTTGTATCATAGACTTTGTGTTTTCATGAAAATGACTCAAAGAAAATGTTCTAAATCTCTGATTGTCCTTTCTTTGAAGGGAGGAGAGCCAAAGGGTAGTAGACGTGATCCTGTCACGTCGGGAGGACTTTGGGGTGTTTGACACCTTTATCTCAGAGTATGATCGAAGCATGTCCTTACTGGAGGAGAGCTGCAGGGAGAACTTAGCATTCGCCAACATCGTCAAGACGTTTGAGGTAAAACACTGAGTAGTTAGACTAAAACCTGAGCGGACAGAGACTCTTTGGGTCCGCCCTTTGTGTTTCTACCTGTTATTATTCAGCGTACCGCACTTGGATTCAGAGCCTGATCATTGCCAAAAGATCCCCCCTTTACATGGTAGCTGGGTGGAAGTATTTTGACGGTCACTTTTGTTTGTGGAGGGAAAGTTAAGCCTTGTGCTTGTTTCCATGGAACAGAGAAGGAACCTGGTATTTTCCTGGCACTCTCTCAGCAACTCGCTGTTTCGATTTTGTCACCCAGCTTCCACGAAGGATATAATGGCCTTTCCAGAACCCCCTTCATTCCCGCCCCTCTCCAGGGAACTGACCTTTACACTTTACGCTTGCATATTTTATATCCACTCAACACCAACTACTCGTCGTTTGTCCAGCGTGGATCTCTTCATCCCTTTTTGCTCTCTGGGGAGAAGTGAAGTGTTTTTTTTGGTACAGGGATTAAAATTCACACAAAAGCTCATTCTAAAGCCGCCCACAGATCAGAACGACACTTCATCCTGATGTTGAGGAGGAGAGACACAGTCCAAGCTGGTAATAATGAAATTGACTATTTTTATCCAAAAGACAGGATATTAAGAGAGCCAATAGATAAGACCTCAGAGTTACTCGAATAGATTTCTCATTTCATGCGGCTGTGTCTTGCTCTGTGGAATTGATTACCAATCAACATAGTTTAAAACCACTGTGCCGGGCACACAGGTCACCCTGAGTAAGACCGCCAAGTAAGGCTAAGAAAGACTAAAAGAAAGCTTTAACTGCTCAACTCGGCACCTTTCTTCCCGAATGTACACATCAAGAGTTGCACGCTTCACGTGAGCGGCTGACTCGATGGTTCCAGGCGTCTCCAGTTTGATAAGAAAACCTAGCGGACAAGGACCCAACTGTCTCTGCTCATGAATATTCAGAGGCAGCTGCCCTTCGGCAGCAAAGCTTTGGCTCCGCCAGACGTTAATGGAGCTAATGTAAATAGGAGGGAGTGGAGGTGCAAGATGGAGACTGTAAACCGTCACACTGACCTTTGGTGTCTTACACACACCTGAACTAAGTCAGCTAACAATGTGGCCCTTGATAGCCTCGATCTAAGTCAATAATGTGCCCCCTCATTTTAGCCTCATGAAGTGGATATTATATCTCTTTTCTCACACCATAAACCACTAATTGCTATCTGGAGCAGCCATTAACTGCTTGGTTTGCAAAGGATGAATCCTCTTGTTCAAGGATATAAGTTTATTTTTTGGTGTTGGTCTGTTTTGTGTCCATGTAACGACTGTGATTCATCTCACACCCGTGAAACACCCAAAGACACATTTAATAACCTTTTCTGACTCACCACACTGCAGATTGTATTTACCTTTCCCATATTGCACATAAGTGTACGTATTATTTGAGGCCTGGACTTTGTTTGTGTGAGAGAGGGATGCTGCGTTGAATGGAAGTGCTGCCTTGGGAATGACACGGTGTGTGTGAGCCCAACTGTAATGAGCGGGAAGGAGGGACGAGGGACGAGTCATGGGACCACATATTTACTGCTCAGAGAACGGCGGTCCTTTGTCTGTTGGCCGTGTGACGCTTCACAAGTCGTTACACTTCATAGGACTGGACGTACCGATTCGGCTATTTTAATTGACTCATTGTGAATTTGTGAATTTAAGAAAAATGTTAATTCTTCATCAATAGCTCCCATTTTATTATCTTGCTTTGTTCCAAGACTTAAGCCATTAGCTCCCTCAACACGTCTTGCCCTCTTGCTCCTCCGCTGGCCCGAAGTATAAGTGATAGTAATTTCATTGTGGACGGGGGTGATGACAGTGATGAAGTAGCCACAGACTCTGATCCGATCACAGCTAGACCCTTACAGGCTTTAAAGCCTCATCTCCACAGCCAGGTGCTTGTTTACCCAACCATCTACACACATGGGCCAACAGAGTGCCGTGTGTGTGTCCCATTGTGTGTCCCTTTTTGCTCCTCGTTGTCCTGGTGTCTGATTGTTTTGCAGGGGAATGCGCTTA
Organism: Gasterosteus aculeatus; assembly: GCF_964276395.1. Lineage (NCBI taxonomy): Eukaryota > Metazoa > Chordata > Actinopteri > Perciformes > Gasterosteidae > Gasterosteus > Gasterosteus aculeatus. Next base: position 16,528,624 of record NC_135705.1, read on the forward strand.
CACAAATTGTGTTGATCTTGTAAAATTCTTTAGAATTAAAAAAAAAAGGATGTACAGATGAAACATATTTTCAAAGCACAACATCTTATAGATTTATATTCATGCCGGCGTTTGTCCAAAGTTTTTGTGTGTTTTCTGTGTGTGAGAAGCGCAGAAGGAGGCGGCTGTACGGCAGGTGGACAGAGAGCGATAGGGGGAGAGAGCAATGGAGGGAATGCGTTGTAAAGGCAGCTGGGCAATGAGGCAGACAGAAGCTAATTAGAGAAGCAGCCTCTTTTACAACTCCCCAATTAGATCAGTGTCTGTGTGTGCGTCTGTGTGTGTGTGTGTGTGTGTGTGTGCAGAAAATCAGCTGGCTGTGACAGGGTGTGAAAGATGTGTCTGTTTGTCCGTGCATGTCTGTGTGTGTGTCTCCCAGCACGAGGCATCACACGCTCCCTCCTCTCTCCTCCTCCAATTTGGCTCTCTCACCCAAACAAACCACACGCTAATTACCATCTCTGGAAAGCCACTTCCTCTGAACGAGTCTCAATTGAATGACAATTTACAAGGGGACGCTTGAGGAGAACGAAAGTGCCGAAGCCAAGCGGGAATGATAATGGAGAGCTGGTCATTATTGCACTTGATCGTACAGTCATGAGAAGGGAGGAAACTCTAATCAGAGGTTGTTGCTGGAGACCGAAGACGAAGGGAAAAAAGGACGTTGCGACAGAGAAGTACATGAAGTGTTCGCGAGGCCTGCTCATTAGAAGCAGCGCCGGCTCTCGGTTTTACTTTTGACTCCTCCGCCCCAGATTCTGATAATAAAGACAAAGGCTGGTGTGTTTAACTCGTCCCTCCCCTTTACAGGCCATCGGTGTTATCTCATCGCCAGTCCAGGGTCTCTGTGTGTGTCTGTGCGTGTTTGTGTCAGCTTGTGTGGAGGGGCACATCATCAATAATATATTGTATGTGTTTGTGAATGTGGCTGCGTGGGCTCTTGTGTGTGTGTGTGCAGTGTAAATAAGATGAAGCGGCTGTTTTCCCGCAGGGGGCTATCTGTGCCTCTCTAATGAAGGATAGGACTTCATTGGATTACAAAAGACGGTGTGTGTGTGTGTGTGTGTGTGTGTGTGTGTGTGTGTGTGTGCGCCCTGTCCCTCGTTGCTCCTCCACCGCTCAGGGCATAAATACCTGTCAGAGACAATTAGATCCTGATTGATTTTCTAAAGCTCTCTTTGATTGTGCGGATTTCTTTCCCCTTTCACCTGCAAATGACTACTGCGAGAGGAAGAATGGGAGTTGTTCAGGGGTTTTTGTGTGCTGGAGAGACGTGTGAAGGTCACCCAGTCCGATAGCGTCCCCATGGTTCACTTGTAACCTTGACTTGCAGCAGCGGCATATTGTGTAGGTGACCTTCACGGGGTAGGGCTTTTCTGGGTGCAGTTCGGGGACGCTGCGAGGTCCGAGGATTGGAAATAACAATGATTATTATTTTTTTATTTTGCCATTATCATTTTTTTTCAGTGGAAAGTTTTTAAACATACGAAAACCTTTTTTAACAGGACACAATGTGTCACGTTCAAGCATAGAATCAGGGTCTTTACAGTATCTGTCAGACATTGTGTAACCCAGGTATAGTGGTGATTTCTTTATGTGTGTGTGTGTGTGCAGAAAAGAAGCCCAGAGAAAGCTGAAGTCCCGCTGAATCACCAACTGCTGCAGGTTATTGTCAGAGTGCTCCAGTATCGAATGCTACTCACAGGTAAAACACATACACGCAGACACACACAGTCATCTTTAAAGCAAGTCCGTGCCGGTTTTTGATCAATAACAGACATTGAGGGCCAGTAGTAGCAATTATGGCAAACTGATAACGGCTCAAACTAATAACCACAATAGCACATAAATAGCACATAAAAGTGAGCGAAATGATCTCTTCAGAATTCTGATTGGTAGATACAACAACGCGAGAGCACATAAGCACAGTTAGACGTAACACCACAGTGCTTTTACAGACATTTACTTTTTGGTTTGGGACCCACCCATGTCTGTTCATTTTGTAGCTTTATAATCCTGTTTGGCCTCTCATTTCTCTACCCGAGGCTTCAAGAGATGTGAGCCGAATGCATGGAAATGGTATTTACACACACAATCTTCCTGTGTCTTCTCCAGATTACCTAAACAACCTCTCTCCTGATTCAAAAGAATACGAGGACACGCAAGGTAACCCCCGCAAAATACAACAAGAAATGAATAATCACAGCCATGGCGGTGATGTTTGCTCAGCAGTCACAGCGATATTGACACTCACTGCAGCTGCTCCACATGTATCAGACCCTATTTGTTGAGTCACAGTCACAGAGTGTCCTAATTGAATTGGGCTGCGCATAAATCTGTCTCTTTCTCTCGCTGTTTGTGTTGCAGCTGCCTTGGTGATTGTGTCCGAGGTGGCGGACCAGGCCAATGACAATCTGAGGCAGGGGGTGAGTTTACTCTGGATACGCTCCGTGAGTTCAGAACATTCGGACTGTTTGGCTCCCGTTGAGTCTCTATCCATTCATGGCCCAGCGTGCCCTTTTATATTTGGTTCGGCAATGAAAGAGCAAATTTCGGATGGAGATCAAGCGTGAAGAATGTAGACAGCCGAGGTTCTACCGCGTGTGAATCCTTCTTCTAAACGACGCGCTGGAGTAAAGGGGAGGTCCGTCTGTCTTTGGCGGCGGCCTCCGCAGCTTTGGGTGCCTCGCCCTGGGTGTAGGAAAGATGATGTCACCAGAAAGTCCCAGGTGTATCGTTTCAAAGGGAGCAGTGTGAGGGTGGACATGACTTACACCCCCCCCCTCCCCCCCCATCCCCCTCTCAAAGATGAGCTGTTCATGGAGATCATTTAGAAAGCTTTTCTCGCCTCTGTTATCGTGTTTTTCCTCTTCCGTGCACATGAGGCAAAATACACACGCACAGGCCGACAGATAAACAGGCTCCCCTTTATCTCCCCCCCCGCCTCCCTTATTCAGTTTTCAGTATCACATCCCTTTCCGTCTCCCTCCCTTTCATTCACGAACCAACAGGGGCGGTTTCATTCTTTGTCTCCTCTTGCGTCCATCACTGGATAATCTCCTTCCATCTCCATGCTCTCTCTGCCCCCTCAGGAGAACCTGCTGCGTCTGGTCCACATAGAGTACAGCGTGAGGGGCAAGAGGGACCTCCTGAAGCCCGGAAGGGTGAGCACCATGTGGCCTGTGTTACTGTGTCGCAAAAACACGTTGTTCCATCTGTAGAACAGGATGTGGAGGCCTTTACGGCGTCTAAATTATGGTGTGTGTAAACTGCAGTTTGTTTTTACTTTACTACATTTTTATTTCGTTTGGCAGATTTTTGTGAAAGAAGGCACACTCATGAAGGTCTCGAGGAAAAGCAGGCAGCCACGACACCTGTTTCTGGTAATATTCTTCCCATATCACTGTCAGAGACGTTATTGGTCTGTATTTGCTGTCGTTTAGGATTTTGAACTGTTTCCCCCCTTTTGGAAACATGTTCATCAGCTCTCTTTGGTGAGAAGACCCATGCCACCCTCATGTTTCAAAGCAAACAATCAATTATTATTGTTCGTAATCTTATTGTTCGTTTATTTATGTTGATAAAAAGCATTCACTGTCACATCATGTTCTGTATTATCTTGATGCATCTATTCATTGAGATTATCCGTTGAAGTGTCCAATTCAAAAACAAGATTAAAGCACGGGAGTTCAAGACTCCATGTTTGCATTAAGTTATACCCACTTCCCAAAAATGTAACCTCACACAGTTGTTAACTCTGTAAAGCATTGGATCTCTGAGGGAGATAAAGTTCACTATTTGGATGAACACCGTAACTTAGCGAATGACAAAGGTATAAACGGTTGTTAAATCTGGCAAGTAGAAAACACCTGCCATATCGTTAAAGCAAATATGTGGGAATGTTGGGTGGAGGTCGGTGAGGTAGGTGGAATTGGGAGGGGCGAGAAGGACGGGGGTCACGAGGCCAAGACTGTGAGACCTCCACTTGGCACCACACCTATCCAGAGAGGGCCTCCCCCTCCGCTACACTCCTCTCCTCCCCTCTCAGGACTTGTTTTCCAGGGCCCCACTTCCTGACAGGATGTTTGGTGTGGGTCACTGGATGCCGGCTTCCTGTGTATTGGGAGGGGACTGACAGCAAAGTGAAGGCCAGACACCCTGTAGAATGCAGGGGAGGAGGAGGTGGCGGAGGAGGGAGGGGTGGTGCTGCTACACAAACACATCATTTGAAATAGAGAAGCCCACTCCATTGTTCCATGTGCAATCCGTGCTGTCTCATGTTATGAATTATGCCGGAGCTGCACATCCGCTGCAGCAGCGTTTATGATTTTGGCTTCTTCCAGCTGATCCAAATACAATATAGCGTGAAGATATGGATTTCTTTTCTCCAATCTTTCTTCAATTTGTTCTTTTTCATCATTCTCCCGGTCCCTCTAAACAGAATTGCAGTTGGCCATAACTAAAAAGGGTTGCTGGTTGATACTATTGAGACTATCCGGGGATATAAAGCCATTTGCTTCCTTGAAGTTGACGGCTTCAGTGCTTCAGGTGTTATTTATGGGCTTTTAAGGAAAGAGAAACCAGACAACACGAAGATGAAAGCCATCACTCACCTAAGCGACGGGGAGAAGTTGAAGCCATGTCACAAGCCTGGGCTCGGGGAAGAAAGACAAGCGGGGCGAACGAGTGAGGGAAGGGATTAAAGGAGGATGGAGGTAAAAACAGCTGCCAGAGGCAGTATGAGTGAAGGAGGCAGGTGATTGAGGTGACAGGTTAGTGGACAAGATGAAATGTCAAGGTTGAATTAAATCTCTTTGATACCGGGGGGGTCAAGTAGGTGCATATTGTGTGTAATCTGGGAAGGTCGCCTGTGAAATACACTAAGTCGGCACTTGGGTGGGTTTGGAATCTTTGAGTTCTTTGAGTCCAGTCGAGGGAGCGAAGCAGTTACCACGGCCGTTTGTGTTGTTGTTGTTGGTGTTGTTGCCGGTTCCACCCAGTCCCGGTTCTCAGTGTTGCCTGAGGAGCCTGGGAGGGCGAGGGGACGCCAGGAGCCCGGAGCAGGGGGGAGAATTACTGGATGCCGCCTTTAACGGCCCCACCGGATGTTTAGAGCACACATTAGGTGTGACCAATGATGTCACCTCTTTTGTCTGGAAAGAAACGAAATGCCTCTCACAACACAATGGAGTTCTCACTGTGTTCAGGCGATCACAATACTTTGGGTCTGACAACCAAATAAACACCTATTTTGTCGTGTGCTTACATGGGAATGTTGCACTGGTGGGCTGCACGGACGTGATGTGGGAACTCTGTGAAAGGAAACATGAACAAAGTAGTTGGGCCCAGAAAAGTTTCTTTCTAGAAACCAAGAACAAACAAAGAGGTGTGGTTGTGTACATATTTATCTCAAGGTAATACCACCACCTGGTGATAATTAGGGGGTATTACATTCTTAAATATCACTAATATTTGTACCGTTAACATTTATCTTCTATGTTCCTTTCGAATCTTACATAATATTCTTTCTACGTTCTGGATCAGATGAACGACATAATGCTGTACACCTACCCTCAGCAGGATGGGAAATACAGGCTTAAGAACACGTTGTCTCTGTCTGGGATGAAGGTACATTGATTTAACTCTTCTCTGACCATCTCCAACATCATCAGTGTCTTTAGGCTGACCTGTGACGCGTTTTTCGCCCCTCAAACACAGGTGAGCAAACCGGTTCTAGACAACGTGCTGAACTGTCTTAAGATCGAGGTGTCCGACATCACGATAACACTCTCAGCAAGGTGAGCATCGGATGACCCACATAACCTCGGGATATATCTGTGTGAATTTGTCTGTGACTTTACCAGGGCTCTCGATCGGGTGTGATAGTTTGTCTGCTTCCGTCTTCAGCTCGGTGGTAGAGAGGGAGGACTGGTTCCACACTCTGAGTCGAGCCATCGCAGACCATGCTGCAGGCCTCTGTACGTTTGGTGGACCCTGCAGTGAGGTAAGAAAAGTAAAGAAATGGATGCTAAACACTGCCATCAAAACACCACACTTAATTATCAATCACACAATGCACCTATAGTCAATGAGATCACCTAAACTCAGAGCTCGAAGACGATGATGGGAAGTTTGCCCTTTGGTGTGAGGACAATAAGTTAATGCTGTCTTCAGAATAAGTATTTCTGTTTGAAAAATGTGTCTTTGTTTCTGCATCTCGTCTGTATTTTCAGAATGCTACTAATAAAAACGCCAAAGACTCAAAATCATAGCGTTTCATGCTTGGTCCCCTCTCAAAAAAGTGGGCCGTACATTGAGAAATTGTGTTTTAATCCAATCTTTCGCGTGCTTATGAAACGTCAACGCCGTCCTCGCATCATCTAATGCAGTAGATGTGTCCACAGGCCCGTGAGAAGTTGTGGATGGCCCTGGGCGAGGCTGCTCCCGTGCTGGTGCCAGTTTCTCATGCGATGATGTGCATGAACTGCACCTCTGACTTCAGCCTCACGCTGAGACGACACCACTGCAACGCCTGCGGCAAGGTCAGACCCACGCGACAAAACACTGTCACTTGTTTGTGTGTCACTGACCTTGACTGGAGGCAGAACGGAAAGGAAGAAACGTTGGTTGCAAATCTTTGAATTCTGTCTCTGTGAACAGGTGGTGTGTCGTGCTTGTTCCAGGAACAGGTACCCACTGAAGTACCTTAAAGACCGGGTGGCCAAAGTCTGTGACCACTGCCATGCTGAGCTCAGGAAAAGAGGTGAATCTCAGCTTTAGTAGTGTCTCACTCCTGGGGCAGTACAGCGGGAAGGAAAACCTCATGGTGTTGCTCTTCCCCTTTGAAATGGTATTAACTCTTTCTGTGTGTGTGTAGGTGGCAGCGTGTCAGCGGCGTGGGGAAGCTCCAGTCCTCGGACACATCGGGCAAGCCGTCCGCTCTCAGCTGTCTTCCAGAGCCTGCAGCCACCGAGCTTGTGGAAGAGCAGGAAGAGTTCCTCCGCTCTCAACCAGGTGGCGTTAATGTGTCATCCGGAGCACTTTTTCATCCCAAACAAGCAAATGACAAGACTGACAATATACTGGAATGATTTTAATTACAATGCAAAGCCCTGCAGACTCGCTAATTAATTACTGGTTTTATAGTTTTAGTTCGCAGTGCAACATTAGTGGTGTTAGTCAGTTTAAGTTAAAGGATACGTTCCCTGACCGGGAATCGAACCCGGGCCGCGGCGGTGAGAGCGCCGAATCCTAACCACTAGACCACCAGGGACCTGCACCAAGGAGTGAATACTACTGTTGAAAAATCAAGACCTGCCACTAGGGTTCACTATTTTTTCACATTTCAACAGCAATCCTGCACCTGTAATAAAAAACACATGTACTAAACTTGTTCTCCATTCTTGTTGAAGTTTCGGGGTTTTGTTTGGGTTCCATTTTTTGGGGGGCTAGAAGTTTTCAGTACTTACCCACATTCCGGTGACAGCCTTCATTAATTAAGGTTTGTATCTTTCATGCATTTCACCAGGTGTCGCTTACCGTGGAGGGAGCCACAATGAGCGGCAGCCTGCAGCGCCGGAAGAAGAGCAAGAGGAAGTGGAAGCGTCTGTGGTTCCTCCTCAAAGACAAGGTGCTCTACACCTTCACGGCCCGTGAGGTGAGGGGGCACAGAGTCTCCCACGCCAGCCCCAAAACACGTGCACACCCAATGACAGAACCCTGTCCTCTGAACCTTTGTTTAACACTCCCATTTCCACTGTTCAACCTCTCCTCCAGGGCAGAACACCGTCAAGTGACTAATGAAGGGATTCTCTGTGCTCTCTCTTTCTGTTTCTTTTGGCTTCTTGAGTGTTGCACTGCTTTTGAAATGTGTTATGCTTGAGATTTACATATTGCTACTTGATTGACGTGTTTATTTAACGTATACACTTGTGATTGATGTGTTTACTCTGGTTTCTTCAGGATAAAGTTGCTACAGAGAGCCTTCCTCTGCAGTGCTTCACGGTCAAACTAACAGAGAGGCCAGAGGGAGAGGAAAGCAACACATTCCATCTCTACCACAAGAAAACTCTGTATTACACCTTCAGGGCCGACGACCCACAGACAGCACGCAGGTTTGCATTCATTTGTGCATTCATCATTTTTTTGAAGGGACAGTCATCGCAATGAGAAACTGTGTGATATGAAGTAATTCGGTGTTGTATTTTGGGGACCACGGCAGAGGTTATGACCTCTGAACTTTGGTGTGATTCAAGCTCCACAAACACTGGCCCCTTCGGTTCTTATAACGCATGCAGCAGTGTCTATCCGCGAGACCCACCTCACGTTTCTTGTGTTTCAGATGGGTCAATGCCATGGAGGAGGCCACGGTTTTGTAGCGCCCAAAGTGCGAAATGATCACGTCCTGCTGCCTGTGACTGCTAGAACTCCTGTGTGGAGCACAACATGGCTACCTGCTGCTACCATCACATTGACCTGTTTTGTGGAATATTACGTGAAAGTCTAATCACCGGATACGGCCGCGACCCAACGGAATGACGGTGAAAGAAGGAAACGAATGAAGGGAGAGTGAAGAACCTCTCGTTGGAGAAAGATCCCAACATTTGAAACCTCCAAGAGTCACATCGCTCCAGCCGAGGTGGAGAGCAGGAAGAGCTCCTCCGCCTTCATCAAATGCTTCTTCGAAGAAAAAAAACATTTTATTCACCAAGTTCTCAAAATCAACTCCTTCAACTTTGCTTTATTTCAGTGTCTTGAACCTGAGGTTCCACTGGACTACTGAACCACTCTTTGGTGGTTCGCGGGAGAATATTGCCAGCTCGATTTTTATACGTGAAACAGTTACAGCCTTTGTTAGTTTGATGGGTATAACACCACAAACAAACTTTGCTTTTTAGTAGTATTGGCAGCCAGTAAAACAAAAAAATATTGGTCACCATTTCAGATGATTAATATTCTGAATATATATTGTGAAGCATACACTGCAGATATGAAGTGAATTATAGGGTTTGTTTAGAAATGCTGTTACATGATGTTCTGAGTAAGATGTCATTTTAATCATCCCAGTGTGTGTACATTATATTGGTTGTGAAGTTTTACACAATGTTACTATTATATCGAATCTACAATATTTGGCATGACTCGACAGTATTTCTAAGGATGAACATTTTCAAAGATACTTTTTTGTATTTGAATCTGTAGGGTCTGAAAAAAAATGCATCCAGTGCTTAAGTGCCGATTGATTTCTTCCAGTTGTGCTGTGCTATTTGCAAATTGATTATGTGCCTGAAATGAAACTGTCCCCCTTTTTTCATCTTGATATTATCAAAGTACTGTACAACTGTCATATCACCGGAAGATACCTTGATAACATTAGCTTTTTATCTACTTGCGTCTACTATAACCTCTAGTATTTTCAACAGTTCACCATTTGGATGAACACCGATTGGAGCAACAGTCTCAGTTACACTGAGAAGATACTTTTGTGCCATTTCGATGACTGCTCTTTTCATGCTGTGCATACACTGCTGGATAAAATCACACCTGCACTCAAAGGGAATCACATGGTCATCATGGCGTCTTGTTTGGAATTTCACTTTTCTTTACTGCTTGAAATACTACGACCTGCATAAGATCTCCTGAATGACCTGCCGAGAGGCCTTTATCTACTAAATTTGGACGCCGGCTGTACGACATGTGATCTTTCAACGTCAAACTACGTTATTACAGTAAGTACAGATGAGTTGATCAAATACTATTTGGCTTTTCTACCTATTTCTTAGTGTTTGAATGGACTGTACCTCTTGCATATAGTGCATTGTAAATGTTTGTGTATATAGATACATATAGAAATAAACTCCTTTGAAAAGTGTACTCGACCCCCTTGTACAGTACTGTGCTTCCTGTTCTTAAACATGAGGCTGTTTATTTATTATATATTACTAAATATAAGCTTAGTATAAGTGATGAATTGTGGGGTGATGCTGAAATAACAACTCTAGCTCTATTTGTTGGTGTCCATTGTCCACAGTTTAGTTCAATGCCTCTCTCATCCAGAAGGGGGCAGCAGTACTTTGTACCATTCACCTTTAAATGACAGGTATTAATTATTCAAGCAGTTTCAATGGAAAATCAATAGAAACTTGTGTCATTGTTGTTTTAAAAACATTTATAGCTTTAGACAAATAGGATGGGGAAGGAGAGGGATTATATAATTTATTGTATACTGTATCAAAGTGTATTTGTCTATATGAGTTGTCCCCTTCTATGCTGCAAATATAGCGCACAGATGGATGATGACATGCTAGTTGATTTTCTCATCACACTGATGTAGCATTTGCCTACAATGGAACGATGTTGGTGTAAGTGGGGCATGTCCAGGTGCAGTCTCTTTGCAGGTTGTGTTTAAGATTCACGCAGCTCTACATCTCTATTAGACACTTTTGTTCACGAAAAGAGTGGCCCGCACTCCACTGTCCACTTTGTCCACTGATTTGTGATAGAAGTGTAATTATTAGATTCCAATCAATCCGATTATTGTAATAGTCAAAATTGCGGAATTTGTGTATTTTCCTGTTCTAATACGCGCCTCCTCTCGGATTGCGCAATCCCTCATAAACCCGGTTGAGCTTCTCATGTTTTTGCTCAATTGGAGCACATGCAATTTATGTATCTATATGTCACCAATGTAATGTTTGTACACGGTTTTATCACGTGTCCTCACATCCCATAGTCTGGCTCCCGTATTTCACGTATGTTAGTCTCGCTAATCTGATTTGAGCCAGTACCTCTCCCTGCCTGAAGGGGGCGTGTGGGAGCACGGGGGCTCGTTCTGCTGTTGTTTTTCTTCAGGCATTAGACTGGTGGCATAGTTCGCATCTGCTAGATAAAAGCATAATCGCACCGACCAAAGACGACAGCAATAATGTCTTTTGAGACAAAGAAACTCTTGAAACTAAAAGAAGTTTAAGAGGACTTTTACACCAAAGTCTTAGACATGTTCTTCCAGAAGGTTAGGCCAATTCTTCTTCACGTTTGTTAGCCTAGCACCAGAAGTTGGTTGATGATTAGCAAGGAGATCAACATTAATTTGTGTGTCTTATTCATTCACTTGGCTCATGACGTCTACCTGAATTATCCTCTTTGGCTAAAAGCTGTCCTAAATCAGTTGCTCGCGTTTCCAAAAACTGCTCATTTGCGCTGTTTCCAGACTTTTTGTAGTCGATCGCCACCGAGCTAAAAACTGATGACAACTAACGATTGCGCAAAATCGAACTGTTATTTCACCGCGCTGATATGAACGCTCAGGTTGATGTAAACAGGTACCATTAGATTATGGCTCAATTCAGTACACGCCGTGGCTCACTCTCAACCAATCAGAACGCTTGATTTTATCTGCCCAGTATTATAAAAGAATATACGATATGGGATATGAAACATAAGCAGTAGTCGAAGGGTAAGCAGCCAGTTGAATGGTGAATTTATGCTACTTTGTTAAATTCATATATTTGTGAATATGAGTCAGTGACTCCCCAGCAACGAACCTCACTGTCCACAGTCAAGCGTATTTTGCATCTCCATGGACTGAGAGGCTGCCGTGCAAGAAGGAAGCCCTTGCTCCAAAAGCGGCACCTTAAGGCTCGACTGAAGTTTGCTGCTGATCACATGGACAAAGGTAAGGCCTTCTGGAGGAAAGTTCTGTGGTCAGAGGAAACAAAAATCAAGCTGTTTGGCCACAATGCCCAGCAATATGTTTGGAGGACAAAAGGTGAGGCCTTTAACCCCAAGAACACCATGCCTACCGTCAAGCACGGTGGTGGTAGTTTTATGCTGTGGGACTGTTTTGCAAGTAGTAGGAGATGGGTTTGAGAAAGGGGAGCGTATGTCAGCTAAGCTAGTTGACAAAGTCTCACGGAAGAAGGGTGGAGCGGGGAGGAGGACTGTGGAGTTCGAGGAGGTTGGAGAAGATGGAAAAGAGCTTTTTGGGGTCAAAAAAATTCTAGATTTCTCACGGGTTACTTCACTTCCTGCCTTCTCCTGTCATCCCCTGTGGTTGTCTGCTGTGTGTGATTGTTTCCACCTGAGTCCAATCACCTGCACCTTCCCAGTGTATTTAAGCCTTGTGTGTCATGGGTCCTTTGTCGCGTCATTACATGTTATGCCTGGATGGCACGCCCTGAATGTCTTATGAGTCCCCAGTCCCCGTCTGCGTGTTTGCCCCTTGGCACATTTTGATTTTGACTATTAAAGTCTTTTTGTTGTCAAGTTTGCATTTAGGTCCTGCCACTGCCTACACACTGTTCCTGACAAGATTGGTAGAAAGAGCTTTTGGCAGCAGAGATAGAAGCAGAAAAAGAGGAGAGAAGAGATTGAAACGCAAGCAGGTCATCAGGTTGTTTATATTTACGCCATTTCCTTTGCGATGCTCACATGGCAGGCTCTCACGGCACGCAACGGTTCGTAAGAGGACCGAGAGTCTAGAGAGGAGGACAGAGTTGAGGGGAGAGTCTCTGTGGCAGCGTTCGGAGGTAGGAGTGAGAAGGAGTCAGTTGAGGGGAGAGCTGATAGAACGGAGGAGGGAGAGAGGGAGCGGATGTTGCGACGAACCATCACAGAGTCAGTTCGATGGGGCGGGGTCGTTAGTTAGAGAGTGGGAGAGAGTAGCAGATGAAGAAGTGGTCAGAGACATGAAGTGGAGTTACAGTGAGGTTAGACGTAAAGCAGATGTACTCAAGGTGATTGCCGACTTTGTGAGTTGGAGGAGAGGGACTGTGTGACAGTGCAAAAGAAGAAAGTAGGAGTAAGAGGTCGGATGACTTCTGTCTGGACGTTAAAGCGGCCCATGAGGATGAGAAGGCTGTTTTCAGGGAGGTTGGACAGGAGGATGGCTTACGAAATCCATGATTTCAAAGCCTTGTCATGTTTAATGAATGGTGAGAGGAGAGATACAGGCAAGCAGAGAAAGAAGCAGTTTTATTGTTCTACAAATTAAACAAGTTCACTGGTTATTTTTTTGTTTAATTTGCAGTTATTGAAATGAAAGGTTAAGTTGTGTTAGATGGCTGTCTAGCACAACTTGAACAAAAGACCAATGTTAAGGAAAAGCCCTCGAAAAATCGGGAGACAATTGGGAGACATCCATAAAGGACGGCTATTAGCATCCGTCCCCAGGTTTTAACATTACATTGTGAAAGAATGTTATTGTGTACAGTGTTTATATGATTTACATGACTATACTTTGTGTTTTGATTCATAGTGCACTCTCTTCATCTAACATGCTAATGTAATAACTAATATCTAATAACAAACTACAATTCTAACACTAAACATTACTACATGTATTATAATTTCCACCACTGGGGATGCACTTCTTGCTTAAATCCCTAACAGTATATTGTGGTATGTTATTATTATTGTGGAGGAGAACACTGGCCAGTTCATCTTTCCAACATTTGTGAAGATGGTAAGGATCTACACTGCCAACAGCTTCAGTGGAAATCTCCTTCTCGGTGAATAAATCACAGTAAAGTAATACAAATTGCACCAAGGAGGATGCTTCTGTAAAGATCATTTAATTTCTTCAGTTATCTTATTTATATATACTGCTCCATGTATATTTCATACTTTACATATTCCTATTATTCATATATGCCACATATATAGTCTGCACTTTAGCTGCTTTCTTGCACTTCTGGTTAGATGCTTAACTGCATTTTGTAGTCTCAGTGTACTCTGTGCAATGACAATAAAGTTGAATCTAATCTAAAAATAAATAAGTGGGAGGCCGTTATGAATACTAATCAGTGTTTAGAACTTATTATACAGTTATCTGAGGCAATTGTAAAGTACAGTGATCCCTCGCCACTTCGCGGTTCACTTATCGCGGATTCGCTATTTCGCGGATTTTCATATTGCATTTTTTTTTTTTTGGTGCATTGTGCTCTGCATTCTGATTCGCTAAAAACTCACTCCCGAGCCGTTCATTACAGTTCTCCAACGTAATCGATGGTGGCATGTCGGTGTACAAGGATCTTTTTGCAAAGAAGAAAAAAGAGCGACAACAGCTGCCTATCACTATGTTCTTCTCCCGAACAAACACACCTGCACCGCGGGCTTCAGAAGAAGAGAACACTGCAGAGCGCAGTCAGGATGCAGCGGCCCAGTCTGAAGAGCAGTGAAACGGCCTACACGCGAGTCACTGTATTTGTATACATGTAATAGTTGCTAATTGTAAAAAAAAAAAAAAGTTTTCTATTTCGCGGATTTCACTTATCGCGGGTCATTTTCGGAACGTAACCCCCGCGATAAACGAGGGATTACTGTATAGGTGTGTTTATCGTGCATTATACATGTTGAAAGTTAATATACATAGTAAAGAATATTTTACAGTTCTTCACATTCAAATATTCCCAAATGAATAGTAAAGGACCAAAACCTTTCCCAAATAAAAGCTTTTAAATAATAAACAGCAACGTGATTGTCTTAGATTTGTTAAGTAATTCAATGGAATAAAAATGATTAGCAGAAAATTTTATCAGTAGGTATGTGCAGCAAGGCAACTTGGATTAAAACATCTGAATTTCTGAATATACAAATAATGTCAGGAATTCAGCTTCCTGAACCGGGTTTGTTACATTGCCACTCTAACCTGTTTTTTCTGAGTTTCCCCAAACACATCCTGACTAATTATTCAACCATCGACACCTGCTGCTGCCTGCACACCCGGTCCTGATTTCCATCCCCTTCACCATTTAAGCCGTGACCAGACAACCAGTCCCTGCCGGATTGTTAGCGTACCACGTACGGTTTTTGCTCCAAACTCGAGTCTAGTCTAGTCAAGATTCAGTGTTTGTTTGCTTCTGTTTTTTTTCCGGATCACTAACCAGCAACCTGTTTCCCTGCCTACAGCTCATCACTTGGATCGCCCTTTTCCCCTGCCTAGCCGTTGACCCGACTCCAGCCCCCACTCATCACCACCCAACCGGACCAGACCTTCCCCACACCTTTTTTTTGCATAATAAATACCCACCTTTTATTTTGATTCTTCCGTGTGGTCTGCTTTTGGGTTCCCGTCCTGGACGATTCGTGACAAATAAAACTGGTGTATTCCTGGTGTGAACACTGACTCGAGAAATCATCACGTATTTGATCCTAATTGCAACGTTGAATTACAGTATCCAGATTGCCTTAAACAAACATTTCAGTAAAACCCCAATGAAAAGTTGAGGACTAAAAATGAATGACACGTTTAAAAATAGTGGTTGCCATGGCTATCTGACAACCGATCAAGGGACATCAAAGCAGATATGACACAGTGGTTGCCATGGCTACCTGACAACCAATCAACGATCAAGGGACATCAAAGCAGATATGACACAGTGGTTGCCATGGCTACCTGACAACCAATCAACGATCAAGGGACATCAAAGCAGATATGACACAGTGGTTGCCATGGCTACCTGACAACCAATCACCAAGCAGATGTGACAAATTTGGTGTTATGACATCACCAAAAGTTTAGATAAGGGCCAGCTCTTTATTCCAAATCACTTTTAGCGGACTGTTCAACTGAGAGGCACAGTTTTCACAGAGGTAAACTTCTGCGGAAACCAACCATTTCAAAGGACTTTTTCACAACTGATTATCAGTTACTAACGGCATTTATAGAAGATCATTTTATACTTGTCTAAGTAATTAAGAAATGCAGTACAGTAGAGACCACATGAGGCGCCCTGGCCCCCGTTGGAACCAGGGCCAAGCAAGGCAGCAGAATTGCTCTGTCCAAGCCGGCCCAGACACCAACGCAAGCAGCTCTGTGTTCCAACAACTACAGGAGTGCAGAGAGGAGCTGGCCCGCCAAAAGGGCCTGAAAGAGATGTTCATCAACAGGGAGAAAGCCACCCGTGACGAGATGGAGAGACTCAAGAGGGCCAGTAACCCGGAGACCATGATCACCTTCGGGATTGCTAGCCAGGCTCGCACCACTATCAAGACTAAAAAGAAGAAGGACCTTCAAATGGAATATGAGAACATGAAAACATCTTATGTAATCCTTGAGCATAAGTTCTCATCACAGCTTCAGCTCGAAAGGGAGGAAAAACAAACTCTCCTTGACGAACTTGAGCAGCTGAAACTTCAGCTTAAGTCCAACCAGATCCACGAAGAAGAGCACGCGGACAAAATCAGCGAGAAGGAGGCTCTTGAAAAGAAGGTGGTGGCACTGGAGTTCGACATCAACACCCTGAAAGACAACTTGTCTGAGAATGACAAGACACATTTCAAAGACCTGGAGGACCTGAAAGAACAACTTCAGACCAAACAGGGCCATGAAATGGAGTTAAAGATTGAAGTAAAAAGTATGTCGGAGGAAAAACAAACTCTCCTTGACGAACTTGAGCAGCTGAAACTTCAGCTTAAGTCCAACCAGATCCACGAAGAAGAGCACGCGGACAAAATCAGCGAGAAGGAGGCTCTTGAAAAGAAGGTGGTGGCACTGGAGTTTGAAATCATCACCCTTAAAAACAACGCCTCTAAAACAGAAAAGAATGGTGTAAAATTCTTGAACGACCTGAAACATAAACACGTCTCAAGTATCCTGGCTCATACCACCAAGCTCCACGCTGAGGAGGAGGTCAGTCAGGCCCTGAGAACACAACTCAGTCAGCTCAAAGAAGAGAACGCGGACAAAATCAGCGAAACGGAGGCTCTCCAAAAGAAGGTGGTGGCACTGGAGTTCGACATCAACACCCTGAAAGACAACTTGTCTGAGAATGACAAGACACATTTCAAAGACCTGGAGGACCTGAAAGAACAACTTCAGACCAAACAGGGCCATGAAATGGAGTTAAAGATTGAAGTAAAAAGTATGTCGGAGGAAAAACAAACTCTCCTTGACGAACTTGAGCAGCTGAAGCTTCAGCTTAAGTCCAACCAGATCCACGAAGAAGAGCACGCGGACAAAATCAGCGAGAAGGAGGCTCTCCAAAAGAAGGTGGTGGCACTGGAGTTTGAAATCATCACCCTTAAAAACAACGCCTCTGAAACAGAAAAGGATGGTGTAAAATTCTTGAACGACCTGAAACATAAACACGTCTCAAGTATCCTGGCTCATACCACCAAGCTCCACGCTGAGGAGGAGGTCAGTCAGAACCTGAGAACACAACTCAGCCAGCTCAAAGAAGAGAACACGGACAAAATCAGCGAAAAGGAGGCTCTCCAAAAGAAGGTGGTGGCACTGGAGTTCGACATCAACACCCTGAAAGACAACTTGTCTGCGAATGACAAGACACATTTCAAAGACCTGGAGGACCTGAAAGAACAACTTCAGACCAAACAGGGCCATGAAATGGAGTTAAAGATTGAAGTAAAAAGTATGTCGAAGGACTTGGAAGCCACAAAACAGCTGATGGCAGAGAAGGACCTTCTGGTTCACCACATGAAGAAACAGATCCAGACCTTGGAGGACGACGCCTCTGAGAAGAAGACATATTTTAAACACCTGGAAGGCCTGAACGAACCACTGGCCTCAACCAACAAGGAGCAGGAGACCAATGCCGAGACCAGCCAGACTGAGGAGAACCTCCACCACTCACCAAACGTGGACGTGCTGAAAGACTCTGAGGGAAAGAAGAAAGTGAAACTCTCATACTGGAAGAAATTCAAACGTTCCATTGGTTTCGGCAGGAATCCTGCAGTCTAATGTTTTAACACCAGACACACACACACACACACACACACATACAGACACAGACTCACACATACATACACAGACATACATACATACATACATACAGACACACACACATACATACAGACACAGACACACACACACACACATACAGACAGACAGACACAGACACACACACATACATACAGACACACACATACAGACAGACAGACAGACATACACAGACACACACATACATACACAGACACACACACACATACATACATACAGACACACACACACACACACATACAGACACACACATACATACATACAGACACACACCTACAGACAGACAGACACACATACATACACAGACACACACACACATGCATACCGACACAGACACACACACACACACACACACATACATACATACAGACACACACATACAGACAGACAGACATACATACATACAGACACACACACATACATACAGACATACATACATACATACAGACACACATACATACAGACACAGATACAGACACACACACACACACACATACAGACAGACAGACAGAGACACACACTCATACATACAGACACACACATACAGACAGACAGACATACACAGACACAGACACACACATACATACACAGACACAGACACAGACACACACACACACACACACACACATACAGACACAGACACACACATACATACATACAGACACACACCTACAGACAGACACACATACATACACAGACACACACATACATACACAGACACACACACATACATAACGACACAGACACACACACACACACACACACACACATACATACATACATACACAGACACACACACACACACATACACCGCCCGCCCATAAAGTCGTGGATCGTATGGTCCAACAATAAACCTTTTGGACTACATTATCTGTTCTCTCTATCTCTCTATTTCTATTCTCTATCACACTGTTTCTACAGTCCCATGTACCACTTTTTCAGACCATGCTGCAGGCCTTGTAATTACTTGTCCATTTCCGCCAACACCAAGATGGTGTTGCAGGGCGCAGGGCTCCCTTTGGTTCATATAATGCAGCTCTCCTTGTAACCTTCCTTGATGAGCTAGATCAGGTCTGTAGAGCTGATGGTGTGACCGATGTCATCGTGTGGGACAATGTTAGGTTCCACCAAGCTCAAATGGTGCAAGCATGGCTTCATGCCAATGCCAATGCCATTGCCAGTGTCAGGTGTCAGATTTTTTACAAGATGTTTGGCTAATGAAAACATCCATTGTGATGTAGATGAGAAACTGTGGCCAGATCCACAAGACAACACTTTGATTCAAATAAACCCAATTTTCATTTAAGATAATGTGTGAGGAACTTCCTTAAAAATAAACTTTGTCATTGCATTATAACTGTTCTGTCTTTGTTTTCGAAGCTTACAGTTTCTAGTTCAGCTCACTTGAAAGTTTTAAGGCAATCGGTTTCCTGATTATTTCTTAGTAAAGTGAATAGTTGGATTAGTAAAGTTAACTTTTTCTTATTAGTACTGTTTACTTAATATAACTCAGATCTTTAAGTTGTCTGAATTGACTTATTTATTGTCAACATAATCATTTTAAGTTAACTATACTAATGTTTACTGCAGTTACATGAGTTGCCTAAACTCACTTATTTTCAGTATTAACAACTTAAAATTAATGAGCGACTTTACTTAGAAATGTTGAGGCAATCGGTTTCCTGACTTTTTTCAAGTAAAGTCAACTTATTACATTTTACAGTGTGGGCGGCAGATGCTGTCTCTGGGGACGTGGAACGTAACCTCTCTGGGGGCGAAGGAGCCTGAGCTTGTGCGGCAGGTGGAGCGTTATCAGTTGGATCTGGTGGGGCTTACCTCTACGCACAGCCTCGGGTCTGGAACCACATTCCTGGATAGGGGATGGACTCTATTCTCCTCTGGACATAAGGATGTTCATAAGTGTACAGTGTACCCTAGGCCAAAGATCAATGACCTATTTTGTAATCGTATCGTCTGATCTAAGGCCGCATGTTCTGGACACTCGGGTAAAGAGAGGGGCAGAGCTGTCAATGATGAAGATGATCACCATCTGGTTGTGAGCTGGGTCAGAGGATGGGGGAAGACTCGGGACAGACCCGGTAAACCAAAGTGTGTAGTGAGGGTGAACTGGGAATGTCTGGAGGAGGCCCTGGTCCAAAAGATTTTCAACTCACACCTCCGACGGAGCTTCTCTCACATTCCTGTGGAGGTAGGGGACATTGAACCAGAGTGGTGTATGCTCAAAACCTCCATTGCTGAAGCCGCGGCAGTGAGTTGTGGCCTCAAGGTCTTAGCTGCATCATGGGGCGGTAACCCTCGAACCCCGTGGTGGACACAGGTGGTCAGGGAAGCCGTCCGACTGAAGAAGGAGGTCTTCCGGGTTATGATATCCGGTGGGACTCCGGAGGCAGTTGCAGTGTACCGACAGGCTCGAAGGGCAGCAGCCTCTGTCGTGATGGAGGCAAAGCAGCGAGTATGGGAGGAGTTCGGGGTAACTATGGAGAAGGACTTTCGGTCGGCAACAAAGTGCTTCTGGAAGACCATCCGGCACCTCAGGAGGGGGAAGCGGGGAACCATCCAAGCTGTGTACAGTAAGGATGGGACCCTGCTGACCGCGACTGAGGAGGTCATCGGGCGGTGGAAGGAACACTTTGAGGAACTCCTGAATCCAACTACTACGCCCTCTTTGGTAGAGACGGAGCTGGAGGCGGAGGAGGGATCATCGTCAATTTGCCTGGTGGAGGTCACTGAGGTAGTCAAACAGTGGCAAAGCCCCAGGGATTGATGAGATCCGTGCAGAGATGCTAAAAGCAATGGGTTTTCGGGGGCTGTCTTGGATGACACACCTCTTCAACATTGCGTGGAAGTCTGGGACAGTGCCAAAAGAGTGGCAGACCGGGGTGGTGGTACCCTTCTTCAAAAAGGGGGACCAGAGAGTGTGTATCAATTACAGGGGTATCACACTACTCAGCTTCCCGGGTAAAGTCTTCTCCAAGGTACTGAAAAGGAGGGTTCGGCCGATAGTCGAACCAAGGATTGAAGAGGAACAATGCGTTTTTCGTCCTGGTCATGGAACGACGGACCAGCTCTTTACTGTTTCCAGGATCATGGAGGGGGCTTGGGAGTATGCTCATCCAGTATGCTCATCCAGTCTACGTGTTGCCTAGGGACGTATTCCAGGCACGGCCAGCTGGGAAGAGGCCCCGGGGAAGACCCAGGACTAGGTGGGGAGATTATTTCTCTGCACTGGCCTGGGCACGCCTTGGGATCCCAGAGTCAGAGCTTCTGTTCAGAGTAGATGTCTTCATCCCATCTGTTCTCTTGTGGCAATATAAAAGAAGCATTGTGCATTTTGTAATTGTCTACTAATCCCAACCGTCTCCGCGAATACAGAATATATATATAGATAATATATATAGAATATATATTTGTATTCTCGTTGAATGCTACAAAGTGAGCAGACACGGCAGCCTGAGCAATTACGACGCAGATGGGCCCTGTCTTGTAACTTTTAGAAAGAACAAGTTTTGGGGTTTTACTGCTGTGTGCAGCCAGAAAGGAATTAACAAAATAAATCAGGACACATGTTGACACCTTGAGAGAAGATGATATTTTCTGATTATGATCACTTTTGCAGTTTTATTCAATAGAAGGGATGGTTTGTACCTTGACAGCCTTTTTCTCCACTGTGGAGGAAGCTTTATTGAATCATTAATCATGGCACTGTATCCATTTCCAACTTCTCGCAACATCTATAACACAATACCAATCTACATTTATCAAGCTTCAAAGGAAGAGTTGATGTCACTCTTCATTTCTCTCTACTGAGTTGAGGTGTCAGTAACTTCTATTCATGAATCTATAAAAAAACCATTTTGTTCCAGTGTACTTAAAGTGAACTATTGTGACTTTCAATACATATATATATGTAGATATCTAAGAGACGTAAGGTGTTTATTGTTGCAACCAGATTCTTGTACTGTGTATTGTTCATGGCGTTATGGGATGCTGGTGTCCATCATTGTGTCAACATTTCACCCCAAAATATATGAAGTATATATCAGTACGCATAAAGGTAGTTTCATCCCTCGTGTTGAATGTTAGATTAGCATTACGTAGCAGCCATGATGGAATATCATTGTAGCAGATAGTAGGCTCACGAGGATCCTTACTGAGACATTTAAATATAATGAGCCAGTACCATCACCCCCGAAAGGAGGATTATGCGACCTAGTCCGAGTGTGAGTTTGTGGGTGAGTCCATTCGTGAGTGAGCGCACACCTCTTGTTCCCCCTACAGTTAATCCTCCATTTTGTATCATGTTTTGGGGGAGGTAGTCATAGCTGCATGCTCAAAGATCTCTCGTTGTTGTAACTAATTGTGATCCGTGTATGGTGGCATTGACTGCCTGCTGACGCCTCGCTCCCTCCTTTTGAACTGACGGGAGCCGATGTCACATAGCTGAATGCAGGGCCGCCTCTCGGGGAGAAAACATTTTGCTCCCTTTCAGTGTTTTTGGACACTGGGCTGCTGCTGCTACGCAGGCTGACAGCTGGCTGAGCTCAACATGTTTGGAAACTGGAAGATGTCTTTGAATCAGCTCTTGAGTTGCTCTCCTGCAGAGAAAGTAGCTTCATATCTTCAAACGGCATCACGCGTGGAAATAAACACACTCACACGGCACAGTCCTTCATTTTCCTTCATTCATTCAAAAACGAAAAGAAAGATGTATTTTTGTCACGAACGGGGTAGGTGGAGCCAGGACTCAACGCAGACGCAAGAAAACTTACTTTATTAATTCCAAAATCAAACTGCCGAGGGGCAAAACGCAGACGGGGACCAGGAACAGGCAAGCCGTCCACCTAGAACATTCAATGACGCGACAAGGGACAAAAGACACGCTTAAATACACTGGGGAGGTGCAGGTGATTGAACACAGGTGGGAACACGAGAGACAAACACAGGGGATGAGAGGACAAGGCAGGAAGTGAAGTAACCCAGAGACACAAGAGGCAGAAAACTACAAAATAAAACAGGAAACAAACCCAAACCGTGACATATTTTGCCCTGTGTGAGTGTGATGGGTAGAGCTCCCCCTCCCTCTACCTGTTTGCCCACACCACTCTAATTAGTGATTAGTGAGGCCAGATTACTTCCTGGTTTCCTCTAAATGTAGGGTTTGCCCCAGGTATTCCCAGCTCCACACTGGTCTCAGGAATGACTACAGCTAGTCAAGGTGCAGGACTGAACGCTAAAGGGGACTAGTCATAGAGCTCCCACCCCATCCGGGCCGCACTCGCCATGTGTGGCTGTACAGTGGGCAATTTCCAGGAACGGGGAAGTGATGTCTGCTTTTGGTGGTAGCTGAACTCTAGCCACTGCTGTTTTTTCCCCCTTTTGCAAATATATTTTGTATTTTGTATTTACGGTAACCTCGTTTATGCTAGTATTTTGACTTCAATAGTAAATTTGTTTTCTTCCTAGACAAGTTGGTGTTTAATTTTTTATTTGTTTTCTTTTCCTTTTGTAAACCAACTGGAGTGGGTCCTAAAATGAGGTCCTCTCAATACCAGTACAGGTGGGCTGGTCATAGGTCTATAGGTGGTGGTCCACTAGGTGGAGGGCTTCCTCATTTTTTAAGTTTATTTGGCATGTTTTATATTTGTGACTTTTCCTTTCTGGTACCTGGTGGTGGCCCCTTTCCCCTTCACTTCCCCACTCCTTTGGGCCTCCCTGATACAGTCACCTTGTGCTGGTAAAAACACTGCAGTATAGTGACATCATTTTTTTTAGCATAGAGAAGATATTTTTGTAATAAAAGCCTTATTTTTCAACGGAGACTGTTATTTTAGAAATTTACTTCTCTGCTCCCCTTTCTTGAACAAATAAGAACCTTTATTCCTTTGTGGTATTCTCTGGGTGAAAGTCCCAGAGTGGCATTGTTTCATTGCGTCCAGGCACATCATTTGCCCGGTCACATGAGCAACAGTTAAAGGCCATTTTTTTTAAATTAAAAATGTTCAAATCAACCTCAAAAGGTTGCTTGCCCTCAGTAGAAACTCCTCAAAATGCAAAACAACAACCACTTTGTCACCCTAATCAGGGAACCGTCACAGTCTGCTGAGAGTTTCAATGATTCAAGTTTGCTTTGCCTCAGAAGAGAAAGAAAAAAAAGAGTTTGATCAGGTCAAACCTACCAAAGACAGGAGGGCACGCAAGAGCTAAAGCAAACTAGCAATAAATAACAGCAGCATCAACCAGTGTGAGTGCTTCTGTTCTCTGGTCAGATTCCTGGGCAATACGAGCAATCTCAGATAAGTGACTTAGTAATACAAAGAAATGTCCCCTAAGCTGGAGCAACCAAGTCGCACAGCGCAATAAAGAAGGCAGTGCTCGCATTCATATTTAAAGACAAAGAAAAGGCATTTAAGAAGTATAGAAGCTCTATTTCTTTTCAACGGATGCAACATTAATGAGCGAGTTAACCACAGAAGGCCTGATGGAAGCGCTCACAAGAGAAAAGGAAAAGGACGTGGCTTTAATTTATTAGCCAAGCTTTTTGAAAAATTGAAAAACTGGTATTTGATTTTAAAATAATGTGTAGAAAGAAAGGATATGGAGCGGCGTGTTTGCTGAGATTACTGGATACAGAGGTTAAAACCTGAAGATCATTTTCAATTAGATGAGTGAATGTGAAGTGGGTGCACGTCAAATAGAGAGGAAGAACAGAAAATAGGAAGATTGGGGTTGTTCTAAATACATGATCCCAGGAGCGTCAGTGACCCAATACTCCCTGGAAGTACCAAAAGAGAAACGGAAGTGAGAAAGGCATTGTAACATGGGGAATTTGTTCATTTCCCTCAGGCATCTAAAAGTTAAAGACACCTTGGTCCACTTCTCCTCTTGAGGATGAACTCCGTCACATGGTCTCTTACTCACATTCACAAAACCTCCCCCCTCCGCCGACAGGGAACCAGAGATGAGGTAACTGCCTGCTTGTACGGATCAATAGCATTCAATTTCAGTGTCTCTGCAAATTGTAAGAAAAGGACCTCTTAAAATAGAAAAGGGAGCACTTCTCCTTGGACACGCTCAGAAACTTTCAAATCCACATCCAGGAGGGCGATAAGGAATTCAAGATAGAGGGCCTGAGTTTCATTTCATAAACTACTTGAGTGCCAATAAAGTTCAGAATAAAACTGAGATCATTATAAGTAATAAATAGGAAACGCAAACAGGGTGTGATAAGACAGTAATACTCACTGTACGCAGGTAATGTCAAAGGAGCCTAATCTCCAAATCCTGTCTCAATGCAATAATAAAATACAATACCAGGCTGAGGTGAGGGTTGATCTCTCTTCTCACACAGTGCTCTAAAGCTCCCAGGAGAGCGAATGTCAAATATGTAAGACAATAGAGGACAAGTATCAGCCACAGTATAGAAAAGGAACGGACGCGACAGGAAGTATCACAGGCATTCTGATATTCCAGCGCGAAACATTTCAAACCAGAGGCAACACACGTAGATGCTCTTTCATCCGCGCTGTAGAGGAAAGTCACTTTGATGACCTTCTTGTTAGCAGTTTCCAGGAAAGAGAAGTGCAGGAAGGCGAATGAGAGAAGAAGACGTAAATGAGGACAGACTGAGAAAGGCAGAGTTGATCTGTGGCAGGTCTCTTGATGGAAGGTTGTTTTTTTTCTTCTTTTTGAGACAGTTTCTTTGAACGTCTGTCTGTCTCATTACTCACTGTGATGTTTGCACTGCCAGGATGGAGGGAAACAGGCATCACAACAGCAACAGTCTGGGCGCCCTGGATGCAGGTCTCACAGGGAACTATCAATCACGCTATAGTACTCTTACAGGGAACAGGGACGTTACATAACCCAGAGGGATTCTGCCACAGTCGGCGTTGTCGCTTTGCAAAGTGAACTAATTTGAGCTGGAATTCTTAGACGTTAAAGCAACACAGGGAGAATTTAATTTTCTCAGGTTTCTCTCAGGTTTTAGGGAGAAAATGAACTTCATTTCAGTCCGCTAACACTAGAAAACTAGCCACCACTCTGTAAGAAATGTCTTCAGAAGGGGGAGATGCTGACAAAATCTTCTTGTATCTGCTCGTGTTAAGGAGACGGTCTCGCCTTCCCTGTTTTGACAAAGTTCCTGTTGAAAGCCGGAGGAGTGACTGAAGGGTAAAGTCGGGGGAGGTTTATTCGCAGGGCGTGGCGGGCAGGGGTCACTCATTAAACAGGCCTGCCATAGGTTCATTGGATGGAACTATTTACAACCACTGGTGGAGCATGAGGTCGTCGGTACAGATAAGACAGTTTTCCAGGAAGTGCAAGTAATGGAAAAAGTCTCATTTGGACCCGTTTTCCTGTCCCGTTTTGTTTTTTTAACTGAAACACGGTACATTCTCTAAATTAGTGGGGATGTAATAGGCTGCCAGTTTTTATCAAAACCAAAAATGATCATTTTGAGTAACCTTGCATTCATTCATCACATTAGCTTGACGGCAAATGTGTGAGCAGTTCCAAAGCTCTCTGACCGTGTGGGGGTGTTGTGTCTATAGTGAAAGAACTACGTTGTGGTGACGACATGATGAGTGACTCGCTTGTCTTATTCAGTCATCACTGTCAGCTATGCTGCCCCTCATTGTTGGGAGCTTTTTGGGAGCTATAAATAGCTCTTTGGGATTTAAAGCCTGTCTAAATTTACTGGCCCATTCTCTCTTATAGGCACACCGTGTTGGGGGGGGCGGGGACTGATGACTCAGCACCACGTGGCTCTCCGCGCGGAGGTGATGTGGGCGGGGCCAATATGGAAATGCGCGGGCGTTTGTCACAACCTGTAAATGAATCATCCCTGAAACTGTTTGTGTGTAACAGGGAGATAAAGAGAGACGGAACAGACCCGTCGGGAATCCCAAGGTACACCCTGGTTTGATTTACTAGTTTGCTCGTTCTGTTGACATTTATATGCGTTTTTTTTACTTTGGGGGAAAACTGTCGGCGGATATTAACACTCAGTGTGCAGCTGCAGTGGGTGGTGACACTTTATTTCAGACTCAAGGTCCAGATAGAGATCTAGAATCTGATTGGTTTGCAAACTAAACTTAAATATTTCCACATTGTCAAGTCCAAGCAGGGTTGAAAAAAACAACAACCGCAACGTCGCTTCTGTGCGTTATGGGCGTGCGTTCAAGCGTGTTCGGGAAGTCACCTGGCTGACGTCACGCATGGACTGGAGCGTCCACAGCGCGCCGCCGTGGAACTGCAGTACGCGCCCAGTCTCAGTCTCACACACACACACACACCCACACACACGCGCGCAGAGAGAAAGAGAGAGAGAGAGAGAGAGAGAGAGAGAGAGAGGGAGAGAGAGAGCACGAAGGAGCGACCAGGACCGACCTGAACACTTCCTCAACCGCTTTCCGAGGTTTCAGGAGCCGGTGCACCGCGGGGACAGCGGGCCGAGAGCCGACGACTGTCCAGCTGAGCGGAACAGGTAACGTCCCGACAAGTCCCGGCTTGCTCGAGGAGAGGCTTGACTTCTCCAGTGGTTGGTGTGTGTGTGTGTGTGTGTGTGTGTCTGTGGGGGGAGTACTTGGTGTTTGTTTGACAAAACGGGACAGCAGCAGTCTTTACCGCGAACACCCCGGTGGCCGGAGGGATTTGGGGGCTTGTCGGGTGCGAGGGAAGTTGCTGCCGCCGGGCCGCTCCACCGGGACACGGCGGGACGCGTCTTCCGTGATAAGTGTAGGGTTTGTCTCCTTATGGCGATCGGTGGAACTGTCTGGGATCAGGGTAACTTGGGGCGAAACTTTCATCAAAATGTTAAGGATCGCCACAACGGACCAAAACAAACAAAGAAACAAAGAAACCATTAAAAAAAGTCCATATCAGTCTCTGAATGTCACGTGTTATTATGTAACAGGAGACAAGCTTCCCTTCAAAACACCTTAACATGGATTCCGGTTTGTATACTAAGTAACTACTGACAGTTGCATCAAATCCAAATGATTGAGGTTCTACATGTATTCAGAAAACGTGCACGTGCAGATACATTCAGTTGAACTCTGTGTGTGTCATGTTTTGACTTTGCTCATTGTGGTCTAACTTGAACTGGATCCGGTTTGCCGGGTTTGTGTGAGCCTCATGTTGCAGAAGTCCTCAGGATTCACATCACAACACTCTTTCCCCTCCTTCAACGATCGAAATGCTTCAATGTTTAAACCGCTAAGAGGGCGACTGAGAGTCAACCAAAGGAAGTTCCTTGTGTAAGCAGGATGAGTAAATAAGTCGATGCGTGAACACTAACCCTGCATTCTTGTGGGTGTAAACAGCTCGGCCTTCTGAATACATTATAGACAAATCGTTATAATTTTTTTGGCCCTATTTCGAAATACTCCTTCCAGCGCTTACGAAAAAAAAGACGTGTGTCACAACCTACGACCGAATTCTGCCTTCGTGGCGAGACAGTGTATCCTGTTGCCGTCTTCTGGAGGCGATGGCGCTGGTAACACTATCTGCCCGCATCTGCCTGCAGTTACTGATGTGTCAATATTGGCTTGAGGCTTGGTGAGCTGCTTGGTAGGACGCGGTTGGGACATCTGGTCATTGTAGAGTTGGTCCTCCACTACTGATCCCTCGATAGCACACTACCTTCTCTCAAAACACGACTGCAGAGTTGATGATAGGGGACAATAGGGGAAGAAAAACTCCAAAACCAGTAATTAGTGGCTTTAGAACTGGGTATTGAGCCCGTGTACTTTTGAAGTCCACCCTAAACTGTGCACCTTAAACGTACTGAATGTTGACATTAGTCCATTTTATTTAGTTTAATAAGCTTTTTACACAATTGAATTATATCATGTATGCGTTCTTGGTCTTTAAACTGAAAACCGTTCTATTCTTTCTAATGTGCCGTAAAACAGCAAAGGGACAGTAGCTGTACTGCAGCACTTTTCTTACAATGTACAATAAGTGATTCTTCTCAAAGCAACATTCCCGTTCTTCTGTGCAAAACTACACACACAGGCAGCACACACTCCCACAGACACAGCAGTTTGGACAGCATTAGGTGAATCAGCGCTGGGAGATGATAGTTTGGCACATTACTTGCCCTTGGCCTCTTGTTACTATACCACTCTCCCCCACACACACACTCTCCCCCACACACACACTCTAGACCTCATGCTATCCTGCTCGCCTGGCTCAGATGCTATTTTGTCTTCCTTTAACCAAAGCTTTGTGAACTGCAAGCGAAGCAGAAATGGACACCGCTCTTAATGGAGAGGAGAGTGAGACACACACACACACACACACACTAGCAGCTGGATTCATTCCATGCTGGTACAGCAGGTTTGACAGTGTGCCAGAAAAGCTCAGAGAGAACGGGTTAGACATACGTCTGAGTTCCTACTGTCAGTTCATCATCATCATCAGACCGTGTCCTTGAACCAGCAGCGTCGGCTCTGGTCTCATTCCTCTTTGAATCTCAATCACTTTTCTTCCCTGTCCTACTCGGCTGCACTGTGCAAAAGAACGAGGGGGAGACTCATTTCTTTTTTGCCTTTTTAAGTGTTTGCGTCTCCCGAGACAACATCTGTAATAACGCTGTTGACTTGACCTCTGTGAGGTTGTGGGGGTTTGGCTTCAGAGGCGGTCGGGTGTTCGAACATTAACCTCGGCCGCTGAAAGAAAGAAAGGAAGGCTTTGAGTCTTTGCAGGCGCTCTCCACCGAAATTCATTAAAGGCTGCTTTGTTCAAGGTTATTAGTGTGTGCATGCGCGCAGGTACCCGTGGGCGCTTTGGAGGCGGCGTTAATGCGCTAACAATACATGCCACCGTGGCTCAGTGAAAGACTTTGGGATTATAGAAAGTTTCGTGTTAATTCTTCAAAATCACAGTGGAATAAAGACAATGTAAATGACGCTTTTTCTCATGTTCGTACCTCCGCCGAGTCACAACGCCACAATCAATGGGGTTGGCCGGACGGGTCAGAGGTGCAGCACGTTCTTTCTACCATTCCGGCAGATGTTCAGAACAATCGTTCTCCATGACCACTGTTTGATTTCCAACGCAGGGGGGGAGTTTTTGTTTGCGCTATAATAGCGAAGAGCGCAGTCGCGCAATGGACCTCTATTCACACAGCTCCCCAGCAGGTTATTAGGTTTGGGTGCCCGTGTGGCCGGGCTGACGCCGGCTTGTTCAGGTACATTATAGTCGCGTGGAGTCGTGTTTGTTCGGCTCTAATGTCCAACCATTGTTCTTTTTTGTGTGTGTGTGTGTGTGTGTTTTTAATTATGGCCTGTGCTCTCTGTGACTTCTTCAAAGACGTCTTGCCAACAAAAAGCAGATGAGTCAGCGGAATTTAAATTACAAGTATTGCGTTAGTTTGAATAGACATTTTTTCACTGTTTGACAGGTGTTCACTGTTTGACACGTTTGACAGGTGACAGTGTTATTGGCGACTTTGACACGGTCTGCATTCCCTCTCGGTGCGGCAGCCTCACAGGAATGTCTTATGTTACGTGACATTTACTGTAGCTGAGCCATTGTCATCGCTTTTTGTTGCGTGTGTGCGTTTCCTCGTGTGACAAGGGTTAATCTGTGACGGGAACAAGGTATGTGTGCATGTTTTAGGTTCAAGTGCCTTTTATCTCCTGGATATCTTCTATTTCAGAATGATAAATAAAAAAATAAACATCACTGCTGCATTTAATACCATAATCGAGGTGCACTCTAAAAGTGCCGTTTTCCTCCTTTTACGTGAACGACGTAGGAACTGTAGCCCTTTTCATGCCTAGACTCCTAGTTTATGGGGACATAACGTAATCTGACAAGTTGGCATAAACTTAATTTAAATATATTTTAGTTTGGTTCCTTTGCGATCAATGACATCGGTCGACACTCTTCTCTTATCGGACCCGTACTGCCACATTCACGACTTGATGGTTTCACGGGCTTTTGGCTTTGAGTCTGGTGAGGGACACGCATACTCAGGTGGACTGATTAAGGGAACCGTCTTCCCTGTTCGATAAGAGAACATTCTGCCCGTAAACACTGGCTGCCTTGGGTCCACGTTCATTCTTACTCATGACATGCAAAGAATGAGTCCCCAAACTGCCCGAACCTGCTGGGCCAATTGTTCCTTTTTCAATGACATAAGCACGAACGCATACCGAAGCCTTGACTGGTTTGTGATGCTTCACTGAACATGACTTTGTTGGTAGAACGTCCATTGTGGACAGTCAGGCATGTCTGTCCCCAGCAAAGCATTGTGTTACAATGCACGCTGTATAATTAAAAACAAGGTTTCACGTCATTAATATTGAAGGTTATTCTTTTGTTGTTATTTTGTTATTTCAGAACCACACATTTTCAAAAGTAAATATGTGGCATGTAGTTTAAGTTGTAAAGTTCATACGACCTCCTCGGAGCGGCTAAAAAGGGGTGACAGGGATTCACTTAGTGGCATTTAATGACGTGTTGTAGTCACATATTTGTTGTCCTGCTTACCTTCTTCCAGTCAGTGTATTATTTACAAATTCTTTTGAGCATTAACACATAATCAATTTTACATTTACTGGTAATTTATAGTCCTTTCAGTCTAGGACAAAAGCCTCAGTGTAGCTAAAGCTGGTTGAGGTTACACACACACACACACACACACACAATATCCAAATATCCGTCTCACTGGAAGCTGACTGAAGGCAAATCTGGTTTTCTCATCGAGTCTGATTTCTCCTCATGGCTTCTGAGTGTGTGTTTTTCTTTTTTTCACTCCCTTTTGCCCTTTTCCCACCCATTCCCCAATTGCATGTGCTCATTTTTTCCACTCTCTCTAGAGAAACAAGGCTCTCTTTTCTTTGTAGAAATGCCTGTGTATGTGTAGGCCAACATAAGAGACTGTGTGTGTAAAGCGGAGAGCAAAGAAACTCTAAAAATGGACGTTAAAGTGTGTATTTCACATCTGGAAAACTCCACAACTTTGGTTAACATTATGTTTGGGTTGTGTGTGTCTGTCTGTATGTAAGCATGCGTGGGCAGAACTGGAGAGCTTGAATAGTTCCTGGACCCTCCGGATCTCACTCAGAAACTTTTTTTTTTTTTAGGTCTCCGGCCGTTTAGCCGGGTCACTCAAAGACCCTTAAAGTTTTCCATTGTGGTCCATCTTAACCCCTCCACCTTAAACCTGGCCCGGGACTTGTTCTTCTGGAACAAGTGGTGGTATGATGGCTCTGTGCTAAGCTCCGTTGCATCAGCACACAAAGGACCCGGGTTCCATTGAGGTGGCCCGAAGGCCTTTTTGTGTGGAGATGCTGGAGACTGTGTAGCTTTCCTCAAGTCTTCCAATGGAGATAATTGCTTGTTGTCTGCATGTTCATTTCATTTCACTTACAATAACAAAACATGTAAGTGAAAGAACTTCTTCTTGTGGCATTCTGGTGCTATGTTACCTTTTTTAAAGTAAACTAGACTGTTGACATTTTCTAACTTATTTTGTAGCTACTGAGTGACCCCTGGCTTTTGGAGCAGTTGGGGTGGCGCTGGGGGGCTAAGAGGCTTACTTAAAGCAAATGGCACCTCAGTGTTGGGTATTAAGACGCCCAGTGTTACTGATTCACTTCACCATCCGTTGCACTGCAAAGCTCCTCCACATTATGATTTTGAAAGGAGAACTGGGGAATTAGAGCACAAGGTTTGCAGTACTTTCCGATCCAGGAGGCCACGGAAGAGAAGGACGAGTTTCTGTGCATTTAGCAATTACTCAACAAAAATGCCATCTCATAGAAAATCTAAACACCAACCAGTCAAGTAAAAAAATCTTAAAGGCACAAGAAGGAGGGATGAAGGAAATAATTCTGACTGATAATTCTGATAAAACAGGACATGCTGTTCAAACCCCACAAGAAGATCTTTAAGAGGAAATGTACGAAACACAATGGAACTCGTGCTGAACAAATCTGTCAGTGGAGCAACTCCGTCGAGATGAAGCAAGCGAGAGACACTTTTGCAAGCTGTGGTTTCGGTTTTAGTTTTGCACTCGTGCAAGAAAGTGTAGAACTTGAACAATGCATCAGAATACGCCTGTGTACCTTTTACAAATGAGTTGAAGTAGATCATTTGACTTTGCCAGCATGGTGGGTCTAATCCGGCCTTTTCTAAGTAGAGTGTTGAGGCACCATTTCTGATTGAGAAAGTCCCACAAAATCAATGTGAATCTATGAAGTAGAAGAGAGACTTCACTGCTTTTTCTTTTACTCTTTGGTTGTCTACCGTGTGTTTGTCTACGATATGTGATCTTTTTGATTTTCTTTTTTCTCTTTGGAAGTCCCAAACTGTGCACATGAGAGAAAGATTCGTGAATGAGTCAGTTTCTTCTTCTCTCAGTAGTTTCCAAATGTATGTCTTGTGTTGAAACTTCCCCTTTGGTTTGCATCTAAGGAAACCTTTTGCCATGGACTCTCTTCCTACTTGTTTTAAGTTCAGAACTTAAGCAATCCCCCCCAAAAAATCCCCATGCGTATATCAAGTCATTTTAAGTCAGTTTTACAAATGCTTACAACGCCACACGACACCTGTCATCTGACTATAATGTTTGTGTATGACCTTCTGACTGTGGCTCTATTTTTTCTTTTTCTTGAAGGTGAGCGGTCACCATGGCACCCTTCCTGCGTATCGCCTTCAATGCGTATGATGTGGGCGTTCTGCCCAGTCTGTCCGAACCTCCCATCTGCGCCATCAAGATGAAGGAGTCTGTCAACACAGGTATGTGCAGATGCACGCACAAACTAGACGAGGGAGCTGCACAACGCAGCAGGGAGACCCAAAGTCCCAGGTTCAATTGCCTCAACAGCCACCATCTGCTGGGCTCAAGAACCCACTAGAGAACTTCTCCTCCTGCATACACGCTTGGCAGTTACTGCTCCGTTGCTGTGACTTTACAGAGCGAGTGAAAGAACGTCTTATGATGATCCTAATTGTTTTTTTGTTTTTTTTACAGAGCGAGGAAAGACCTTGGTCCAGAGGAAGCCCACCATGTACCCAGCCTGGAAGTCCACCTTTGATGCTCATATCCATGAGGGGCGGGTCTTAGAAGTGGTCCTGATGCTCAACGCTGAGGAGCCACTGGCCAAGGCCACGGTCGGGTTGTCTGTGCTGTCAGAACGCTGTAAGAAGTCCAAGACCAGCGGCCACACTGAGTTCTGGCTGGACCTGCTTCCGTCAGGGAAGGTCCAGATGGCTGTCCAGTACTTCTTGGAGGAAACTGATGCAGGTAAAACTGCTGCAGCTTAAAGCCCTTGGAAAATATTGACTATTATTCTAACATTACATTGGTATAAAAGTGTTAGAGTTCAGAAAAAGATATCCCTTGATATTTATTTAAAAAGTGTATCATTTCAAAATCTAATCTGCTTCATCGGGCTCATGTGGCTGAGGTTAGATCAGACTAAATTGACGGTGGAAAATTAAGTGAGCAACTCCACAACTATCATTCAAGTGTTGCTAAATGGAAATAAGTGAAATCACAACATTGCCTTTTTCTTCTTTCTTTTTTTTCGATGAGCCCAACCCATTTGAAACAATTAGAATATTTTAAAAACTAAACGTAGTGCAGCTTTGGCAAGTATATGTGTTTTTCCAACCCCTGTTACTACTCAAAAACTAACAAAAGAAGTGTTCCCTGACCGGGAATCGAACCCGGGCCGCGGCGGTGAGAGCGCCGAATCCTAACCACTAGACCACCAGGGACAACTGCATTGCTGCCCTAAATATAGGGGACCAATTGTGGCTGTTCTCTTTTGTTCTGTTCTCTCTGTTTGTTTTCTAAAGGCCGATGACACTATCCTCTTCTAGCTGACTCAATGTTGTTATTGGACAAATTCCTGGCCGACCAATGGCTTGATTTGACTCATAAAGAACTAGTTGTATTGGACACAACAAGGGTTGTGCAAAATGACACCACTTTCATGTAGATGCACAGAAAATCACTCTCTTTGAGTGACTTTATGTGCTCTCATTGGGGCGAGCGGATTCCAAATCTATTTTTTCAATCTGTTGCTCTTCCAACACACAATCTCAGCTAAACTAAATAGTTATTGTGGAAATCTCAGAAGAGTGCGGAGTTCTGCGCCAACTGCCCTGCAATAAACTGCCTCCCTAAAAAAGCCGCGGGTAAATTTTTGTGCCGACATGTATGAAGTTAAGCTTGTCAGCTGACTATAGGTGTGGCCATACAACCGATCCATCGCATTCCTTCAAGGACGTCAACAAGCATCGAGGCTGTCAACGCGACTATGTCGTATGATGAATGTACAGCGCACAGCTCATGTAACAAAAAGGGTGAATTGTGATATTTGGGGATGGTAAGGTCACTTTAATATATTTAACACAGCTCAAATCTCATAACTGGCCTTCTTGGCTTTCAAAACTCTATTTTAGTTTCACTTCATGTTCAAGAAGCAGAAGTTAAGCCGGCCGGTACTAACCAGCAGGGCTGCAATCAACTACCGGCCCCCTAGCAGTAAATGTTAGGGGGCCGGGGGGGGGGGGGCGTCTGCTGCTATGAAAGGACTCCATACTCCATCAGCTGCCTCCTACACACTCCACAGGTTTCCTGAAAAGCAGCCCGGAGTATTTTTAGGCATGTGTGAACGGCCCTCAGCGGCCTGTCTCCTTTCTCTTGCCCACTCTCTGTCTCTCTCTTACGCCCACCGTCTCGCCTCAGCTCCTTGACGCGCCGTCCAAACGCAAACATCTGTCGGTGGTGCGGCAGACTGGAAATTAGTTTATCCCCTCTCTCATCATTCTTCCCACTTTTCCCTGTCTTATCTATTTTCTCTTTAAGGCTACTCCTTTACTGAATTCTCTCCTCTCTCCCTCACCCCCGTCCAGCCATTTACCCTCCCGTTCTTAGTTTTCTCTCAAGCCCCTTTTGCCGTGGTCTCTGGGTGACCTTTGAACCCCAGCCCGTTGATTTGCGTCAGTTGAAGCTGCTTATACAAAAGGTCCTTTTTCTGTGTTAACCCTGTATGTAACAACAGTAACCTAACCCCCCCCCCCCCTTGTATAGCTAGTAAGTCCTTTTGATTAAACAGCCTTTGGATATTAGAGATGATGACTCATTTATTATAAAACACACTGTGATGTAATTTAAGGTAATTTAAGGATGTAATTTAAAAGCTCATCCGCTAGATTGTAAAAAGGTTTGGGTGCTTAAATAATTGAAGTCACTGCACCATTGATATCTTTTTCATTTTCTATAGATGATACTGCACTTTAAAGCTGTTTGAAGGACACCGTTGTTTGATTTGTAAATCAATCTCTCCCCTCAGCTCAGTCTCAGCAATCGGTCAAGGTTTCTATGGAGGACGGAATGACGACCCTCAACAGGAGGAGAGGAGCTGTCAAGCAGCCCAAAGTTCACGAGATCAAGAACCACGAGTTCACCGCCACCTTCTTTAACCAACCCACCTTCTGTTCGGTCTGCAGAGAGTTTGTCTGGTGAGATGCCATGTCCCATCTGTCATTATTACGTCATCCTTTATTCCCGGAAGCAGATGATTTTCCCGTCTCCTTGTTGTTCTGCAACTTATTTCACTTATCATTGGGTTCATATTAAGATGACGCTGGCTGGGCTTTGTTCATTCCAGAGCGTTTAAGCTGTCACCTTCCAAATGAAACAAAAAATGTTTTTGTCCAAGAAAAGCCCCCCCCCCCCCCCCCCCTCCCCCTCACGGGTGCTTCTCCAAAGAGCAATTAGTAGCGGTTCTAGTTTCCTTAATGGAGCAGTGTGGGGGTTTGTAATGGTAGAAACAGCAGCAGGACGGCTATTGTGAGATGAGTCACTGTCTTGGGAAATCCCACAAAGCTGTTAAGTTGCCTTCCAACTATGTCACAAGGACTAACCAACCTCCTACTACTACTATATTCCCCCTTGGAGCCCGGCAGATGGAAATATGATGCCGCCTTTGCTGCCGATATGTGTGGCGCTTTGGCCTATTTATTATCTGAGCATTTTCATATTTAAATATTCCAATTTGGCGATCCAACACGTGAAAGATATCGTTTCATTATGCTTGTAAACAAATAAACCAAGTTTATTACTGGAGTTATTGCTGTGCCAACTCCAGTAACGGGTGTCGCAGGCTTTTTGCATGCATGTTTATGCACTAGCAGAATACTTTTTTGCAGAGAACACAGATGTAGTTAGGTAATTGTTTTATAAAGGAGTAGGCCAATTATCTGCATGTCTGCTTCAGCACATCACTGTCAAAACACCATGCCTTCTACTAAAAAACATTCTGAATATATTGCTTTGATGTAAGAAGCCCTATTTTTATTGTTGGCCGAGGAAATGCCTTTTCTGCTCCTTCTCACCCGTTACAAAGATTCAATTGCATTGCTTTCTCTCTCCATTCAGGGGGCTCAACAAGCAAGGTTACAAGTGCAGACGTGAGTGTTTTCACTTAATGCCATCGACATTTTTTATCAAATTCCATCCTTTTGTGTTCCTATCAGTTAACAACATATATATTCATTTATTTCACCCAGAATGCAATGTGGCTATCCACAAGAGATGCATTGAAAAAATCATCGGCAGGTGCACTGGCACAGCAGCCAACAGTCGGGAGACAATGGTGAGCAAAGTGCTGTGTGTCCTCACCTCAGATCTGACACTCTTTCCTTTATAGCATGTATGCACTGTGCACATGCACTGTTTTCCCCACTAAAAACAACGCAAATAGTTTTTCAATTAAAAAAAGAATTGGCTGGTTAATATAATTAATCTCAAACTAAAGCTAAAACTGTCAGAAAACACAATCATGCATGTGTTACCGTTATTATTATATTATATTATATAGTTTTATATATATAAAAAAAGTTTTATATATATTATATTATATAGTTTTAATTGTTCTCTGTGTGCTTGTAGTTCCAGAGAGAACGCTTCAAGATCGATATGCCGCATCGCTTCAAGACCCATAACTACAGGAGCCCCACTTTCTGTGAGCACTGTGGCAGTCTGCTCTGGGGTCTCTACAAACAGGGCCTTAAATGTGAAGGTAATGTGTTTTTTCTACTCTGTCTTGTAATACATGTGAGCTTTTCTCTTGCCCCCCTCCATTATTTCTCTACCATTGCATCTCTTCCAAACCAATCATTTTTCTTTCCTCTGACCAGACTGCGCCATGAATGTCCATGCTAACTGTAAGAAAAAAGTGGCCAATCTGTGTGGAATCAACCAGAAACTACTGGCCGAGGCTCTGCTTCAAATCAGCCAGGTTGGTACTGCGATAAACTGTTTATTTTACTTCACCTGCACTCATTTTGTTTAGGTCAGTGGTGATAAGAGACCTTTTATTTCATCCTTAGAAATCTGTGAAGAGGTCTGATGACTCCAATACAGAAGATATTGGGATCTATCAAGGCATCAATAGTGCAACAGTAGACCCTAGTGGTAAGATGGGTTTTTAATACAAAGGTGTTTAGTTTGTCATTTACAGTTCAATGAGAACAGTCATTTTGATGATTAAACCCATCTCTAAAACTTTGTTTGAGTTTGCATGCATCTGTGCATCATGCTTTGCACATATATTTACTCTGTGTGCAAATATGCACCTATAGCCGACCGCAAGGAACACGAGGGCTCGGGTGCAGCCCCAGCCGCACCGACAGTTCCCCAGGTACGCCTCAACATCAACCAACTGGTATTCCACAAGGTGCTGGGAAAAGGCAGCTTCGGCAAGGTAAGCCTGGCAATCCCCATGTTTACGTTGCTCAAATCAACATGATTGTGTAGACATAAAAATGGAAGACACGTCAAACATTTTTATGTCAATGGTGTTAATCCTGAATAGTGTCCATGTGGATGTAAGCTTTTAGATATTACTATCTATCAAATATGACCATGAAAATGACAGTGATGGTCCATATTTTTCTCTGAATTATTATAACTCAAGCGAGCTCTCAAGGTCACAGATCTTCATGACAAATTCTTATCATATCTTAGTAATTATGATATTTGGTATCATTTTTAATTCATTTATGAGCTGTAGCTTAGCGTTTTTTTTCATGAACTAGGTTTGTTAGATCCATACTTTGATTAAGTGCCTGTTACATGACTTCACTCACATCGATAATGGAGGTGGTTCTCAGCTAACAGAAGGGCTCGGTTATTTATCAAACGCAATAGATTCAAAGCACCACTTGACGGGCACATGCACCCTACAGGAAGGTTGACCTATTTGAGAGAACCGAGCGGCAGATGATGAATCTGTATCTGTATAAACCTAAATTACCTCCTCGTTTTTTAACTTTGCTATGAGTGTACTCCACAAAACTACCCTGACGGTGCGCTCATTCTAAGTGGCTTTGACACCCCAGGTGCTTCTGGCAGAGCTGAAGGGGCAGGGCCAGTATTTTGCCGTGAAGGTCCTGAAGAAGGATGTTGTTCTCATGGATGACGACGTGGAGTGCACCATGGTGGAGAAGAGAGTCCTGGCCCTCGCCTGGGAAAACCCTTTCCTCACCCACCTGTACTCCACCTTCCAGTCTAAAGTAAGCACGGGGGTATTTAACATCTACTAGTAAACCATGTGACAAAGCCGCTCCTCTGATGGGGAACTAACCCGGGCAGCAGCGACAATAGTCACAACTCCCAGGTGTTGATAGAAACGTTCCCGCGCCCTTTTTCCTGAGTCCGCTCTCTCTCTCTCTCTCTCAAACACAGACACGCACACTGTTCACTTCTCATTTGTCGGGAAAAAGCGAGCTGACAGTAATGTGTTGTTTGCACAGGAGCACCTCTTCTTTGTGATGGAGTACCTGAATGGAGGAGACTTGATGTTCCACATCCAAGACAAAGGCCGCTTCGATCTCCTCAGAGCCACGTAAGCACAGCAACTGTCATTTTCCATATTGGAGGACATGTAACGAACTCTTGAACACAGTGAAGCTGTGGCTAATGTTTTTTTTTTTTTTTTCCTCTTTGCACATTTCAACCTTCAGATTCTATGCCGCGGAGATAATAGTGGGACTGCAGTTTCTCCACTCAAGGGGAATCATCTACAGGTAAGATCCCAGAGCCGCTCTGCACCGACGTCTGCAGTCTCTGCGAGGCCGCAGCTGAATCGCTACAGAACTCCAGACAGAATATGCCGTACTGGATACAAGTCTGTATTGTATAATTTTCCTTTTGGCTTTCCTCAGAGATCTGAAGCTTGACAACGTGATGCTGGACAAGGACGGACACATCAAGATAGCAGACTTTGGCATGTGCAAAGAGCGTGTGTTTGGAGAAGTCCGAGCCACCACGTTTTGTGGGACACCAGACTACATCGCGCCGGAGGTTAGATGTCACATTCCATACCCGACTTGTCGTCGTCACTGATGAAAAAAACAAAACGGGTTGTTTTGTTAAACGGTCTCTCCTCTCAGATCCTGCTAGGACAGAAGTACACCTTCTCGGTAGACTGGTGGTCTTTCGGTGTGCTGGTGTACGAGATGCTGATCGGCCAGTCGCCTTTCCAGGGCGACGACGAGGATGAGCTCTTTGAGTCCATCAGGTCGGACACCCCCCATTACCCCCGGTGGATCACCAAGGAGGCCAAGAACCTCGTTGAACAGGTAGCCCAACGGGGATACATATGTTCCCATCAGGCACACTGTGTTCCACGTGGGCAGACGCAGTGTTTGTGTTTTCAATCAACCGCCTTCTTTCTCTCCATCATCATTTCTAGTTGTTTGAGCGAGATCCCACTCGCAGGTTGGGTGTGGTGGGCAACGTCCGTGCCCACGCGTTCTTCAAAACCATCAACTGGCCTGCACTGGAGAAGAGAGAGGTGGACCCACCCTTCAAGCCAAAAGTGGTATGATTTTGGTTTCTTAACTGACTGTGGTGGATTTGACTTGATGCGCGAGTATGATCGTATGAATCCGATTACTTCCGCGAACTTACTGAAATCCCCGACCCGCCGCCCACAGAAATCCGCCAGCGACTGCAGCAACTTTGACCGAGAGTTCCTGAGCGAGAAGCCGCGTCTCTCCCACGCGGACAAGAACCTCATCGATTCCATGGACCAGGCGGCGTTCGCTGGCTTTTCCTTCATCAACCCCAAACTGGAAAACATGATTACCAAATGAAAAAAGCAAAAACAGCCTTTAAGTTCAAGTGGATAAATGACAAAAACATGGAGGGATTTGAGCTTGACTATGACCTCTGTGGTTCCTCTGTCTGATAACGAGAGATGAAGTGAATCCAGGAGGTATGCTGGCGTCTAACGCAATTAACTTGTCTCCGTTGTCAAACATTATAGCTGTATAAAATAATATAACGCTCCAGGGAAATTAAGGGAGATTTGCATAATCAATGCTGGCGAATGGGGACAGTTGGTGATCCAATCTTACTTTTCCGTCATTTTTCCTTGTGACGACACTCTGAATCTAAAATCGAAAGTACTGTATTTGAATTCACCGGATTTAAGAGACTTCTGAATCGAATTAATGTTATTGCAGAACTGAATAACTTACTCCATCACTTTACTGCACTGTCTTGAGAATACAGAGTCTTAACATAACCGGAGAAGCGTTAATCTGTTTTAAATGTTGTCAAGTATTTGAATATAGCCTTGGTGTCCATCAAACCTTAAGTTTGATGTTGAACGACAACAGCTATTTGTGGTGCAGACGATCGCTCAGCACTGTTTATTGATTTTCTGAGCTGTTATGACGTGTTGGGCAATAATGTTGTGGAACTAAACCTGTATATGTGTTGAAGGATGTGTTAATTTGTGTGGGAAGTATGGGAATTCCTCTGTAAGCGTTAGGGTGTTATGTTACTTAAATGTGGGGATTTTAATATGAAAAAATAGTGCTATATATGGGAAATTAATATGTACATTCCGATGAGCTGCCTGTGAGTTATGGTTCTTTTTTTTTTTACTCTTTTACATCTGATTATAAATAAACATACCTAACAAACTCTTAAATCCCAGCGTCACTTAATCACATTTCGTATTGCATTTGCATGAGTTTGAGGCTGACGTGCATCTCTACGTAGACGTTATTTCAAAATAGAAATCCTATTGTAAAGGTTATTATGCCATAGAAATGACTGCACTGCATTCCTGCTGTTATGGTGTGGTCCCCTGGTCACTGCTGGTTTGAGGAGTCGGCACTGGACACTGACGTAGGGTCTCTAGTGCCTCACTTCAGAAGATGTCAGTCATTTTGCAAGAGCACCAAAAAACATTTGCAAGCACCACAGGGACGTTATCCGCGCCCAGGAGAGAAAGACGCGCCGGGCGTCACTGACATCTAGCGGTCAGGTGACGTAACTGCATCTCCTCGTGTGTGTGCAGGAAAAGGCGAGGAGACATTCCTGCAGTGCGCACGGCTTATGACTTGTCCTCGTCCTCTGCCCCCCCCCCCCGCCAGTAATCCCGTGCCTAGTGCAGGATGTCCACGGTAAACCAACAGCTCTCACGAGGCACAGCGCGGTCCACTGAGCAACGAACCGATTCAAGTTGTTCAAGAGACATTCGCCTGAAAGGCATCAAAGACCGATGCGGCGTTGAAGTTGTAGACATCTTAAAATAAAGGAAATCACCCGACACATTAGAAAAAAAATACCAAAAGCAACAATGACATGTTTTTTTCTTCTTTCTCTGTTAATTACTGAACCGAATAAGCCGATCATCACATACGGTCTTTTGTTTGAAAGCTTGTACGGAGAGAACCTCCGCAGTTAAA
The DNA here is from genome assembly GCF_964276395.1 of Gasterosteus aculeatus. NCBI lineage: Eukaryota > Metazoa > Chordata > Actinopteri > Perciformes > Gasterosteidae > Gasterosteus > Gasterosteus aculeatus. The sequence goes on from NC_135705.1 coordinate 16,571,159, forward strand.
TAAAATGACTGACTGAATTTCGGAGTAAATGCCTGCCCCCTTTTGATGTATTCATGGCTCTCCCGATTGTTTCTGCTTTTCACGATCCGACAGCTTTTCTGTAGCTCACATGTATCGCGAGCCACTGATTTCCCCCCACAGTGCGTGCATATGTTTCCTTTCCCTTTTTCTTTTGTTGTAATAACCATCCGAAGGGGTTGGTCTTATTATCTGAGGCAGTTAGCAAGTGAGCGGCAAAAGCTCTTTCCGGCTCATAGAAACGACGTCCAAAACGAGAAATACGCTTATGTAATAAAGATATTGCATTCACAATACGAAATGGATGCACTTTGAGAATTGCAATCACAGTGCGAAGGCATATTTCCAGCAGTTTCTCCCACCCTTTTATCCCAAAAGCCGACTTGACAGCCGCCTGTGCTGCAGAAGTGTTACAGCGATGGCATATAGAATTGAATTCAGTCCTGACAGGGCGTTGTTGCGATTGATTCAAAAAGCAATTGCCCATTCAGCCTTTTATTGGGAATTGCAGGGCTATTTTATGCACTTAAAAAAAATATTGCACTATTGAAAATCAAGCCACCCGAGGTCACCTTCAATAACAAAATCTACGGGCTACTTTGTGGAAGAACAAATTGCTTTTCCGAGGCAAAAAAACTCCACTTATCGAAAGTGGGTCGATTATATGTGCAATTGATTCCAGCTCAACCGTTAACTGAGTGTTGATTCCGCGGGGGATGAACGCAATTTACCGAGTGGACGTGTTGACCCTCGTGTCATTGTCACAAATAAAGCAAACGGAAATCAAGCTGCTTAACTCTGTTATTTTCCCCTTTTTTGAGGTTTTCTAGATTTGTATTGTGTGGTATTTTATTGTCTGTGTGTGTGTGTGTGTGTGCGTGTGTGAAGATGGAAGTCGGTGTGGTGTAGCCGGGCTCAGAGGCATAAAGGCGACCGAACATGCGCAGTGGACATTTGTGCCATATTGGAATGAGGTCGTGAACGAGAACTGCGTCAAGCTATCGAGATATTACCGCGGCAGCGCCGGAAGTGTAACCATCCGCCCCTCGACACGAAAGGTACCCGCCGTTACGTTGACGACCAACCCGACTTCCGCCGTTTTATTTTGAAAGAGTCAACCGGGGCTCTCGGTTTCCACTCACGTCAGCTCAACGTTGCTGCGAGCGAGCGAGCGAGCAGGCGGAGAGGAACGGCATCTAAAGAAAACCCACTTGGAAAAACTACTTAGCGGTAAGAGACGAATTTTGCGACTAGATATTCACGTGCTTCGCGTTGTCGGTTACGGGCCCCTCGCCGTGTTTCTCGCCGCGGCCGCGCGTCCGTCTTTTTTCCCGTCTCCCAAAAAGATGAGCCGGGTTCGGTCGAGTGTAAGCGCCCTCATCGCTCGTCAGCCGCGGCGTCCAGTTAACTTGACCCGGACGCCGCGCGCGTCCACGACCGCGTGTTTATTTCGGCACAGGGAGGCTCGTTCGACGCGCGTCTCGGTCCGTATGTCAGTGTTCTCCTCATTGTGAAAGTTAGACCGTCGGCGCTGTAGTCTCTCTCTCTCTCTCCCCCTCTCTCTCCCCCCTCTCTCTCTCATCGGTGATACTAAACGCTGCGGCGGTTGGTTAGTCTGCACAAGCTGCGCAAAAAGCTAGTTTCGGTTCAGCGATCGTGCGGAGATCGCCAGTGTTTTTTTGGGGGGGGGGGGGGGGGGGTGCGTTTGCACGTCAGTATATTTCCTTACATAATGATGCCGTTTGTTTTGTAAACGCCGTGTGCCTCGGACAGCTGGTGGTCGGGAGGTTTGCTCCGGAGGTCGAGCCTATTTGTTGCCATATTACTTAACTCCCCCCCCCCGCGTTGTGCACCTTGAGTGTCCCGGTTGGACGCGCCGCTATGCGATGGACACGAGCAGCGTGGTCGCTTCTGAAGGAGACCTCGTCGTTACGTGTGCGCGCGTTGTGGAGTAAAGGTGGATTTTTTGTTGTTGTTGTTGACATTTCTTGACAGCATCTTGTTGTGGGTTCTGCGGTTAGAAGGCAGCGAGGACAGTTGGCAGAACGAGAAGTCAGGTTGACAGATATGACATCAGGAGCGAAGAAAGCTGCGCAGCTTCAAACTACAAACACTTTATTCACGCCTTGAAGCGGCACTTTGCAGTTTGCCTTTCATGGGGGAAATTATTCTGTCTGGATTCTTGTTGTTCAGTGTGTGTACGCACGTCTGTTTCAGTGCCCTTATTTCACCTAGATTGGAGAAAAAAAAGCCCCCCAAAATTTTCTCACTTGGAGGTATTGACCTGAAGTCCCAGAAGAAGAAGTCAGTCAATGAGATTTCTTCCACCACACAGTAACAAAATAGGTGAGTTGAAGTAATATTTTTAGGCTCAACTGCTGTTCAGCAGGATCGTCATCACGAGCTTCCATGGTAACGGCTTTCCTTGGAAACTATTTTCGAGCAAAGAAATGGTTCCTATGAAACAAACTGTTCAGTGTTGATGGTTTAGAATGAGTTTGATGCTTCTGATTTTTTTTTTTTTTTTTTTTTCAAACACCCCTTCTAAGTGCGAAGGACAACAGGCAAAATTGCAGTCATTAGTTTTATAAGGGCGAAGGCGGAAATGTTCAAGACTGATCAATCAATCAACCTGCCACAATAAAACCAAAGCTAATTGTTAAGCTTCATTGTTATTCATTTAAATGCACCTTTAAGCTTTGTAGTGGCACGTATTGATAACATTAGACAGACTAAAAGGTGCTCTTCTGAGTATCAATGTTACCGCTTATGTCACACTGGTGATCAGCAGATGCCATAAAATAACGTTTTTGGGGGGAAATGTTTCAACAAATCATTTCATTTTATTGAAAGTTGGCTTTGACATTTGTGTAGAATACAAACACCGTGTAGGAATGTGTGATTTGTTAGTCTGCATTTCCCAACCAGGGACCTCGTAGGTTCAGGAAGGCTTGTTTTTTGAAATGCTGTCTCTCGGTGCAGATGAGACCATGATTCACTGAGTACTTGTAAAAGAGGATGTAGTGTGTTTGCGCGCGTGTTTGCGTGGGTGTGTGCGCACATTTGGCCCTTTTTTATATTTCAGGTTCAGTCAGTCTCTGCCGGTCTGTGCGGAAAGACTCAGACAAACCGCTGCTAGCCGTCGTCACACACACGCGTGGCGCTCGCTGTATATGAAACCGGGGAAGCCGCCGTTCTTCCTGTCTGTCCGAACGATGAGCAAATACTAAAAAGCTTCCCGTCCGAAGTGTGAGATGTTTCTTCTCAGAAGTGTTTTAAATGATAGAATACTACTTCTTAACTTAAGGCCTGTAGTTCTGTCCACCTCTTTTTTATTTTTTTTGTTTCCAATCCCATGTCAAGAGTGTGACCCCCCCGGGACAATAAGGCCCTCTGGTGTGTGTGTGTGTGTGTGTGTGTGTGTGTGTGTCAAAGGGGAGAAAGACAGAGGGAGTCTGGGGCAGGGTCGCGGGTGAAAGGTGGCGCTGATCCGGGTGGAGCACGGGGGTCGCGGTGGCAGCCCCGGTCGTCGGGAGGGGAGGTGAGGGGAGGGGGGGGTTGTTTCTGATGGCGGCCCTGGTTTTAATAGAGACGTCAGACATGACAAAGACGGGCCTGACAGGCCAGCTGAATGGAGCCGCGGTGACGGAGCAGCTATCCTCAGCACCCCTGTGCACCGCCCTCTCCACCTTTGTCGCTCCCTTCTGTCTCATTCACGCCATCTCTCTTGTTGCGCCAACTCATTTCATCTGCACAAAGCGCCCGGCCAGTTCCATGTGTCAAAAGCTCGATGCGTGTGTCCACATTCGTGTCAACGCTCCGTTTGACATCTTCACATCGGTGCAGGGGAAAGTTCTACAATTACGTGAATAAAAGTCCAAATGAGTTCCGCAAGCAGAAGAGGTGGAGTTGGATCAGATTAGCATAGTTTTAAAACATTTCCCAGCGATCACGAAGCGGGCCATCTGGTGCGTTGCCTCGGCCACCCTAATGAAAGGCAAATGTGCAGCATGATTTGAGATTTCATTCATCGCCACCACTCGCCTGTTTTGCATCGACGAGTCGAGGACCCGACTGAAGCACCTGAATATTGAAATAGCAACTTAAACAGTTTTTATTTTCTAGGCCTCGGAGACCTTGCTTTTAAAAGGGCCAGGGTTTATAAATGAAGGCTGCTGAATTTAGTCTTCGATGACCTTCCGCTGGTATTTTAGTGTGTTTTAGATGTCGACTCATGTTGTAACTACCCGTGGCTGTTGGTCGGCGCGTTGCGTGCGGGTAGATAGACGCGTCTCCTTGTTGTTCACGTGGCAGCTATCTGTAGCCAGTCTCCGTCTCTGTTGCTGATAGAATTTGGCTGACAAGCAAACAACAACTTGTCTCGTCATCTGAACAATGAGTTCACAGACTATTTACTAATGTGGAGGCCTGCAAACTGCATATTCAAAGTCACAGCATAGTAAACTGCAGCTGACTGGTGCTTTTCGTCTCTGGGTTCGCCAGAGGTTAAGACCTGTGCTCTTCATTCTCTCGCCGGATAATAACCCTTCTCCTCTGATCCTCCTCAGAGCTCCTTGTTGCAGCCTTGAGGGGCCACCAGCATGAGTCAGGAGTTGCTGGAGTCTGGTAAGATCTACTCTGTGAACGGCCGCGTGAGATCGGTGAGATAAAAATGTAATGTGTAAAGGAGGAATGTGTTGTGTGTTTTCCAGACAGGGACTCTGCTCAGGATGCATCAGACTTTAACTGGGATGACTACCTGGAGGAGACTGGAGCCGTGTCCGTACCGCATCACGCCTTCAAACATGTGGGTGCTAACGCGCGTCACGGGATAACATTCATTATCAGCTGCTAAGCATCTGTGTTCTGAAGAAACAGCGAGTTAGCAACTTTGTATTAAATCTGAAAGTGTGACTGAACTTGAGGAACTGTGTCATCTAGTTAAGCCCCTAGAAGCGTCAGTAGACGCCGTGAAGCAATCAGCGGCACGAGCACGGAGGTCATCGTATTGTCACCACTAATAACGAGGGCTGTCAAAATTGCTCAAAAATGACATTTGAATATTTGCTTTGAATAAACACATATATTCGAGTATCTGGTTGAGTATTAGGCGCGTCAATAACAGGACAAATTAATACAACGAGACATAACTACTTGTACAGGTCATTTATTTAAGTCTAAACCTATTTAACAACATATTACCGACACAAAGTAAATTGACTAACGGCCAAGACCTCAGACCTCTCTCGCTCTCTCGCTCTCTGCGCAAAGCGGTTTAAATGAACGACAACAATAAACAAGTGCCGAGTGCTGATCAAGAGTTTTGTGCAAACTGAAAGTTTAAGTTTTAAGTTTTATTCACGACATTGAACGCTCCGAGCGAGCTGTGCCGTAAACACGCAACTTTTCCTTTGCATGAAACGGCAAATAGTGCATGAAGCTGTTGTAGCCTGTCTAGTTTATTCTATTCACGCAATGTAGTCAGTACGGGCGCGCGGCCACCCACATTCGGATAGCTGTTCTCAACAACTGCTCGAATGTAAATTTGAATATAGAATATTCGTTGACAGCCCCAGTAATAACGCTTCTATAAATTCTGATTCCTCGCTGTGTGCCAGCCGGTGGGTTCAATTGGAATAAAAGCCTCTGGCATCATTAAATAAAAGCAGTCGTTTCTCTTCTTTTGTGTTCTTTGTCTGCTTCTGTAAGTGGCTTTTATGTAACCAGCTGCGGAATACAAGTACAGATGGCCTCACCGAGATAGTTAATGCGTCCATGTGTCTTCGTTCTTCCGTTCCTGCTCTCAGGTGGACCAGGGCCTGCAGACCGGTCTGACCCCGGGCATGAAGCTGGAGGTGTGTGTGCGTGCCGAGGCCGACAGTCCTTACTGGGTGGCCAACATCATCACCACGTGTGGCCAGCTGCTGCTGCTGCGCTACGAGGGCTACCAGGAAGACCGGCGCGCCGACTTCTGGTGCGACCTGATGACGGCGGACCTCCACCCGCTGGGCTGGAGCCGCCAGCACGGGAAGACCATCAGGCCTCCGGAGGGTGAGGCAATGGGGGCGGTGCCAGCGAGAAATGTGGCGAAAGTAGTAATCCGCCCCGAGGCACGGAAGGTTGTACGGCGTCCGTCTTTCCTGTAGCGCTTAGTGATCGTATGGGACAACGGTGATGCGCAAAGGACCGACGCACATCGTGATAAATTGCAGACGTCAACTTTGTACATCCAGTGTAACTTTTAAAAATTCCACATTTTCATCTATTTCTTGCTTTGTTTTTCTGAGAGTGCTTCAGGGACAGATGAGCAATTGAGAGCAGACACAGTTGCTTTTTTTGTACTGTGCTATTTATTGGTGGAACTCAACATATTGCTTTTGCTCTGCGTTCCACGTAGTAATGAATCGTTCTGTCTCATAAAGCGCGGCCACCAGTGTTCCCGCTGTGTTGTCGTTCTGAAAATGGCGCTGAAGCAGTTTCCCTGCATTTCCTCTGTTCATTTTTAGATGCGACCGGGAGGCGCTATATCCGACAACTCAAATACTTATTATTACTAATAATATTTATTCTTACTTCTTAGCAAATGCTGCGGTTCAGATCCTGAGCAGCTTTTTGGTGATTAAACTAAACAGCGTACACTGTGCATGTCCCCCCCTGCCCACTCCAGGTGTGCGCGAGAAGCACCAGGACTGGGAGGCTCTGCTGGAAAGGGCACTGGCCGAGGAGTGCAGCGCTCCTGCCAACCTGCTGGAACTGGTGAGGCACACAGCAGCTGTCCTCACACGCCACATGTGCTCTCCAGTCTGTCAATGCCGAGAGCAAACCTGATCAGAACCCCGAGCCATTCATTGGCACATATGTTGCACAAAGAGGACTTTGACTTTTTGAATTTTGAACTCCTGTATGTGTGCTTATGTGATCCATCTGACGAAGGTAAAATCCCATTTGGCAAAGTAGGGAAATGCAACATTAGAAACACAGAGTTGACATTTTATTCCCTGAGTTGATCACAACTTTACAACTGTCATAGGTTGCTTTACTTTTATTTGCTACTGTTAAATCCTGGATATCCTCATTCAATTGTTCGGTATGTTTGCGGCCATTGTGATAAGATATAAGCGCAGAGCAAAAAACTTCACACTTACAATTTGAACTTTTGAATGATGTTGATCTTTAACGCGACTTTGTCGGTATTTCGAAAGCTTTCAGGCGCAACCTGAGTGAAGTTCCAAGTCTATAAAGGCTGCAAGCTTTTGTTTACAGTACCGAGGTTGCTGCTGAAAGCAAATGTTCTGTAGGAGCAGCCTGTGAAATTCTTTCGAGCCATTAGTCCGCTTTCAGTGAGTGTGCTTCAGTTCTGCCACTTAGTCATGCAGCGCATTCTCTCCCGGGTGCAAATTCCTCACCTTGCCTAGGCGTGTGTTCATTTGTGTTTGTGTGAACGTGCTATCAGCTTCTCATTTACAACCCCCCCCCCCCCCCCCACCCCCCCCCCCCCCCCCCCCCACCACACACACACAGTCCCAGCGCGGGAGGGACCCAGTGGAGCTCCTGTGTGCCGGCTGCTACGTGGAGCTCCAGGACAGCGTGGATCCGGGGCTCGCCTGGGCTGCCGAGGTGGAGGAGAATGTGGGAGGGAGGCTGAAGCTGCGGCTTTTAGGCACCGAGGGCCTCCCAGACACGCCCGCAACCCTCTGGCTCTTTTACCTCCACCCACGCCTCCACCCACCCGGCTGGGCCAAAGAGCACGGCTGCACCCTCAGGCCTCCCTCAGGTCAGTGGAACTGACGCGAGTCATATTTATATTTAGAAACAAAAGGGGAAAAAAAACAGATGTGTTGATCTTGAGGTTTACTGCCAAATGCCGGTTTGATGGATGATACACGGATGCATGGCCAATTATTTAATCATATAGTATGATCCCGTGATACTGATTCATTTCAAAAAGGATCGCTACGTCAAAAGGAATCTGTAATCGCGACTTTATAATGTGACTTATATCAGTATTTTCTAATAACTTTTTATCCCAAATTCAAAGTGTGATGGTATCGGCAGACCCTGAAATTGATTTCAGGAATATGAAATTATTGTTCTGAAGGTCACGCTCTTCAGGTGAATGCAGTTAATATGTTGTTAGAAGCACTGGAGGCTGTATCTCTCTCTCTCTCCTGACGCAGCTGATCTACCTACTGGTTCCACTAGGAATTTAATGTTTAATGTACCTGGATGCCTCGATTTTGGAGAAAGTAGTGAGCAGTAGTGGTGAATTTGATTTGGGAAATGTCATAGCGTTTGAAGTAATCATAGCCCTTTGTACTACTTTATTTTATAGTTAAATAATAGTGGGGACATTTTCTCATTTTTAAGAATCAAAGATGTTTGTGGTCAGCAATATTTTTGGTTTGCTTGATCATTCATTATTGAGACCAGATTTAATGCCCATAACCAGAACCAGCCCCTCATAAAGGTTCAGTTAATTACATGAAAAAAGCTATGTTCTGTGTAAAATTCAGTTGTGTTGTACCATTCTCGTTAAATAGCTCTCTGATTCGAGTGCATTTGTTTGTTTCAGACCTGCTGGCCCTGCGGACAGAGGCAGAGTGGGAAGAGGTGAGACTGCGGATCAGTGAGCTGCCTCAGGACGACGCTCTGACCGCAGAGTTCAGTAAGGTACTGTCGTGCTCTCATTGGTCCCTGCTGACCCAAACACAACCCTGCGTATTGATTATCCGCGACGGAAGCTTTGATAAATATTCATTGTGCAGCGAGTTGTGATGTTCTCCACTAAACTGGATGATGTAGCTCAAAGCTGAGCTTTTTGGAAATAACGTGTGTGTGTGTGTGTTGTTTTTCACAGGATCAGCCTGCCATCGCTGCCCATTGTTTCAAAGAAGGAATGAAACTGGAGGCTGTTGACCCTGCGGCTCCTATTTCCATCAGGCCGGCCACGGTCGCCAAGGTAACAGACTTTCCTATCAAATCTGTCCCCTGTGCTGCAATGTTTATCTTTTGTTTGCTGCTTATTGACCGCTGTTGTCGATGCTTCCTGACCTAATTGCCAAGGTCTTTGGTGTGACTCAGTCAAACACAACTGAAGGTTAAAAACCCAACAGCTGTAATAAAAACGGTTTCTGAAAGTTTCCTAAAATTACCGCTCTCTCTCCCTCCGCTGCAGGTGTTCAATGAGCAGTACTTCCTTGTGAAGATGGACGACCTTTGTGGTATTGACGAGTCGGATTGCTCTGCAAGGTCCTTTCTGTGTCACAGAGACAGTCCAGGGATCTTCCCCACTCAGTGGAGCCTCAAAAACGGACTGACGCTCAGCCCTCCACCAGGTCTGCTGTGTCACATGACGTCCTTTTTTAATGACCACTGACTTAATTGGTTATCCTTGGTATCAGAAAGTAAGGAATGTTATCTTTTCTCCTCTCTGTTTGTCTGTCTGTCTGTCTTTTATGTGTTTCCATTATCTGCTTCTCTCTCTCTTTCCATTCTTTCTTTGTTTTATCATGTGCAGGATACCAGGGTGCAGACTTTGACTGGGCAGATTACCTGAAAAAGTGCGAAGCAGAGGCAGCTCCTCAACATTGCTTCCCAACTGTAGGTCAACCTTTTGCTTTTAGGCTTTTTTTTTCCCCACAGAGTTCACACCGGTACAAACTGTACAAACTGGTAACAGTTGTTGTTGAGTAACGGGTCAATGTGCGATCGGCTTAAACCGGCTCCCAGTGGAGTCCTCCCCAAAATAGCAATTAAATGTGAAATTGTAGGTTATTGTACTGCAGCTGAATGAAGACAACTGTGCTACGAATGATTAAAATAGTATCACTATTAGCCTACCAATGTGTCAGATCTCTTTATTACTTCCAACTCGGGCTACTGCAGGAGTTGCCCGAGTTGGAAGTAATGATAAGTGCTGTGGTTTTTTAACTGAAACAGAATGTTCAATGAATATTATGAGTTATTATATTATGAAGTTCTGTCTGTATTTAATTGTTTTTTTTAAATGAGGAAGTGGAAGGTGTTCCTCTGAAAGCATTATACTGTAGCAGCATATAAAGTATCTCATGGCCACTTTTTGTGTAACAGCTGCTTGTTAAATGGGTGGGTTTGGTGCAGAAATATCCTGTTTGGGGACAGAGGTTTTCTCACACCTATAATACCTTAAAATGACAAGTCAGACAGTTATCGGGGCTGTTTGCAGCCGTTGAATTACTTCTACTATTGGGGGAATACATTTTGTAGTTCAGTGTTCCATACAGACAGAACATTATTTTGACAGTATTCGCCTGGCAGAAACCTCCAGCGCTGTTTTCCCTCTCTGTTTACCTGCCAGGCGCAGTGTGAGCACAGCTTCAAAGAAGCCATGAAACTGGAGGCGATCAACCTGCTGTCACCCGAGAACATTCACGTGGCCACTGTCACCAGGGTCAAAGGCCAGTACGTTTGGATAAGCCTGGAAGGTGAGAAGCAGGACCCAGATGATGTGTTTATTTCAGGTGGATGAAAGTGGAAAATGAACATGGGTCACTTCTGACTGTTTGGAAACTAGTGTTGCACACTGGACAACTTCCTCATTTCATTTCCACACGTTCAATCTTGTGCAGATGCTCTTCTGCAAGCACCATAAACCTGCCCTACCATACCGCTATCTGTTTGTCTTAATATGATCTTTTATATCGGCACTCCATCTGCTCCGGTTTAGGGATGTGGTCTGAGTTATCTCAACTGCTGCTCGTTGTCCGTCATTGTGTAATCGCTGTGTGTTTGTTTGTGCAGGACTGAAGCAGCCCATGCCAGAGCTGATCGTTCACGTGGACTCCCTCGACATCTTCCCCGTCAGCTGGTGCGAGACGAACGGCTATCCACTCATCTACCCGATTAAACCGCCAGGTACACGACGCATCACAGTGCACCTTTAATGACCATCACGCGTCTCCACCTTCAGTCTTAACGAGACTATTGCTGATAATGTAGCCGACAGTATCCTGACTTGAAAGTGAGTGTCGTAATGTAACACTGAGGCTGGGAACACATTCGTCTGTCCTTGTTTTTCAGTTGAGAAAGAGAGGAAGATCGCTGTGGTGCAGCCTGAGAAACAGTGAGTACAAGAGGGATTATTGGTTTGAATTGTTTGTGTCACTTCCCACATCTGACTACATTTTCGACGCTTTACAGCCGAATTCCCCCAAAGTCCTCGTCGCCTGACACTGTCAAGCAGCAGATGGCCCACCACTCTGAGACAGGTGCGTCACGGGTCCCATTGAAGGATTCCAAACTTTGACGCGCGCCTTCTGTTGACTCTGTGGTTAGTCCAGAACGTACGTCTCATTGCGTGTCCGCCAGCAGGGCAGGGCAACCGGAAATACTGCTGTCCCAAGATCTACTTCAACCACCGCTGTTTCTCCGGGCCTTACCTTAACAAGGGACGCATCGCAGAGCTTCCTCAGTTCATTGGTCCGGGAAACTGTGTCCTCGTGCTGAAAGAGGTGAGCGTGGCTGCTGAATGTCGCTATGCAGGAGCCGGGCGTGTATCGGCCAGTCCTATTTATTCATTGATTCTTTAAGCATGTTATACTGTGTCAGTCAAAATTTCTATTATTTTACTTGCTATGCATCTTCTATACTCAGCCGATCCCAAAAACAACGGCACATGATGTAGAGGCCAGTTTGCCAAACAACGGTCATGAATGTGGGAGCCGTTTGATGTTAAACTACTACACGTAGCACTGATTAAAGAATTAAAGACCGATAACCCGCGCGGGCCTTAATCCTCCACATGTCTTGTGTCCAGGTTTTGGGTCTGCTGATAAACTCTGCGTACAAGCCCAGCCGTGTGCTGAGGGAGCTGCAGCTGGACCAGGAGAGCCGCTGGCAGGGCCATGGAGAAACGCTCAAAGCCAAGTGAGCTTTAATCCGTAGCTCAAAATACTCCGTAGAGAACCTGCAGGAAGTGTAGTGCTGTTTGAGCATGTGTGAAACTGGATTAAACGTGTGCTTGAAGGCACAAGGGGAAATATCTGCACACAGGACACTTCAATAAAGCATTAAATAGTCTGCGATAGCATCTGGACTACTTCTAAGAGAGACGTTGCTGGTTGCCGCAACCTTTTATTAGATCAAACATAAACTGTTTTAGTGAGTGGGAAGTCCGAACCAGTTTTATGTTTTGTTTAGTAAATATTCCTGCCGTTTTGGTCAAGCTTCAATATCGTGCGGAATCCCAACAAGTTATGACAAATGATTAATTGTTGAACCTTGCTTTTTTTATTTCAGGTACAAGGGAAAGAGTTACCGGGCGACTGTGGAAATAGTCCGCACTGTAGACCGCGTAGCGGACTTCTGCAGGAAGACCTGCATCAAGCTGGAGTGCTGCCCCAACCTGTTTGGACCTCGCATGGTTCTGGAACACTGCTCAGAGAACTGCTCCGTCCTCACCAAGACCAAATACAGTAGGTGCTTTACAGAGCGGGAGACCGCCGATTGTCGAGACTTCAAATGGTTAATTATATGATCTCGGGGGGCGGACGATTAACATAACCTCTAATGGTGCCTTCTAGCAGTGAATCGATGGTTTGGCCTCCTTTTTCTTCTATTGAACTATTTTTTTTGACAGCACAAAGCCACTGATTCGTCGGTTGCTTTACTCGACCCTGCTCTTGTGGGATGAGGAAAGTGATGCAATTTGATAGCAACAGACATTTACTCATGTTTTAGTTTTGCTCCAGACAGCAGATTTCCTCCACAGACATGCTTTTACGTCCTCTTCAAAGTCAGTCTGATCAATCAATGTCCATCTCTCTGAATGAAGTCTCAAAACCGTACAGACGTGCGTAATTTCACGATAAGCCTGTTGTCTTTTCGCAAGCATATTACTCTGGGAAGAAGAAGACCAAGCGTGTTGGACGTCCACCCGGGGGCCACACCAATCTGGAGGGGGGGGTGAAGCGACGAGGCAGGAGGAGGAAGAGGAGGAAGCAGCTCTTTGTGCACAAGAAGAGACGATCCTCAGCCTCAGTGGACAACACGCCTGCTGGGTCTCCACAGGTAGCACACATTTGCACGCTGATATTTTCTTCGTGAAGGATTATATTAAAGGAAGCGTACGTCATGAAATGTTAAACCAAGGCGGTTAACTTGAATCCGTCCTAATAGACTTGTCCTTGCGTTTGGCTCACAGGGCAGTGGAGAGGAAGAAGATCTGGATGAAGATGACTCCCTGAGTGACTCCGGCTCTGAGCTGCAGGACGATCTCCAGGAGGATTCTGAACCATCGTTTGGGAAGTCTCAGCCCGCCACGCCGTCCCCCTCCCCGCCGGCCACGCCCAGGCCAACACGCCGAAGACGGAAACCCCGCTCGCCCTCGTTCTCCGACGACGAGAACCGACCTCCTTCACCAAAGGTAACGAAAACCTCAAAGTCCATCAAATACAACTGCGGTTCTGCTGTGTAACTAAGACGTTTCTACTCTGTAGGATGTTTTCACTGTGACCTGAACTTGCTCTAAACAGCTAATGAGGAAATCGGCAAAACTGAAATGGCCATTGCTTCTTTTATGATATGTTCCGGTGTGATACCTTCTCATCTCCCTGAGCCGTGCGATCCCCTCTCAATCTGTCTGACTCATCCGGTTTGTGGGTTTTACAGACCTCAAAGATTGAGCCGCCGCAGAAGTTGTGTTTGGAAACCAGCCCCCTGGAGTGGAGCGTCACTGATGTGGTTCGCTTCATCAGGACCACTGACTGTGCACCACTTGCGCGGATATTCTTGGATCAGGTAAGAAATGCTCACAACTTCAATGGCCACTCAGAACGAGAGCTCCGTCCATTCTACTGCAATGAGGGGCATCACGCACTTGTATTGTGTTCCTGGTCACAAACAGAAAACCGATGTGAATGATTGTTTTCCTAGGAGATTGACGGACAGGCACTGCTGCTGCTGAACCTCCCGACAGTACAGGAGTGCATGGACCTGAAGCTCGGACCGGCCATCAAGCTGTGCCACCACATTGAGAGGGTCAAGCTGGCTTTTTATCAGCAGTTTGCAACGTAGCTGGCGTGGAATGAACGCGGACGTGACTACACACTGTTCTCTTTATTCATTCTGTGAAAAACACTGTAGTAATTCTTACTTTTCCAACACTGGACATCCTTAAGAAACCTGAGTGTACAACATTGTGTTGTGAAAGCATGGGCAGAAGGTGGAAAAAGTGACTCCTAGTGATCACTGAAAAAAAGAACAAAGAAGAGCTACAAAAGATCAAGTCTCTCAATGAGAAAGACACTCGGTTTGGCCTGAAAGACAGAAGAACCGGAGACATTTTGATATCATAAATAAGTGTAAAAGCCTTTTACCAACTCCAGCACATTTTACAAAAAAAGAAAAGCACAAAAAAGCAAGCCATCATTAAGGACGGTTCAACGTCTTCGGTTATTTCCCAATGACGGCTTCTTAATGTATTTTGTCTTCAGAGTGTCTTGGATTCTCCTTTTTATTTTTTTTGTTTATGTGGACAAATGAGTGCCAACGCTACAACATTCTTTCCATTGTGGCCCTTCGCGGTTGCCTTTTCTCCTTTAAAGGGAATATCACAGCTTTTACTTGTTATACTAGTAAGCCTAATATATTTGGTGTCTATTCAATTGCTAATGTCTGCTGGAGTCAGAAATGAGGTGGTCCGCCTTGTGATCTGGTGTATTTTACACTGAAGTCTAATTTCAGTTGCTTAACATGTCTGGTGCGGATGAGACCGTTTGCACAGTTACATTGAAACACTTGTTTTTCACGGAATCAATTTAACTGAAAAAACTCCTAGGTGAATCCTAGAGCTTTATGTCTTACGCTTTCTAGTTTTGAAAAGAGACTTGCTTGTATCACTATTGCTATTCCATTGATTGTTTGTCCATTAATTAAGCAATCAAAACTGTTTGCACATTGAAAGTTCTAGAATTGCATCGAATAGTTTTCTTTGAAAGCCAGAGGAAATATTCCACTAGATATGTACATAGCAGTTTTGGAATAAGTCATAGTGTCCCAGTGCAAGGTTAGGAAGGTTATTTTAGTTTGAACATCAGGCACGTAAACTGTAAGAACGCCCTTTGATAAAAAGGGGGGCCTTCCTTGCGAGAGATCAAGTTGCTTTATTGTTCAAGCTTCTACAGTATGTAAGAGCAGTTTACATAGTAAGGACTCAGATACAAGCACAAACAAAACCATGTACTGTATGGTGGTATGCAAATATGTGCATGTTTATATATAGTGTAAATAGAATATCCTTTAGAGCAACAGGGTAATTAAAAAGAAAAACTTGAGCAATTAACTGCATAAGCAATGTGCAAATCCCTTAAAATAGGCTACAATATATTTGCACAGAATTGACAGAACTTTCTCAAATGTGGTGTATTAGAAAAACTAATCTGGCAGCAGTTGATTTGAGCCATTTAATTAACAATTACCTTAATTATAAATGTGCAGTTTTAAGCAAGACTATGTTTTAACTGCTTCTGTAAATCAGTTATTTCATCAGTTCTTGTAATGTGATTTACTGTAATGTGTTTCATTTTTCGTGAGGGCAACAAAACTTTTTTTTACTTGGAGCAGCTTTTTAGTTCATATTTGAAAAATGATCGCGGTGATTTAAAAAGACTGCCATTAAAACTGTGAACAATGAATTGTAGCAGGCTTCCCATATTGGTATTTTGTTTTATTAACATCTGCAGCACAGTGTGACTAAACTACCGACTCAAAAACAAGACGGAGGGACTGTTGCATACAAAACGATTAACGTTTATACACATAACGGCAGTATGAGGGGGAAACGTCCGCTCATATACCAAGAGGGTGGCAGTTCTTTCCTACATATTCCAGCATGCATTTCGTGCTTACGCAGGTCACGTGCTCCAACGTCTGTCAACATGAGTGGGTGACTGCTGTTCAGGGATGTGCGCGAGTGACCAGCAATTATTCATTTTTAAATATATTTAGAGAAGTTACTTTTTGCCAACGCTGAAGTTACAATGAACCGCTGCAACCGCAGTTTGTATCGCCGGAAACAGAAGATATTTTCACTAGCCTTGCGCTAGCTTACTGGAACTCAGCGTTTAGCTTGGCGCTAGCTAGCTAACGTTAGGCGAGCAGCGATAGCACCAGCCGATGGAGCGCCTCGTTTCACTTTCAACGTTGCTTTTCTGGCAAAATATCCCTTCTGGTTGACCTGCGTTTTAAATACGCGATAGCATCGTTTGGGCTCTATTTAAGTATCTACATGTCACGCTTGTGCGGTGTGTCTGGTACCAACGTTAGCTCGTATTTTCGAGGTCGAGCCAGCGAATGTCACCGGTGCACACGAGCTCCTACATTAGCATTTGGTTCTGAACGTTGCAGTGTGTAAACGAGTAGCTCACAGTTCTTGTAACTTCTAGTAACCTTTTGAGGCGACGGCTTCATTCATCGCCGAACAGTCCCCGCTGACGTGGATGTCTGAAGCAGGAGAATGAGTGTGCGCTCGACGGGGAGAAGATGCCACCATCTTTCGCCGAACGCCGTCCGGCTTAACGTATCAATTAGCTGACTGTCAACCGCTGGGGAGCATCGAGAAGCACACAAGAGTCCGTGACACGCGTTATCCAGCTCTTCTGTCCCATGGCTGCGGTTGGTGGACCCAGCATGCGGCCTCAGCTCGGAGACGGGGCGCCGGCGGGTCCAGCGTCCGTCGCCAACACGTCCGCGTCCCCGACTCCAGGTCCGGAGACCCGCGGGTGCGAGAATGGCGCCCTGATGGAATCGTTCGGGATCTTCCTGCAAGGACTTCTGGCCATGATGGCTTTCAGCATCCTGATGTGTGAGTATGTCCCGCCGGGCTGGGTGACACGCGGCCACTGACGTGACCCGGCGATTGTCCAATCGCGTCGATCGGTTAATCGAGTTGGATATTGATATCAGCTGTGAGGCCCAAACAAGGATACAAATCGACACACTTCTTGTGTGTTTTCAAGTGAAATGCACGAGACGCCTTCTGTTTGTGAAATAGTTGGCTGTGGTTTTAATAAAAGCTGACTACCCTCTACAACTCCATGCATCCATGTTTGAACTTCTCTTCTACACAGGTTCAATCAGCTTGTAAGAAATAGTCATGAAGGACTAAAAAGTCATCTTCTAGCATTGAAGATGTGCGTTGCAGCTCCCTCGGATGTGCGCCTGCAGTTCCAGTTCACTAGGGGGGTTTCTGATTTGCAGTCGGTCACACACTGGACCATAAATTGGGTCGACTTCTCGCACAGCACCAACAGCTGTGTGACCTCATGAGGGCAGCCTCAGTTCTGTGTCCCAGCAGCTTCAAAGCCATGAGGAATGTTTAGCATTTGGAACCTTTTTCGTTCCCTCGAGGCCACGTACCCTCTGAGCAGACGGAGAAGGCCTCTGGTTTTCCCGTCATGTCACACCCAGCTGCACACAGGGCGGGTTTCAGTCTGAAGTCATACTTGTGCTCAAAGCAGAAACTGAGGTAATCGCTCGCAGTATTGCTGGCCTGTCAAGTCAATTGAGGAAAATGATTGCGCATCAAGGCAGTATTTACAGCGAGATTTGAGAGGGGATGTGGTTCTCCTTGTGAAGTAAGTGGCTTGTGAAGTAGTGGCCCAGCTCAGGTGTCCCAGCATTGAACAACGATCTTCTAATGATAATGTGTCTGATGTTAGAAAGCTTACCCGAGGATGTCACAGCATCGTAACGGTGGCCTCTCATTATGTAGCTTTGTTCGCAATAGCAGACAAACAAGCCATTATTGTGTTTCACCTACACTGGTGAGCCGTCAACCAATTTAAATGCAGGGATTAATTAAAGGGATGTCTTATGAAAAGCCCCAAATTTAGGTACACATTCATAACATTTAGTATTTGTAGAGTTAGTTACCCAAACATCCCAACAAGCAGCCCAATCGTCCTCATTTTAGAAATAGCAGCTTTCTTGATATGGTCAGATTATGATGTAACAATGAAATATTACTGGTCTGATCCTCCCTTTTTGCCATGTCTGAAGGAAATATATCTGTTTCTTGTAAACCTGTCAGTGAACTGAAATTATGGGCATAACATTAATAATTTCACAGCTACCGTGCAGCAGAGTAGGTCACGTGTTCTTATCGGGCCCGCTTGTCCTCTGGGACCATCAACATATTGCCATTAGCCTGAGTTCAGCCTGAGAGATTCAGTTCCACGTGGGGTTGAAGAAAATCACTTGATGTCACCCATGTGGTGTAATGGTTGAACTGTGCAAAGGGAATGCCAGTCCTCCTTTCCAACACATAAAACTGTCTGCTGAAGGTAACAGACGGCTTGCTTTAAAACCAACAAAATGCTCATTGGACCCATAACAGCTCGCCCGAGGGATTTAACTCGGTTAAATACAAACAAAAGATATTCAGTTTGATTGGTTCTGTGTTTGAGTGATCTGTATTAAAATCCCATAAACCGTTGTGGTGCAATCTGTCCTCCGCAGTAAAACGCTTCAGGGAGCCAAAGCACGAGCGGAGACCCTGGAGGATCTGGTATGGCTCAGCCAACTTTAAATACTTTCTCTAGAAAGGCATCAATGAATCCCGCTGGAGGGCCTCTAAAGCATATCAACTGTCTCTGCAGGTTCCTGGACACCTCAAAACAGGCCATTGGGATGCTGTTCATCCACTTTGCTAATGTCTACCTGTCAGACCTTACAGAGGAGGATCCTTGCTCTCTGTGAGTCAATCCTGATTTACCAACTACGGAGCAAAGTGTTGTCCTGTAGGAAAGCTCCCACTACCACTTCAAATGACATTTACTCCTCTGTCTCTCTCAGATACCTCATTAACTTCCTGTTGGATGCCTCTCTGGGCATGTTGCTCATCTACGCTGGGGTGAGAGCCGTCAGTGCGATTGTAGAGTGGAGGCAGTGGGACTCCCTGCGTTTCGGTGAATACGGTGAGGACCCTGCGTGTGTCACTGTCAAGTGGGAACTCTGGAACATTCCTGAAATGCCTGAGAAGCCCGATGGGGGGCAGTAGCTGTCTGACCTGCGTGATGCAGTGCTGCAGTGTCATTTCTTCTTCTGCCACTTTGTGTGTGAAGCAGTAAACTCGGATCTGTGCTTCACAAACTGTACAGCTAGCTAAGCAAATTTCTTTTCACAGAAACTTGTCTTTCCTGTGTGTATGTGTGTGTGTGCAGGCGAGCCAGTGCAGTGCACAGCTTGGTTGGGCCAGTGTATCCTCTACATCCTCATCATGGTGTTTGAGAAAGTCCTAATCATGCTGGTCCTCCTCATCCCCGAGTGGAAGAAGGTCAGAAAAAAAGAAGTTAAACCATTTTTTGAAAAAGACTTCGCTGTAATGTCATGATCTTTTTCTTGATGATCCAAAAGTGTTGCCGCACTCTTTTTATTATGTTATTATTAGCTGGATTTTGACCCCATTAGTTGGTCAAAATGTAAACTCGCTGCATAGATTTCACGCAGTAAGCTGCTTTCCTGTGTGCACGCACCTTTCTTGAAGTGAAAGAAGTGTTTTTACATTGGATGCCACACGGCATATTCAAGACTGGTAAAGATCTGTTCCCTGACCGGGAATTGAACCCCTGACAAAACATCAGAACGTCCAAACCACGTTTTGGAGAGCAGTATTGTTCCTGCGGTACTTACAACTTCCAGGTGCCTCACACTCACACTGTCGACATTGGGGACCTGCAGGAATTTCACCTACTCTTCCTCACAGACAATGACAAGTTGGTCCCTTATTACGTTTTCAATCTGAAATCCTAAATAACAAAAACAACATTACAACACAAGACTTGACATATCAGTCCAGAAAGCTTTGATTTAGCACAACGTTTTCAAGTAAACCCTCCATCATCTTTGTATCTTGTGTATCCTTAAGTCTGACTTTAATGTCTGACTGGGAATAAGCCCTCAACTCTGAGGGTGATTGTTTAGCCAAACCTCAAGGTATTTTCTTTGGACTCCCTGTTTTAATGGTAATGTAGTAGGAGCACAGTGGGTCAATCTTTTTTTTGCAGATGAATAGTGAGGCGATTAAGTCATTTTCTAGGTTCAACACAAAAGTACCTCGCCAGCCCACTTATTAACCCCCAACAAAACTTGTTAATCCTTAACTCCCCCCTGAAATGTGGTAATTACTGTAGCGGTTGCATTGCTTCCATCTATATTTACTTATCCTGAGTTTCCCGCTGGCTTCGTTAGTGCTCTAAGGTGTTCACCTCCACCGGTGTAGACTAGTGTGAAACATGACTTTAATATTGCGCAACATCCCACGTGTCCTGTGCTGCAGTTAGAGCGCCGACGCTTAACCATAAAACCACTTGGGACGTCCAAGGCGGGTTTCCTGGTCTGCGTGGTGACAGCTGTGCAGAGGACAGCTGTTGAAGCTTCATAAGATGCCTGAGTAGTGCTCTGCAGAAACCGTATCAATAACTATATAACAGTAGTTAGTTTGAACTATGTCATTATTTCTATTTAGCACCGTCTACAATGCTCATTTGAATTTTTATTTTTTCAGGCAGATTCCAAGTTGTAGTGTGTGCTCCAGTAGACCATCCTTTTATTTTATCACTGCTCCCACTGACCTTTGACCTCTTAATCCAAGGCTTTGAGTGCTGTGTGTATATATGCTAATGTGTGTGCTTTTGTGTGCGTGTTGTATACGTTCTTGTGTTTTTTGTGGCAGCTTTCTCTCCTCAACCCCATCGAGAACCCCGACCTGGAACTTGCCATCGTCATGCTCATCGTTCCCTTCTTCATCAACGTAAGGCTGCTCTGCAAAAGATCCTCTATTTTACATCCGCACGGGGATCAATGTCATTCACGCCGGCACTTTCTGTTTCTCCTTTCAGGCGCTCATGTTTTGGGTGGTAGATAATTTTCTCATGAAGAAGCACAGGACAAAAGCGAAGCTGGAGGAGAGAGAGGAGGACTCGCGGGGCAACAGCAAGGTGCGCTACAGACGAGCGCAGTCCCACGACGACTCGGAGTCTGAGGTACGTCTCGTAATGCGGACACATCGGTGGTAGGAAAAGATCACAGCCAAACACTGATGATGTATTATATCACTAATAATATATACATAGCTAATGTGTATACCTGCTATCAACACCTCCGAGGTGGACCATTGAATACGAATACTCTCTGAAGATGAACTTTAAATGTGTTACGGTTGCCCAGTTCATGGTCCCCCAGTTATTTTCTAAGCCTGTAAAGCAGACGAGTCCTTTATTAAAGTAAAGGAGATAATCCCTCACGGGAGCGACGTTTGAAGTGGACCATTGTGGAGGATTATTTTCCTCTCGTCATGTATTAGTGGGAGCTGTGTTGATAAATATGAGTGAGGGTGAATCCTAATCACCAAGCATTCAGTTTCATTGTATTCATATTTAACGTGTAATAAATTATAATCACACAGCTCATCGTTTTTTTTTGTTACAAAACCATTCAGCCGGCTTTGTTGAGCACTGCAGTTTTCTTTCTCTAAATCCTTGTGAATTCTCCGTCAAATATTTCCTCGGGACGTTTGATACGCAGCGTGTTTGAATAGTGAATTACCATGAATGAATGTGCTGATCCCTGACTGGGGACGTCACTGTATGTTCTAAAGGCATTTGCTGTAATCTCCGTACCACGTTCTGCCTTGTGCTGTTCCTGTGGCACTTTGTGGTATCTGATAATGTGATATTATAGGTGTTGCACAAGAACTTCTGTGACAGAGAAGCACCGCAGGTAAATAACAGATGGGTCCTTGTTTTGTGGATGTCATCCCCTAATTTGGGCACATTCAGCTTTCAGGCCAAACATCAGCAGTCCAGTGACTTCCAGTCCCAGAAGGAGGAACCTATGTTTAATTTTCATTTGCTCATCTTAACTGCTGATATTATTGAAGTTGGCTCATTGTGTCGAAGGATTTGAATGTTACTTCCATTTCTCTCCAGCCGGCTACACGTTAGTATGTGAAGCTGCTTCACAAGGCTTTTTAACATTTGAATGGTCACAGCAGTGCAAACAAAAGCCTGCTTCACGGGCCGTTTCGCTGGCTGCTGGGGAGCAGCTCTCAGCGTGGCGGCGGTGGTTGCGGTGGTGGGGGATGGGCGCGCTGCGCTCACACACAGATGTTACTGCTTTCAGCAGCAAGATGAGACCAGAGGGCTAGTGGCGCAATGGATAACGCGTCTGACTACGGATCAGAAGATTCTAGGTTCGACTCCTGGCTAGCTCGAGTTTTTTTTTTTTTGCCATTATTTGGTTGAAATGTAACATTAGCAAGAAAGTGACTCAATTGGATGACTATAAATATACCACACGTCCCTTTTCTCTGTCCTCTCCTTTTTATGTGTGCTATGTGCAAATGTTCTCTTAATCAATATAGAGAAGTGCCTATAGGTTATGCATACAACAGGAAACGCACACACACCACTTCTCATTTCAACCCACAGGAAGAAGGTACATTATTTGATTTCCGTTCTGGCAGTCTTTCTTTTGGCTGTTCTGAGGTTGTTCTGAAGGCTGAACACCGAGAACTGAGAGGGCAACTCTGCTGTTACATTGCTTTTGCAATAGTTTTTTCTGAGTTAATGGAAGTGAAATAGTAAATCGCTGGACCCTTTTATTCATCACAGCAAAGTTTTACAAATGTTGCAGCTTTCAGGAAAGCTTCTCATCCCCCGTTATGATCCGATGTCTGAGCGTTAACGGTGTACCTGTGATCTGTGTCACAACTTGAAGCCGTTGAACGCTGAATGTTTCTACGAACCCACATACGTTTCTGTGGAGTTCCGGCTGGTCTTTCCTTCCACAGTTTGTGAAAGAAAGTGTTCCTTTCTAGCGGTACACAAAGCTGAGTGCCACTCGGCAGATTTGACCGACTCTTTGTCTGCTTCCCTCTTCCCTGATCATTTTCTAGATCCTCTTCTCAGCAGACGATGAAATGGACGAGTCCGACGAAGACGACGTCCGGCGCCTCACCGGCCTGAAGGCCGTGAAGAAGAAGAAGAAGCTGCGCATGGGGATCCCGGTTTGAGCCGTGTGCCTCGCTGAACGGCTCCGATCACATGTCCTCCCGCTTGTGGGCCCCACACAGGCGCCGCTCCACTGATCCAGTGTCAGCTTTAGGAGTGGACTCAATCCTTTCAGACTCAAGATGCCCTCTGACGCAAGAGTGTGCGGTAGTTACAGCCCTCCTGTTGTCGGCTCCTGAAGGAACTAACTTGACCACATACTTAACACGCTGGGAGATATCTTTACGGTAAAGCAGGTACATCGGAACACTGTTTCATCTTGATGTGACACTCCTGTGGTGAAGTGTTGTGTTTTTGAAAATAATTGTTAAATCCTTCCTGTATGCATAATAGGAATAACCTTAACACTTGTCTGATACTGTTTGGACCCGTGTGTGTGTGTGTGTGTGTGTGTGTGTGTGTGTGTGTCTGTGTGTGTGTGTGTGTGTGAGCCTAACCGGCCAAACATCATGCAAAACTGTTCAGTGGGTTTGTTTCATGTGATCGTCTATCGTGTGGTGATTGTATTCCTGAACATTTGTTACCTTTGTTTCCTCATGTAGATGTACCACCACGGCCTGGGATGCCTATACGTGTGTGTGTGTGTGTGTGTTTGTGTGTGAGGGTGTTCACAGACACGCCTCTAATTAAGAAGCGCATCACGTCAGGGTGCTTGAATCACTGCATTGATGCAACGCAGAACTCTTTCCAGTCACACGCGTCACTACTGCACATCCTGTTGTGTACTGTTACCATGTCAAAGAGCACAAACCTTCCATTTTTACCGCCTGTCGGACTGCAAGTACCTCACTGGTATCAGCTCAGCGTGTGTCTGCCGTCTGTGTTTGTTTGGGACCGTTTCACTGATTTGTGCGTTCTTTGTCTTTGCTCTCATTTCAAGTTGTACGAGTCTGTTTTGCTTTCTTAGTTTTTGGGCCAAAAAGGTGACTGTGCTTGTCCCAAAAGTGTTCATTCCTTAAATCCAACGAGGAGAGTAGATGTGGGAACCATCTCTTGCACAATTTCCAATTTATCAAAGCTTAACCTCTCCTTTTGTGTTTGTGGGATTTTTGTGTTTTTGTTACAATAATGTGCCTGAGTGAAAATACCAGCAGGTGTTTTTTCTTTTTTTTCTTATATATACATTTTGGGACTTTTTATTCAGAGCTCCAGATGTTCAGGCATGAAGCAGCATTCAGCTGGCTCTGATGTTAAGAATGTGACATGCATCGACCACAACTGTTCAGTGACTGTGAACCAGATAGTTGGGAGAAAGTGTGTGTGTGTGTGTGAGCGTGAGTGTGTGTGAGAAAGAGAGAGAGGGCGAGTGAGCCTGTGTAATAGCATTTGCGGTTGCCAGTGTAAATATACAGTATACCTGCATGTACTGGCGTGTGCTGCATGCATGTGTCCAAGGGTTGCAGCAGTTGGCGGGATGGCCGGTCCTGTCTCTACTGAACGGAGAGGGGCTTGTACTGTGACCAAGGCGCGGCGCGGGGATGGCGAGGATGATTTCAGCTTGATGTGTTTGACCCGTTGACAGGGAATAAATCGCACGAGCATTTTGAGGGAGGAAAGGGAAGCAGTCGTGGTCAATTTCTCCTCCGCTGGGACAAAGAGGGCTTTATGTATTTAGCGACGTGAAACTACGATGGCAAGTGGTGTGGGGTAAATTATCACTACGAATGCTTTTCCAATAAAGAATGTGAAACACTATCATGATGGATGATTAAGTTCTCCCTTCCTGACAGTTTCATCCTGCGTCCGTACACAAAACGCGTAGCATCATCAGATCGATGCGGGGGATCGAAAGCGCACAAATAATTGTGTGTATTGCTCTTTACCACTGGAGCCGGCACTTTGATGCGCGCACACACACACACACACTACACATTTGGTTAGAGGTGCACTCATCACTGGAGCCATCCGACCTTCAGTCATGAATGATTCTACATCTAAAAATACATCTGGTCACTTCTTACAAGTGGAAGACACTAATTTAGCGCCAGGCGTCATTGTGAGTCTCTGCCTTTCCTATTACTCTTTATATGTTTCAAGTGGAATCTCCCAAAGACAACGGGAACAATAGACCATATAGATTATGTGCCTTCAAATAATATTCTGATCATGCTTGCTCTGAAAAATCATTTTTGGAAATGTATCTACAAAATGATTAAGTCATCATAACCTAGCTGATGATCCATAAAATCAGTAAGAGGGGAATTGATGAAAATGTGGCTTTTCGTAACTTTCCCTTCATACTGTATAATATTTATGTGACCAGTTGAGGTTTTTTTCCTCTTATTCGAGTGAGGCAGACAGTCCAGGCAATACCGAGGAGTCCGAACTCCTGCTGCCACAATGTCAAATTGAGGTGTTGCTGTTTGCTGTGCGATGACGGAGTAACTGACTCACTGTTTTACAAGCTGGGCGACGCTGAGAGAATCCGAAAGTTAAGAAGCATCACACTCCCAGGATGGTCTT
The DNA here is from genome assembly GCF_964276395.1 of Gasterosteus aculeatus. NCBI lineage: Eukaryota > Metazoa > Chordata > Actinopteri > Perciformes > Gasterosteidae > Gasterosteus > Gasterosteus aculeatus. The sequence goes on from NC_135705.1 coordinate 16,596,688, forward strand.
TCCTTCCGAGAGTATTGCCTCTGGACGCACACAGATTTAGAAGATTAAGCAATTGCCGCAAATACTAAATTTCTCCATTTTTCTCCCAACATTTAAGTTTTAGATTGGTCTAAAATGTGCAAATCGGACGACAGCTTTGTGGGTCGGCCCTCATTTAGAAATGCTCGTTACGGGAGCCAAAGAGACGTGCTCGAATCGACTTGTAGCAACGCGCTGAGGGACACAAGTCCCACGACAACATTTTGGCAAGACTGGGGAGAGAGAAAACAAAAACCCACTTAAGAAGGGCCCTGAATGATCAGCTGTTGGCCTGTGACCTCATCGGTAAAAGGAGGGAGACCCATTGCAGCTGTACCATCGCTCACGTCACACCTAATAATACACACTGACAACAGGCCGAGGGACAGGGGGCCTGACTCACTCCCGGGGTCTAAAGTAGGACTATATATAAAGCTCGCTGGGGGACACCGAAGCCACAAAAGCAAACAGCGAATATCCGTCTCAGTGGGTTTGTGGACTCCGAACACCATCTTCAATCACCATGTCACAGGTAAGTTTGGTATTTACTGAACTGGAACACAGTGCTGGGAGGCGGACCGGCTGCTTTCTTGCTTCTTCCGTAACAGTCATAACCTTCCCATCTTTGTTATTCACTCCAGCCAGCCGAGATGAAGAAGAAGAAGCGTCCCCCGATGAAGGAGGAGGACCTGAAAGGCGCTCGCAGCAAGCTGGGGCTGAAGGGCGAAGTCAAGAGTAAGACCTATGAGGTCATGGTGGAGTGTGGTGAGTAAAGCCCTTCGTTAATGTTGTTTCCTCTGACTCTGAAAAATAAGACATGTGACCTGTCACCATGTCAGATGTAAATAAGTTAAATAGACCAAATGAATAAATGTTTGAAATGATAAGCAATAAAGAAATAAATACATATTGTTTTTTAGAACTGTATGAAGTGAATTGAAGGGATCTATTTCCCTGTAGATAAGTTATTCATGCAGTTCTTCCTTACATAAAGCATGTCCTCACTGATAAATATGCTATTTTAATTTAAATCCAACGTAAATTACAATCATTTTTTGATGCAGGCACGATTTGTATTATTTGGGAAGTCTTTTATTAATCCTTCGCATGAAGAGTTCAGTTTCCAGCTAAAACATTGTTAACAGCAATGACGGTCTTGCATCCACATCACCACTTCGTGAGTTTATGTGGTAAAAAGTCGTTCCCTGACCGGGAATCGAACCCGGGCCGCGGCGGTGAGAGCGCCGAATCCTAACCACTAGACCACCAGGGAAGTTGCTAGATCTTGTCAACCGGTAGATTTTCACTCCGTGCTGTCACAGATACCATAATGGCTCTGGCATGCGGTTTGAGTCTAGCCTACTTGTAGCCTACTTGTAGCATTTGCTCCACTTGCATTTGTTTGACAGCAACTTTACCTCTTTACATTGAAGTTTCTTCACATATTGCACTATTTTACAAATAGGAATGCAGATACCGTGGCCTTTCAATTTTACCCGTCCACATACGTATTTTGTGTGTGTCAGAGTCAAAATACATAAAAAGACTAAATGGATTGTCTGCAGAACAGATGAAAATACACATTTTTCTTTTTACTGGGAATGTTGGCGAGCGAGCAGCCCCCGAAACACAAGACCAGCAGAAGGATGAAACAAAATACAGCTGTTGCAGATATTTTTTTGCTCTCACGTTATTGATACCGCGGTGGAGGATGAGCAGTCGAGCTCTTTCTTCTCTGATGAGCCTTGTCTGTGTTTCCCCTCTGTGCTCAGAACGCATGGGCAAAGTGGCTCCGTCTGTGTTCAGCGGCGTGAGGACGGGGACAGAGACGGCTCTGGGAGCAGGACAACCTGCTGCTGCTGCCAAAGCTCCTGGAGCCAGTGTGTTCAGCAAGTAGACACACTGCAGGGCCAAAGAGGAGCGCTGAAGAAACACGCGGCCGTCTTCAGGTTTCTGATGGCGATGCTGCATTACGTGGAGATACGATGATATATGAGAGATAGATTGCATACTTTTTATGCCAGTATATTGAGCGACAATATTGTTAAGCAAGCAGTTTAGTTACTTGGTCATTTGTGCGGGGGGATTGGATTGTAATGTGGCGGATGAACTGTGTGTGAAATGTGAGATTTATTATCAGTGTTGACAGATTTTTTTAAACTTTTTTTTTTTTTTTAACTGAATATTTTTCCTAAATAAATGATTCCCCCTTTATTGAAATGTTATTTTTACTGGTCATTTACCCAAGTCGTCAAACAATTTGTTACTGCTGATTTGACTTTGTTTGTTATTACTGTACACAACTAAAACCCTGGTATGAACTTAAATGAAAGGGGACTTTGGGAAAGACCTTTTACATTAAGCTCACCTTTTGCGTACATCAAGTTACCACAAACACTGATCCCTAACATATACAGACGCAGGGCAACGGTCGGGCACAGAGTTCATTTCTGTCCTCGGGACACTCGGTGGGTTGATTCAGCAAGATGAGAGATGATTCAAGTTTTTGAACCATCAAGTGTGAGATTTTTGCCCCGTGCCGCTCTCCGCCCCCTTAAACAAAACCTCGTAGAGGTAGACGATGACTTGGTCACCAGGGCACAGATTTTCTTTTAAAGAACGTATATGTGGTGAAGTTTATTTGTCCCAGTGTCACATCACACTGGTCTGATTCTTCTGAGTGCACTATGCCTGTGGGTCAAAGCTACAACTAATACAGTCAACAGCTTCTGGTGCACGATTTAACTCCAGAAAACAGACCAGAGTCCGTTTGATTTACTGGCACGCCTCTACTCCCAGCAAATGGGGAATAAAGTAAACACGAATATGAAGCAGGAAAAGTTGGCCGACAGCAAATGTGCTGATTATTCAAAACAGTAAAAGACACTGTGATACATGTAAAAACTTGTAGTTAAAAAAAAAAGTATATTCCAACATATATTTTTGTTATAATCCTCTCTAGGTAATTGTGTAGGTAGAGGGTATAGCTATAGTTGTATCCAGGTAAACAGACAGTCAGGTCAGGCACAATAACATTCCAAGCATGCATGATTATAGAGATATGGAGACCGAAGAGTCTTTGCCATAAGATCGTTACGCAGTTAGGACAGAGAGGGAGGGTTTCACCCAATGGAATGGTCAAACAAAGGTATGAACTAACGTGTTTTAACCCGTCGTCGTTCGGGTGTGTGTGTTACTGAGAGTTTCTGATCTGTGAGGGTGTGTTGCGCCTCACCACGAGTTTTAGACGAAGAGTCACCAAGTTAGTTAGAGAATGTATAATTGAGACACTGCAACACAGATATGACTTACTGCTGGGACGTTTTATACTATGTATTTAAACTAAATAAAATGTGGTTATTACTTGTACTATTGCTATATGTTAAATGCTGAAACAGGGGATGGTCAAATCGCAAAATTTCACAATCCCCCCCTAAAGCAGAACTATTTTCACTGTGTGCACCTCATGGCCTCCTACAAAGCTACGGTCTGTTGGTCAAATGCTGCATGCCAAAGCAAACCCCAGCACACGTTTTGTCCCTCCTCTTTCTGGACAGAGAGCCTTTTTCCTCAGCACTGAAGTCAAAGGCTGTTTAGTAGAAGTTTGGTCATGTCTGGACTGCAGGGTGTTGGACTGCTGCTGCTGCTGTGGGGCAGCGCCGGCCTCCTGCTGCCCGGCCGGGGGGCTCTGGTCGTCTCCAGGGGTCATGAAGCTCTGCAGGTAACTTCACACGCAGACCTTTCATGGGCTTTTGGAAAAAAACATTATTCTACAGCAAAAGTTATTTTATTTATATTTTTTTCCATGTTCTCTCTTTGGTTTTACCATCACATTATTAATTGTAGCTTCTCATCTACGTGTCCATATACACAGAATGTTATGCTTTTTTTAATCTTAATATCATGTTGATTAAGACTGCTGTGCTTTTATTTAAGGAAACAAGAGGAGCTGCAATATCCCTGCAGGTACGCAACTTCAAGCAATTTACGAATAAACAGTCCTTTTAGATTAAACTTTAAAGTGAGAAAAATGAAGTTATTCACTATTACTATTACGTAATGTGATATAATATTGATGATTGTTCAAATTCAAGAAGAATCTCCTCCTTGTTTCTTTTCTTTCTTACAGAAAAGAAGTACAACAGAGGCCACGGTAAGAAAATAAACCATGAGTATTGTTTGTTTCTATTAATGATCACAGGGATTTGAAATATTCAGTTCAATGCATTTGTATTAATCCTGTAATGGTATTCAGCAAATTAAAGGAGCAGACCCAAAAAGTAGTAAATTAAATAAGAAAAAACTCAATCAATATATCGGCCCTTCTCTGGCAGATTCATTTACAGGTCAATACTAATGACCAAAAAAAACCTGAAAAGGAGTTTAATTTTAGAATGTTCCCTCTATCCCCGTCTGAACAAAACCGCACCAAGGGTTGACTCACCGAATCGCTCTCGCACAACATTACCACTGTGGAATCAGTGACTAATGTCCTTTGGAAAAAGAAAACGTCGAAGTTGTGTTACGGTTTGATTGGCAGCAAACTTTGGCCCCATGACCGGTTTGGTTTAAGGCTGCGTGTGAAGTTCTTGTGGTCGGAGGCTTTCCCGAGTGTTTCAACCCCTTTCCGCTCCTTCTGTTCCAGGTGGAGGTGCACAGCGTCAAGGTGGACTGCACGGTGACGTCTCGCTTCGCCCACACCGTCACGACCTCCAAGGCTCTGAACAAGGCAAACTTCTCCCAGGAAATCTTCTTCGAAGTGGAGCTGCCCAAGACGGCCTTCATCGTCAACTTCAGCATGTCAGTGTGTCTGCAGCCTGATTTCCCCTGTGTCAACATTCCTGCTTGCACAATGACCATCTTTGTTTGACCGTCGTGGACTAAAGTTCAGTTTTCGCCATTACGCTGTGGTTTATTAAACTCTCCATGTTTGATCCTAACAGGGAAATTGATGGTGAGGTGTACGTTGGGGAGGTGAAGGAGAAAGAGAAAGCCAAGAAACAGTATGATCAGGCTGTTTCCTCTGGACGGACTGCCGGCCTGGTTAAGTGAGTCGGTCCAGATGAAAAATGAACACAGTATGAAACACGCAATTTTTAAAAAAGCATTCTGTGTCGCAACCTTTCCTGATTCAGGGCAGATCATTTATGAAATCCATTGGTGTCTGTGTTTCATCGCAGAGCTTCTGGAAGGACGATGGAGAAGTTCTCAGTGTCTGTGAACGTCGCGGCTGAAAGTAACGTGACTTTCGTTCTGACCTACGAGGAGCTCCTCCAGAGGAAACTAGGCCAGTATGAGATACTGACTCGGCTTAAACCCAAACAACCGGTGCACGAGTTTCAGGTGAATCCACATTCAAATCACTCTTGGTTCATTTCAGATATTCTGAATGAGTTATTTACCCTTACAAATGATATCTGCCTCTTTCTGTGCATTTGTGTGTGTGTGTGTGTGTGTGGAGACAGATAGTGGCGAACATCTACGAGCCTCAGGGCCTTTCTTTTGTGGATGCCCATGCAACTTTCCTCTCAAATGAGCTGCTCCCCCTGGTGGAGAAAACCGTCACAGACAACAAGGTACACAACACAACAGGCCTTAAGGAAGTTTCCTCTGATCCGTTCCGGAGATCCTCACTTCTTTTTCCACACTTAATAAACTCGATTAATTCAAGACGCCGGAGTAAGCCAACTAGTCCTGTTGTTACCCCTTTGTCAGGCACACATCTCTTTCTCGCCGACGATGGACCAGCAGAGGAAGTGTCCTGACTGCGACGGAACACTCATTGACGGAGATTTTATCATCAAGTATGACGTGAAGCGAGCACAGAGTCTCGGGGACGTTCAGGTCAGCTGTCAACAAATACTCAGCATCTGCTGAGTAATACCTTTTTGAATCAGGCATCACATGCAAAACTATTCAGATTCACTTTCATGTTATTATTCTTGAGACTGAGTTATATAATAAAACGTTTTAGAGGGAGAAATTCCTGCAGTTTTGGCTTTTTCCTTCTTTCCTGCACATTACCGCTCATTGATTCTCATCTCTTCAGATTGTAAACGGATACTTCGTGCACTTCTTTGCTCCACCTGACCTGCCCAGAGTCCCAAAGAACGTAGTGTTTGTGATTGACAAGAGTGGATCAATGCGGGGAACAAAAATGATACAGGTGAGGGTCTGTTTCGACATTTATCTGTTTTATTGAGCAGCGCATGCACATACAAGTATTCTGACCCCTTGACCTTATTACTCCTTGCAGACACGAGAGGCAATGCTGGCCATCCTCGAAGACATCGACGAAGAGGACCACTTTGCCCTCATCCAGTTTGATGATCGTATCGAACCTTGGAGGGAATCACTCAGCAAAGCAACCAAGGAAAATGTGGCTGAAGGCATGGATTACGTCAGAAACATAAGCGATAGAGGAGGTTAATGGCAAAACAAGTCATACAACTTTAATGCTAAATGTCATTTTAAAAGAGAAAAGTAACTGATTTGTTACTTTTTTCCTCCAAGGAACTAATATCAATGATGCTGTTTTGAGAGGCGTTGACATGCTGATCAAAGACAGGCAGCAGAAGAATCTTCCAGAGAGGAGCGTCGATATGATTATTTTACTCACAGATGGAATGCCATATAATGGTGAGTGTGCACATACAGTATTACCCGCCGTATATTTGTGTGAGTGCACATTTAATTTGTTTGTTGTACCCGTGCGTTTGAAGGAGAGATTCATCTACCGACCATTCAGACCAATGTTCATTCTGCCATGGGAGGAAACATGTCTATGTTCTGTCTCGGATTTGGAAACGATGTGGATTACTCCTTTCTGGATGTGATGAGCAAACAAAACAAGGGAGTGGCCCGCAGAATTTTCGAGGGTTCAGATGCCGCCCTTCAACTTCAGGTGGAGCCTTCACGCTGTCATTATATTTCCAAGCCAATTCCTACATCATATTAAGTTGAATTCAAAATATACCAGCTACTGATATGAGTTGCTGCAGGAATGAGTCTTAAAACCTGCAGTTGAGTTTCACTATCGCACTTTCTCATCTCGATAGTAGTAGTAGTAGTAGTAGTTTTGTGTTAGAAGCCTAAAATAAGGTGTGTGATTAAAACAAGAATAGGATATTTTACGTGTCCTGAGAAAAGGGGGTAACGCTAACAGGTTCTAAACACATCATTACAACTAGCTCTTCTTAACAGCCAGTTATGTATTCTCGCACTCATACAACCATGGTGTAGTTTGTCTATAGGCCAACGTTGGCGTTATACTACGGCCTGTTGTGTTTGCCCTTCAAAAATCCTTGAAGCTGTGTTTGCTTGTGCAAGTGATCTGATCTGAACAAAACGTGGGTGATCGTAGACGTCTGTTTGCCACAGAGATTATTTTCTATATAATAGTCCAAGATGCAATGCAAGAATCACATTCACTTTTTGTCAAGTTGAATGTGTGTATGCGTTTGTTCCAGGGTTTCTATCAGGAGGTGGCCAATCCTCTCCTGTCAGAGGTGGATCTGCGTTATCCGGACAACGCTGTGGACTCGCTGACCACCAACCACTACACCCAGTTATACAACGGCTCAGAGATAGTGGTGGCCGGTCGTTTGATGGACAATGATCTGGACAACTTCATAGTGGAAGTGTTCGGCCAAGGGGTGAGGAGGAGGAGCGCCAGAAACGGAGACAATGCTGAGTTGGCGAGAAGACGTGTGTTTATTTAGAGATCTTTTTATTTCTCCGTTTCTCTCAGTTTGAGGAGGACTTCACGGTGCAGGGCCAAGCCAGTGCTGTGGACTGGGACATGATGTACCCAGATGAGGAGTACATCTTTGGGGATTTCACAGAGCGTCTATGGGCGTACCTCACCATCCAGCAACTACTGGAGCAGAGGTCTGTCATTTAGTAGGCTAATTTCCTTCAAGCTCATACCCGGATCCACTCAGGTGGTTTTCTGAATGTTACGCTTCTACGTTTTCCTTCGTGCAGCAAGACAGGTTCCCCAGAGGACAAAGCCAACGCCACAGCCAAGGCCCTGCACATGTCTCTGGAGTACAGCTTCGTCACCACTCTCACCTCCATGGTGGTCACCAAGCCCGAAACCGAGGACGGGCCAGACAGCCCTCTCATTGCTGATAAACTGACTGAAGGTGAGTGAGGAATGAAAAGGTATTAGAAGTGAAAACCGGGAAGGCTTTTTCCTTTCTGCTGTCAAGTATTACCGACGTTTTTTTCCACATTTACTCAAATTGTCCATTTGTTTTTCTTTTTGACAGAGCAAAGACAACAGACAGAAAGAGTAGGTAAGACAGTTTGTTTTACCATACAGCATAAAAATATAATTCTGTGATTAAGTCTATTCTCTGCATTGCTTTTAATTTTCAATGTGTTTGTTCTGTTTTGTAGCATATCTACACCGCCCCTCTATTAATGCCTACCCAGCATCACACACATATTTAGGTAAGTTCACTTTAGGCAGTGGTAGCTGACTGTGTCCATCATCTTGTCAAGTCTGTCAGTCTGTCAGTCCATCACAACAAATATAATACACATTGCCAAGAAAATCAATGCAGATGTTGATAGTCTTGACTTTTGCCATCATCAAGTCCAAATCTTGAAAAATGCAATGAAATATCTCACGTGCGTGAAGGATCAACACTCTAGTTTATAGCCAAAAACCTACAAACCTAATGGTAACATGCTAAACTAACACTGTGAACATGGTAAACATCTGGTGTGCCTGGAGACACTTGGTCTCGTTGACATGTTGCCATCAGCAGAACAGAGTGATTTCCATTGTGCTCGTCACTCTAATGTGTCACCCGCAGTGGATGGAGATCCTCATTTCCTGATAGAGCTTCCTGACAGACACGACGCGCTGTGTTTCAATATCGACGATAAACCGGGAACCATTTTCAACCTGGTCAGAGAACCAACACAAGGTGTGAGCCTTGGATCCTGATCCGTCATTACTTTCTTACTACCTAATTATACCGAGCAGTTCGAACCCTAACCCTAACCCTAACCCTGACTGAAACTTACAATGTCTCCCCAGGTATTTTGGTCAATGGCCAAACCATCGGAGACAAGAAGATTCCTCCTGATGGTAAAATCAACACCTACTTTGGCCGCTTTGGCATCGTTCACCATATTCTGGGGGTGAGGCTGGAGGTGAGCACCGAGGACATCTCAGTGCTCCAGGATGACAAACTGGTCCAATTGTTGTGGTCTGATACAGCTTCTGTCACAGGACCCAAGTAAGGAAGTCAAAGACAGCTTTCTCTCTACGTGTGAAAACAAAAATCCAGTTCAGGATGAACAGTTGTCACCTCCTTCCCCTTATTTCTCCTCCAGCATGGATCTTTTCTTGACCAAGGATCACAGCCTAACAGTTAGCCTGAAGGATTCTGTCAAGTTTGTCATCCTGCTACACAAAGTTTGGGAGAAGCACCCGTACCACCAGGACTACTTGGGTTTCTACACCCTGGACAGCCACCTCCTGCCCCCCACTGTTCATGGCCTTCTAGGTACAACACGCATGTTGCATGTTTTGATGTGTAATGAACAGTCAAAATTAAGTGATATGGATTACATTTCTGAATGAATGGATTGCCTTAAGTCTTTCATATTGTTACTTATGCGGAGTGCTTCATTTCATAGTACATTTGGCAAGTCCAAATTTTACAGTTGAGAATTGAAAATAGCAGTTCCAGCTCAAGCGGAAGTCCACCTCATTGTGAACCCATTTAGGAAAAACATGGAATGAGTGAATGGTAAGAACCTTCAATTAGAATCTCCAACTTGCTTTACAGAGCTTTATAGTGAGTTTCACATAGTTTTGTTCTTTGGTTACGACTTTACTGTTTTAGTGTCCTCTCACAGCGGCGTATTCTGATGCAGCAGGGAGCTGTTTTCAGTGCCCAAGTTCTAATCTGCCACTGTACAGCTGCTCAGAAAAGAGCCATAATGTTGCTTTGTGTCTGCTGGATGTGAAGACGGGAACTTTGCTTTTTGGCTTCAAATGAAACATGATAATTTCCTTAATCAAGACTGTAGAATTATATAACGTAGCACTAGATTTATTTTACTTCACAAATACTTTTTTTTTTTACTTAAGACAGAAACAAAACACTTATATGCATTAATCCTAAATTCACACAGTATAAACAGATGGAGCCTTTTTGACGTTACTCTATAACAAACATAATAAAGCTCAGATTATTTTACTGCAGTTGGCAGTTAGTGATGGAGAATTACAGGGCCAGAATGATTCCATTAAAAAATGATTTTTACTCTGAATGCTGGGTTGTCCTGCAGGTCAGTTCTACCACGGGATTGAATACGAAGTGTCAGACCTGCGTCCAGGTGAAGTTACGGAGAAGCCAGATGCCACCATGTATGTGAAAGGACAGGAGCTCAATGTGACCAGGTAAACTACCTACAAATACACAAGACTAGATCTCAACCTGGAAGAGTCCTAAATGAACGAATGGCCCTCGTGGCGTCTTTGTCTCGGCCCACAGGGGCTGGCAGAGAGACTTCAGGAGGGATGTGAAGAACGGAGACAATGTCCCCTGCTGGTTTGTTCACAGCAATGGAACGGGCCTCATCGACGGAGATGCAACAGACTACGTTGTGTCAGGCCTCTTTAAACGAGACTGAAACAAACAGCTTACGCTTCCATGTCCAACACAGAAATAATTCACTTCAATTCATGAATGAAATATTCAAGTCTGCCTGTACGTACACCATGAATGCTCTGACATCTAATGACCAGCGGCGAACGCGCTTCATCACAGTACTGCATGAACCATTTCCCTGTTTCAATCATTTGGAAGTATGATGGTAACAAAACAGTAAGAGACACTGGGAGTGAGCATAATTACTTGTACTGTAATAATCTGGATGAAATGGACTCGAGTTGGACTTTATATATTAGATAAGAGTCAATATTTGTCATTTTAAAAGATATGTAATAACTTTTTATTTTAAATTGTTTTAAAATGGTTGTTTGATGATTGTGGCACATCTGCCTGTTTTTAATAGTTTTAAGTGTTTGGTAATATCAGGAGCTGAAAATATATAACTAATGAATGTATGGTTTGCTAAAGGTAAACCACATGAAACCTAATAAATGTCAACTCAGTGGTCACACAATATCGAAACATTTCTTCTCATGTGAAAAATCCAAGAAGATTATTCAAAATGTTTAGATTTCATTCTCAACAAGATGTGCGCGTGCTACACACACACACACACACACACACACACACACACACACACACACACACACACACACACACACAAACACAGGAACGTCCTGAAATCAACGATACACAACTATTGACCGTAGAAGCGCATTTTGAGCGCAACAATGTGTTTACGGGAAACGAAGAACCTTTCGGAAGGGGGGGAGGGGGGGGGGGGGGGGGGGGGGGTGCGTGGAGTAAAAGTCTGACGGGAAGAGCGAGGATTTGATCCCCACATGCCTCGACTTCCCTGCACGCTGGTTGTCATCCCCTCATCCGTTAACCGGCCATGCCTGCGCAGTGGGGAGCCGCGGTGCTCTGGACGTGCGTCTGCATCGGTCTCGCGGGATCAGCCGTGGTCGTCTCACAGGTATCTGACACGTGCAGCATTTGCATCGTTGACAATGTCTTTTTTTTGTTTTAATGTTTATGTTCAGCTAGGACTCGTTGCATTAGCACTTAGGGTCCTGCAACTTCTAAAGTTCTACGAGTTGATCTAAATCCACAGGCACGCAGTTGACGCGCGGCGCGTGTCTGGCAGCAGGTTTCCCGGGAGAATATTTGGTCTCGAAAGTGTCATTGTTGTACTTATATTTAAAAAAAACGAATCTTAATTCGAGTTTTCTCACATTTTGTTTTGTACCGTTTCCACAATGTGCGCATGCGCCGTCCACTGTGACGAACACGAAGCGAGAAGTGACATAACCAGATTCAGGGAAGTCACATTGACAGCAACGTGAATTTAGTTTCCATAACTAACTTATCCTTCATAAAGATAATGGAACATTTTCTCCTCCCACACCGTGTGGTCTCCTTCCAAGTGCGTCCACTGGTCACACCAACCTGTGTTTTTTTTTTTCATGATGTTTGTTTCTTTCTTATTACATTACTGCACTTTGTGCATTGCAGGATGATCTCTTACTGTATATTACATATCCCGAGGTATAGGATAATAGTTGAGCAGTGTCGGGATAGTGATAATCCTGCAAAAACTGAATGATCAATAAATGTGTTCCATGTTGAACTGATGGAGCTGCTGTGATGCCACATATGCAGCTATAAGCAAGATGCATGAAAGAGTCACTGTCATTTTATTAATAATGCATCTCAGACTCGGCGTCTTTTACGCCTAAAATTCTTTAATAAACCATCTTTAATAAATCAACATTAAACATTTTAAAAGTAGCAGAAACACCAGTTAAAAAACGAGGCCTCAATAGACCATAATGTCGTGTAGCTGCAGGAAATTCTGCATTTCGACTTGGAAGAAGGTGAGTCATTGTGTTTACTGCTGTTTTTCTCCTCCTCTCTTGTTGTGGCCCCCAGACCACCCACGCTTCATTTCTCTAACAACATCCTGTCATCTCCGACTTATTGACTTATTTCATAACTCGCAACTCCACTAGTTCTTCTGCTTCTGCCACCTGCCCACACACTTTTCCCATCGATACAAAGATCCGTCTACCAGTTTGATCTTGTTGCAACCAGTCGGCCTGCCTAGTGACGTGTGTTTATTACTAATAGCTTGATTGTTGGGTGACCTTTACATCCAAACTCCTTTCCCATGCCTGTCTCAATGTCTTTGTCTGATTCTGTAGCCACGCGTAATCTACTCTTAAAAGACTTATTGTGAAAGAGGGAGGCAAAGGTATGGAAGCCTTAGAAAGGAACTACACACACATTTTTAAAAACCCGTGTCCATCATGCCTCTGTGTAACTAAGGCAAAATGGGAAATCGCCATTACCCTGCTTTTCCTCGTGTTACAGGAGACCAAAGAATCTATGGGCCCCAGGTCAATAAAGGTACACAAAGTTATCGTTTATAATATAAGTATAAACTACCGCTGTGATTTTTCTTTTATCCTGCTGAAAATAAATGACATTTTATTGTCTTTTTTATCTTCTACAGAAAAGAAGCACAAACTCTGCAGATGTAAGGAAACTTTTATGATATTGTTATACAATTCTGTCAAAGGAGAGGCAGGACCTTTCTTAACAACAAGGCATTTCTAAATGTATGTCAATCTACGATAAAATATTAATAATGGGTATAATAATTCAATACACACAAGCCCATAATCAAGAGGACTGTAAGCTTTCTTCTCACTGTGGTGGTTTTGTTAGTTTACAAATTGAAGTCCACATTTTCAATGAACCTCATTGCCTCCAGATGTCTCTGGTTGCAACGATGATCCATTGCGATGTATTTCTCTCTACTCTTTGCTTTGCTGGAGATAAAACACATGCTGAAGTCTTTTGTCTATTGTTTGCATTAAAGTGACGTCTCTGGGTTTTGAGACCGGAATATTTCGGGAACATTTCTCATGATCTCTGATCCACAGTTCAGTAGGGACTCAACAATAAGCTCCTTGTTCTCTTGGTCACTAGCCTTGCTGTGATATGATGTCTTAGATTGTTTTGTGGATTTGTTTTATTGTAGATGAAACCTTTTAGAAACTGTTTTTTTAGGCAAGCATGCTGATTTCCTCTTTCACTGTCACATTTTCTGAATTCAACCAACAGGGGGAGTGAATAGTAGACGTTTCAGGCTAACGGAAAAGCTCCAGGGGTGAATTGCAGAGGGTTAGTGACACGAGGGGCAAGTCTGAACAGAATCAAAGGACGTTGCTAGAAACAGAAATGAAGCAGTCAGCGTGTTGACGTTAATGATTGCAGGTAGGTAGGGAGGCAATGTGGAAAATGTCAGGTGTAATATGAAAAGCGTCCGTCCTTCCAGATGGTGGAGGTGCACAGCGTCAAGGTGGACTGCACGGTGACGTCTCGCTTCGCCCACACCGTCACGACCTCCAAGGCTCTGAACAGGGCAAACTTCTCCCAGGAAATCTTCTTCGAAGTGGAGCTGCCCAAGACGGCCTTCATCGTCAACTTCAGCATGTCAGGCTAAAGATAATACTTCACTGTCAGAATGCATCCTGTTTTTATTCATCTTTTGACAAGTGTCTTTGACCCTCAAAGGGAAATTGATGGTGAGGTGTACGTTGGGGAGGTGAAGGGGAAAGAGAAAGCCAAGAAACAGTATGATCAGGCTGTTTCCTCTGGACGGACTGCCGGCCTCGTCAAGTGAGTCCAACTGAGACATGTCACAGACGGCACGAAGTCTGTGTTGGCCGTGTCGTAAACAACACATGAAAGTAACACGAGAACAATATCGCAGAGCTTCTGGAAGGACGATGGAGAAGTTCTCAGTGTCTGTGAACGTCGCGGCTGAAAGTAACGTGACTTTCGTTCTGACCTACGAGGAGCTCCTCCAGAGGAAACTAGGCCAGTATGAGATACTGACTCGGCTTAAACCCAAACAACCGGTGCACGAGTTTCAGGTGGGACACACTTTTCACAGTTCCTTTAGTAATCACACATGTTTCTGGAGGAGCTAATAAAGTGAGTGTCTGTGTTTCTGGAGACAGATTGTTACAAACATCTACGAGCCCCAGGGAATTGCTTTTGTTGAGGCCACTGCAACCTTCCTCTCCAACGAGCTGCTGCCCCTGGTGGAGAAAATAGTCACAGACACAAAGGTAAAGGGTTAGAAAGATATCTATCCCGTTATTTATAAGATTATCGATTCACTTTTTGATGGTTTTATTAACATAAAGGACTCTGTGTCTCTCAGGCGCGCATCTTTTTCTCACCAACGCTCGAGCAGCAGAGAAAATGTCCAGGCTGTGAAGACACCTTAATTGACGGCGATTTCCTCGTCAAGTACAATGTGAAACAAAAAGGGGGCATTGGGGAACTTCAGGTCAGTCTCCAGGAAAGACTTTACTTACTATTTGACGGCTGTTCTCAGTTCAAAGACAACAGTGCCCTTGTCTCATATTTCCATGAAAGTCTTAATCACATCCTGTGTCTCCCTGCAGATTGTGAACGGTTACTTTGTGCACTACTTTGCTCCACCTGACCTGCCCAGAGTCCCGAAGAACGTGGCATTTGTGATTGACAGGAGCGGGTCGATGAGCGGAACGAAGATCGCACAGGTAAAACACTTTTTTTACCCCGACACTGTAGAAAAATCGCCCTGCACATCTTCATGTATGGATGTGGGAACCTCTGCAGACCCGCGTTGCGCTGGTGGCAATTCTGAAAGACCTCCACAAAGAGGACCACTTTGCTCTGATCCTGTTTGATGCTAAGATTACCACCTGGAAGGAATCTCTTACCAAAGCAACAAATGGAAATGTGACTGAAGCCATTGACTACATCGGGAAACTAAAAGACAGGGGAGGTAAGAGGAAAGCAAATTTTACCAACTTTTTGCCACTCAAAACTCAACTCAAAAAATGTTGGTGGGCCTTTAACTAATAAAGTACCGGTAACAGTTTGGAACAGCCTGTCAAAGTGGCGTAACAGTAATGTTACACAACACTGAGCAGGAACCAGCAGTCCGTAAAATAACACCGATTTTACAGTTAAATTTGACTTTAGATCGCATCACAGCGGTGCGTCCGTTGATTCTGAACTGGATTATTTCTAAAAGAAAAACTTGAGGAATCGTTTTGTAGTCAACATTGATCTTCTCATCGTATTATTCCCTTTCAGTCACTAACATCAATGGTGCCGTACTGAGGGCAGTGACCATGCTGGAGAAAGAAAGACTAAAGGGGAACCTGCCAGAGAGGAGTGCTGACATGATTATTTTACTAACTGATGGGATGCCAAACAGCGGTAAAATGCATTCATTTGGAAGAACATAATAATGCATCCTAGAGGTTTGAGTTTAAAAAAACGTAGAAGTAAGTCAAGGAGCTTGAGGCACGCAGCCATCAAACGCTCATAGATAACACTGCCCGCTCGTGTACATGTAGGGGAGTCCAACCTGGAGAAGATCCAGGAGAATGTGCGCTCTGCTATCGGAGGGAAGATGAATATGTTCTGTCTTGGATTCGGAAATGACGTGGATTACTCTTTCCTGGATGTGATGTCCAGACAAAACAAAGGAGTAGCCCGCAGGATCTTTGAGGGTTCAGATGCAGCCGTTCAACTCCAGGTACATTGGATGCAAGCTCTGTGCATGTTTGGAGATTTTCTGTTGTGGTTGTGTGTTTGCACGTTCGAGGACATTCAGAATGAGGCAATGCATGATTTAGAGTGTGTCTTTGTTGCAGGGTTTCTATGAAGAGGTGGCCAGCCCTCTGCTCTTGGAGGTGGACCTGCGTTATCCTGACCAAGCAGTGGGCTTCTTGACCAAAAGCCACTACAGCCAGTTGTTCAACGGCTCAGAGATCGTGGTGGCCGGCCGGCTGAAGGACAGTGACGTGGATAACTTCTTGGTGGAGGTGTTCGCCCTGGGGGTGAGAAAAGGACAGCAATATAACAATAAAAGCATGAATGTGGAATATCCGCTCATGGTGATAAACAATATGTGAAGTGTCTCTCATGTGAAACAGTTCCTCTTCCTGAATATTTAATGTTGATAGTGATATTGTAATCAAATTAAACTTCTATTTCAGATGGTTACCATGTGGTTAAATGGTCACGGTAACCAGAGGATTACTCGTACTCACTTGATTCCTCAACTTTCCCTCAAAATTTAAATTAGTCCAATATTTTGGTTTATTGCAAAAAAAAAAAGACATTCCATCAACCTCAGCTGTACTTCTTACTATTAAGAAAACGTTAGCCTGATAACATATTAAATAAAGATGGTGACCCTAGTGAACATTACAAATGTAGGTAAACATTTTGAAAAAGGTTTAGTGGACTGTTGTTCTCTCGTATCAGTGGCTCATCTTTGTCCTCTTTCATCAGCCTGAGGAAGACTTTCAGGTGCAAGGAAAGGCCAGTGTGGTAAACGTGATCTACCCGCACCAGCAGTACATCTTTGGGGATTTTTCAGAGCGTCTGTGGGCCTACCTCACCATCCAACAGCTGCTGGAGAACAGGTTTGTTCTTCTGAATAGTGTCGGCCATCTTTGTTGGTACCTGCACCAGGATTTGACTGTGAGAAATTACGCAGATTATATCTTTTTATTGCGTTGTTGTTGTCATTATTATACAATCAACTACTTTTCTCCATCTTCCTCTTTAATCTCCCAGTGACATCGGTACTCAGAAAGAGAAAGACAATGTTACAGCCAAGGCCCTGGACTTGTCCCTGCGATACAACTTCGTCACCCCTCTCACCTCCATGGTGGTCACCAAGCCTGAAAGGGAGGACGGGCCAGACGGCCCTCTCATCGCTGACAAGCTGACTGAGGGTGAGGGAAATGCAACCGGCCATGGTTGATACAGACGTGTAGGGGAAATAATTGATAGTGATCCGCTAAACTGACCAGTAAATCAAATAGATAATTTATTTGAATTGTATAACGTTTTGTTACTTGATTAGAAACTTGTTCAACCATTAGTTAGAAAATGCCGGGGACAACCTGGTGTTGTGTGTTTACCAATTGTTTCCCTGTTTTCCAGACCAACGGCAGAAAGCAGAGAGGCACAGTGGTACGATTAATCATTCAAAACACCCTTTTTTTTACCATTACATCACTGAGATACTCATGCATAATTCATGCATCCCTTTTTGGGCTAAACCATTTTACTGAAGTATGCTTCTATTATATCTGACAACAGGTTTGCCTGCCCATGGTGGCAGCAGCAGCCGCGGCGGTTCCCGTAGTAACTTTCGCACTAGCAGGATCCGTAGCAGCAGTTTACGAAGCCAATCCGATGGTAAGCCTTCAATGCAGAAGTTCTGATACAATGTTCTAACAAGTAAGTGTTTGTTGTTCAGGCCACTTCACTTAAATACTTATTTAAAACAAGACTTGTTGCATTTGATTCATTTGTTTTATTTAGACTAAAACAATTATAGCCTTTTCTGCCACATCAAATCCAATGATCTGTTACCTAAAGTCTATTTTGTTGTTGTTGTTGTATATTTTGGTTTGTTTGTGTTATTTCACCGCAGTTGTTAATCGATTCACAAGTATATTTGTATTTCGTAGTGAAGAAATGCGAATAGCAAACACACTTGAGTTTGACTGCTCTGCAGGCTCTGTGTCGGACATGCTGCTTTGAGGTTTCTTTTGCAGTGGACGGAGATCCTCACTTCATGATAAAGCTGCCGGAGAGAGATGCCGCTCTGTGCTTCAACATCAACGACAAACCAGGAACCATTTTCAACCTGGTCAGAGACCCGAAATCAGGTCAGCCCAGATTTTTTTGAAAAACACAAAATATTTTTTTAAATGTTGAAAATGTGGCTAAAAAACTCAAAGCTGTCACTATTATCAGGCTTTGCGGTGAACGGCCAAATTATCGGCAAGAAGAAAGTCGTCCAAGATGGTAACACCAACACCTACTTTGGCCGTTTTGGTATCGTCCACCAGAAGCTGCGGCTGAAGCTGGAGGTGAGCACCCAGGAAATCTTCGTCTTTCACGAGGAGAAGCAGATCAAGCTGCTGTGGTCGGATACGGACTCCGTCAGAGAAATGAAGTGAGTAACAGTCCCTTCCAAATATTGTTGGACAATCACGTGTGAATGATACCAAATGATTTATAGAATTATTTACGGTGTTTTGTTCACGTTGGGTTCAAATAAGTGCAGAAATGTAACGACATTGTTTATCAGTCTAAAATTACCTGCATTAAACACACAAAAGCATGTTAACAACCCACTTCCAGTGTATACCAGTAGAACTCCACTGAAATATACACTATTTTAAAATGAGGGTCAGTAAAAAGTGGAAATCAAAAACCAAATCTAAACTATAAATTATGGTTAAATGACATGGACATCTTTACTTTGGTCCACAACTTTGCTGTCAGCTATTTGTCACAACGTTCCTGTTTGTTTTCCTCCAGTCTGGACTTCACATTGACTAAAAACTGCACCCTGACGGTGACGCTGAGGCACTCGGTCAGATTCATGGTCATCAGACACACAAAGGTTTGGAGGAGACGCCACGACCAACAGGACTACCTGGGCTTCTACACCCTTGACAGCCACCACATGTCTGCCTCTGTTCATGGTCTGCTAGGTAGAGAACTGCCACGCACGAGTCTCAGGTCACAATGAAGTGATGCCGCAGCAGTTTGCTGATTCCTCCGTTTTTATAACTCAAAGGATTTCTTCCCGCAGGTCAGTTCTATCACGGGGTTGGGTTTGAGGTGACAGAACTGCGTCCAGGTGACGTCCAGGATAAACCAGATGCCACCATGTATGTGAAGGGACAAACGCTCAACGTGACCAGGTGCTCCAGTCTCCTCCAGTTGGAACACACGCATAATGCATGCACGGTTAACAAGCGTTATCCTTTTGCATATTGTCACATCACCATTGTTTTAGTTTGTGTAACGTCTCCTACGCAGACACTGGCAGAAGGACTTCAGCCGGGTGGAGAATGGAGAAGATATTCCCTGCTGGTTTTTTAACAACGATGGAGCAGGCCTCGTAGATGGAAGAGCCTCAGACTACATTGTGTCTGGGATTTTTAACGCTGACTTTTGAATCTTCAGAATTGGCCCGCATTGTAATGGTTGCACATTAAAGTGAGTCAGTGTATCTTCATTCAGACCTTACACACATGCTGAAACAAACACAATAATGCAATTGTTAACTTTGCTAGAGGATGCACCTTTAAGTATCTAATTGTCAGGTAATTAAGTTTACTTTCATTCTCCGTATTCTCTTTTCTGTCTTTATTTCACTATTTTCGCCTCGAATGACACACCGCGTTGTGTTTCCTTTTGTTGTCGTTGTTCAAAGCTCTGTTGTTAAGTGGACACATGTTCGGCATGTTTAACCCCTCGGCCCGCCTCTTGAACTTGTTGAGCTCTACCTTTTGAGCTGTCAGTCATTCAGGCGGCGCTCGCAAACTTTCTTTTTTTCTTTGATCACACACACACACACCGCACTCACCCTTGAAAAGTACTTACTGTTGCAGGCGGTACAGTTAATTGGGGCATACTACTCCTTATACCAAGTCACCTTGAACTTTGACCCTTTCGCTATGGTGCAAAGAATTGTGTTCCAGAATAGCCAGAAAAGCAGGATTAGAACATCCTGGTAATTTTTAGCTTAATTGTTACTGACATTAATTAATTGGTATGCTAGCACAGATACTGTCGTTGTGCCTCTGATTGTGTTGTAGTGACTTGATTTGATACAAATTTGTTTCATCAACAGCTCATCACATCACACCTTCCCCGTCTCCGTCCTCCCTTATAAAGTCATTTGAATTAGTGTATTTTTGCATTCACTGTTAGTTTTGTGCGGTTCTTGCCTCGCTTTGTGTGTGTGTGTCTGTGTGTGCACACCGTAGTGGTACAACTCGCCAGCTCTTATTACATAGCTGTGCTGTTTGTACTAATAGATCCAGGACAAGTGTGTTGACCTCAGTCATGTCGGAAGTTCAGGAGTTGAGAAGGATTTTCTTAAGGGGATCTTTGCCCGAGTGTTTGCTTGAGTGTGTCTGTCTCTTGTGTGTGTGTGTGTGTGTGTGTGTGTGTGTGTGTGTGTGTGTGTGTGTGTGTGTGTGTGTGTGTGTGTGTGTGTGTGTGTGTAAGCTCGGCTGATTAACACCAGATGTGCGGGGCTCAGGGTGTCGGCAATAGCTTGAGAGGGCCCCACTGTACTCCACTGGCCCCGGTTAAGGAAAATGCTCAAGCGACTTCTTCACACATGGCTGGAATTAATATCTCTGTTGTTCATCCCTCGGATCCCCTCAAGGTCACAAACATCAGGTCACTGGGAGTCTTGATAAGGAGGTTCGTGCAGGCGGTGGATGCAGGGCTCCTACTCTCCACTAGAGGGCGGGAGAGGGCTGTACAACATCTGCAGCGTCTCGGCTCAGGTCCCACAACCACGTTTGACTATCGTGGGATGTTTAATTCCAAGTACATCTGCAGTTGCCCCCTTCTTATAAAGCACGGGAACATTGTATTTTTGTTTGGTGGTTTGAATGACATTTTTAAGAGAAACGGCGTACTTAGTTTCACACAGTGACTGGTGCAATATTTTGAGAATTTGACGTAGTGACGTTTGCAACTATGGGTTAACTAATATTATTTTTTGATCACTTTATTCAATTAGTTTTTGTTCTAATGTTCTAAAATTGTGAAAAAAACGAGCCCAAAGTGAAATTGAATACTTTGTCTAATTAACAACCAAAGACGTTTAATTTACAATCACGCAAAAGAGCGAAGAGCAGCAAACCTGATAATGTGTGTTTATTCCCTTTTATGTAGGACAATATTTTGAATATTTCAATTATTGGTCTTAACTGTCATTTGGGCACAGCGCGAATGATTTGTTGTTTCAGTTATGCTTTTCGTAATAGCTGGAATCAATGTAAGAATAATAATTCTGAAATAAACGTGGTATATTACCAAAAGACATCACTTGCCAAAGTAAGTCTCAAAAGGAACGTTGCATTTGTAGCTGCACCCAAATAAACGTTGCAAATGCTAAAAAAAGGGCCCCAGTAGAACCGGAGTGCGCGTGTCTCTGGACTTCACGTCACCTCTCTCACTTCAACCGCACTTTTTCAACTCACCTCCCAGGTCTCACCCCTTTGCCCCCCCTCCCCCTCTCCCTCCCCCCTCTACCTTTTGTCCTTGTGTGAATATTTCACATTGCTGCTGCCGCTGGTGCGTGATGCGGCGCACTGAGCGCTCATTGTGTGCACGCAGTGTGGGTGCTGCGGTATGCGGCCGCTCGGCGTGTGGTGTGTCGTGACAGGCGTGTGGCCGCTGACGCCAGCCGGCCGCCGGCCTGCCTCTCTGTCTGTCTGTTCAGTTACACCTGACCGACGCTGACATCGCCGTGCCCACACACACGCACGCACGCGCGCACACACACACACACACACCATAAAATCTGCGCTCACATAATACATTGCACCACTGAACATGTTTCCAAAAGTAAAATGATTCTGGGTCATCGATGCTCTGTGGACTTCAATGTTTGACACCAGAATTCCATCAAAATGCAGTTTAATCTGACTCTAAAGATGATTCATTTAAATGCATCTGTTGCATATTTACTGTCGTAAATAGTAATAATATTTTGGCCGATTTGTGCAGATATTTTGTGTGGATTTTGTACAAGGTGTATCTTACCCTCCTGCACCAGACATTTTGCCCGCTGCATTTATTTTACATTGAAAATGCAAAAGTCGAGTTGTGTGTGCGTGTTTATTTTTTTCCCAAATGTGCTGTGTGTACGTGTGTCGTGTGGTGCAGTGAAGGCCAGGCGCCGTTGCAGCGCACCGAGGCCTAATCCTCGGTATTTAGTGTGTTCTCTCCGGCTGCCGAGGTGAAAAGTTGAACCTGGTGTTGACCTTCTCTTGAGAGAGGGCTTAGCTCTGAAGTCAGGCGCAGGCCAAACGCACAGGGAGGATATTCTCAAGTTCCTCTTCGCCTCCCTCTCACGTGCACCGCTCGTCTCCGCGGCCGCCCTCCCCTCCCACGCGGAAACAATTAGCATCTGTGATAAGAGCCGGTACATATTTCCATCATTTTATCTCGTCGCTTTTGTTTGTTTGTTTGTTTTTTTCGATCGTGACAAAAGTCTTGTGTCGCCTTGTCACGGCGCTGTTAATCACCACTGCATATCGTCTAGGTGCACGAGCTGCAGAGAAGAAGGAGGAGAAATCGACTGATAGGGGCCTTATGTTTGTCACTGCAGGGAGTTGAATTCCAGATGGAGAGATAATGAAAAGAACAAGCAAACAATTAAGCAAAAATAGACAAAGTGGGGGGAAGAAACCAGAGCAGACTGACAGACGATGGAAATGATGTTTGGATCAAACCCAACATATTTTTTTATTTTTACCTCCATTAAGGCCATACAAGACACGTCTGTAAATAAAGGATTTGAACAATAAGTCATTCTGATGCATCAAAATGCTGCGTACCTGTTGCTATAATCTTAAAATCACAGCGAGTGCTTTTGTTTCCCCTCTGTTTTTTTCTCCTTCTCTGTGTACATCTGTTTGTGTGTGCGGTATTCTATTATATTTAGGACTTTAACGATAACCAGTGACACGGATAAAAAAGGTGTCTATAAGACCATAAAGGAAAAGAAAGTGTTGCGTGATCCTGTGGATAGTTTCTACCTCGTGTTCGTCCCTTTGAGGGACACCAAGCATCACGCATTGTGTCAGATTCACGTGTCTCGTGTTATCGTGATGTCTTACGCTTCAGACGTGCTGATCCACACTACGGTTTGTTAAAGCAACTCAACCCAGACTTCGAAAAAAAACCCCAAACCAAGTCTTGACATTCTTCCAGTCCAGCGGAGCAGAAGAATACACGGCCCAAAGATACGAGGCCGACGGTAGATGTTGAGTCGGGCTGCACTCCGTTCTCCATCTGTTTTAGTTTTGGAGTGGTTGTGATAACCTCGGCCTGACCCCTGATTGAGCTAATCTCACCCTCATCTTCTCCGGGCCGGTCAGCTGACCGAACGCGGTGCTGCGATTGGCTGGGTGCTCTGCTGAGGAAGAGGAATTTGTTTAGCATTGTGTTGTGGTAACAGTTAGCCACTGAGAAGTTTAGTCTACTGTCTAAACCATAGCAAAGCTTCAAAACACAAAAACAGAAGGAATGTTAAGGGGCGGGGGGGGGTACTCAAAGGGCCTGATGTAGGCTTTCCCAGGCAAGTAGCCTATAACAATACTGTTCCCCTGCAGTCTGAAAACATACATGATTGTTTTCAGTACAGCGCTTGAGGTAATTGTTGTTAGTAATATCTGTAAATAAGTCCCCTACCGGGTCCTGAGCTAATGTAGATGAGTTCCATTCCGTTGTTACCTGGTGGTCCTGATGGTAAAGGCCCTGTGGAATGGTGATCTAGTAGCTACAGTACACTTGTAAGTTCCCGGATGGGGCAGAAGTAGCTGCTGTGTAGTAGCTGCTCCAGGCGGTGTGTTTGGAGGGCTTTAGTCCAGTCAGATTAGATCAGAGCACCACTCTGTTTGTTTGTTTTCATTTGGGAGGAGCCAGGCTCCCGAGCGATACCCCCACCCCTCCCTCAGCGACCCCTCCCCAGGATTCCCCCTCAGGGCACAGTTGACTGGAGCCCCCCGTGACCCCTCTGTCACCCCTTCCTAACCCACGTTAGCCAAGACAATCACAATGAGAAAAGGAAAAAACGAAGGGAAGACCGCCGTGTGCCGCCGCCCGCAGGACCAAATGACGACCAGACCCCGTTGAGGTGGGCCGCGGGCGGTGCCACCCAAGCAGGCCGCGCCTCCGGTCCCGGTCGGGGCCCGCGCGGGGGTCCACCTCAGCGAGTTGACCCCTCTTTCATCTGCTTGTGGGTCTGACGTGTTCTCTCACACCCCGTAGTGCCCCGGCAGAGGAAGGTGTTAGCTGAGATCAGAGGTTGGCTCAAAGCCTTTCAGCTGCTGCTCTGTGTGTGTGTGTGTGTGTGTGTGTGTGTGCGCGTGAAATCATCACCGTGTCTAACTTTGAATTGAAGGAGATACCAGTATGGCCATTGGCTTGAACATAGCCGATTTGATGTCTTCATCACATGACTTTCTGCTACTGTGTGTGCTCTGTTGTGAAGCCCTGTGGGTCCCATGATCGCAGTAACACGCTTCTCTCTTTCCACTTAATCCCATGTCTTTCCATTGACGCACTCTTCCCATTCTCTGCCCATGTATCAATCTGTCCAGGCTCCATGAACAGCCACGGGCGCCGTACACCTTCACGCGCGCGCACACACACAGACACACACACACACACCCCTCCTCTGACCTCTTCTTCATCTCCCACAAGGCCTCAAGGGTGAGGCAGCATGGCACCAGACAGTTATTCAAGCCCTCAGGCAGCTTCATAACAGGTCAGGGAGAGAAAAACAGAGAGGGAGAGAGAGAGAGAGGCCATTGTTTGCTGGATTTACATCAAAATTTCTTTTAGAAATGTGTAAATACAAAATGGAATTTAACGTTTGAGGAACTAATTTGCTTCTTTGACTTTGATTCTCGCCTTTGTAGATTCCCTCTCAGTCTTAAAACCCATCCGTTTAAAACAGAAGAATATGTTATTCAGCAATAAATTAATTTTGTTTTTTTAATACATTTCATTTCATTTTAATCCCATGAAACAGGAATTAAAAGCAGGGAAAGCTGTGATGGATTAAAAGTCTCCTTTGTAAACATTGTGACCCAAGTCTTTGACACACCTCCCCTCTCCTCTCTTAGGAAGTCTCTTCACCACAGCCACGACAAGAGATGAAGGTCTTTTTTTATTTTTTATAAAAGAGGACTCGGGATGGGGAGGAAGACTTTGGAGTCTTTGTTGGGAACGCAGGCCCGTGTTTTGTCTCAGTTTTGTTCTTCTAAATCCTCCTTGGTCTGTGTTTGTCTCCAAGCTCTGCTTTGAGCGATTAGGGACGAGGGTTTGAACAGCTCAGTTAAATGAAGACATCATTTCAGCCCTTTTTATTCTGGCTTTGAATGGTTCCTTTATATCAATCGGTGACACTGGTTTGAATATTAGCTTGGTTTAAAGTTTGTTCTTTAAAGAGAAACGGCCCCAAAGTGTTCAAAGACTTTCACTCTTTTGATTGACTCGTGGCCGGTTGGCTCTTTATGGGTTGAGAGTGTATTGTATCGGACAAGTGATGTCAGTAAACCACGCCACCAGAGATGAGCCATATCACAAGAGGCATCACTAGAAATCTGAGTTGTGCCATTAGACAGAGAGAAAGGCGGTATCTTGAGGGGAGAGAGAGAGAGAGAGGGAGGAAAAGGGGAGAGACACAGAACGGATTGTTCCACAACAGACTGACGGACCTTTTAGCCTTATCTTCCCGAGCTACTCTTACAGAAAACCAAGGAGAGAAGGGAAAAAGAATGCTCCGCTCTTTCCCTCCCATTTCCCATTCTCTCATTTATCCTGTCTGCCTCTCCCGTCCCTCCTCATTTCTTCTTCTTTTGTCCATCGGTCTTTACCCGGCATTTCTTAAAAATCCTCTTAGCCCATGCACTCCTTCCATTGTTCCCCCTTTTACTCAATATCGTTCCTTGATGTTTCAACATCTCGCCCATGACCATCTTATCCGTCTTCAGCTCTTTGGAGGACCCTCAGAGCTCATCGCTCCTACAGATAGTTAGAAGGTAGATCTGTAAGCCGCCTGTGAGTCTCAGCAGCAGCAGCAGCAGCCGGCTGTTGGCGTTACAATCCGTAAAATGGATCCCTCTCTCCGTCTCGGGCATCGCGCCACATGCACGACTGCCTCTCAGGAGGGGTGTCAAACAAACGCGGGGCCCACTTGCCCCTTTTTTTTTTTTTTTCTCCCGCGGTAGCACCTTATTTGCATTTGTTTACACGCGCCACTCTCTGCACATTTGGATCCGCTGCGAGCCGCTCAGCCCAGATGCTGATCCACACAGACACACGCGCAACAGTATTTAGCTGTGATGACACCGTGAGTCGTGCCTCTCCTCCCTCTCTGACAGAATGAAACGGATGGATAATTAGATATCAAAGGGAGGCAGGCAGGGTGTGGCGAGGCGCGCGGGCCCCGGCGATGGTAAAGCACTTATTAATGAGATAGGCCTTATCTGCTCTCCTCCCAGGAATTCTGCCTTTGATCGGCCACGACTCCGGACTTAATACATTTTTGATTGATGGGCTGAGATGACAGAGAGAGAGAGGCGGCGTGGATTGGGGTAGGTGGATTGGGTGGATGGGTTGGGGGGGGGGGTTGGAAGAAGGGAGGGAGGGGGCAACCCTCAGAAGCAACTGTAACGATGCCCTTCACTGGAATAAATAACCTCTGACAATAGTGTTTTACCTTATGGGGTCGGATGCATTAAGATGAGCAGACACGTACAACACATCCTGTATGAATGTGCACGCGAGCGCCGTCGCATTCCTCTGCCCGCACGGGCATAAATCCACTCAGACAACTCAAACGGACAAGCCTATTCAGTCACCTTAACCCCAACTATAACTCACACACCACGGCGCCACCGCAGAATCTTTTCCTCAAGACAGAGGAGGCGAGGGCCCGGGCCTGTGGAGGGGAACTGAGATAAGGCCCCATCCCCGTCTGGAGATGAGTTATAGCCCACCTAGGCATAACGCGGCTAGCAACAAGCCCCCCGAACACGCCGCCCGGCTCGCTGGGATTGGTAGGCACGGTGTACTCGCGTTAGTGAGGCAACCTCGCGCACAGAGATAACACTCTCAATAGCACCTTGACCAGAGGAGTAGTAGTCCACGCGCACACACACACACACACACCTCTGCTCGCTCTCGACAAACGACAAAGAGGTGACTGAGCGCAGCCGCTGCAGCGCCGTGTCACCTTGTTATGAGTCTCTATCAGTGTGAGGCGTCAGGGAAATTAGGGAAGCCATAGCTGCTGCTTCGTCAACGCCCCTCATTCATTACGGTGCCAAGGGCGGAGGGGGAGGGGCGGGTGGACCCGATCAATGGGGCAGATCGATCAACGTGGCAGGCACATTTCAGTTCTTCAGATCAATCACACTAACAAAGGTAAGTTGAAGAGGAGGTGGTTGTTGGTTTCTGCCGGAGGACTGCAGCTACGCGTCTGGATGAGTCAGGAGAAAAGGCCCAAACACAAACCCTCTGTTTGTCCTCAGCCAAATACTCAAACAGGGTCCAACTTCCAATCCCGCATTGATTTCTGTCCCAGTCATTCGTTTGACCCTTGTCTCCGTTGTTAAGGCTTGATCACAGAATTGGGTTTGAGTCCTCGCTGCGTTTTGTGCATAGAGCTGGATGATGCGCCGCGG
The DNA here is from genome assembly GCF_964276395.1 of Gasterosteus aculeatus. Classification (NCBI taxonomy): domain Eukaryota; kingdom Metazoa; phylum Chordata; class Actinopteri; order Perciformes; family Gasterosteidae; genus Gasterosteus; species Gasterosteus aculeatus. Next base: position 16,624,685 of record NC_135705.1, read on the forward strand.
AAGGTGGTCAAAGAACAATCATGGGCTGGTTTCAAACTTCCACGTCAATGTTTTTACTTAAGCTACGGACGCCGGACACAGCATGAGACCGCAGCTCCATGGGAAACCCAATGAAACGGAGGCAGCGCGGAGCAGCGAAGGGGTGGGAAGCGAGACGGGCGCGAGGAGGGGTGAGGTGATAAGGGTGGGGAGAGCTGATAGACTGGAAGAAACCGTGTAGAGAAAGAAAATGATTAAAAACGGCAATCACCCGTCGCGGACTGATAAACCAACCAGTGGTTAATTGCGAGCGTGCAACTTGTGGGGATACGGTTGGATTAGGTTCACTTCTTCTCATCCTTCTCTTGCTTCTCATTCCTGCTCTGTGGACTCGAATGTCTCAAAGACAAATTTCATTATCAAAAGCTAAAGTTATTACAATTAATGTGTTATTTCTTTTTTTCTTCACATTTGCAAAAATGATTCTTCTTACTTCCTCTGCCACTGTACATTTAATACAAACTCAGGGAGACACAAAACCATTTGTCAACAACGAAAATGGAAAACGCAGACGGTCAAAGATGCGGAGACAAAGAGTGAGGTGGGAGCTATTTTGAGTGATCTAGGCTTTTTGGGGCCTATATATATATATATATATATATATATATATGGGAGATGGGAGATGGGCGGTGGTCCATAAACAAAGGGCTGACAGCCCACCCATCACCCCGGCAGGTCTGGCTTGTGCTGCCTAGATAAAGCAGGGCTGCTGCCTCCTGTATCAACACCATCCATCATCCATCTTTGCCTGCTCGTTCGCCCTTACATCAGCCCTCTCGCTCCACACACCTGCCTCCCTGCCAGCTGCGTGTGTCCCCTTTACCCCTCAGAGCTTTCACCCAACTTCTAACACAGCAACCACTATCCGCGTTTCACTTTTTCATTGCCCCCCCTCTGTATATCTTGGCCTAGTTTGTAAACTTATCCAGTTAACTCAAGCTGTGTGTGCTTTTGATTTAAGGGTCCAATCCGGGCTGCTGGTCCTCGGATCGTTAGTAGTTGTTCCACTCGCTGGATGTGTCATGGGGGCCTTGTGGTCTTTAGCGAATAATGCATCTCAAACTTGGAAGGCTGAGCATTAATCATTGACGTGTCCACCGTCCTCTGTGGCTCTATCTGCTGCTGCTCCTTCCTGGCTTGCCGCAAAGTCAACGGATACTGACAAGTGAAATGAAGGGCATTGTTTTCCTCTCATTTCTTCTTTCTTGACTATGTGAGAAGTATTCAGGTCGAATGTATTTTGGTTGTCAAATCGGACAAAGCAGGAGTCTGACTGAGCTCCGGTAATATAGCATGTCCCAAAACTAGCCTGACAAAATATTAAAGCACGATTGAGGACATTTTAGCCCCCTCAAAGTGACCCTTCAGGCCGCTATTGTTCCCTCGTCAATTTAGTTTTTGTACGAGCGTCTCCTTTCTTTCTTTGTTGCTTGTGGGGAAAAGAAATTATGCAAATATTCATGAGAAAAAATGTTGACATCTACCATCCTTGCTGCCCCCTAAATACACACGCACACACACACACACACACACACACACACACATCATGCACATACCATTGAGCTCTCTTCTGGCCCACATTGGTGAGTCTGTCTCTTTTGGCTGTCTCTCAAGCGTACTTTAGCCACATTGCCTCGTCCTTTCTTCTATCCATTCTGGTCCAGGTGAGACTGGACAGGTGCTGAGACGGGAGCACATCTTAAGTTTTGAGGAGAACACAGGAAGTTAGTTGGCGTGCGCTTTGATTGGCCGTCTCCATCGCTGCCACCTCTGCACATGTTTGCGTTTCAAACACAGGGAAGCTGAGGCGGGGGAGGATTTGAGGATTTGAGTCTTTTGCCTCAAAGAAGAAACTTTATAGATGTATTTTTTTTCTTCATTTTTTCAGTGTACCAATCATTAGGGATTTAAGAGATAAAGAAGAGACCTGGAGACCGAGAGGGGCGGCCGGGGAAGCGGCTCAACCACAGGATGAATTAAAATGAATTAAAGCCAAGAAATGGGAAAATGGGCTATCACTTGTGCAGCGTAATGAACAAAGTGCAGATACCGCTGCCGCTCTGTGCCGTCGGGGCTGAAGGCTCTATGTTCTCACACTAGTCAAACAAATGAAAGAGAATGGAGCCGGAAAGCATAATGATTGTCCATTAGTCGGTCTCTAAACTCTGCTTCCCGTGGCCCTCCGAGCTGTGGGAACCCATCACGTGACCTCCGTGCACCCCGAGCCGGCCCCGATGGACCCGGTCACCCAACTCTCTGTGTATCCCCCCCCAAAGTTGACCATTGAGTCGGCCGTCATCCAGAGGTTTAAAGGTTCTGATACGAGTCCGACTAAAAGGCTTAAAATTTGGAGGAATAAAAAAAAAAATTGTGGCACAGTCACATGTTGAAGGAAAGAGATAAATGTCCAGTTACATAGTGTGAGATGACATTGTGAATTGAGTTAATTCACTCGCAGTAAGAGAGCGCTTGATTTACTTAATTTAATTTTTGTTAGTTATGTTTCACTATTTGTAGATCTATTAAATCATTCAGGTGATGTTAAAAATCAATTACCACTTTGTAGAAGTTTGGTTTGGAATTTGGTTTTGCATCATTGTGCTTTCAAAGGGATTCAAAGAATTAGCCAAAAGTGGACATTCCCAACTGTTCATTTTAACTACAGTTTCTCTCTATGGTACTACTCCACTCTTCAAAACATATTGTCTTATTTGGCCCACTACATGATTATTGTGGTTAAAAGACTTGTTAACATGTTATTGTTATGTGTAGTGAGGAGTAGACAGTTTTAAATGTATATAAAATAGCTGAAGGGGTCCTGAATTATTTACTCAATTTCGTGTATTATTAACTTTATATCATTATTTAATTTTTCTTACTACCAATGTATTTGTTAAAAAAGTGACTTAGACCCTGATAAAGATTCTGCGTTCTGCGCATATATACAAGAAACTGACATTTCTAAGTATCTGTCAAACAAAATATAAGTACAGAATTTATGTAGAGCTTAAAACATTTCACACTTTCCCCGAGTGGATGAGTTATTCCGCCCACATGACAAATGAGCGCCATCATCTCCTCCCGATGAGCTCATGGCTGCGTCCCCTCGGCTCTAATGATGATGATCTTCAGTCACGCGTGGCCGAAGAGAGCGTGCTGCGTTTAAGGCCCCCGCACTGGTGCTCGTCTTCATTAACCCCCATGACTCAGCTGTCGACACCAAACCCCACCCGGGTCTAATGTTCACACATCAAACGGCCGCGATTGACACTCTTCGCCTCTGTGGTTAGACCGACGCGATCGGATGTGACCTAAGCAGACTGCGAGTGGGCAAGTGGAGTCGGGAAAAGTGTGTGGGAGATGGAGGGAGAAAAGGGCCGCATGATATTAGTGTCGAGGAATGTGACGTGTTGGAGGTCATGTGAAACACTGCTGGCACTCTGAATAACCTTCACGGAGGCTATCAAGACGCGACCCGGAAGTTGTCAGGTCATGCGTCGGGGCAAAAGGCCCGTCTCTGTTGACAGCACCCTTTCCGATCTATACACAACTCTCACTCCTCCACCTCCTGGGAACCGTCCTCCCCGTCTGCTCGGCTTAAAGGCCTCTGTCCACACAGGAAGAGACCGACCAAAGCACAGAGAGCCATTGTTGGGTTTCAAGGAGCCATTTTCCCGGGGCTTTGAGCCGAGAGGTAAACTTCGCCCAGGAAGTGCTGCGGTCGACTCATGTATCTCACAGGTTTTACCCCCCTTTCTGGTTTACAATTTGAATCCCAGACCAGTGAAGGTATCTCTGGCTGGAACCACGTGGACCGTCGATCAATGTTTTAAGGGTCTAAGAATAGAGAAGGACGGAGGAGGGGGAGGCAACGGGTGGAGCGAAGAGTTGAATTAAAAGTCACAGAGTTCAAGTTGCATGTTAAACAAACAACGAGGCCGTTTCCACGGCTGGAGCCTGAGGTTTGCGTAACTTTAGTGAATTAGTGCAAATTTGCAGAGGTAACTTGATTTTCAGGGAAAACAAATGGCGGAATTTTAATTGAGCACAATAGCGGTCAACTCGCCGGGCAGATGAAGTGAGACCGATGGGAAGACCGACGTCTGCTGCCTCAGCAATTATCACTGGCCTTTGCCTTGCTAGAGAGGGCAAGGGGGTCTTGCATACTTCAGATAAGTGTCTTCAAATGAAGGTTCGATGCATTATGCAAATATAAGAGATCAGTGAGAAGAGAAAATGAACCCGTAACGTTTATGAAAACCATCTTGTCTCTTATGGCAAATGTGAGAACTTGACGATTTCCTTTCATTGATGCCCATTTTATCCAAAACACTGGTGCTTTTTGGCCTTGTCTCGCAAATCTAATTGGACTAAAAAAGTAGACACATACTGTAAGTCTGTTTATAAGTGAAACACTGCTGTTTCTTTTATTTTGTCATATTAACTGTACTTAAAATAAGACCTACATTCTTACTTAGCAATGTTCATTCATTCTTCACCAACTTAAAACCATTAAAGTATTAAGATGAATACTATTAATGTGTCTGCATTGCTGTTTAACGTAAATGTTGTGCACGTCTACACACTTTTTCCTTCTTTTTTTGACCATACAAAAGGAAAAACCTTATTCAAACAATCCCACTGCACACTAGTTGCACAGCTTCTTAGAACAGTTCAACTTGTCAGCGTATGCATCATTAGTGTGTGTGTGTGTGTGTGTGTGTGAGAATGTGCGCACACTAATGTGTCTTTTAATGTTTTAACATATGCAACCCCTTATAAACAGTGTTTTATACAAACAGTGGCAGAGCTCCCATCAGATAAAACCCCAGAACAGGAGAAGGAGACTGCCTAGTGAGGGAGGGAGCGGCACAACGAGGGAGGGGTGAAAGCGGCGGCAATGAGAAATGAGCTTGAACCATCTTGGCCGAGGAAATGTCTCCTTTGAATATTTGGAGACAGCCAAAGAAACGGCAACACATTAGTCTGAGGAAACTTTGATGCCTTTTATTTGACCTTTTAAACATAAAAACCTAGGACAACTTTACAAAATTCAGGGGTTCTAAAGGGCAATAAACAAATCAAAAATCCTACACTGAGTGCGTCCGATGGCGGGGCACGGCACTGGCCACTTTGTCATTGCTGATGTCGTCTCCCCTCTACTCTCTCAACCAGCACGACACAGAGGACCACTGCCCGATAGAGGAACGTGTAACACGACGACCAGGCCTCGTCGCTTAGGCCATCTCCCTCCCGATCTCATATCTCTCTGTGGCTCCTCCTGCACAGGAGAGAAACCCGGCCTTCCATTTGAACATTTCCCCCACTCCACATTATGATTCTCCTCTGTTTTTGAAGATCGAGGGAGCACTGTGGTGTTGACTGAACTGCCTCTCTGCCCTAGATCAGCTAAATCTCTCCCCCCCCCCCCCTACGTACCACCCCTCCCGCACATTTCTGTCACTCCAGGAGACAAATGTGAATCTCGAGTTCATTCCCCCCCCCCCTCTCCCTGTGCCCACTGGCTCTCTGGAACTCAGTTCCTTTCGCCTTTGAAGTGCTGCGTGCAGAATGGAGATTCTTTGCATGGTAAATTTGCCCAGTTGCCCGCAGCGTCTCCATTACACAAGTTTAAAGTACGCTCCGCAGTCGTTTTGGAAGGGCCCTTTTTTCTCACTTCACAACCAATTTCTCTGTGTTTTGAACTTCGGTAGTCATGAGCCATGTAATCTGTAAATTGGGCCCTTTCTTCCGAGGTAGCGCTCCGCCATCGAGCGGCGTTTGATGTGCAATTATTTTGCTCATTACAAGTTAATTTTATTGTTATAGTTTGCAAATGTTTCTCCGGGTCATGATGTTAAAAGTTTCCGAGGAAGCAAGAAAGGGGGAGAATTAGCGAGTGGATCGAGTGGAGCGAACGCGGCGGCGGCGCGGGGAGCTCATTTGAGATGGCAGAGCCGGCTATCTCCAGGCTCACTTTCAAGCCATTTAGAAACAACCTGCTGGGTGGTTTGAATAGCTGAGGAGAAGTTGATCTGGGGTTTAGTGTAGAAAAACGATCCAAGGCCCTTTATCTGCTGTAAAAGGTTGGGGAAAATGGAGATTTGTCGTGTTTGCTAGAACGGAACCATAATCTCCTCCACAGAGAAATCTTAGCAGTATGGGAATGATACGTCCCATTCATTTAGCCTTTTGTCCCCATTCTCTCTGCACACACGCCTTGGCAACCCGGTGTGATCGTGTATGTCTGCCCGAGTAATGTTGACATGAGAAGGGAAGGAACTTCATGAAGGAAAATCTCTTTCCTTTTCTTCCTCTTTTTTTTTTTTTTTCCTTTCAGATATGCCGGATTTGAGAGGCTTGCTAATTTCTCTCATAGAAGAGGATCAACACATTAATTGTGTCTGGCTCGTGAACAAAGCTGTTTTTGGAGCTGCTAAATGTCATTGTTAGAGCCTGGCAGTACAACTCTGATCATCACATAACGATGCCGCTAAGCATTAAATTCATGTCACTGAATTATGCCGCCATGCTTTTATGAAGCTTTCAGTAGTCTATTGATGGAAATAAGATTGGATTTTACAGTAACATTTAATTTCATGATACCCCAAATCAGCTGGCAAATACTCCCATTGTGCTGCTTAAATAAAGACAGCTGCTTCTGTTTTATTGCTGTTTTTTTGTTTGATCCAGTCCCCCTAACTCAAATACATGTATAATTCCCCTTTAGCTGTGGGACACAATAACAGGCGCACACGTGGCCCAAATTGTTTGTAGACTCCCCTTTTCATCTGAAGAAGAGATAGCGCTTTGTGCTCTTTCTTTTGCCGCTCTTTCATCCGCCCCCCTCCCTCCCTCCCTCCCCCTCATACTGTCTCATGGTAAAAGGCGAATTCTGTTGGACGGTGTTCTTTAATACCATCAACACTAAACAAACTTTGTTGACAATAGCTGCTGGCAGAGCGCCTCCGCAAACAAAGGAGAGCCAACAGGTTCAAAGGCAAAGCATCACTCTGCTCCTGACTCTTCATTATTCACCCTTCTGTCTTTAGCGCTCATCCCCCCCATTCTTTTTTTCCGTGCATGCGTGTGTGTGTGTGTGTGTTTTCTTTGTGGCTCTTTGTCTGTTAAACTGCTACATGGTCTGGATACTGAGGCTTATTAGCAGTTGAGTTTAATTAAAAAAGGCCCATTCATATGAAAATGTGAGTCCGATAGCGATTGCTGTCCCCAGCAGCTTCCTCCCGTTACTTTTAATTAGACACCCGCATGATTGACATCAAGCTTACTGGCTGGCTGAAGCCCTTGTGTGTGTGTGTCTGTGTGTGTGTGTGAGAGAGAGAGAGAGAGAGAGAGAGAGAGAGAGAGAACGTACTCATTTGGCGTCCGCGTGCAGACATTTTTTCTGCACAAACATCCACAGGCGTGCACAAATACCAGCTCTAAGGTCATTGAAGCGTTACGGAGGGTGGGGGGGGGGCTGTACATCAAAGTTCACTTTGTCGTCATGAGGTAATTATCCGCACAGTAGCACAGCGCCCGGCCGCCCACCTTGTCACTCACGTCCATGCGGGTCACGTCCAACAACGAACAGTAACCTTGTGATTATGAACAGGGCGCGCAGTGTTACTGTGTTCGGTCACACCAGCACCGGCCGCCACGCTGATGGAGAAGGTGATGAGCCACTTTTTCAATTTTCTATTTGTCCTCTCCTTCCTCTCTGGGACAGAAGCGTCTCTCTCTCTCTCTCTCTCACTCGGCTCTCACAACCTTATTATTATACTGTCAGCGGCACGTGCCCGGCTGATAGATGTTCCTCTCGACTGTTTACTACAAGCAGATGATTTAACTAAAGCTTTCTGTTCAACTTGACCTCTCCGCTTCCCGTCTTCTAAAACCAGATGACTCCATCCGTTGTTTTACGACGACTCCATTTCATAGGATCAGGCCCGAGCAGTGAGCCGGCTATGCGGTTGGTGTTGTGTAAAAGATGCAGTGGTGTTTGTGTGTTCGTGCTGAAGTGGAAATCCTTTTTTTGTGCAGCTTTTATGTCCAAACACGACGACAGCTCTTGTGCGCTGGACTCAAAAGTGCACCGAAAGCTTGTTTTCTTCGCTCCAGCAGAACGAGGCTGTTTCCTGTTAGGGGCTAAGTGAAGGCCCGCCTCCTCGCAGACTGCCGTCTCCAGCAGAAATGGCCCATCAGAAGTCACTGCTCTGTAAAGTTGTGTTCCTTTCCCCCCGTGTTTTGTTTTGATTTGCGGGACGTTTGGGAATGATTTGGGACACCGGAGCGAGAGACGCGCAGCGGCCAGCTGAAAATGTTGTTCCAATTACTGCTTTCATTATGGGTTTGTCATCCGCTGTTGAAACACACGGCGGGCCGCATTTCATGCTGCGGTAGAAGAGGCCGTCTTTTTTTTTTGGTGGGGGGGGGTTAGAGGGGGTGTAGTCTGATATCCGCTGCAGGCGAAATGCAGCTCAGTTTGTGGAAAACAGCCACCGACGGGAGGCTACTCGTGTAAAAATGTGAATGAACTGAAACCAAACAGGGACTTCATGAAACGGCTTTCATAATAATATCAGCGTTGGTGTTACCTTCGGTTACGGTATTTGAAGTCTCGGGCCTCCGTTATAACCATGTCATAATACCCATTACGTCGGCCTTTCATTTCATCCACCTGTGAAATGAAAATGACTTAAAGTTGTTTTGTTTTGCTTGCGCTTGAAGCTGCGCAGACCTCTCTTTTTTTGTTTCAGCCACACAGCGTCTCTCCTTCCTTTCAGACAGATTAAATCACTTGCTTGTGTTACTCGGAAATGCTCCGAGCAATAAGGCAGGATGGAGCGCGCACAAAAGAGCCTAACATGGTTTGAAAGAGCGAGACGGACGGGGAGTGTGTTGATGTAACGTATCATTGTGGCGACTCTCTTGAATTAACGCCATTAGCCGACCAGCGCGAGAGTCCAGCTGTCCCTCTGAGCCGCTGAGGTGAGTTACCTGGGCCGACTTACCTGTCCTCCCGATGCCCCCCCCCCCCTCCCAGGATACAGTGTTGCAGCCAGGCCCCCCCCGTGTCCTCCCCTCTCCACAGCACTTAGCAGTGATTAACCCCGGATTCGGCCGGCCCACCTGCCATCTGACTGCCATTACGGCCCCTGCTTATCTGCCTCTCCATCTCCCTACAATAGGGCCGGGGCCTGGCCCGGGCTGGGGAGGGCTGCCCGCTCTGTTTAATAATAAATCATTAGCTAAATACTTTTGTCCATTTGTGTCATGTTACATGTACTTCAATTTTCTGCTCTGTCTTTGTCCGTCAACCCCCCCCGCCCCCCCCCACCGGCCAACCCCCCCTTCCCTCCCTTCCCTCCCCTTTCTCGTCACCACGGCCGTCTGCAGCCACCATCCAGCCCACTTCCAGTTCTTCTCACTCCATCCTTCTGATGGTAAAAGTCAACCATCTTTCTTCACGTAAGCAGTCACTTCATTAAGAGTAATAGTCCCATGAACTGTGTAGACTTTTGCGGGTTTAAAAAAAAAGAAGGAATCAATGACCCACCTTGGGTTGATCATTGTGTTGTGTCCAGTGTCGGTGGAGCGAACGCGCTGCTTTGTGTGTTGTGCCCGTTTCTCACAATGGCCGCATTCTGAATGGCTCCATCTGAATCGGCCTGTTTTGGCTTCTACCGGTTCAAAACCATCCATTCAAATGCTCCACTGAACACTTGTTTTAGTCTGATTCGCTGTAAAAGGACACCGCGGAGGTACGACAGAGGCAGAGGATTTGTGTGGTAGAGGTTTAACACACACACACACACACACACACACACACTCATACGCTTGACACTGGAGTGGGCAATCTGGACAGCGAGGAGGAGATAAGTCTGTTGGTTCATGTAACTTGTATAAAGTGATTATAGACATTCTGAGCCCTCCATATTTAGACTGCTTGACGCCCCCTCTTCAGTTCCCCCCCAGTCCGACTGTTGTAATCTAATTTTCCGCTGACAGAGGCCGTGGAGATCCTTGGGTCACGGTGCGAGTCCCTCCAGGCCCCCCCCTCGCCCCCTCGCCCCCCCCCTCCGTCTCCCCACCCTGCGCCCCCACGCTCTGACTGAGAAGTCGCCAGGCAGCAGACAGCACACATTAGATCCGTCTAGCACCGCGGCGGCCAACCCAGCCGATCCGTGACCCTGCACGGGCTCAGAAACGAGAGAGGGAGAGTGATTAGAGAATAAGAGAGCAGCGAGGAATCGCATTTGTCCTCGTATCCGCCTTCTGTCGTTCCTATCGATGCTCAGCAGCTTACGATACCTGTCAGAGTGAAAGATGATCTGTATATCTCATTTAAAACTTGACAGAGATCACTTAGAAGGATAAAAACACAAAAACAAACAGGGCAAAAAGTGAGGACGAGTGCCTGATGTGTCGGAGCTGAGGGAGGAGGCCGCACCTGGAGAGGTCGCGCTCCTTGTTGACCTTTAGTGTGTCACCGACTTGACTCACCCTCGACTTCACTATACTTGACTCTGCCTGTCATCGCCTGCCTATGGCCTCCACCGCTACCGTCATCGGCAGCGGACAGCAATTGGCCTCCTTAACTTGATCCGGCCTTTTGACCGTGGTAGTAAAACGCCGATGTCAATACCTGGATTATACAACTCAGGGGAAATGTTTATTTCCTGCATCACCGTAGCCTCGCATGGCTTTTAAAAGTTCAGGGTGATTCTTTTTTTCTTTCATTTTCTTCTCCTATTTCTATGCTGATGCTGACTTTTTTTTTTCATTCAGTTCTTGTATTGTCTCTCTCTCTCTCTCTCCCTCTCTCTCTCTCTCTCTCTCTCTCTCTCTCCCTCTCTCCCTCCCTCTCTCCCTCCCTCTCTCCCTCCCTCTCTCCTCCAGGCCGTAGCACAGCCAGTAGCTGATAGGCATCTCCTCTGGAGTCTGCTGTAGTCTGCACCAGCTTCAGACAAAGTGCCTCCACCAGACCAGTGAGGCTCCCTGGGAACCCAGCAGCAGACCCACTGGCCCCACCATTGGCCTTTGTGTGTATGTGTGTGTGTGTGTGTGTGTGTGTGTGTGTGTGTGTGTGTGTGTGTGTGTGTGTGTGTGTGTGTGTGTGTGTGGACAGATGACGAGGGCTCAGACTGGAACCTTTTGTGTTCCCGGTGTTGTAAATGGGTTTTGTAAACTGGGAGATGTAGAGATGTGTAGCGTTGACGATACGTAGGCCACAGCATGAATGCTCGGTTTATTCTGAACGCTGGTCTGGAAGACGCGCGCCGCACTGTTGCCGACTTCCCACTGCGCATGTTTGCATTCATGCGTCCGTGTTGTAGCCCATGTGAAGGAGCCATATCAAGATTGACTGTTTCTCAAAGCCCCGAGACACTGAAGCACACGCACGCACAAAAAGCACACACACACACACACACACACACACTTCATAAGTCGTGCTCCCACTTCAAATCTGCACTCGGCATCAGGGAACACTTGGGAACGCTTGGCCTTTTCACTTTCATCATAACTAGAAAGGGAACGAGCAAATGGACAAAAACAAAAACCAAAAGAGGAAATCAGAAGAAGTGCTTTTATTAGGGGCCCAGCGTTCAGGGCCTGACACACACACACACACACACACACACACACACACACACACACACACACACACACACACACACACACATACTCTTCCTGTACCTGACCCTCATGTGACACCCATCATTTTCCAACATTTAAGAATGCAGTCAAGGAGGCTATTATCCCAATGGAGTTTATTTGTGTGTGTGTGTGTGTGTGTGTGTGTGTGTGTGTGTGTGTATGTGTGTGCGCACGCCTGCATGCATTCCTCTCAGGCTATCGCCACCATCACTTGACAAGAATTATATAATTGCAGCCTGTGATCTCATTTGCCTCAAAGAGCATTTTGAAGTTTCCTTTCCTCTTCTGCTCTTTTTGTTTCCTCTGTGTCCCACTTGTTTTAATTTTAAAACGACCCACATTAAATCACCCCGCCCCCCCCCCCCGTCCCCCCCGCGCTCTGCTTTGCCATTCAGCAGCGCATTCATCTCTTCTCACTGTTTGTGGAAACTTTTATGGTTTCGATTGGAATACTATCATTGTGTGGATTGAGTAACAGAAAAGATCGGTCGCATTTTATTATTCAGCATCAGGAGTGATTGAAAAAATAATTCAGATTTACTTTTTACAAAACAAAAATGGTCAGTGGTGACGGATCATCAGAATGTTTTTGTCTCCAGATTTTTTGTTCAGCACCGCAAAAAATTCTTTGTGATGATGGAAAACTAAAGTTTGTATTGTAAATACTGTTAAATCTGGTAGTCTGAATGTTTGAATTTGTGAAAAGCATAACGGTTCCCCTCCAGCATTGTTTCCAAGTGTATGCTGTGTAGGTTGTGAAGGTGGTGACAAATCATTTAAGAAAGCATCATTTTTTAGGTCATAGTTTAAACCGATGGTGTAGACTCTTAACAAAGGACTTCAATTGTTTATACCAGCTGTCCATCGCTAACTAAGCAACAAATGATTGTTGTTGTGCGTTGACTGGATTCTGTGCATAAAACCACGCTAAATCAAAAATGTATCCCCACATCTTGTTCAATTCCTCCTTCCATCCCGCTGCTGCCGTCCCACTCACAGTCAATAGAGGGCAGAAGTGATCTGCAGGGGCTGCACATGATGGGATCTGTAGACTGTTTGTATGTACGTGTGTGCGGCTCGCTTGTTTATGCCTTTGATGAATGTCTGTATACCATTGGTTCAGCTGCTGTGGGTGGTAATGTTTCAAGATCCCTTAACGAACAACGATGCTGTATAAATATAACTGCAAAACATAAGAAAACACTATAAATGGAATTCTGGCTCTATAAAGTCAGAGATTAACAGAAAGAAAAAGCACCACAAGGCCCCAATAAATTCCTTATTAATTACACATGAAGACCAACAACATGTTTTTCAAAGGTACCTTCAAGTGATGTTATGGTGATTTAAATAAACTGTTGTATTTTTCACTTTTCTCCATCTCTTGCACACTGTTTTTTTTTACAGAATTGTAATATTTGCAAAGTAACACTTGTGTTCACATCATTTTTTTCATTATGTTGAACAGTCTGATGACAAAGGAAACTGCTCTCTTTCGTTCTGCTCCCATAAATCAAATAGCTCCGAATGTATGAAACAGACCCCCCCCCTCCATGTGGTTTGGTGGCTTTATTGTCACACAGGCCTTATCTCCAATTGACACCTCAGGAAGCGTCCCAGGAGAGGGACAGATTTGCTGCAGGATTAAACTAATTTACCAGATGATTCAATGTGAGTCCAAAGCCACTCTTTTGGAAAAAATGCAAAAGGGACTCAGGGCCACCCCTCCAGTAGCCATGATACATGAGTTACTTGGCAATCATGCTATACTGTGTGTGTGTGTGTGTGTGTGTGTGTGTGTGTGTGTGTGTGTGTGTGTGTGTGTGTGTGTGTGTGCGTGTACATGGGAGTGTGTGTTGTATGTGAATCCTCTGTGTGTTTTCCTTCCAAAGGAACTGATTTGAAGGAGACGTGTGGACAGAAGCCGCGGTGCGTCCCATCGTGTTGTAGCGGCGTTGCACACACGTTTTTCTGAAGTTGTGCTCTAAAAGGTACGCGAGTCGAGCCCGGCGAGGCCGTAGGACTCTACAGCACCCAAACTTTTTGTTTAAACACTTTGCATGTAAACTCTGCAGTTTCTTCACGTTCTTCATCGTCTCTGAAATATGTTAAAATATGGCAACATTTTCAGTGTGTCCAAACCAATTTGTGCCTCGGGGATGTTTCCTAATTGGAACACATTCAAGAGAACACTTACACGCTCCCGAGTGGTGTACAAAATATTACATTAATTAACATGCAAAACAGTTGCGCTCGGCTCAGGCGCACAGACACACACACACTCACTCACAACGCAGACACGCGAAAAGATTGCAACGGCAGCAAGAAACGCACGTGGGCCAAGAGGAAATAAGGGCAAAGAATAGGAAGGAAATTTGCTCGAAAATGTAGCTGTAAGCCTGCTGAAGATCTTATTACATAGGCTGGAGATAAAGATCTGGGCTGGAATAATACTTAGCACATGCTGCCCTTTTAATTAAGCGGTAATATCTGCAGAGAGGGGTGGAGAGAGCAAAATGGCTCCGTCTTTCTCTGCTCGCTGTCTTCCGTATCGCGCTTACTCATCTTCGCCCTCTGCTCCTTTCTCTCTCTCTCTCTCCCTCCCAATGATCTCCTATGAAAAGGACGGGCCGAGGTGTGGGATGGGGGAGGAACTCCTCTGTGAGGCGAGTGTCTTCTTTGAGGCCTGACACATGTTTCTGTGTTTCGGCCTCACTGGGGCCGTCTGAGCGCCCCGCCGACGGCCCCGGGGCCCTCGCTTTGAGGTGCATTAAGTTTGTGTGTGAGTTAGAGCTGACACGCATCCGTCCACTGTTTATCCACACAAATTCTGCTCCTGCGTGTGGCTGAAGACCACCTTTGACGCCGGTGGGTGGTACGTGGGTACCGTTCCACCAGCCTGTTAGCACCGAGGCCTTGGTGTGGCCCCGGGCTGCGGGGCCGTCCTCCTCCTGTGGCCGCGACGCCTCACGCGAGCGTGGGATGGGAACCAGTTGTCCAAACAGGGCCGTCCAGTCGGCCGGGGTCTGAATATCAGGATCTCTCACCGCGGGACTGCTGTCGGGGACAGACCATCGGCGTCAGCGGCCCGGACCCTAATAAGCTCTGTCGGCCAAAGTGTTTTGATGTGGACCTCCACAATATTCAAGTTGTCTTTGTTTAACCCACTGGGGTCACAATAACTGTCTTTGGAGCTGGAGACGAGATGTTCTTCATGTTGTGAGAAGGAAACCGCAGATTCCCTCCATCGTGAGGGCGACGGCCGAGTTAGGAGTGATGCAATGTTATGATGGTGATATGAATTTGTGGTGTACAGTATAGGTGAGCTGAGTGCCCCCGTCCCACTGTCCTCAGACGTAAAGCCTTTAATCTTCCGATTATGCCCTTTAATCTAGTGGCTGAGTGACGCCTCTGTGCGCGTCCAATTGTACGACGCGTAGCGCACAAAGCCCTTATTCAGATGTGTTAACCATTGCTCTGTGCACCATACAAGTGCAAATCAAGTTAACACTCTCTGTCCGCCTGTGTCTACAAACCGTGTGCCTGTGTCATTACTTTGCACACACTGGCAGCGGAGCTCCCTCCGCAACACACACACACACACACACACACATTCACACAGGAGCGCGACAAGGCCACATGTTAATCAGCTGGGATTTAAACTTGCAGCAGAGAAAAGACAACAGATCAGCTCAATTAACACAAAAAAGAAAGTGCTCTCTACACACACACACACACGCACGCACACACTCGGTCTTAGCCATTGCACCTGCAGCTCGCGGGGCATTGTTCCAACAGCCCCCTCCTGTCTCTCTCTCCCTCTCTCTCTCTCTCTCTCTGGAGGAAAGCTGTTTTATGGACGGTCCTTTCTCTCCTCTCGGGGCTTTGGCCTTTCCACACAGCTCCCCCCCCCCCCCCCCCCCCCCTCCATCCTCCCTCCTTTCTCCCGTTTCCCTGGGTCGCCAGTCTCTTTCGGAGGTGCAGGGCGCCCCTCGCCTGCCTCACTGCAAACACAGCTGACAGAGGGCCGCTCACGTGCCGCTCCGCAGGGCCCCACAATCCTTTTGAGTGCGCGTATGAGAGAGAGTGTCGAGGAGAAAGTGGGGGTTTGTGTGTTCGAGGAGGAGCTGTGCCATTCATCCTACTTCTCTTGATGTGTGTCTATTTCCAATTGTTTGGTCGAATTGTTCCTTGGAAAACGTCCAAACATATCATGTCATATAATCTTAATCTTGTAAAAGATGAGGTGTATCGAGAGCAAGAGCCAAAGCACGTCTTTTCTCATGCTGACAGTATTTCAAATTAATTACAGGTTAAAATCCTTAGTGTGTAAATTGTGGTCCATGCAGCGACATCACCGTTCCGTTTCAGACTCTCAACTGAAAAGAGAAAGTTGAAACCAAAGAAACGACTGATATCACGAGGGTTATTATTGACCTGCTGGTTCTGAAAAAGTAGGCTTGGCCTCCGCTCCTCTTGGAAAAATCACTCTGTCCGCGGCTCTAATGCTGCTCTGCATCGCTCTCCTCTTTGGCTCCCTGTCCCATTTGTCACCGCCGCCGCCGGTGTTGCTCATTCTCACTGATCATCCTATCACAGTGCTATTTTTCATACTTCTCATATCCGCTCTCCTTATCTCTCCTGCGGCGCCGGGGCCAGACACGCAGAGCTAATACAGGCGCCTGATACGTGCACAGCATTCTGCGACCACAGATCGCCGTGGCGTGAAATACATATAGATTTCATACATTATTCCGTGTTTGCTTGTAATAGGATCAGTCTTGTCCCATTTCCAATAACTCAGCTGGCTTGCAAGTGCACATTGTTGATCAATGGGAGGGTGGAAGTCCTGATGGGAAACGTTGGTTATTCACTTAACACGCGACGATCAACAATCAAAGCCATAGAAATACACCCGCACTCATACACAGCTAATGAGTTTGTATATGTTTGTGTTTGTGTTTGTGTGTGAGTTCTTGTGTGTGTGTGTGTGTGTGTGTCTGAGAGTGAGATGGACGAGCGGCTGTAACTGCCGGTATTCTAACCATGTGTGTTTTACTGGCCTGCCGGGGTGCTATTGTGTAGAACGGAGCTCCCCAGGTTAAAACAAACACCAACGCCCACCACCACTCAGCCCCCCCCCGCCCCGGCCTGCTTGGCCTGCCTGGCCTGCCCTCCTTCCTCCCTGGCTCCGACAGCCCCGTCCAGGGGGCAATAAACTCGTTATCTCCCGCTCTCAGATCCTAATCTGACGGCGCGCCACCCGCACGCTGCCAGGTGACCTGGGGTAGGGTGGGGTAGGGTGGGGTAGGGTGGGCGGGGGGGATTGAGGCTGGTTCTTCTAGATCTTACTGCTCCAACTCCGGCTCCCCTCTGCTCGCATTTTAAATCCCTTTGGCTTTCCCTGCCTGTCAGCGGCATCTTAACCCCCCCACCTCCTGCAACCCCCTTCCTGCCCGAGGCTCTGACGACCTCCTCCCTCCCCTCTCTCCGCTCCTCCCACTGCCCTTTCAGCAATTAATCCAGCTATTGATCACAGAGAAACTCTAAAGGCCGGAGGGCTGCAGGCTCACTGCTTCAGGTCTATTCAGGCCCCGGTTGCACGAGACCCGGATGGAGCCCGGCCATCAAAGCCCGGCTGCTGTGTCCTTATTCTTATATTCTGTTACGGTTTCTGACTTCGATGCGATGTGTCAAATGTAACCTCCCGTGGCAAAACCAGCAGGGCTCACTATTCCACCGATATTCAACCGCTGTGCCTGCAGCTCTGCGAGTCACAGCGGGCCGATGGAGCAGCATCTCACCCCTGGATCTGAAACTCAGTGCTGGATAGCAGAGCTGAGGTTGTCTCTGAGGAGAGCGAGGGTCGGTTGTTTTCTCATCTCCCAATTAAAAAGCAAACTATCAAACACATGGCGACCGTGGATGTATTATGGAGAAGCCCTGCACCATCCTTCGTCCTTCCTCTGCAACAAGCACAGGTTTCCATGCACTATACTTGTCAGTGATTTTGGCCGAATTCCAGTCATTCTTCAACTCATTTTTTCCTTTTAGTGGAATGTTTTAAGATACTGCTCCACACTTTGCTTATTGTTCTTTGCATGCAGAGTTCAAGAGAGGCCCTCCAACGTTTTGCAGAAAAGTGAAAGCATAAGACACACATGGACATCCTATAAATCTGCTGTGACACTTTGAAATACGTTCGTAATGTTAACAGTTGGTGTTGCTCAGACCTCCTCCAGGGACTAATTTAATGCAACCCAGACCACCTCCTGTGAAAGCTGCTCAGAAACAATGCTAATGTACCTACAGTGTGTGTCTGCCCAAGTCTGGCTCATGGAAAATTCCCCAAGATCCACACACTTCCTTAATGACTCACATCGGCCTGTGGTCCTTCAGACCAACTTCATCAGACGTTTCATCAGAGTCTCCGTGTTTGTCTTTCAGTGCCGCTTCTACCTAACCGAGTTTAATTTTTGGAATGTCGACCGCCTTCCTCAACGTTATCATCGGACGAGATTGTGAAACCTCTCGAGGAGGGGGGTTTCCACGGTGATCACGGCCGGATTGGTGAACCGCTGTGACGTTTCTCCCCTGGCTGGTGACACAGTTGGCCTTCTGTGCTGCGCAGCGCTGAAGTGGAGGCTGCAGTCCGGGTCCAGTTCTTTGATGTGAGCAACGAGGAGAGCTGTTTGGGTGTTTTGGGCAGGAGCTGGGACAGACGGGGGCAGAGCGTGATGGAGTGATTACTCTCCTCGCTGCTCTCCTGTCTGCGTGGCATGAATGCCCCTCTTCATCCACCCTAAAAGGCACATTATTGGCCCGAGGAGAGTGGGATATCCTGGCCACTGACCCCCGAGTAGGGGTCAAGGGGAACAGGGGGGCAGATGAAAGGGAGCGTAATTATGGGCAAAAGACAAAAAGAAACCTTGTCTCCAAACAACTATTTTGGTGAGGGGAGGGGGGGGGGGTCGGGTCAAAGGGGGGTGACAATCGAGATCAAGACGTTTTCCCCGGCGAGTTATGTCCTTATCGCGTCCCCTTCTCCCAGCATGTGAAGCTGAGGCCCGGCTCTGAGCGGCAGAGCCGCGGCTCTTATCTGATGACGATTGGCCGAGGCCCGCGGGCACAGGAAGTGACAGCGTGGTTCCCACAGTCCCACCCCTGTGAGAAACTGGACTGATGGACCGGGGGAGTGCTGACATGTGTGCGTTAGGTATCCGCGTCCCCGCATATTTATTAAAACGCCCCCGTTACTGAACTAATCTGTTGTTTGCAGACTGCATTTTTTGCTACATGTGGGAGGGTTTTTCCTGCACACCGCTGAGGCTCTCGGCCTTTGGCCTCTGACACTGTGGCAGCCTCAGGGTCTGTTTGTCTGACCCGACGTGCTCTAACTGGCAAAATGGCCGCCCGACTCTTTATTTTTCAAGCTTATGCTCCGGGGATTCATTTTTCGCTGAAAGGGTTCAGGTCGGGCCCCGGGTTGATTTTGCTCGTCACAGAAATTGTGAGTAAGTGAAATACTTACCGTCAAATATTTGTTCAGGCTTCCAACGGAGCTTCTTTTGTCCCTGTGAATTAACGGAGTCAGGTACCAGTTACCTGATGATAAGAAAATAGGAATCTCTTTAATTAGTAGCCAAACCGAGTGTGCATCACATTGAACATGTGGTGAAGACGGACAACGCAGCCTTCTGTCTCCGTCTCCATTCTGTCTCCTCCTCACTGCGAACGCCGAATAATCTTTTAAACAAAACACTCACAGTTGACCTGCTCTCATTCATACCATTTTCTTTTGAGTTTGATATCGACTCATAAATGCTACCTGTTGGACAGGAGCACAGCATCCTCTGCTCTGATGGTCACATTGTAGGTAAAAAGTCGTCTTCTTAACTCTACCGGTGCACGGTCCTTGACCAGGCCTCCAGGATCGTTTCTCAAAAACTACATCTTCCCTGTGCACATTTAAAACACAAAGTTGGCCCTTTCATCCAACCTTGACACTGTTTTTCTAATGCAGCTTCCCCTTGGGTGTGAACCCGCCGCTGGGGTTGTGGACACAAATCCAAACCATAGAGGAGAAAAACGTTTTTTCAGATTAGGAAGGCTTAGTGTAAGGTTAGTGTAACTTGTCGTATCAAGAATGCGCGCTGTGAAAGTAGCTTGCTTAAGTGCTACCGTTGGACAGAACAAAACACACACACACACACGCGTGCAAATGTTCTCTTTTGTGCACTTTTTCTCTAGTCAGCTTCATTTCCACATGCTGATCAACAGTCCCAAAACTCTGGTTTGGGGTAAACGCTTGGTTAGCTCTGGCTGTGTCACTTTGAACACAGATCACACTGATTCTGTAAATGCTGCGTTGATTTGGGGAATAATTCCGGCCTCCAGACACCCACCTGTGAGCGCTCACGCTCGTCTCTTACTTACTGAATGCGGAGGCGCGTCTGGGCCGAGATCCAAACATTTTGTGCTTAAAGAAGCGTGTGCAGTGTTTGCTTTATAAGTCACGTACAAGTCAAGTGGATCTTCTGGTCATTCTCACGTCTTTCTGTCTTATTTGTCGAGAATGAATGTGTGAGCGAACATCTCACAGTTGATTAAATGTTTGTGGGCTGTCTGTTTGGAGCTGTTGGTGCATGTTTTGACACCTGTGTGCTTGGGACAGGTAAGATGCTGCTGCAGGGTGTGTGTGTGTGTGTGTGTGTGTGTGTACATGAACTGCATGCTAGAGCAGATGGATTTGGGAGCAGAGGAGCACTCCCTCCTGGCTGATGGATGGAGGTCAGGGAGGTGCGGGGCTCTCCTGCCCACCCAGGGATGACTTTAATGGGGATAGGAGTGCTGCCACGGGCCGCCGTACCAGCAGAGGACGCGGATTCCTGACCAAGATTCATGACCGCCCTTTACAGGAATGTGGTCAGACAAAGGGAAATGTGTGTGTGTGTGTGTTCAAAAGTTGTTCCAAGTATTTGTGTGTGTGTGTGTAGTGCTTAGTTAGCATGTGAGCGCCCTCTGACTTTATGTGTGTGTCTTGTAATGTGTGTTTTGCTCCGCACTAGGATGTATTTGTGCGAGACATGAAGATCCTCTTGAACCTGGATGGAGAGCTGACGCTTGAGGACAACTTAGTGGGAGCGACGCAAAGCAGTCGGGTCTTGTCTTGTAAAAAAGTACAAATTTGTGATGAGGGAGAGACGAACCAGCATTAGGAAGGAACATGGCCTGAGCAGCTTTATTACTGCCAGAGATTTACGCTCTACTTTATTCCCAACTGTCACTCGTAAAACTAAAGGAGAGGAGAGGAGAAGAGAGGGAGGGGATGATTTACTGGAGCGGCCCTATATGATAATCAAACCCAAACAGGAAATCAGTCGGAGGACTTGGCAGAGAGGAGGATGTCATCATGCAGCTGGATGCTTTGATGGGGAACCATTTTTCTGTTCTTTTCTCATTTCACCTTCAGTCAATCTGCCCTGAGCCTTATTTCCAGTGCAGCCGTACACTTTTTCAGCCTTTTACAGAAGGAAATGTACTTAGAAAACAATAATAATGCTATTGACTGCATCATGGACTGCGTTGTGCTAAATGCCGTTCCATTATTAATTCCTTTCTAACATATATGCTCTCTATTACACACACACACACACACACGCGTGTGTAGTGTCATTTAAAGGGAAGTATCCTCGAGTGATCTCTCCAAAGAAATGCTTTGACGACTCCAGGTGGAATTTGAAGAAATTGAGTGTTTCTGAGGAAAACAGATGAGATAAAGCGATGAGGCAGTAGAATGAGGCATCCAGGAAGATCGACCCCTGTGATAAACCTAACAACAGCGTGAGCAAAGGGGGGTGGGGGGGGGGGTGCAGGTATGTGTGAGGTACTCAGATGGAGGAGATGCAGTTGGCAGGTTTTGTGTACAACAGCGTCGTAAGATAAAGCTATCTTATTTGAGCACGCTAGCTGCACAGAGGTGGCGGGAGTCACTTTGGAGCAGCGGCTGGGCCTGTGGAAGTGGCTATGCGGGGCCCCTCTCTCGGACCGCATTGTAAAATCACGTTGATCTGGCCTGACAAGGCGTAGAGTCTTATCCCCGCAGCGCGAGCTTAGGGGTTGACGCCGCCGTCTGAGGAGGATAGCGGCGGCGGATAAGATGAGGGAGAGGCGAAGATCCTCTGCCTCGTCGGGGCCGCATTAAGAGATGGGAGGAATCTAAAGTGTAAAATCGGCCTCTTTTGCGATGAGTTGGGATTTAGCGCCGGTTCGTGGCAGTCGGCGCCGGCGCTGAGTTCTCCCTCCTGACAGGGTAATCGCCCAGGGGCTTAGCGCCACGGGAAGAACAATACCTCCCACTTCCTCTCATCTCATCTCACGGATGATCTGGACAAAGTACACGTCCACATCGACCATATCTGCCGGAGCGAAGCAAGCGGGGAGAGACAGGAAGATGACAGACCGCGAGGCCCGAGAGAACGCTTAGAAGTCCAGCACGCTGTCAGTGAGGGGCAGACATGAAGGAATATTTGTGTTTGTCTGAAGTGTGTGTGTGTGTGTGTGTGTGTGAGTTGTAGCTACGCTCTAAATATGTTATTAGCGTTATTAGATTTAAATGCGTCCGTCAACATCTTACTCACCCGCCCGTGTGTTTGTATTTAGGGCGTTCTATGTCGCGTGCATGTACCTGCACAAACGGATGATATGCTCGTAAATGTGTGTGAAGAAACAGCGCGCGACATCCAGGGGGGTCAGTGCTAATCTCCCTCAGGTTTTAGCATCTGGAATCCCTCCTGTTTCCATTAATAAGCGGCCTAAATAAAGCTGTATCTCTGACACATGCAAATGAACCGACGCAGCAGTAAAAAAAAAAAAAAAAGATCAAAAGATGAGAGAGGCTGCTTTTACAGTAATCTACCTCGGCGGAGATGAGAGGCTTTTATCTGGCCTAAATTAACTGGCTGATCTGCAGTCCATCATCAGCTACAGGATCAGAAGGCGTCAGGTAGCGCAGCGCTGCACAAATGTGTTTCCAACATAAAACACTTAAAGACAGCCGCCGGTCTGCTTGTATCGGCTCACACAGTTACGCACGAGTAAACTCATTTAAATCTTTCCATCTGCATCTGCAACTTTTTTTTTTTTTTTGTCTTTCTGCCATTTGGCACAAAGTTAATTTGACGGAACTGTGGAACTGCTGAAATTGTAGATTGCTACGGGAACCAATATAAAATTGTCTAAATCATAAAAACAGCCGTTCGGTCTGCCTTCTCGCTAAAGGTTTTACCACTCTTGACATGGCCAGGTTTTCCTCTCTATCTCTAAGATTCAGGCCGGGGGCCGGCTGCACTGTAACCGGAGAAACGACTCTCCTCCTCCTCCTCCTCCTCCTCCTCCTCTTTTTCTCTCTCCGTCCAGGTGCTGGGCTTCACTGGCCGTCTAAATCTGTTAAGTACAGTCTCACTCCTCTCCGTCTAGCCCTGTGATAAGGAGCCGGGGTTCCAGTCTCCACCACACACGTGCATTCTCATATGACCCGGCCATTGCCGTGCATCATTGAGGTTTGTTTTACCTGATAGGCACAGTGAGGGGCCCTTCTCTCCGCCGTACGTCCCTCTGAAGAGCTGCTGCCGCTGCACTGAAGGGGGCTGCAGCCATCCGAGGTATGGCAACCGGTTTTATGACACGGCCTGTTGCACGTAGCACTGGGGTAATTATGCATTCGTAGAAATGCGGGCCCTCAATAAAGACATAAAATATCAGCTACTATGAACTAAAAAATCCAAACTGGTCTTCAGGCAATCATTTGGGGATTTTTCAAATGTGTCAGAGGTTTCATCACTTAAAAATCTAAAACGCCAACAAAATTGACCTAAATGTTTATTGGTCAAGTAGCCATTATTTCATATCTTTTCATCTTAAAAATCACTTGACTGACACAAGACTGACAGTTGCACAGAAAGGCCTCTGTGGAAGGTTAGGAAGGAGAGAGAGAGTCGTTTTTAAGTTCATAAATCACCCACAAACAAACAAGCGCACACACGTAACATCGCCTCAGGGAACGACCTTTGCCCTAAAGAAGCTGCTAATACACCCAAATGACTGCCCAACAACTCGGAGACAACAAGTGGCCGACTGCACGGCAATAATGACATCTGCCCCAGAGCATCCAATTAGCACCGAAAATGGCCACAAGAGGTCCTGCGTGTGTGTGTGTGTGTGTGTGTGTCTGCGTGTGCGTGAGTGCCCTCCATTCATGATCATGCCCATCTTTCTTTAACTCAAATTCATATCCCTGATGTGTGTGTATGTGTGTGTTTTGTCTATTTAAATAGCAGTAAATTTCGCCTCTTCTGTGTGTGTGTGTGTGTGTTACCTGTCTCTTTTAGCTGGAAACTGTCACTGTCTCCGTCTAATCAAATTGGGAAAACACCAGCGGCTAATGCAGCCTGCTGCCATCAAGTCGTCCATTTAAAGCAGCTCTGATCTGATTGCTGGGTTTTATTGGAAGATGGAGCGAGGAGGGGCACGGCCGAGTTCCCCGCCGCTCTCCTCACTGTGGCTCTTTTCAGTGGCCCAACACTGGGAAGTGCTTCAGCCTTTACCTAGTTAGCACCCTTATCAGTCTCTCTGACTTTGGGGTCACTTTGGACAAGGACCTAGAGGGAGATGTTTAATGTAATTTCATTGACAGGAAATGGGACTCGGGATGCGATTAGGTACTTGCGGGACAGGTAGGGGAGAAGAGAAGCGCTGCTCGGAGTTTGCATGGAAGCCATTTGATTGCGCGGCTCGTAGCCGGCGTATCGCGCGCTGAATCGGCCTCGCTGGAGAGAAAGCGCAGCGTTGGCTGCCAACTCAAAGTCACACAGGTCACTTAGCATCGAGCCCTCTGCGGGATTAGCGGGCCGCTCCGCTACGTCCGTCTGCTTCTATTTTGAATCTCTCAGGAGAAAGGCAGAGGAGTCAAAGGTGCTCTGTCTTCGCAATAAATGTGCTGGCCACATTCTCATTCAGAAAACAAACAGAGTGATTGTTTGGTTTTGAGTGAAGGAAAATTGGTGCCATCTTTTCGTGAAAGACTGAAGATTACGCCGACTCAAAATGGAAGTGCTCGGGTCAAATAATAGCACTCCCCGGTGAATTGCATGGAAATGTGCGAATGTGTGCGCAAACCCCTCGCTGATGCCCCCCCCCCTCTCCTTTCTATGACTTTCTACGCCCCCCCGCCCTCCTCCCTCCTGCTTGCGGCCACCACTCTCCCAGTCTCTGTCGCCTCGTGATCTTATCACACCTCTTCTGATTTCATTTGACCGTCGCCGGCTAATCAGGGGCCAACATCTGGGTGGTTTCCACGGCAACCGGCAGGACCAAATAATCTGTGCCTTAAAAGGTGCGTAGAGGTCTGTAGGTGGAGATGTGGGGTTGGTGGGCAGGGCCATAAAGGAAATACCCTGAGATTGACAGCTTTGATGGACAAAGCAGAACAGAGGCCTGCATGGCGCTACATGGCCGGTGTGTGTATGCGTGTGCGTGTTTGTGTGTGTGTGTGTGTTACCTCATTTCCCCTGAGTCCAGGGCCCGTCCCATGGACCCAGTGGGAAAGGGTGGAGTGGAGGTCTGTTTGTTTGTGTGTGTGTGTGTGTGTGTGTGTGTGAGGGAGAACGGTTGCTGGGATGTAGAGGGAGCTATTTTCTAACTGTACCAAAGGGCTCCAACGGTGGCCACAGCTTATAAATACATTCATACACACAATAGTTTCTTTCCAATAGTGGGAGAGAGGAAGTGCTCTGAGCAGTGTATAGACATCTGACGCCTCCATGTTGGGTCACTAGGTGCTGAACGTTATAGCCATTACGGTATTCAACTCACTTATTGCGGTATAGCTGCCGGTGGACATCACTAGATTTGTTTTTCTTTCTTGTCCCCGTGATGCCGCTTTGTCATTGATTAACCGAGAGAGAGAGAGAGAGAGAGATATTCACGGTGGATTGAGTGGTCACTCTACCTGTTAATTACTGTCACTGTCCTTCCTTCTCCTCTGGTCCCAGCAGCCTTCCCTTCCCTTCCCCCGGCCTGCCTCTCTTCT
The DNA here is from genome assembly GCF_964276395.1 of Gasterosteus aculeatus. Lineage (NCBI taxonomy): Eukaryota > Metazoa > Chordata > Actinopteri > Perciformes > Gasterosteidae > Gasterosteus > Gasterosteus aculeatus. The sequence goes on from NC_135705.1 coordinate 16,650,474, forward strand.
GTATGTATTAATTTACCAGGGTGCATTAAAGTTGGGCTCCCCGGGGCAAGTAGAAACCTCATTTAGCGCAGCCTGCCCAGCCAAACGGGAAACGCCAGACCCCCTCAGCCCCTAACTGGATTAGGACCAGTCAACGGATGGGCCGCGGGACAGAACTCCCACACTAAAAACAGAGCAGTGGGATGAGAGGGACCGGTGGGTGGAATGGTAACTCATTTCCACAGAAGTGAGTCAGTGTGGTACAATGAGTCAGTGCCGCTCATACACGACCCTGAAGGTTACTGATTTGGTATCAACTAGGACTTTGGTAAAATTCCCCTCGCACAGTCAAATGCAATATATTATGATTTCGTTCTGAATTGTTTTGTATTTGTATACTAGTTAACAGTTAATCCAATCATTATATAGTTCTAAAGAGTTGATGGAGGTAAAATAAATGTAGCTTCATATCATAATCATACTGGTATCCACCAGATTATACGATTATAGGACTATAGTAGACATTCTTATGCAATACATTCATTTAGAGTTTATTATTATACCCTATTCATATTCAATGGAATAACTCTTTTTAAGTGTAATTGAAGGCATTGGTGAATCCCCACACTGTGGGTGTTACTGTGTTATTGTGCTTTTATCAGAATCAACAACAAAAACAACAAATGCATTGTGCATTTCTGGAAGAAAGAACGACTGCCAACTAGGTACAGGTGGGGATCAAGAAAGGCTGCTTGTGCAGCGAGGTAAAAGATTGTGCACAACCTGAAAAGAAAAGCCGGATAATGTTTTAATATGCGGGTACCATCAGCACACCATTAATGCTACTGTTCGTCTGCTTCGAGCGTCGGGGACAAAGCTTTTTCCTGTGGTTTGTCCGTGTTAATTGCATGTATTTTAATAGTTACTGCAGAGCTAAAAATGAAAGCAATGTTTAAGAATACTCATAAGATATGTATACGGATGACTTTTACAAGAGGAAATGTAGATTCTGTATCTACAGTTCATTTCGTTGGATTTACAGTTTGACAAAGAATAACTCTTAGTTTTATTAGGGCTCTGTGGGTTTGGTTTAATTAAATCTATATAATTTAATCATTTATATTCCTCAACCTTCACCATTCTCAGATTCAAATGTTGCAAAATCCTGATTGGTGCATCAAAGTATGTGAGATCATTCCCACTGGGGCCCGTCGGCTTCAAGAGCAGAGAAAAACACCAATAAGCAAATAGCAAATAAATAAAACTTGAACATTGCACATAGTACAAAGACATTTGATCAACTTTTATTATTTCTTTGGGAGGGTTTTTGTTTTTTGAGTAAAGAACACCACGCACTTCAACAGAAAAAAAGGTTCTGACATTTACAAGTCAATTGGATTTAAGGCTGAATGTTTTCTAGGACGCGCAGAACAAAACCATAGAAATGAGCACCTGTCAAATGAGGTTTTCAACACAACACGAGCATACACAAGGATAATAACACGTGAAGGTGTTAAGTGTTTGAATCCTTGCTGTCATAAACAGACCCCCCCCCCCCCCCACCGTCCCCCTCGACCCCCTCGACCCCCTCGAGCCCCCCGACCCGCCCAGTACTTCTCTGGCTCAGTTTAAGGCTATTCTCGGATGATTTACATGTCTTCTCTAAACAGGCGGACAAAGACCACAGATCTCCCCAGCCTAACCCCTAACTCCATTATCCCCCTGTTAGATACTAGTCACAAGGGACATTAAAGTGTTTTATGCATGGTAAGAAATTTGGTTTGTTTCTATCCGCAGTGATTCATTTTTTATTGCTGTGAGTCATCTGAACGTGTGCTGTTGGTTCCTTAAGACGAAGTCACTTAAACTTTCCGACAGTTCTTTTTGAACCGGATGTTTTACACTGCATTGCTCCTCTGATTGTCCTTTTTGAGGCGAATGTGGCACCGGATGTTAAAACCAAGTCAGGGCTGTGCAGAAATGTAAGAATGCAGTTAATAAGACCGTGTTTTGAGGGAGTAAAGGTGGGGTTGGGAGTTTGACACCGAGACAGGGTGAAGCGTTCCTCAGAGATCACAGCATACCAAGACAGAGGAAGACATGAGATGGAGGAAGGGGGACGGGGAACGGAAGAGACGCTCTAGTCCTACACTAACAAGAATCTTGTTTGATCTGTCAGAAGCAGTAATTTATAATAATGTAATTAAAAGCTGTTTGCGTTCCTTCCCCTTTTCCTTTAGTTTGGTTTTTACATGGATCTCCCATTGTCCTTGAGCTTATCTTATCACTAAACTACTTAAAAACCAGTAATATGTGTGCTATTCTCAGAATCAGATCCCATGCTATGCATTACCAGATCTAATGCTGTTACTGTATTTCCAAGTCAAAGCATCTCAGTCCACGGCGACATGGAGCCCCAGTCGACGGTTGTGGGCGCTTCCTCATTTTTGCCATGCACTATTGGTCAATTTGAATCTATTTGAAAGCCCACAGCAAAACACATCAGCCATGCCAGCAGCAGACTGGCCTTACAAACTCTGCCGTTACAGATAATGCCCCAGGGAGCCCAGAGGAGCGGCTGAGGCTGGGGGGGGGGAGAAAATGGGGAGAACGGGAGAGCCCAGAGAAAGTCATTGAGTATCAGGGGAGCTGTATGGATCTGTTATGGTGCGGCTGTAATTAAGAGGGACAAACAGAATGTGCAGAGGCTCCACGGCAGGGCGTAAATGCATTAGGGCCTCCTGACCACCGGCCTGCCCGGATCAATAAGTCCCCATTCATATCAGGCCGGACAGGAGCTGTCCAGCTCTCTGAGTGCTGAGCCTCGCTTTCTGTGGCATTAAACCCGACTCAGACCGAGGCTGCAGGGAGTCGATGAAACAATGAATGAAAATGTGAGGTATTGACATGCATGATACACCGAGCTTGCGGCTCACTGAAGGAATTCCGTGGCAGACACCTGTTGAATGCAGCGAGGAGGAGATTGGAAAAGGGAAAGACAGAGGAGCCAGCAGGGGAAGATAATACAATGGAAGTGATCAGACAAGGAAAGCGGGAGCCCTCATTGAGGAGATGATGACAGGCAGTGGGGAGGAGAACTGATAACCTTGCCCGGCTTAAAAGCTTCCTCCGTAGCCTAATCAGGCGTCCCAATTACAAGGACGAGCTCCTCCCCCCCCCCGACCCGATAAACGGCATTATTAATTAAAAAGCTCCAATTGAATCTATGTCTGATGGACGAGCCTCGGGACGAATAGCTACAAGACCTGACGGAGCTTATTTCTGCATGATTGGATCCATCGATAAAAGGAAGTCAACACACCGACACAATGTCATACACACTGGACGGACACACTGACAAAGCATTCACTTAAACAATAAACTCTATAAGGGACACCTGACATCACATTTATACAGGTCTTTGTCAGTCACTTCAAAGGTCAGTGCTACTGACACAGCAGCTTGTTTAAGAGGATTTTTGGGGGTCAGTTTTTCCTTCATCTGACGCCTGACTGCAGAGATAAGAGAGGTAACTGCTGCAATGAAGCAGCAGTTCCTGTTTCATAGCGTTATTGTATGTTTTATTATTTATCGTTAAAACAAAATTCAGAAAGAGAAAATGTAGCGGCAAATAAACTCCTGTGTCTATGTGTGTGGACACGAGGACTCATCAGCTGACCACGTCTACGGCTTGAATACGACCAGGAGCATTTAATCCTTGACAAAGTCACATATGTTGTACGTTTTTAATCCATCATAATGTTGTCAAAGTCAGGGGTCATATGATAGTTGAAGAGTATTTCTGTGTAGTTCTAGGCTGCTCGTGCTCCACTATATATGAGAAAACATTGTACTCTTCATGCCACTGTTTTCATGTGATAGTTAGTTTTCATTTTGCAGTTTAAAACGTAACTAATGTAAATAATTCTACCAAATGTGCAATGCTTACTGCTAATATTTATACACGGTACAATAACTACTACAACACTGTACTGCCGGTATATTTATTCAACATTAATGGAAAATGGCTAATAGGATTTCAAAACCAGTTGTATGACGTTTATTACTTAATCCGTTGGTTATTTATTACTTTCTATTTGTTCAAGGCTCCCACGCAACAACAACTCAAACGTACATTCTCACAGTTGGCTTGCAGGTCTCCGGCTGTTCGCTGTGTTGCGGTATCTGTTCCTGGGGAGCATCGGGTGTGTAGACATGGCTTGGCTTGGCTTGGCTTGGCTGGGCTGGGACGCCTCACATCTAGCCCCCTACGCCCCTCACCCCCTCCAGGGAGCCCTGGGGGATCAGATAAGACCTGGTTCCCAGATCAGGCTCAGATTGACAGTTGAGTGCCTGAGGAAGAGTGATGGGCTTGGGATTGTGATTCGAAGGAGGATCCGTTAGAGCTGGAGGGCCCCTAAGGGACCACCAGAGCCCAAAAAGATATGTTTACCGTAATGATAGAGATTCAACAATTCAACAAAACAACACAAGCACACATTATAATTGTAAAATGAGAATTTATTCAGCGTCTTGTCGATTCTCTAAACGACAAGTGGTTCTCTAATCGCAATCAGACTAATTAGTCTGATGGCGTCCAATAGTAGCTATTGAGACTGGAGCTTGACAAGGAAAAAATGAATTAAATTCTCCTGGGACCCTTCCTCTCCTCCTCCTGTTCCATGATAGAACAAGATAGTCAAATAATGGGAGCTTTCCCACATATCTATCAACCACGGATGCACCAACATGTTGCAGGAAGGGTCAAAGGTTGGGTGCAAGGATCCTATCGCAGGACAAACACTCCATGTGAGAGAAGCTCCCCCGGGATTAAAAAACAAAAAAGTGAGAAATAGCCAAGTTATGTTTTTAAATGAGACATAAATGGTAGATTGTAATCAACAAAATGGATAAATGAATCACTTGTGTTGTAAAGGTCTTAAGTAAACATCCTGGTCACAAGTTGTGACTTTGTGATGCTTGTGTTTGATCGTTTCTGCTTAAGAAGGTTTTTGCTATTTTTAAATGTCTTAGTCAGTGTGCATCTAATCTAATAGGGGATTGGGTTCTGTGGCGTATTCAAAAGGAAATAAAAGGATATTCACGGTTGTGACCGAAGAACAGGCCGATCTGCTCTTAATTCCAATGGAGGATTCCTCCAGGGCTCTTCTCAACCAGAGAAATGATGTTACTGTGGACACAGACCGCATTATGGTCCTCAGCCCGTAGACAACCTTCCACACATTGAGACTTCATGTCTCTGCCAGACACACGTACACGCACACAAACACGCACGCACAATTATATACACTCATGCCCCTTACAACCGTGAACTGACCCATTAACCCGGTGCACGGCCCCGCGTACATTCAGTCTCACACACACACGCAGGGACATACATCGCGCCGTGTGCACAGACAGAGCTGATGACGCACACACACTGTTACCGTCCACCACACACACACACACACACACAGGCAGAAACGCACAAGGAGTGGGTCGGACAGACCAACTGGCTCTTCGGCTAATTGAGAGGAGTTTGTGGCCCCGCGTGGCCCCGCTGTGACCCCTCTGTGGCCGAGGACACCACTGAGCCTCTGCTTTGATACATTTGATACGGTTTAAGCGAGGAACGAAGAACCTAAGCCTCTTTACATTTGAACTGGATTAGCGTTGAGGTGTGAGGTGCAGTAACGAGAGAGTGAGGGCGAGAGTCGGGGGGGGAAAGTGGAAGTGGAGGAGGGCACAAAAAGAGGAATCAATCACCATTAGTGGTTTGTTTTTGTTTATGTTATTTTTAGTTCATCTATTTTGCGCTGACACAAGCCGTGGATGTTTGTTTCTGCAGTTTCTCCCGTAAAAATAAAAATGTCGAGCTTTTGGGTGTTTTCAGTTGTGTTTTGTGTGCGAGGCCTGCCCACATGGAGCGTGCGAGTGTTGTTGCATCCAGTGCAGCAACCTTCTCGGCCTGCGTTTTTTTTTCCGCTGGCTGTTTATTATGGGTATCATTCCATTATGTATTAGTAAAATGGGTCCCTGCGCATTATTGTAATGGAGCGAGTGAGAGCAGCAGAAATGTGATAGCGCTCTACTTCTGTGTGCGTCTTGTCCTCTCACTTGTCCTTTTCCTTTCTTTCGTCGAGCGTCCACCTCCTCCCCACCCCCATCCTGCCCAATCCCACCCCCACCCACGCATCGTTCTCTCCCTTTTCCTGTAATGATTTGATGTCGCTAATGGCTTCCTACATTTTGGGGAAAAGGCAGAATCAGGCCTGTATAGAGTTTCAGACGTTGGAGGTCTGCCAGAGAGGGAGGGAGGGAGAGGGGGGTGGGGGGTTCAGACGGGCTGCAATGGCTGCTGTAGGTAAGGGCAATGAGTCGAGCAATGAGTTCGGGGATCACCAGGGTCTTATTCTAATACTGGCCTCCTTTCTAGATATTCATATCTCCTGTTGTTCTGGCAATCCAGAAGTCACAAAATGCCCAAAGTCCCCCTCGTATATCCTGCAAGCGCTTGAGGCCTCATCTGTCTTCTTTCTTCTCAGAAATATTAACAAAGCGTATAAATGATTTAAAAATGAAGAAAAAAAAAGTCAGATTCATGGTCAGCTTAACTGAACTTGTCATGTAAAAAAAACAAGTAACAAATCCCAGATTTGGCAAGGCTGCAACCACAGCAAGCGATAGATAACATTTTGCCTCAAGGTGCGTCTGGCTGCTGCGGGACTAACAGGAGCGGACACACTCTGCCAGCAGAATGGACTCTGTTGTTGGAGCGCGCCACTGCCCATTCAGCACAGCCCACATGAAAGAAGTCAATGGATGGGAGAATGACCAATGGATGTGTTGGTGCTTGTAGTTTACATGTTGGTACGTCTGCGCGCGTGTGTGTGTGTGTGTGTGTGTGTGTGTGTGTGTGTGTGAGTGTGTGCCAGTGTGTTTGTGTGTTTGCTTGTTTGTCACATGATGTCCTGTGGCGATCCCTAACTAACCGTGCAGGCGCCAGTAGAAGTTGGGGGGGAGTGGAAGGGGCGAGGCGGGGGGGGGGGGGGGGGGGCATGAGGAGAAGCAGAGGAGGGACGAGGAGCCGGGGAGCCGTGGAGGGGGTTGGTGGGGAGGGGGGGAGGGGGGCGGGGGGGCGCTCTGGCTGACTACTGTCACATGATGGGCATATAATGAAGCCAAAATACATTTGAACTGAGGAAGACTGCGCAGATGACTCATGACCTGACTTAGCAGAGACGAGGCCTCGGTTCGGGCCGCCGCATCACGATGCGCCTCTGTCAGCGCCCGAGGACAGAGCACAAGAAGAGCGTAGATGTGATGTCCGCTGAGACACTCAGACACAAACTTTGTTAATATTCTCACTGTCCTTTCACACAGTGTGATTGTCCTCAAGACCCGGACCGGCTGCCAGAGCTTGTACGTACTATAATAGCGCCATTAAGGGCGCTTTATGCCGAGGCGGCGCATTTCATCACTGTCGAATTAAAAACAAAACATCATGCCAAGGTGCTGTTTCCGAGCTGTCGGAGTCCAGAGTTGGTGGCGTGGACACAACAAACAGCCCGAAAGGAAACAGAGGTTGTGTGTGTGTGTGTGTGTGTGTGTGTATGTGTGTGTGTGTGTGTGTGTGTGTGTTGTGCTCTTTTGTAACAGAGGCTCAGGGATGCTGTCATATCGAAGGCTCACACCATTAATCACGTGTGACTGGGTTTACATGTTGGACGGCAGTCTACTAGCCTGTTGGGAGCCAGCGGAGGGTGGGGGGGGGTGGGAGGGGGGGGGACAAGGGGGCTCCGTGGGGCAGAGGTGGTAGTGTTTACCCAGTGCATAAGCAGTGGTTGGCCGCAGGCCTTGGCATGATCGGCCACTGTGAAATGTGGCTGACAGTAGCAGCCTTTTGCCCTCTCCACTGTAACTGTGCGGGTGTGTGTGTGTGCGTGTGTGTGTGTGTGTGCGCGTAGTCTGCTGCTTACAAGTGTGCATTGACTTGAATTTGTAGTTCTGGATAGTTTCCGTCTTAAGGTAGGGATCTCTTTGCGTGGCTGTAAAAAGAGTGGCGAGCAACCACTGGCCTTATTTTGTCCCTCGCGCCAGGACATCGTAGTCTGATTTCAGAAAAGAGAGGAGGCCGTGACGGCCGTGTTGTTACGAAAGATGCTTGAAAACAGAGAACAGTAACGGGTGGCAAAGGGGAAATGAATCAATGGAAGGCCCGGGCCATCGCGCCTCATTCAGCCGGCCTCTTTCCCCCCTCGTCTGTCGTCCATTCCCTTCCCCTCTTTCTCGTTCTTGAGCTCTTGATCACTTCTCTTTCCCCTCGCCGCCGCATTCCGCACAGTTTTGTCATCCTGCCAAGGAAACGAATCAGAGAGCCCTCTCTCCGCTGCCACACTTTTCCTTTGTCTGACTACGCCTCACAGTTCGGTCGGCACCCTACTGTCTCAGCACGCTTCACTGTGTCCCCCCCCCCGCCCAGCCCCGCACACACCCCGGAGGCCTGTGATGTCACGCCGGGTGCGAGGGCTTCTGGGGAGTGACCCGGGGGTTGAACGAGCTCGAGCGGACTTGTTTCCGGCGAGCATTTCTGCCGTCTGAGAGGGCGTCGTAAACTGAGAGTGCTTCCCTTGTTTGTGGAAAGTCTCTCCTGTGTCGAGAAGTCGGTCTTGCCCTTTTGAAAGAGTTTCAAAGTGGCCCCCTGATTCCCTATTTTTCTTCCAGGCTAATTCGTGGTGTCTCTGCGTGTCAGTTATCATGCAACGGAGCTTGTATAATAATAATTGAATGAAGCCGTTTACATCACTGACTTTTAATTAATTTCCGTGTGTTGTTTGCTGCTTCTTCTTTTCTTCTCAAGATGATCTCCAGTGAGCCATGGCAGTGGTGAAATGTTTTAATCACACGGGTAAATGGAATAATTCTATCACTCAATTTGGTCTTGTCTTTATTTTTTACATGGCTGATTAACCATGTTACCAGTTGTTCAACTGGCGGGGTGGATTAGCTGGATTAGATGCTCTGTATTTGTCTGAGTGCATGCATCAGTGCGTGTGTGTGTGTGTGTGTATATAATGTGTTTGTATGTGTCCGATGCCAATCAATGGTGGCTTGGCAGGCAAACGCGCAACCAGAGGCGCAAACACAGCACAGAGAAATGGACTTGACTTAACTGCGGCGAGAGAACAAGGATTATACCTGCCTGCGTGACCTTGTGACCCCTCTAACAGCCTGGCCCACCAGGGGGAGGAGATGGAATGTGTGAGTATCTCACCGTCGTTGGCCTGCGTGTTCGCTCGCAGACGCGTCTGCGTCAGGACCAGCGTGCACTTCAAACTTTCTCACCTGTCTGTCTATATTCTTTGCATTCTGAAGTGCCGTGAGCAGCCCTTATCTGCACAGATAGCCCTCCGATAGGCACTCGTACCCGCAGAGTCTGAGGCTCAGCTAGCCACAGCGGCAGATGGAGCTGATGCGAGGCGGCTATGACGACAAGAGGACACGGCCTTATCTGTTGTCATGGTGATGGCCATGATGGAATGATGACAATCTTCCCGTCGGATTTGTGTTTTCTTACGGGGAAGCGCAACTGCCGAAAAACGTACGCGTGTGCAGGCATGTGGGCGCGGCACGATCCGTTGTGCCATGACATCCACGTGCACAAAAAACCTACAAGACCACAAGCGCTCATCATCGTGATGCCCAAACTGCGTCCGGCTGGTTTGTCTCGGGTGTCTTTTCAACCGGAGGGTCGGCGCAGGGAAGCAAATGATCACGGTCATGCAGAAACCGCAGGGAAGTGAGTTTATGTCGCTGGCCCGTTTTTTGACTCATCGCGCTCACGCCGCGGTGTCTTTTCTTTCCGACAAATATGACAGATGCATATCAAGCTGTGCAGTCTGCTCAAGGGAGATAAGGACCAGTTAGGCGCTGGGGTTGCAACATCCCACTGCGCCAATGAATGAGCACACCGCCTTTTTTATACCGATCCTCAGCAGATAAGCCTGCAGTGTGAGTGTGTGTGCGTGCGTGCATGAGTTTATGTGCATGTGATGCCACTGATAAATGCTGGCATGCACTGTGTTATGGTCGCAGGTCCGCACATGTCTCCGGTTCTGAAGAGCAGGTATTTGGTCCAATTCCAAAATGTTGCGGTTATCGAGATAATTCACGCTATCGTTGTAGACTTACTGACCAAGCTTATGAAAGACGTGTCAATAAGAAAATGTTAAACTAAAAGAAAATAATAAAGCAAGTGATAGATATAAAATAGGTTCTTTATTGTCTTGATCTACTGGATCTCATTTTTACATCCACAATTTTGCTCTTTAGAAATAACACTAAAATAATTTTTTATCTCTCCCCAAAATATCCCTATGGCTCACTAGTAGTTTAATCATATTATGATTTTTGTAAATAAAGCACAATGTTTAATTTATTTTTCCTTCTTCTGAAGACTGGCATGCAATAAATAGCCTGTGTGTGCTTGTGTGTGTTTATGAGACAACTGAGATGAAGAGTTGACAACAGTCTTCTTCGAAGGCCCTGAGTGTTTCTGTGTAAATGACCAAATGAGCTTGTCAGTGTGGTGGTGCTAGTAGCTGGAGACAGGCCGGTTTCCACGGTGCACTTGAGAGAGTCCCGACACGCCTCCGCGATGATGCGTGTTCTTGTGTGCCACCAGAACACAATAATAAAAAGGGGAATTTCCTCGGGGAGATAAATAATAATCTCAGTCGTACCTTGGTGTCATAAGCACTCCGGAAGCTCCTGAGCACATTGATGCATTGCGAGAAGCCGCGCTTTGTCGTGAAGACAACATGATGCATGAGAATGAAGGCTTGAGGCGATTTCTGGGCAGCTCTGTCACTTAATCGGCCACACAAGCCACCATCATTAGACACCCTTAATAGAACAGAACAGCTTGGGACTCGGAGAAGGGCACGGCAGGTCTCTGCGGGCTTCTACTGTCCTCCACAGTCCTCCCGTTCTCTGTCTGGTCATCGGTCCCTGTGGGATACATCCGGGGGGGCGAGGGGGGGCACCTTGGTCCCTTCCTGCCGATTCTGGCATTGGGCCAGGGCGCACTGGACTCCCCCACTCACGCCTTTCTCCAGTTACCTGCGAGTGAAAGCAGGTGGAGCGGGGCAGGGGGGCGGGAATGGCGAGGGCACATTGTATGGGCGAGGAAGAGGATGGCAGGTCCAGACGCACATTCCCCCGAGCCCTCCCAGGCATTAGTACAGTACTGGCCTCCCCGCCCCCGCCCCCTTCCAGTGTGTCAATGGGAGCCTCCAGATGAATGGGCTCATTTGTCCTCAGACAGTGGGGATGAATTTGTCTGTCGGAGCAGGTGAGCAGGAGGGCCTCAGCTCAGCAGAACACTACCTGTCCCAGGTGAACATCCTGAATGCACCTGAAAGGAGACTGACCTCGTTTTCAGGGCGAGTCTAGTGAGGGCTGCGCTGCGTTTTCCCCGCCCTGCTTCTGACAGCTAGTTTTTGAATCTTATTACCGACTCGGCTACAGTAGAAAAGTGTGAAAGGGGACCAGACTGGGGAGATGGGTCAGAAAAAGGATGCTGATTCATAGTGCTGTCAGTTATCTTATACCAGCCGCATTTCCGCTGGCACTGTGTGCAAACAGAGGAAGCGGACATGCTGGCATAGCAGTAGCATAGCGGTAGCATAGCAGTAGAACAGTGGTAGCAAGTAAGAGAGCGATACTCATCTGGGACGGTAACGTAGCAGCCGCAAAGAAGTGTAACTCTGTGCCCTCAAAACTCGTTCATTATTACTATGCTCTACTCAGAAACTATTTTCAAAACCACAAACTGCGGCAATAAGCTCCAGCCACCCATGAATGATGTGAAACACTTTCTTTCCCTGCTTCTGGTTTCTACTTTCAAATGAACACGCTGGTTAAAAAAAAATCTGTGTGTTATTACTGTGGTCAACGGGGTACTGAGGGGATTTTCAATGGTCAACATTGTAATTTCAATTGACATTAACGTTTTTATTTTATTTACATAGAAGCACTAAAAATGTAAACCACGCAACCATATAGTATATATATATATTTAACTGTATTGAAAAGAGTCAATTTAGTCGGTGTTTGTTATGGATAGTCTGGGAGTTTCATGAAGGAGAATTGGCCCAAATAATTAACGAAATGAACAAAGCTGAAGGTTTTGAATAGGTTGGAATAGACAGGATGTTAGACTGCAGAAGGAAACCTACAGAGAATTATACTTAAATAGTAACCCCTGTAATAAATCTCTTTTTACTGTCTCTGTCAAATGGTCTTAATTGGTCCTAATCGTACAACATAAGTATTTCCTGTTTGAACTTCTCACTCCCTGTTTTTTTTTGTTTTGCTGCTCTCTCAAGCTTGGTATGCAGCTGTTGCTCTTATAAGATGTTGGGCATGACATTTAAAACAAAAAGGGACATTTTTGTCACGCAGGGAACCTACAAAGCGGCGCAATACCTAAAAACATTTTGACATTTTGGAGACATTATCGGTGAGATCTGGCAGGTCAGGATGCGATTGTTGCCCGTCAGCTAAGGTCATCAGTGTTCATCTGCCGTCCGCTCGGGCTCCCTCTGACTGACAGTTATTACTGTCAAAGCGCTGGCAATCGCATCATCGTTACAGCTCCCGGTTGATTCAATTTAGAAGTGGTAAGAGTCGTTCTAGCGTCAAATGGTTTGTGTGCGTGTGTGGTTTCCAAAAATAGCGTTCACCAGGTGTTTCACTAAATGTACCAACCTTTTTCCTGTCAGGCCCCGTGAGAAGGGTATTTCTATGAATTTCTCTTGATCCATGAAAAGAGGAAGTTCATTTGTTGGTCTGATCAAAGCACGCATCACTGTTGCCCAGCCTCTGCAGTTTTTGCGCCGACATGAAATAGGAACGCACAAGTTCTCTTTTGGCCAAAGGTCGAAAAACATGTTACAGTGACTGAACTTTGTGACAAATACAAGCAGGAATAAATGTCCCCATGTTTGTGTTATCTAAATGCCGTCCCGTCGTGCAGCCTTAATATCCTTCTAGGGGTCTGAGGAAGGAGGGATGCTTTTTTAGCTATAGACCCAGGCAAAGGTCAACCCCCACTGCAACACACACACTAAGAGACCTGCATCTGAACTGGGCTCCACTTCCTTTCATCTTCTGTGTCTCTCTCTCCCTAACTCAACTTTGTGAGGGGATGGTCGAGATACCTTTTGATTCCGCTAATTCAATTTGATGGAAAAACAAATACACCGGGGGAGTGGGAGACGGGTGAAGAGTGGGAGTAGTAGGGGGGATGGAGAAGGGGAATATGAAGAAATGGAGAGTTACACGGAGGCCAGAGGGAATGGGCGCTGGTGGTGGTGGTGGTGTGGAGGGGAAGTGTGAGGGGAGGGGGGGGGGGGGGGGACAAACGGAAAAGCACAGGGGAGAAAGACAGGGAGGTTAGGGAGTTGAAACATCCAGTTCCAGGTTGAAGTCGTAAACCTCTCCGTGCTCTGATCTAGGTGGCCACCATGTTCACCCCGCCGACGCATCCGAGATCTCCCCTCTTCATCTCCTCAATGGAACGCCACTTTGATAGTGCAGATAAGTAACATCCTTGTTTTATGGCTCTATTCGTGTCCCATAATTCCTGATGTGAGTTAGGAGGTGGAGGCCTTGTTGAATGTAGCCGCTGCTCCGGTGAGACTTGGCGAGTAAACAGTTTAGAAAAACCCTCATATGACAAAGTCGGAAAAAAATGTGGAAAAGCGGTGGCTCACGCTGAAGACCAAAACACAGCCGGGCATTCATTTCAAGAACGTGTCATGCGCCTGCTACCAAATGTTTGGTAAAGCCAAGGAGATGAAATGTCCCCCGTGCCCTTCCTCAAACCCGGCTTCTCGCGTCCACGCACCTTCCACACGTGTGTTCATGGCCGTGTGTGCTGGAAGCGTGTTCGGGCCGGGGCAGCTCTGGTAAGTCGCTGGTTCTGGCAGAGCGCTGTATTATTTTTGGGAGGCCAGCTCTTTCCCTCTGGAGGGCCTCATTGAAGAGCGGCCCCGGCTCTCTCCGTCTCCCCCTCTCAGGCTTCGGGAGCCGGGCCAAGCCCCCGGCCGAGCGGCCCGCACGCAGCCCAGCGCACAAAACACCGCGCCGCGCACAGATGGCTAGACGGCTTATTGGCAGTCAAGCGTTACAGTTTCACTGGTGTTCAGCGAGTGGATCCTGGGGGTGGGGGGGGGGCCTCCGCCCCTCTCTGAAAACAGACACCCAGATGCAGTGTGTCAGTACTGTGTGTGTGTGTGTGTGTGTGTGCAGCTAGTTAGGTTGTGTGGGTGCTACGATGTAGCGTAAGCTGACAAGGCAGCGCTACAGCTACACTGGATAACAAAACAGCACCTATATAAGTCCCTGGATAAATATTATTTCTAATTTGGTCGACCCCTGGGAAACCCCAGCAGATCAACCTCCACAGCAGTCCAGCAGATGTGAGAGTTCAGGGAGGGGTAGTTGTCCCCTTTTTAGCTCGGACCGCTTTAAAGCGGAGGGTTTTGTGTTGTGGGTGTGTGAGGCTACGCTGAACTCAGTGATGATGACCTCCAATTGGCCCTAATCGAGCACACTCATTAGTGGCTGGCTCTGTTCAAAGTTTCTCCAGCCCCTTGCTTGACTGTAATGGGCCAAATGGCGGAGCAAGGCCGAGAGAGAGAGAGAGAGAGAGAATGGAGAGTAAAAGACAAACAGACCGAAAACAAAGAGGGTGAGAAAAAAAAGATAAACAAAGGGAAAGAAAAAGAACGAGTACGAGATGAGGGAGTAACAGAGCCTGCTTCCTGGCAGCCTCAGCTGCGTGCACATCTGTGTGCGAAGGATCTGAGCAGACCCCCACGTGTTTGCTCAGGTCGCCTGATTGCCTTTCCTTCCTCTCTCTCTCTCTCTCTCTCTCTCTCTCTCTTTCCCACTAAAGCGCCGCTGTCCTTCCTCTCACTCCAATCACCGCAGCCAAGAGAGCGAGGGCTACTCCAGCAGTCACAGGGAGCGAGGGCTGAACTGCACTCATGACTCGAAAAATTCATATACAAACCAATGTGACACGTTGGATGGGATAGATTGGATAGAGTTAGGTGAATTGAGGTTTGTGTTGTTGTGTGTTTCTCCTCTGTGTGTACTTGAGCATGTGTGACTGCGCTGGAGTCTGCTGTCTGGGTACAATGGTCCAGCCCGGGGGGCCCTCAGCTCCACAAAGAGGCCTTCTCTTAACACGCCGTCACAGATAGAGGAGGAGCCTGACCAAAGCATTACCACGCTCAAGGGATCACAGAGTTTCCCCTTGATGCATCTGATATCCCCTTGTGATTTTAATAGTCAAGCAATTTTCATTAAAACAAGCGTTCAGTCTTACGCCTGTATGTTTGTGTGCAGAAGAATGACAGAGACAGACTTAACTTACGAGGCAGTGACAGGTCTTACTTTAGTATTAAACTTTATTTTCCTTTATTTCCTTTACTTTTGTAAGATGGAAAAATGATAAAAACGTACAGCTTAGGGACATTTCTTATGGTCAGTGTTTTTCTTTACGTGATAAGTATGACATTTAAAGGACCAGTGTGGAGGATTAGGTGGCATCTAGCGGTGGGCTGCAGACTGCAACCGACCAAATACGCCCGGTCCGCTCACTTTCCTTTCGGAGTGCGTCGGTGACCCGAAGGTAACGTAAAAACATGGAAGGCTCTCGCTGGAGCCGGTGCTCGGTTTGTCCATCACACTGTAGAAACATGGCGGACTCCTCGAAGAGGACCTGCTCCTTATGTAGATATAAATACTTCAATCTAGGCTAGTGGAAAAATATCAATTCTTAATTTCAGGTAGTTGTACACCAATGAACACATAGCTATGGATATGGTGTTCCATTTCTGCCAAATGATCCCCCGAAATCCTTTACACTGGACCTTTTTAAATCATTGGTTTCCATGTGTCTTTGACGAAAGCTCGAAGAGGGAAAATAAATTATGGTAGCAATAATTATCACATCAAATATACCAACAATAATAGCAATTAAGCATTTATAAACACTCTATTTACGGTGCATTCTTCCATAAAAGTCCATTATTAAAATCAGGTGCTGAGCGATGTGGTGGCGTACAATCCAGCATGTGAGGGGAGCACTGGTTTGCGGGCGCTGCGGTCCGCCGTCTCCCTGGTGCCGTAGCCGTCGGCCAGCCTGAAGACCTCCGGCGCTGAAGCGGTTTGTCCGTCCGCGGCAGTTAAGGACGACAGCCCGGGCGAGGGACAGGGTGCACGTATCTCAGGATATAATGAGATGGCTGTGAGGCGAAAAAAAACAGCGTTTCTTTTTAGGGACCTCTCGTGAGTCTCCCGTTACAGGGTCATGGAGAGGTGGGTACCAAAGTGACTTAGTAAAAATAAGCAAAAAGAAGTGACAAGCGTCTCCGTTCACTTCGTTCCTGCAAAGCTGAAGTCACCAAGGGACTAAGGAAGCCCTCATCGCATTAGCTCTTCACAGAGTTCGCTAAAGTCCTGCTTCGCGGCGTCCCATCGGTGAGCTCAGGAATGACGCGACGTTCAGTCAGTTGAGTCCAACTGAAAGTCTCTCCCCCTCCAACCGCTGTACATGATGCTACGAGTCTGCCCAGCTTACGACGCAGCGCGGGGGCCATTTAGTGTTTAATGGCGACGTAGCGGCTCCTACGGGCGGAGGAGTTTTTTCGGGGGAGTCTGGAAGGGGGTGGGGGGCCTCAGTGACTCAGGGGCTCGGCCCAGACCGGAGAGCGATTGGAGTGGTGTGGGTGACCGAATGAAGGGTGAATGGGCGTGGGAGTGGGCAGCATGTGTCCCGTGTGGCTGAAGGGGGGCAGGTGACCCATGTGGGTCATGTGGCTAGTGAGGCCGGGTCCGCCGCCGAAGGGGGAAACCTTGTCCTGCATGCACTTGGATAGCTCGTCGAAGCCGTCCCCCCCTCGCTTGTTCCTCTTGGACTTGCTGGACATCTTGCGGTTGCGTGTCTGGATGCCTTCTTTCTTCATGGTCAGGGGTCTGTTGACCTGTGGAGAACGGCACATTAGCTCAAGGCACGCCGGACAGAAGCCCTCGCTGACTGTGTGAATAGGGGACACGAGGGTGGGTGGGGTTTATTTTGCTGCCAACTCCAGCTCATAATTCAAAATGTCACCATTGACATGCCACACACTGCACTTCCTGTTAGGAGTTGCACACATTTGTTTCGCAGAAGCACAATATTACGAATTGCCACGTGAAATAACTGCTATTGATATTGAGCATCTGTTTTGCATATAAGGCTGCATTTAAGAAGGCGAGTCTGGGGGGCGTTTTGGGAGCTTTTGTCTAATTTCAAACAGAACAGTCGTGGTCAATATGAATACATGGGGACGAGGGCCCGGCTGGAGCTGAAAGGAGCAGCCTCAGACAAATCCTCATCAGTGTAACCGACGCCGTTCCACTGAATGACAGTCCCACCCTGCAGCCTCTCCGGGGACCACCGCCCCCCATTGAAACAACGACGGATTAATAAAACAAGGCGACCGGTGGGATCTGCCCGGGCTCCGCTTCGACACTCTCACAGTTCCTCCGCTCCTAAATCGATAGGAGCTGTCCGCCCACTTGACCAGCTAACGACAAACGCCCCCCGCCGCCCCCCACCCACACCCACACACACACACACACACACAAAAAAAACCTGCAGTCGAATTCAAGGATGTGGTCGATTGTTTTTGTAGTTGTTGTTGCAGGCTACTTACATTGTGCAGTTTGTAGTAAAGGCCGCAGGCGTTGCACACCGGGTCGCCGTTCCCGTTGCGCCTCCACAGCGTGGTGATGGTGGTCTGGCAGTTCGCGCAGCAGGTGCCGGCGCGCCGGGCCGCGGACTGCAGGGAGCAGAGAGAAAGTGCGTCGTGAGTACATGTGTCCTTCACACCTCCAAGCGCTGACAGATTGAATAAGCGTGAATGCGGTTTTTTTAGGAAGGGGGGGAGGGGCATCAAAAGACCGAGAAAAAAAAACACTGTTTGTCATATTTACCGAATTTCAAATAAATATTCCTGAATTAACAGGTTCCAATGGACTCGTCTAAACCCGCTCCCTTCATCCTGATCCCGGGCATTAGGGTTACAAGTGTTACCGGTGTCCTGCCTGCCTGCCTGTGCTCCGGAGTCCATTGCGGATCGATTCTTCACACATAACAAGAAACATTAGCTTTGCACGCAAGCAGCCTCCGGCTCTTCGCTTTGCAGGCGGCATCCACCTATTTCCTCACAATGATTTTCAGGTTCACTATTGACCTGGAGAGCCGCTACAACAACAACACCACCAACAACAACAACAACTCCTTCTCATGAAACCCGCATTTCTATTTTTTTTTTATTTAAAGGAGCCATTTAAGGCCGCGCCGCGCTGCGCGTTCGACAAAGACCAACAAGAGACGAACACAAATCCATTTATTTTCCGACCCCCGCCCCGCGCGCGCTGCCTCCTCACACATAAGCGGCTCCTCCAGTGTTGTGATAATCTCTTTACAGTACATGTCAGTCTGGACACAGAGAATGCAGCGCGCTGGTTCAAGGCGGAAACAGCCGGGAGCCTGACTTCCTTATCTGGGCCGGACAGATATCCGGATAGGAAACAACTGGATGCCCCTTTGAACACAAACTCTGAAAAACACTTGAGCTGCAAATGCAAAAAAGCTACAGCCTGTATGGGCCGACCCAGTGGAAAATATAATGGAGGTTTTTTAGGAGGGGGGGGGGGGGGGGGGGGTCCACGAGGAGGAACGAAGTGGAGTTGGTCGAGGGGAGAAGACAAATAACACATGTATTATTATTTTTGGATAGCCAGCATTTTATTGGCGAGTTGCATTATCTGTTGATGTTAATGAGGACATTAGACACGCTATCCTATCATTTTGTATTATCCTTTAGAGTGGGTAATTCATTTGTACATTATTATTTTTAGTCAGATGTAGCATGTATAATTGTGTTACAGTTACAGTTACACTTTTTTCATTTCTTAATGTGTGTATTTTTTTCTACACCCCAGTTGTAGTTCCTTTTTACTCATTCTAATTAAATAATTTAGTACCAACGATTTGCATAAAAAATGGCTGAGAAATAAAGTATTAAGGAGCTACTGCCACTGTAAAATATCAACCTTTGTGAATACACCTTTTAAAAGATAAATAAAATACGCAGGTTTAAACATCGAGAATCGAAAGCCCCGAAATGAATGAATTCTGTGACCGAGGAATGTGTCCAGCTTCAGTGGGGTTAACGTCAGAAGTGGCTGTGCAGTGGTACCATCCACTGCGAGAAGGGTTACGTGTCCGTGCTGCTTTTCATTTACTCAAGCTTGGTGTTAACTAAAGCAGCATGGGCAATGGTATCAGTAACAGTATCAGAAGTACCAGCAATAATGATAGCAGGAACAATGCAATAGTAGCAGTATTGTAACAGGCCGTGAAGGCGGATCATCAGGGGGCGAGAGGGACAAACAATCCCCGGAAGATCATAGGGAAAATATAACTTTCCTGGAATTGTGTTGGCCTGCATCTGCTTTGTGCTCATATTTGGGTGCCCTCTTCCAGCGAAGCGATGGAGTGGGACTACTCACCAGTCTGCGTTTGGGCTTGATAAGAGGTCGGTTCTGGCCGTTCATCTTGTGGTACAGTCCGCAGGCGTTGCACAGGTAGTGTCCGGTGCCGTCTCTTCGCCACAGAGGGGTGGAGGTGGCGCCGCAGTTCACACATTCACGGCCCTCTGCGTAAAGTTCAGGGGGAAGAGAGAAGAAGAAATTTTATATAATTAAAAAATTCACCGTCCATCGGAAGCAACACATACATGGACTTAACCCCTGAAACATGAAGTCAAAATCTGTCTCGTGATGGGGACGAATGTCCATATCAGAGTGCAGGTGTATGCATGGACAACGACACCTCTATGTAAACTGATCCACGGTGGGGAGGCCAGAAACAGCCAGAACACGTCCAGAAGTGTGAGAAACGCCATTAAATTAGGACTGCATTATTTATCAGCTCGGTGGGAAACCGGGAGGAAGCAAACGTTTCTATTAAATGTGGCCAAGAGTGTTGCAAACTTTGAGAAATGGTTTTCAATTCAAGATCATTTTGATGAAGTTTTTATTATTATTTAAAAGTAACCCAATGTAAACTACATGTTGTGTGCATATTTGTGCTTTTCTAAAAAAATAAATTAAAAAAAAGCATTTTCGAGGTATTCCCACGTGCCCTCCTCCCCCTTTCAGGTTTAACTGCCTTCAAACAGCCTGTTGCTAAACCGACCGATTCATTTAATTCAAGTATCTCTCTCTCTCCCTAGAGCATCATCTCATTATTCCTATTATAATACCAGCAACACCCACAGTCCCACCCTGGCTCTACAATGGAATCTGACCTGAGCAAAAAGCTAGGTTCCTTTTGAAATGCATCTCGCCGCCTTTTTTTTGTACCTCCCTTCTCTTCCTCTAAAGCATTTTGCAGGTTAGGCGACCACATTAAAGCGGGTGCATTATCTCTTAAAATATGCCTCAGCAATGACTGATGTATTTATGTCTTATGCAATGTATAGTGTTGAAATAAGAGGAAAAGGGGAAGCTGTGTGTGAAAATGCATAGTGTCACCCTACTGAAATGTCATTGTGGCATTTTGCACAACATTCATTGACTTTGATAGATAAGCGCCTTTCTTATAATGTGTGTTTGCTAATTCAGACACAGTCTAGCCAGCTTCTTTTAAAGGTCACATGTCCCATTTATTTTGCTACAACAGCTCACATTTAATCAGATTATCGGCTGCGGCGCATTGCCCAGGTGTATTGAAAAGCATGTGCACAATGGATGACAATATCTATAATTACACAGCTACATTTGGAGCAACTCGTAAGGCAAAAACAGTCTGGTGTTTCTAGATTATTCATTTTCTGGTCCATTATTTTTAAAGTACAACAGCTGGAGCAATGTAGGAAAAGTACAGACACTGAGTTTTGTTTTTCAAATGTCTGCGCCAGACATTTGAGTCTTAATATTACTCCCACCATGCAGTGCCCAGCTCATTATTATATTATTTTTTTTAAATAAAAAAAATGCACATTATTATCTGTTTTACCCAATGAACTATTCTCCAAAATTTGGAAGTTGTGCCTAGTGTCGTTTCATCTACAGCAAGTCTGGTGGATGTGTCGGTGCACTGCGCCAAGGCCATGCTTAAACACACAAACAGCAGGGCTTTGTCGCCGGTGCTTTGTTAGGACAACGGAGAGCTGTGGGCGGGGGTGGAGGTCGTGATTTGTTCACTTGGAGGTATACAGGATATGGCAGGAGCCAGGGCGTCGTGACTCCTTCGTTCTTTAAGTGCAATAAAGGCCACATTTTAAAAGAAAACAAGTGTGTGACGCAAAGGAGAAGTGAGTTGGACGGCTGAACATAGACGTCAAGCTAATTAAGTAAAATGTTGTTTGTTCTCTGGTGAAACAATAATTATTTCGTTCATTTTCTATGTCAGAAATACATATGTGAATTATTGTTTAATTTAATTAGCTCATTTCTAATCCCGGAGTCGCACACAGAAACGTGTGATGATGGCCGAACACGAAGCTCAGTCTGATGGGTTTCATGTAGACTTGATTCCTCACTAAGGAGAAGTCTTTTAGGTGGCAACGAGTGCGATGGGACAAAAGATAAGACGGGAGGAACCGATATGGAAATGAACTCTCTTTGGGACAACGAAACTATTGGAGCAACAAGTCGTGTCTAAAGTGACATCAGCATTAACAATCAACTAAACCGAGATTAGTGCTGATAATTAAGAAACGAATACAGGTAAATTATTTTAAAATAATTTAAAGAATAACGCAAACGCAATTGGGAGAGGGCCATAATCATTTCATGAGGCTTTTATCAATTTATAATCTGCCATTTTTCACGAGTGAGAAACGCGCGTGAGACTCACCTGAGCTCGACCGAGCCTTGCTCTTGCATTTCGGCGTAAAGCTGGAAGAGGATCCGCCGAGCAGGCTGCCGGGGTGGAAGAGGCTGCCGCTGTACTCGTGGGGTGCATGCAGAGAGTAGCCGGGGTAGGTGGGGATCGGGTGGTGCGTGGTCGGGCCCTGGCCGTTCATCGAGGCCAGGCCTCCGCGCAGCGGACTGCAGCTCTCCATCTTCATGCCGTCCGTGAGCTGCACTTGGTACTTGATCGACTCCTTCTCGTCCATTCTGGTGGCGCTGGAGGTCGGAGACGTAGGGCCGGGGTCCGGGGACACGTCTTTCGGGGGGGTGGGGGGGAAGCTGTAGAGGTGCGCGTTGGAGTGGGACACCGTGAGCGACGAGACCGGCGCCGTGCCGGTGCTGCTGCTGCAGGGGTAGCCGGAGCCGGCGGGGTGCAGACCGGGTTTGCTGAAGTGGCTGACCGCCCAGGCGTTGTGGTGGTGAGCCGCAGAGAGGGCAGCTTTTCCGGGGTCCAGCCAGGGAATACCGGGGCTGTGGATGAGGTGTGGTCGGCAAACCTGGTTCCCTGTGAGGCGAGCTGAAACACCCCCACCCAAAAAATAGTATATGATTTCTTTTGAACACCTCTTTTGACACACCGATACTATACTATATGCAAAAATATATATTATCTTACCTGCTAAATACTCAAAATTAATCGATCCCGACATTTAGATCCAGAAGGAATATAAAATCTTTTTGTTAATTTAAAATTAGACCCCCCCCCCCCCTCACAATTAAAATGATTTTCAATTAAACGACAGTCTCCCCATACATACATATATTTAAGATATCGATAAATACCTATTTACAGCAGAAAACACAGTAAAAGTAGCTTCTCGCCAGGGCTGTATCTTATCATCGACCGCAGCTCCCGGACTAAAGATTGTTATTCGTACATTTTCGGTTTTTATTTTATATCCGGGAAGTGGCTCTCTCTCTTTCTCTCGCTCTCCCTCCAGAAACCCCTGCCCCAACAGAGAGGGGTTAAATGACATACTTCCCTTTCCTCTCGCTCTTTGCTAGAAATTCCTTTTATGTTGGTGAATTGGCCCATGAAGTCAAGATGGATTTTTTTTTTTTAAGAAAATTACTGCATATTATACAAATAGTCCACAACACAGTTTTCCGTATTAAATTAAATAGTCCCAGAGAGCCACACGCAAACACGAATAATATCTGTAATATATTTAAAACTCTCGTCGGGATCGTCCCATATAAAACGTAAACAACAACAAATACGATTTAGGCTACATTTAGTTTTAATTCCCCCATACACTCGTGCGTCGAACAGGCCACAGTGTGAACTTGTGCGCGTCTTACCGTGTGCTTGGCTGTACGTGACCCTTGCCCGGGAGTTGGCGTAGTAGGGGTTCCCTTGAGAGTCCAAGTGGTTGAGAAACATGTCAACTTCGTCCTGGGGCAGTAAAGGCGCCATGGGCTCCATGTAGTTGTGGCTCAGACCGTGGTGGTGTGAGTCCGGGTGCTGGCCGTTCAGCACGGCGTGATGATGCGCCATCCACCGAGACTGATCGGCTGCTGCGACCTCCATGGTCCTTTCCTCCGGAGGACTCTCTCTGTCTCTCTGTGCGTGTTGGGGAACTTTTACGCGGTGTTTGCCTCCCGGTGGAAGTTAAATCCTCCTCGCAATATAGCTCCTGAGATGTGAAAGTCTCGGCTGTATTTATTTATACGTTAGAAATAGAATCCTCAAATAAGCCGGTCTCCGTTCTCCTCCGTTTAACCTGCAATGAGACGTAAACAAAATGTTAATTTAGTCGATACACCTCTCCTTCAGCGCGAGGACGAGGCACCCATTACATAACTATATATATATATATACAGTCTTCTCTAATCCTAGCAGTTGACACATGAAATCGACTTTTTGGAAATAGAATTTTCTGACCCGAATGATTAAAGATATGCAAAGGAAAACAGCTGTCTCCCTGTCAAAGCAGCACGTCCCGTCCGTGCGCAACGTTTAAAACAATACAAATCGTTCCTATTGATACCTGTTGCAATTCCGATCAGCTGACTCCGAATACAGCTTGCGTAAAACCTCTTGATCCGTGCAGCGCTCGGGCTCATTAATGAGATGTGGCGCAGACTGGTGCGGCTGGCGCCAGTAAATTCCCATATCAAGCCACGCGGGGCGGGGCTTCGCTCTGAGCCAATGACGACCAGCCCTGCCGCAATTGGCTCGCCGCATCACGGCTCCGCTCTCCTTTCAATTTCCATTCCCCTGCACCGACAAAAACTAAAAGACGTATCAATCAGCGGTGTAATTTCTCGGGGGTCTTTCTCTCTCGTGAAGATCACACTGAATGAGCAATCGGTCCCTGATAATCTGCTTTTTTTTTAGCGGCAGTTATAAGCCGAAAGACAGACATCCAACATAAGTGGGGAATTCAGTCTGCACAATATATGGCTTATATGCTTATTATATTGGCATAGAACGCCTAATCTGCTGTAAATCTCCTTCGTAAAATAGAAATCATTTGTGAAACAAGTCTTTTAAGCGATAGTTAAGATTTCCCACTTTTGACTGACCCTTGCGTCACTGACAATAAGTCCATAGGTTCATGCTTTTGTTCGATGCGGCTGTTACCGTAAATAAACATAGTTTTTAGCACCTCTAAAAACAACACAGGAGGAGTCGATTTATGACCACCAATTTGGCCCCATTGTTGGGAGTGCCTAATTGTCTTTAATTAGTAGCAGGACATTCCTCTTGCGAAAACAGTGGTTTTGTCTTGGGGGACAGAGCCATCAAACACTGCAGTTTGCATACGAATGGCGCCTGTTTCTCACTTGGTTGAACCCGAGATGGGCGCAAGGCCTCGCCTACGAAAAGCAGTCGGTGGCCATCGGCTCTTAACGCCGTCACTTAGAACTGAACGATGCAAATCAGAGCAGCAATCAAACAATGGCGGGTCGTTTCATATCGTCCTTATTATAATGTGGCGCCCTTAATGATTTCTGCTTAAGGATGGAGAATGCATGGCTAAAAACTCGAATCTCTTCCATTCTCACTGTAGAATAAGCGATGCGCGCTTAAACTGATTACTCCTCGTGCACAAACCCATGCATGTGCCCATAAAGATATAGGACTGCTTACAATGTGAGTGTGCGCGTGTCTGTTTGTGATTGACAAGGAATAATTGGAGGGTGCTCGAGCCTAGACTGGTCCGCCAGACTGACGCCTGGACCTGACGTCACAGAAACACGGGGGGTGTGAAGGGGGTGTCACGTGAAGCTTGTGATACCTGAGAAAACCCTCCGAGCAAAAGACCCCTCACAACCCCTCAGAATGCAACGGTATCCACGATGCAGGTCGTTAGGACGGCAATTATGCTCTGATCCGCTGCTATACCTGCCGTGTAAACGTGTGTGTGTGTGTGTGTGTGTGTGTGTGTGTGTGTGTGTGTGTGTGTGTGTGTGTGTGTGTGTGTGTGTGTCAGTCGTCAGTCGGTATATCAGTGGCATGTTGCCAGGGGCAGTGAGTTGACGAGCTCAGCCCTTTGAGCTTGTCAACTCCTAAAATCAACAAATTAGTGCATGTTGGGCCACAGAGGGCCCGATACCCGAATAACTGACATTCCAGTGAAAAGTTGGCAGGTGTAGTGAGAACGTACCTTTTTGTATAATCAGTCATATTGTTATTATAGATATGTTAATATAATGGGACATAAACCATCAATCAAACACAAAACGTGTGTCTATATAAAAAAAAAGGCTATTTGGTGTTTCTATCAAATTAGTGCTCTCACTGCTTGAACCCGAGGCAACAACGACTCCCTCTGTTCAAGTATGAATGGACGACCAGCAATGTTCTTGTTCTTGAGACTAATAATGCCCTCCCTCCCTCCCTGTACCTCCTCAGCACTGTAGCATGCTACTGTAGCCTGCAGTGGCCATAGACTGCTTGGCGGGTCGTGGGTCCGGCTATAGCTGCTGCAGCATGTATGCCCATTGTTGTTTACATGTTTGCCAAATGGATTACTCCACAGGATTTAGCCCTCAGTAATTTATACCTTCATTAATCCCATTTGTATCTGTGCTGGAACAAAAGACTGGGTGAGCAAGGGTTAGTAGGAGGGGGGGGTTCTTGCTCTCCCTGTCGTTCTCAAGGACACAGCAGTATTGTTTCACCCAGGGATGCTATATCCCAGGCTGGAGAACACTATCCCTCCCCAGCACCTCCTGCACTGCACGAGAGCTGTGTGTGTGTCGCGGTGCAGACCCAGTGGCTAATGAACAGCGAGATTATCATTCCGATCCGTACTGCTATTAAATGGGATTGGCTTTATCTACCTGTTTGTTCCCATTGGGCACGGTCATCCATCATTATCCAGAGCGGAGGTGTGTGTGTGTGTGTGTGTGTGTGTGTGTGTGTGTGTGTGTGTGTGTGTGTGTGTGTGTGTGTGTGTGTGTGTGTGTGTGTGTGTGACCGTTTGAGGTGTGGCGGGGTGGCAGGAGGGGAGGGGAGGGGGCGGGGGGGGGGGGGGTGAAGAGCCACAGTGGTGCTCGTGAAGATAAGCAGAGCCAGGGAGAAGCGAATGACACAAACCAGCTGAAGCATCATTGTCCCCTTTACTCACGGCTAATTAGATCGAGCCAAGGCACTAAGGGAGGGGGGGCTTTATGGACACAAGCACAGACACGGGGCCATATAACTGCCGGCCGAGGGGCCTGGACGCTGCTCCGAGAGTTTGAGCGGAGAATAATAACATTTCAGAATAGGGCAGGACACGACGCATGGACGGCTCACTTAACAAAGGGGATTATGGAGTAGAAGAAAGTATCAGAGATGCGGCTCCACAACCGCTGTGTTGCAATCTGATCATTCATACTTATTCAGTCAAGACGTTTCTTTCGCGCAAATCTCCACAGCCCGTTTCCAGTTACTTTCTCCTTTTGCCTTCTCCTTATTTTTATGCACAAACGGACTATTAGAAATCTTGCACACATCGTGCAGGTAAGAGAGAGGGAGAGGGATGCTTGTGCAGCTCCTGCATGGGAGACCCCAGCCCATCCCCTGTCTGTGCATTGTGAGGATGTGATTGCTCTCTCTGCTGATGAAAGATGAGTGCTCAAGTCATTATGCATTTTAAAGCGTGACAATTGAATGCCTTTGTGGTCCCTAACATCATGCTGATGATACAGTAATCCATTTCGGGATCGAGTTTATTTCTTCTTTTCTGTTCTCCCGCAGGAACAGAACACCTTGCCTACGGCAAAATGAAGTGGGCGACAATGGAATTAATTATCGGTCGTATTTACGACTCATATTTGCAATATTATTACTGATGTTTATTATCAGTTTGGGCTCAATGATTTTTCTTTTTTTATTATCATAAATGTATAAACACAATTTAGATACTTAATGATTAAAAAGATTTAAAGAAAGTGATGTCTGTAAACAATTAGCTATTTATGTCTATATTCTTTCCACGTTTAATCCTATTCTGTACCGCTTTCTTTTCAGACGTTATGGAGGTTAACAGGCTGGAAGCCGTCTCACAATGTGACGGTAATAAAGCTGCAATCAGGCCTTTGAGCATGAAGGTATAATCTTGCTCCAGAAAAATAAGCCATTGTTTTTTTTGCAACAGAACACGATTGATGTTTTTTATCTTAATTTCTCACACTTTTACAGCCTCTCAATCATATATTTTCGTAAATATTTTTAGTATGTAAATATACTTTATTTTTCAAAAAGTAGAACAAATAACGGCAAATTAAAACAAACAAAAAATATTAGCAATTCACTCACCGAGTCAGTTTTAGGTGAGCGGATCGGTGCGCTTTCTGAGTCGAACCGGAGAAAGTGGGTCCATCCGGATCACTCCCACGTCACATGCGCGCAATAAACCCGACGGTGGAAGGCGTCCTGCGGCTATTCGTTTAATTCAAGACGCCGTCCAGACAACACGGGACAACCGGGGGCCTGGAGCCGCTGCTCGCTTGTCTCATCACCCGGAGAGCGGTGTGTGTGTGTGAGAGAGAGAGAGAGTCTGCAAGTGATCCCTCCCTCCCTCCCTCCCTCCCTCCTCTCCCCCTGTATCCGAACCTTTCTGAATATGAGCAAAAACTTCAGTGCCGTATGAGCAACAGCAACGTAATGGCACGTCAGCCGGCAGCGCTTCTTCCGGGGGCCGGTCAGATAGACAGTGTACCTGGGGGTCGATAGCGGTGAGCCGGCCCCTTGCTCGGGGCCCCCAGCGTTTGATCGTTTTATCTCAAGGGCCCCAGGTCCGATATAAGCGGGGACGTAAGAACAACAGGCTATTTCACTTCTAAAGTAATAAAGACACTCTAATAAATGCATTTGGGTGAGGACTCCCATGCCCCCCCCCCCTCCCTCGCCCACCTGTCTCAGCCAGTTTTGGAACTTTTTGCCAGAACTGAAAGGGTTTAATTTGGTCAAATGCATGTCTGCAGGGCTCACTTGTAAGTCAGTAAGAATAAAGGGCAAGGCTACATGTTTTTAATACAAAAGTAGGTTTGCTGTCCAGCCTCGCTGGTTATAATTGACTTATTGAGATTCTGCTTCATGACCCGACCCCCCCCGCCCTGTTAAATAGTGTTAAGGAAGAAAGATGCCCCCCACCCTCATCCCCTCCTCCCTTTTTTGTGTGTGCTTTAAATCCCACAGAGTAACAACAACTTTGTAAAACATGCAAAGCCCCTAAAATCTCCTGCACGCGACCCAGGCTCGTGCTCGGCATTGGAGCCAGGCAGGTGCAAGGGGCGCGAGGACTTCTGCAACTCGGGGCTCGTGCTCCCCCGAGTGCGGAGCCACGCAAGAAAAGAGGGGGGGGGGGGGGGGGGGGGGGGGGAAGACATGTGAAGTCTGGTTGAATAAATAACATTTGTTTCAAATGTTCAAAATCACCAGAGCAGAGATGCGAGAGCTGCAAATATCCAGTTTGGCTCAATGGACAGAAATATAACGTTGTGTATGAATGAAGTGCCGAATGGTCTCTCAAAATATTGGATTCTTAACAGCCATTAGGATTTAAAAAACATAAAAATCGGTCTTTTTAAAGTTTGTGTGTATAACTTTGCCATCTGGACCGTTGTAGAAATATAATCTTTGAAAAACCCCATATAGGTTAACTTTTTATATTTTATATATTTATTTCTTAATTGGCACGTGTAGACTAGTCTATTAATCAGAATTGATGAGCTGATGATACAAACAATAGCCTATATTTAAAATTAAACTATTAATTGAATTAAATTATTTAGAATGGTGACAAAAAGGTCTTCCAGTCCATAACATTTCACCAGAGCTGTCAATCAAGTTAAAACCAGATGGTTAAGTAGAGAACTAAGAAACTAAATCAACTATTTCGTCACTGTCACGAAATAATTACCTCTGTCAATGATACCACCACATTTTGGCTTATTATCGTTTTTATTACATGATGGAAATAGACTGATTACCTGTATAAATAATCGACTCCACGACATTACAGCCTAATGTTATATTTGTGTACACTTTCACACCCTTCATCAATTTTCTGCATGTGCACGAGACGCGTATTTGTCTGTATGTGTGCGCGCGCGCGCGTGTGTGTACGGTTTTCGACAGAGACGATATTATATGCACATTGCATTAGATGCCAAGGCCCTTCTCCTTCTGATTATTACCAGGGGTAATATTTCATCGGCACCACGCAATCTTTGTTCACTGTGAAGATAATAAATGGCCTAATCGTTATCAGCAAACTGCTGGGGGTGTCAGCACCGACCGAGGCTGCAAGCGGGGTCCAAAGTGCTGCTGAATAAATTGGTGTTCCTTATCTCTCACTCCCAGATTATCGCCGCCTTTTCAAACTTGCACAACAAATACATTCAATGCATCTAATGCATCATTTGTGTGTGTGCGCGAGAGAGAGTGTGTGCGTGTGTTGGGGGGGTGGGGGGGTTGATAGAGACAGATAGGCGAAAATATATTTAGGCGTATGGCGGCGGTGCAGCCAATATAGCTGGAGTTTATTGGCGTGACCATCGGTACACACGCGACACTTTACATATCAATACAAGCTGTATTAATCACACGTCAATCTGATATGATGCATATCTGTCTGATTAGTCCCATTACTGCTCGAGGATATATATTTTTAAATATATATTATATTATTATATTTTTTTATTAAGTTAAATATTCAGTTTTTTACAAAATGTATAACAATTGTGTGATCTTAAATAATTGATTTAAAGGTAGGTTACACAAGTATGATTTAGATTTTTTTTGTTTTAGGCTATCTTTAGATTTTAATAATCAAAGATAACACGATGAGCTCAATTTCCAGCCACGATTAACATGTGAAAGACCATTCCCTCCTAATAACAAACGTGGTGGCATTATATTCAGTTGCACAACAGCCCCAGAAAGTGCGCCGTTGTTTGTTCTCTAATGTTGCTGTCGGGCCAGTACGCCTGTTTGTCTCCAGAGCCAACGGGCCCCGCATTAGGCCCCCGTCGTCTCTATCTGCCGTGCAGGCGTTTGGTCCTATCGTTTGGAAACGGATTTATAATCTATGTCAGCGAGTCCAGTTTAAAGGGAAGAAGCAAGTGTTCTCGACTGACCTTTTCCTACGCGTTCATATGTCTTCAAATTCAATTTATAATTTCAACATGAGAAATAATAATTACACTGTTGGCGAAAAGTGGCAAAGAAACGTGCGTCTATAACGCAGTATTTATGAGTGACCCTTACGACCCAAAAAAAAGAAAGAAAACATTTTCCAGTTTACACACACACACATACACACACACGCACACACACACTCCCCTTTTAATACCATGGCATCTCCACCGGCCCCGGTGCTCTGATGGTCTCCAAGACAACCGAGATAACGGTGCAGCAGTTTTCCATATCGGTCGCGGAGTCTATTATAGCTCGGGATTAGCTCCCTTTCCGAAAAGGTCATACTCAAAGTCAGCAAGCCTGCCCTTTTTTTCCAACCCATATGGACCCGGCATGAAAGCACATTTATACACATGCATGTGCCATTTCATGTAATGCCATTAGACTAATGGCACTGCGCATTTCCGTGCCCTGAAAACACCAGTAATATAAATCAGTCTTCTGCTCTGCACAGCTCCGAGGCGGGACAGAACCGCAGTCGGGTCACACAGGAGAGCATGCGCTGTTATGTAGCGACCCCTGGCGAGGGAGGGGTGCATCATCCCTACAAGTGTGTGTGTGTGTGTGTGTGTGTGTGTGTGTGTGTGTGTGTGTGTGTGTGTGTGTGTGTGTGTGTGTGTGTGTGTGTTAGCTACTCACTGTACGCACCAATGACTGTGAGGCTTTGAGCAAGAAATACATTATGACAATCAAGCAGCCTAGAGAGGGAGGGAGACTTTTGCACAGCTGGAATGTTCCAGCTGGGATTCCTGGTGGCTGGACAGGAAGTTAGAGGAGCTCTGGCAGGAAGTGTGTTCTCAGGGAGGGCCAGCACCGAGAGAGAGAGAGAGAGAGAGAGAGAGAGAGGGAGGGAGAGCTGTTTCCTGTTGGCTCTCTCCACATGTATTGACACCTAGCTTATTTCGTCCGCCCCCCTCCCTGCACCCCCTTCACACCCAACATGAGCAGATACCAGTATGCAAATGGTTTTTAGTGCTATCTTCCTGTGCTCACATAATGAAAATGCAGGAATGCTATTAGAGGAAAGCGGTAAGCCAGGAGAGTCGACCGCGTACGCTGGGTAGGATTGTGTCACAGGATGCACATGTCCCCATATGAAGTGAAACTTCCTGCCCATCAAAGCAGTCGCTGCCAAATTAATGGACTCACGTTCAGCCGCCCACAACAGTGGTGATCATGGAAATAAGGCAAGACAAATTGGTGAGAGGAGGAGGAGAGCAAGTGGGGAGATTGTAGGTAGAGATGTTATGTGATGGAGCGATATGTGGATTGCAAGAGGAAAAATCTCTTTGTCTCTCCTGAGCTCAGTGGACAATCAAAGTTTCCTATCTGCTCTGGAGTAGGGGAAATTGGCTGCCCTGGGAAGGCGAAGGCCACTCTCACAGCCAATGGGAAGTGCCCCTGTCACTCTAATCAGGACCGATAGAGAAAGTAGGAAACGAGTGCGTGTGCCCGCGCACACGCTCACGCGACACTGCTCTTTAACAGAGAACAGCTTTGTTCCACTCGCCTCGGCGTGATCCCAGACGATGCAACGTCTAAAGTAGAGTTAGACCTTCATTCGCCGCTCATCCCCTGCGTGGAGGGACATGTATATGGGCCACGCGGGTACGTTTTTCTTGGCAAAACTTGCCCTGATAGGCATGACCATCCGTGCTTTGATGGGGCGCCATGTGGCAGAGATCAGCGGGTCTTAGTGGGAGCTGTGGACAGTTGCACACAAGGGCGGCAGGGGAAGAGGATTACTGTCTCATCGATACAAATCCACACAGAGAGGGAGGTTGACATCAACATGCACACAGATACAGACAGAGCACAGGGGCTTTGGGCAGAAGTGTGCACGGTGTAAACATCTGCACCAGAGGAGGACCGCTGTGGACTTTGATGCTCGCCTTTTTCGAGCCCTCCATCTTCCCCGCTCGGCCCCCGTCCCCGCCTCCTCCGTGCCGGGCAGGAATGCGTCTCTCTGCACGGAGCCCAATCCTCTGTTTGAAGTCCCATCTCCGTCTTTGCGCGTCCGACACCGTCCTTCCCTTCCTCGATCTTTTCAGTCCGCCTGACTGTCCGATCTGTCAGCCCCGCTCCTCCCCGTCCGCCGCAGCTGCGACGAGGGCCACAGACGCCTTCATTGTCCTCCTCTTCCTTGCCCCCGCGCTTCTGCACACGGCCAGATCACACCTGCCACCTGCACGGGACGGCAGGGCCCCGGGACCCCGGGCCGCATGGGCTTTCATCCATCCCTCACCTCGCCCTCCCCGAGAGCCTCTCATCCCCTCATCCCGGCACCCTGTCACTGAGGAATGGCCGGTGCGGCGGGCCGGGCCAGAGTGGGACACAAGAGCCGCTGTTGTGAGGACGTGTGTTTTAAGCAGAGCCAGAGGGAATCAGCGCAGATGAGGCGTGTTTGAGGGAGAGTTTGGATTCAAGTCATATCTCTTCTTTTTGATGACATCCTTTTATGGCTTGGTTTGACTGAAATCGTATGAATGTGTGCTGTGAGGAACGTGGACCGTGTGTGTGTGTGTGTGCATAATAACACACTGACAGTGAGGGTGGTGGCTCTGTCTCAGTGATTTATGAGAGTGTGCAGTGAAGGGTCTTCTGAGCAGGATATTGTTCCCTGACTGGTGACTTCTGCCTCTCTCTTTGTGTGTGTGTGTGTGTGTGTGTGTTTCACAGCAAGAAAGATTAAGAGGCAGAGTACTGCAGGTGAGCCCTCAATGTAATCAATCACCACCACGTCACAAGGCCCAGGCTTTGTGGATTACCCCTTCAACTGATATGTAGTTCAACTCCACATTTCTTTTGCATCTTCATTATTTCTCTGGCAGATAAAGACAGAACACACTCTGCATCTTTATTTTAGTTCAGGAAAGGAAGATAATAATCAACTCCATGGTTGAGGGTTGGGGTGGCGGGGGGGGGCGGCGGGCACAAAAGCTCAACCACATGGCCCAACACGTCCACCATCCTGCACAAACCCCTTCCATCCAGCTCAAACGCACACACACACACACACACACACACACGCTCACACACACGGTTTGCCACATCAGGATACAGTGCTGCACATGAATTCCGGTTCAAACAGTATTCTGCTCGGCTTACGCCAACAGATAAACCGCAGTTCTTCTGCGACCGGTAATCACATCCTGGGCCAGAGGACAGAGCTGGAACCGAAAGGACTGAAAGGCCAATCAGCCGAACCCACACGAGACGATGCCGTGTCAACGATATAACGTGGAAGCGTCAGTGAAAACAGGGGCCCCATTCGCTGATGTTCCTCGTGAGGCACCAGCGTGATACCTGCTAGCAGCATCATCCTAACGCCAAATTCAAAGACGCATTTGAAGAATAAGAGGCATTCATCAAGAGACCCAGGCCCAATCCCAACGGCCGCCCTAAACCCTAACCCTGAAGCCCAGGGACCTGACGTCACCTGGGACAGTTTGTGAGGCCTTTTAATGGTGAATTTGATGAATAGGAATGGGACAGCGCTTTGCTGCCACACATCACCACGTCACCATGACAACGCCCAAAAAAAGATTTACATTGAGGATCTTTATTCCATATGTTGAACGTAAGTAATTATACATAATGTTTTACTGTTTTTGTCAAAATAGCTGAAGTAAATATTTGATGAACAGATTAATAACTATAGACAGATTTTCTATGATTTTTTTCCCCACCTTTAATCCTTAACGTTTTAAATGAATATAAGTCTGAACACACATGTGCCACGCTCTTTGTTTGCCTATTTTCACGTCTCCACGCATTCCCTGGTTCACTTGTGGGTAATTCCCTTTACGGCTAACTCAGCATCCAATGCTGACTTGCAGAAAGGGTTCGTAAAGGGCTCACGAGGTCTGCCTGAGAGCCATCAAACACTCAACGGTGTGACGGTACTAAATCCTGAGGAGCGAGCGGGAGCGCAGGCCGTAATGGTGGCGATTGGGATTGAGTCTCCCTCCCACTAACAGATGATCACATCATTAATGGCGAGTGCTCTGAGAATGAATGGCCAGTTTGAGAGGCATTGGCCCACTACACTGACCCCCCCCCAAGGCCAAGACACCAACAACATAGTGGGTTACAATTGGGTTGAGTGTACAGAATGAGACATGTTTGTATAATATGGAAAGTATAATGACATAGAAGTGTGTCACTTTCGAAAAAACTAAATACCACGTAAGCATGTCGATTTTAAAGAACTAGAAAACAGGTGAAACAAAAATTTCAGTGACTGAGATGCGCTGCTGAAAGCTAACTCGCTGAATTTAGCAGAATACTCCTTTACTTCATTTGATTTAATGTTGTTAGCTTTCTTTAATTCACACATTTCATTCATTTTCTTTCAGATGAATGGATTAAATTAGCTTAATTGCACAAAAAAGCCAAGGAAACAACTTACTTTGTTGGACACACTGCAATATATAACTGGGTTTTTAAGGCACTATGTGAAGTTTAAATACCAATATAACACAAATAAAATTAGTTTAAATAATGAAAATGAAAATGAATTTTTAAATTGTTTCAAGGAACAATAAACATAACATCGTAGATTACATACAAAATGTTTATTTAACACCACAATGAAAAGTGTAGACAATGAAAACAAATTCAATGCTCACTGTAATCTTTCCTTGAAACTTTTTCTGGAATGTACACATTGTCGCTGATGACATATTGCTACATGTTATATATATATTGTAAAAACAAACACAATTTTAACAATTTGATATAGTCCCAAAATCCTGACGAAATACTGTGAATGTCCATGTTTATCCGAGGAAAGAGAGCACGGCAGAAACCTAAACTTACTCATTAATTCAGTTCATATTATTTAAGAAAAACATGCTTTATAGAATATTATTAATTCTATAAAACCTCTCAAATCAACTCATTTTTAATAAATTGTCCGGTCAACACCCAAACTCACAGAGAGGAGGGGTGGAGGTGGACTTGTGTAACCAGCAGGAGGAGAATGAGACTCTCACCGCTGCAAAGCTCCACCGGTCTACAAACATGGCAACAAAAACGCCATTGTGTGGCCTTTCGCCAGCGCCGAGCATCGGCGCTAACAGACATTGTCTTGGCTTTCCCCCTGCTGTGTATTTTCAGAATGATTATTGTATGGCACATACAATATGTTCACGTTGTCATTGTGAAGGGAACGGGGCCTGTTATTATGTCGCAGGAAGTGACCTGCCGGGACCTCTGGTGACCTCAGAGGGAAAGCAGCGACCTCGGACTGACCCGTGCTCCAACGTCGGCTGCTGCGCTGTCCGGCGAGGTGGGGTTCGGACTGAAGCGAGGAAGGCAACAATGTGGTGGAAATTCCCTCTGAGGGGCGCCAGTCATGTTGCATATATTGCCAGGTGACATTTTCTCTGCAGGCTGTTAAATGTCAGGGTCGAACAACGCAGCGTCGCTATCGAACAGAAGGAAGCCGCCAATATTTTTGAAATGGTGGTTTTTGATACTGATGCGCCCTCTTTTGATTAACCAACGGTACTGCTGCACAAATGGGCTTATGCACCACCGATGAACTAGAAAAAGCCCGGGTCCATCTTATTACACTTCTGTAATCTGAAGAAAATAAATTAAACAACGATGAATTTATCAACACTTTATTTCAAATTTGACAGCTTTCCACAGCATTGCCCCCAACCGGCGTCCCATCTCTCATGTCTTTACTCGCATGCAACCTAATCTCATGTATTCACTAATCTCATGGTCAAAAACACGACTTACGAAACAAAAATCATACAAAATGTAGAAAATATGACTGATGATCAAAAACAAACATTTGAGACGGCGTGGAATCAGAGCTTCAAATTTGTTAAAATATAAACGTCAGTTGTGGGTGCGTAGAAAAAAAGGTTGTAAGTGCATAAGAGACGTGGTTGAATGAAGATCTCCTTAATACTTGAGCGCTAGAGATTCAACCTTAGAGTACGGCCGATGAGAGTAAAGACATGAGAACGGAAACACTTGGGCCCTTCTCCTATTAGTTTCCAAAATAAAAGTCCCATAGCCATACATCATTAAGAGGGGAAGAAAAAAAAGAAAAGAAAAAAAGGTTTCAGATTTGAACAGTCAGGTCTCACTTGTGAGCACTGTGACAAAGTTTAAATGTAGCTCAACAAACTCAAAAGTAGACAAACAAAAAACAAAACAAAAAAAAGCCAAAAGTTGTGACTTCTGTGCTGTAAAATTGAGCGCGCAGTGACCTCAAGTTTACCACAAGGCACACACATGTTTGGATAAACCCATCACTACCAGAAGATGTTAACTGTCCGTGACTGGGTTCAAAGACAGTAAGAAAGAAAAAAAAAGAAAAAGTGAGCATTTCTGTCACATTTCCTTTAACTCTCATTCATACAAACAGTCGGATAGTGTGTGTGTCTGTTAATGCGTGCTGATGCGTCGCGGCTGGTTTAGAGGGCGTCCAGCAGACTGTCGATGCGCCCGACCAGCTCCTGTCTCTTAGCGGTCAGAGTCTTCTCGCTCTCGA
Source organism: Gasterosteus aculeatus (assembly GCF_964276395.1). NCBI lineage: Eukaryota > Metazoa > Chordata > Actinopteri > Perciformes > Gasterosteidae > Gasterosteus > Gasterosteus aculeatus. The sequence goes on from NC_135705.1 coordinate 16,687,658, forward strand.
TGTACGCTTCCTTCTTCACCTTTCCCGCCACCAGCCTCTCGGCCTCCTGGCAGGAGCGGGACACCAGCTCTTTCACCTGTCCGTCCAGCTTCTGCACCTCCGCGACCTGAGAGAACACAGAAGGATGGGCGGGGGGGCGGGTCAGCGGTCACGGCGCTTTCAGGTGATTTCACCCAACGCTCTCAAATACGGGGTCACTCACCTTCTCGGCCAAGTCGGAGCCCTCGGCCTTGAGGCGCGCCTGCAGCGAGGTGATTTCGACGGTGAGAGCGCGGTGGTCGGCCTCCAGGGTCTTCCGGCCGCTGTTGAGCGCCCCAGTGTCGCGGGACTGCTTGTAGCGGTTGACCACCTCGTCCATGTGCCGGAACAGACCCAGGCGCTTGTTGACCAGAGTCAGCACTTGCTCGGTGATGGAGGCCACCTTCATGCGCACCTCAGCCGCGGGGTCCTGGGCAAGGAAGAAAGACAGATTTAAATACGGCTTGGTGTTAAGAACTGAAGGAAGCTGGAATGATGCAGAATATCGGCCAAAAGGAGGAGAGTCTGAGGAGAAAACAAGGCCGGCGGAAACCCTTCGTACCTTTGTGATGGCAAAGTCCAGGCGGACATAAATGATGACTGTGAAGAAGAGGATGTAGAAGGCCGCTACAACCAAGAGAGGCTCCTGCAGCATCAGGATCCTGTTGAAGTTATAATGAACCTGGTGATCACAGAAGAGGTTTATTAACTCAGACGGGCATTTATCAGATAGTTAAAGCAGAGAGATGCGAGTAAGTGAAGCAACAGTCAACCCCAGCTGAAACCCTAGAACTAGGCTGATTAATTCTTAAATAAAAATCAAAACCTACACTGACTAAAGTTTCTCCAAGATGGGGCATTGTGTGCTTTTCTCTAACATTTTGTAAAGGGAACACGGAGGCTGTGAGAGCACAGGATTGTAAATAATGTATTATTTTAGTACAGGCAGGCAGATCTTTGTAACATTAACAGCCCATAATGGCAGAAGCCCACAAACAAAAACATACTGGTCATTTTACTGCTCTCCTGGGCATTGTTCCACACAAGTTAAACAACTTTGTTGGGAAAAAAAAAAAAAAAAAACTTCAGATCCTCAAGAAAATCTCAAACAACATTTTTCAGATAACTTCATTGGTTTATACTAGTAGCAGCTAACCTGGTTTCATTGGGCTATTAACACTGTAATAGCACATGTTATATTAGTCCAAGCAATATCCTACAAAATATGCAGGAAAATAAGACATGCATACAATGTAGAATGTCCAAGATACAATTCCTTTCCACTTACCACAACATCCTGAATGTGATGCTCCACTAGGTTGTTCTTTGTGGCGATCAGCACTGGCCGGCCAAACGTATCCAGATACGTATAGTGCAGCTGGTTTGGCATGCGATCGATCTTGTACGGTGTATCCACATGGATGTTTCTGCGAGGACATTACAGCGAAAACATGAGAACCGCATCAAATACAGCAGAACTCTAGACTAACCATACTGGATGGATGGACTTCACCGACCTGGCTCCCTCTGGCAGGATGATTTTCACAGTAAGGGAATCGATCACCTGGTCGTCATACACATGGTCAACCAGTCTCATCTTCAGTGCATACTGGTCACCTAGAAGACAAAGAGCACACCCGGGGATTCAGTCTAAACAAGAAGCTTACGTTTATATCAGGATCACAGTGAGTATCTGGGAATCTGCACTGCTGCGGTGGCCCTAGATCAACGCAGGGTTCGTCTTTATTATCCGCCTCTAGTCTTCTTTTTGTGTGGGTCTTCAAAACATCAGGTGGGAATCAAAGGGTTCTCGTGTGTTCAGGTTGAAGCGGTAAACTAACCCAGAGTGTAAAGGTACTCGTAGCTGGGCAGATTGTAGCCGATGATGTAGTGGGTCTTCCAGCCTCCGAACAAGGGGAAGCGAGGCCTGACCTCCACCTCCACTGAATCATCCAGAACCTGCAGGTGGGAGGTGGAAATGTTGCCAATCTCATCTCTGTAGTAGACGTCCTGAGCGGAGGCAGGAAGGATAGTCTGTCGGGGAGAAAGTATATAGTTTAATTCATCAGCACTGTCACAGTGACAGTGAAAACAACGACAGTGATTTGAGTTTAATGCAACACCTTGAAGGATTTCACAGATGAGATGCCGCTGTCTGACTGCCGCTGATAATCGTAGCGCGAAAACGGCCCCTTGAGGACGGCCCCGGTGTGCCTCAAGTCGATAGTTTCCTCTACAGCAATGTTACCCCAGTGAGACACTTCAATGGTTCGAACGATGCTACTGATGGTGAGGAAGGGCGAGTTGTTTTCGTAATGGATCTTCATCGTATCCTGGACAACAGAGAACAAACACAATGCGGGAGGTATTAAAAAACAACAACGCTTCTTTGCAGCGTCACTTGAATCGCATCAGATCAAAGACAACGCTTCATCTGGTCGAGGCTGTACCTCGCTGAACGGCGCCACGTCACGGAAAGGTCCGTACTCAATGATCTCGTCGTTCTTGCTGGGGTTACCCAGCTTGGTGTAGGTTTCCACAGTCTTGGAGGCCAGGCGGACTCGGGTGGTCTGGCTGCGGGTGGGATAGGGGGAGTACATGTAGTGGTTCCCCTGAAAGACCACCAGCTGGCGCTCAGCCTGCGTGATGTGTGTGGGGAAGGGCTTCAGGACGTGGCTCAACGTCATTTCCACCTTGGCTTTTACTTGAGCCCCTGCTGCCAGACTGGAGGGCAGCTGCACTTTGTAAAAAATACCACTGTAGAGAGAGACAAACATTTGCACAAAGCCATAAAATATCAGCTTCTCATGGACAAAAAAAATGGCTAACTGGTCTTAGGGCATTCGTTTTGGGATGCTTTAAATGATTAGAATTGCTTTTTCTTTTAGATTTCATTGCTTAAAATTGTACATCTAAAATGCAGAAAAATGACTAGTAGCCATTAATTGTTTTTGTAGCCAAATCGATTTGTTTTTATAATAAAAGTCACTTGACTGACAGTTGCACAGAAAGGCATCTGTTAAAGGTTTTTAAATTGCGGGAGCAATGGAGGAGAACAATGCGAGGAGTCCGATCTCGTACCTTTGGCCCGGAGTTGATGCCTTTTGAAGTTCAAGTGTCCCATCCTCCTCCTCATCACCCTTCACCTGTGGAAACATGGTACTTTGAGCTTACTCTCTGGGAAAGAACCAGTGATATAAAATATAAATACACGACAAGTGAGGTGGAGAGGTATCAAATGCGTTGTATAATAAATTCATTGAAGTAACCAGTGCATCTTATTTTTCTAGCCAAAAAACGGAGCGTTGCCAGAGCGTCACACATGATAGAGGAAGGGGGAAGTCCTGCGCAGTCAAACACGGAAGTGAGCTGCCCAGCTCATACGTGTCATTCAGCCACAGCGTGCAGCGCTGCGGAAGTTAACGTCCTACGATGCACATCTTTAGCGATTCAAAAAGGAGTTGAGCTCGACTGATGGGTACATTTATACGCACAGCGAATGAGCTCATGCCGATACTTTGCACGAAGCAGTACGACGTCACACGAATAAATGGCTGCACTGTTAGCCCGCAGGACCCGAATGAATCGCATATAAGGCTGGCGAGTTAGCTAGCGGTGTGTCATGCATCTATTGGGCACACTGTACCATCGTATGGTGGCATGCCATTAACCAGCAAACCGTCACTTTATGTCAATTTAGGGTACAAAAAATGTATTGTTGGAGAGCAGCAAGATGTGCAGAACCAATAAATGAGTAGCATGCTATGAAGTCGCTAGCTAGCAGGCTAACACCTAGCGAGCCGACTCGCGATACAGGCGTTATTTGATTAACTGGCGTTGGGCTCACCGAAGCTCCGATGTACGCCAAGTGCGGGGCCAGGTCAGGCTCCACCGCTAATAGGAAGCTGTGGACGGCAGAGTTTCCCTGGTTGGACAGCACGATCTCCGCGGTGATCTTGGCCAGATGACTCCCCAGGTCCACTGTCCTCTTTACCTCCTCGTTCACCAAACCGTCCGCTGAAACCTCCAAGCCCGCGGTGGCCAGAAGCAGCAGGCAAGCGGCGAGAATTAGCGACTTTCGAGTCATGGCTGGAGAAATTTAGAGCTGAATAACGGGGACAAGAAAGGACAGCTCAAGGGAAACGTAGAGCAGCAAAGAAAGGCCGCCGTGCCGCTCTACATCAGAAAGGATGACGCTTCTTTCCGTCCGACGTGATGACGTCAAGGCGCGCTCTTTACTACGCGTCGTGCGTCGGCAGCAGTGTTTGCACAAGCAGAAAAATCGTTCAAAATGGTTCAGTTCAGAAGACAGGCAATCAAATATGACGCTTGAAACCCGTACCTCCAAATGTTGAGCTCTGACGGAGTGTCTCGCCATTAAACATTATGGTTAGCTAGTGGCGTAGGTGGCCCAACGACGCCGGTGTTGGTAAACTATTAAACAATGTAAGTTAACAGTGGTTCAATTCTTTTTAGTTAAGTTATTAGTTTATTACTGACGCTTTACAGAAATTCACTGTGCCGAAATAGCTCAGTTGGGAGAGCGTTAGACTGAAGATCTAAAGGTCCCTGGTTCGATCCCGGGTTTCGGCAGCAACCGGTTCACTTTTAAACACTGCAGGAGGAGTTTTAGTGTTCTGAACATTGATTGTGGTTTGGGTAGTATTACATTATATTACTATAATATTAATGATATCTTTGGTCAGAGTTGTCAGGCCATATTAAAGTCCACTGGTCACACTTTAATGTCACACATTACTCAGCATTGCAAACAATGTAGTTAAGGACTAAAAGATAGTTTAATTGTAGAGCGCTGAATGAAAAAGTCTGCCAAATGTCTTAAATGTCACTGGAGATTCAGTTCAGTAGAACATAAAAAAGTGACACAGAATACACAAGACTGGAATTACATTAAGAAAATAATTTTGTCTCAATTTAATTTGAATGGAAAGAACAAAAGTCTTAATCTAAATATATGTTGGTCATCATCAGGGTATAAAGAGCTGGTCAGAGAGGTCATGTGAGCAGCAGATGCTACTGGACACCTGGAAAGTACTCAAAATACTTAATTACCCCCAAAAGTCCAGCACATATAGACACTGTGCAACACCTGTAAAAGTTAGCGCCAGTTTTACACAAATAATGGGAACTGACAGGGAACTGGGTCCCAAACTTGAACCCCTGAGAGAGTAACACAACAGCAAACAAGGTTGTGAAGAGCTAACAAAATTGTCATGACAATTCAAGAGGCTCCCCGGTGGCTGACACAGCTGACATCAGAATGCCCTACAAAGCATGCTGGAGTAAAATAATAAATAATAATGACAGCATTGAGGCAATAATCACATTGGGGGAGAGTGGGAAGGTCACATTTTAGTCCCAGACCCCCTTTTAGGTTATTCTGGCCAATCGTACATTGCTAAAAGAGAGGACACATTTCACTTAAAACATCAGCATAATATTAAAGGCTCGGGTAGTTTCAATGTTTTCACTTGCTCTTATGTTCTTTTGCACCGTGTGCCTCTGGATCTATATTTTAACGTTACGACATGTGTTATTGTCACTTCTCGGGGTTTCTGTGTAACAAGGCGTGTCCAGGGGCGTGACGTCAGCTCTCGCCGACAGAGGTTGTTTTGGAGGAAGTGAGCAGACGTCGGCTAGCAGATAGCACGTTAGCTCGACAGGAAAGGCAAGCGTCAACGGTAGCGGGGCGAAGCAGACCATTGTACCAAATCGCCTCCGTTGAACGAAGGGGGGACATCGGCAGTGGCAGATTTGACTGTGATAAGTAGTTAGCCGCGGAGCTAGCTACCGGAGGCGACTCAGCTGTCGACGCTTTAAGCGGTGTGTTTTCCTACGGCGGACGTTTATAGGAGCCGTTAGCTTGTTAGCTAGCCTGCGCGTTAGCTAACGCTTCCGAACCGAGGCAGAAGAAAAGTCCAGTCTTGATACATTTTTTTTTATATCGCTGGATCATCGCCCAGGTTAGTTTCTGCTCACGTTTCTTGCTGGTTTTACTAACGATGTATATTCACGATACAACATCAGATGTCGTCAACCAAGTTCAACATTTGTTAATAAACCTTGTCCAGTTAACGTTAGCTTACATTAAGAAATGTCACTGGTGTGGAAATTGTCAGCTTCCACGGTGTGTAAAAATAGTTACATAATAGTGTTTAATCAACGATACTATTACCCAACCAACTATTCATTGTCTCTAATTACTTACCCCGCAATCTAGCAATTGAATCCCTAAATGTAGTGTTTAATACCGCGGCAGCCCGCTGCGTGAGTGTCTGTTTGACGTCTTCACGGTTAGGTAACGTTAAAGAAGTGAGACGGGACTCTCCGCTTCAGTTTATTTAGTGGAATTAAATACACTAGGAGGGATCGAACGATTGATCAAAGCTATGGATTATAACGGTTAGTGTGTAATGTGTGCAGCCGCAGCCGCAGCAGCAGCAGCAGCCTTTGGCGTGCTAATCACGCCTGCCAAGTCATGGCTCCGTTGGTCCTGTGTTCTGTAACCATGTGATCGGTCCCTGACACGGTGTCATGAGGTGCAGATTATACGAGCTGCCGCAATGGATCCGTGCTAGTTTCCCCCCACAATGGCACGGGTGTGGATACAGGCTCTCGCCTTTTATTCACATACGTTAGCTTGTTGCAAAGTGATGTGTGGCGTAGAACTATTCTAGATTATCATTAAGAACGATCATGATTTCTTTCACCTGAGCGGAACGATGGTTTAAAGTGGGTAATAGGGTTTGGAGTTTGGTCCTTGCAGCAATAGATAGTTGGTTTATTGTGATAAAAGCAGATTTGGTCAAAGAAAGAGAGAAAGAAGAGTGTCAGCGATGACTTGAGCTGCTCAGAGATGAGAATGTTTCTAACCACCACCAGTCATTGGTTTGGTACAATAACAAAAAAACAATCTGTACTTTTGATGATCCAGCTCATGTAAAACCACATGTATGGTTGACAGTTTTGTTGTCCCTTTCAGTATGACATCATGTAAAAAATTGGGGGAATTCATTTTATTTTATATCAAGCCAATATAGATTAGTTATCGGGGGAAGGACGAGTTAATTAGAAGAGAGAACTTAGTTAAGTTTAGTTTCCAAGTAGTTTAACTAAAATCTGAGTTCTATCTCAATAGTGATTGAATTTCGACACCTGTTTGATAGAACAAGTACATTTATCAATTGCAAGCTTGTGTTTTAGTACAGCATAGACATGTAATAATTAATATGATTCGTGGTTCTAACCGGGAAATGTTGCCGTGTGTGTTTCACTTTTGTTTTCAGTTTGTTGTAATGTCCAGCCTCGTATAGGTACAATGAAACACAGTTGTTTTTTTCCCCATTGAATGGTTTGCATAAACATCACCAAATTAATGCTTTACAGTTTAAAAATAACAAAAACAGCTGTGGTGCAAAAATAGTAGCGCCGCCATTGTTACATTTTGGATACAAATGAAAAAAAAAAGTGTAGTGAATTGTTTCATGAGCCGTATGTGGAGCCCTGTCACAGTGCAGCATTGCGCTTCCTCCCCGTTACTGTATTTGTTTTTGTGAAGTGAAGGAAACTTACGTATCGGAAAGACACTGTGCTCCGTTTCATTCCGGGAAACGTCCAATTTCTTTGGAGTGTATTTGCAGAGGCACACGGGCCTTATCATCTTTCTGTTAAACTCGTTGGCCCATCCGAAGGGTCGTCCCCGGGGCACGGCTCCTGTTGTCCTCTTGTTTCAGCAATCGCAGCGCCGGTCCGTCTTCTATTCAGGACCCCCCCCCCCCTCTTATGTAACCCTTTTTTTTTGTGTATTTATGGTTGTTGTCTTTATAGCTGTGGCACAATGACATCAAGGAAGAAAGTACTACTCAAAGTCATCATCCTCGGAGACTCTGGGTGAGTAAGCTACGGGGTGAGACAACAACAAAGAGTGATGCTCGATGGGTTATTGTAAAGAAAACACCTAATTGGAGTGTTTGATTTGGTCTACTAATACTTTCATTCAACAAGCTACCTCACCCACCAATGCATCCCAATGATCTTTTCTGTGTCGCTTGTTTCTGAGTCTCTCCTGTGATTTATTTCCCACTAGAGTTGGGAAGACCTCGTTGATGAACCAGTATGTGAATAAGAAGTTCAGCAACCAGTACAAAGCCACAATAGGTGCTGATTTCCTGACGAAAGAAGTCATGGTGGACGACAGACTCGTCACAATGCAGGTACGGAGAAATGATGCACTGGAGAATTCCACTTGTCTCATTAAAACACGATCATCCGATGAAAGACAATCACGGGATGCAAAATGTATTTATAAAACTTTTAATTTGATTAAGTTTAAAATGAGCTGGAGAACTGATCAGTTCTGCTCACTTTGATTCTTTCCATTTAATGTTTGTGTTGTGCACACAACACAGAGAGGCTACAACACTGCCCGTTTCTACACAAACAGAATTATCTCTGGCAATGACGGGACGAATACAAACCACTCCGTCACCCGTCAAAACGAATCCAACACCGACAAAGTGTCTAGATTTAATCAGCAGTTTAAGTTAAATACCGGAGATTAAGTAGATCTGATTAACGTGAACCGGTCAAAGTATTACCGTAATCTCTTCCATTACACTGATCGGATGTTTCTGTGAACGTAAACACACAGCGTTTTTATCTGCTGTCTGTCTTTAGATTTGGGACACAGCAGGTCAGGAGAGGTTCCAGTCCTTAGGCGTGGCGTTCTACCGCGGAGCAGACTGCTGCGTCCTGGTGTTTGACGTGACGGCGCCCAACACCTTCAAGACACTCGACAGCTGGAGGGACGAGTTCCTGATCCAGGCCAGCCCCCGAGACCCGGAGAATTTCCCCTTTGTGGTGCTGGGCAACAAGATAGATTTGGAGAACAGACAGGTCGGTCCAGATAATCCCAATCTTTTGTTTTTCAAGGAAATGTACAAAAAGGCTTGGATTAAACGGTCATGTTCCCATGCGTCTAAGTTTGACCGCAGCTATTTCTTGGTTTCAGGTGACAACCAAGCGAGCACAGGCTTGGTGTCAAAGCAAGAACAACATCCCATATTTCGAAACCAGCGCAAAGGAGGCAATCAACGTGGAGCAGGCCTTCCAGACCATCGCACGCAACGCCCTGAAACAGGTGACCGTCCGGCAGGGAATCCTGTCTGGTGGCTTCCATTGATGGATGCTGTGAGATTGTACCGCGAAAGCAGGGAGATGCAAGTGTTTTTTGTCTTGATTCCAGGAGACCGAAGTGGAGTTGTACAACGAGTTCCCCGAGCCGATAAAGCTGGACAGGAACGAGCGAGCCAAGCCGTCAGCGGAGACCTGCAGCTGCTGAGGGCCCTGAAGATGGGTGGGGGTGGAGGGTGGGGGGGGGGGGCGCCGTCTCTGTCTCTGCCCTCGCTACCCTGTCTTGCCTTGTCTATATATCCCTTATCCCATGGCCCACTGTGTTAATCCCTAAAGCCCAACATACAGGCGGCGTCCCACTCATCGAGTATACTGCTACAAACAAAACATGCGCTCGCCTCACATGTAAACAAAACACACATTTTCTATAAAAATCGGAGTCTCCCAGCCTAAAGAACACCCTATGGAAGAATCATGGAATTTACTCGTATGATGCTTATTACTTGCCAGTGTTTTCATGATGGTGGTGGTTTGGGCTAACCTTGTTTTTGGTTCCATATATATATTGCTGCTTTCATGCCCAGTTTTGGTTTGAACTTTTTGTAAATGGAGACATTCTATCTACATGTTTGTGTTGAGGGGACACAATGCGCCCCCCCCCATTTCCCCATTTTTTTCTCATTTGTGTTGTAGCTTAATTTTGCTTGACTCGGAAAACACTCGTTACCATGGTTCTACTTTACCTCACACAGTCTAAAAAAAAAAGTCTGAGCTGAAGCAGTCAAATATCAGAATGTGTGAAAGTGCATGTGGGTCACAATAATATGCTGCTCGCTGATTCTCTCAAATTGGCACATCATTGAAAATCTAGTTCCATGCACTTTGCTGTCGTCCTCAATTCCCTCTGGAGCCACAGTAAACACATTCGTAGCTCAGGTTGAGGACGTGGTTTGAATCCAGACTCCTTGACGTAAAAGCTGTCTGTCCCTGACGCGTCTGTTCGCTGGTCCTCTATTGGGAAAATGAAGGCGTGTCATGTAATCAGTTATTCTTGCTACATCTGTCGAACCAAATGAAGACAGCATGTCGTTCGACCCGATAGCCCCAGAGAGGAGAGATCTTCCTTGAGTATAAATATCATTCATTACTGAGTACTATTAGTTAGTAAATTGGTTTTTACCGCCAACAATCGGAGGACTTTGTATATTTGCAAACCTCTCATCACTACTATTTTGTTGTAAATCTCCATATCCGTCTGCCAGTTGCTCGTGTTGGCAAACAATTTAAGTGCTAACATTACTTTTAACCGATCAGATCTTTAACCGTCTGTTCGTATTATGTTAAAACTTTGAAATGCATTATAGATTACAAGATAGCATACATACTGTAACTTTTGAAAGAATAAAAAATTAAAATGTTTGGGGAAGTATTTGCATTAGTCATTATATTATTAATATGAAATGCTTAGCATCTACATTGTTTTGAAATGTCTTTGCATTTCAAGTAATAAGGGTAATAAAAACCTTGATTAAACATGCTGTCTTTATTTCTGAGATTTATTGATACCACCTTGCAATAAAATAGTCTCTGTGTAGCAATTTTATTATTTTTAAAACAGTTAACGAGCAAAAGCATGTTTTTCTCGCAACTGTCAAGATAGTTGATTGGAATAAATAATGTCTAAATGGTCTTTTAAGCACTGCCGTTTCAGTCCCAGTTCATCTCTTCATTTGGTTCTTGGTTTCTTATTGGCCCCCTGAAGCCACTGTCGAAGTGCTCCTGTAGACTTGCACTCAGCCTTTGCCTCGCTTTCTTGCTCTTCTTTAGTCTCACACGCGGAGGGCTCCTTTCTCTTTGAGGGTGCGCTGCTCTTCAGCCAGCTCATCATCATCTTACTGCTGGCTGTGGGTTTGGGCTCCTGTGAGTCAAAGGTCAGATTGCTTAGCTTAAACCTTTCAATTCACCACAGGAAGTCAAATGACCCAGTGTATCTGATACCTTTTTGCTGTTGGGGTCTATGGGCTGAAGGCACTCCGGAGAGTTGTTGCGAGAGTTGTTTACTAATGAAGAAACTGGGTGAAAAGTCAACGTGTTCTTAGACTGAAGCAGTTTCATGGCATCTTGAGTCTTCACCTCTCCAAAATCCAGCCATCGTCTCACTTCTTCCTCTCCATCCAGGACCGCTGGCATCCTTAACCGCAGAGGAATTTAAGACTTAGAAGAAAATGGAAAAAAAAGGGTTTCGTCCTTAACTGTCCTCACCTATCGTGAATGCCTTCCAGGTTCATGGAAGCGTTCACAGTGATTACACTGTATGTGTAGAGGGGTTCTCCACCACCAGGAGGTGTCCAGCAGTCAAACAGTCCAGCCATGGTGAGCAACTTCCATCCAGTCCACTCACTTAGTGGTTCTCCTCCCTGACCAACAACAGCATGCAGCAAACGAGTACAGACAGAAGAATTAGCAGATTTATATATACATATTTATATATATATATATATTATGATTTGATAGGTTTTGATGCCGGTACCAGGCTAAGGATTGTATCAAATTAAGTATGAGTTTGCATGTGGCGTGACATTTTGAAAGAAACACCTGGAGGACACATGCACATTTTGGCTTTGGTTCGTCTCCCACACAGGATATTTTCAGTCATGGTAATTTCCGCCCCAGCTGCATTCTCTCTACTTCTCATCTGGATGGAAGTAGATGTTCACGGTAGTAATATTGCTATAAAACCCCAATATGAACCTCTGTCAAGTCAGGGGAGGCCTTCCCTGGAGGGCTCACTGTCTCTGAATTCTCCTTATTGCGGGCTGAGGTCGCGGGGTCATCCTCATCCTCAGTTTTCTTCTGACTGGTTCCCTGGGTCTGAGGGAAGTAGATGAAGAACGGCTGCTTGTCTTTTGCCTGCCTCTTCCACTCATAAAAGCCATCAGCCAGGATGACGCAGCGCTGTCCTTTTATCAGGGAGTCCTTTGGGGAGAAAGTGAATCGACATTGTCGTGCATACATCCAGCAGAGACTGCGACAGAAAATACTAAAGGACAAAAAAGCTTAGCAGCGCGTAAACCGCACGCACCTTGTAGGTTTTCTTCTCCAATATATTTTCACTGCGGCAGTTGTTGGTACTGTATTGCATCTTGCTGGGATCGTTCTCCTTGAACCAGGAAGGAACCAGACCCCAGCGCATGGAGGCCAACACACACTCATCCACAGGAGCATTCTGCAGGGAGTGAACACAATAATAAAGGGCCAGAGGTATATTACCCTATTCAATGCAATAACTCCTCAGTATATTCCAACTTGTGGTGGCTTTCAATGGTCCTTCATTTTGAGACTGTGGCAGAGAGGCATTAACGAGTTGTGTCTGTGGTTAATTATTTTAACTACTAATTAGGTGTGTGTTGCTGTATTGAATTCAGATGCATCTTGCAGTGTGTCCCTCCCCTCGACAGTTATCTACCAAAGGATAATTTGTTTTGAGATGTAACGTTGACAGCTTCACACCATGGCTTCCTATTCTATTCTATTCACTTGAAATAGTTTACCACACCTTATCAAAGTGCCTCTGGGACAGCAGGACGGGACTCATAGACTGGGGGCTCTTGTTGTAAGAGGGTCGGTAGGTGTCCGCGTCTCCATCCCTCCAGCGGGGCTGTCTGCGCTGCCCTGCCCGGGTTCTGTAAGAGCAGGCTCGGCTCACCTCGTCAGAAGCCAGCGTACACGCGGTTCTTCCACACATTTTGGGCGAGAATGGAACTCTTCGGCCGCCTGAGAAAGAATTTACGGCGAGCGTTTAAAATGTGTTAGGCTAACTAACGTCAAGTTAACATGTATTCCGTATGGCTTAAATTGACTTTAGGAAACAAAATATTTATTTTAACAGAAAATACCACCAGTAACGCGTTTAGATGATATTGGTCGGCCTACCTGCTTGCGTGTGTCCGAGTCGTAAAGTTGAGCTCTATTATATTTCGTGTTATTATTAGCATGGCTGGAGGATGCTAACGTTAAGCACGTGACGTAAACGGAGGGACTTTCGCGGGCAGAGATTTACCGCACGTGACCCCGTGACGTAGTGCAGCCCCAAGATGGGGCGTAGTACACCCCGCAGAAAACTATCAAATTCAAAATAATAACAACAAAAAACCATAGCGTATTAATGTATTACATATGAGTAGTATTACTTAACACACACACACGGCCGTGTAACTTTTAACATTTCAAGTTTCCGTAAGTGGTAACGTTAGTATCGGGAGCTGTCTATCCAGCAGTTGCCATGGTGACAGTAAACCGGCCAAAAGTCAGGCAGTCTTCCGGTCAAACTCCCTATTCTTGTCAGCAGGTGAGGGCAACAAACGCTAAATCAGGAGGTCAACGTTTTGCTTGAAATAGTATGTATAATGTATACCGTAATCTAGTCGAGAAGACAGTGTCTGCTGCTGGCTACTTTGCCAATACGTCAATATAGTCGAGTATTAATGTTGCACCACGCCTCGGGTGTTAGCTTATAAACCTGACAGGTGAAGCCTTCTCTGCACAGCAATTTGACCTACTTTATGGTCCAATGCACTTGGTAAGATATTGACCTGCATGAACACTAGCCAGAGAGACACCTGTAGTTATTTACAGTGTTTTATTCATGTGGACGTAATCGTACTCTCCCCTAGCAGTCCTTCTCTGACCAAACCATGAAGTCAGAGCCAAAGAAAAGGTTTCACTGAAGAATGAGAGCTGATGTTAGTATGGAGGCCACCAGGTCAAAACAGTCTGTCCAGCAGGGGCGAGACAAACACCAGGCTACCGCCACACCAAACGCAACATACCCAGGCGGCGGTGAGAGAGAGAATGCCACAAAGGAAACATGGTGTCCACTTTCACATGCAAAGGATCAGACAAATTTTACTGGATCTCACTGAGATGTATTTTCAATCATATTAATCTTGAGTTACCTCTTCTTTGATCTTGCTCTCCCTGCAGTTTATGTACCATGTCTACATATTGCATATGTGTGCTTGCATTTTACCCATCAGATAATCTGCAAAGAGCTTTTCAGACAAATAATCACATAAACGATTCAATAGATTTTGTGTGTGTGTCAGATACACCTCCTAAGGGCAAAGCTTGCCGCAGCTTCGTCCGTTTAACCGTTCTCAAACAAGAGACATTGAAGAAAGCAAAAGCCATGGCAGAAAATGCTGTGAAGGTGTGTTAACATCACTGGATCTACTGTAAACAAGCTTTCTGACCACCTTTCTGATTGTTCCACAGAGTTGTTGATTATGTTTGTCTGCTTTGATTCCTCTCAGATGCATAAGGTGTTCTCAGTCCAGGGCCCTTACTCTGTTGTCAGGACAGCACTCAGGGCCAGAGGCTGGGTGGAACAGCGCATGCACTGCCCAACCCAAAACAATCACCGCCATCCCGGCAATGAGAGCAGAGCCTGCAACACCGATGCTGGTGACGGTCATCTAGAATGACTCTTTCTGAAATCATGTTGCTATTACTGGATGTGGATATCTGTCTTTAGCCTATCATTTATTTACATAATCCTTCTTCTCAGATAACTCCGGCAGTCTCGTAAAAGAGCAAGATCCAGATGGACTGTATGGTCTCATGGTAAAAATAACATTTGTGGTTGTAGGCTGACATGATATGCAATGGCCGAGAAGTGAAAGATTGCTGTTGCCGGGCGTGTTAAACATGGTGCACAAGTAGCTCTCACACTTTCCCTCATACAGTCTCGCCTGGTGCGGAATGAAATGGTTTATTTCTATTGGACGAACCGTAGGGACACCATCAACACCAACAGCTTGAAAAAAGAACAGATTACCAACCATTTTGCAAAATCAGAAAGCTTCACCACCAAGGTACAGTTACATGCTAAAACCATTTGTTACAGCAAAACAAATAATATTCAGTTTTATCTTGTCACAGCCAGCATCATTCTATTTTCCTTTTCTTTGTCAGGTGGGACTGTGTGTGAACCTGAGGAACCTGTACTGGTTTGATTCCGCTGACCCAGACACCTTCTTCCCTCGCTGTTACAGACCAGGAGCGCAGGATGAGATGCCGGCTTTCATTGGTCAGATCCGACCCAACGGCCCATCAAACTATACACCTATCTCTTTTCTATATGTCCAGCATCCTTCCACTTTGACTCGCAGAGAAAAGCTTAGAACACATGCCTCACTGTCTCTGTCCTTTTTGTAGCGGACTACAGGAGGACAGCCTGCAGCAGTTTTTTGAAGTACATTGTGGAGAGAGAGCAGGGTGTTCAGAGAGTGGGAAACAGCCACAGCATTCGAGATGTGAAGAAACCAAGCAAACTGCCATCTAGTCCAGTGATTCTATCGCAAATGCTTGATAGCGCACTTAAAGTATGTCACGAGTTTCTGGAGAGTCTGGAGCATCGTGACATTGACATACGCTCTGAGACACCACCGACACTTACAAAGGAGGAGTGGACAGAGTTCATCAACGGTTACTACCTCGCTGTTCAGTGAGTACTGTGTGAGGAATAATAGTAAACTGGCAAACCAGAGCGCTATTGAGTATCTAGTATACAGCCTTTCTGTTTCCTCGCTCAGTGAAGGAGTCGAGATCGAGAACAGTGACCGTTTTGTGACCTGCTGCAAAGCCATGCTACAGAGGCTGAGGGAGGTCAGTCCACAGCAAGACATAGACGGCACAGACAACATCTGGATCATCAAACCCGCAGCAAAGTCTAGGGGCAGAGGTGAGAAGTTCGACACTGTCAAACTCTTCACGTGATGTATAACATAGTCCTGGCTGACCTGCAACACCTGCCTAGTAGGTATCAAATGTGCCCGGCGTCTGGATCGTATTCTCAGCCTGGTGGGCGGTGATCCAACCCTAAAGACAAACAGCAAGTGGGTAGTGCAGAAGTACTTGGAGCGACCTTTGCTGGTGCACGGCACCAAATTTGACATTCGGCAGTGGTTCCTGGTCACCGCCTGGAACCCTCTGACTGTGTGGTTCTATAAAAAGTGCTACGTGCGCTTTGCTACGCAGCCTTACTCACTGCATACACTGGACAGGTAAGACGGGAATACTAAGAAAGAAGTTGGAGAGTAGGAGCAGCGAGAGGCTCTAATCACTCCCTCCTAATTCATATTTCAATATTCAATCTCTCCAATTCCCTCTCATTTTTCTTTCTAATCTTGGCCTCTTGATCCCATTCTTTCAGCTCTGTCCACCTGTGCAATAACTCCATCCAGAAGCACCTGACACCCTCCCGAAAACGTCATTGCAGTATCCCAGTACACAACATGTGGTCGGACGACCAGTTCCGGAGATTCCTGTCCAGCCAGGGCCGGGAAGCTGAGTGGCAGACAGTGATAGTCCCTGGGATGAAGGAAGCTTTGATCCACACAGTGCAGACAACACAGGATCAGATGGAGTCACGCAAGAACTCATTTGAGCTCTACGGTGCTGACTTCATGTTAGGTAGAATGGGATCCCTCTAAATGATGCCATATTACAGGATCTGTTATAGGACTGCAAATGTAATGTGTTTTTTCAGGAGCTGTAAAAAGCATTTACTTATATTCCAAATGACAGCACTTTTTTAATAAACACAATTGTGAAAACAAAGCAATAATTACAACTTAGATATTTTGTTCCGCATTACTTAGGTCAGGATCTGCGTCCATGGTTGATAGAAATCAATTCCAGCCCCACGATGGCCGCCTCCACCCCTGTGACAGCCCGGCTCTGCACTGCTGTGCAGGAAGACACGTTACGCATCGTCCTGGACTGGACGGCAGACCACACTGCAAACACCGGAGACTTTGAGCTCATACATAAGCCGGTAAAGCAGAGTTATCCCCCACCCCCTTTTCGGCTTATGGTGTACATTCAAATGTCCCACTTTGAGAGGGAGATTTACATCACTTCCAATGCTTTCTGTCTCTAGGCAGCAGTAGACGTGCCACAGTATGTGGGGGTCAACCTGAATGTCGATGGCTACAAGATCCCGGGCCCCTGCTCACTTCCTCCAATGCGGTCACCCAACCGTTCAACAGCAAAACGCCACGGCCCCGTCAAGAAGCAGCCCAAAGCAGAAAAAGTAACGCCTCTGCCTAAGTTGTTGTCAAAAAGTGCACAGAGTCAGATCAATTACATCAGCAAGGGGGTTACGCCACCTCCTGCTCCTCCTCTCCCCCCTGTGCCAGCTCCTGTTAAAATCTTCTCACCTAACCTGCCGATGACTATAACAGCAAATCCCCTGCACATAAGCCCCGCGTCCAACTCTGTACTTTTGTGGAAGAGAAAACCAAAGGAGGTCCAACCCCACACATCTTTGTCTCTGTCCAAAACAGTCCAGACAAGCAGTACCTTGAGTGATTTTGTTAATGCTTTGGGGTCATGACATTGTCAATCTAATAGTAGATTTCCATGTCTTGTTTTTTACTTTTACTACAATTGTAAATGTTTCAATGTGATAGAACACAAAAGTGCCCTTGATAATTTGGTTAATAAACATAATGTGTACTTTGTACTATTTTGCTTTGATTGCTAGTAAATATACTTTTAATACTGAATATGTTCACAGAAAAGTGTGAGGATTATTGAGAACAGGGAAACTGTTTCAGTAATGTTGTTACTTTTCATAGATGGCATTTCAGGGCTATTAAATGTCTTTCTCCACCTGTGTACTGTAGGGGAGTAAAAAGAAAACATTGCCTCATGTAACACAATATGTTTTGTTGTAATACGGTGATAAAAGTCCACTTTTACACCCAAAACTCAGAATAAGACATACGAAAAATGAATACTAATTAATATTATATAGTAAGAACCCAACAAAACGGGAGAAAACAAACGCATTTGAGTCCATTGGACATAACTGCACTTTAGGACCGAGCCTCCACTGCAGTGACACACAATGGACTGCTGGCGGCGACATTTCCAGCTCGAAACATACCCGACGAAGAAGAGGCGCTACGCGACAGCAGCAGACTCCCCCCCGCAGCTCCACCTTCCGCAACCGAACCAAGAAATGGCGGCGTCCGTGTGCCGAGTGGGGAGCACTGTGGGTCAAGCCCTCGCCAAAACCCGGAGTGTAAGTACAGATTCAAAGGTTTACTGGAATAGCGCAGAGCAACGTGACATATCCGAATATCCGAGTGTGCTCTCCCTGGCGTCCGCCCAACGCCGAGAGGAGACCGCGGAGAGCCGTCCGCTGGGCACAACGGGAACGGGTTAGCTAACCGGTTAGCATACGTTAGCTAGCAGCGAGAGCAAGGTCAACTGTCAAATGACGCGGCGCTGACCGTCTAAACCACTTGACGTGGAACGTGCGTTTAAGTAACGTGTTGGTAAGGCCGACTGGTGACCGGTGTTTAACAAAGTCAGCCGCTGTAACGTTAATCTCTCGTCCTAACCTTCCAATCGCACCCCAGCTAACGAGTCTCCTGCTAGCGGCGTTAGCATGGTGACTTTGAATACTTTGTCTGACGTCCAATGGTTTTTATTGTTGAATACGTACTTTTATATTATGTCGACAACATAATCAATACACAGATTTGAGAATATTTGTGAAACGAGTTCGAGAATCAACTTCGTTAGGTCATTATCCTCCGTGTTATTGTTAATGGTTTGTAATGCAGCTAAAGTCAATATCGGTATAAATTGTTCTCAGAAAGTTATGAAGTTACATTTTGCAATTACCGTCTGAAATTAAAATGGTTTTAAAATGACAATCCACTACCAAGCAATGCAATGTGATGGATTCATGTTGAAATTGATCTTTCTACGTCTCATCATCAATTGTTGCATATGGTGGTTTTAGTGTCAGCCTATCAGAGCACATGAACGCTTATTTTTAACAGCAGTAATCCATGTTATTCTAACTGTACTTAAAAAAAAAAAAAAAAGTACAGTATTTAAAAATGACGTGTGTTGCCTCTTGTCATCTCTTCTCCTGCAGCCCGTCCTGCTGTCTCTGAGGCGTGGACATGCCTCCGTCAGCTATGCCCAGAGCCTGCTGGGAGCTCCTGAAACACGCCTGACTACCCTGGACAATGGGTTGAGAGTTGCATCTGAGGAGACTGGACATGCCACTTGCACTGTAAGAACCAAGCAATGGGGTGGGGTCTATGTTTAAACCACTTTAAGGCGGTAGTTTTACCACCTTGTAGACATGCAATTTCCCTCTTAATGAGTTGTATGTGCTGGTGTCAATAATCATCTTTACCCTGTGATAGGTTGGACTGTGGATCGGTGCTGGTAGTCGCTATGAGAGTGAGAAGAACAATGGCGCAGGCTTCTTTCTGGAGCACATGGCTTTCAAGGTAGAGATTAGTATGCTTTATGACCTTAAAAGTAGTATAGAGGTTGACTTTTCCTTTAAACAAATACATTAGTTTTAGATTCAGTGTTATTCACTATGACACATTGACTGCATCCTTTGGGTTTACGTGTTCTCTGCAATGCATTTCCTCTAAACATGATGGTTTGTCACACTATCTCAAAAGCAAACTATGGAAACTGCATGTGATTAGCTGAACCATCGGTCCGTCTTTGCCACACACATAGCTGCCACTAGCTCCACACGAGATGCTGATTATTTTGCGCTCTGGCTCACCGAATACATGCTCATTACTCTAAGCCTGGATTGATTTTTAGTTGATCTGCCATTATTTCAAGAGTCCATTGTAATAGGAATTTTAAGACAATGTAACAAATGTGTTAACAAATAGAAAGTGAATTAGATCGTACTGCTAGATTGGGCTGATAAAGATGATGTGACTACTTTAGTCTCCTGTCTAGAAAGAGAACATGGACAAACCTTACTGTTCTCGGGCAAGTTCTTCTGTTTCCGCTGATATGACACAATATCTGAGATGACAACAGTGGGACCGATAACATCTCAATTGATTTATACCTTAACCATAGTCTGTCCTACAGCTTGAGCAGTGCTGGACAGCTCTTTAGAAAGTCATACTATAGATGCTGCTTCCATCCAGCTTGATGCAAGTTTAAATGTTCGGATGGATGGAAACACAGGGTTCTATTTATAGTGTGTGTCCTTTCAAGAATAGTTCAGTGTGTAATGCGAGCGTAACAAGTTTGAGGTCGAGCCAGAGAACGTATAACACATTCCAGAGAATCTCTGTCGCATTTAAACAAGGTTTCTTCCCTTCATCTTTTGCTTTCACCCTCCTCCCCCCTAGGGAACCAAGAAGCACCCCCAGACTGCCCTGGAGCAGCAGGTTGAGTCCATGGGTGCTCACCTGAGTGCTTACACCTCTCGGGAGCACACCGCATACTACATGAAGACTCTGGCCAAAGACCTGCCCAAAGGTGAGAGGACCTGGTTAAACAGCAACAGGCGTCATCCACTGCACCTTACTTGATAATTCACCTTCCTGTTTGTAAGATCAAGTCATTAGAATCAACCAATGAACTTATAAACGTACGTTCCTGATAAATTGAGGATCTCAGTTACTTTGCTTGATACTTTTTTTTTTTTTACTCCGCTTTCTTAGCCGTGGAGCTGCTGTCAGAGGTGGTACAGAGCTGCTCGCTGAATGAGGCAGAGATCGAGCAGCAGAGGGGGGTAGTGCTGCGTGAGTTAGAGGAAGTTGAGGGTAACCTGCAGGAAGTTTGCCTTGACCTGCTGCATGCCACCGCCTTCCAGGGCACTCCTCTGGGACACAGTGTGCTGGGACCGTCCAACAACGCCAGGCAAGAGGAACAACACGCTCAGTCGTATTTTGTAGAAATGGTCACACACTCGGGTTTGCTTTCATCAAAGGGTCACGACTGTAAACGGGGCAGCGTTGTGATTAAAGGTGGAAGAGCAGGAGCGTCTTCACTTCAGAGGGTCAGCAGGGCGATCCCTGGCTTATCTACTCCATGTCCTCGCACAGCACTTAACCCCAAAAATGCTCCCGTAGCTTTTCCTTCGGTGTGTGAATGTTGTATGAATGTTACAGTCCCGATGGGCATGTGGCAGCGTGAATGGTAGCTCATGCCATCAGTGTATGAACGAGTGAATGCTGACAAATTGTGTTAAAGCAGTTTGAGTGGTCGGAGGACGAGAAGAGATACAAGTGCAGTCCACTACTATATCTACCTGTTCAGTTTGTTCAGAGTCACCTGTCCATGAATACATGAATGGGCTTTAGGCATTTTAATGTATCAATTCTTGTTTATATTACTTAAGATAAACCTGAACTTCCTTTAGTCTTTCACATACGAATTATGATGCATCTTATAATTGAGACATTTCAGTGTTTCCCCTGGCTTTTACAACAGGGTGGGGGGTGTAGTAGTCAGGCACCCCGTGTTATAATGGTACGGGAAACACTGTATATAGAAGGGTTGCGGCCCGCTACCCTGTCACGGTCAGGTTCATTTTGTTCACACTGATTATTGCTTAAAAATATATCACCATGTGCACCATTGTATAAGTTACCAGCCGTACTATTTTGCGATTGTTCCAGGAACCTGAGCCGCCAGGACTTGGTGGATTACATCAGCAGCCACTACAAAGCCCCTCGCATGGTGCTGTCTGCTGCTGGAGGTAGGCGCGCACACAAACACACACACACACACTCTGCTAGCTGTGAATTCCTACTGTCTCTGGAGTGACGTGGCGTCTATCTGACATGTTTCCTGGACAGGTGTGAACCACGAGGAGCTGGTCGGTTTGGCGCGATCCCACTTCAGCGGAGTCTCCTTTGAGTATGATGGAGATGCCGTTCCCGTGTTGTCGCCCTGCCGATTCACCGGCAGTGAGGTAAGATAGTGAAGTATGTTTTGCGGGAATAAATCTAATGCTTCCGCGCTGGCAACAGAGGTCACATCTATCCCATCAACGTCAATGTGATATCCCGGGAACATCTTGTGGGAATTTTCATGGTCACGTATAATTGTTTTGCTGATCTGTTCCCAGATCCGTATGCGCGATGACGCTTTACCTCTGGCCCACATCGCCGTGGCTGTGGAGGGGGCCAGTGCTGCCAGCCCAGACATCGTGCCACTCATGGTGGCCAACTCCATCATCGGCAGCTATGACCTCACCTATGGTGGCGGAAAGGTTGGTTAAATATGTGATGGGGTCTGGATGAAATGCTGATATAGAAGTGCATTTAATTTAATGCAACTTATGCAGTCGTCTCCCCTTTAAGCTTTGCCCACTTGAGGTAGTTGATGTTTTGAGTGGCCATTACTAAGGGGTATATTATGATCCGCTCTAAAATCCTGAGTCAAAGGTTTCACCGCTGACTTTGGCTCTGTAGGGAGGAACAAGACCGGAAATTCATGTAGTGCCCATCCCTCAATAGGACTGCTATTTTAAGTATGTAATGGTTTAGTGTACTGGTGTTACAATGTATATGTGGTTTGTAAAATATTCTCATATTAGGATTAAAAGCTTTAATTAGCACATTTGTTGGGTGACAGAAGTTCTACTTTGTGGAGTTGGAGGGGGACAAAGTGGGAAATGTTATAGAGATCAGTTTTTATATTGTTTTCAGATGTTTAACCCTAGTCCTGTACTGCAACACTACTGGGAGCAGGTTATTCCGGATTGATAGTATTACCATGGATGAATTGACCACCCGATGCAGGTGTGACTATGAACCGGCTTTGCTCAGGAGCCTTCTGATGTTAACGGCCTTGCTTCCGCCCACCCGCAGCATCTGAGCAGCCGTCTGGCCCGCCTGGCGGTGGAGGAGAACCTGTGTCACAGCTTCCAGGCCTTCCACTCCTCCTACTGCGACACCGGTCTGCTGGGCATTTACTTTGTGGCTGATAAGCACCAAATTGAAGATATGATGCACTGGTCCCAGAATGCCTGGTCAGTAATGACACACGGATCAACCAAACTGATGTTGTGTCTCGTTTTAGGACGTTTTTCTTATTTCCTCTCCTTTCCGCTCAGGATGAACCTGTGCACCACAGTGACAGAGAGCGATGTGGCCAGAGGCAAGAACGCTCTGAAGGCCAGCCTGGTTGGACAGCTTAATGGTACGTCACATGTCCGTTATACACTTACACAAACACACTCTCCTCCTCTAAACTCCTCTGAATCGCCGAAGTCAACACACAGGCTTTTGTCTTCTAGGAACAACACCGATTTGCGATGACATCGGCAGACACGTCCTAAACTATGGGCGCCGGATTCCTCTGGCAGAGTGGGACGCCCGGATCGATGTGAGTGGACACTCGGGAACGAGATCCTCCCCATTTATGCCAGTTGTACAATTAAAAGGAAATATTGTGTCTTCAAGATGAGAGTTCTTACTTCCCTCCGCGTCGTTTCTTTCAGGCTGTGACCCCCAGGATGGTGCGAGACGTCTGCTCCAAATATCTCTACGATAAATGTCCTGCTGTGGCAGCTGTCGGTGAGTTCAGGTCCATTTCGCAGCTTGGCCCGGGTCCCCGCTGTGACATCCCGGTCTAATGGGTCCTTCCTTGCTCCCTCCCAACAGGTCCCGTGGAGCAGCTGCCCGACTACAACAGAATGCGCAGTGCCATGTACTGGCTGAGGTTTTAAGATGCGTCCCGTGTTTGCTCCTCATCGTCGTCCTCCTCAACCTTCCTCTGTTATCTGCCGTCTTCACAGCAAATTGAGGATTGTCCCTCCACGTTGGCTCGACAGCACATTCGTCCTCTCTTCAGCCCATTGTCCGCTGATCACTCTTATCTAGCCGGGGATGAAGGGGGGGCAGCAGCAGCACCCCAATGTGTAACAATTACATCTTACACATTGTTACCTCGTAGAGGTGCTCATTTCCTGGTACAATATGGCAGAGAGGAGGGGAGAGAAGGCAGACCTGAATAGCAAATAATAATCTCCTGGATGCACATCACACCCTGAATACAACCAGTCTGGAGCAAGAGTATATTTATCATTTGTAACATTTGTTTCTGTCCTCTATTGTACATAACAGAAGCTCTCATTCCGACAAATAAAAAAAAATGCTGTAAAAGATGGTCTGTTGTTTTATATTACAACTTTAAAACCTCTTTGCACAATTCTAATGTCGTCTGTTTTCAATAGAGTAGAAAAGCCAAGAGGAGAATGTTCACGTCTGTTTTTGACTTTCGCCAGGACTGAAATCCACACATGAAAGAACCTCTAGCATGCTTTGTATTGCTGAGCTTTATTGAGGATGATCCAAATAATTATCCTTTTCATAGTGCTTCATTCTTCATTGGTAAATGGACTTTTATAGCGACCATCTTAGATGAGGCCGTATTTCTGTGTCATGCAGTATCTGTGATAATAATGCCATTGGTTCAACCTACAAACCTAGGATGACATTTGTGTGACCCGTGTTTGTTTATCTCAGGGTAACTGAGACGGCTTGTAATCCTCAAGGCCCCCGAGGGCCCAACTACCGTAATCGGGCTGCTCTTGTGATATTCATATCATTAGTCAGATGAGGATAAGTCCCTTGACGAGGCGACTCCGGAAAGGAGCTTGTCTTGTTGGTCTCCTGGGCCTCATAGCCCCTTCGTCCTCTATCACCTCCCAACACCCCTCTTCTGTCGTCTTAAAATACATTTCTCTACTCCTAGTGTTCCTTTAAACAAGTAACAGCGTTTAGATATTTTCCCGTGTGATGCCGAACTTTTCAAAGTCCTGCAGAAGAACACCCGAGCACGTGAACTATAACACAAAATCTGATGATGTGGACATTTTCTTTCTCCAAAATAGGAACCAAAGAAGCTAATTTGCCGTCCCTCTTTACTTCAGTTCATATGAAACACATTAATTTTAAGAAATGCAATTGCCTCCCTAAACTCCACATTTAGCTGCTCTTAATCCCAACTAAATGCTCCCTGTAGAGTTGAATCACCGTCACAGTAATGTGGAAGAATTTAGTGCTGCTCATTCAAGTAGAACTCCCGTACGAGGAGCTTTTGTCATAAGCTGCTTGATTTGGGTCCTGGAGATTCGTCTCCTGCTGGATGAAAACAATAAGTACGATACAAGCACTCTGTCCATTGAGCACTGTTTCAAAAGATCCTGACGATCTACGTGGCTTTAGATGACTTTTGTTAAGATATTCGGCAGAAGAGCAGCACATGTTTGGATGAACCTTGAACAACGGATACAGCAACACTCCAGTAACTGCAGTCTGTGCCGCGTCTCCTTGTTGATGGCAGCTATGGCGGCTGCCATTCACTTTCCAAGCCTACACCTGACAGTGAAACTTTTGACATGAATCGAAATGTTTGAAAAAATAAACCAGTGAGCTCGTTCGATTAAAGCAGAGTCTTGAAACCGCACTATTAAAAATCACACAAACTCACAAAGAGGGCGACAATCTGCAATAGCATGAACATTACCCATTACTTATCGTTGTCTTTAAACCACACATTCCTCCTCTTTGCGATGGTGAGGCTCTGCTCACACAGTCAGCATGCAGGATTGACCCTGGGGGATCTGAAAACACAACACCATGATAAGAAATAGATTAATCTGGCAAGATGTTGGTCCTCAACTTTTGAACAATGGGGGAGAGGGGGGGGTTCAGCTTATAGGCAAACTATAGTTATTAACATTGTGTTATTTTTAGAAAGCGAAAGACGTCAATGAGTCTGGAGGAAATGAGATGAAATGGAGGGAGGGTGAGGGCGTGTAATGATACAAAAGATGAACACCGAGGGGCAGTGCCACGGCCAAGACCGGCGTGGATGAAGACAAAGTCGCGGACGAGCAGGCAGAATTCCATTTGAACATCTGGCTGCGCGTCACACAGGTCGACCCTCCGCAGCTCTAGAAGAAGAAGAGCCTGAGAGAAAGAAGACTTTATAAGAGGTTTATAAGAGATCGATACTAAAGCCCTGCTTTGGACCACAGGAAGGATAAGTGCCTTTTTCACCAGTTTTTCACCAACTTTTCACAAGAGCTACTGAGTAAGTATTGATTGAGATTATTGAGGTAGGATAACACATTGGAGAATCTTTAACATCCTGCAAAAACTGTACAAGCATCTCACTTTTAAACATACTTTTGTCTTTCAAAGAACAATGAAAATCTTCTATTTCCTGCAGGCTGAAAATGCATCTGTGTTTTAGTATTGACAGGGACTTAAAATGTTTATCTGCAATAGATGATTTTACAAAATCTCGTGGATTGCCTATACGTTGCATCGATATTCTCCTCTAATAGCATCATGTTCTTCACAATTACCTTCCCTTTTCAACATAAAAAGATTTTCATACGTAATCAGTAAAAGAAATGACGCCGTCCCCCTGAGAGAAGCCGTGCAGCGTCAAGAGTTGCAGAGCGTCTGGCTCACCTCCTCCTCTTCTCTCCTTGCAGACAAGGACTCCTGACCATGGGGAGCGTGCGTGTGTGCTTCTGCCTGGCTCTGCTGCTGCCGTGGATCGCCCAGGGCCACAGAAGCGGCCCAGCCGCCCTCGCCGGACTTGACGAAGACGCACAGAGGCAGGTGCTGGACGTCGACATCCTGAGCCGCATACGCGCCCTGGACTCGTTGCTCCGGTCGGAGCGTCACGCCGCGCCCCGGCGAGAGCGAGCCCCGCGGCCGGCCCCCCAGGTGCCGAAGAGGGCCCAGCAGGGGTCCCGCTTCGCCCTGTCCCTCGACGTTCCCACCAGCATCCTCAGCGTCCTCATAGACCTGGCCAAGAACCAGGACATGAGAACCAAGGCTGCGGCCAACGCTCAGCTGATGGCACGCATAGGCAGGAAGAAATAAGAGAGCGGGGCCCTCGGGGGCCCTCGGGGGACCTCAATGGACAAAGTCTCGCTTCATAGAGGAGTTAACTTCTTACATTGTGTCACTCGGCACCTGGTTAGACTGTTAGTTCAGGTGAAATCAGCCATTATGGTCAGTATCTGTCCATCAGAGCTTACATTTGTTTCACTTTTATACTTGGCCTTAAATTATTATATTTTACACCCAAGACCACGCTCCATTCTTCTAAACAAAAGTGAATAAGAAAGAGCTGGTATTTCGTCTCAAAGATTATCCACCCGCGGGTCCGAAACTGTGATCGGGTTCTGAAACCTGTTTCTTGTGTTTGCATGTGTGATCTTGAATTCAAAAGAAAAAAAACGGTTATCCAATTAAATCCAATATGATGATCATATTTCTTTCCAAGTCTAATTCATTTCACCCACTGCATTGATATCAGGCCTGCTTGGTGTAATTACAAGCATCAGCAACCCATAAAGCGCAGATGAATGGGTCAGAGCCAAATGAGCATGCGTCACCCACCGCGGGGTCTGATGTGTGATAACAGGACAAAGACGTGGGCAGGATATTGACCTCTGAAGGAAGAACAGAGCCTTGCTAAAGACCTTTGTTCACTGATACTTGATAAATTTGGCAAACAAGTCGCAGCCATTTTATGTCCGCTGCGTTATCTGCTCTACATTGCACTAATATCTGTGGCATGATTCATCCGTGCTCCTGCAGTGAGCATGAAATATGAAGCAACACAGACACTGCTCATCTCGTTTACATCTCAGTTTGTTCTGTTTTTTGAGCTGGCCTTGAACTTTTTTTGTAGTTAAAGCCAGTCCCCAAAAACGCAAATATTACAACAAATGTTTTAAATGTGTTGCAGCGACATTGTAACGCAACGTGGTCGCTGCTGGGCATCAACGAAATGTTTCCATCAGGATGCTGTAATAATGGTCTGTTGGAGGAAACCTATGAGTTATCACAGAAAATTGTCTCTTTAAGAAATGATACTGTAATAAACTAGTAAAAATAAAGATTTTGCTTTCACTACTGTGTAGAAATGTGCTGTTAATTAACAAAACAAAAAACTACACTCATCAAAAGTCACAAAATTGACATGTGAATGGGGGCTACATTGTTTTATGAAGTGATTGCACTTTTTAGTTTCAGAATGAACAGCTACTGCTATTACAGGCATATATGTACAATATCATTCATAGATTCACACATGCATTTTATTTTACATATTTCCTATTTCCTAGTTGGTGTACTTTTACATGTGGAGCTTCAAGGAGAATAAGTGTGTTACTAACGGTCTGTGTCTCCGCCTTTACTCAAACGGAGTCACGTTACTACATTGTGCAGATGTCCCCCGCTGTCTCACGGACATCAGGGGACAACGCGTCTCCGGCTGAGGCGGTTCCTCGTTTGTCCGCACGATGTCCTCGTTGTCCCTCGGAAGCCTCCTCCCCGCGTCCTCCGCTATATCGTAATGTTGCACGTGCGACTGTGAGACAGGGTCAAGTCCTGTTTAATATCGCGGTTTATTCATATTCATTCGTTACGGTTACTGTTACTGTTGTTTAAACGCGCGAGAGTCCGAGAGGCAAAATGGCGCAAACAGCAGCGGTTAATCAGCAGTCCAGGTGTTATTAATCAGCGCAGCGGCCGCACGTGACATCCGGCAACACGCGAGCTCAAAGTAAGTCTGAATATTTTATGTTCCACTGCTTTCTTTTATTGGCCTTTTCCACACTTTGTTTCTATGGAGTATGAAAGGTATTTGATTGAAACCAGTGCGTTTATATTACTACGGTTTTAGCCGTACAACACGGTGGCATTGCTGGTGGACCATTCTCTCATCCTTGTGGTTGTAAAATACTATTTTTTCTCTGTTTGTTTTTCCCTTAGCGTGTCCGTATTGTAAGTAACTGAGGTTTGGTTTCTCTCAATGCTGCATGTGTTATATTAGAGGAGCAGAAGCTGATTTAAGCCAGCACATTGGGTTGGATGCATGCTACTCACAGAGCCCAAATCCTTGTAATAAAAAATCACACATTTAATTACGACTATTAAAAGTCGTAACTTGCCAACGATTGTATAGTCTGTCCAGTAGGCAAACTAATATGTGAATTCTTCATTATGTGCAAAGAGCCTTTGACTCAATGTGTCCATAATGCAGCAGCTGTGCAGGAGGCTGCTGAGAACTGAATCTAATTATATTTGACCCAAAAGTACATTTCACTCCCTTATCTTGTTTTGAATATGTTTGTATTTTTCAATGTTCAAGACTAAAACTTTCAGGTTCCATTTTTTTTCTTCTTCTTTTTCAAATGATCACAATTGGCCAGGATATGTAATTTGGTGTTTTGAGAAGGAATCAGCTGTCACTGCTTTCTCCTTCCGAAACAGCAGATGTTTTATTTTACTTGGGCACTTTTTCTGTCTCCTAGTTTTCATATCAGTGGGTTATAATTGTTGTGGCTGGTGCACAGAGGGAATCTCAGACTACCTGTAGCTGCTGGTGTGTATCACCTTTATGATGTGGACACTTATTGTCTCCATAAGCCGGCGCACCAGTGGGTGACATAATCTAATGAACGATGACCTAATTGTGATACATCAATGTCTCATATTCTGCACAACCTCTGAACGAGTAGGAAGTGCAACGTGCCATCACATTTGATATGTTGGAAAGATTGGGTTAGAAATTTGACAACTATCTTTTAATGTGACAACCCTGTTCTCATCAAGATCCGTGAATCAAACATTTTATAATCAACACTTTTTATTTTATTATGACAAACTTTTTTTGTTTTGTCTTTTAAAAAGTGTTGATTCAGCAAATGGACGATATTTCCCCACTTAACCCAACCGCAGTGAGACATTTCTGCTACCACTCAAATACACATGGAGCTCAATATGATTTTAGATTTTTCTGCAATCGTTAAACAGATTTGAATGACAACAATCTCCAGATTAATCTTGCGTAAATTCCATGGACCACACTGTCAGCATATTTTAGGGGAAATTTCCTCTGTTCCTCTTTGGATGCTCTGTTAAATGTGACTCTGGCTTGTACAAACAAACACAGGGGAGTGCAACCGCGTTAATGGAAAATTACTCAATACAGCTTGCAACAAGCTTAACAGTCACCAGCACAAAGTTCAGTGACCGAGTTGTGCAAAAAAACCCCGCAGGGAGACGAGAGCGTATCAGAGCGGTTTTGAGTTGGGAGTTGGGAGCAGCACTTCAAGATCACTGTAAGGATTATTTATTGAAACAAGGTCAGGACAACAGCTTCTCAGCTTCCCATAACGAGGTCATATACGTTTTAAGCTATTTCTGTTCCTTTTTTCACTTTTGGGAATTACGGTGAACTGTGTAGTTTGCTAAAGAAAGGAGGTGATCTAGAGATTAGCTACTTACGGGGGATGTAGACAGGGAGGCTTGGACACTAAATAGGCCACAGTTTACTTTAGATTTGTTTTGACTGTACAATGCTCACTATTGTCTCCTTATGGGGATGTTGCCCTTTCAGAGGGATGATGTGTTTCCTTACTGATAGAAGTCCTAATTGCTAAACTGCTGCCGGCACCGCATCGCAGGTCAAGGAGCTCTCCGATGGATTACGCCATGAAGTCCCTCAGCCTTCTCACTCCGTCGTCCCTCTCCAAGTAAGCGCAACGTTCCGCGGGTTAAACGGGGTGGTCAACAATCACCAGTGGATAGTGGAGGAGGCAGTTCAGCACCACACCTCTTCTCTTCTCCCAGGTGCGTGTCAGCCAGCGTCTCGGCCAGCGCCTCCATGACCCAGCAGCTGCTGTCTGGTCGAGCTCTTCGACTGAAGCCTTTCAGGGTCACGAATGCGGACCGCAGCGTGAAGAAGGGCATCATGGCGGACGCGCTGAAGGACCTGATGAACAAGGCGAGGAGGGTGTGTGTGTGTTGAAAGGGCTGAGCGGGAATTGCGAGCACTCACCGCTGGGTGATCTGTAAGGCGGTGAAAGGTCACAACAATAAGACGCACAGTTGAAACAATGCTGTGTGTTTGTATAAAGGGCGTTCGCCTGAGCTGCTCCTCCCTGTCGCCGCTCTCGCAGGTCAGCGACTCGTTCAGTGTGCCGTGTGTCGACGCCCTGGTGCTGGACGAAGACGGGACCGGTGTGGACACGGATGACTTCTTCCAGACGCTGCCGGACAACACTGTCCTCATGGTCCTGGAGAATGGCCACAGGTGGACCCCGCATCCGGTATGACGGTGTTTGACCCTTTCCCCCCCCATCAACCAGTAGGTGGCGCTGTTGATCAGCTCATCAGTGTGAGGTTCAACACATTGAGTAGTTTGTTATGCCAGCGATCCTTTGACTGAACGGACAGGCGAACATCCGTTTCTTCAACGAGGCAGTCGTGAATATTCAGACACGGGAGTCTGTAGACGTAAGAATAATACATTGAAATCCAATCAGCAAACTTGTGTCCTCAAACTGAATGGAGGAAGAATGTCTGTTGTTATGCGGAGGCTTAGCTCAGGGCGAACGCCAGAGATGTTTTTTTCCTTCATAACCTTTGGGGAAGAATCAAAGGCAGACGTTAAATTTAAATGTTCTTCTCCAAAAATCAATTTATTTCATGCAGGATTCCCCCCCCTCTACACGTTTCACATTGACTTGGCTTCATTATTGTTTTACTTTCCAATCATTACTAGCAGGCGCCGCTTCAGTCTGTAACATCTGCTGGCCGAGCTTGATATAATTTGCTCTAGTCTGCTGGTCGCAATCACGCCGACAAGATGTGTCTGTGCCCCGTTGACCCACCTTGTGTTTCCTGTTCCTGCCGCCTCCACAGGATCGCCTCTCCAGAGATCACCTCAGCGAGTGCAGACCAAAGCACCGGATAGACGTGGCCAAGCTGACTTTGGACCTCTACAAAACCAACCCCAAGGACTTCATCGGCTGCCTGAACATGAAAGCAACCTTGTATGGTGCTTATTCTGTGTCCTATGACCTGCGGTGCTATGCCGCCAAAAATATGCTCAAGTGAGTGTCTGTCAAACATCTTAATGCCTTTTTGTTACGGGGATCTGACGTTTATCTTCATCGCAAATGATTCAGTTCTATAGCAATGATTTAATCCAGTCATAAACGTATCTGCTTTAAGGAGTTTCTAATTCATACAATACCAAATGGACCATCACCTTTGCATTGCGATT
This sequence comes from Gasterosteus aculeatus, assembly GCF_964276395.1. Taxonomy (NCBI): domain Eukaryota; kingdom Metazoa; phylum Chordata; class Actinopteri; order Perciformes; family Gasterosteidae; genus Gasterosteus; species Gasterosteus aculeatus. Next base: position 16,719,746 of record NC_135705.1, read on the forward strand.
ACCCGCCAACAAACACACACTTTTCTCTGTTGGCTAGTTCCGAACACCAACACCAGTTGTGGTATTCTGTGCACAACTTCTAACATGTACATTTCAATTAGTATACTGTGCTATTGTGTGGGCGGCTGAGTTGAAATCACTGATTGCAGAAGAACAAAGGCTACATTTTACAGAGCTTAAATTCATGTTGCGTCATCGCTGCAGAGATCAGCTGGTTTTTAGCGTTGGCACGGAGCTTCATTCAGACGATTACATTCTGCAGATTGTTTGTTAAGGCTCTTTTCTTCTCAGCGATTAGAAGACTGCGGTTTCCGAGACTTTTAACATGTCATTTTCTCATCAGCTTGTTCAATTTATTTATTTATTTTTTTAATGAGAATTAGGCAAGATGTATATCTGAACTTACTCCAATGCTGTGTTTTTTTTTATTTGCTCCGTATGTCCACGATCCCTCTTGTTTCTCTCTGTGCTGTGTTTCAAGGGAGGCTCTGCGCTGGACCATCTTCTCCATGCAGGCCACAGGCCACATCCTGCTGGGATCGTCCTGCTACATCGAGCAGCTGCTGGAGGACGAGGATCAAGTGGAGAAGAGCCTGGCGCTGCCACAGGAAGGCCGGATCAGGCAGCTGCAGAGCATGCTGCTGGGAAAAATAACCTACTGAATGTGGATTAGAGCTGACAAGGGAGGAACTTCTTGTCCACTCTTAGTTTTAGGGCACATTATAGAGGGTCACCGGTGACACTGCTGATCTCTACTCTATGTTTGGGTTTCCTGTGCACTTAGCGGACATTTCAGACGTTTCCACAGCCCGCCTGTCGCTTTCTTGTTCTGTTACATTGTTACATTCAACACAAGTTATTCTCATTACTGTTTTTTTTTTTCCTGTGCAGATGAATCAATAAAACTAACACTTATTTTTATTTTCCCTGTTCCTCAAAGTCTGTTTGTCTACGTACAGCAGTTCTACAATTGAGCTGACAGTATATGTCCAGTGTGAGCCCATTAAGCTGGCTTTGTCTGTGTGGTTCCTGGTCAAAGTCTGTGTAATTGGCAACAGGTCCAGCTGTCTCTCCCACGCTTCCCTAATTGTCCCCCGGCCTGCACTGTCTTGTCAGCTGCAGCCTGCTCCTGCCTCGCAAAATCAGAGGAAGGGAAGAAGTGAGCGCAGCTGCAGGGGCCGAGAAGCTGTAAGCAAACAATTATGCTGAGCGAGGAGAGCGATGATGGTTTCAGCTGGTGGCAGAAGTGCCACTTTTACCATTTTTGTCACAAAAGTCGCAGCAAAAAGATGAGGAAACGCCAAACGGACCTGATACAACACAAAAAAAAGCTGATGTCTGCGGTACATATCAGTGGGTCAAGAGTTGGAGACTAACAGTGGCTCAATCCAAGTGTCCCCTGCCAGTTTTTTGTTTCAGATTATAGAAAATAAAATTCAGTTGGCATCCACACAAAAGCCAATGCCTACCTCATATAATATTAGTTATTGTTTTGAGGGATGTGAATGTTCTTTAAACGTAATGAGACCATAAATCATGAGACAGTCAAAACACTTTTTCCAGCAGTATTTCATCGTGTTCTTTCGTCAAGTGAAATTGCATCTCATCAATGCAGGAGCAGGAGTTGCGTGCGATGCCAACATGGAAGTGATGGTGGAAGCTGAACAAGTGCCATTGAACTGAATCGAGTCATGGCGGTGCATGACTGCTGACGGTCTCTCGTGCTTTAATCTACTTCTGTGTTTCACAACATTCCGGATGAACCCGTTGAAGTGTATTGAATGGTAGTTATACAATTGGCTCCGCGTGGATTTGGCTCTACAGCATCTGCTCGGTTTAACAGCTTTGGCGAATGGTTTAAAAGTTTCCTTTCCTTCAGTGTTCAGATGCACAAACTCGAAACACCCAAACAACCGTGCTGTTTTTATTGACCTTGAAGTGTTTGGTCATTACAAGGACAATTTCCAAAACCAATGGCCTATATTACCCACAATGCAGCTTATCCACCAACAGCCATGGGGGAGGCGAGTTGTTGGCTTCAGAGGTCTGGTAAACTCACGTCTATGAATCTCAACAGCTTTAGGATATTTCTAATTGCTCATCACCATGTCCTCTAATAAAGTCCTGGCTGGTTACAACCTCAAGGTGATCTTGACACACTACAAATCCACCCCAGCTGCTCCTAAACGTGCTTCGATGAGTTTTTGCTGGTGAGACTGGATTTATTGCTCAATTCTGTCCGGTTCAAGACTGGTGGAGTTCTGCCCCAACAACCCCTGCCTCATGTGACGTCCTTCGAGGCAATGCCTCCCCATTAAGCCACAAAAATACAATTTGTTTTTTCATATTTGCATTTATTAATGTGACCATTAGATGTAAACATCGGAGCGGGGGCTCTACATTTCTAACGGCATCAAAGCAAAGGCAAATTTGCTGTTTTAAAACCGTGGATTTGAATGTCCTCGATGGTCCGCGCCTCCTCCTCCTCCTCCTCCTCCTCCTCCTTCCTCCACCTGGCAGCAGCATCCTCGCTGGCGTCCGTCCTTCCGTCCCACCGAGCTGTCGTGTTGTTAGTGGCCGCTGGTGGCGCTGTTGCTGCTGCGCAGAGAGGCAGCGGGCTTCGGGCTTCTGGCTCCACAGGAGATGAGGGACGCTTCCCACCGACACGCGTGATGACTGCCTGAGCGCACGGATCCAACTCGAAGAAGTAAGAGTGCAGGGTTTTTTTCCTCAGTAATTCAAATGTTGCTTTTGACGATGTCATCTATATTTCGTTGTTGCGGCCATTTATCCGATGGAGACAGTTTAAAATGTAAAAAAATGTATGCAGTTGGCCGTAAAGCAAACCCGATGAAACCAGTTCCCAAATTAACTTTAATCAATTGAATACTTGTCTTTGATAGGAAGGTTCGCTGCAAATTTTCACGTTTTAAAACCTCATTCTAAACTTTTATTCTTCTAAAACCCCGCTTCTACGCAGCGTATTTTATTCCATAACCGTTCGTGTGGATAATTAACAAAAATCTTTCCACAATGGAACCACTGCCATATTATGTAAAACTCTGTGTTTATCTGACGGCTTGGCTGTTGCATGCATGTGCACCGCACAGCCCACCGCTCTGTGTGCTATTTGGCACAAAGCGCTCCACGAAATATCGATTTAGCGGAGGAATCCGTGTTTTATTCGAGCCCGCGGGCTGGATGTGGGAGTAGGTGCTCCTCCATGTCCCGCTTGCACTGCGCACAAAACGTGCTTCCGTTTGGATGCTGGGTGTTTCGTGTTGGGTGCCAACGGCGCTGGGGCCAAACGTCCTTTTAAAATGTCTTTAACCTGCCTTGTAACTTTCGTAATCTACGAAAATCCGTTATTTGTTAGCTATCGGTACAATATAAATGACACAAAATATGGTAACTGAAGTGTGGGAATAAATTCAAAGTGGGATTGATGAGCAGGTTGAAGGCAGCCACTTGCCATTATTCCGTTTCTTTAAAGTTACTACATTTACGCCCTGAGGACCTGAATCTGAAATAGTTTCATGTATGTATGTCTTCATTCATTTCATCCAAAATGTGGTCGATCGACAAACCATCTGCTTCAACGTGTGAATGGTTTCTTTTGACTGTTTTTCTGTGATTTCATTTTTAATAACTTTTTTGCTCGAGCACTAATGCTGTTCGGTAAAGCCCTCAGGGTTAGAAAGGCCAGGATTCGCTTTGACCGATGGGACAATATGCCGCCCAGCGTTTCCAAACTGCATTCTGCCCTCAAATAATCCAATACCTTGGATTTACACTCTCATACAATCCACACGTTGCCCCGTGCGTTCACTCTAAGCTGTTCATCTCAAGCAACGGTGCCCTTTGTCAAAGAATACAAGGCGGCTGTGGACATGCAAATAAAGACAGTTACAAAGTGAAACTACATTTGGTGGGACGCGGCAGGCGAGATGGTTGCAGCAGTGTGGAGGGGGAAGAAGGCAAGATGAAAGCTGTCTCCATAGCGAACACGAAGGAGGGACACCAGATCCTGCTGGGCACACGGCGACAGGGAGCTTGTAGTGCGTCACCGTCCTCTCTCTGGCTCGCACGCAAATCATCACGTTTTCTTCACTCTGTTTGCGGTTGTGTAACCTCGTCGTTTCCCCACCAAGTGGTCAGCTGGAACGCTGTTTATTTTCCTCTTGTCTCCATCTCTTCTGTCCCCTGCACTTTTCTTCTCTCTGCTTTTTTTTCCTCGAGCTCATGGTTTTCAATGGTTGTCCGAGGTCCGTGTTTTCCCGCACAGCGATAAATAATGCAGGTAAAAGGACGACACAGATGTCCTCGGTGAGAGTCTGGAGGCTTTGCTGAAACCTGAATTACCCGTCACGTAGAGAATACGCGTGAATAAAGAATTCGTAGTGTGTTTGGACTGGAATGGCACCATCTCTCGCATGTCTCCCTGTGGGGTCTCTCAAATAGATGTATACATTAAAGATGGGTCTCCCGCGGAGGAAGAAGAAGAAGAAGAAGAAGAAGCTGAGCTTCTGCTTGATTTTACTCTCCCTCACATATTCCCCAAAAGCACACTCTGTGTTTCTCCATTATTTATACCCTCCTGCTGGCTCCTTCTAGTTCTCCTCCTGTCTTAAACAACAGCCACAATTAAGGGCCGTTAAACATCTGGGCAGAGGTGGAGGCAGAGTCCTGACCCCTGCTCGCGCCCTCTCTAACAAATCCGTGATGATTGTTTGTGTCCTGACGTAGAACGTGTGCGTTTGTGTCGATCATGAGACGACGTTGTGTTGTCTAATTGCTGACTTATTTTTTTCATGAAACTTAAGTTTTTAATATTTTGAAGAATCAAGTCAAACAGAAACTTGAATTCCCCTCACTTTTTGTTGAGAAATTCTTAACCGATACAGCCACTGTGCAATTACTCCCAGAGGAGGATACGGCGTCTTTTGGACATAGTTGTGAGACAGCGCCTGGGGGTCTCTGCGTGGTTTCTCCCATTCAAAGAAAACAATCCCCAACATTTACTACGCTGCAAAACACTCCAGCGCTGCTCCAGGTGAGACTTTTGCCCTCTATGTATTTATCTACTGCTACAAGACCACTCAGACCCAGCAGGTGTACTGTGGTTCAACCGTGTGTGTGTGTGTGTGTGTGCGCGCACAAATACAGTCCTTTTTAAATGTGTTTCTCTCCCTGTCCCACTGTGTTGAGGATGAGCGGAGGGCTGCCGGTGTTTCGCTCTGACTTGACCTTTCGTATCCAGCATCACGTGGCGACTGGAGAGAGCGCTCAAATAAAAGCTCGGCTCGTCTCAATAGGGAGACTTTTTACCACGTGTGTGCGCGCGCACACACACACATGCTAGTGGGTGTTTATTGCATCGTGGGATTGTACAGTATATGGTCCTCCTGTTGACTCCGGCCTCTCTGTTTTCTTGTTACTCACCCCCTCACACTGCAGACTCCGACTCCAATGCCGTGCTTTCTATTCTTGTCTAAGTAATATCTTGTTATCAACATTCTGCTTTCTTTAAAAAAACCTAAACAGACATTAGACATTAGAAAATGTCTAATGTTCCATTAGACATTTTGTAACGGCAAGTCTTCCATTGCGGCGTGCGTCCTGTAATGAGCGCACAGTGTCACCTGATTATTCCCTTTTTCTTTTTCTATCCTGCCACCACGGCGTCGCACAGCGCGCGGAATCGCACATGACAGAGTTGTCGTACTTTCCTCGCAGCCTGCCTTGTTTGAGTTGACGTGGTGATTCGATTCTCAGGCACTTTGCTGCATAACTTTGCATTTTAATGAGGCGCAACTGATTTACTTCCAACCGCTGTGTATTTGTGATGATATCGCGCTGGTGTAATGAGAAGAGAAATATGTGGGTGTGCTTTACTGATTAATATATAGAAGAGTTAATGGCCCGACTCGAGCCAATATTAGAATGCTTATAGCTTAAACTCAGTCTTCAATTATTATTCTTTGATCAAATCTAATGTTTATATTTTCTTACATGTGGTTATTATCAGATTACAGTGCGAATTAGTCACTCGGAAGGTGTCAGAGGTGTCATGGAGCCCACACGGGCCCCCAACCGCACCCACTGAATACTAATTATCACACTTTAAGAAACACAAAAACGTATCCAGGATGTAAAAGTGTAAAAAATCTAAAGCAGTGCTTGTGATCGAGGCTGGTGAACAACACGCTTCCTGTGCAGGTCTTTATTATCGAGGCCACTAAACTGAACGTTTACGCTTTCATTAACAAGTTGATGTGCAGTGAATCTGCGATGGGGTGTTAATGAGAATGAACACAAAGAGGCCTCGGGATCGTTTTTTGTGTGCGGTTGAATCCCATTGTGCTCTCAAACAAAGCCGTTTCTAATACAGCACGGAGTAAGACAACCTGTTACATTAGCTTGTCTGCCATGAATCGCGAGGTTATCTTCACCGCCGTTTAATCTCTGTGCTGCCGCTCCTGGGGATTGCTGATGCGACTGGCTGTTCAATTATACATGCTATACTGTCTCTTGTCACATAGTGTCTGGCTTCCTACACAGAAGAGGAACACGATGTAGCCTCACTTGAATTTGTGTAGGAAATTGTTGCCTTGGATGTGGTGCACCAGTTTGTGATTAACTCCCCCCACCTGGTTTAGGGTTTTACTCCTGCAATGAAATGCATTATCAGATCAGTCTTTTTGATTTCTTTTATCATAAAGCGGCGTAGATTTACATTTTGGTTTCACATTTCCTAATATTACTTTCTTCAATCCAGAGCAATCAGCTTTAAATTGTTACATTCACATCTGGCTGTTTCGGTGGAGAAGAAGATTTAGAAATTAGATGCAAAATTGGTGATCATTTCGCTTTCGGATTCGCTGAAAAGTGTTTAATGTTCAACCTGATTATATTCGACCATGATAGCATCCAAACCAAATCCCAAAGCAACACAGCGAGCATCCATAAGCAGGTTACATACAAAACAACATATTAAACCTCGTAAGTCTTTACATATAAATAGAACTGAAATGAGATCAAACCACAATCAAAACCACAGGGATTATCAGATGCAACGTTACTGCTTCTCAGACTACATTGTTTGCGTATTTCATTTTTCTGCCTTTTTCACTGAAAATATCAGATAATTCCAGCCAGATAACTAAGATTAACATTAGTTTATAATTGAAAAAATGTGTTATGGGATTAGTACATCACCAAAATCACGCGTTCTTGGTTCTCAACATTCACAGACATTTACTTTATATAGAAATGTGCCGTTTCTTTCACATTTGACATATTTTCGTGCTCAAAGGGTAAGCGGAGACAAGGCAACCGCAGATTAAAAGCAAGTTCCTTGATGTGATCTTTTCCTTGGTTCTCGGCGTGTGGATTTAAGTGAGTTTATTGCCCTCTGCAAAGCCAGATGATGGTCTCACACACACACACACACACACACACACACACACACACACACACACACACACACACACACACACACACACACACACACACACACAGAGTCACCTGGGCAACTCCCTGGTGAGTGTCTTCCACTCGCAGGCGACTTAATTAGGAAGCCATCTTAAGACCAGCAGCTGCCTGCCCCTGGTTTACTTTGGTTTGCAGCAGGAGGGGGGTGTCGGGGGGGGGGGGGCGCTTTCTAGAGAGGCTTTTATCTGGATTACCAAATACAAAAGCTCTTTACAAGACCTGACCAGAACCAACCCAAAGAGGAGTCAGATTGAGCATTTTGAATGAGGAAAACAGTTCTTAATAGCCAGCCGATGGATTGAAAAGGATGTGAAACAGCACCGTGCTCTCCAGGGTGGGACATGAGGCACGCTGGGTTGAAGCTGGGTTCATATTGATTGATTTTTCACACTTTGGCCTTAAATGAATTCCATGTGCAACTCAACCTTTTAGTTCACAATATTGAAGTGAAGCGAAACCCTTTAAACCAACGACCCCTGTAGGAAAACCCGTGTGTCATATAGAGCCCCAGTGGCCACACAACGTCCATGTTGCTTTTCCCCCTTTCCTAAGCTAAGCATCCAACCCAGGCATTATGCTTTTCACTGGTGCAGTCTTTTGGGACAGAAGAAGCCTGTTGGGTACTGCAGGCAACCCGGAAAGCAGCACCGTGGGACATCTTGTTTACCGGTGCTGCTGGCTCGCCCCTCTTTTCTACAGCTCTCTTGCGAGCGTTTCCGATGTCCTACATCCAGGTGATGCGTGCCGTCTTTTAAACAAGGATCGACTACTTTCCCCCGTCGTGCCCCCCCGCGCCTCCGCCACCCTCCTCCTCTTAAATCAAACAGTCTGCTCACGAACAAACCGGCTGGATGGTGGGTCAAGCAGAGTGGCTGCAGGGCTGCACACTTTTCCTCACCCTACCTTCCCCAGTCCTCCACCTCTCACTTCTCCTCGTGCCATGAAACAGTATCTGCTTCCTCTCCAGCTTAAACTGTGGCAAAGTGTAACCTGCTGATCGGGATGGTGCTGTTGATCTAAGGGGACTTCCATTTCCTCCCCAGCTCCGCTGTGTACCACGTCCCAGGGAGGAAGAGCAACACATATAAGTCAACAGACAAGCAGACCGAGCGCCAGTGACTTTGTTTTTGTCTCCCTTATCTCCCTCCGCGGGAATGTAACATACTCTCTGTTTTAACTCTACTACTCCACCATCTCTCTGCTGCTAGCATATCGTCACCGAGCAGCTTGGTGTCACACACTTCAATACGATTACACCTGCGCCCTCATTAATCGAGGCTCTTGTAGTGTGGTTGCCGTGGCAACAGAAACTGGAAGAAAATGAGTCCATTGTTCAACCAAGTATCTTGTTTCCAGCAGTTGATAGTCTAAAGTTCATCCGTCATGTTGCATGTTTCCTGTGCTTTGGACTTGTAGGGTTGTCACAGAATGTTTAAAGATTGTTTTTGTGGTAAAAGACAGCTGTGATTGGATTCATTCAAGTGATTTCCCGCAAGTGCAATCAGTGGCCTTTTACTAATCAACTGTGTGCTCTTCACGGTGGGATTGAACCTGCAGCTTCTATATGTATTTATATATTTTTTATGCATCATCAATGTCCAAATTTATCATCATACTTACTGAAACTATCCTACCGTGATCATACCTTCTAATGACACTACGCCAGCTTAGCGCTGTAAAAATTAGAAACACGTAGACATCCACATACCACATATGATGAAAGAAAGTTTCAAAGAGTTTGCAACAACTCAGCTCAGACGAATCAGTTCTTATCAGCGAGGGATGTACGAGTAGCTATCTTGCAAATTGTAGACAATTTTCTTTGCACTTGTGTCAAATCACGTGCAATTTGCAACCTTGTAAAACTGATAGAATGAACTATACTTCATTCTATAATCCAGCCAAAGCGGATCGAATAAAATGATGTTGTCTGCTACAGCTGGCAGACCGGGTATCACAAAAAGTTTTTGCGTAAGTTGCTGACTGCATTGTTCTTACTGATCTACTGAGCGTGCAAGATATTCATCTTTTTACTCATTTTGAAACAAATTCCCAAGAGCTCCAATCCACAGCAGTGAGGGCCTGTGGTCGAGCTTCTGCAGGTCTCAGGCTGCAGACAAAACGGAGATCATGCATAGTGAAAGGAGACCGATTGAATGCACCTTTTCAATCGGCCCACGCTGAAGATGATATGATACACATTTTGTCATGAGTAGGTAGATAGAAAACATGTTGAGGTGACACGCTAATAAAGAGATAATGTGTTTTGATTTTCTCCTCCCCAGTTCATGTCTCATCTGTATGGCTTGTGTTCCTGTCTCCCCAGAACTGTCACCGAGCTGTTATTCATCTCTTCATCATGGAGGCTCAGCCCGGTGCATCATGGGAGCTCATCAGCGGTGTGACAAATACAATATATGAGGGCTGAGAGGTCGCCATGGAGACTGACAGCTACACCTCCGGCCCAGCCCCCACCGACGGCCCGGAGGGAATGGGGCTTCTTCTTCAGGATCAGGGAGACGTGGGCTTGCCCGGCGGCCTGGAGTCCTGGTACACGCCGTACTCGCTGGGTTTCCAGGTGTCGCTCACCTCCCTCCTCGTGCTGGAGCTGGTGTTGGGTTTCAGCAGCAACCTGACTGTGCTGGTGCTCTACTGGTCTCAATCCAATTTAGTGGACTCGGTGAGCAATATGGTGACGGTGAATCTGCACGTGCTGGACGTGGCGGTGTGCGCGCTGTGTCTGCCCCTCACTCTGGTGGTTGTGCTGCTGCCCCCCGGACCAAACATGGCCCTGCTCTGCTGCTTCCACGAGGCTGGCGTCACATTTGCCAGCATCGCCACAGCCATCAACATCCTGGTCATCAGCTTAGACCGATACGACATCTCGGTGAGGCCGGCCAACCGGCTGCTGACCACGCGTAGAGCGACGCTGCTCCTGGTTGCCGTTTGGATCACCTCGGTAGCTGTGTTTTTTATCCCGTTCCTGGAGGTGCAGTGGTCCAGCGGAGAAGGAGCAGAGGAGAGAGGCCAGGTGACGCCCTTGTCGTTGTCCTCGCGTGGCCTCGGCGTGGCAGTGGCGCCGGCGTGGCGTAACCAGACACTGCTGTGTGTCGGGGGCCAGGGCTACCAAACAGGTCTGGCTATGTACTACCATCTCATTCTGCAGGTGCCCATCTTTTTCACCACAGTGGCAGTCATGCTCTTCACCTACTCCAGAATACTGAGGGCTTTAAACATCCGCATCGGCTCCCACATGAAAAAAGTCCAAAGGTTCAGGGGCCCCTCCGGCAAGGGACAGGAGGGGCCCCGCGACCGAAAGAAAAAAAAGAAAGCAGGGCTCAGAGTGAGCGAAGGTGGGCAGGTGGGACAGGAGCGGTGCACCACGGATTGTACCAAAAAGCTCTGCCACCCTCCCCTCATTGCTTCTCCCACTCCCACGGCCACCTCCCCGCCTGCCCTGTCCTCCGCCCCGCTCGTCACCTCCGACGCAGGTGCCGCGACCGCCATGCCCACCACTGTGGGTGTCCAGGCCTCCGTGTCCGCCATCATCGCCCTCAGGAGGGCAGTGCGGCGGCACCGGGATCGGCGGGAGCGACAGAGGCGGGTGTTCAGGATGTCTCTCATCATCATCACCACGTTCCTGGGCTGTTGGGCTCCCCTCTCCGTGACCAACATACTGATCCTCGGCATTGGCCCCAGCGACGTCCTGGTCAGCCTTCGCCTCTGGTTCTTGGCCCTGTCGTACGGCACCACCGTCTCCCACCCTCTGCTCTACGCCTTCACCCGGCAGAAGCTGCGGCGTGCCCTCCGTACCAAGGTCAAGAAGAGGGTGGTGTCGCTGCTGCAGGTGGACCCGTCACCGGGGGGCACCGTCATACACAACTCCTGGGTGGAGAACCGGAAAACCAGCCGGCAAGTGCGGCTGGAAGCAAGCGAAGGTACCGACCGCTGCCTGGCAGAGGTCCTTTGAGAGTGAAACACAAGGGCCCGGCTAGTTATTACTAGTAATTAAAAATGGAGTGAAAGTTGTGTTCTATTAGGAAACTCACTGGCGCGTGAAGCCAGTGCCTGAAATAAACACATCTACACCTTTGGGAGATGTTTTAATGTAAGCACCAAGCCCACGCTGGAGGCAGCAGGACGCTGCCGACATACAGCCACTGTGGCTGGATCTAAAATGTGCATGAAATGTGTATGACTTGCAGCCAGTCAAATGTGTTTACACACATATGAAAGAGCGTTCTAATGCTTACCTAACTGCTCCAAAGAATGTGTTTAACCAGCAGATGATATGGAATGCCGACTCAAAGGCTCCAAGGCAGCTTTAAAAACAAAGAATTGGTACTCTTTGATGTAAATACTCAAAAAACTCTTTTGAATGTATTTGATATGGTCTCTGGTGTAGTTCTGCTGAGATGGTCCATTCTGAGCTGAAATGGGGAACATGTTGGATATGTATAAGCAAGACGCAGTGATGATGTGAGGATAAGATGTAAAAGTAGTTATTAAGCAGTAAATGTTACAGTGTTTACAAGAAACCTAGCAAAGCTCTTTTGCACCAGAATTTGGATTTTTAATGGTATAATGTCTTATTGATGTTTTGGATGTCCTGATTGGAGACGGTAGTTTGACCCTTTGGGAAATGAGATGAAAAGATTGATGCTGCTGCTACCGAACTCTCTGCCAGAAAGTGATAAGCCGTTCTCCCAAAATGTCTTGCTAATCCTTTTAAATCCAAAAGAAATCTATTCATTACATTAAATGTTTCTTATTGGATTGTGTTTAATTAGCTAGTCAATATAATGCAGTCTCATCCAAAATCGACTCATTTACTAAAATAATCAGTTGATTAAATGTCTCTGAGACATTCGCAACCAAAACAGAGTAGTTATAGCTTTAATAAACATAGATTACATCGTCGGCCTGTTGTTTTGGAGTGTATCATATTTAAACTTTGGGGTTTTGGCATGCTAAAAGCATGCATTTCTCTTTTGAGTAACATTTATGTACACGTTGTAAATACTAACCAGATTAAAATGTATGTTATGGAAAATCTACAGTAGAAGTTACTAAGTCTGTATGCGATTATAGATTTAGAGGAGTGTTTTATTTGCAGCTGGCTAGTCCAAACATGTGATCCCAAGGGTCAACTCAACCTCAGCGTGCAGCAAACACCACGGAGCAACTGTCACTGCAGCCGAGCACCGACACACTTTGGCTTCTTTATAATGGCTTGTGTTTCCTGTTGACTTTGTTCCACCTGATTGGTTGCTCACGGCTCCGGTGGCGTGCTCACAGTGAGGCCTCGTGATCCATCCTGCACACGCTACGCATTCTTGAATGTAAACCCATGAAACAAATATATATATATTATGTTGTACGTACACCAAGAATATGCTATATTTATAGGTTTTCTTCATGGTAATGTTATGATGTGACCATATTAATAAATATGAAATACTCCGTGCTGTATTTTCTGCTTTTGTCCGCTGCTCATATCTGGTGTGAGTTTGTGGAATGTCAAAGAAGCTGGCTACTAAAAAAAAAGAAACAAACAATGTTTCTGTCTAAAAACCATGTCCTGGGGGGGGGTGGAGGAGGAGCGGTGGGCTTTCACAGCTGTTTTTTCCTTTACAACATGCTGAGACTAGCATGAGGACAATGTACACCACTGTCCATATAGCTCACATGATCATTCCCCTGTTAAGGGACACACGGTGAGACACTGTTGAGCCAGAGAACACCAAGTCCTCTTGACACACTTGAATTCAGAAATATATATAGTTCGAAATGTATTGCTGTTCTCTATGTGTTGGGCATGGACGGCATGTTGCATACGGAACACAGTTTGTGCATTTAGAACAATCAGTAAGCAGCCAATAACGAAAGTGAGTAGGTGGTGCGATCTGTACGTGTTAATTTTAGCATTGTCTTGTTGCTGTTGGCATGCTGAAAATCAAACTCCGACGTCAAACCGCTTTCCTACTTTCCAACGAGAAGCCTCCCTTCACTGTGGTTGCATCCGTGTTCTGAACGGGTGCCCTCCGTAGGCTCCGATCACCTCCAGTACCTGCCAGTGTTCCTGCAGTGCTCCTCCCAATGAGCTATTCTCTACGTGTTTAGCTGAAACGCTGCCAGTGTGCTGTTTGAAAACTTGGTGTGGGCTTTGTGTTGCGTGGGAGGAAGGTGAAAGAGACCTCTGCGGTATGGGAAAAAGAAGGTCATCCATGTGGGATGAAGCCTGCAGGGCAAACTAACTCAGCACCACATGGGCCATCAGCTTGCTGCTACTGTTGATGATTTTAAATATTACTTGTAGTCAAATAACATTTAAATGGTGAAAACACGATCTGGACATTATTATTATTGTCATGATAAATGCACTACAAGTAAAGGTTGACCTCTTGTGGTTATTATCCAACATTGAAAATGTGCAAGCATACATTCGACATCGCTGTACTGAAACATTTTGTCTGCATGCACTACAAGGCCTTCATGGCTCCTTTTGAAATTTGCTTAAATGAACACTTAATTCTAAAAGAGATATTCCTCTTTTAACAGGATCTGGTTTGTGGTATCTGCTGAAGTAGCTCATTAGAGAGCAATCTGAAAGGCTGAAATCTTAAATGGTACTAAGAAGATTTAATGATGAGCAACCTTCTTGTTGACATACATGTGTGTATCTCCAGAGGAGGGATTGAACGTTCTAAGGCCACGTGCAGGTGTCCTATTGTCAAAGGACAGAAACATTTCGCGAGAAGGACACGGTCGTCTACTGGTAAAGGTTGCACAGGACAGGACTTTAAAGAACGTAAGGCGTAACTCCCATCCTCCCTCGATGTTCAAAACTGGAAGTCAGTCGAGAACAAAAAACGTATTTAAAAATAAGATGGCGTGGGGTGATGTGGGGTTTATGATTGATCTTAATGTATCACTATAGGACATAAAAAAAACAAGGAAGCGCTCCTTTTTTGTAAATGTATTGGCAAGAAATCCATGAATTACGAATACTTTTATGAATTACATAGCATTTGTAATAAAGAAATTTGAATAAACCTACAGTGCCATGGACTATGTTTGCATTTTTTGCATAGCTCCCTATAGTGCATAGGCTTTACAACAGCTGAAGGATATGATGAAGGGGGTGCAGGGAAATCCCGCTGTGGGGGGAACAGCATGATGATAATAAGAAACTCATATGATGACACATTATCTGATGAGCCACTGGTTGGATACTCCTCCACAGCTCTTACAATCAGCTGGTTGTTGTTGGTCTAATTTTAGACGCCATAAACAACTGTTGATTTACATCAGCTCAGAGAGCTGGTCCTTTCATGGTCTGCAGGATTAATATCTAGTGTACAAGAAAGGTTTTTAATTTTCTAACTGAACGGTCACCTTCATTTTGTGCGTGGACAACACTTCAGTTAACTTATACTTTAAAATCTCTGTGCAATGCTGCATTGCTCGGAAACTGCATCTAAAAACTCAATAAGGTCCCTCCTCTCGAAAGCCAAGAAAAGACAATCCTATTAGACGTGTGTGGTAATTTGTATGATGCACGTTGCGTGCTTTATAAGAACCCTAACTGACCAGGACAGAGTCAATGTATACAACAGCATATTGCACAACACTGCAAGAGCCATTTGCAAAGGTATGATAGTTAATTTGTTCCTCGTGAAAATATTTTATCAACATAGGAAGAAAATACTTAAATTTTACATTCTACAGATGTTTGTTAATTCTGATGAATTAATGTTTGATGAAAAATCCAAACATGCCTTATAACTGTTAAAACGGTGAACAATATTCAAGACTAATCTGTCCACTGGTACATCAGTAGATAAATTGGGGATACATGCAATGTTGTTACATCATCCGCCGAAATAGCTCAGTTGGGAGAGCGTTAGACTGAAGATCTAAAGGTCCCTGGTTCGATCCCGGGTTTCGGCAGTGACTGATAGACTTTTTTTAAATCAAAGAGCATTCTTGAAAGGGTGAAATCTTATAACGGTAAAAAATGAAGATTAAAGGTTTGGCAACGTTCTTCAGTATGATTGACAGCGCATTACATAGACAAGCAATGCAGGACTGAGTTAAAAAAATAAATATTGCTACGATTACTTACCATAACGAAATGGTAAGTACTAAACCGCAAGTAAAATAAACTGCCTATGAATGAATTAAACGTCTTACCTGAACGGAACATCTACATCATTGTTTGTCACTTTTACTCCTTTATTTCTCTGTTTTTTGTGTTATGTTAATGATTTCTTGCCGCCTCCATAAACAGGATCAGTGAGTGCAGCTAGACAGAAGCAAACGAGTCCGAGCAAATCTTCCGCGTAAGGAGGAAACATTTAGTAGTAGAACACAGCAACCAGCAACCATGCGACTTTGATTTTGTGTAGATCCGGTTCAATTAAAGACACAGACAGACACCTGATGGACGGTAGGTTTCTGCACGGAACAGTTTTTGATGCTGAATGCTGAATCTCTTCGGTAAACCGAATCACCGTTCCCGACGTTGAGTGATTAATCTATGCAGACGAAACTGAAGATCGTGGAAGTGCCTAGTTCTGACTATCGTGAAACATTTAAAAGCACTTTTGGGATTGGCCGTAACGGTAGTGCATTTTACACCCAGCAGATGGCAGGAGTCGTGCACCGTTTCAGTGAAACACTGGCACCAACAAGAACTCAAGTAGATTGATTAGTGCACCTCCACCACTGCGAGGCATATGAGCAAAAGCGTTGTGATGTCATGTTTAAACTTTATTGGAATTTTTTTTGTATGCACTTCGTTGCCAATGGCCCAACTTGGTCACAGTTGTGAAGGCCTATTTTATTTGGGCCTAACTATTTTTGTGTGCATGTATGAAAGTGTGTTTGTCGTTATAGGCCATGCACATATTGGACCGGACGAATAACTGAAGAGCTGAACAACTCACGGTAATAATGGATAATGAGAAACATTTCATACAACTATGTATGTTTTCAAGTAGGTCGGCTACCCTCTGCTCCGACATAATGCGAGTATGAATAAGTAATAATAAGTATGTTAATGGTTATTTTCAAATGCACATATACAATTGTCTACACTTAAGTTCAAGTGATGGATAAAGAATTGGCTTAAAGTAATACCAGCTGACAAGCAGCCCTGCGTTAGCACAGATGGATATCCTTCGGTTCGATATGATTCTATGGTCGAAACAATGCAAAATAAGCACTTATGTAAGTGCAGGTCAAATCAGACATAATATCATTTCAACAGAGCCTGAGCAGGAGTGCGTCAGGTTTCTGGTTCACCATCTTCCAGCTGTTCCGGCCCGTCTCAGTGCCATCTGAGCCGCGTAGAGCCTCGGCCCAAGAGAGCGGGTCCGGGACACGGGGCGGCAAACAGGACAGGGATCTGCGTCACACCCATTGAAACCCGAATGAATGAACCAACCAGCTCTCTGTGGTAATGTGCTAATCAGCGGCACACTGATAATGAACGGAATGAAAGTGATTCAAGACCGAACAATGCAAAAGATTGGCAGGAGGGGAGAAAAAAGGTGTAAAATGTCCTGCGGAGCTGCAGGGTTGTGAAGATACAATTGTGTGTGTGTGTGTGTGTGTGTGTGTGTGTGTACTGCAGCTTGTTTTTGCAACTTGTTTGCTTTCAAAGAGATAACCTTAAAAGTGTTCATAACCAGATCACACCTATGCTACAAAACACAGTCATGTAATCAATTATATTTATTTTGTGTAGCCCCAAATATTACATATATCCCAAATTAGCACAGTAATGTTGCCAGTGTGTTGTGTAAATGTGTCGTGTGTTTTGAGGGGGGGGATCCAGTGGAGCCCTGAAAGCACATTAATCGACAGAGAATACAAACTAATTGTGTGCCTCCTTTTTTAAATGACGTTCTGATCTCCCCCTCTAATTACCATGCGATTCATTTCTGTTAGTTACACAACATCCCACCCGCTCATTGCCTCTCTCCCTTCTGGTGGTTTCCACAACTGTAGTTTGGTTTCCTGGTGGCTTTGTTCCCACTGCTCTCGGAGACTTGCCCAAAAAATGCTTTAAGATTCCAGTCGAGCTCTAAACCTTTTCAATGAGATGGTTGGATGCGATCCGCAGGTGGAGAACAGCCCACACAGCCGGACACGATTCATGGTTGCGGAAAGAGGATGTTTTTGCTCTTAATTCATCCAAACTCTATTCAGTCGAGTTTCACTTCCAAGCAGCTCACGCAGACACTGCGGCCGGCCTGGCATTGCTTTAAGGCTTGCATAACTCCTGCAAAGCAACACCCCCCCTGTTACAGCACCACTCTCTGCAGGGCCGGGAGCTCCCTCTTCCCAAAGAAGGCGGCGAGGCTCCCAGACCCCCCCCCCCCCCCCCCCCCTCACCACCTTGACAGGCAGCCCGAAGCCCCTGTGTGATAGAGACGCTGATGGGCTTTGGTCGCCGAGGCGTTGATGTGAGAGGATCTAAAAGCAATGCAGACTCCGGGGGTGACGGACGCCGCGCCGCGTCTCCTCTGTCAACTGATCTCTGACAACTCCTGAGGGAAATGTCTGTCTCTTCACCAGCGGAATGATTCTCCATTTTGCTTTGGCGTGTCGCTGTCTGCTGCTGGTATCTGGTCATTTTTCAGCTAGTTGCTCAAAACACCTGCCCTTTG
This sequence comes from Gasterosteus aculeatus, assembly GCF_964276395.1. Classification (NCBI taxonomy): domain Eukaryota; kingdom Metazoa; phylum Chordata; class Actinopteri; order Perciformes; family Gasterosteidae; genus Gasterosteus; species Gasterosteus aculeatus. The sequence continues at coordinate 16,737,919 of NC_135705.1, forward strand.
CGTGAGGAAACGATTCAAGAAATGCTGAACATGCACATTCTTCCGTGGCCCTGCAGACAGTCCATGCGTTTTTGCTGAAATGCACACTAGTGTGCTCACAAACTCTGAATGGTTACCGGGAATTCACTGCTGTGAGACCGCTGAATGCAGCAGAATCAGCTTGTTGGTCTATATATCACGCAATAATATCCAGAGATGCTACTGGCGAGATGTGAAAATCTAACTTAACAGTATTCATGAAACCTCCTTTCAAAAGTATTCCATTCGTTTACCACTGATTACATTACACAATGTATAATTTGTTTGGCATGTCCCAAATAAGCGTGCCGATAAAATTGAAGGGATCTGGCCAACCGATGAGAAGTAATCATTCAAAGATGGTCTTGTTGTGGAGATCTTGTGACCCACCGTGATGCACTCAGTCCAAATGTGACAAGGGGAGGTTGTCCGAGAGAACAGTATGACAACGCTTTTGTCCCCGTGGACAAAGGGAGGCGTTGTCTTCTCCGACTGGCTGAGTGGAAAGTAACGAGCCCACTCACTGTTCCATGAACAAGCTCCACGGACAGCGGGAAGGCTTGTCCCTCGGTGTGTAGAGGCCGCTCGTCAGATTGGGGTTGTTCTTTCTCTGAACACTGTTGACCTTTTGTAAATGCCTGGGAGCCGATCTACGTCATCAAATCAAAGCTGCAATGGCGACAAAAATATGGTCGTTGTCTTCATTCAAACAATGGGGACACTTTGGGACTAAAATCTTCACGCCACTATATTCATTTGAAAAATGCATTTGCACTAGTAAGAGTTAATAAGGTTTAAAATCGTATGTCTAAAATCTGCATGGCTACTTTTACTTGTTCTAAGAACACTCTGCTCCCTGCTTGAGTTCCCAGTAAATGACCACTTGCTTTCTAGTAAATCTTCTCTTCGTCTGTGCTCTGCTTCTCCCACTGAACGTAGACCTGGAGGATCACATGCACAACATGCGCACTTCACTGACCTCCTGCTGTGCGTGTCCAGACCAGATGAAGACACTGACATCATCTACTGCAGATTGACACCAGCAGGTGCACCAGACTTTCACAGTCTGAAGACTCCCTCTCATCACATTCACGACCACGTCACGTTCTTGTGCCTCTAAATTTAATTTCTGTTCCCTCTTGACTCAGAGGAGTCACACGGGTTAATAACTGAGGTGAGGCTTTTTACCTAATGCAGTCTTTGGAGGGTCGGGTCCACGAAGCAAACATTTTCAGACAAAGTCTTTTGTATCTTTGGATTTTCGTCTTTGGCGTCTGCTACTTCCTGGTTAGCGGGCCCATTAGTTTAATCTACCAAACTCTCAAAATGCTGAATAAAACAATAATATAGAGTAGTGAAGTATGGTTGTGGTTAAGTAGACTGACAGGGGAAGAAGTTACTGAGGAAAGACGTGTTCATGTTGGCAGTGTGTGATATTTGGGGCTGTTGAATCCAAAGATGGATTATCAATGGTTGCATTATCGTAGCATTTATAGCTTTGCTGGGCGAGTTACCTTGGAGCTGCAAGCACTACTTATTTTGTTAACTCAATTCACGTTTTTCTAGAAAATGCCAGAAAATTGTCTTAGAACCCAAGGTGTTAGCTTAACGTTATTGGTTTTGTCGAGCCAACAGTCGAGAACACAAAGATGTTTCACAAAGATCAAATGTATCAAATCTGTTGAGAGTTTGGAACCAACATTTATTTTTTAAATGTTTGCGTCTGAAATTGATTGAGCAAAAATATTACCAAAATGTTACACTTATTATTTCAGGCCTGGACAGGTGTTTATTACCTTTGCCTAAATTCCTACTTCCACGCATCTAATTTTGAAACTTATCTTTCCCCCTATCATTTTTGTAGTGCATGATCTTTTCCTAGACATAACCAAGTGTGATTTTTGCCTGAACATAAGGACATTTGTGGCAGGAAGGGAAAGTTCTCCCTTTTGCGTTTGCATTTTATTTTGGTTAAGTTTTTCAGATGTTGTAATTAAAGTCCAGCCTGTGAACCAGCTTCTTTTCCTGTGGTCCATTCAGCCGTGGATAAGCCTCGTCTCTAGCACTTAGATGACAGCACTTAGATAACACTTGTCATGGTGAAGATTTCCCCACTGGCTTGGCTGGCCTCCACCATGCTGTGATAGTATTTTGTGTCATCGAAAAATGACGCCAGGTGGTTCCATGGATGATGACAAGCTGTCGTCTCACTGAAGATGAATCTTTTTTTTTGCGCATTCTCCCACTGAAGGTTGTTGTATGCTGATGCAAAACCACGTAGTTATACATGTAGCACACACATTAAACTGTGCTGTCCACAACAGGATCACTTACCCATCGCCTAAGATATTCTGCTATTATAAAAAATGCATTTAGTCTTTTCTACCCTGTTTGACATGTCACTTGGAACCTGGTTGTTCGAGGTTGTAATTTAACTTGTGTAACAGCAGTTGCACGATGACGTGTAGAAATATTGGTAGGCGAAGCCGAGCAGCTCTGGTGTACACAACATGTTACGTCGTTAATCTTAACTTTGTTGCCACTCGTTGAAAAGTATCTGAACATCGCCAGAAAATGCATCTCTAGCCAAGAAATGATGGTTTAATATAAGCAAACCTAATTCCTTCGTAGTGGTGTGCATGTTATTTCTCCTGACCCCTGGATGACATGCTTGTCTACTGTGATGGAGCTAAATAGACTGGGCTCTATTCACTTCCTTCCTTCTGTACGTTATGGCAGCAGGTTCACAGGGCCGCTATATTGATAATAAAGCACAGCCAGTACTCACATGGCAGACTTGCGTGTACTTTTAAAATATTTAATTTGGGTTTTTTTTGGGTGCTCAAAAAGGCCATTTTCTCATGAGGGAGAAGGCATTGCAGTATGCGGCCCATCTTCTCATTCCGCTATCCCGTACTCTAGAGCAGTGGTTCCCAAAGTGGGGGTCGCAAACCCCCAGGGGGGCGCGCCGGGCATCACCAACCCTAACACACATCCACGACAAATAAATAACTAAACGAAAGCAAAACCGAGAGAGAGAGACGGAAAGTGGAATGTGGAAATATAAGTTTTTGCTCTGTTCCCAGCTTCAATTTTAATATTTGGTGTAACTTTGATGTTGTTGAAAACATGTTGTAAAAATGCAATGTAAATGTAAAAAATAATACTTTAGGATCTTTTTGCCGGTGAAACCAGCCAGCATTTTTGACAGTGCCTCAAACTATCCACTTCACAGAGAATTTCTTCTTTTTCTAGTATGTGGGCAACAAACATTGGCTTAACGACAGAAGCATGACATGCTGAACACTATGTGAAATGCAAGGTGCAAATAACAGATTGATCGCTATCTGTGCAGCAGCACGGAATAGCATCCCTCTGAGATCAAAACTAAGGGATGGATGCGCATGTGACACAGGTTACGGACAAGATGAAACCGCATCAGAGCGATTCTGTGGAGAGAAGGTAACACTGTGCCAGCACCTCATTTGAGGCCCAAGTTTCAAAGCATGTCCTCGGCCTGGAGCCACCAGCTCTGCTTTGACCTCTCTGAATAATTCAGGTCCTTGCCCCAACCCTACAGGGAGACGCCATCGCTCACTTTGAACCCGCTCCTGCATTCCATCATCTGCTAGTTCATTGGTTTTGACTAGTAGCCATGAGTTAGTGGCCACTTTGAAAGGAGAAGCATGTTGGTGTTCAGCATCCAGGTGGACTGCTGGCCTCTTCCGGGGCAATCGGTATTTGTCATTGAGAGGACGCTTAGCACAGAGTGGACGACTACGAGTCGCCGTGGCACAATCCTGGGCCTTCGCCAGCGGCATTCCTCCCCTCACCTCACTCGCTCTCGCTCACATCCTACCGTTGGGACGGACTCTCGTTAAGCAGCCTTTTGTTGAAGGATTACTGAGTTTATATTTAACCTCTGCTCGTACTATCGAAGCATTTGTTTGCACCAGCGGCTTATTTAGAGTCCATATCTGCATCTCTCCGCCGTCTGACTCCCTCCCCTGTCTCTCCGCCACTTGCAGCCTCTCTTCTGTCTCACATCTATCTGTTCCAAGGACTTATTTCCCTGTAGATAATAAGGTCATTCTTCATCTATTTTCGTCAAGGCAGGACCTACTTTCTCCCCGTGGAGTCCCCAGCTGGGCTTCATGTTTGGGCCCTGAACATTCAGAGCATTGCGCTGTGCATTGTTTCCTGCATGTGATTAATCAGGCATCATATTGTTTCTGAAGTCTGCATGCCTCCTCCTCCTCCTCCTCCTCCTCCTCATGCCTGGTCCCACACTACTCTCGCATGGGTGTTCCTGTGCTTTAGGAACAGGCCGTTCCCTGCCTACCGGACACGGGCGAGTTGAGCAGAGTGAATTCTCAATGGCTCGTTGAGAGTTCAGTTGTAGGATTTGGCCTCTGGAAATTTAAACTTAAGCAACTCTCCTGCAAAAAAAGACACCCGCCCCAAGAGGTCAGTGGCATGGAAACAGGGGTTTCTATTTCGGGTGCTGGCCGTGTTTGTGACATTGTCCTTGTAACCTTGTTGGCCTTCTGTTTAGCAACATATGCACAGTCATGACCCTGAAGTGGTGCTTATGGGTGTTTTACAGCCAGTGAAATGTTTGAGCTCCTGGTAGGGAAGGACTTCTCTGGACCCTGAACCGTTTGCAATTCACCCTCCAATTATTCACCGGGACACTCTGTTTTGTGTTGGCCTTTTGTTACCACAGTTTTCGGGCTGGAGGTACAGACAGGATACCCGTTGATTAAAACGTCTTCACTAGAGGGTAACAACAAGGCCCTTTTCTTTTACATTATATTACAACCAAGCACTCGCCGGCGGCGAAAGTCCATCCGAGTGCCAAATATAGTCCCGGCTGTGAGTAGAGATAAGTCAGGGCTGGACAGACATTTGATACGCTTTGTGTTAAGACTGATTTAAATGCCACACAAGGAAGTCATGAAAGGGTTACCCTCCCCCAGCAGAAAAGGAGACAGAGGTCCGAAAGCGATCACAATAGTAACACAATTGGTGGGCGAGAGGTTAATAGAAGGCATAGTAGTGCACTGCAGTGTGAATGGAAACTATGAGGAAATCAAAACTCCTGTGTCGAGATCAAATCTCTTCCAGGAAAGAAAAATTGCCTTTTTAAGATGTCTCGCCAACATAAACACAGACAGTTCAAACGCACATTTCCTCAACGCACTCTATGGATCACTGTGTCACGTCTACGGTGGACCCTTTTAATACTACATGAAAGAAGCCACGTTAAATGTTGCTTCCTCATACATTTTGATAGCTCTCTGTGCCAAAGTAATCATGGGAATGATGTCGACATTTTAAGTGAATGTATTTGTTTTACGGTGAATAAGTTACTGTAGAAATATTTTGGAAAGGGTTACCACATGAAGCAGGTCCAGCAAGTGCTCAATGGAAACAACCCAACACCTCAAGTATTTTACACGTGACGTAATATTTTTCATCCTAATTTTAGGACGTTTCTTTTCTCTCTGTTGAGATCCTGACTCGATGCACCCTGCCATGCAAGCGGACTGAGCAAATCATCCAGAGGAGAATCACACTGGCAAGTGTGACGTCATGTCTGACGCAGTGGATTCACTGAACCTCAGATGTGTATCCAGGCGAGTGAGTGACACGGCGGGTTTGTTTGCGTTGGTCTGGCCATGTAAAAGCCTGTAACGCAGTTCTGGATGAAATAGCTGCTTGTTTTCTCACTGCAATTATCATATTCATTAAATATGATCATATTTTTAAAACTTGGCAAGGTCTTATCTTCAGTCTTTCCTTTTATTAAGCTCCAAACGTTCACTTCTTTCTTCGTCATTCCCTTTGACGCTCTGATCCTATCTCATGCAGTTTCCTTTATATTCAGAAATGCCTGCATCTTTTAAGAGTATGGCGCTCTCCCATACTTTGAACATCTTGATAAATCCCCATTGCAGGGTCCCTTCTGGTCGAGACAAGGCCGCCTCCAAATTCTTTTTGGTTACAAAAACATTAGTGAGATACAGAGTTTGTGAGAAAGTGCTGTGGTCTGGAGACACTGTGGCGATGCTTTTAATACTATAAAACTGCGTTCTTCAGGCATTTGGAGTACATAGAAAAGCTATGGAGCACATTTCTAAAGTAATTTACCTCTGGATAGAAATGCCACTGACATTCACATTTTTGTGTAATGTCTTCTGTGCCCTCAAGTGTCCACGCTGTCACGGCACGAACAACCACTGATGTGTGAGGAGTATTGTTGGCATACAACTGTCCCAACGCCCCAATCCATTGGATCATCGTATCACGATCTTCAGCCCAAATACAGCGGAGTTTAGAGCGCCTGTGCGCTCGGGATACGGATATGTCGACCAGGATGGCCTGCTACGTAACCCCACTCGAGGGTTCCTGCCTCCTACAATGGTTATCTGGTGTTTACCCGCCCGCGGCCTTGCTCGGTCCCAGACATGAAGACAAGAACTGACCGGTGTAATTTGCAGGTGATATTGCAGTACAACTGCGATCATTATGAACTATTTCATTAAGTTGTTTCCACTCATGAAACATTGGGTTGTTTACCACTCAGTCTCATCCTAATTGGCAGCACAACTGTTGGCAGGAGGTTTTGTGATGAGAATAACTTGTTGTGTTCCTTTTGAATAGAATTACATATTTTCTTTTGAGCGCGGTCCATGTGAAAGGCCAAGGTCAGTGCTGTTGGTGGAGAGAGGAGAGTTCTCTGCTGTCCAAACCAAAGGGTGGAGGTGAGCCATTGACCTTTGACCGTCCTCAGCTACAGAGAAGGAACGCAGCCAAAAAGGACACGGACACGGCCCAGGCCTGTGCGAGCGAAAGCCAGAACCAAAACCTTGTGAATGCGGGTCAATTGTTAATTTAAAAGTTTTACTTTTTAGTTTGTGCAAATGTGATGCATATAAAAATCAAAATGCTGATATTGGCAGTGAAAATTACACCACACTGAAACACCAGCGCTGGCCTTGACAGTCAAAGGCTCCTCCGTGCAGACGGTCTTTGGACCAATGAATTGTTCCCTTTCTGGTCGATCCCCGTGTTTCTTTGGCTCTCGCATTCGTAATGGAGCAAGCTGTTTATTAATAGCTTGTGCGCTGCATGAATTCCTCACAGCATGTGGTATTTTCAGAAGGGGCTTAGGTTGTTTATCTGGTCAGATGTCAGGAGATCAGTCTGTAAATTGACCCCGCAAATCACCACGCCGGTAAGATTGGCCGGTGGTAAGTGTCCATGTTTTTCTCCCTGTCTGCACGTGTGATCTTCGTGCCTTTCGGCGCACCTGAGTGCGAGTTGATGTGTCTTTGCACGATTCCCGTTGGCCACTCCCTAAAACGGTCCAGGTAGATCCAGACTCATGCCACCTCATTCAGATTATCTGTCTCATCCTAAATCCTCTAAGGCTCTTGAGGTAAATAAGGTCAGCAGGACAAAAACACATAACAAACAAGTTCTGAGAACCGTGGCTAATACGGAGCATTCACTTAACCTTAATACGAGTTATTTATGTTCAAAAGAAGTAGTTTGTGAGATTGTTTTTGTTGTATTTACTGGAGGTAAGAACCTAGTTTGTGTGTGTGTGTGGGTTCTGCTTGTTTTGACTTTGCCCCTCACATTCCCCGTCTCTCCTAACTGTGTCCATTTGTTATATCAAAATTCACTCAGCACCTCCTTATTAGCCCCCTCCTCCAACGTCCATGTCCACACAATGGCAACAAACGGCCTGCACCCCCCCCCCCCCCTCCCCCACCTCACTCCCTGCACTCCCCTCCACCAACTATCCTCCGTAGTCCGCCGGTCACATTTCTAGGACGCCTGAAGCTGCTGCAGAGCCTTCTGGAGCTGTCCTTGATCAATGGAATGTTGTCCCATTTGACCTCTAACTCCGTCCCCTTCGCTGCCCTGTTGATAGAGACTGTCCTGACTGCCCTGTCGCTGAGTGTTGATAGAGAAAAGCTCACAAATTAAGTTTGCTAAATGAGCCCTGTGATCTCTGTAAATATGTGAATCATGGTGAGGAAGGATGTTATCTGCAGGATTTTGTCTTTGACGGCTAGAAAAGAGTAAAAGTTCCTTTTTGTAAATTGCTTTTAATGAAAATTCAACGATCCGTGTTATTTGTGTGACAGACTGGGGACATTGACTGTGTGTGACATCGATATAGTTACATGCTGAATATTGTGTGTTTTATCCAGATCCTTTTGCAAAGCTGTTTCTACCTGGCGTAGTTCTGGATTGCAACCTGTTAGCTGCATGTCCCGGTGTCTCTGTTTGCTGGCGCACCTCATCGGCACTATGAAAAGCCCCTGCTAACTGCCCCATGCTGATCTTGGCCCATTTCTTCCAAGGTCACGGTGCTCTCTCCGCTGTCTCTTTTACTTCGGTTGCTCTTTACAGTCATCTCCACTTTACAGTTTATAATCAATCAACAGGTTGGGCTTCAATTGCTGCATTTCTACAGGATTATATACAGTATTTTTCCATTCCATTGTTCTCAGAGAATCCTGCACAAACCTGCAAATGTGAAATACCGGCAATATTCACTCCACCCAGCCTGTTTTCTTTTAAAGGTTAATCCCTCGAATGTTTGTTTAATTGACATACATTTGTGATGTTTATCTTTGTTCCAGCTGATAATAACTGATTTTCTAAAAGTGTGCTGTATACCTGGAAGTTTAGAAGTAACTGAGATCCATGATGCATCATCTGCACGATGAACTCTATCCATGCCACTGATGCATTTCATCTTGTTTGGAAAGTGTCTCCATATGCCACTTAGTGCATTAATGAAGCGTCAAAAACGAATTGCAAAGATGTAAAGAGTGGTGGAAACCCATGCAAGGAACACAGTCTCCCTCTCTGTGTTCAATATTCCTGTTTTTGCTATCATTCAGTGCTATTGTTTGCACGGTTCCCGCGGCTAGCCGCTGGCTCAGCCTTCGCTGAATAGCCGAATGGAGGCAAAGACAGATTTGTTCCCAACTCTGTATCAAGTTTCTGTAATGTGGACTTTTCGGCATGGCCAACTGTCCGCCACTCTCTTTGATCTTATTTTTACACAGCATCCAATGCAGCAGTTGACATTGACATTGTTGCATATATACGCTGCAAGGCAAACACGTAGGTCATAAACCCATGGATGATTATTATCCATGATTTAACATGTTTCCTTTATTACCCCCAGCCATGATTTATACCCGCGCAGACACTTAAAAAGAGAAACATCAATGGGAATACATGTGTTGTGTTCGGGGCTTCTTAGATCTATTTAGTGACTGCATGACATCAGCATGAACAAACCACATATTTCTCTGCTGAAGTCAAGTGTGGTCGGTCTTTGTTAACGTGCCTGTGGCTGAAAGATGTCAGAGCGAGGGTGTTTGTACTGAGCTGCAGGAGCAAACCGGCATTAGACAGACAGGAAAACACACATGTGTTTAAGTGTGCCTGCGGCTATTTCCTACTTGTTTGTCACCGCCTGTTTTGCACTTGCGTTCCTAAAGGGAGGATTAGAGAGATTAGCTCTGGCTTCCTGACTCTGGCTCCTTGGTCAACCAGCCAGCGTCCAACTGCAATGTACAGTACAAGCGCACGTGGCTGTGCGCGCACGCGAAAAACACGCTCGCGCTGTCACAAGTGCGGGAAAGAAAATACACCTTTTGGAGCCCACGGACAGACGTCGTGGTAAAATCCCACGCGCTTCTGTCTGCGTCGTGTGTTCCCACCAGCAGCGTAAAGCTGGCGGCACATGAATGAAAGAAGTGAATGACTTAATGTCTTAATCAGGCCATAATCTGTGTGAACCAGGGAAGGAGGATGGATGAGGATTAGAGTTTCCACTCGGGCCAAAGCAGAGTTCCTAGCAAGCCCGTGTTGTCACCCTCTGCTTTACCTTATCCACCACCTCGGCTGCCATCTCCTACTTAGTTCCTTGAGACCTTTAAGTTAAATTATTGTTGATTCGGAGGTTCTGCAAAGATCTGGATGCTCACTTTAAATCTTAGCAGGTGTTATTTTCTGTTTTGTTACAAATCATTTATTTGTTTTGTTGGTAGGAATTATGTGTATTAACTTAATGTATTTTAGGTTCATACTTGAAATAACTTCCTTAATAGATTTATTAGCTTCACTGAGTCACGGGGCTTTCTTTCGAATTGGACGGTCTTTTGACCTCGCATTGTCCACTATGTTCACGTCAAACAGCCAAATGTAAAACTAAAGCAAAGGACGCAAATGAGAACACGAGTATTGAGTGTTTTCCATGTGAGTGACAACGTGTGAGGCAGAAAGCGGCGTGCCGGGCACCGAAACCAGGAAATGCAAAAGCAGGCCGCCACAGCAGCGTTCCACACAACTCGTATTCATTCGTCTAGCTATGCCGCTATGATGTGGGCTGTACAAAAATTCTCAAAGCTGAATAGATACTATACATTTATAGATACATCTGTATGTCTTTGTCACAAAAGCAAAGCTTCATTGAGTAGTCCTTACATTTTAAATTAGTAAGTTGATTTTGCCGTCAGTCGGATGGTATTTTAGACCTTCACTCCAGTCCGTTGTAAATTGTGTTGATTGCAAAAATTGATATTAAGTAATACAACAGTGCCTCTTACAGTGGCATCCATCTAAAATTGATCGGATCCATGCTGATCTGAAGCCGATCGCTGCTGATTGGCATGTGTGTAATGAACCCCACCGTCACCAGACCGCTGTAGTGTGACCGTGTACGTTTCTCCCTGATGGGCATTGAACCGGCGAGCCAGAATTCTGCTGACTTGTTATGTGTGTGAGGGAGTGTGCGTCCCACCGCATACCTTTAGAAATGCTTATTGTTATCACATCATAAGGTCAGGACGAATTTAGTCCTACGATGAGCTGTAAAAGAGGTGCTTTTTTTTTTTTTAAAGAACGGCATGAATGTTAAAAGCAATGTTAGTCGTCCTTCAGCTGGGAACAGCAGTTTTTGATGCTTAGTACTACTTCTAATGTAAGTGTGACATTAATGTGAACCAAAATTATTATGGCAGCATGTTTTAAAAATCACACAACCGAGCAGGTGGCTGTCTAGGTTTTCGGTGTTGTTAGTCATTTTTCTTTTTGACCTTTTAAATGTGTATTTTGTCAGATTCTGTGTTCCTATCGTCCATTTGTTCCCTTGTTCCTTGTACTAAACCTCACTTCACATGAGGAAATGGTGTTACTTGTTGTGTCAGGTTGTTAAAACCTGCTGTGACAGAGCGAAAAAACAGCTGCCCTCAGCTTGGAGCTCCCCCCTTGTTTTGATTCTCCTTTTCTCCCCCCCTCTCTCCCCCCCTCCCTCATCCGTTCTCTCCACCCGACTTCCCCCTCCCACCCCTGTCCTTGTTTCCTGGCTTCTTTCCCTTGAAGAGCTAACGACCTGCTTGTGGCGCTCCTGATTGGTGGATTGCTGGTTATGGGGGCGGGCCCGCTGTCAGGCTTGGGAGAGCTTTACCAGTGGTGAGCGAGCTCTCAGCTGTCAGACAGCCTCAGTCTGAAGTGGAGGCGCAAGCGGGATCGGTTCTCTGTGTGCTTCATCTGACGCCGCATTTAAAGGACTTCCTGTGGCTTTCTGTTTCCACTCAGCGACAAGAGACGGCAGAAAGGAGGGGTTGAAAAAGGAATAAGATATCCACTCAGATTTGGCTTGTTGTTCTGCTTCTCGTCTATTTCCTCCTTCCTGCCTTAATGCCCACGGCGGTGTGGTCAGGACCAGAGGAGGATGGGTCCGGCTGTGGAGGCTCAGGGCCAGAAGGCCGTGGATGCCGAGCAAAAGCAGCAGCAGCAGCAGCAGCAGCAGTGCTACATGGAGAAAGGGGTGATGCTTGAGCCTTTCCTGCATCAAGTCGGGGGGCATTGCTGCGTCCTTCGTCTGGGGGAGCAGGCCATCTGCAAACCCCTTATCCCCCGCGAGCATCAGTTCTACGAGAGTGTGCCTGCAGCGATGAGGAAGTTTACCCCCCAGTATCGAGGTAATGCAAACTGTCCTCGCCAACCGGTGTCGCGTTAGGCTGTGATGTTATGCGTCTCTCCTCATCTCTCTCTTAATTTGTCTGCATATGTGAGGGTCGGACGGGAGATCATTCTTTGCAGGTTGTGCGGTACGTGTTCATGTGATGCAAACAGAGCTCCCCGCTCGCGCTCAGGTGTTGTTTGTAGGTGCTTGTCAGCAGTGTGCGCAGGATGGTGCTGCAGCTGCATGTGGGCCTCCTACAAACACTGTCCTGTTTGTAGGAGGCTGCACAGGTAAGTCACCATTTTATTGTGCAGTCTCAAGTGAGACTCTTCCTCGCTTTTGATCCTAAAACCCACCACAAGGCTGGCTGCAAATAAAATGTCAACATGGGCAGCACTCACCTGAAACTCTGGGGGTGACTGGGGATTAGTACACAAACCCAACGAACACATCACCAAACACCCTATTTTAGGATCTCAAAAAATGAAACGCATTAAGTATAATTAGCAAACAGAGCCTGGTGGATGTCACCGCCCTAAATTACTCCTACAAGTTTTACAAGGTCTTCAGGTTTGTTTGTTATGCTTCACTGCGACATCAGAATGTTTTTGCTGTCTCGCTTTTCTGGCCATTATACAACGCCGTGACTCTGGAACAGAAAGTGTGGTTCTGACCGCTTTTCCGTTTTCTTTCCCTTCCGCACAAATAGAGAAAACACAGAACGACAAGCACAAAGCTTGACAAAGCCAAATCAATTTTTTTTTTGATAGCTGTATCACAAAAAATCCAAATCTTTAGAGCAAACAACGTCCTCCATCCTTAAACCCTTGAACCGGATTCATTCCCTGACTGCTCACGGCACCACTAACGCTTTGGTTTGTTCGCTGTCACCAGAGTCGGTTTTCCACTGGAAAAAAGTCTCTCACTGAAAAACAATTCACAGAAATGGTTCATAATAATAATAATATAGAGGAAATACATGTTCCGTTTTTCCAAGAAATACACACCTGCTATTACCACCTCTTTTCTATGACTCTAACAGACGTGGATGTAAACTTGAACCTGACTAGTTAACTAACCATGAGTCTAGTTGTCATCTGTGGAGATACTGAGCTGAGCCCCTTCCCTTGCTTTGTTGTGAATATTTTGTGGCAACTGTGCTGTAATTTCTGAGTTCAAACCTCTTCACCTTTGTTGTCACTTACATTCTGAGTCCTCTCCATCTACTTCAGCCTGTTTCTGGACTCCGTGTGTGGGGGGGGCTGTATATAATTCATGCCTGTGATGCTTTGTTGTTTCTGTATGGTATTCATGTGTATTGCTGCTCCTCTGTGTGAGATTCAATTTTTGGCAATAAACTGAATTTAAATTATGCAGCCTTGTGTCATTTATGTTTGCCGATTCTATTCTCTGCGCTGCTGTGTTGGGTTCACACCATTAAAGCCCCCTGCCAGCGCACTAATATGGATGGATTGATCTCTCATTCCGTCTTGTTCTTTGTTGCATTTAGAACTCAGTATACCTCTCCCATCCTGTTGTCATTTCTACCAGGGCAGATCATTTAAAGAGATGTGGCAGGAGACAAAAATGATTCTGTTGAGGAAAATCACTTAAGAGCGGGTGTTATCCTGTCAGCTTTATTGTGTTTTGCCTAAATATGCGAGACATATTATCTTGCCTGCTCCATGACTCAAGCGACTAACCGATATCTTTCTGTTTTCGTCTCTGTTTGGCTCTCAGGTGTTGTCTCAGTGAGCTTCGAGGAGGACGAGGAGGGGAACCTTTGCCTAATTGCTTACCCCATCCAGAGTGACCCAGCGGGGGATCTTGAAAACAAGGACCCCTCGGCCGACAGCGGGCCCAAATGCGAGATGCTCATGTGGGGGAAAATGATGGCGTCTTGGCCGCTTGTGGACAGCGAAAATTACAGCAGAGATTGCAGGAGCCGCCATTCTTGTAAAGACCAGGACAAGAGGTGAAACCAAAGAAAATGTCCCATCGGAGTAAGAAATACACTGTCGGATGCGTTACTGTCGCTTTCACACTTTAATCGAAGGTCATGCAGGTTAAATTCAATATGATGCATCCGTCACTTCAGAACAGTTACATAACGTTGACCTGATGAAATTATCTGCATTTTTCCATAAATGGTAAAGCCGTCTTGACTGACTTTGATCAACCCAATAATTCACACATACAACCAACTGTGAGGCTGATCTTTGGCCTTTGCAGCCGTAAAGAGGCTTTCATCACTGCAATAGATGCACGACTGCGTATACGCGCCCCGCAAGGCTCGTACTCATTGATGGCAAAATACATGTTGAGTTAGATTTCAATTGCAATAATGATATAAATGCATGCATGATAGTAAATGAAAGACACAGTGGCATTGCTTTCCTCTTTACATCACATATAACGTCCCTTTTCTTGTGCTCTATGACCCACACACACACTTTACCTACAAACACTAGCAGATTTTTCCTTTATTCTTCGTGCCTAAATCTAATGATGTTCTCTCTCCCCGTCTGCCGTCCAGTGTCCACAAGCTGGAGGAGGAGGCTGAGGTGCTCTACTACCGGCTGGAGCGCAGTCCCAGTAATGCTGTACCTCAGCTCAAACACAACCCATGGACCCAACAGCACCACCTGCAGAAGATGAAGGACAAGGCCATGCACTGCAACCAATACAGTATCCTTTCCGCCCTACGTAGCCGACAATCACAGCGGAATGAGAAAACTGGTAAACCGATTAAAAAGGTGGCCACGTTTCACTACTGTTGCCTCCTTGACTGCGTTTCCCAGAATTCATCCTGCTGGAGAATCTGACGTGGCGGCACACGCTGCCGTGTGTGCTGGACCTGAAGATGGGCACGCAGCAGCATGGAGATGAGGTCCCCGAGGAGAAAAAGGCCAGGAAGATGCGCAAGTGCCAGCAGAGTACAGCATCTGTTTTAGGAGTCTGCCTCTCTGGCATGCAGGTGAGCTTGTGAGCCAAAGGCTTCGCTGGTTCATGGTTGGGTCTTTTAGAGGACGGCCGACCTCTAAAGTGCTATAACCATATTATATCTCACTAGTAAATGAGACCTATGTTCATTAACCATTTGTTGAAGCAACCAAACTGCGACACAAGTCTTATATTGGCACCTATCAACCACCAAATGGCAGTGAAATTTCCCTTTAGCTTTTATATCAGTACAGATGGCCCACATTAACTATTTCAGACCTCTGTTGATCATCTCTGATTATAACCTATCAAAGTAGTGGCACGAAACTAGTACAATCAGCCTTTAATTGTCTCTGCTACGTGGCCGGTCTGGTCCAAGGGGAAATAGAGGTCATTTCTTTCAATAAAGGTGTAGAAGTAGTTACTAAAGCCTCTCGTCCCCTCAGGTGTACCGGTGTGACACGGGCCAGCTGATGTTCATGAACAAGATCCACGGCCGCAGGCTGTCCGTGCTGGGATTCAAGGAGGCGTTGTTCCAATTCTTCCACAGTGGACGGCGTCTGCGAAGCGAACTCTTCTCGCCGGTGCTGCGCAGGCTCAGGGAGCTGCAAGCCGCCCTGGAGACCTGCGAATCCTACCGCTTCTACTCCAGCTCGCTGCTCATCATCTACGACGGAGCGCCGCGCCCAAAACGCAGCGAGGACGGCCTCTCAGACCAAGAGGAGGAGGAGGGGGAAGGCGAGGAGGCGGAGGCTGCGCCAGAGATGGAGGAGGAAGAGGAGGGGGAGGTAGCCGGTCCACTCGGTTTTCCCCGCACGGCCCCCGCGTCCAGCGATGGCAGCACCGGCGGCGGGGGATCGGCGGTCAGCCAGGCTCGCTTGTCCCGCTCAGATGACCGCTGCCCCTTGGTGGATGTGAGGATGATCGATTTTGCCCACACCACCTGCAGACATTACCACGGGGACAGCGTGGTGTACGAGGGCCTGGACAGCGGCTACATCTTTGGTCTGCAGCACTTGATCACCATCATCTCCGAGCTGGAGAACCACAGCACAGACTGAAGACTGGCGTGACGCACACGCGCACACACGTCCAGCAGACACAGCAGACGCAGCTGCACAGGAGCACCGAGGACGAAGAGGAGGACTGGACCGCGGAAGCGAGAGGGAGAGATTTCGCCTTTCCTCTTCAAAAAGGGACCTGGCCAGTCGTTGGACTCGGTTCCTGGTTCCGCCGCCGGTGCTTTTTTCCATGTTCACGTTTTGTTTGTGTGTGTGTGTCCGTCTATACGAAAGAGACCCGCACATAACATACCACACGGGCCAGCTCTCTGACTCATCTCTGTAGACCGATTCTGCACGCCGTCCGCTGTCAGACGGAGCCGACGGCTTCCCAGATCATGACTGTTGTAGTGATTTAGCCGACGTCATCGCTACGCTTAACGCGGTTTGGGCGGCGACTGAGAGCACTTTGAGACGGAACGGGATGAAATGTTTTTCCTTACGTCGGATTCCAAAGAAGGCGTCAGCAACTTGCAGAGACAAACGCGTGGTGTTGAACACGCGTGTGTTTGCGACGGCACGGGGTAATGAGAGGGCGCAGGGGTCGCGTGAGTAAGACGGAGCCGTTGGGATGAGAGGTCGCCAGCCCACACCCTCCAGTCTGTTCTGCCTTCCTTCCTTCCCTGTTAATCTCCACTCAAAGAGACTATATTCATATAAGTATCAGGGACAGTTGATATAGAGTTATTTCTTTATTTGACATGTTTCATATAAAAACAAAAAACTAAAAGTCCAAAAAAGAATGTTAACGAACAGTACTACATTCCATGTTATTAATGTTATAATAATGATATTAATTAATATTGTTATTTGACATATTTGATACCTCTATCCTGTATGTATTTGCTGTCCACAGTTTGTTGGCAAGGAAAATAAAGACTTTGGTTTCTGTCAACATCTGTGTCTTCTTTCATACTTGGAAAAGGTTAGGAGCTTTGTAATAACTTTTTCAGAGAACAAAACCACAGATGAGGCTCATTTGAATGTGCGGCAATCCAATTTAATGTAAATATCCAGCATGTAAGGTGACCGCCCGGGTGCGTTCAAATGTCAGCACAAACATGTGACGACCGAACTATTAAAAGCTCTACAAATACATTGGAAAGTGTGGGTCTGCATTTGGACCCGCTTGCACCATCTGCTCTGCAGACAAAAAACTGGAGCAAACGCCGTGGACCCCAGGTTTCCCTAAACATCTCTATCGGTATAGACTTATTTATTTAAGTGATTCATTGGTTGCAGAGAAATAGGGACGGGTTGTTCTGGCAGGAGGAGGATGACGACACCCTAAGCTGCCTCAGCCAGTCCTGCTCACCCGTTACCAGTCTGAGGCAGCCCGAGTGCTCAAACAATCTGCTCTGAGAGACACAGGCGCTGTGTTATGAGGAGGACCGGCGGCCTGTGTGTGGAGGAGAGCTATTAAGCAGACACAGGCTTGTGTCAACAGAAAGTACGAGTCATTACCACCTCGGTCCTCACTCTCCAGACCGGGCTGCTGCCACAGACATCCATCTGACGCACAAGTGTACAGCCTAGTTTCACATTCATCCATTGTCATTTTTGACAATACTGTATGTTGGACCTGACTTGTAATCTGTTTGGGATAGTACAAGAAAAGGTCAAACCCTTTAATGCGACCCAGTATAGTACACACACATAAATCTTTAACAGTCCAGGTCGGGGGTACGTTTTTATATGCACTTTTGGATGCCAATCTATGTTTAACATACTGCCAAAGTTCCACTGCAGAGCCACACTGAGTCATCACACAGTATGGATGTGATGTTTATGAGCTGTGTGTAAGAATAGAGTGATGGAGAGATGAGAGGGTGGAGAGATGAAGATACGCTTCTCCATATCAGCTGTACTGGGAGGGGGGAGGAGGGGTGGTAAATGTTGCGTAATAGTCCCATAATCAGGGGGCTGCTATCAAAAATCAATATGACCCCATTCTGCCAGTGTGTTGTATGTATACAATGCACTACACACACTGTAAATCTCTGTTATTCTATAACATAGAGCTTGCATGCTCCTGTGTGACGCACATGTGCATGTGTACCCTTGCAGTCCATTGCTTTGTGAAGTGGAGCAGTTGCATAATGGTTAAAATCACCATGGCAACAGCAGCCTTTGCTGGGAATGAAATAGTGTTGTAGCGTGTTGGACACGTGAGTAACGTGTGTCCCCACTCACGATTCATTCATCAAGTATGCTCCATAATTTCGTGAGCATTTAGAGAGTGATCACATTGTATGCGGCCCGATAGCTTCATTCAAAACACACAACCGATGATTGATTACTTTGTTTTGGAAAAGTCATTCTTTACCAAAGGAATTTCAAGATTGCGCATTTTGCAAAACACATTTTACTTGTTCACATCCACCGTCTTATTTTCTTTTTCCTCAGCTCTTTATTCTATCTACAAAAAACGGAGGATTACTTATAACTGTGAAGGACTTTCACTTATTACACTTCTCAAAGGCAGCTGTAGCTAACTATTCACAAGCTCCTCTGCAGGAGGTTTGGGGTGGGGTGGGGGTGATCCAGACCAAATGTGCGTTTCACTCTCACGGCTTTCCTCTCGGCCATTTGATGTTAATAGGAGTTGTCCTTTACTGCCTCTCAAATACATGCCAGGACAAATAAATGTTAGGAAACGCAGTGCAGAGCTTTTTCCACTTTTTATTTCTGGCTGTTTTTTGGGGTCGTGTGTGTGTGTGTGTGTGTGTGTGTGTGTGTGTGTGTGTGTGTGTGTGTGCGTGTGTGCGCGCGCGTGTAAGTGTGCTCGTTACCTTCGGTGCATCCAAATTTTATTTTGTCACCAGAAAAACATTTGCATGAATCCTGAAAGGCGTTACACAGTTAAAGCCTTGCTCTCCTTGCATATGATAGACAACATCCTCTCTGTTTTTCATACACTTACACGGCCTTGACTGCGACACAGATCTTACCCTCTAAAAGGTCTTGGATCAAGGAGGGGATTTATTGAACTTAACCACCATGTGGTCTGCAGGCTAACTGTCAGATGACCTCTATTTATAGTACCCTGCGCCGCTGCATCCTCTCACTGCCAAATGAGAATTGCTCCAGTGTCAGCCACACAATTTAGCACACTATCTAAAGAAAGGCAGAACCTCAGGAATACAGCAAAGGCTGTTTTGACAGGTGCTAAATAGGAATTTCCTCAGTGCTGAGAAGCTGTGCTGAGGCAGTTACATAAAGGGGTCAACAATGTAATATAGGGATTAAAGCCAGAGTGCCTCTAGTCTGCTCTTTTTAACTCACATGCACAAAGAAAGTAGATCTTGTGTGATTAAGATGTAGTTGGTCGTGGGGCTTAATATCATGACCCACTTAAAAAGGAACATGATTTGATTTAAGTGCATGGAGGACTGCACTGCAAGTCGGTGTCTTAGGCAGTGTAATGTTTACATGCTAACATGCTCACCAAGACAATGCTAAATTGATTAACAGCTAACGTTTACCACATGGATTACCTTATATTCTGTTTGTTCATGCATGTATGTATGTACAAAATACATTAGGGGTTCATCCAATAGTTAAACTTGTTCAGCCTGGACCAACGAGGTTTAAATAACCAGTCAGTAGCTATGATGCTAGTGCGGCTATAAACTCATTTTTAATGGAGCTGGCCAAAGAAAGAAATGGTATAAATATGTTAGTTTTTTGAACTTCCATTGAAAATGTTGAGAGTGAACTTTTAAGAGGAATTTTTAAGTAAGTTTTTCAGTATACTGTATAAAAGTATTTGACCTCAATTTGCTCGGGCGCTAGTAAATAAACAAAGGGGAATTATATTTATCAGATACAAAACATTGTATGACCTATAACTCATCGTTCTTGAACTTGTTTACTTTATCTTACAGAGATAAAGTCATAACATTATAAGTCCAGCACCCAATAGCTCAACAGATGAAGAATTCTTTTGTTTAGACTACGAGACCTTCATTCCCTCCAGGAATCATTATCCGTACAGAATACAATCATGACCCCATTGCAATGTATATCATTCGATTCATAACCTCTCTCACCCCATCCTGCTCTCACACGCACCATCACGTTGATGCCAGCAGAACCCACGTCTGTTTTAACCACTGAATAGAGTGAAACTGACTCCTTTGTAAGAACATGACAGCATAGTCCAGGGACAGACGCAGAGAAAGGCTGACAAATGGACGGCAAAAAACAAGAGAGGAAAAAGGCAAAGTGAAGCCAAGATGTGACTGTTACATAACGGCGGCGTGACGCTGTCCGCCAGGCGTCGAGTCTCGACCTTGCCTGAGGCCCCTGTCGTACTCAGGGCGCGCGGGGCCACTCTGTCAAACTAATTTACACTGACGCTAATGAACAATCACAGGCACAGATTTACTAAACACGTCTTTATTCAAGCTCACCCAAGAAGGTCAAATGAAGGAAGACTTTCTGCCCTCTGGAATCGCTCCATGGCTCCCTCTAAACTGTTCAACTGCCGGGCCTCGATTGGTTAGAATTTATAGCTTTTTAGTTTCTGGTTTGAAAAAAGGAAATAATACAGAAAACACTGTGAAATCACAAGTGTCTGTCTCTTCCAAATGAACCAGGGATTATATTTTGTACCCTGAGATTCTCCCTTCACAGTGATATACCTTTCCCCTACTTATGGACACCTCAATAGTTGAAATAAATGCTCATTCCCAGCCAGGATCCCCTGAAAATATCTGATTCAGCTGCAACATGTGCAAACGGACCAAACAGCCGCGAACCGACATCTCTTTGTACGTTCTTCTCCAAATATCAGCTTCCCACAGCTCAGGCAGACTGCATGTTAGTGTCAATGGAACCTATGGGGTCGTTTGGAGTTCGCTAAACCGGAAAACTTCATTTTATTTGAAGGATTTAATACTGATTCTTCATTCACTCCGGGAGGCTTTTGTCTTTACTGCATCCTGACACGAGGCACATCATACCTTCTCACTCCTTGTGGGCCTCATAGAGACGCATGAAGGTAAATTATGATGCCGAGTCTACGACCGTGCGCCGAGGTTTTAATGTCTCATGCAATCACTGAAACATTGGTGGGTTTACATAATGTGCTCCACCGATACACACAGGAACAGCTTTGGCCTTTACGCGTTAGGGGGAAAATGAAGGGAAAAAATGTAATCAGTATTCATGTTTTATTGCCATTCATTTTTCTTCTGTACAAAAACATAATCGAAAATGTTGTGCAGCGACAGACTATTTGTATTACTTGTCGCCGAGGCTCTAATTGTCGATGGTGTATTAGGCTAGATTAAACAATCATGTCTGGGTGGCTTTAAAGCATGAATGTGATTCATTCCAAAATAGATTCACATGGAATAATAATAACTTCTATTTAACATATCAAAGCAGAAGTTTACTGTGTTTTTTATGACTGACAGGGAGAAGTGTACAGTAGATCATCAAGAGACCATTCAAAACTCCGTGGAAAGCCTGACAGGAGGCGCGTTTGTGTGGTATTTGTTTGTCCTCGGCGGTTAGCTCACTTTGTGATCATTATATAACCACATGAACAAATATCTCTTTGTCTGAGGGCAGGTGTGCAGGTTCCCAACCATCCTCCACCATGTGTGTGTGTGTGTGCTTTATTTCTATGATTCCTGTTTGGGTTAATTTAGGGCTATGTAGAAAATTTAGACTGATCAGACGTACAGATGTCTGTCGGTCTATTAGGGCATTATTATGGGTCAGTGGTTAAATGTAGCACAAGCACTGATCACCGCCATTAAATTGAACAACCACTGACCGAGAGCTTCACAACTACAACAAAGGGAAGGAATCGTCTAATTAAAATAGCCTGTGAAAAACCAGCCTGTTTTTATACATCATTTAAATCAAATTGGTTTTGCTTCGCATCTAACATAAAACACACCGAACCTTCACCAAAGGAGCAACACTGCGCCCTGGTGGTGAGAGTGTCTCAGGACAAGTGATAGCTTTAAAAAAAAGAAATATTTAAATTTGTACCTCTTTTCAGATGGAAGACAGGTGAACAGTGTGGGCTAGGGTGGGATATCCTTTTATCTTAAAACGTAGCACTGAACTGCTAAGACTTATAGAGTAAATATATTTTGATTAAATGTTTTGGGATACGTTTTACAATGTTTCTTAGATGAATTCTATGCCAAAACGTGCCTATCCTGCAGACACTAGGTAATATTATCATTATTTAGATAGATAGATACTTTTTCTATTTGTATTATTATGAATACCATTATTATTGTGGTGTATGGTATGCATATATCATCACAGTATAAGGCTATTTGCATTTTATCTCTTCACCTATGGCCTTTACGGTGGAGCGTGTCAGCGCAGTGCGTCTGGAGCACAGCGCCCCCTGGAGGATAGGAGACTCCGCACCGCGGCTTAAATTAAACATTTGAGTCATTTAAAGCTTGCGTTTCCCGAGTTGACTGCATTTGCGCAACACTCTAACCAACCCGGTTCCGTAGATCGATACGTGTGTGCAGGCTGGTCACGTGTGACGTGTCCGCGCGTGTCTCCGAGGAGTGACGTGTGTTAGCGGCTGGTCTGGTGACGTGTCTCTACGGCTCTCTCTTTTCTTGCGGTGGGGCTGGATGGAGCCACACTGACTCCACTGAGCGCTCAACCGGGACCAGTAACGCGGCAGGAGTCGGTCTAAGGACACCATGGGGAGTACGTGACATCCTTCGCTTGTGTACAGGTGTCGAGAGGCGGGGGTCTAAAAATACCCAATGTCCTTCTTTACTCTTGAATTATAACGGATATAATGCGCTCGTCGGCTAAGCTAATTAGCTAACCTTAAAGCTAACGTTAACACCTGGACGTCAGCTAGCGGATAACTGGAGATAACGTGAAGCTTTTATTCTCGGTGGGATGAAGTAACGTTTGATTTAATGTCAGAGCTTTGTTGGAGCAGCACGTCTTCCTCAAACAGGCGCACAGGCTTCCTGTTTTAAAGGGATTTCCTCACTCGTTTTGTGATTTAATGCTAATTAGTTAGCATGACGCTAGTTGTATCGGTTGTTCCACCTGGATAATTTAATGAAAAGGCAGGTTGTTTGGATTCCTCATTATTATTGTGTGCACATGGTTATAGAGTCGACAAATATCCCGCACCAATGAAGCAATTCCGTAGAATAATTACGTTAAATCGCTTGGTGTCAACGTCGATTTGATTGATTGACACAGTTGATCGGCACCAAGACGAAGCATTCAGCAAAAGGTTGAAACAATGATTAAACTCTGGAAACTAGAGACCCCAAACGTGTTCAAGTCTATTCGTCTGTATATCCAGATAGAACTTCCAAAATGCAGCGTGTTGCGGCATTGGCCAGCTGACTGCTGGCATCTGTTTACTGTGTCATTAGTGATGACGCAGCATCCGTTCTAACCTGCAGAAGTCCAGTAGTTTATGATTTCACTAACGTATGATGCAATGTTGCTGATGTCTTACAACCTGCTACTCTCTTTTTGCAGTCAAGTTTTTGGAGGTCATCAAGCCTTTCTGTGCGGTCTTGCCAGAAATTCAGAAACCAGAAAGAAAGGTATGTGAAGCTAGATAATTACTTTGCGTTGGGTCTGTACTATGCATATATGAATGAGACTGACGTGTGCTAATTTATTTTATATCTTTGCAGATTCAATTTAGAGAAAAAGTACTATGGACCGCCATCACGCTATTCATCTTTCTGGTGTGCTGCCAGGTTAGTATCTGCTGATAAATCACTGACAACTAACCTACTGGTTCGGTTAGTGGTGATGGTGGTTTATAACACTGTTTTACATGTTTTTCTCTTTATTTAGATTCCTCTTTTTGGCATCATGTCTTCAGATTCAGCAGATCCTTTCTACTGGATGAGAGTAATCCTGGCGTCCAACAGAGGTGCTTAATGTTTATGTTTAACATAATGTGAAAACATCACAGAGTTCACTTCCTGTGCAGCTCCAGCAAATTGAACTTCTCAGTCATGACAATGTCATAAGTCAAAGGTCAACAGATCTTAAGCATATTTTTTTCTGGTGTTGCTGCCCTGGTTGTGCTGACTGAGGATTACAACGTCACTAATGCTGTTCCCCTCCAGGTACTCTGATGGAGCTGGGTATCTCACCCATTGTCACCTCGGGCCTTATCATGCAGCTGCTGGCTGGAGCCAAGATCATTGAGGTGGGAGACACTCCTAAGGACAGAGCCCTTTTCAATGGAGCTCAGAAATGTGAGTCTGCTGCTCACTACATTTGCTGTTTTTAAACCTTGCCACGTGCCTTTTGAAACTGACAATTTTTAGTTTGCTTTGAAGACACCACACAATATTTTAGGAACGTCAGTAATGGCTGTACGCGTAAGATTGTCAATAGCAAACACTTCTTTTTCCTTGTCTTTTTGCAGTGTTTGGAATGATCATCACCATTGGACAGGCCATTGTATACGTTATGACTGGCATGTATGGAGACCCTTCAGAGATGGGTGCTGGTATATGCTTGCTCATCATCATTCAGGTTAATACAAACTCCTTGCTGCAGTCCTGCCATAAGTTTGTAACTTTAAACACACAGAGACATTTCCAAACTGAAATTATGTTCTACCTTAATTATGCAAAGACTGAACTTATCTGCTAAGATAATATAAAAAACAGTAAAATTCACATCCTCTATAGCAATGTGTCAATCAACCTGATTTAGTTGTCATACATAAAATCAACTATTGCCTGAGGCACCGAGGGATTGAAAATAAAACATGTTAGCTCTTGTGTAGTACATATTTTGCTTCACATTATTTTCAAATTGATTTTCACATATCTTACTATTTGAAAATAAAATGGTAAACGTCTCCCAACGTGGGAGGCAGAAATTTCAAAATGCAAACCCTGCCTAGTTGATTTTGACTTTCCTAAGGTTTCGTTGTACAAAGCTTGCTGTCTGCCTGAATCTGCTCAATACAAACCTCTTGCCTGTTTCTTCAGCTTTTTGTTGCAGGTCTGATTGTCCTGCTGCTGGATGAGCTGCTTCAGAAGGGCTACGGTCTGGGCTCTGGTATCTCTCTCTTTATTGCAACCAACATCTGTGAGACAATCGTCTGGAAGGCCTTCAGCCCCACCACTGTCAACACAGGCAGAGGTATGGATACTTGGAACGAGCACATCTTATCGCTGAGTCACCATAAATTAGATACATCTTCATCCGTGTTAAGACGGCTAACCCTTTGGCTTGTGTTTTCTATGCAGGTACTGAGTTTGAGGGAGCCATCATTGCTCTATTTCATCTTCTGGCCACCCGCACAGACAAGGTGCGCGCCCTGAGAGAGGCCTTCTACCGACAAAACCTACCAAACCTCATGAACCTCATCGCCACCGTCTTTGTTTTTGCAGTGGTCATATACTTCCAGGTGAGCAGGCCAAATAAGTACAGTCCTTACCTGCTGTTATTTCACTAAAAGAATCTGGACAACATGTTTTGAAGCAGATACCAGCATACTGATATATGCTTGGTTACCTTAACAGGGTTTCAGGGTGGACCTGCCCATAAAGTCAGCACGCTATCGCGGTCAATACAACACCTACCCCATCAAACTATTCTACACCTCCAACATTCCCATCATCCTGCAGTCCGCCCTGGTCTCCAATCTCTACGTCATTTCCCAGATGCTCTCAACGCGCTTCAGCGGCAACTTTCTCGTCAACCTCCTGGGAACCTGGTCTGTAAGTATACAATGGGTTCTTGGCCTCCTGCACATCTCGTCTCAGTCTTTTGTGACATCTTTTTAAACCATTACTTTGTCAGTTTACTTTTGTCTTGTTTTTTTCATAAAGAGTGTAGTCAGTGTGGTCTATTTAACTCACAAATTGTCAGTGTCTTACCATCAGAACCTTGTTTTGTTCAGGATGCCACGAGTGGTGGACCAGCCCGGGCCTACCCAGTGGCCGGTCTCTGCTACTACCTTTCTCCTCCAGAGTCGTTTGGCTCTGTCCTGGACGACCCGGTTCACGCTGCTATCTACATTGTCTTCATGCTCGGCTCCTGTGCCTTCTTCTCCAAAACCTGGATCGAGGTCTCAGGATCTTCTGCCAAAGATGTAAGTCTGTTTGTAAAAGCATTTGCGCCTTGCTTTTGTGTTCGTCCCTCGTGAAATGAGCCTGCTCATATCACTTTGTGTGTCTCAGGTGGCGAAGCAGCTGAAGGAGCAGCAGATGGTAATGAGGGGACACAGAGAAACCTCTATGGTGCATGAGCTTAACAGGTACAACGCAACCGAGTCTCAGGTTTCATGTTTGTTACTTGTAGCATATTCAAGCGGCACATATGAGATGTCCTCCTGAAATGCTACACATTTGTAATGGCTTCACTCTTCACAGGTACATCCCCACAGCTGCTGCCTTTGGCGGCCTGTGCATAGGAGGGCTGTCTGTCATGGCTGACTTCCTGGGTGCCATTGGTTCGGGTACAGGAATCCTCTTGGCTGTGACCATCATCTACCAGTACTTTGAAATCTTTGTGAAGGAGCAGAGCGAAGTGGGCAGCATGGGAGCACTGCTTTTCTAGAGAAATACCAACCTACTATCACACATAAGAAACAAAGCATCAATCCCCACATCAAGTTTTTTTTTATTTTGCTACTTTCTTCTTCTTTTTTGCAAATTGCACAATTGGTGCATTTTGTTACTGGGATAGGCAATCTGTGTTTTCTCCTTTTGTTTACCTCTGCCATGTCAGTGCTGAGAGAACCATTTTGCTTACTCCCACCGTTGAGCACAGCGTTGTGCGTCTCCAGTCCTTCTACTCCAATAGCTATTGCCCATCTATCTGCAGGCTGCCTCTGTACCCACTGACTGTCTTATCCGCTGAAGAATGCTTATAAGCACACACGTGTGAGACGTGTTCGTTGCAGCATGTTCGAGGAACACTAAGACAGCGACACAAGTTGGTGCTCATTTGAAGCTGAAAGAACTTCATGGACCTTTTGGGGAAGATTAAATCAAACCATGACATGTTCATCACAAGTAGCAATCATGCTTGAGGTGTCTGGGGCCCCATTGAAGGATGTGAGAAGTATAAATATAATATGCTCATCCTCCTAATAAGGGTGCTTGTAATCTCAGACAAGCTGTCTGTGGTTTTTTATTTACCTTTTTGTTTTGATATTTTAAATGACGGACTATGTTTATATTCACTCTGGTCTTCTGGAGGGCACAGTGTGTCCTCCGTCCTCTGGGTCATCAAAGGAAAGTGGTCGTCAGTGTCGTCATGCTCTTTTCTTCCCAGAATGAATCCCCGCACAATGCTGCCGAGATGGTCGGGATGAGGTGGGGTTTGATATGGATGAAAAGGGGTTTTATTTTTGTTTTTACTTTGTAACAAACATAATTGTGTTATTAAAAAAAAAAAAATGGATTTTTTTCCGAACATATTTAAAATTTGTGTTTTGGTTCCTAGTGTCTTGTGCTTTGTCCTTGCATGTTCTGAGAGCACTAGAAGATACCGTTTGTTTGTCTAAATAATGTGTAGCAATGATTTGGGTCGACACACATCTTTGTTAGTTAAAGCTGAATTTGACACCAAAGGGAAGTAAAAACCAACTTAGATCAACAGACTACTTACTTTGGCTGTTGTGCCATTAACCTCTGTATGACACGTGTTTATCATCTCCCATGAGTTGGGATTCAATAGCCTGGTTGTAGTTTAATACAGTTGCTTTAACTATAAATCACCTGATTTCCACTAGAGGTCATCGTAAAAGAGGCATTAGATCAACTTTTTTCACATAGTGAAGAGTAAAATATGCTCTAACCAGATGCTTTTACATTATAATTCTTACATCACAATCAATGTTTATATCAAATGTTGATAGATATCCTAAGAGGTTCATTCAGCTTTATTTATGTTTGGCATTTGGACTCAAATGTAGCATTTGCTAGATCTTTACATGGATGTTTGTAGCCCATCGGACTGGGATTTGGGACTCATCACATTCAGTTTGCCGAACGCAGCTGGCAGATATGAATCATCTGAACAGGAAAGACAAAAGAAACATTTCCCCTGATTGCTTCGCACTAGAGCGATGTATAGGTTTTCAGGTTAACTGTCACTCATGACTCACAGGTTATTATGACTAACAAAACCAAATAAGCAACTCAGTAGGTACAAATTGTAATATGACATTGATCAACTTATTTGTCAGTTCAGTTTATTTAAGAAAGAAAGGAGTAGGTAGTATTGTATGAATTGAATAGAAAACATTTTTGGGGGTTACTGTTCATGTAAGGAGCTTGTGACGTCATTACCGTGCGCCCACATGTGACCGGAGCGGTCAGATGTCTAAAGGGCTGTCGGACGCCGGTAGCTTGTCAAATGATATCCTTGCAGAGTGATTCCTCTCACACTGGTCTTCTTTTATCACGAAGGGCGACGGACCAACAACACCGGAAGGAATGTCGTACTGCAAGCAGGAGGGTAATGTCAGTTTTATTTCCTTAATTTCTACTTCACGGCATCCAATGTCATCGAGCGACAAACCATGCTAGGCTAACGTATAGTCGGCTAGCTCCGTGGCTAGCGACGAGGAAAGCAGCACAGGTGTGTTTATTAAACTATTTTGCATTGTGATGGCATTAAAAGACTCGTGGCCGAACTCATTTAGCTAACAGTTTGTCCAAAAATGTGAGCAACTGTTAGCTCTGGTGCTGACCGTACCGTCATAGCAAGTTCACTGAGCGCCCTCAGGGGTCACTGTCAACCGCGGGGTCCAGCTGTGCTCCCCGGCAGCAGGTGTTCGACGAGGTTCTCTAATCCAGGGCGATGTGTTTCTGTCAATTAAAGGTAAAGATCGCATCATCTTTGTGACCAAGGAGGACCACGAAGCTCCCAGCAACGCTGAGCTCATCGCAGACGACCCCAATGATCCGTATGAGGAGCACGGTTAGTTCTTAAGGCAGCGTTTACCCGTTACGTCGACGGCTTTGGGGTTGGGGGGGGGGGACACGAACTCCACCGTGCGTGGAGAACTGTAAACTCGCAAGGAAGCAGAGACAGAAATAACATGCTTGCATGCATCTTTAGTTTATTTCATAAAAGAACACGCTGTGTATGGACCTGTTCTGAAGGAAGGGTAACATCACGGAAGGGGAAACACTGAGTTGTCCAAACATTCCATAACTCATGAAGGTTTTCTGACGTCCCGTTTCTTCAGGTCTGATCCTGCCAAATGGAGACGTCAACTGGAACTGTCCTTGTCTGGGCGGCATGGCCAGCGGGCCGTGTGGCTCTCAGTTCAAAGAGGCCTTTTCCTGCTTCCACTACAGCAAGGAAGAGGTGAAGGGCTCCGAGTGCATCGACCACTTCCGCGACATGCAAGAGTGCATGCAGAGGTACCCAGAGCTCTATCCTCAGGATGACGAGACGGATAGCTCCTCCCAAGAAGCAGAGTCCCGCTCCGCCCTGCCGACCGAAAAAGACTCGACCGCGGCCACCTCAACAGCCGAGGCCGCTGTCTCAGCTGACGGCACGTCGCCTACAGACGAGCAGACTGCCAGCTAGGCTGAGGTCCATCGGTTATCGTCCAGGCGTCTGTTTGCAAGCACTGCCCAGCATAACTGACCCCATGTTACAGGCCGTCGGAGAAGGACTTTGTGAACGCAGAGGAACATAGCATATGTACAAGAGTTTAGGCTGCTTTTTTTCCTGAGCTATCAGAAATCATTGAATAATATGATTTAATGACTGCTGACCAAGCTGTTTGCTGCAGGGACATCAGTTGAATGACTCACTTTATATGCAATTGAAGTTGAATTTATGGCTTTTTAATCAGAATAGCTTTGTTTGTTGGCGTTCACTATATGTGTTGTTTGACTGAGATCTCGACAGTAATAGCTGGATTTGTTTTATTTGAGCAATGTTCAGCTTTTCCTAAGAAATCACCTCGACCTCTTACTATGATTTAACAGATAATCCATTTACTTTCCATCATTCGAGACCAAAAAGCAGGTAATTGGTCAGACATTTTTATCTTTCTTGACATCTTGTAGAACCATCTTATGAACATATTGACGGAGAGTTCGTTATCTGGTCTCGACCAAAGCGTCTTTTGGCAAATTCAACTGTCACTGCGTTAATGTTTTAATTCTGTCTCCATTTGGATGCTGTGGTCACTATTCACTGACATTCAGGCCTTAAAAGAATTGATGGATATTTCTCAGACATGTCCAGATTAAAATTGTGATCAAACCATTTAAAATTACTTTCTCCCTTTTTGTTCTAAAGTGAATATTTTCAGTAATTTTCTCCTTCACACAACGCGAGTTGGAATTTTATGGAAAGTTTTTCTCACTGAATTTGCCAATAAGATTTACAAGTTGAACAGTAACACAGAACCACACCAATATATTTTACAGCCTTAACTTGATTGTATTGCCTGTATCTTACTTATGTATCGTTTCCTTTCATTGAATCTGAATTATTACTGTTTTCAAAATGGTTTATATTTAATAGTTTTAAACCAAAAATAATGCAACTCAACTAGACATTCAAGCTCAGGTTTGGTCCTTCCTATATTTTCTGTATAAACTGTAAAATTGACAACATTGAAGATTTTTATTGGACCCAAATCCAGGAATTTGTTTGTCTTTTTATTTTGTCTTGCACACTCTGTTTGCATCCTTCAATGCTCTGAGCTGGATACATCCCGACTTTGACTCTGTGATAACTTCCTCCTGATGATGCAGCATATTGTCTGAATTCTTCACAAACTGAAATATCCATCTGAAATTCTCCGGAGACTTCTCTACTTTCTTTGGATTATTATTCACGCACATCCGATTCTCAGACCCTCTGATACAAGTAGACCGAGTCGGGGGGTCCATGGCACCACCGCACTTTGCATGGTGACCAGGAGACGCCCGGTCCCGGTCTCCTCTGGGCCTGCCAGCAGGTACTCTATACCTGGTGGAAAAGGTAAAACATTGTTTATGAACCTAATCCCATTACAAATCTATGCCTTTGCTGGTGTTTGTGTAATATTTTAATTACACTTGTCAATGTTAAGTCATCTTTTAATAATATAAGGGTCAAAATGATGTACTGTGCTTAGGGTACCACATAGCCAATACATTTTCTCTGCCATGCAAAGTGATCTTACCCCACCTGGGTTTAGAACTGGACAGGTACAGCCGCGGCTGGTCCAGGACAGAGGATAGATACCAATGGTGCCCAAGTAGAGCGGCAAGTTGCCTGATTGAAGGACCTTGCGAACGTTGACCTGCACTTCTGCGTGGCTGCCTTTGTCGTGAGCAGACAGCACAATGGCCTTGAT
The DNA here is from genome assembly GCF_964276395.1 of Gasterosteus aculeatus. Classification (NCBI taxonomy): domain Eukaryota; kingdom Metazoa; phylum Chordata; class Actinopteri; order Perciformes; family Gasterosteidae; genus Gasterosteus; species Gasterosteus aculeatus. The sequence goes on from NC_135705.1 coordinate 16,769,273, forward strand.
GGCTGTCGTGTGCCACACAATAGAAAAGAGAAGACGGCATTTTGAAGCACGTTTGGTTCACACTTTATTAAACAGTTTTACAACAAGTGACGTATGTCTTACCATAGTCATGTTTGATCTTGCAGAGGTCCGACACACTTCTCAGCTTCTTCTCCTTACAGTCGCACTTCCCTGTGCACAGATATTGAGTTAAGTGCCAATCGACTCCAATCTCTATAATCCACAACGTGTCACTGTTCAGCCTTCAGCCACAGTTAATGAGCAGCAACAAGTACTACTCACCTGTGTAATGCATAGCAGACACCGCAAGCTCCTTCGACCACCGTACCTCTTCTTCTATTGTGACCATGGGGTCCAGATCGGGGATCCTCCCGCCGACGGGCACATCGAACATCTGATCATTTGAGTTGCTGCAAAAATGGAGTTAAATCTCATCAGGTCAGGGTTCATTCTTAAGGCTCTCTTAGGTCGATTTTAGGTCTCGCGTTCATGTGTAAACGGTTGAACTACGCATCTAACCTGTGCAGACACTGTCCAGTGGTTGGATCACAGTTGCGAGGACACGCACAGGGTTTACAGCCCCCCTCTCCAAAACCCCAATAGCCAGGAAGGCAGTGGTCGCAGCTTGTGCTGCCCACGCCGTATTTGCAGTGGCACTGCCCGCTTCTAGGGTGACACCACGGCCCCTCCTCTCCCGGATGAGTTGGCAAAGAGCCCTGTGGATCACACCAGCAGCCTGAGGAACAAAGACACTGATGCAGTTGTGTATTCTGCCCAAAACAGTTGTTCTTGATTGTCGAATCATGAATTTACAAATAAATGCCAGCAGATGAAGTCACGCAACAGTATGATTCCTTTGCATTGACACAGAGGTCAAATCAACTATAAATCGTCTTATATCTTGCCTTTTCGCCACAGTATGGGAACCCCAAACCCCGCCGTTCTTACGTGTGCATGCGTGGGGGGAGTTGAGGGGCAGCGCTGGGTGGCGGTGGTAGCCGTGGCGACACCGCTGGCACCTGCGCCCGACGGTGTTGTGTCTGCAGCCATCACAGACTCCCCCACTGGTGCCACCGGAGGAGAGCCACGCCCGCCGAGAGAAGTGGCAGCTGTCTGCGTGGCCGTGACACTGGCACTCTGAAGTCACACGGCGGTGGGTGGCGTCAGAGCAATCGGAGACCCGGGACACGTGCGCAAAGTGAGGACATCAGGAAGAGAGGAGAGAAAAGGCAAATGGGTGGCAGGGGAATGGAACGTCTGATATCTGTAGCCATCTTTTATACTATATCAAATATATATATATATATATATATATATATATATATATATATATATATATATATATATATATATATTGTGCTGTAACCTCAGCTTTTACAGCTTTATGCCCTTTTCATTTTTACCAGGGTGAGTGTTGGGTAGTCGTGTTTGATGTCACTTACTCCGGCACGGGTTGGACTCCCCGCTGCTGCTGTTGGCCGGCCTCCAGGGATGATCATTGTAGAGCGGGGCACACCTCTCACAGTGGTCCCCCGCTGTGTGGTGAGTACACAGGCACCTGCCAGGCACCTGGAAAACACATCCGTTACAAGTACCCGCTGTCTGAGCGGAGCTACGATAGCGAGGTTTGGAGTGTGAAGAAAAAAATCAAGCTATCAGAAAGTAGATTTTACATCTGATCCTGGCGTGTTTGCTATACAGGATTGCAGCTGTAAATGCACCTGCACTCACAGGATTAAGCCACTCACCATGTCACTGCCTCCCCTTCTGTCGTGACTGCTGTTGTGCTGTAAGCAGTGCTCGGCATGTCCATGGCATAGGCAGGTCCCCCTGGCCAGTAAAGTATAAATAGCATACGGTGCAGAAGCTGGGCTTCCTCTGGTGGATGTTGAAGTCAGAGCTGAGGCCGTGGGGCTCGTCAACTCTTTAGGGGGAATCAGAGGTGCTGCACAGGTCTGAGCTTTTAGCAGTCTGATGCGGAGATTGGTGAGGGTGAGGCGAGCGAGGGTCTCTGGACTGTACGGGTCCAGTCCTGTAACGCTGCTGGGGTCGAGTGTGCGAAATATAACCTGGAAGGAGAGCACTGAATTGAACGGTGTGGATCTGCCAAATGACAATACGTTGGCATCTTTGTGCATATTCGCTTACCTCCCCCCTGCTGCAGGGTGCAGCGCTGGTGTAACGGGATGTGCACAAAGAGCCTGGCTGAGTGAAATCATCAGGCAAGCCGAACTCCATGCTGCAATTGTGCGCAAATAGTTTGAGCGCTTCCCAGGTCTTTCCAAAGTCCGCTGAGCGCTCAACGGCCATGGCGGCGGGCCGAGGCGACCTGAACACTAGAACTACGTGGGACAGACAGAACCGAGTCTCCAGATCCAACCGGATCTCATCCTGCTCCCCCTGCATGCCGATGCCTGCAGCTGATGCCCACCAAGTATCCGGATGCAAGAAAGGGTCGTCAGTCATGTGGGCGGATGGGTGGGGGTCCTCGGGGCAGAGGAGGTCGGGGATCACACAAGTTCTGTGGTGCAAGGAGCTGTTCCCGCAGCAGCTTGAGCGGGTGAAGAGGATCCTGCCAGTAGCCAAGTTCCTGATTGGTGGGCTGCAGGCATGGCCTTCACATCTGGAGACTGACACAGAGGTGAGATGGAGCAGAACTCATAACATGATTCAAACCAGTGTTTTTACAGTACGTCTGTTGACGGAAACGTCTTCAAAAAAGGAACAACTGCTTTCCAGTGCTGACATCATGAGCAAATCCACAGTCCTCTTCATTGTCTTACTCACGAATATTTAATTATCCAGACTTTTGTGCATGAAATGAAAACTTTATTTGTCAGCAACAGGTATGGCTTTTAATAAAATACAATTAGGGCATATGGCACACCATATGCCCTAATTTTATTCGCATTACAGCAGGTAATGTAACATAGGTGAAGTCATCAGTCTGCCCATTAAATAAGCAACTGCGAAAACGATACGGCAGGTTCGGCGACACTGACGAGCGAATCAAAGAAAGAGGATAGAAACGGAGATGATGATGATGATGATGATGATGATGATGATGATGATGATGATGATGCATCTCACCTGCTGCGCTCCTCGTCAGAACCAAGAACAGCCAACACAACGCCACCAACATCTGATGCCGACCTCTCCCAAGCCCATTAAGCACTCTCATCCTTGTTTCTGCTGTGTTTACAACACACATGGTGCGACGAGTCTCTTCTAGCAGAGGGTCTTGGTCCCATTATGTTCAGCCTGACTAAAGCAGAAGCGCATTTTGCGGGAAATTACGCAATGCGCAATGCGTTCAAGGAGTCTTTCCCTAATATCTTTCCTGGAACAATGTGCGGGGTAACTCCTTCATAAAGTTCAATACATTCCCAGTAACAGCTCGTGCATCTATCTGACAGAAGTGGATTCTGTGCTGGCGGACGGCTGGATCATTGGTCAGTCCAGGAATGAACGCTCCATATTTGACCACGAGATGTTTCTAAATTGGATGGATGTTTGACTTCATCCATTTTGCGCGACAAAAATGCCAATGCGATAAAAATGAGGTATCCTATTCTACGCTAGTTGATACATCCGAATGCTAATTAATTCACTGACAATCTGAGAGCTGCGAATCCCAGGGAGGCGCTTTTACGCACGGGAGAGGAGTTTGCGCTCTATTTATCCCTGGTACGCCCCGCCCACACACACACGCGCGCTCACACACGGCGGGGAGGTGGTACTGCAATAACAACAACAACCACATTACCAACAAACCGAAAGTACCCTGAATGGAGAAGATGTGTTTTTCTCCACTCTGGCCAACCTTCATCCGTTTGGGATTCTGCGAATGATCGTGCGCAGAGGAGGACAGACTCGCGACTTGCACGAGCTCATCAGCGCAGTTAATGTGAACCAGCCGCAGAGCGACCACCCGCTGCACCACTGAACATGGCCTCATAACGGGCCGTGGAATTGAATTGATCTGCTTCTGCCCTTCTGTTTTTCAGCTGCAGTGATTCAAAAGTCCCCTTTGAAGTCCAGCAGGAGGAATCCTGAGAAGGGACACAAAATAGTCCTGAGTGGATATTTGCAGCTTGATGGAGCATTGCAGCACCAAAATAATCATACAGTTTAGAGTTGTATGTAATGCCGTGTATATTAGTCTGCCATTATTCATTATAGCTCTGGATAGTGAACACATGCTGCGATGTATGACGGTGAGAATTCAATTTAAATTCTTTTTAACCCCACACGGCTGAACATGCTGTATTTCCCCTCCGTGGAACCCTAAGAGAATAAACACCATGCCTCCTCAGTTTTATGGCTCAACTTCAAATACAACAAGGTCAGAAAATTGGAATGAACGCCCAGAATTTGATGTGTTTCCTCAAATGTCTTTAATACCATGCAAATTGTTTACAGGCACGCCTGCTTGCTAAAAAACACAATTACCAAGGATTACCATGATGGCAGTGTTTGCTCTGACAGCAACAGGAGTGAGTTCCTCTCATCGTTTTGTCCCCAACACTCGTTTTTCACACCACCATCGTCCGTCAACGTTGATTTTAAATGTATCTCCTTGTTAAAGTTTTGGTTTCCTTTTCCACCGTCTCTCAACTCATGTATCACCCCAGTAGTGCATCTTTCTTTGTTCACCCCTCGCTGGTCTTTCATCTTGCAGGATAGGAGCACTTGTGTGCATTTTGAATGGAGGGAAATCTCCAGTGTGGTCCAGCTGTGGTTTTTCTCACACCGACAGAATCCGGTTGATGCTGGCAACAGTTCACACTGTATTTATAATTCGATGTCACTGACGTTTGAGGCCGAGGTTTGCAGCAGAGCCATGAAACATTTTAGGAGCAGCTGGTCTAAGTGTAAGTAAATTTAATTTGGCTGCAAAAACACATTGCATTCTTAATTGACTAAATTGTCGCTGGGGGTAATTTTCTGTGATAGAGGAATGCAGAGCCGCCCACATCAAATAAAGTCCTTGTTTAGAACATGAAAGTATCGAGGAGGATGAACAACACGTGTTTGATTCCAAGTACAGGGAGAAATACGGCAAATGCATTCTCTTGATGTCCAGGAGGATATTTATCCTGGCCCCCATCTGGGGGAGGTCGACTACCAGCCAGGAAAGGTCACAGAGATCTCCTACCTGCCGCGTGGCTGCCGTTCTAATTGCTCCTCTTTGTCTCGTTTACAGGGCTTAATAGGGTCCGGGGGTTAGAGAGCTGGGGTCAGACGTCCGTCGCCTTACGATCCCCACTGTTTGTCCAGACTGGTTGTGTTTGGAGCACATGGCATCACTCCACACGTCTTCTCTCAGTACTCCTGTTCTACGTGTCAGCTCGTATATTCATCCACGTAAGAGGAGGATTAAGCCGCTTCCTTACATGACTTTACTGTATTTAGCCAACAAGATTGTGTGCGTTCATTAGGAACAACAATTGTCAAAATGTGTTGGAAAATGTGGAATTGTTGCTATGCAGAGTAGTACATGGTAGGACGTGTCATGACGTTATCCAGTGGCCACAAGAGCACCCAGGAAGTGCCATGGTTAATAGGATGTGCTTGAGTTAAGCACAGATTGGGTCAGATGGAATTATTCTGTTGAATTTTAAAACCATAAGTACACCGTACTAATGTCTCACTGTAGATCCAAGAAATTCCAGTTTAGACAGTTAATCATGGACTTCAAATCACACAGTAATTCCTAAAACTCTTTCGCCAGAGCCTACCAGTTGACATTATTTGATTTTAAAGGTCAAGGTCATAGATCAAGAACAAAGGCCTTCCGTTCAAGTCCAACGACACCAAGAGGACTGTATTTCTTTGGGATCAGTTGGGTTGTTTTGTTGCTTTAATGTGTTTTTATTGGGAGCACAGTAATTGGTGAGGACAGCTTATGAACAGCATATCCTCACTGTGAATATTTGCTCTTTAAAAATTCATCCAGAGAAGGTTTAGTCGGCTTGCACATTTACTTATGTGAGTGTGCAAGCGTAATATGTTTGGATTGTATGTTGAATCTTTGATGTTAGAGGATGAATGACACCGATTAAGCTGTCAGACCACAAACTGATAGAGGCCAGATGACAAATCAAGACCTCAGTGAAGCACTCAAACCAATGATGTGTGCACACGCTGGCTTGTGTGTGGAAACAACGCAGACCGTTTTCCATTTATTCTTTACTAATGATTAACGAGGACGAACTTTCAGAAATATTAAAGCCGAGCAGGGGGAGAGACTCATTTATAGCTGACTCTCTTGTTTATATTGGACAACAAATGTCCCACCCAGACGCACACTCCTACTACTGCTCCCCACCCCCCTGCACCCTCTTCCTTCCTTCCCCACAACTGTATGACTTATCTGTTTATGATGTCATCAACTAACAAGACCAACATTTTTGCTCTGACACATGCATGTACACAAACACATGAAGTATGCACGTAGACAAACACGTGTACAAGTATGCACGTACACAAACATATGAAGTATGCACGTACACAAACACATGTACAAGTATGCACGTACACAAACACATGTACAAGTATGCACATACACAAACACATGAACAAGTATGCACGTACACAAACATATGAAGTATGCACGTACACAAACATATGAAGTATGCACGTACACAAACACATGTACAACTATGCACGTACACAAACACATGAACAAGTATGCACGTACACAAACACATGAACAAGTATGCATGTACACAAACACATGTACGCATGTACACAAACACATGTACGAGTATGCACGTACACAAACACATGTACAAGTATGCACATACACAAACACATGAACAAGTATGCACGTACACAAACACATGAACAAGTATGCACATACACATTACATTACAGGTCATTTAGCAGACGCTTTTATCCAAAGCGACTTACATTATACTGTAAACCCATGGCTTTTTCACATTTTGCCTGGGGAGCAATTAGGGGTTAGGTGTCTTGCTCAGGGACACTTCGACATTGAACATGGGGCAGCCCGGACTCAAACCACCAACCTTGTGCTTCCCAGCACACCTTCTCTAGCCCCTGCGCCACGACGACCCCAAACACATGTACAAGTATGCACATAGACAAACACGTGTACAAGTATGCACGTAGACAAACACGTGTACAAGTATGCACGTACACAAACACATGTACAAGTATGCATGTACACAAACATGATTTCTTGAAAACATTCTTGTTTTTTTTCCATCGCCCACCCACATAAACAAATTGGAATGTTACCACAAAAACACACACACACACACACACGTGTTACAGATTCCCCTCACTGATTCTTCCAGCACATATTTGCACACCCACTTAGATAGAACACTGTGACTTGGCTTACATAACAATTTATTTTAACTGTCTCAATCAACTTCAGTAGATTCAACGGAACCGTATTTTGGCACAGTGATAAACTAAGTGACCAAACGTACCTACCACCACGTGTGCAGTGGGTCAGAGGTCAGCACGATGCGGGTTAATACTGCACTCTCGTTGGAGTCAGCCACATGCCGGAAGCCACATGCATAATAAATCCAAACAAGGAGCTTTAGTTCTTTCACTGAAATGTGCACCCGGTGCTCAATCTTTCAATTACCCGTGTTGTCTGACTTTGGTTCTCCTCCTAAAGGTCACACTATCAAATGCAGCAAATGAGAGGAACAAATGAAGTGCAGTTGTTGGAGGTCCCGGGCCACATATCTCTCATGTTGGGCCACTTTGCTTCTCTGAGGCCCTCCCTTGCTCATTAAACAGGTTTTTTATTGGCATGCCAAAAGTCCACCTGTGAGTCATCCAAGCCATGACGGAAACCTAAATGTACAGCCAAGCACAAGGGCCACCGTTAAACAACAGTGCTTGATGTGACCGGACCAAGTCAAAAACCACATCTGCAAAGGAGGCAGCCTCATACTTGTGTCGCTAGAATCGGCTTCGGTGTCGTCACTCAGGTCAGAGGCCCTTCAAGGAAAGACGAGTGCTTTGAAAATCGCGTGCCGAAGGTGCATCACAGGTTGTAAGTGCGAGGTGTAAATCAATCAAACAAGATGCACGTTTTCACGGTTTTTGGATGAAATTAAACAATATTTCGGTTTATTCTCAAGAAAGTTTTATGAGCCTACTGGAAACCACAGCAGGCCGTATGTTTCCATTCCAGTGTGCAAATGTGAAAAATGTAAATCCCACTGCAAACGTAAGGGTGTGCCTGCGATTGTGGTTGGCTTATGGGTTTCTGCTGGAGGTAATATGTGCAACTGCTAAGCCCTCCTGGCTTGCCCAACAATGTGACAGTAAGGGGGGGATAGCCAGTGTTTGATCCAATCAGCCAACATCTGGCCCTCAGGAGAAGCCAAAGTTAGCGGCACATGCCGATTTCATTAGTGTAAAATGGGAGTTTTATTCACAGAGACATGAGCCTTACATCCCAGTACTGGATATGTCGTGTAGAGGGAGGATGAGATGTGGATCAATAAAGTAATGGTTTTAGGATGGAGGAGAGTATGAATTATACGAGTGATTATAAAAGGGACTAATATTGATTTTTCTTTAATGCTTCATGTTGAGCCAAACCTTTCATGTCAACGTATTAATCTAATGCTGGACTGCAGGAACGGGAAGTGCGAAGAGGACGAGAACCGGGTGGATCAAAGCTGTAACTAAGCCTGTTAGGATCTAATCGGTCCAACTTATCGAGGGCTGCTGGGCACATCTTTTCAATCAAGCGCGATCACACGGGGGCTCCAGAGACGACTACACAACTGCCAACTAAAAGTTGGTGGGCGACCGTGTTTTGAGGACTAACCACCTCATCAGAGGCTTGTGGTTTTTGTGTGGGTTCCTTTGGAACCTCTCTGGTCCGGAACTCCTCACTGATTTAATCAATACTATTAGGCATGTGTTACTGATTAATACGTAGCTGTGGTCATGATGGTTTGAGTGTTGAGGCCACTCTGATATGATAATGTCTTTATTTGATGTGGGTTATTTGGACCCTTGGGGAAGTCTTTCATTTGGTTTGGGCTTCCTCATTGAGTGAGGTCATTGATTTGAGACTGAACTGAACAGAAGCCAATGAAGCAGAGGGCCTCTTACTAAACATTTCAACGGGCCTGTGCTGAGTAATAACCGCTACACAGTATTAAAATCATTCATATCAAGTCATTATGTTTGACCTTTATTCTCTTCTTCCCTCTGTAAAACATTTTGCTCGTGATCTTCTCCCCCCCGAGCGGAGGTACAGTGATGCACATCACCTCCGACACCCTTGTCCTCGTGATCCCAGCCACACTAAACTTCCTCGGTGACTCTTCGTTCCCCTCCCAACCTTAATTTAGCCACTTCTGCCCATTTCTCATAGTTTCAATGATCTGTATCCCAGAGGCGCAAACCGTACACAAAATGTATATAAAATTACCATAATTATTGCATTGTTTTTCAGTTACAACTTTGTTGTACTATATACAAATTATTTTACCTGGCAGTTTTTCAGCTCTTTAAAAAGAGAGGACTGCTTGGATTGTGAATGGGTGGATTGCTTTGAATGAGAAATGGACTCACTGACCACAATCCACAAATGACACATGGAGCCCAACCATCAATGAAGTGGAATCTTTATCCCAGAAGAGACGCGTGGCAGTTAGTTTGTTACTGTTTTTTCTTATTGTCTTCAAAGGTGTTTTCACATCATCTCTTGATCTCTTGAGATTCGCGCCGTTTTCGTTTCCATAACAACCGTTGCCACGTTCAACGTTTATACTCCGGTCGGCGAGCGTTAATTTCCACTCGGAAACAGAGATTTCACGAGTCCAGCTTGACAATAATTTTGCTATGAAGAGGAAACTCCAAAGACTGCTGAATGCTTGCTAAGGTGTGTATAAAGTTGTTGTTTTGAGAAGAACAAAACCGTCACGGGTTTGTTGTTGATGTCAACGGGGGTTCTCTAAAGTTAGCACGATTTTCACAGATTCAGACTTCCCGGTTCAATAGCTCGTCAGCGAAACGTTGTTAAAACACAAACGAAACCTCGACAAGCAGCTACAGCCGCAATTGAGCAATAATTTTTACCAAAACGGACCGGTGTACGAGCTGGACGAATCACACGGGTCTTAATGTGCGCAGCTAGGGACCGTCGGCAAAGTGCAATGCGGGGAATAAAAACACATTACTGAAATATTGGGTTTAGCTTTACGGCCAAGTGTAGTGTTTTGATTTTTTTTAAATGCACCTAACATGATTAAATCCAGGCTTCGTTGTTTGACATTAACGTTACACATAACGTTATTTCATTCTGCTAGAAGATGGAAGGTAAACATAAGCCTTGTGATGCAACGCCTCCACCATCAGGCCATCCTCGAGCTCTCAATCCCTGGGACAGACTCCCTCCAATCAGAACATCGTCTATGGATGAACAGAGGTTTTTCTACTCGGAAGGAATCAGTACGTCCAAGTTCCAGGTAGAATCACAGATTCCCATGCACGTGGCTGCTCTCTCTGATGAATATTTTATTAAGAAGCCGATGGATAACACCGATCTCCTGTTGAGCTCTGACCAAAACCATGCAACTGAGGCTCCATTTGTATTGATCAGTCCTGTACAACAGAGATCCAGCAGGGAGCCCAGGGTCATTCCAAATGCAGTGATCTCAACACAAGTAAGGATGCGATACTACTGTATGAATTGAAATAGGACATTTAATTTAAGTATTTATCATTATAATTATTTCTGATTCTGACATTCATAAGAGGAGCATATTCTTCATCTCTAAAATACAACATTTTATCAAATCTGTGTCCCTCACTGTTTTCTCCAGCTTCAACTCCCAAGACTCCAGATGACCAGTGGCAGCTTTTTGTATTGAAATACCATAAACCTAACTCACAGCACTTAAACAATTCTTACTTCTGCCAGGGTGGAACTAAACCCAAAGTTCAAAAACCCTACCAAACCGTTCCTGGACAGATCCCCCGCAGGCTAGCGATAGAGAGGTATGCAGTGTTTGTGTGTTCCGTGAATGGCCGAAGATTCGTTCCATTCTATTCCTGCATTTCTTGTACTGACTTCTTTCTATTGTTTATATGTATTTTCTTACAGACTTCGAAGGGAATACTTAAAGTTAGACTTTGAACAGCTTCTGGCAGAAAAGGGCATTGACCCCAATATTCTAATTCCAAGACATCCAAGCAATGGTGGTGAGCATGTGACTACAACAGACAATCCGGTATCACCCCACCTTCCCCTGGAGGTAAGTCTTTCACTACTGCAATCTTTCTTTAGCGTTTGGGTAACCAACTCCTGTTGCATTACATCAGGCCTCAGCATCACCACACACTCATCTTTGCTTTGTTCATCCTTTAGATATTTGACAATGAGGACTACGACTGCTGGACCCCAGAAGACTGGCTTGCCCTCGGCAAAGAGGAGGGATCAATTGATCTGAAACCTGTCCCTGCAAAAGCCCTGCTGCCTATAGATGACGATATTGCCTCTGGTAAAAATGTCCTGAGGAATACACTGTGTAAACAGAGATACACACTGTTTATTGCATTTCTTCATTACTCTCTTCTCTCTCGTTTGAAGTGGACCCAAATAGGTCCTCCCTGGGTTATAGCTGGCATTTGGTTGGGGTTCTTGACTATAGTAAGGAGATATGCCAGTACCTGGTACAGAAAGTTCACCAAAACAGCAAACTGACGGATGAAGAAGGAAATCCGGCTCTAAATAAAAAACACAGAAAGCGCAAGTCTGCTGGTTGGTTTGTATATTTTAGCACTATATTGACACAATATAATCTCATGATTTCTAGTTTTCTTGTCGAACCTTCCATTGCCGTGATTTTCATAGGAGTAAACACCATGATAGCAGGGGCTAAGTTCTGGGTGCCCAGGATCAGATTGATTTTCAGTGCCGAAGACCCACGAGTCTTTGTGGAACGGATTCAGTTTGCCCTGCACTTGCGGGAAAACGCAGAGGCCTTGAGTTTCTACCACTCATGTGTAGACTGCATGCCCTTCTGCAGAGGAACACCAACTATTGATACCCACACTCTGCGGCTTATCAAAACACGGGCCCTTTCAACGCCTGTGCTCAGGCTGAGAAGGTGAGTAATTTGAAATGATATCACGTGCTGTCATGCTCCTTCAAAATTATCTCTTAGATTTAGATTTAGTGTATGATGAGATTGTTGTGTGTGCAGTCTGGAGAGGTGTGTAGAGGATGTGGAGAAGTTGGTCATACATGAATATGAGCGTACAATGAACCGCCTGGTCTTGGACAAAGTTGTGGAGAGCCAGCCAGAGAAGTTTTCACACATCACCGTGCCACTGAAGGACGTACCAACTCAAGGTAAGATAGCTCGGTAAAAAAGGTTTGAGTGGAGGAAGATGAGATTACCAAAATGTAGAACCATCCAAAACCCATCAGAATCCAACCACTAGTTTGTTTTATCTATTTACAGGACGTGTTCAAGTTCCTAGCTCTCCCTATGAGAAGAGCAAAAGTCTCCTCGTTCTGAATTCCATGCTAATGGAGCCGGTGGTCTTCTCTTTATTATCTGACATATGGTCTGAGTGCAGCAAAGTACAAACTATGAGGCTGTTCAATGTCACCTCAGTCGAACCGCTACGACTGGACGAGTTTGAGCTTATCCAAACGCATACTCAGGTATTGTAGCACTGGCATATCTTTTCTTCTGCATACTTATTTTAAATAAGAATGTGAATGTATTGTTTAACCGACGCCGATGTAGCACCAAAATGGAACCAACGCCAGCGCTAAACCATTTGTAAAAGATTAACAGATCTTCTTTTAAATTCTATCATACTGGTTAAAAAATGCCTGTACGAATACCATTTACTCAAATACCATTCATTCAAATCCATGGATAATTTTGAATGTTTACCAGAAAGAGATGTGAATAAGTAATTAGGAAATATTTTTCTTCCTCTGCAGACAAGCTTGTTTCTTAGGAAGGCATGGCTTTCCACAATAGTCAACATCATCCATTCCAAACTGGCTGCTATTGGCAAGGGCTGGTACAATGTGAATGGGTTTTCCTGGGACATGTGGAAGCTTTCCAAGAGTCGCAGGCTGTTGGCCTTGGTGCGCTTGAAGCTGCAGGACTCCCTGCATTTCCTCATTCAGAATTCGCTGGTCAGCTTGACCGAGCTGCTGTTGAATGCTTGCCACAGTGTGCTGACATGTCCACGGGACCTGGCCTGGGGGAACAACCTCATCACCAGCCCCTACAAGTAGGATAGTATGCAGATACACAAGAATTAATATATGTAAACATCTTCACAAACTGTAGGGCTTGTACGCATCTGTGTTTCCTCACGCTGTTCTTATAACTTGGGAGTCAGTTATTCATTATATACTCGGTAGGTATATATTGTTATATACGTATACATTATTACTCATAACCTGTTAGTGTGCTATTTAAACAGCATTTTGTTCGTAATGTTTCTCCATTCTCGATACGTAGGCCAAAAAAGAACCCTGTTTTCATGGTGGACTTGGTTCTAAATGAGACTGGAGTGCATTACAGCACTGCGGTGGAGAATTTTGAGACATCAATAATGAACCTGTTCAATAAGGCCATCCTGGCCACACACAAGGTACCACAGCCTGATAAGATAAAACATCTTTTATCACCTACATTACAGAGGATAAACTTAAATTCCATCCCTCTCTTGTCTATTCTAGTTGGTGATGCGTGACTTGTTCATGGAATCCAATCAGATGCTCAAGTCAGTTAATCTTTGCGAACCAGAAGTAGTTCAACTGCGAGAGACGATCCGCAACGCTCTGGTACAAGCAGCCATACCCCTCACGGCTTATGCTGCTGAATATGAGAAATACTTAGAGTTACACAACTTGGGCATAGAGGCCCTGCTCAAGTAAGTCTGTCTAAAAATGATGTATGCAAGTTCCGCCTCAAGGTTCACGCCGAGTCCAATTTATGGTCCTTTCCTCATTAAATGGAGTCGTTTAAATCTTCACTGCCAGATCTTATACCAGTGCCGAACTGACAATTCAAGAATTGAAGAAAGAGGTGGAAAAAAACCTCAAAGACAAGGAGATGCTTGAGTGCTCTCTTCCCTCCTCCATCGTCATTGGTCCATTCATGGTCAGTGTGGAGGCTGTACGTCAAGCTCTCTGCGACAAAAGAACGGCTTTAGCCAATGCATTGCTGGACCACCTTACTCTGAAGCTACGCCATCGGATTGATGAGGCGAGTCATTTGTATGTTAATAAGAATACATTTGTACGTTTGTGTGTATGAATAGGTATCATTCATTTGTATTACGGATATTTGTACATGAATACAAAGTAATGCGTATCAATAATGCGCTTTGTATACATATGATTTACATTTACTTCAGTTTGAAAGTGGCCTTTTCCTTACTCTTTAACTGATTAAACATTTTCATCTTGTATGTGCACAGGCATGTGAAGAGTACAAAAAAATGAACAGAAAGCTGTTTGAAAGGGTCAACAACATTGAGGAACTGACTAAAAAGAGCGAGTGGAAAGAGCTAATCCCGGAACAGCTCAAGAGTTACCAGGTGTGCATGCATAGAATGTTTCTGTTACTTTCTATATGAACAGTTACTTTATCAATAAATCTGACAATTTCCATTCATCTGTCCACAACAGGAAGTTGTTGACCAAATCTTGTTGGACTATAAGCTAATAGAAGACGTTTGCCCGTGTCTTTCCAATGAGGATTTTAATGAAAAGTAAGTGTAAAACCATCATGCTAATGATCCGATTTATACTCTCATTTGGGGTAATGAGTGACTTGCTGGGTTCATATTGATTTAAGTGAATAGAGGAAACTTTAGTTATTACAGCGATTGCTTTTGTTACAAATCCCTGCAGGTGGACAGCTATCGAGTGGCCTCATCAGATACTCAGCCAGATGGAATCAGCAGCCGTACAGGATGCGATAGACGAGGATCACTTCAATCAAATTCAGCCCGTTGACCGGGACACATTGTGGAGGGACGGCGAGACTCTAAAGGTCAGCAGGTGTTCCACAGAAACTGAACTTACATGAACATGCAAACCAGCTAGCTCCGGCATAATCTATCTGTTACTTTTTATTTAAAACCTCCCTCTCCGGATCATGCAGGAGCCTGTTTTACATGGTCTGCCATGGCCATTTAAAGCAGTACCAATATTAGGACAATAGCATTATTATCACCACATCCTTTCATATTAAAAATGGCCATGAACTGGTTCGTGAAAAGTCTGTGAATAACAAAATATAGTGTCACTAATGCATCTCCACTCATGTCACTTGATTTTTCTGCAGAAGGAGTAAAAGCCTTTTGTACCAACGTGATGTCAGTTCATCATCAGTTCTGTTTGAAGTGAAAATGTATTGAATTAATTAATTATTCAATGTTAAATATGCATTCAATTTAATATTAAATGTATTGTATGTGACATTTGTCTAATTCAAGTTGATTTAAATAAATTACAAACAGTGTTTCATGTCTCACATTGTGTTTTCCCTGTAGGTGTTGATATAAAACGGCTGTAAATACAAATATTGTAAAATGTGGTATATGTTGTATAGGTTGTTATGTCTACACTATTATATTACCAAATACATGTGATTCAAATCAGTTACTGAGAAAAATCAATTAAAAGCATTTGCTCATCAAAATCTTGGTGATTACAACGTTGTTACACCAAAAATATTCTTTTGATAAAATGTATTATATGTATGAATTAGCATTTGTTATTGGACCTTATTCCAATATCAAATCTAGCTATAAATGATAAAGTAAATATTGTTTACTTTATGAAGAAGATATTTACTTATCTGTAACTTACAGCCCTGTGTATTACACAATATCGTACTTTTATTATGCAGCAACTTACAATGTTTTGACCCTCTTGTTCACACACCACACCCCGTGTGCCCTTCCTCCATCCACTCTGCATTTAGCTCCTCTCACTTTATAAATTGTATTTTTTATATAAAATGGGCAAGAAGAAAATATTGTATAGGTACAGTCGGTTGTAGAGGAGAAGACCCTCCAAAATGACCTGAGTGACAACAATCACAATTTATTTAGAGGTTTCCTCACTGATTATTTGTTGCACCATAGACGGGTTCGGTGGCTGGCCAGAGGAGGATCTGCAGCGTGTGGCCATGTCCTGAGCTAGAAGCCAGTGTATGAGAAGAGCACATGTCTGTCAAAACAACTTGGAACACGCTTGAGACAAGCTGTGAAAACAGTGCACATAGCAGGCTGAGCAGATTGACCCACACCTTCGCTCTCATCCCCAAAATTGTTCAGCCCATTCTTGGGGGTCCCGAGGCGTTCCCGGGCCAGCTGGGCTCTCACCAGTTGATCATGCACGGAAAACATCCAGTGGGAGGCGCCATGGAGCCATCCCAGTTAGATGCCCCAACAACCTCATTCACGTCCTTGAGCAACGTCATGGTCAAATGATGTGGTAATATAGTTAAACTAGGAGCAATTATTAAGTCTGAACGTGTTGTTTTCCTGGGTGGATAATGAGACAATGTGCCCCCACTACCTTTCCTACATTAGATTAATTATTTTGGTATTTTTGTTTACAGTTTTGTGTGTCTCTTTGTGATTTAAGTGTTTTATTTTGCCACAGTTATTCTTTGTCTGTCCAGGCAGAGCACAGGGCAGCCGTGGCAGAGAAGTGGCTCTGTTGTTTCAGAGCTAAGCTCTTTGGTATGTCGGTACAAACCCAACATCATCAACACGCCGGGAGATCCAGTCAAGTTCTGCTCCTGGTGGGTTGGAAACCGTCTTGCCGGTCGGGCCATTAGACAGTATCACGTGCGCCGTTGGACTTTAGAATAAGCATTAATTATAATTTACGTTTACCGTCATCAAACGTTGTCATTTCTATGTGCATAGATATCCTCTGAGTGGATGATGGTGGCGTTGCCTGGTACTCCGCACTGGGCTTCATTCATTGATCCAATGGATCAAAAACATGGTGAGAAAGCCCTGTGCTGATCTGAACTGCAGAGGGTGCCAGTGAGAGAATGACGTTTCGAGATCTGAATGTATTACTTCACATTACATGTATAGTTTGTGATTATATTAGATGAACCAGTATGAAGAGAGCAGAAGCTCAACATGTTGTAACACGTGTGTTAGTACAAACACGTGTACCTGCTTTGGCTCTGTGGCAACCTGTGGGTGTACCGTTCTGTTGGGGTTACCTCATATCAGACATATCACCCACAACTCCTCTGAAAAGCGTCTTAGTGTGTTTAATCCACAGTTCGTTCATACTTGCTGTCCTTTGTCAGCCAGGAGGAGACCAATGGAGGTAATGAAGCAGAAAGAGCAAGACTTGCCATTTGCTTTGGAGAACATTGTAGAAGAGTTAGATCCTTTCTAAGCTGCCTAAAGAACACTACTTCCCGGAGGTCTTCTCCAAGGTCACACTCACACTTCACCCTGCCACCCAGGTAACATGCCTGGTATGAAGGCAAAACTCAGAAAACTCCTCCTAAGAACCAGTTAATCATTTGCACCGCAAAGTTGGGGTCATTTTCCAACTCCGCTCCACAGAGAGAAACCCTCATATAAGGGGACTCATATATGTTAAGGAGGCTTCCAAGATCAAAGATGGAGACCTCAAAGTAAAATAGTGGAAGAGCATTTATGGCCTACCTGGGCATGGTTTATCTCCCCAGACCTCATTTATGATATGGTATGAGGTATACCACTGAAGCACATAACATACACAGATAGAAAAAAAGAAAAAGACAAATGCACATACAGGTAAATCAAGCAGGCGGGACAGACAGCACATCAATGCTTGCAAACCTAAGTGGCAACAAGCCCGAGTTCCAAGATAATTCCTCAACCGGTCTGAGGGGCACGAGGATAACCACCATGCTAACAAATGCACACTTGTCTCTTTAACTTGAACTGTGCAGAAGCTGTTTTTCTGCTCCACATATTTATCTGAAGCCTTTTGAATCACCTTGTTGTTGACATGTGCTATACAAATACAATAGCCTTGCATTGCCTAAAGAGGTGCATGTTAGTTTGCCTCGAGGGAGCCTCTCCCCCGGAGACTGGAACACAAAGCTGACCTCATTCCAGAAGCCGTTGGTCCTTTGCTGTCTGAGGGCTGACTGTCTTCTTCAAGGCCTGCAGGACTTTGCGTCCGCTCAGCTTCATCAAGTCTCAAGTAGCAGCAGGCTCTTTCCTCTGGCCTTCCTGTGGATAGTAAAACCCATGTGTCTTATCTCTGTGTTAGTGGCTTAGATGTGTGGAGATATTAACATGGCAATACTTATTCCATTTGTTTTGGCTCGGTCTGTATCAGTGCAAACATCGCTATTAACTCTACCGACTTCACCTGGAAATCATTTCCGGTTGTTTTGCTCCCAGTTGGCCACAACGTTATCTGTGCCTTGTTACTCCTCCCCTCTCCATCTTTCCACAGACCTGTCTGTGGTCTTCACAGAGTCGTCCCCCTCACCTCTCCTTATCTTTGTCCCGTTTCCCCGGGCCCTGACCCGGCTGCTGAACTCTGCAAGTCTTTAGCGGGGCGTCATGAAGTTCTCAGAGAAAATGAGTGCCATCTCTCTGAGCCAGGCCCTGGTCGGGCTCTCGTCGAGGGCCTGGGAACGCTCTCACTCTTCCGTAAACTCTCCGTCCAACCCTTTCGCACTGAGCCAGGCTCATTTGTCTCATTAAGAATGTCCACCTCTGTGCTAATTGTTTCCTCTTCTACGGTCGTAGGCCAGGACACTGTATAAGGATATTTTGTCTTAAACTCAAGCCTTGTGTCTCATTCCGACCTGCTCTTAAGTGTTGTCACTCACGTGTTTTTGACACAACTGTTGTTGTCTTCGCATGTCACTCAGGGACCTTTGGCTGAGACCTTCATGCACTCTGCCTTCAGTGGGTCTTTTTCCAGAACTGTCACCTGGCGCCCAGCTGGATGTCCTCCCTGGAGAGACTCATGGACATGGACACATCAAACCAGTAAAGGTCAGATCGTATATGCACACGCATGCTTCACACTGTTGTGTGATAGACCGGCTTTAATTTACTTTGCCACTGTTAATACGTCCTTTACTGTGGCAGCACATGTCCCTCAACACCCCAAACAGGTGCACACGGACCTTCCAGGTGCACAAGGACGTTGTCCTTTCCATTCTCCAAAACAGAGACAATTAAGCCTCCCAGGGGAATCACGTAGTAAAACGTAGTATTGTCACGATTTTGGGGAGAAAGCGTGAGAATACCACGTTCCACAACGTAGCTATAGCTAGCCAAGAACCGTGGGCACTCCAGTTCTACAATATTTAGCTATACATTTGCAACTCATGGTACGTAATACGTAATACTACTTGTGTGTTTTTTTGCATCCTAAAATGGTTTTTAAAAAAACAGTAATTAAATGTGTAACCAACAGTAATGTAATATCTCTATTTAAGTCCAGTAGCTGAAATTGTACCCTTCAAAAGTAACACTTTGTAATCATAATTGCACGGATAGGTCATCACACTGTAACAATAACTGCTGTTTCATCCGGTTCTACCTTGCTGCTTGTGATGTCAGCAACTCTCAAACTGGAAGCCTGAATCCTAATTGCTAAGTTAAAGGTCAACGGTCTTCTCAGCTTCTCTCAAATATATTATTTTTGCCACTTTACTGTGGAGTCAAAAAATCGTTTTTCATTCAAGTGTTTTCAAACAACCTGAGGTTCTAGAGCATCTTACGTTTTTACTTCCCTTCACGACACATAATTGCTATGTATTTGCACACAAGTGATGCACGTGCTCTTGTAATTGGCAAGTGTAGGAAACATGAGTACTACTGAATCAGGAATTGCCAGTTTAACCCATTTGTCAGTAACTGGTCCCCGTCTCTTTTTGTCTTTCAGATATAACGCTCTGCTGTCGGTCGTCTCTCAGGGTCTCTGTGATATCGGGAAGGCTCTGAAGGGTTTAGTGGTGATGTCATCGGAACAGGAGCTTACGGCCAGCAGCCTGTTCAACAATGTGGTGCCTGACTGTGGAAAGCAAAGGCGAGACGCACTCTACAGCAATTCTCCGTCTGGTTCTCCTGTAACCGTTGGCCAGATGTTACAACCACTGTAAAAGTAGCATGAAAAGAAAACCCACACAATGAAATGCCTGTTTGCGTTTTTTTCTTAATTTTCTTTCTCATATTTTCATGTATAAAGGCGGAATGGTTTACCTCGGTTCAGTTAAAAGACAAACCTAGACTCGCTCACACTAACTCAACATACACACACATAGAGGATTGCTAAGGTAATGCACAGTGGGCCTTGAACTGAACTAACATTGTGACAGCCGTGTGTTTCAGTGGATGCATTTGGGGAGGAGACGTGATTTCAGTGTACAAGATGTCAATTTGACATCTTGATTTGACTTTGAGGTCTGACATTGCGCTGACTGTTTTAGCCCCAATTGGCTAAAAAGTACAAATTTCAGGTGTAGCAGCACATATTTACCAGTTTAAATTGACTTTGTACGATTACTGACATATGGGGTAAACTTTTGTTAGCATTCTCTTTTCTTTATTACTGTCACAGAGTCTCTTCCTCGGTTTCCTCATCAGTCTCTTCCTACCCTCAAGGTAGTGAGGTAGATTAGATAACACTTGGCTTACAACTAGTACATCAGATTTGTGAAATACATGTTTTTAGTCGAGATAATTGAACCACTGAAACTTTTGCTGAGGTGTTTTTCAGTGGGATTAGGTGTAACTCTGCTTGCGTTAGTGTTTGTGTGTATCTTACTTTGGTGCTTTTATTACTCGCCCCAAAATAGACTCCAGTTAGTGTCTTGTTTCACGAAGCATCGGAAACTGCATCTCTGTATTTTCCACTCTCAGCACAGTAGCCAGCACCTTGTGTGCATGGCAGACTTCTCAGAAGCACTTGACTCAGTGTTGTGATAGAAAACAAATGATTTTGTGTTTCTTTGTTTGCCGGCTGTAGAGACAATCTTCTTCTGGTTGAGGATCTGCGCGTTGGGGTAGAGACTATCTACAACCGGGCACTCCACCAACTTCGGGGACGGCAGTGGAAGTGCCGACAGATCGGAGCCGGAGACACCGGATCCAACTGGACTATAAATCTGGTCAAACAGGAGAATGCCAGAAAGCACCTGTCTTCATACTGTTCATTTGTTCTTCAGCCCACCACGCTGATTGGAAGGTCCATCAGATATAATCAAATCAAAGACACGTGTCACTAGAAATGAGCTCACTGAAACTGTGTAATAAACAGTTTTTCCCAATTGAGTGTAATATTGGTGGATGAGGTTAGAGGCATCTCGTTCCTGTGGTTTCCCACCTGCTGCATTGCTCACGGTGATCTCTCCTTCCAGCTCTGCTCGTTCTCCTCAGTGCTCACTGGCCACTGAGCTCAATATACATCCGGCTCCTTTAAGGGCTTCCACAGATGGGAAACACGGCGGTATTAGTAGAAGGAGGCGCCTAAGCAAACGGCGACAGTGACCATGTGACCACAACTAAAGGACTGCAGATTACCGGCAAACTGAGATCAGCAGAATCAACTGAATATCCTCACACAGCTGCGTGTCAAAGACCTTTCTAACTGGAATAGATTTTTTGGGGGGGACATTCAGCTATTTAAAAATATTTTTTTAGTTTTTAGTAGTTTTTACGGGTTAAAAGAATAGTTTCGGCGGGTACTAAAGTTCCGTGTTGGGCAGCTCAAACACATGGATTTTTTATTCATGACCCACATGTTGTGTAGATAGAGAGGAGCTACTGCGCAGGGGGTCCAAAACGCGTCCGCGGTGCCAAGGACAACCAGACGCGCCGATTCCTCTCCAGCTTTTACGCAATCCGCGCAGCGCGGCGCGCACGTCGTCGCATTTACTTTGGTCTTTCGTTTTTTTTTCTCACGCTTTTTTGTCTTTCCTCGGGAGTACCACTGCTGACGGCGGCTCGGTGTCGACATGCTGCAAAATGGAAACGGAAACGAGAAGCCGCTGCGAGCGCCAAAAGCCGAGGCAGAGCCGGACTCCCCGGCTGACGAGGCGAAACTGCGGCAGCACACTCCCCCCGAAACCGGCGCACAGGACCCGGGCGGCGAGTTCACGCACTTCCCCTTGCCCGCTTACCCCAAATTGGAGATAAAGCGCTACGCGGTGACGGACGATTACAAGATCTCCACTCAGGTTCTGGGCTTAGGGATCAGTGGCAAAGTGCTTCAGTGCTTCAACAAGAAGACTGGAGAGAAGTGTGCACTGAAGGTACTGATGTCACCGACTGTGTTTGCGTTATAAACAGGGAAGTAGACGCTAGATCCCTTCAATTTACGCACATTGCGCATAAGAATTTAGCCCAGTCAGGACTGAGATACACTTTAAGCGTTGAGGGGGCCAAATAATCCCGGCTGAGGAATGATTTGATTTATTTTGATTTATTTGTTTTAGTCACAGTCCAAAGCTAATCAATTTAGACAGGTGCAGCGTGGACAGGCATTTTAAATGATGTGAAAGGGCGTTTCCTGTTTGGGTCATAGTGCCACCTTGACATGGAAAGGTGTGACGGTTAATGGAAAGTGAGTTTACCGATGAGTCTGTTGCCCAGATTAAAAACCGTTTTCCCTTTACAGAGGTCAGATTTCGGTCTCTCACACACACACACACACACACACAGGACTCACACTGACAAACAAAATCCATCTTCTTGGGCTTGAATTATTCCCCATGACTTTGTTCGGAGACCTAAACTCCAGACTGTGGCCGGTTTACCTGCGCTCCAAGTGTTCAGGTGTAAGTTAAAGGCCGCATGGTCAGCCGGCCATATGCTGCATTAAATCTTACGCTGCGTCATGTGAGCATGTGGATTCTTGGCAGTGACATCTCACACGGGAAGAGGCACACAAGCTCGGGTCGTCAGGCTGTCACCACCGGGGCACCGACGTAGAGATTTACCCGCCTACAGTAATCCACCTGGATCTGAGCGGCCAAACCAGGAGACCCGGAGTCCGGGGTCGATCGGGAAACAGAGGGCGTGAGAGAGAGTGAAGTGCAGCAGACAATAGAGACTTAAAAGCTAAAGATGAAAGACCAAGAGGAATAGGAGGCTTGATAGTGTCATTTCAGACTGAGGGAGAAGAATTGACAGCAGGGAGAAAGATCTCCGGGCTGCTTGCTTAATCGTATCTGAGATTTAAGCCACGGTACATTAAGTGGTCGTAGCAGAAACTTCTCGTTGGCTGTGAAGCAAACGTGTGTTACTCTGTGAAAATGTTCTTCTGTCTGTAGTCACGTAACCGCTGACTGCATCCGTAAAAGACTCCAGCTTCCATCAGAGGAACGCTGTGGTCGGTCAGGGTGACCCCAGCTTTGTAAAAGCACCATAAATCCACCACTCTCAGCATCTGAAGCCCCTTTGATCCTGGAGAACACTGGTAAAAGGTTCGAGAAACAACAAAAGGAAATCACAACTGCCTTCTCTTTAATATCTCTTGCTGGCAGGTGTTTCTCTGTAGTGGATTGCACCGGACATAGTGTGCCTCATTTCTTTCACTATATTCCAACTCAAGCTAATTTACCACGTACATATATTCTTTTTAAATCTAAAGACCAAAAAAAAAGACGGCCAAATGAAATAGTCGATGATGGGACTTGGGAGAGCGGCTCAGCTCACTGGCTTCTTAAATGAAGTGTGGCTCTCAGCACTAAACGTAATGGATGGGCATTACGCAGACGCGTAATCCACTTTGCAGCAGAGCCAGAGGGGAGCCACCCCGTTAATGTGATTCCGTTAAAGTCGTCGGGATTCTTTTAACTTGGATCTGTCTGTCTCCTGGGAGGAGCCCTCTCAACACTCCCATTGACCGTTAATACCTTTGGAGGCTCGTATTTGGAGGCCGATTGATCCATCTTTGCCCCTGAAGTGCCTCTCTAGCACACGGAGAGCTGCGCGAGCTACGTGTGCGTGTTCTGGTCATTGCATTGCCAGTTCATGTGTTTTCGTGTGTGTGTGTCCACCTCGCAGGCCTTTGGCACCATTGTGACACATCTGGATTTCCTCTGGGAGCCGCAGACACACAACTGTCTTGGAAAGAGTTTGGTTAGACTCCTCAGGGTAGAGATCGGGTGTATCCAGTCTTTAACCGGGGCCGCCGGTTAAACAAGTTGTCTCCCTCAACCCTCTCAAGCTTGTTACCCTCTTCTGGTTGAGGGTCTTTGCGTTGGTGTCTGTATTTGATCACTGCTTGTATGTTCAGTTTATACAACACAGACGAACCTAAGATTCCATTTAAATATGAAAATCTAAAATAGCAATACAACACATTTACATACAGGAACACATACACTCTATATGCAATGCAAAAAAGGTTATTGGTTTGCATGATGAATATAAACAGGCCAACAGGAAGGATTTCACTCACGTGGTTTTCATGGTTCAAAATTGTTGTTATTATTTTTAATGGGATTTTGATATATATTTTCGAGCCATAGTATCTGTTTGGCTCAGAGACGAGTACTGTTGGTTGGTCTGTTCGACTTTAGTCCAGGCTGAAGTATCTCAACCAAATTTGGACGTGTTAACATGAGATCTAACACACATTCATGGTCCCCAAAGATGTATCCTCCAGATTTTGTTAGATTCCCTGACCTTCCCTCTAGCAACATCACAATGTTGACATTCATGTTGCCCTTTGGATGGATTGTAATAACTTATTATCCTTATTTTACGACACCCAGGGTTTAAAACTAAACACTTGACATTATAAAGCCATTCCCTTCAGCCTTATTTGCATTTTGTGGTTGGTGCTAAGATTGATTTTATTATCTCTATCCTGTCATAACTCCAGTATGACAAATGTTTTATTGCCGCGTGGCCTTAGTAACCTCTAATAGCATACTGTTATAGACCATCATTAGGTCATATGTCAACACCCATTGATAAACTGTATAACACTTTGATGTGGACTTTATTAGCAGCTGCTGTAGTAAAGATAAAGATATTATCAAGAGACAGAGCAGGACTCTCTGGGCCACTAATATGTGAACAGGCTGAGCCATATAAGTGTGTGTGTGTGTAGCTTCAGTTGAGAGGTAATTAAAATTTACCATGTGGGGGGGGTGGGGGGGGGGGGTTATAGTCAGAGCTCTGATTGGTTAAGAGAAGAAGCTGTGGTTGAAGATTAGTCTTCATGATATGGCCTCACTTAAGAGTCCACCAGACAATTAAGTGGGTCCCCCCCCACCCCTCCCCTAATGTTTTATGTTTGTATTTAATCCAATACGGTCGCCTTTTATTGCAGCCGACTCTGGTTCAATGCAGGAAATGAACGAGACCGGCTCACAGGCTATCTGCTCTGTGTAAAGTCATAAAGCTCTAAATGATGCAACAGACAGAAAGCTTCCTACTCACTTTCTTTACACAATAGGAAACGTATGTATGTAGTGGTAGATCAGACAAATAAGTCACCGGAAACTCTCAACTTTCCACAGACTGCTGCTGTGAAACTCGGCTCTCGCTTCCTCTTTGACATTAGCGAGCTAAAGCGCACTCACATGGGGAGGTCTAATGTTTGGGAAGGACACCTTCTTTAACCTCCAGGCTTTTCATAAATATTCTTTTCACATTTTGCGAAGTCATCTGCT